>NC_068924.1:21250000-22500000 GCF_023091745.1 Budorcas taxicolor
TTAATGGGAAGATTCCATTCCTGTAACTGTTTCTGTACTATAAAAGCAAAGATAGAGGATTTGTCTGACCTAATGTCTTTAATCACTGGATCTATTGGCAAACTCCAAAAGACTTATTGGGAATTCTACATAAATTACAGAACAATCATTTGAGTTTGCTGATCACATTAGTTCCCTTTGTGGACTCTTGGTGATTCCTCCAAACAAATTAAGTGATTAGAAATAGTCAGCATCTTCTTCTCTCCTGGGGATACTATATACTGTATATTTATACCAGGACTTAATGAGGGGGAAGAGAACTTAATTTTCAGTGAGGCAAAAATCACTAAAATTCTACTTCTTCAGCACATTTTAATTTCATTTTTGGAAGAGATTAGAAATAAAAGATTAAAGACAAACTACTTCCAATTTTTATCATTTTTTGTCAAACAATTTAAGACAATTTGAGGAGTTACAAGTGAATTTCATGTTAATGGACTATTATATTAGTAGTCTTAGAACTGATTTCCTTGCATCAGGTTCTTCTATTATTAATTAATTAATACCCAGATATCTACTGAGAACCTGTCACATGCCAAGTACTATCATAGATGCCGGGAATATAAAGATGTATTCCCTGACTTCAAGGAGTTTATAATCTGGTGGTGGAGAGTGCCAATTAAATAATGCATTATGATGATAGATATATGCACATAATACATTATTATGGTAGAGATACACACGTAGAACTATGGGAACACATTGAAGGACATCAAAGTCAAGCTTAAGGATTCAAGAACTCTTCCCAAAAGAACTGCGTTTCAAAGAATGTATAGACTTGACCAATCAAGTAATATCCTCCATGCTAAACTAGTTATCTTCCTAATACCCAAGTCCTGATATGCTGCTTTCTTACCGTATTTGTCTGCTAGGGTTGCCATAACAAAATGCCACAGAACAGGTGGCTTAAATAACAGAATTTTATTTTCTCGCAGTTGTGGAGGCTGGAAGCCTGAGATCAGGGTGCCTCCAGAGTTGGTTTCTGATGAGGCCTCATTCCCAGGCTTCTGCAATAGATGGTCACTTTCTCGGGGCATCCTCAAATGGTAGCAGGAGCTCTGGTGTCTCTTCATCATCCTATGAGGACATCAGTCCTATTATATTAGGACCCCACCATTATGACCTCATTTAACTTGAACCACCTTTCTAAAAGATCTGTTTCCAAATAGAGTTACACTGAGGGTTAGGGTTTCAACATAGAAATTGCAGGAGTGGGGATGGGAATGATATATTTCAATCTATATATCTGGTTTCATTTTTCTCCCTAGCTTTTCTGCAGGATGGAGACCAAACTCTCCAGCGTGGTATTCAAGTTCTTTCCCAGTCTGACCGTGACCTAACTGTCTTCTACCACTCTCCTTCCTTCCCCTATTCACCACCCTCTACCCCAAAAGCAGCATCCTCTGTCCAGCTGGTGCTCAGCCACTAGGCTAGGGCACACTGTGTACCCTTTGCCATATGTGCTGCGATGGTAAATGGGTAAATATTAATATACTTTTGCTAAACCTAAACACACACATTATCCTGTGATATCTGCCAAATTGTACATTAAGTCAAATAGGTTCTGCAAGGCAGTATAAACAAGACTCTATCTTTTGAGAATAAAAGAGGCCTAACCAAGCAGCAAACCAGCAGGACAGAAACAGAATATTACTGAAACTGCCCTGTGAGGATATAGGAGATCTGAGTCAGCATGGTGCGATACAATTAAGAGAATCATGTAATAATTGAATGCTCTTATAGATATCCTCTTTACCATCTGAGCCACTGGGGAGGCCAATGGACGTGAACTTGGACAAACTTCAGGAGATGGGGAGGGACAAGGAGGCCTGGCATGCTGCAGTCCACGGGGTCGTGAGGAGCTGGACACGACTTGGCAACTGAACAACAACAATAGATGTCCTCAGATACCATTGTGATCTAGTACTCATAACACCCAATTTAGTGAGTGCGTACCGTGTGGTATGTATACTAAGCTAAGCACTGTATATGCATCAACTCATACTCTCCTTAAAATAACCTCATGATTGTTCCCATTTAATCAAACGAGGCTTCAATGATCTTCCAAAGTTCCCACAACTGGAAAGTGGCTGAGTCTAAATTCAAAGCCTGTATCCTAATTCCAAAGCCTGTGAGTCTCATTTTATTGTACTCATTGATGGCCACGGTATTGTTCAAGTGTGCTGCTGAAGACTCTAAAATTCAAAACTGTGGTATGAATACAAGTACGAGAAACAGTGTTTCCAGCCCTGTGGTACTGTACACTGTTTCTTCAACCTGCGGTGCACTTTTGTGTGTCTTCCTAAAATGCTGTCCCACATTTACCTTCAAGTTTCAACTCAAACACAACTTCTCTCTGAAGCCTTCCCAGAGGTGACTTGGACACTACAGAATGAATAGCTCCCTTCTCTGTGCTCCCGAAGCAAGTCATGATCTGTGTTATAGCTGCATGTGGATGTTTCTGTCTCTCCTGCTAGATTCCAGGCACCATAGTGTAGTGGACTTCGGAGACCAGCTGGGTTTGGAAGTCTGACTCTGCCACTTACTGTCTCAATGACCTTGAGAAGCCTACTTAACCCCTGTAAGGCTCAGCTTCCTCAGACAGAGAAGCAGCAGTGATAAAAATATCCCCCTCATCCAGCTGGTATAAGATATGAAAAACACTTGCCCATCGTTTGCTTTCAACAAATTCCAGTTCTCTTTTCCTCCATGAGGGCAGTGGTCGTTTTCTATTTGTTTAACCCTGATGCTCATCTCGGAGAAGGCACTGGCACCCCACTCCAGTACTCTTGCCTGGCAAATCCCATGGACAGAGGAGCCTGGTAGACTGCAGTCCATGGGGTCACTAGGAGTTGGACACAGACACAACTGAGCGACTTCACTTTCACTTTTCACTTTCCTGCATTGGAGAAGGAAATGGCAAACCACTCCAGTGTTCTTGCCTGGAAAATCCCAGGAATGGGGGAGCCTGGTGGGCTGCCGTCTATGGGGTCACACAGAGTTGGACACGACTGAAGCAACTTAGCAGCAGCAGTAGCAGATGCTCGTCTACCTATTGAAACTCAATAGATATTTGTTGATAGAATAAATAATTGCATAACTGAGTTAATGAATGAATGAACATATGCTCTATACAGTGATAATGTCATTTTGGTTAGCCTTTTGCATGTGTATACACCTGACAAATTTTTCCAGGCTGACAGTTTTTGTAAGAATACTCTCCAAAGCTAGCCTATTTGCCAGTCTACTTTAGGATCAATTTAGCACCTGCCCCCGCCTCTCAGTTTTGCTTTTACCTCTGCTGCTGCTGCTGCTGAGTCGCTTCAGTCGTGTCCGACTCCGTGCGACCCCATAGACGGCAGCCCACCAGGCTGCCCCCTCCCTGGGATTCTCCAGGCAAGAACACTGGAGTGGGTTGCCATTGCCTTCTCCAATGCAGGAAAGTGAAAAGGGAAAGTGAAGTCGCTCAGTCGTATCCGACTCTTAGTGATCCCATGGACTGCAGCCTACCAGGCTCCTCCGTCCGTGGGATTTTCCAGGCAAGAATACTGGAGTGGGGTGCCACTGCCTTCTACCTCATGGGTCTATATATGATGGGAGGAAATGTGACTCCTTGTAATTACTAAAACTTAGACTCTATTTTTGAATGACACTGTTTTTTTAAGATTGTAGTACTCTCTCTACATTGCTGCCACCACCATTCTAGAATTTTCAGCTTGATGGCAGAAAATAAATGGGGTGGGAGGTTCTATTTAACACTAGTTAAATAGAACATTTATAATGATCTATTTAATTTGCAGATCTTCTACATATTTTGAACACATACATTTGTAAGTAAATTCCTGGTATGATTTTCATTCTAAAATGGTAAAAAATATTCCCCATCAAGTCACTTAAAGTTTTTTCTTTTCACAGTCTCCTTAAAATTAATGAAAATCTGAAAAGTTATCTCTCTCTCTCCTAAAAATACCTTTGTAGCTTTTCTCCCCAATTGATATTGATTGATTTTTTCAGTTGTTGAACTTTTTAAAATTTTAATGTTATCCTCCATCTTGGAATATCTTCCAGGTATACATTATAAATACTTTGGTTAGTAGAAAAAATGCTATTAATCACAAGTACTATTTCTGTGATGGATAGCCATGGCATATAATCAAGAACAGTTTGAGTCCATCAAGATTAAATGGCTTACTCTGTCCATAAAGGAAACCTTATAGCTCTGTACTGGCCCATTAGTCTTCCTTTGAGAGTTCTAAAGTAGTCTGAAAACATTATCATAAATGAATAGTCAGCTAATTCTTTGAAATCATAAAACTAATTTGCTTTTTAGTTTTGCCACCTTTAAGAAAGCTCTTTACCTGATTATCTCTTTATGAAAATGATTATAAATTATTCATTTTCTGGGAGGGGAAGAAAAGATCAGAGCAGTACTTTAAGGCATGTATAGAGACAACATATTCATAAACATCCATCTGGAATCAGAGTTTAATGTGAGTGAATATAAACTAAAGGTTTTTAGAAGGAAAAGATCTCATCTGTGAATCAGCAATAAAGATATACTCTTTATCAGGCTTCCCTGGTGACTCAGACAGTAAAGAGTCTGCCTCCAGTGCAGGAGACCTGGGTTCAATCCCTGGGTCAGGAAGATCCCCTGAAGAAAGAAATGGCAACCCACTCCAGCATTCTCACCTGGAGAATTCCATGGACAAAGGAGCCTGGTGGGCTACAGTCCATAGGGTCACAGAGTCAGACATGACTGAGCAACTAACATTTTATCAGGAGTGGGATTTAAATCTGTTCAGTCTCACAGCCTGTACAACCAATGCTAACTATGGGGTAAGTCTTCCTCAAAAGTCAATTTGCAGGCTTCTCTGGTGGCTCAGTGACAAAGAATCTGCCTGCCAAGGCAGGAGACACAGATTCAATCCCTGATCCAGGAAAATCCCACACGTCAGGGAGCAACTAAGCCTCTGCACCACAACTATTGAGTCTGTGCACTAGAGCCTGGGGGCCACAACTACTGAAGCCTGCATACCCTAGAGCCTGTACAGCCACAAGAAAAGCCACTGCAATGGAAAGCCCGCACAGCAACAAAGGCCCAGCACAGCCAAAACTAAATAAATACATTTTAATTTTTTTTAAGAAAAAAGAAATTCTTATTTCTTAAACAAAAAAAGTCAGTTTGCTATATGACTGACACTTCAGTGAACCAGAAGCAAATCATTCTATGCTGAGATCATGCTTAGAAGAAGAATCTAAGAAATTTCACAAAGATGTGTTTTTAGATACCAAATCACAAAAGTGGAAACCTTTAACATTATCCTCCATTATCTTATACTTTGAAGGGACACTCAGAATCATTGTTAATCAGTTTTGTAGAGCCAAACCAAAGATGTAAGGAATTTCCTCAGTGTCATTGTCCAGGAGGTTCAGTTAAAAGAAAATCCTTTTTGGTATCAAATTGCCCAGGAATGGCTACCCAGACAAATCAAAATTTTCTCAGTCTCAGTGTTACCTGGCTTTGTTTTAATTTTGCTTTCCTGCCCTTCAGTTCAGTTCAGTTCAGTCACTCAGTCGTGTCCAACTGTGCGACCCCATGAATCACAGCACACCAGGCCTCCCTGTCCGTCACCAACTCCTGGAGTTCACCCAAACTTATATGCATTGAGTTGGTGATGCCATCCAGCCATCTCATCCTCTGTCATCCCCTTCTCCTCCTGCCCCTAATCCCTCCCAGCATCAGGGTCTTTTCCAATGAGTCAACTCTTCACATGAGGTGGCCAAAGTATTAGAGTTTCAGCCTCAGCATCAGTCCTTCCAATGAACACCCAAGACTGGTCACCCTTAGGATGGACTGGTTGGATCTCCTTGCAGTCGAAAGGACTTGTAAGAGTCTTCTCCAGCACCACAGTTCAAAAGCATCAATTCTTCAGCACTCAGCTTTCTTCACAGTCCAACTCTCACATCCATACATGACCACTGGAAAAACCATAGTCTTGACTAGACAGACCTTTGTGTGCTTATGTAGTAATAAAATCATTTTCCTCGATAAAATGAATACTGTTAGGAAGTGGTGGGTTTCTCCTTCACCAACAAGATACTTATTTAAATTCTTGTTGCAAATCTGTCAAAGAATTCAAGTGGAAGAATAATAAAAACAGACTGTATTCACCACAGCAAGCAAATATTTTGGTAGCAAATGATAATTAAAAGATTGCCTAAATATGAGTTACTCTTTTATATCCTCTGTTGTACTGCTTTGTCTTCAAACATTATTCAATCTTGGGAAACATTTAAGGTTGACAGATAAGGTTTCCCTCTTAATCTTCTTTAGTAACATCTACAGTCCACCAAAGGCTTCCCAGGTGGTGCTAGTGGTAAAGAGCCTTCCTGCCTGCCAGTGCAGGAGACAGACATGAGTTTGATCCCTGGGTTGAGAAGATCCCCTGGAGGAGGGCATTAGCAGTCCACTCCAGTATTCTTGCCTGGAGAATCCCATGGAAAGAGGAGCCTGGTGGGCTACAGTCCACAGGGTCACAAAGAGTCAGACACAACTAAAGGGACTTAACACACACACACACACACACACGAGTCCACCAAAAGATACCTAGGGTGAGAAATGATATTTGAGATCAAATAGTTGAATTCATTGCCCCAGACAGACCCATCCCCAGAGTTAGATAGGGTCATGCCCCAAATGCATCTCATCTTTTTTTCCAAAGATCTGTATATCTTCTCTTCTGTATGCATTCACTTTAAGAACAAAATAAAAGCATTTTAAGCCCTATAGTACAATTAGGCAAGGACCCATACTATTGCCTGGTAAAACATGGCTAAATGAAACTACTGAACACAGAACAAAGCAAAGAAGATCGTGTATTTTTTTTTAATAAAGTCAGAACTATTTGATTCCAGCTACGTGAAGCCCTACTGTTCAAATTAGTAAACACCTTGTAAGCAGTGAAAGTGAAAGTGCAGTCGCTCAGTCGGGTCCAACTCTTTGCAGCCCTGTGGACTGTGGCCCACCGTGCTCCTCTGCCTATTGCATTCTCCAGGCAAGAGTCCTGGAGTGGGTTCCCATTTCCTTCTCCAGAGGCTTTTGCGGACCCACGGATTGAACCTGGGTCTCCCACATTGTAGGCAGACGCTTTACCATCTGAGCCACCAGTTCAGTTCAGTTCAGCCGCTCAGTCGTGTCCGACTCTTTGCGACCCCATGACTTGCAGCACGCCAGGCCTCCCTGTCCATCACCATCCCCCGGAGTTCACTCAGACTCATGTCCATCGAGTCAGTGATGCCATGCAGCCATCTCATCCTCTGTCGTCCCCTTCTCCTCCTGCCCCCAGTCCCTCCCAGCATCAGAGTCTTTTCCAATGAGTCAACTCTTCACATGAGGTGGCCCAAGTACTGGAGTTTCAGCTTTAGCATCATTCCTTCCAAAGAAATCCCAGGGCTGATCTCCTTCAGAATGGACTGGTTGGATCTCCTTGCAATCCAAGGGACTCTCAAGAGTCTTCTCCAACACCACAGTTCAAAAGCATCAATTCTTCGGCACTCAGCCTTCTTCACAGTCCAACTCTCACATCCATACATGACCACAGGAAAAACCATAGCCTTGACTAGACGGACCTTAGTCGGCAAAGTAATGTCTCTGCTTTTGAATATGCTATCTAGGTTGGTCATAACTTTTCTTCCAAGGAGTAAATGTCTTTTAATTTCATGGCTGCAGTCACTATCTGCAGTGATTTTGGAGCCCCAAAAAATAGTCTGACACTGTTTCCACTGTTTCCCCATCTATTTCCCATGAAGTGATGGGACCGGGTGCCATGATCTTCGTTTTCTGAATGTTGAGCTTTAAGCCATCTTTTTCACTCTCCACTTTCACTTTCATCAAGAGGCTTTTTTGCTTCTCTTCACTTTCTGCCATAAGTGTGGTGTCATCTGCATATCTGAGGTTATTGATATTTCTCCCAGCAATCTTGATTCCAGCTTGTGTTTCTTCCAGTCCAGCGTTTCTCATGATGTACTCTGCATATAAGTTAAATAAGCAGGGTGACAATATACAGCCTTGACGTACACCTTTTCCTATTTGGAACCAGTCTGTTGTGCCATGTCCAGTTCTAACTGTTGCTTGCTGACCTGCATACAGTTTTCTCAAGAGGAAGGTCAGGTGGTCTGGTATTCCCATCTCTCTCAGAATATTCCACAGTTTATTGTGATCCACACAGTCAAAGGCTTTGGCATAGTCAATAAAGCAGAAATAGACGTTTTTCTGGAACTCTCTTGCTTTTTCCATGATGCAGCGGATGTTGGCAATTTGATTTCTGGTTCCTCTGCGTTTTCTAAAACCAGCTTGAACATCTGGAAGTTCACAGTTCACATATTGTTGAAGCCTGGCTTGGAGAATTTTGAGCATTACTTTACTAGCGTGTGAGATGAGTGCAACTGTGCAATAGTTTGAGCATTCTTTGGCATTGCCTTTCTTTGGGATTGGAATGAAAACTGACCTTTTCCAGTCCTGTGGCCACTGCCAAATTTGCTGGCATAATGAGTGCAGCCCTTTCACAGCATCATCTTTCAGGATTTGAAATAGCTCAACTGGAATTCCATCACCTCCACTAGCTTTGTTCGTAGTGATGCTTTCTAAGGCCCACTTGACTTCACATTCCAGGATGTCTGGCTCTATATGAGTGATCACACCATCGTGATTATCCGGGTCATGAAGATCTTTTTTGTACAGTTCTTCTATGTATTCTTGCTTCCTCTACTTAATATCTTCTGCTTCTGTTAGGTCCATACCATTTCTGTTCTTTACCGAGCCCATCTTTGCATGAAATATTCCCTTGGTATCTCTAATTTTCTTGACGAGATCTCTAGTCTCTCCCATTGTGTTCTTTTCCTCTATTTCTTTGCATTGATTGCTGAAGAAGGCTTTCTTATCTCTTCTTGCTATTCTTTAGAACTCTGCATTCAGATGCTTATATCTTTCCTTTTCCCCTTTGCTTTTCGCTTCTCTTTTTTTCACAGCTATGTGTAAGGCCTCCCCAGACAGCCATTTTGCTTTTTTGCATTTCTTTCCATGGGGATGATCTTGATCCTTGTCTCCTGTACAATGTCACGAACCACCAGTAGGGTTAATCAAATAGAATTTTTTGAAGAACTGGGTAATTCTGTGGATCAGGTCACTCAGAAAATAACCACAACATACCTGAAATGAAAACCATAGTCTACCTTTTCCCTTTGCCTCTGCCAAAGGCAAGATAAAAAGAGCTGTAGGTAAAATATGTTGGAGCCAGATAAGAAAGTTTAAAATTTTCTGTATCTATATTTACTTCCTCATTTCATCATTTTCTGTGCTAAGGTGTTTTAGTCCGGTGATCACACATACTCTCAGAGCCTGATACAGCCATTTGTCTATTTGGCTTCTGAGATTTTGCAGTTCCCCAAGCCACTATGTTGGTGATACAGTCAATCCTTCTTATTCACAATTCCATAGCTGCAAATTCACTTACTATGCAACTTTTTACTTGTAACCCCAAAATCAATACTGGCATCTTTGTGGTCATTGGAGGTAATTCACAGACCAGTGAAAATTTTGAGTTGCCCAACACACAACTGAGTGACTTCACTTTCACTTTTCACTTTCATGCATTGGAGAAGGAAATGGCAACTCACTCCAGTGTTCTTGCCTGGAGAATCCCAGGGATGGGGGAACCTGGTGGGCTGCCGTCTATGGGGTCGCACAGAGTCGGACACGACTGAAGCGACTTAGCAGCAGCAGCAGCAGCAACACACATGTTCCTAGCTGAGGCTAAACAAGACAATATTATGCCTTCTTGTTTCAACTCATACTGTAAACAGGTGTCCTTTTTGCAGTTTATTAAGTGCCATGTTTTTCACTTTTTTAAATGATTTCACTGATTTAAATAGCCTCCAAATGCTGAAGGACTGTGTAGTGTTCCTAAGTGCAAGAAGGTTGTGACATGCCTCACGGAAAAAATACACGCTTTAGATAAGCTTGACTCAGATATGAGTTACAAGTGCTATTGGCTGTGAGTTCAATGTTGGTGAATCAACAAGCTATTTTAAATAAGGTGTCTGTAAAGAGAAACACATAAAACAAAGTTGTATATTGATGAAATGTGGTGAAACATTTCACATCGGTGAAATGTTGAGATCAAAGGCAGACAAGAACCTAGGAGACATGGTCACCTCTGTGCTGAGTTGACAGTTTCTTCTGCTTGGAAATTCCTTTCTCCAATTTCTCCCTTTAGCCAATGCCTGCTGCTGCTGCTAAGTCGCCTCAGTTGTGTCCGACTCCATGCAACCGCATAGACTGCAGCCCACCAGTCTCCCCCATCCCTGGGATTCTCCAGGCTTTAAGAACACTGGAGTGAGTTGCCATTTCCTTCTCCAATGCATGAAAGTGAAAAGTGAAAGTGAAGTCGCTCAGTCGTGGCCGACTCTTAGCGACCCCATGGACTGCAGCCCACCAGGCTCCTCCGTCCATGGGATTTTCCAGGAGAGAGTACTAGAGTGGGGTGCCATTGCCTTCTCCGTTAGCCAATGCCTACTTGTATTTAAAAACACTTCAAAAATAATCACATGCAAGTCTTTCCTTACACTCACTATTCCCCAGGTTGATACAAATGCCCTTTCCTTTGTGCTTCCCTCATACCCTGTACATTCCCTGGTCATAGCTCCTGACACATAGTAGTATGGTATAGTTGAGCTGTTTCTCCTTCAGGCTCTAAATTCCTTAAGGAAAAAGATCATGACTTCCTTGACTTTATAACCACAGGAACTGACAAATATCAGATCATCTCCTAACCTACCAAATAAATGCTTATGAGTGGACAAATAGACTGTTTAACTTGTCTGAACCAGACACCCGCATGATGGCCTAGTTCCTTGAGCTAGATAGCTTATGAGGTATTCATTTCATCAGAGGATGGCCCAAAATAGAATTGACCAAGACTCAGAGCCTCACAGGCTCAGAAATACTGAATAAACATGTAGGCAGTTGCAAAAAGGGATGTCCAAGCAACAGACAAGAGTGGAAATACAGTCTGTAAGCCACAGAATAAAGTCACAGTCAATGAGCATTATCTGTTCTCTGAAGGAACTGACACCAGGAAAAGGCAGTAGATAAAAATTTAAGGTCATGGTGCCAACAGGATGTAAGAGAAACCTTGATATGGGAATTAGAATGCAGCATCAAGACTAGAAAATAAGTCAAGGCCACTGTCCCCAACTGTCTCAGACACTGGGCAAAGACACAAGACAAAAACTTGAACACATGGGACATGACAATATATACTAGAACTTTGATACAGAGATAGACTTGGCTATAAAAATAAAAAGGAAATTCCTAGAAGCATGTATTTTTCACCCAAACTCCAATCACATTCCTAAACGTTTGCGTCATTCCCTTCTGCCGTACCCAGATTGCTACTTTAGAGCCTTCACTGTATGAGACAAATTCACCTAACTATAGTAACTCTTTCTTACAAAACCAAAAAATATTGTTCAAAAGTCAGTTTACCAACAATTGATTTTATTGTTGAGATAAAAATCTGTTAAATACCTTTTTAAGAAAGAAAATGGCATATTTTCATCATAGCACTAATTCAGTAATTTATTTGAAAAAACTTACAATTTATCTAAACTTGGAAACTTTTATTATAAAGGATAAATTTTTATAACAATGAATAAGTAAAAACAGAAAGAAAAAAGATAACATATAAAATACATTTAAAAGGTAATAGGAAACAGTAGGGAATTCCCTGGCAGTCCCGGTAGTTAGGACTTTACATTTTCATTGCTGTGGCCCAGTTGAAGAACTGAGATGCTGCAAGCCACATGGTACGGCCAAAAGAAAAAAAAGAAAAAACAGTGTTGGCTATAAATGTTCCAAACAGATATGATGTAGTTGTTGGTGTAGCTATAGACATTAGTCTTTATGTGTGAAGTTGAATTGGACATTATATGCATCTCGATTCATACGTTAATACAGATGAGGGCCATACAGTGAATTGTGGGGTCATGGGGCCAAGCTGAAAGTTACAGAATGTTTGCCAAAAGCAGCTGAAAACTTTGTACCCTTATAAAAAGATGTAGGCAAGGTAAGGGTGAAAAGTTAAGAGGCAGTGTACAGCTCAGGCATGAAAGGTCAGACAAACCCATCAACAAGAGGATGAGTTTCAGAGTCAAAAGGTAGGAGAATTCAATTTGGAAAAGGTAGGAGAATCCAATTTGGAAAAAACTGTGCAAGATTCACTTGATAAGTATTTGTTGAGAATCTCTGTTAGTCTGGCATTGTGCTAGACACAGGAGTACAATGATGAACAACAACAAAAATAACAAGCTTTAAAGTTACAAACTCTGCCCTCATCTGAAACTTATAATCTAATCAACGAGAGAAATACTTATGAAAGAATTACATGTGATGTTAGGAGAACATCTAATCAGGCAGTATTGATCCAATCAATGGAGTCAGGGAAAATTTCTGCAAAGATTCAGCTGAGATTTAGAGGAAGAATGGGCTTTAATTAGGCCAGAGATGGGATGGAGGGAACATTAAGAGAATATTCTGGACAGCAGAAACAACTTAGTGCCTGTCTGAAGCTGAATGGCCAGTGTGGTGATGGAAAACTTAGGCCACAGTATTTAAAAAATAAGAAGCCATTGTAGGGTTTTAATTTGGGGGAGGATAATAGATTTATTTTAAAAAATTTAGGAGAATAGGTTGAAAGTGGCCAGAAGTAAGGAAACCAGAGTGAAGGCCAGTGCAATCATTCAGTTGTGAGCTGATGATAGCTTGGATTAGGAAAAAGATTGATTTAAGAGATATACTTAGGAAGAAAAATAATTAGAACTTGAATTGTGTATTGAATATGGACAGTGAGGCATAGCAAGGTATAAAAGATAGTATCATGGTGTCCTGGCTTGCAGAACATGATAGATGGTACCATTCAATGAAACAAAGAGCATTAAATAAGATCAAGTTGCTGGGGTTTTGCAAGGAGGGGGAAAGGGTTGTGGTTTAGTTGTTAAGTCATGTCTGACTCTCTGTGAGCCCATGGACTGCAGCACACCAGGCTTCCCTGTCCTTCACTATCTCCAGGAGTTTGCTCAAATTCTTGTTCATTGAGTCAGTGATGCTATGTAACGATCTCATCCTCTGCCACCCTCTTCTTCTGCTTTCAGTCTTTCTCAGCAACAGGGTTTTTTCCAATGAGTTGGCGGTTCGCATCAGGTAGCCAAAGTATTGGAGCTTCAGCTTTAGCATCAATCCTTCCAATGAATATTCAGGATTGATTTCCTGTAGGATTGACTTTTTTGATCTCCTTGCAGACCAAGGTACTCTCAAGAGTCTTCTCCAGCACCACAGTTTGAAAGCATTACTTCTTTGGCACTCAGCTTCTTTATGGTCCAAATCACGCATCTATACATGACTACTGGAGAAACCATATCTTTGACTATACAGACCTTAGTCGGCAAATTGATATCTCTGCCTTTTAATATGTTGTCTATATTTGTCATAGCTTTCCTTCCAGGGAGCAAATGACTTTTAATTTCATGTCTGTAGTCACTGTCTACAGTGATTTTGGAGCCCAAGATAATAAATTCTATCACTGTTTCCACTTTTCCCTCTTCTATTTACCATGAAGTGATAGGACCAACTGCCATGATCTTAGTTTTCAAATGTTGAGTTTTAAGCCAGTGTTTTCACTTTTCTCTTTCACTCTCATCAAGAGGTTCTTTAGTTCCTCTTCACTTTCGCCATTAGAGTGGTATCATCTGCATATCTGAGGTTGTTAATATTTCCCCTGGCAATCTTGATTCCAGCTTGTGATTCATCCAGCCCAGCATTTCTCATGATGTACTCTGCATAGAAGTTAAATAAGCAGGGTGACAATATGCAGCCTTGATGTACTCCTTTCCTAATTTTTAACCAGTCCATTGTTCCATGCCTGGTTCTGACTGTTGCTTCTTGACCCGCATACACATTTCTCAAGAGACAGATAAGGTGGCTTGGTATTCCCATCACTTTAAGAATTTTCCACAGCTTGTGATACACACAAAGACTTTAGCATAGACAATGAAGCAGAAATAGATGTTTTTCTGGAACTCTCTTGCTTTTTCTATGCATCAACTAATGTTGGCGATTTGATCTCTAGTTACTCTGCCATTTCTAAACTAGCTTATACATCTGAAAGTTCTTGGTTCACTTACTACGGAAACTTAGTTTGAAGGATTTTGAGCATAACCTTGCTAGCATGTGAAATGAGAGCAATTATATAGTAGTTGGAACATTCTTTGGCATTGCCTTTCTTTGGGATTGGAATGAAAACTGACCTTTTCCAGTCCTGTGGCCACTGCTGAGTTTTCCAAATTTGCTGGCATATTGAGTGCAGCTCTCTAACAGCATCATCTTTTAGGATTTGAAACAGTTCAACTGGAATTTTGTTGCTTCCCCTTGGTTTGTTTGTAGTAATGCTTCCTAAGGCCCATTTGACCTCATACTCCAGAACGTCTGGCTCTAGGTCCATGACCATACCATCATCATTATCCAGGTCATTAAGGCCATTTTTGTATAGTTCTTCTCTGTGTCCTTGCCGCCTCTTCATATCTCTTCTGTTTCTGTTAGGTTATTACCATTTCTGTCCCTTATCGTGCCCATCCTTACATGAAATATTCCGTTGGTATCTCCAGTTTTCTTGAAGACATCGTTAGTCTTTCCCACTCCATTGTTTTCTTCTATTTCTTTGCACTGTTTATTTAAGAAGGCCTTCTTTTCTCTCCTTCCCATTCTCTGGAACCCTGTATTCAGTTGGGTATATCTTTCCTTTTCTCCTTTGCCTTTCACTTCTCTTTTTTTCTCAGCTATTGTAAAGCCTCCTCAGGAAACTACTTTGCGTTCCTGCATTTCTCTTTCTTCGGGATGGTTTTGGTCACCACATTATGTACAGTGTTATGAACTTCTGCCCATAGTTCTTCAGACACTCTGTCTACCAGATCTAATAATCCCTTGAATCTATTCATCACCTCCACTGTATAATCAAAAGGGATTTTATTTAGGTCATACCTGGGTGGCCTAGTGGTTTTCCCTATTTTCTTGTATTGGAGTCTGAATTTTGCAAGAAGGAGCTCATGATCTGAGCCACAGACAGCTCCTGGTCTTGTCTTTGCTGACTGTACAGAGCTTCTCCATCTTCAGCTGCAAAGAATATAATCAGTCTGATTCAGTGTTGGCCATCTGGTGATGTCCGTGTGTAAGCTGTCTCTTGTGCTGTTGGAAGAGGGTGTTTGTTATAAGTGTGCTTTCTTGTCAAAACGCTATTAGCCTTAGCTCTGCTTAATTTTGCACTCCAAAGACAAACTTGCCTGTTCCTCCAGGTGTCTCTTGCCTTCCTACTTTTGCATTCTAATCCCCAATGATGAAAAGGACGTCTCTTTTTGGTGTTAGTTAGAAGGTCTTATAGGTCTTCATAAAATCATTCAGCATCAGTGATTGGGGTATAGACTTGGATTGCACTGATGTTGAATGGTTTGCCTTGGAAAAGAACCAAAATCATTTTGTCATTTTTGAGATGACCTCCAAGTACTGCATTTCAGACTCTTCTGTTGACTATGAGAGCTACTCTATTTCTTTTAAGGGATTCTTACCCACAGTAGTAGATATAATGGTCATCTGAATTAAATTCACCCATTCTCATTTGCATTTTGGTTCACTGGTTCCTAAAATGTTGATGTTCACACTTGCCATCTCCTCCTTGACCACATCCAGTTTACCTTGCTTCACAGACCTAACATTCCAGGTTCCTATGCAATATTGGTCTTTACAGCATTGGGCTTCACTTTCACCACCAGACACATCCACAACTGAGTGTCATTTCCTGTTTGGACTACCTTCTTCATTCTTTCTGGAGCTGTTACTAATTGCCCTCTGTTCTTCTCTAGTAGTACATGGGACACCTTCTGACCTGGGGGCTCATCTTCTGGTGTCATATCTTTTTGCCTTTTCATACAGTTCATGGAGTTCTGGAGGCAAAAGTACTGGAGTAGTTTGCCATTCCCCCTTCCAGTGGACCACATTTTGTCAGAACTCGCCACCATGACCTGCCAGTCTTGGGTGGCCCTTCACAGCATGGCTCATAGCTTCACTGAATTATGAAAGTCCATTCAGTTTAGACTCACGGAATTTGAGGTCCCTTTGAGATAAGCAATGATAAGTCTATTTGAGTGTCATATAGGCCTGTAAATATGTGAGCTACAGAAGTATGGGCCAGAGATGAGATAGAGTCATCTAGATGGGGAATCCCCCACCTGCTCCTTGTTACAACATAGTGGACAGGGCAGTCATACCTGAATGATGAGGTCAATCCCATTCATCCATTCATCACATCTGTATAACCAGCAACATGATAAAAAAAACCTTGAAGACTCAGTAGTTATTTGTTTGCTAAGGACAAGTCTTGGTGATTATTGTGGACCAAGTCAGCAATAATATATAATTCAATCACATATAGAAATATCTTTAAAATTGTTGTTGTTTAGTTGTTAATTCGTGCTCTACTCTTTGCAACCCCAGTGACTGTAGCCCATCAGGTTCCTCTGTTCATGGGATTTCCCAGACAAGAGTATTGGAATGGGTTGCCATTTCCTCCTCTAGGGGATCCTCCCAACCCAGGGATCGAACCAGAGCCTCCTGCATTGGCAGGCGGATTCTTTACTGATGAGCAACCGGGGAAGCCCATAGAAGAGAGGTTTCCCTGACCAGGAATCCACCCTGGGCTGCAGTGGTGAGAGCACTGAGTCCTACCACTAGACCATCAAGGAACGTCAGGTTGTCTTTCATATATCTATACTTAATTGAATTTTAGGGGCTTCCCTGATAGCTCAATTGGTAAAGAATCTGCCTGCAATGCAGGAGACCCCGGTTCAATTCCTGGGTCAGGGATTTGCTGGAGGAGGGATAGGCTACCCACTCCAGTATTCTTGGGCTTCCCTTGTGGCTCAGCTGGTGAAGAATCCTACTGCAATGTGAAGTTCAATCCCTAGGTTGGGAAGATCACCTGGAGAAGGGAAAGCCTGCCCATTCCAGTATTCTGGCCTAGAGAATTCCATGGACTGTATAGTCCATGGGGTCACAAGGAGTCGGACACGACTGACCCACTTTCACTTACTGAATTTAAAAGTGTAATATTCCTTTTATGATCATATTTTCCTCAACATTAAGATTCAAGTCTCACTTATTGCTTTAAAAAAAAAAATAAGTGCCTTTTAAAGCAATATTAAAGCAGTTTTTCACTTTGCTGTACACATGAAACTAACAACATTGTAAATCAACTATACTTCAATAAAAATCTTTTAAAATAGAAATAAAAAATAAAACAAACTGGGGAAATTTTTTAAATAAATAAATAAAGCAGTTTTTAAAATCATTTATGCTTATTTTTTCCTCGTTTCGTGTGACACTTAAAACAAGAGCTATGCTTGTCAGATAATTACTAGTGGTTTTCCACTAACATGTATATAACAAAATTAAGAAAAAATATGTAACAGAACCAAGAAAATACACATTTTCCTTCTTTAAAACAGATAAATTCATATTTTACCAAAATCTATATTTAAGAAAAATTGTATTGACTTCCTTTTATGTAATGACTGATATGTTTTTCTCATTTTAGTAAGCCACTATTTTTCAAATGAAAATTATATATGCCAGAGCCGGGAATTGAGCCAGGATCAGGCAATTTCCAGGAGGTATGAAAAGGTGCTTGGATATGCATTTTTTTCCTACAAGTCAGCATTCTTCCTCCCTCCAATTAATAATCGTCTAGCACCTTCCATCAACTCCCATAGATGACTGCCTTTAGGTCTACTTTCTAAATATCAGATTAAAGCTGGAGAAAGCCTTTTCACTGATTATTCAGGCTATCTTTTAAAGTGCATGGTAAGCCATTTGAGGTCCAACATTTCTGTATCTTATTATAGTAGATGTAAATTTGCTGTATGAAATTTGTGGAATCTGCATAGCAGATTTCACTTAATAGACACAAGGGGTGGTAGTAAATTAATAGTTGAAGCATTTTGTTATCAAAATCAACTGGCCAAGAGGCACATACTGCCTTTTGGAATCAAGCCCAAGTGTGACACATAGTTTTACCTTAAACCAATAGTAATTTTAACCTTCCTTAATTGCATTTTGTAACAGAATAGAAATGGGACCTACTCAAGATTAAGACTATGTAGACTAAGAACTGGGGGCTTCCCTGGTGGCTCAGAGGTTAAAGCGTCTGCCCGCAATGTGGGAAACCCGGGTTCAATCCCTGGGTCGGGAAGATCCCCTGGAGAAGGAAATGGCAACCCATTCCAGTATTCTTGCCTGGAGAATCCCATGGACAGAGGAGCCTGGTAGGCTACAGTCCACGAGGTGGCAAAGAGTCGGACACGACTGAGCGACTTCAATTTCACTTTCACTTTCAGACTAAGAACTAAGATTCCCTAGTGATCCCTTTGGACATTTAACTTGAAATTCTTGGCATAGAAAAAAAAATTAAATTCTAGAGCTGCAAGAAAAAAATTTGATAATGTTCTCTAATCTCTGTAAAACCACAGAACCTTGGTTCTGCTTAGATAGTATTCTAAAATCGGAAGGTAATTCTTGTTGTATACTTAACTTATATCAAAAGTCCTATCGTAAATTTTTGCGTGTGTGCACAGTCACTTAGTCAGGTCTCACTCTTTGTGACCCCATGGATATAGCCCACCAGGCTCATGTCCATGGGATTATCCTAGCAAGAATACTGGAGTGGGTTGCCATTTTCTCCTCCAGGGGATCTTACTGATCCTGGGATCAAACCTGAGTCTCCTGCTTGACAGGTGGATTCTTTACCACTGAGCCAGCTGGCAAGCCCTATCATAACTATTTAATGTACATTAAATAAAATGTTAGAAAATTCATCAGTTTATAAGTACCCATACAGTTGAACTATTCTTTCCCTTGGACCACTTTTTGCAAAGTGCTACATGATCCTATGCTGCTGCTGCTGCTGCTAAGTCGTGTCCAACTCTGTGCGACCCCATAGACGGCAGCCCACCAGGCTCCCCCGTCCCTGGGATTCTCCAAGCAAGAACACTGGAGTGGGCTGCCATTTCCTTCTCCAATGCAGGAAAGTGAAAAGTGAAAGTGAAGTCGCTCAGTCGTGGCCGACTCTTAGCGACCCCATGGACTGCAGTCTACCAGGCTCCTCCGTCCATGGGGTTTTCCAGGCAAGAGTACTGGAGCGGGGTGCCATTGCCTTCTCCATAAAATAAGTAGATTAGGTTTTTATTGGAATATAATTGTTTTCCAATGTTGTGTTAACTTCTGCTGTATAATGAAGTGAATCAGCCATATTCATACATAAATCCCCTCCTCCTGAGCCTGCCTTCCGCCCCTCCCATCCCACCTCTCGAGGTCATCAGAGAGCGCTGAGCTGAGCTCTGTGCTAGCTTCCCGCTAGCTACCTGTTTCCCGCATGACAGTGTGTATATGGCACTGCCACTCTCCCAATTCGAGTCACTCCCTCCTTCCCCTCCTGTGTCGACGTGTCCATGCTCTGTATCTGCATCTCTATTTCTGCCTTGAAAGTAGGTTCATCGGTACCATTTTTCTAAACTCCACATATATGCATTAAAATACAATATTTTTCTCTTTCTGACTTACTTCACTCTGTATGACAGACTCTAGATCCATCGACATCTCTCCAAATGATCCTATTTCACTCCTTTTAGCGGCTGAGTAATATTCCATTGTATATTTGTACCACATCTTCTTTATTCATTCACCTGTCATTGGACATTTAGATGGTTTCTATGTCCTGGTTATTGTAAACAGTGCTGCAATGAACATTGGGGTACATGTGTCCTTTTGAGTTATGGTTTTCTCAGAGTATATGCCCAGTAGTGGGATTGCTGGGTCATATGGTAGTTCAGTGTTTAGTTTTTTGAAAAATCCCACCATTGTTGGGATTGCATGTAGCGAACGGTATGGAGTAAGACACTTTGATCAAGCAGACCTCACTCTGGATTAGCTCCCCTGCTGTGTATTCTCATAGCACACACTTTCCCCTGGAATGTAAATTGTTCTGAGAGCAGACTGTATCTGTCTCCTTCACCATGGTTAATCCTAATCAATTCTTCATTTTCATAATCAGGATTGATTAAAGAAACCCTTCTGTTACTGCATGTGTGTGTGTGTTTAAATGTACCACAGTCTCTAGTGTGTGTTTAAGTATTAATAGTTCAGCAAAAGAAGCCTGGAGGCAAACAACTGAGAATGAGTTTGAATCCTTTGCTCTGACAGTTACTAGTTACCTAATTAATTACCTAATTAATTAGTTAACTGACCCTGAGAAAAGTTGTTAATTTTCATGTTGATTGAGTTCCTTCTATCTGTTAAAAGATAGTAATACCATCTACTTCAGGATTTTAGATAAGTTACATAAAGCCTGACATCCAGTAGGTGCCCAATGAAAGTTTGTTTTTATCTTTTCTGCTTCCCCTCTTTGTTAAACCCATAATTGAAAGATAAAATTTTAGGAGGTACAAAATAAGTTTTAGTATTAAGTAAAATGATTTCACCAAAGTGGTAACTCTCAGAAGATGATGAGTACATTATGAAAGGCATGGTCACCCAGGTATCCATGTCCTAATTAAAAGACACCGTCAAGATTCACTTGCTCATATTGTTCAAGAGAGCCTCATGTATTTCTCTTTATCCTGTCTTTATTTATAATCTGCAGAAGGACAAATTACCACCAAAGATATATTTTGAAATTTCAACTATGGAGCAAACTGTGTGGGCAAAGTTAAACATCACAGATAAATAAAATATAATTAAATTTATCTTAATGCCCCTCTCTACAAATACAGATTAAGAGGTAAATGTCATGATAATTCTGAAGGTCTGGATCCGTGGTTCTCAATTAGAACCCTGCCAAAAGTCAAGTAAGAAAAGAATATTACTATATTCCAACTATATACACTATTTGCAACAGTTCTTAGAAACCTAGAAACAGACTCTAGTGTAGAAGAAAAAGCCAAGGCTATTAGAAATGGTGGGCAGTACAGCAAGCAGACCCAACTCAATCCGAGGCAAACCCAAACTATCAGCTAAATATTAAACAAAATAATTACTTGAAATGATAAATATGACCTTAATATGCATATGTACTATTGGTTTCGGAGAAGGCAATGGCACCCCACTACAGTACAGCCTGGGAAATCCCATGGACGGAAGAGCCTGATAGGCTGCAGTCCATGGGGTCGCTAAGAGTCGGACACGACTGAACGACTTCACTTTCACTTTTCACTTTCATGCACTGGAGAAGGAAATGGCAGCCCACTCCAGTGTTCTTGCCTGGAGAATCCCAGGGACAAAGGAGCCTGGTGGGCTGCCTTCTGCGGGGTCACACAGAGTCGGACATGACTGACTCGACTTAGTAGCAGCAGCAGCACTATAGGTTTAATTGGGTTGTTTTGTTTCGTTTTTGAGTAAATAAGGGTTTTTTCCCTTGAAATAATTTGGTAATTTTTTTTTTTTTTTGGAAAGCATGCATTTCATCTACATTTTCAAATTTATTGATATAAGGATTCACAGTGGTTTTAATCATCTTTGTAATCTCTACTGTAGCTCTAGTTATTACTCCTTTTCATTTCTAATCATTCATAGCCTTTTTTGTTAGCAATTATATCAAAGGATTATCTGTTTTAATAGTCTTTGCTAAAAATAACATTTGATTTTATTCTCCTCTGTAAAGTATTTTTGTTTCCTATGTTATTAGTTCTTGATTTTCATTATTTCTCCCTTCAGTTTTGAGTTAGTTCTTATTTTCATTCTAACTTCCTTCCCTTCTCACTTTGTTTCTTAATTTTCCACCTTATCTCTTTTCTAATACAAGTATTTACAGTTGTAAATATTCCTCAAAGTACTATTTTAGCTGCAAGCCACCAGCTACATAGGGTTTTCATTATTACTCCATTTTGAGTATTTTTAAATTTTTATTTTGATATATAATTTGTCTCATGAATTATTTAGAAGTATGCCTTTTAATTTCCAAATCTGTGAAGTCTTATCTGTTTTTTATTTCTAACTTAGTAATATTGAGGTCTGAAACATACTTCCTGTCTTCTGCTAAGTAAATTTAAACAGAGCTATCTTTATGTCAAGGTCCTCAGCATGACGCCATTCAACTATCCTACCCTATGTACCTCTATTCCCCAAAACATACATCTTGACCCTGTCAGGCCAGGGTTATTAAGCAACTTTATGCTCCTTCCAACCTCCATGTCTCCATTTATTTTTAATTGGGTGAACTGATATCCTCTTTTCATCAGTGAGAATGTTTTTTGTATCATGATCATTAAGCTGCTTCCCTAGTTGCCTTTCTCCCTTTGATGTATTATTTTTAAATCCTTAGATTGTTTGTTTTGGAGCTTCCTTGAAAGTGAAAGTGAAAGTGAAGTCACTCAGTCGTGTCCGACTCTTTGCCACCCCATGGACTGTAGCCCACCAGGCTCCTCCATCCATGGGATTCTCCAGGCAACAATACTGGAGTGGGTTGCCATTTCCTTCTCCAGGGGATCTTCCCCACCCAGGGATCTTCCCCACCCAGGGATCGAACCCAGGTCTCCCGCATTGCAGGCAGATGCTCCCTTAGGGTTCTTCTAACATTTTTACATGTTTTAAAATTTTAAAGTTATGTTAAGATTTTAGATTCAGCAATGGATTTATGTAAATACAGTTTTCCTCTATGTGCTTTTCTTCACATACTTTGATGTTTGTGTCATATTGCTTTGATAGCCAATGGAAAGAATAAGTGTTTTTTTAAATCTGTATTTGAGTGAATATATTTCCCCTAGTGCTTCCTAAGCCTATTTTCTTCATGTTTTTTCCTTTTCCAATTATCTGCTCCTTTCACCAGAGAATAGTAATATTTTTGAGAACTAACTACATAGCACATACGCACTAAGTTCTTTACTCACATTCTTATTTAATCATCAAAAAAGCTCTGAGAAGCATTATAATTACCCCTATTGCAGATGAGGAAGCTGAAGCAGAAACCTGTAAGTGACTTTTTCAAGGTCACACAGTTAAAATATAGTAAAGACAGTTTGAACCTGGACCCATCTGATGATGTAGCCAAAGTGCTTAAGTACTACCCCACACTGATTTCAAGAGTTTCTGGATTCTCTAAGCATTGGGATGGTTGCCAGGTAACTAAGCAAAGAGCATATTGAATTGGAACCAGTTCAGTACTCTTCTAAGATATTCTTAAGATTAAATTCAGTAATTAGGCTCTTATCCAATACCAAGAGAAAATTTCTTTTGGTAATGTAGATAGGTAATCAGTGAAATAAGCACTACCATATGCTATCTTTGATGAATGTTTCAGTCAAAATGTTTAAACATAGTACAAGGAAGAAATGCATTCTTCATATGAGAACAAGTTCTTGAGAAGAAAAGATTTTTCTTTTAGAGTTTAGTGCTTATTAAGATCTTCATAACTGAAATTTAACTAAGAAGAAAGTTTATAATATGCTGGAGACTTTGTAACAGAAGGATTTCTACTGCATAAAAGACAAATAATACTTTAGATGTCCCTTTTTGTTTCTCCCTTCTTCCTTCCAACACTATTCACTAACTCACCGGAGGTTGAATCATCAGGAATCTTTCGTGCCTGTACACAGAAGGCGGTACACCTCCTTCCCCTCTTTTTCCCACTTTTCACATTTTAAAAGCATTGAAAAATGGTTTTCTATACTAATAATAGTTGCCATTTAATAAATATCCACTATACGCCATGCATTGTTAAACAATGTTTGTATTATCTCCAGTTTTCACACCTTTCCTTACAGATAGGAAATCAATACCCAGAGAAATGGTTTTTTGATTTACCCAAGGTCACAAACCTCTAACCAAATGGGATAGTGATTATAGTTAGAAGGATGATTAGTTACGATATTATTTGCCATTAATCACACAGAATTGGGATTCACACCCAAATGTGTTTGGCAACTAATATATGTTGCCACCCAAACTGTTTGGCTCTGAAAAGCCAAAAATAGGAACTCAGCAACTTAATTCTTAAAGTGACACTAAAATTCATTAACCTTCTATGAGATATTAAATTTATATATTGTCAAATCCTAATTTCCTAAAATTTACTTTTTATTCTATAATTTATTTTCTCAGGAGTAGTATATAAATATAAATAATATAACTAAACTTTAGATTATAAGAAGACATCCAGTATTAAAATATTATGAATATAAGATATAAAGGCCTGGGGATGCAATATACCACATTATGGCTGTGGTTAAAAAAAATACTGTATTGATACATTTGAAAGTTGCTAAGTGAGTCAATCTAAAAGTTTTCATCAAAAGGAAAAAAATTTGTAATTATATAAGGTGATGGATGGTAACTAAACTCATGTGGTAATCATATCACAATATATATGTCAAGTAATTCTGCTTTTCACCTTGAACTTACACAGTGTTGTACGTCAGTTATATTGCAACAAACCTGAAAAAAAGAAAAAATATTGCAAATATAAATTCTGACCCCCTTATGCTATCATTTTAAGAGTTAATAAATTAAATGATTTAAATGCCTTATAAAATTCCATTTATGAACACAACAAAAGCACTATGGTTAGAAATGAGAATTCTTTTGCTATGAAATCAACAAGTAAATTATTTATTCCAACTAATAAGGTAAACTATAAGAATTTTCTCTTACCACTGAGTTTATTTTGTTATCCTGGCTGAGAGTTCTTAGAGTACTTGGAAATGTTTCTGTTCTGATGACACAGTTGCCTACAATAGTTTTGTTATTTATTCCCAGGAAACATATCCAGGAAGCAAAAATCAAATCATATTTGAAAACTTTGTTTCTGGTGCATATTATATTATAAAACTGATTAGATGGTAAAATCTATTATAATAAAACAGGACATGAAATCAAAATTTAAATGAATGAATTTTACCTTACTATTATTTAGAATCTTATAACTAAATATTTGACCATTTAGAAGCATTATGACAATATATTAATATCTCATCTGTGACTAACCTATATTTTCTATTACACAGAAAATAATCATATTAGTTTTATTTATAGGGGATTTTAAGAACTAAACTTCTTACTGTTTAATTTCAATCTCTAAGATTTTTTTTTGCTTAGATTAGTAACTGTGTATTAGACAATGTAATGGTTTCATTCATTCATATTTCATGACTCAATCAATTCAGCAGATATTCATTGAGTATCATTGACAAGGCACTGCTAAGCTTGAAGGAAGGATAAAAGGATGAGTAAGACTTTGAAAGAGACATGGTAGCAGCTATGAGATAAAGCAAGCAAAGTAAGATCAATACTGTAATAAAAGTATAAAGTGCTATGTAATCACAGTATGGGAGCATTTAATTCCCACTGATTACATGTGTAATGGGAAAGTTAGAAAAGAAAGTTAATATTGAATGTGCTCAGTCATTCAGTCATGTCCGACTCTTTTCGGCCCCCTGGAATGTAGCCTGCCAGGCTCCTCTGTCCATGGAATTTTTCAGGCAAGAATACTGGAGTGGGGTGTCATTGCCTACTCCAGGGGATCTTCCTGACCCAGGGATAGAACCCACATCTCTCACCTTCCCTGCATTGGCCAGTGGATTCTTCATCACTGCTGCTGCTGCTGCTAAGTCGCTTCAGTCGTGTCCGACTCTGTGCGACCCCATAGACTAGTGCCACCTAATACCTACATTAAAGTATCCCAGGTCTTTTTCTATAAATGCTATTTTATTCAATCCTTAGCAAATTGACAGATACTTTTAAATTATCTTAGTTTGTCAGAAACAGACTCACAGACTTAGGAAATAAAACTTATGGCTACCAAAGGGGAAAGGTAGAGGGGGATAAGTTGGGAGTTTGGGAATGACAGGCACACTTAAAATAGTCAACTAGCAAGGGCTTCCCAGGTGGTGCAGTGGTAAACAACACGGGAGATGCGGGTTCAATCCCTGAATACGGATGACCCCCCGGAGGAAATGGCAACCCACTCCAGTATTCTTGCCTGGGAAATCCCATGGACAGAGGAGCCTGGTGGGCTGAAGTCCACAGGGTTGCAAAGAGTGGGACACAACTGAGCGACTAAGCATGCTCAGCATGCGAGCAAGGGAATAGATAATAACACAAGGATAATAGATACTAGCACAGTGCTCAATATTCTGTAGTAACGTAAATGGGAAAAGAATATGAAAAAGAATAGATACATGTTATATGTATAGCTGAAAAAATTAGCTTAGTTTTTGAAGGACTCTGAATTTTTTTCTTTTATTATCTGTCATATATGATGCCTTTTCTTCTTTCAATATCTGTGATGTATGATGCCTTAAATTCAAGTGAAAAATAGAAATCTTGTCCCAAAATAAATAAAACTAAAATTTTGTAGGTTCTTGGAAAGCAAGATTAATACGACTTGAATGGAATGAAGCAGAGCCAAAATAGCAGTGTGCCCCACTGATTACTCAGGCCCAGCACCCCTCCTCCCTCCCATGTGTGGGTGGGGTGTGCCTAAACTTTGCAGCTTCTCTTGCATCTGGACTGAAGAAGCATCTTGAGGAATTACTTAGCAATACACAGCTGCTAGGGCTTTGCACACCTGTCTCCTCTGCCTAGAAGCTTTATTCCCCATCCCGTCTGTGATATTATCTGTTGACTTTGCTTTCATGTCTGATCTTGGACATCACCTCCTCTGAGTCTCAGCCATAGATACACACCCTTGTCTGAATTAAGAATCCCTCTTCTCTATTTGCATCCTGTTCTAACCTCATTGTAGTCCTTTTCTCTACAAGTCTGCCACCACCTGGCAGGCAGGAATGGTATTTTATTTTGCCCAGCCCCTACTACTACTCCTAAGTCGCTTCAGTCGTGTCCGACTCTGTGCAACCCCATAGATGTGGCTAGCACAGTAATATTATATCATAGGTGCTTATTATAGACTGAAGTGTTGTTCAGTTGCTAAATGTGTCCAATTCTTTGTGACCAATTGTTAACAACAGATTGAAGTGTGATCCACTGAAACAAGAGATGTGTGGAAGTCCTAATCCCCAGTACCATAGAAATGTGACCTTATTTGGAAGTAGAATCAAGGAGAAAAAGCAATGTGACAATGAAAGCAGAGATTGGAGTTACACAGCTGCAAGCCAAGGAATGCTACAGATTTCCAGCAAATGATCAGAAGCTAGGAAGAGGCAAAGAAGGATTCCCCTACAGGTTTCAGAGGGAGCATGGCCCTGCTACAGTTTTATTTTGGACTTCTAGCCTTCAGAACTGTATGACAATAACCATCTGTTGTTTTAAGCCACCTGATTTTTGATACTTTGTTACTGAGTCCTAAGAAAGTAGTGCAACACCTTTGAATGGATGACCTAGAACTTTTACCTGGCTGTGACAAGTCTGTCCATTCTCAGTTTGATTTTCCTTCTAGCTTTGATCTAAGCTTTTCTCACTGTACTTGGCCATTTGAAGCTATGAGTTTCATTTGTCAGATTCTCAGGTCTCTTCTCTTGTTCTCAATTATTCCAATTGTGATTTTCTGTCTGGCCATCTCCAACACTGAACATATGTGGATTCTATGGGGGAAAAAATGTGTACCTGTATTTGCCTCTTTGAATACAGTCTGAAGAAAGTGAAGTGAAAGTGCTTGTTGTTCAGTTGTGTCTTTGTGACCCTAGGGACTATAGCCCATCAGACTCTTCTGTCCATGGGATTTCCTAGGCAAGAATACTAGAATGGGTTGCCATTTCCTTCTCCAGGGCATCTTCTGAACCCAGGGATCAAACCTGGGTCTCCTGCATGGCAGGTGGATTCTTTACCGCCTGAGCCACCAGGGAAGCACTGTATACAGCCTATATCTTGGTAAATCTTTGTGCCTGCACTATTTTTTTTTTTTTTTTTTTTACTTTTAAGAAAACTTACCTGAGCATATGCATGTCTCAGTATCTAAGACAGAGGAATGATGGGGTGTGAGGCTCTGTTCTGTATACAAGCTACTCAAGAAAGCCTTCATGCCATGCAACCCGAGCTGGCATGCTGTTTGAGCTGGCTGATGTGTCTTGCTACCTTTTAATGGCAATTTAGTGGAACGACCGATACCTTGGGTTTTGTTGTCAAGTAGAGTGGGTATCAAATCCAATCCTGCCACTTTAAAGCTTGCTGCTGCTACTGCTGCCAAGTCGCTTCAGTCGTGTCCGACTCTGTGCAACCCCATAGACGGCAGCCCACCAGGCTCCCGCGTCCCTGGGATTCTCCAGGCAAGAACACTGGAGTGGGGTGCCATGGCCTTCTCCGCTTTAAAGCTTAGGTAAATTATTTAACCTCAGTACTCTTCACATTCCTCATATGTAAAATGGATGACAGCGGTGTCAAACTTCCGACTTATTATAAGAAAATAATGATATAATACATATATCAAGCTTTTAGCGTGGTTCATGTAATAAAATCAGTGAAAACTATTGTTATATGGGCAAGAAAAATTCCCTCCCTTTACAATCGAAATCAAATTTATTTTGTAAAGCAGCACCTCTGGAATAAAACTGAATTGTATTAATGAAAAGTATAAATCTATCATGGAAAACAACTGTTTATTTCTGCCCCAAAATACAAGAAGGAAAATGGAAAAAAATCCATCCCTCCTCCCATGAACACAAAGCTTTATTATTAAGTCAAAAGACTCACCCACTTCTTTTTCTCTCTTTAAACAGGCTAAAAAGAGAGATGAAATTATCCAACTCTTAAGAAAACAAAGAGAAGAAAGGATCTTGGTGAGACTGATAGTGAGGCATTCAAATAAATCTTTGGGGGGTGGCAAATTCTGAGAGGCTTTATAGCTTTATCCTTTAAATCCTGATGCCCATGATCCAGAGCCTTCTATATGCTGGAGGTGGGGCAGGGCATAGATATCAGATAATTTGAGAATCCTTGATAAACCAAAGATATCTCCAGAGTGTGCAACTCTGCTGGCACAGAAATGGTGCTATTGTCACTGGGCTTATTGTCACTGGGCTTATTGTCACCCGTTATAAAGCTGTCAGATATTAACATGGGCTACTTCATTGCTAGTACGTACAAACAAGTTCCATTCTGAGAGCACGTTTGTAAGTCCAACAAAGTTAGCCTAGGTACCCAATTAACACAATCAGCTATATAGTACAGTACTGTAATGGGTTTAGAAGACTTTTCACACAAATAATACATTAAAAAAACAAAAATTAAGCATTTTTAATCTTACAGTACAGTTACCTTGAAAAACGCAGTAGTATAGTACAACAGCTGGCCTGCAGGGGCTGGAGTTACTGACTGGAGGAGGGAGAGGAGGTGGGAGATGGTAGAGCTGAAGGATCGTCAGCAACGGGAGATGGAGGGCGAGCTGCAATTTCATTCACGTCTTTTGATTGAACATGCAAACATACATTTGTATCTTTGAAAGTTTGAAACTTGAAGGTTCACATGTAGGGGATTTACTGTATTTGTTTTATAATGATTGATCTTGCTTAGATCATACAAAAGCAAATGCTAAATAAACAATATGAACAAACAATAAAAGCAAGAGCATCCCATAGTCTTATGGATGTACAAACACACTGTCCTGAATGAACCCCAAATGCCTTAATCTGGACCATTTCTAACACCATAGTCTCCAGGTTTAAGAAGATAGTGATTATAAACTCTGTGATAATTTTACTTCAGATTTTTCTTAAGTAAATTTCAGTCATTACAAGAAGTAAAAATTTTCCTTTTTGATATTTGTTTTGTTTTAGAAAGAACTGATTTCCCTTCCGCATAAACCAAAAGGCAAAGTACACAAAGCAAAGTAAGTTTACCTCTGTCAAAAATAGTCTGACCCTTCTGTTGCTGTTGTTCAGTTGCTAAGTTGTGTCTGACTCTTTGTGATACTATGAATTGCAGCACACCAGGCTTCTCTGAGTTTGCTTCCCTGAGTTTGCTCAAACTTATGTCCGTTGAGTCAGTGATACCATCCAACCATCACATCCTCTGTCGCCCCCTTCTCCCCTCTCCCTCAATTTTTCCCACCATCAGGGTCTTTTCCAATAAGTCAGTTCTTAGCCAAAGTATTGGAGCTTCAGTTTCAGCATCAGTCTTTCTAATAAATATTCAGGGTTGGCTTCTTTTAGTATTGGCTGGTTTGATCTCCTTGCTGTTCAAGGGACTGTCAAGAGCCTTCTCCAACACCACAGCTGGAAAGCATCAGTTCTTCAGCACTCAGTCTTCTTTATGGTCCAGTTCTCACATCCATACGTGACTGCTGGATAACCATAGATTTGACTATACGGATCTTTGTTGGCAAAGTAATGTCTCTGCTCTTTTAAACACTGTCTAGCTTTGACATAGCTTTTCTTCCAAGGAGCAAGCGTCTTTTAATTTCGTGGCTGCAGTCACTGTCCACATTGATTTTGGAGCCCAAGAAAATGAAATCTGACACTGTTTCCACATTTTCCCCATCTATTTGCCATGAAGTGATAGGACTGGATACCATGACCTTAGTTTTTTGAATGTTGAATTTTAAGCCAGCTTTTTCACTCTCCTCTTTCACCTTTGTCAAAAGGCTCTTTAGTTCCTCTTCATTTTCTGCCATGAAGTGGTATCATCTGCATATCTGAGGTTGTTGATATTTCTCCCAACAATATTGAAATCAGCTTGTAATTCATCTAACCCGGCATTTTGCATGGTGTACTCTGCTTAGAAATTAAATAAGCAGGGTTACAGTATACAGCCTTGATGTACTCCTGTCCCAGTCTTGCACCAGTCCATTGTTCCATGTCTGGTTCTAACTGTTGCTTCTTGTCCTGCATACAGGTTTCTTGGGAGGCAGGTAAGGTGGTCTGGTATTCCCATCTCTTTAAGAATATTCCAGTTTGTTGTCATCCTCACAGTCAAAGGCTTTAGCATTGTCAATGAAGCAGAAGTAGATTTTTTTTTAACTCCCTTGCTTTCTCTATGATCCAGCATTTGTTAGTAATCTGATCTCTGGTTCCTCTGCCTTTTCTAAATCCAGCTTGTACATCTGGAAGTTCCTGGTTCACAAACTGCTAAAGCCTAGCTTGAAGGATTTTGAGCAAAATCTTCCTGGCATGTGAAATGAGTGCAATTGAATAGTAATTTGAACATTCTTTGGCATTGCTCTTCCTTGGGATTGGAATGAAAACTGACCTTTTCCAGTCCTGTGGCCACTGCTGAGTTTTCCAAATTTGCTGGCATAACAAGAGCAGCATTTTAACAGCATCATCTTTTAAGATTTGAAACAGCTCAACTGAAATTCCATCACCTTTCTGGTTTCCCTGTGAAGAAGTGCTTCTTTTTTCCTTACTCAATTTTCTCCCTAACTTCAAATATTCTTTATAAAAACCCACCCACTGCTTTAGGGATTTCTTGCTTTGAGAAAACTTTCTTCTTCTCATCTACACAGAAGCGTGTGTCCGCTTATGTCTGTGCAATACAAAACACCAGCTGATGCAAACAGGGGAATAGATCAACCTTGAGCCTCTGTATACATTCCATTCCCCTCCCTTCTCACGCCACCTGCCCTCACACCCTCTCAGCTCCCCTCTCTCTCACCAACACTGAGCCCTCTCATTTTTGGCAAAACAGCATGTCCTCTAGATTTTCAACTCTGCTACAACCAAAGGCATACCTAAAATTGCTAAATCTTAATCCATGTAGCAAGGGCTAGCCTCACAGTTCAGGGTTAATCGCCTTATTCCCAGAATACTGCTACAGCAGCACCGGGCACAGGGTCCAGAAGAGTTTAAAGGAAACTGGCTATCACCTGTTAATGACTAAAGAATCCCTAATTAAAAATGTCTCCATCTTTGTATTATGACTGAAACCCAATGTGTCTAACTCAACATTAGCTTGACAGATGTTTATTTGCATACTACATTCATGGATTAACAAGAAGTAATAGAATTTTTATTCTTATTGGTACTGAGGCCAACTTCCATTAATGTTATCAGATGTTATTAATGAAAACATGAATATGTCTACCCTGATTTTTTTAAAGTTCTGGAAAAAAAAATTGGAAAAGTCACTTAATGACCTAATATTTTCCACACAATGTTTAGCAACTTAATTTCTTGTTTTTCAGTGTCAGACTATTTGATTTAATTCATAAGGGTAGAGCAAAATTAGTTCAGTGAAAATTTCATTTACTTGATTCAAATAATAAAGATTGCTACTTGAATTGTATCAGCAGATTTGTCTGGGTACTGCAGAGGAAATAAAAGTGTTAGTTGCTCAGTTGTGTCTGACTCTTTGCCACCCCATGGACTATAGCCCGCCAGGCTCCTCTGTCCATGGGATTCTCCAGGCAAGAATACTGGAGTAGGTAACCATTCCCTTCTCCAGGGGACCTTTCCAACCCAGGGATGGAACTCAGGTCTCCTGCATTACAGGCAGATTCTTTACCGTCTGAGCCACCAGGCAAGCCCTGGGTACCTTATATTTCTGTGCACATTTTTATTGGGATGATCAGAACAGTCCTGTTACTACACATGTGGATTCACTTAAGAGTAAAACATTATTTCACAACTTGGACAGATAATTCTCTTAATGATATAAGTGCTAACCTAATTCCTTCTGTATACCTGCTTGGCCTTTCTCCTCTGTCTTAAAGCCTTGAATTTCATTCTGTTTCACTGCGACATCTTCCTCTAAGCTTCTTACACAGAAGAATCTGTGTCTGCACTGTTCTTTTGGCAATTAGTCATGCACTACTTTGTGCCCATATTTGATAATTATTCAACTCTTCTTTACTGTGTTGTTATTTAACTTTTCACCTATTTTTCACTTGTCTGTATTGTATGCTCCAAAAGAAATTGGGTCTAGCACAAAATGCCTAACACACTGCCTCCCTGTAGGAATTCAGAAAATATTTGTAAAAAACTAAAATAAAACTTTTTGGCCACACCATGTGGCTTTTGGGATCTCAATTCCCCAACCAGGGATTGAACCTGGACCCAGGCAGTGAAAAATGCCAAGTCCTAACCACTGGACCACCAGGGAATTCCATGTAACAAAAAGTTTTAGCTAAAAAAATGTCCTGTTGTCCAGCATTAGCTAATTTAGAAAGTAGTATTTCTATACTGTACATTAGTTTGTGAACAATTTTAAATTGTGAAATATCTTAAGATTTTATTGTAATTTATTTTAAAGTTTAATTTTATTTTAATTTTACCCCCTTTCCTCTCCCTCCATCCTTTCTTGTCTACCCAAAACTTCCCTACATAAACAGGTCTGCCTGTACCATCACTCCTTCACCAGATCTTAGAGTACTCCAGGTCCCATTTTGTCAGAAAGAAAGAACTAAAAAAGTGTGAACACAGTAAGGTTTTAGTGGCATTATGTTTTTTATCCACCCAGGAATATTTGCATTTTAAAAGACGGCTGAGTAGAAGGAATACTGGGTAATCCAAAGAAATCAGTCACCAGTGATGAAATCTCAGAAGTTTGACTCTTAGGTGAACGCATTATATTTACCTTTAGGAGGTCCACTCCCAAACCTTTCAAGTCACTTCACAGTGGAATGACTGTTCCTCCCACACAGAAATTTATACTTGGTTGCAAAATCTAACCCATAGTTAGAATCCAACATAGTAAATTTTTATTGGAGAAACTTTCAAAAGTTGTTTTCATGCCACATTGTGTTCACAACTACAGAGTTCTGTACAGAGTTCTGAACTGATCCATGTTACTGCCAACAGGAAAGTGATTTCAAAGTCAGATAAAGAAGACCAGGAAGAAGTCAAAGCCTTGGACTAATCTGATTGACAGCTGGGAGAGGATGGCTCACTTAGATCTTCACTTTTGAAACAACTGGCTCTTACATCAGGATCACTGGAATCAATTAAATTAGACCAAGAAATAAAAGTTAAATACGCAGCACTTCTAGGAGTACCAGCTATTGAGTACTTGGGTCTGTTTTACTTATTGAAAACCACTGCATTTGATACCACACAGTTATCATCTCTCTCATTTTATATATTCTCAGGCTCCAACTTATCTTCCTTTCATTTGAAGGGTATTTCCAGAACTGCTATATTTGATCTATATTATGAATACCAGATAAACAAAAAACAGGGACTTTATGTGCCTCAACTTGTAGACCACCATATAAACAAGGGCTTCCCAGCTGGTGCTAGTGGTAAAGAATCCACCTGCCAGTGCAGCAGACATGGGTTCTATCTCTGGGTCAGGACAATCACCTGGAGGAGGAAATGGCAACCTGCTCCAGTGTTCTTGCCTGGGAAATCCCATGGGCTGGCAGGCTACAGTCCCTGAGGTTGCAAAGAATTAGACACGACTGAGCGACAGCACAAAAGCGCTACATATTCAACAGAAGTAAAAACAATAAGGAAATAGAGATGAAAAATCAGTCCTGAAAACTTTAAAGTCTTCTTGCTATATATACAAAAAAAATCCATTATCCACAAGTTGGTTTATTCAGCTTCTGGGACATGTCTGAAGTCAGCAGTGAATTGCTTCCAGTTTTGTGAATAGCTGGCTCAACATCCCCATGTCTTATACACATGTCCATAATCCCAGTGCTAACCTACCTCACTTACAAAGGTGGGATACACTGGAAAAGAGAAGGTTAAGACTTTGTCCCTTGTGTATTGCCCAACTGGCAGGCCTACTCAGGACTGTACATGAGATTCCAGAGCTTGCAGCTCTATTTAGAAGCACCATGCACTTTGCTCCTAAGCCTCCACCTGCAACTCCTGAAAATAAACTTCGCACAGGGCGGCTTCCATCCACAGTGCCAGCAGCAGAGCGGGTGACCCACTGGTCAGAACTTAATCATTAAGGGCACACCAAACTGCAAGGGAGGCTAGGAAACAGTCTTTAATGGGGATGGATGAGGGGATATCCGCCTAGTTGGAATTCAAGGACTCTATCACTAAAAGAAGTGGAGAGTGGATATTAGCATTTCTGCTGTGACACTATTTGGAGAAAAACATTTTGAACAAAAGAAAGGTAATCAGACCTAGAGAAGGGAAATTTAGAAGGTTACAAGTTGGCAATCTCATCTCAGCATTATCAAGATTAAAAATTACCCTCTCAGGATGATGTGTTTGTCTGCCGGATAGCTCTCTTATCGTGAAGATGGACATAGCTGGTTATCAAAGCCTAAATTTCAAATTGTATAACTGATTTCCTTTGTCCTGATGCCATGCTCACTGAGAAATCTTTTTCCCTCCAGAAGGCGAGTATGTACTCAAAAGACCAAGGCAAACTTTGGTTTATCTGATGACTATGTTTCTCAATGGATGAATATATCAGTCTCTTAGATTGGGCTTGAGCTTGTCAAACTAAGGATTGGAGCCTGGACCAAGACAATTTTACCAAGAAAAATTCCATTTTAAGAGCTTTTTCAGCAACCAGCAGCATCGCTCTGTATTACCAGGTGTAATGGTCAGGTATTGCTGCAACAGCATTGCATAACAAAGTGATTTAAAACATTTATTATTGCTTATATATCTGGAGGTCAGCTGAGGATTTGACTGTCTAAGTCTGGCCAGATAGCTCAGCTTCTGGCTGCAGGGCAGCTCTGCTTCTCACTATATGTCTGCTGATTGACAGAGGCTGCTCTGCCCTAGATGTCTTCTTTGGGATCTACCTGGACAAGTGAGATATCTGAGCTCTCAGAGGGTGGCAGAGAAGCAAGAGAACAAACAGAACCATGAGGCCTTTTCCAGTCTAAGCTCATTCTGTTGGTCGAACACAAGGACAAGGGAGGGGGCAATGTACTCTGCACCTTTAGTAAGAAGAACTGCAAATTCACCTAGTTAAAGGGTATGGATATAGGGCAGGGTGAAGAATTGGGGTCACTATTGTAATCTACATTAGATTGACTGCATACCTCAACAATGTCCATCTGGACCAAGGGCCAGGGTACCCAAGGGAGAACTCAGGACACAATTCAATTATTTGCGCCAAGGTTAAACAGCTTCTCTAAGCTGTAATACATGCTGTAAGATTGGAAATAAATCCTTTCTAATTGCCATTAAGTGTCCAGCTATCTGCACACTTACATACCCACATGCCTTATCAAAACTTCACAAGTTAAAGTGATTTTTATTGTTACCAAGAGTTAACTTAAATGTAGGCAAAAAAACTTGCTGGAGTCCACAGAGACATTAAGCGAAAAAAAGCAGAACCAGAAACAATTTCAAATGTTTGAAATTGACTTGTTGACTTGCCGAATCAACTGCTTCTACTCACCATATCAGCCCACTCTTTGGATGTTTTGATAATCAGGAATTTCTAGAAAGAATGTGTGCTGGACATGAAATATTCTAATTCAGGCATAAGGACAGGCTGTAAATGAACTTGCCTTAAAGGTCAGCCCTCCTCCTGCTAATGCTGTCCTTTCTGCAGTAGCAGAGCTTCCCAAAAGGTCAGCTGATACTGAAAACAGATGCCCCACCCTGTGATCAGTCTGGCCTGTTTGTCTCAAACTGCAACGGCTCCAACTGAAACCCAAACTCAGAAGTCAGTGGACCAGATAGGGCTGGGGAGGGGGGTGGGGGAGAGTATGCAAATCAGACCCACCTTCCAGCACTCAGCCAAAACCTTTAGCTTTTGGACAGGAGTCTTGCTTTTATTATTTGAATATATTTGAAGACATTTTGTTTACAACAAGGTGCAAATTAAAACAGGACTATTGTGAGAGTTTGGAAGAAGGAGCACACGTTGAGGCTGGGCTCCTGAGGAAAGCTTTGCCACAGGAAACGAGGGTCCCTCTTTCCTGGGGGGACGGGGAGAGGGTCGCCTCCTTTCTACCACAAGACCGAACCATCACCCACACCCATGTGCTCTGCAGAAAGCGGTATTATTTCCTCGCTGGTCTCAAGGACGCTCTGGGAGTTCCTCAGCCAGAACTCCAACGTAGCCTCCGCTGGACGGTATCCGCGCTGCAGCATAACCTGCCTGGCCAGTGGGCACCCCGCCTAGGTGGGCGTCTGTTCTCTGCGTCCACCGCTTCTTTCTTAGACGTAGCCCTGAAGGCCTGGACAGCAGCCTCCTGAGCCCCGGCAGGTCTCGGAGTTTGCTTCTCCCGCTGGCCCAAAGGCGGAGCCGAGGACGCTGGGAGAAGGAGCTGGGGCGAGACACGGCCGGTTTTTAGCCAGTGCCGTCTTCATTGGATTTCGGAGAAGAAAGACCGGGATTTTCCTCGGCTCTGCGCCCCGGGCAAACGCAGGATGTCCCTGGGAAGCTCCGAGTGGGGCGGGCCGGGTGTCTGGCGCCGAGCGCGCTGGAGGAGGCTCCGGGGGGCGGGCCCGCCGGCGGGGCTGCCCTCCCCGCAGTGACGTCCCCGGGGGCGGAGGGGCGACAGGCTGGCTCCTCGCCCTCCCCGCCTCCTCCGGGTGCCGGGTCCGTCGGGGCTGGGGAGATGCTGCAGCCGCCCGCCGTTGGCGTTGCGGAGCGCGCCGCTGCCGGTCCGCCCGCTCCACCGCCGCCGTAGCGCCCCGGGGTCCGAAGGCGCACCCGAGCCGGGCCATGCCGCGGGGAGCGGCGCCGCGGGCCGTGCTGCTGGCCGCGCTGCTGGCGGGGCTCCGAGGCGCGACGGGTCGCCTGCTCAGCGGTGAGTGCGCGCGCTGGGGCGGGGGCTGGTTCCCAGGCGCGCTCGGCTGCGGCACCCACGGCACCCCGGCTGCGGCTGACCGTCTTCAGGGCCACGGCGCCTCTTCTCTGGCCCTCTGAGGAGAGGGCGGAGGGGTGGCGCCCCCGCCCCACCGGTGGCTTCCCCGGTGGCTTCCCGTCTTCAGCCCCAGCGGCTACCTATGCTTCTAGAGGAGCAATCGCCGGGCGGCTGAGCCCAGCGCCGGTTCCCTGCGTGTCCTGGACAGCTCGACGTCCACTCCCCGCCCAGGGATACCGGGAGACCGAGGCTAGATGGGACAGTGAGCAAAAGGCTCCAGGAGGCGCCCCTCGGCCCGCTCCATTGAGCGAGTCTCAGTAGACCCCAGGACCCCCACACAGGCCTTGTCCTGCCCACCGAGGAGGTCTCCTGTCCCCGGGGACGGGGTGGGGCTCTGGGAGCGGGGGCGGGGGGGCGTACAGTAGCGATTCTAGCTCAGCTGTGCCGTGGGAACCCAGCCTGTTACTCCTGGTCTCTTCTGATGGGGGGTAGGGAGGGCGGCGGAGAAGGCAATGGCACCCCACTCCAGTACTCTTGCCTGGAGAATCCCATGGATGGAGGGGCCTGGTAGGCTACAGTCCATGGGGTCGCTAAGAGTCGGACAAGACCGAGGGACTTCACTTTCACTTTTCATTCTTATGCATTGGAGAAGGAAATGGCAACCCACTCCAGTATTCTTGCCTGGAGAATCCCATGGATGGAGGAGCCTGGTAGGCTACAGTCCATGGGGTCGCACAGAGTCGGACACGACTGACGCGACTTAGCAGCAGCAGCAGGGAGGGCGGCAGGATCCTGCGCCTGGAATCAGAGCGCTTAGAGAAAGCAGCCTGGTTAGCGCGGGACAAGCCCCGCCTTACTGGCGGGGGATGACTCTCGGCTTCTCTCCTCCTGTCGTGTGACTGCAGCCGCGGACTTGGACTTCAGAGGAGGTACAGTGCTCTGGCTTCTTGCCTCTTGCATTTGTTCCGCATGTCGTGGCGGGGGCCGGCGGGAGGGAGATGTCCGTGTCCCTTCTCGGGTTTCCTTCGTGGCCTTTGCAGGCAACAGATGGGCCACGGGGATGGAGAAGAAAGAAAACCTCCGCTCAGTTATCTATGCTTCGAAAGTTGATTGAGAGACTCTAAAGTTGATTTCAGGATGGGGTGGGGTGCCAAGCGACAAAATGGGAGGGTAACCGAATTCAGCTGTTCGGGTGACTGCATCCCCGGGCTCTGTCCTCCATGGAGAGGAACAGAAGTCCCTCCCGCCCTTCCCTTTCCTGCAAGTGAGAGACGAGAGACATTTCCTGAAGGCAAGGGGACCAGATGAGCCCTGGGCCTTCTTCCAGCTCTGGGTCACTCTGGCACTCACTGGCTGACTGGGGATGTGTGGCCAGGCTGGGCCATACAGGAAACTAACTCGTTAGGGTGTTACGATGATCACCTTGATGATCCAGCGATGGAAAAAAATGGAGGCTGCCAGTAAATTCACCTCCAGATTTGGGGTTCTTGGGACTCATTTGTTTTTCCTCTGCTTCCTCATCTGGAGCCATCTTTAAGGACCCAGAAAAGCTGAGCTGGCCCAGCCTTCTCTCAGGTCTCCAGAATACCTCCTCAGTGAGAATGTTCCTCTTAGGAGGCCACCTAATTTTCTGATGGAGCAGTCCTGCTAGAGTCTCTCTATTCAGCAACAGGAGAAAAATGGCAGAGAAAGGGAGAAGATGGAAAATGAAAAACCAACGTTTTTTATTTAAGAATTTAGTTACAAAAGCAATGAAAGAAGAAATTGAAAATAAGAATTCACAAGAGCTCCCTGGATTATCTGTATGGGCTCTGTTCCCATTTAAGCACTGAAAATGCAGTTCACTGTCTGCGGCCTTTTGCCCTGTACTCTGGGCAGTTTGGCGAATAACAAATGCTGTCTGGCTCCCTGCACAGTTGCAAAACGAGTTAGGAAAATGAGAACATTCTATGAGAGCTGGAAAGAGTTTTCCAAACACAAATCCTCAATTCCTCACTCTGTGGCAGCAATTGACATCTAGTGCCCAACAACTGGCTCTCCATTGCAAGGGATTCTCCTTGTTGAAGTCTGGTTTTCACTGTACAGCTGGATCCAGAAACATATGCTGTGTCTTCCTGTGGGCTCGGAAGCATATATGTTTCTGTATTCCCAGCACCTAGCACAGCACCAGGCACCAAGTGTACACTCAGTACATATTGACTGGACAAAGGAGCGATGAGGCTAATGTTTTGGATGCAGAATTGCAATTGTGAAATTAAAAGACTCTTGCTCCTTGGAAGAAAAGTTATGACAAACTTAGTGTATTAAAAAGCAGACATTACTTTGCTGACAAAGGTCCATATAGTCAAAGCTATGGTTTTTCCAGTAGTCATGTACAGGTGTGAGAGTTGGACCATAAGGAAGGCTGACCACTGAAGGATTGATGCTTTTGAATTGTGGTGTTGGAGAAGACTCTAGAGAGTCCCTTAGACTGCAAGGAGATCAAACCAGTCCATCCTAAAGGAAATCAACCCTGAATATTCATTGGAAGGACTGATGCTGAAGCTGAATCTCCAGTACTGATGCGACGAGCTGACTCATTGGAAAAGACTCTGATGCTGGGAAAGACTGAAGGCAGGAGAAGGAGATGACAGAGGATGAGATGGTTGGATGGCATCATCAACTCGATGGACATGAGTTTGAGCAATTCATGCTTCAGGAGATGGTGATGAACAGGGAAGCCTGGCGTGCTGCAGTCCGTGGGGTTGCAAAGAGTCGAACCTGAGTTAGTGACTGAACAGAACAGATCAGAAATGGCTTCAGGAGCCCAGACACAAGCTAGGGTGGTGTGTACTGGTGAAGGATTTGTAATCTGTCCTCAGTAGAGTCCCATCCATTTGTCTTTGTCCTCAGCCTTTCAGGTGTCAGTCAGATGAGACACATTACATAGGCCCCTGGTGCAACCTGAGCTTTCTTTGGGATGGGGGATCGAACACATGTCTCTTATGTCTCCTGCACTGGCAGGCGGGTTCTTTATGACTAGCACCACCTGGGAGGCCATATGTGACCTTAGCCAAGCAATGACCTTTCTCTGAGCCTCAATTTTCTCATCTGTAAAATGAGGCATAAACAAACGCCTACAGCAGAGGATTACTATGAGTGTTCAGTGAGATAAGGTATGTATGTAAATGTAAAAGCCCTTAGCGTAATGCATGACACATAGTAAAAGTTCACTAAACCTTAGCTGTTGTCTTTAAGCAAGACCAGTAACAGAAATCCCCTTGGATCTGATGCTCATAGCTTCTGCTTATACCATAGACTGGGTGAATTCTCAGTCCTGCTACCTAGGCAGAGGGTTCCAGGGTTGAGAAGCCCACACCGGACTTCAGAATGCCTCTTTTACCTGAAGGAAACCCCAAACAGAAGTAACTCACTTTAAGCCACACTATCTCCTGAGACTCCCAAATGGCATGAAAGTGTTGTTTGCGTGCCTTTAAGTGAAACAATAAATCTTCACCCACCGCTCTTTTAAAGATTAATTTTAAATGTCTGCTTTTCAATCATCTGTAATGGAATAAACAAAGCATGGAGATCCTACACAATTTAGCCATCAGAGTCTAAATCACTGCATCTCCACCCTGGAAGGGGTGTTAATTTGCTCTGAGAGCCTAAATGACACTAAAACAGTCCACTGATGAGTAATCAGAATTCCTGCCCACCTCCATTCAGAGGTCTCCAAGCATCTCTGCTCTGGTATATTTTAAGTGTTAGTTGCTCAGTTGGGTCCAACTCTTTGCAATCCCATGGACTGGAGCCCACCAGCCTCCTCTGTCCATGGAATTCTCCCGGCAAGAATACTGGAGTGGGTAGCCATTTCCTTCTCTACGTCATCTTCCCTGTCCAGGAATCGAACCCAGGTCTCCTGCATTGCAGGCAGATTCTGTACCATCTGAGCGTGTGTTGGGGGGCACTAAAATAGGTAGGCTTCTTTTCTTCTCCAGGCCAGCCAGTCTGCCGGTTAGGAACCCAGAAGCCTTGTTATGAAGTCATTTACTTCCGTGATGCTTCTCAAAGACTGAACTTTGAGGAAGCCAGAGCAGCCTGCAGGAGGAATGGGAGCCAGCTAGTCAGCATTGAGTCTGAAGATGAACAGAGACTGATAGTGAAGTTCATTGAAAACCTCCTGGCTTCTGATGGCGATTTCTGGATTGGGCTCAGGAGGCGTGAGGACCAACAAAGCAATGGCACAGCCTGCCAGGACCTTTATGCCTGGATCGATGGAAGCACAGCAGCATTTAGGTAAGTGAGCGGAACTCACAGCGGCTATCTCACTTGACATAGCTCAAGAAAGAGGCAGGCTAGATCCCCCGTGCCAGTCAGGGAGGAAGAGAAGCCCAGCTGGGCAGAGCCCCAAGGGGATAGCGGCACTGGCACAGCCAGGGACCGACGCAGTGTGGCAAGGGGTGATAAATCAGCCTTAACTTGGGCCCAGCTCATGTCCAGAGAGCTCTGCCCAAGAGGGTGGCCCAGAAGCATTGCTTCAGTAGCACACAATGCATGATGTCAGCGGTTCTGGCTACCTGGCCTTTTGGACTAGATCCCTAATGAGAGATTTTTTCATTTTTATTATAGTTGATTTCCATTGTGTTAGTACAGCAAAGTGAATGTATACATATACATATATCCACCCTTTTTTAAGACCTTTCCCTTACAAGCCATTACAGAGTACCGAGTAGATTCCCTGTGCTACACAGTAGGTCCTTGTTAGCTATCTATTTCATAGATAGTAGTGTGTATATGTCAATCCCAATCTCCCAGTTTATCCCTCCCTCCACCCTCTTACACCTTGGTAACCATAAGTTTGTTTTCTACATCTGTGACTCTATATTGTGTAAATGAGTCCATTTGTATCATTTTTTTTATATTCCACATATAAATAATGTCATATGATATTTGTTTTTCCCTGTCTAACTGAGTTCACTCAGTGTGACAATCTCTACGTTCATCCATGTTGCTGCAATTGTTCTTTTTGTGGCTGAGTAATATTCCATTGCATATATGTACCATATCTTTTATCCATTCCTCTGTTGATGGACATTTAGGCTGCTTCCACGTCTTGGCTACTGTAAACACTGCTGCGGAGAACACTGGGGTGCATGTATACTTTTGAATTATGGTTTTCTCTGAATATATGCCCAGGAGTGTGATTGCAGGCCCAGTAGAGACTAAAGGCCTAGGGGGCTTTAGACAACAAGCAATTATGCTGCTGCTGCTGCTGCTAAGTCACTTCAGTCATGTCCGACTCTGTGCAACCCCATGGATGGCAGCCCACCAGGCTCCCCTGTCCCTGGGATTCTCCAGGCAAGAACACTGGAGTGGGTTGCCATCTCCTCCTCCAACACATGAAAGTGAAAAGTGAAAGTGAAGTTGCTCAGTCATGTCCGACTCTTCGCAACCCCATGGACTGCAGCCTACCAGGCTCCTCCGTCCATGGGACTTTCCAGGCAAGAGTATTAGAGTGGGTTGCCATTGCCTTCTCTGGAATTATGATGACAGGCAAGAAATTAGAGCCAGATCTAATTCTCTGGATTGGCCAAGAGGGGACACAAAGAAGCCTGTGGTTTGCAGAACCCTTCTAAACCTCCAATACTGGACTCACTTCACATACTTGCCCTGGCACCTTGGCACTGCCATAATCCCTCCCTGAGAAAAGCAGTGACATGGAAAAACGTCAACAAATATCAAAATTGAAAGGCAGACTTAAGACGGGAAATGTGCTTTAACAGATTTAACAGTTTCTATCTTTTTATAATAAATAGTATGTATAAATCAGTAAAACACTAAATGTTTCAGTTCAGTTCAGTTCAGTTGCTCAGTCGTGTCCGACTCTTTGCGACCCCGTGAATCGCAGCACGCCAGGCCTCCCTGTCCATCACCAACTCCTGGAGTTCACTCAGACTCACGTCCATTGAGTCAGTGATGCCATCCAGCCATCTCATCCTCGGTTGTCCCATTCTTCTCCTGCCCCCAGTCCCTCCCAGCATCAAAGTCTTCTCCAATGAGTCAACTCTTCACATGAGGTAGCCAAAGTACTGGAGTTTCAGCTTTAGCATCATTCCTTCCAAAGAAATCCCAGGGCTGATCTCCTTTAGAATGGACTGGTTGGATCTCCTTGCAGTCCAAGGGACTCTCAAGAGTCTTCTCCAACACCACAGTTCAAAAGCATCAGTTCTTCGGCACTCAGCCTTCTTCACAGTCCAACTCTCACATCCATACATGACCACTGGAAAAATGATAGCCTTGACTAGGGACCTTAGTTGGCAAAGTAATGTCTCTGCTTTTGAATATACTATCTATGTTCGTCATAACTTTTCTTCCAAGGAGTAAGCGTCTTTTAATTTCATGGCTGCAGTCACCATCTGCAGTGATTTTGGAGCCCAAAAAATAAAGTCTGACACTGTTTCCACTGTTTCCTCATCTATTTCCCATGAAGTGATGGGACCAGATGCCATGATCTTTGTTTTCTGAATGTTGAGCTTTAAGCCAACTTTTTCACTCTCCTCTTTCACTTTCATCAAGAGGCTTTTTAGTTCCTCTTCACTTTCTGCCATAAGGGTGGTGTCATCTGCATATCTGAGGTTATTGATATCTCTCCCGGCAATCTTGATTCCAGCTTGTGTTTCTTCCAGTCCAGCGTTTCTCATGATGTACTCTGCATATAAGTTAAATAAGCAGGGTAACAATATACCACCTTGACGTACTCCTTTTCCTATTTGGAACCAGTCTGTTGTTCCATGTCCAGTTCTAACTGTTGCTTCCTGGCCTGCATACAGATTAATGTCAATAAAACCCATAAGCAAAAGACCTGAGCAAACAGTTCACAAAATAGACACTCTAACTGGTAAACAATTGTATGGGGAAAAAGTTTAAACTCAGTTTCAATCAAAAGAATGAAGATAAGAATTTCTCTCTTTTTACCTACTCCATTTAAGACAGCGTGTCAGATTTATCAAAGCCCACCCACTTGGCTATTCTGATCCACACCTTCATCTAAGTTCCAGGAGTGTCTCCTCTGAGATTCTCATGGGCCTCTCTTCCCAGGAGAAACTTTTTTGTCTGCTCTGGGTCTTCACTGCGGCACTCAGGCTTCTCTAGTCGTGGCACACAGGCTCTCTAGTTGCCAGGGGCAAGCTTAGCTGCCTGTGGCATGTGGGATCTTAGTCCCCCCACAGGGATCGAACCTGTGTCCCCTGCATTGGAAGGCATGATTCTTCACCACTGGGCTGCCAGGGAAGTACTCCTGGGAGAAATTTTAAAACAGAAGATTAGCAGGATGAACTACCCTCTCCACCAGTGCAGCTGGTCCCCAGAGCCATGACCTATACTTACTGAGCCCCTCTCAGCTCCTCCATCCTGTCGAGGTTCCACTCCCCTCTTGTCAGGGAGCCTCAGTGGCTTGCTTACCTTGTGGCAAGACCCAGACCCTTATCCCTGAGGAATGTGAAGCCCTAGTCAACTTGAATTTCTGAGTCTGGGGTGATTTCACTTTTCAATTTACCATCAAAATGGAGCGCATGGGTACCAACAGGTACCCAAGTAGACACCTGAGTGCCTAACATATCCCCCTGCCTATAACAGCAGAGATACCTTCACCTTATGATTAGGGTCAGTACTTCCTGCAAAGACAATGACTCCTCCTCTTGCCTGCTGGTTCCTGAACACAAGGATCCCTTGGTGTCCAAGTGGCAGCCATTGGTTCAACAACATTCGTGGTGTATCTTCTGGTGGAAGGATTCCTCCTCTGGGTACCAGGCCCTCTAAACCCACAGGCCTCAACATTGCAGAGACAAGAAGCACAAATTCCCCAAGTGGGTACTGCCAGGGATGGTAAGCAAGGGTTCTCCTCCTTTTGCAAGCTATAGCCTTGAGAAATGTATTTCTTAAAGAATAAAGCTTGAACATCAAAATTACTTCTTTATCCATGGACTGCAGAATGGATGTTGTGTTACCAGGCAGGAAAATGACAATCATCTCATTGTACATCTCCATCAGAGCACTTGGGTGACTAGGTGCATCGTCAAAGAGCAGTAATACTTGGAAAGGAATCGTTTTTCTGATAGTAGGTCTCAACAGGGGGCTTAAAATATTCAGTAAATCATGCTGTGAACAGTTGCACTGTCATCCAGGCTTTGTTGTCCCACTTATACAGCAAAGGCCAAGTAGATTTAGCGTATTTCTTAAGGGTCCTAGAATTTTCAAAATGTTCGGTGAAAACTAGCTTCCACTTAAAGTCATCGGCTGTGTCAGCTTTTTAAAATTACTGTTTATTTATTTTTTTATTGAAGGATAATTGCTTTACAGAATTTTGCTGTTTTCTGTCAAACTTCAACGTGAATCATATATCCCCTCCTTTAAGGTATACATATATCCCCTCCCTTTTGAAGCTCCCTCCCACCTCTCTTCCCATCCCATCACTCTAGGTTGATACAGAGTCCCTGTTTGAGTTTGCTGAGCCATACAGCAAATTCCCTGTGTCAACTTTTTTTAAAAATCTTTTTTATTGGACTAAAATTGCTTTACAATGTTGTGCTAGTTTTTACTATACAACAAAGTGAATCAGCTGTAAGTGTACATATATCGGGCTTCCTAGGCACCATCAGTCGGAGAAGGCGATGGCACCCACTCCAGTACTCTTGCCTGGAAAATCCTATGGACCGAGGAGCCTGGTGGGCTGCAGTCCATGGGATCTCAAAGAGTTGGACACGACTGAGCGACTTCACTTTCACTTTTCACTTTCATGCATTGGAGAAGGAAATGGCAACCCACTCCAGTGTTCTTGCCTGGAGAATCCCAGGGACGGGGGAGCCTGGTGGGCTGCGGTCTATGGGGTCGGACACGACTGAAGCAACTTAGCAGCAGCAGCAGCAGCAGCAGGTGCCATCAGTAGTAAAGAATCTGCCTGCCAGTGCAGGAGATGCAAGAGAGTCAGGTTCAATCCTGGGTTTAGAAAATGGGAACCCACCCCTGTATTCTTGCCTAGAAAATTCCACAGACAGAGGAGCCTGAGCAGATATGCACGCATACATCCCCTCCAGTCATCCTGCTCTTTGAAGCTTTGAAGCCAAACATTGACTTCTCCTCTCTAAACTATGAAAATCCTAGATGGTATCTTCCATTAAAAGGCTGTTTATTCTACACTGAAAATCTGTTGTTTAGTGAGGCCACCTTTGTGAGTTATCTTTGGCTAGATCTGGATAACTTGCTTCAGCTTCTAAGCAGCATCTACAGCTTCACCATGCACTTTTATGTTATGGAGACAGTTTCTTTCCTTAACTTCATGAATCAACCTCTGTTAGCTCCCAGTGTTTCTTCTACACCCCTTGGCTTCCAGACCCCAGAATACTCTTGCATGACACAGGATGACAGAAAGGTCAATGATTCAAAGTCTGCACTGCATCTGGGAGGATGTTGCCCCCTCCTCACAAGTATTGCCATGGAGTTAGTGCTTCAGGTGTGTTTTCAACAAGCTCATTCATCCTTCTGTCAGACTGGCAGCTTTAAGAGAGCGAAGTGTGTGGTCCGACTAGTAAATCCCCTGCCTGCTCCTACATCTCCTTTGCTAGAAACTCAGTTTTTTGGTCTGATTAGATCTTATTTAGAATCCTGAGCTGGTAGATCAAAGACTGTGTAAGTATTCGGATAGTGATGCTAAGGCCCTGGCGTAGGAGAGGCAAACCAATGCCCAGATTAACTCTTCCTATCAACATGAATCATCGCCCCTTTCAGGGTGAAAGAGTCCAGTGGCATCTAGTTGCCATCAAGTGCTAGGCCAGTCTCTGCTCCTGGCAGGCTGGATTTGGCAGTAGCTGGATCAGCCTTGGTTAGTGGGAACAGCTACTGCTGAGCCCACGCGTGGCCTCCCTCCTGCCACCACGGCCACTCTAGTATACGCCTGTTACATCAGCACAGGGGCAGCTGCTCACGGGTTGAGCTGTTTTGTCTCCCTGGTTAGTCAGTGCCTCTTCTGTGCTAAAGGCTTTTTGCTGGGCTTTAACATATGGTAGATTTTCATACTTTATACCTACTCCCATATGTCTGTTCACGTCACTCCATCCGAGAGGTCCTTGTCCTCAGCCTCCCACTCTTTCTCCTTTTAGACTCTTGATCAGCTGACCAAGCCCTTTGCCTTAGTCTAATGTCCAATAACTTCTCTTTCCATACCAAGTGGTTAAGCAGGCACATCAACAAAGCTCTGGCCTTTGGGAGGTTGCCTCTTCAGCACTAGACCTTTCAAAACCACGTCTGAGTGGAACTGTAGTACAGGTGCTGCCCACTGGGAGTTGTCCCCGCATGCTTGGCGACCTAAGACTACCTTTGTCAGCTGGTCATAAGGGACTCCCTCATGCAGCTGTAGGTATAAGCTGAGGGGTAGACTCTGGTACAATAGAGGAAGATGTCATGGCGGTCTGCTCTGTTTGTACATGCCCTTTGGTCCTAAATATACCTCTTCCATCCTATAATGAGTTGATTCCTGCCTAATCTCTTGACTATGTGAGTCTGACAGTATCTCACTCTCACTGAGTAAGTTGGATTGTATGGTCTCTTGGTACTCCTTGCCTAGTAGCAAGCCAGAGTTCCTTGCAAAAGGTGATTTTTTCCTCAGCTACAGGAGATATGGCCTTGCTACAGAATCTTAACGGTTTGCATTGTGAGTCTCTCATTGGAGCTTGTGCGGATGCTACATGGTGTTGTTTTTCTCACCACCGATCCCTCTAACAACGGGGTCTGATGGATCATATGGCCCAGGTGGGAAGTCTGAGACAGCTGCCTTTGATGTCAACAGGTATATAGACCAGATATGAAATAGCCACTTCTAGAGCCCAAAGGGACCTACTACATGCTAGGCTTCCTTCTTCAAATGATTGCAGGATGCTTCAAATTATTGTGAGATGAAATAACCTTAACTTGAAAGAGGTGTTGTGGCATTCCCTAGACTACAAAACACCTACACCTACTTTTCATGAAGTAGCCGGCCGCTGAATCTTCATAGCATTTATCTCCAACCTTGGGGCTTCCCTGATAGCTCAGTTGGTAAAGAATCTGTCTGCAATGCAGGAGACCCCGGTTCAATTCCTGGGTCAGGAAGATCCCCTGGAGGAGGGATAGGCTACCCACTCCAGTATTCTTGGCCTTCCCTTGTGTCTATGCTGGTAAAGAATCTGCCTGCAACATGGGAGACCTGAGTTCAATCCCTGGGTTGGGAAGATTCCCTGGAGAAGGAAAAGGCTACCCATCCCAGTATTCTGGCCTGGAGAATTCCATGAACTGTATAGTCATGGGGTCACAAAGGGTAGGACTTGACTGAGAGACTTTTCACTTTCACTTTCAACAATATGGTGAACCGAGGTGATTTTGTGCAAGGTGTCCGGGAAGTCTTCACGTCATATTATGACAAGAAGGTAGGAAAAGTAGTATAGTCCTGGGGCAAGACCATAAACGTATACTGATGTCCATCCCAAAGGAAGGCAGACTGTTTCTGATTCTCTTTCTGATACAGATGAAAAAGAATGTACTCCCCAAATCTTCATACCAGGTACCCAAGGACATGTTAACCAGCTCTAGCAAAGCTGCCACATATGGCAAAGCAGCTGCAATGGAGGCTTCTGCTTGGTTGAGTCTGTGCTACTCCAGTGTCATCCTTCAGAATCTGCCTGATTTTTGCAGGGGCCAGACTAGTGAATTATATAGAGATGTGACGGGGAATACCATCCTGGCATTTTCTAGGTCTTTGGAGGTGGCACTACTTTCTGTCACGTTTGCCTGGATAAGGTATTGTTTTCTGTTTACTGTCTTGAAGAGGACAGGGAAGAATGCAGTTTTCAAGGCTTCCACTTGACTTTCTGCACTATTATAACTCTTACCCCATCAGTTTTCAATTCATATATTTTGAAACTGGAGAATGACCACTGGATGGGTCCCACTGTGAGCTGGTCCTTTTCTCAGAGAGACAGCATTGAGCAGTCCTGAAGAGAGAGATCTTAGTTCTCTACCCAGGAATAGGACCTGCATCAGTTCAGTTCAGTTCGGTTCAGTCACTCCGTTGTGTCCGACTCAGGAATCCTAGCCACTAGTGCACCAGGGATTAGAGGCTAAAAGCAAAGTTCCCCTGACCCATTGAAAAATACATTTCTCACAGAGATAAACACAGGTACAAAGTGTATTATTAGAAACACAGCATAGCACGTGGGAGAGCACAGGGGTGCATGCTCAGTCACTCAGTCGTGTCCGACTCTTCGTGACCCCGTGGACTGTAGCCCGCCAGGCTCCTCTGTCCATGGCATTCTCCAGGCAAGAATACTGGAGTGGGTTGCCGTTCTCTCCTCCAGGGGATCTTCCCAACCCAGGGATCCAACCCACATCTGCATCACCTGCCTTGCAAGCAGATTCTTTACCGCTGAGCCACCACGGAAGCGTGGGTAAACAGACAGAGAAGCAATTTGTTTATTTCAGTCAGCAGCTAGGCAGAACTACATACCTGGAGAGAAAAGATATGGGAGTCCTCTCTAAAGAGGAGGGGTGAAGAAAAGAGGTGATTTAAATCACTCATATAGGATAATCCTTCTGGGTCTTCATTTACCTTTGGCCAGTTATCTTGTTTCTTTTTTCACACCTGACAGGTCCTAGGACCCTCCCCAAGATACACACACAACTTTTTATTAAGATGGATCTTACCACAGATGCCTGTAGGTGCATGTGGTCCCCCACGCACCTACTTATTATGAGCCCCCTTCCTTTTTGACCCCCCACCCCAATGAGCCTTCCGTGGGCAGACAGGGAACTTTTCCTTGACCTCAAGAGTGGTCATCTTATCTCTTTATTCCAGCAGAGCGTAGCTTCTGCCACTAGCTTTGTGCTTGGAGTGTCTGGGTGAGAACACATCCTCAAGCAAGCACAACTTTGCTTGACAAACACCAGCTGTTCAGCCTGGGGGCCCATCTATCTCCTACCTCAGTCCTGAAGCAGAACTCAATCTAATACTTGGCCTCAATATGCTCCCACTCGAATGGGTAACCTTAATGGCACTTCAAGTCTTTGGGTAGCGGTGTTAACTCGCACACCCTGTCCAACAGCCTTCGTAATATCAGGGTATTCCTCTTCCCCCAGTGTATGGTTCCTTGAATATATGGTCCTAGGTCCCTTGGGGAGAATAGAGGAGAGTACCATGTGCACCTGGGGCTTCCCAGGTGGTGCTAGTGGTAAAGAACCCACCTGACAGTGCAGGAAATGTAGGAGACTCAGGCTCAATCCCTGGGGTGCGAAGATCCCTGGAGGAGGCCACAGCAACCCACTGCAACCCACTCCAGTGTTCTTGCCTGGAGAATCCCATGGACAGAGGAGCCTGGTGGGGTCAAGAGTCCATAGGGTCAAGAGTCGGACATGACCAAGGCAACTTAGCTCACATGCACCAGCTTGCATCTACTGGGGTGTCGCAGGGTCCTTCCTCTTTCTAGCAGTGAGTTCCAAGCCTAAAAGCTGGCTCAAGTCCAGAAACTAGATTCCAGGCATCATATTGGAAGCCAGGCATCCATTCCATTATCTGTGAAATAAATTAACATGAAGCCATAAGGCGAGTAGGGAGGAGAACAGACAAGTGGGAGCCCCATCAACAAGGTTGGAAAATTGCCTGGAGGTGACTGGTGAGGTGCAGAGCCTAGCCACGGTCAGGAACCCCAGCTGTCCAGACAGTGTCCAAGCAGCGTTGCAAGCTCAGCTATCTTCCAGGCAAGTTCAACCCAATGAGTTCAGCAGAGGATTTTCCTTCTGCTGACCCTCAGCACCAGACTCAAGCAGAGCTCTCCTGGGGTAGTACACGGAGAGCTGTCTCTTAGGTGTCCATAAGGAGGGGCTGTGACAAGAGATAGGCAGAGCAGCAGGGCTCATCCAAGCAGTCTGAGCATCAGGGCAGAGTTGGGGCCTGGAAGCAACCTGCTTGGGTGAGTAACCCGGCAGAGTACAAAGCCCAGCCCTGAGTCAGCACACGGCCTGGGTGCTCACAGCATCTAAACTACCTACGGAATCCAAGGCTTTAACCTGGCACCCACAGATCTAACTGGGCAGCAGCACCATTTAATTCCAAGTACCACTGGGGCTGCAGTGCACCCCATCCAGGAAACTGGGAAACAAAGACAAGAAATCAGGCAGCGGAGGCTAATAAAAGGTCTCATCAGCCCGATGAAGTAGAAACAACTTAAACACTGAAAAAGACTAGCTGGGCCTTCTGCTTTTTCCCAAACTCTGGCTCCTGCTTTGAAGCCTCAGATGCTTGAATAGTCTATCCACTCCTCAGAGTTCAGAAGGCAGCTGCGGCTACTGAAAAGCACGGGGAGATGGAAGCAGGGTGAGCTCTGGAGGCAATAAGCCATGTCTCTCCCAGTGCATCTGATTTCCTAAAAAAGAGAAACAAAACCCAGTTAGCCAAAAGCAAAAAAAATAATAATAATAAGATTGTCCAGACTGGCCCTGCTGGCTGCCTTTTCTCTTAATAACTTTACAGACATCATATGGTAATATATTCCTCCCTGCAAAGAGGCTGTGGCAAATGTCAGATGATTGATTGTGATGTCCATATTCTCCTTATTGGCAGCACTTCAATTCCTCCCTCTCTCTTAAGTTCCTGGCTCAGTGGAACTTGATAGGAAAGCAGAGGCTTTGAAGTCTTGCGAGATCCTTCTCCAGTTGCCTCCACTGTTGACCCTTTTCCTTCAGGAACTGGTATGTGGATGAGCCTTCCTGCGGCAGCGAGGTCTGCGTGGTCATGTATCATCAGCCGTCGGCCCCCGCCGGCATCGGGGGGCCTTACATGTTCCAGTGGAATGACGACCGATGTACCATGAAGAACAATTTCATCTGCAAATATTCTGATGGTAATGAATCCTCTCCCAAGTTATGTGGCTGCATTCTCAGCCTCCTCTCTCCTTTCATAATCAGCTGCTGGTTCCAAGAATTTGTTACCTAGTCTCTGAGAAAGCTTGTTGCAAATGCCAGCAGTGGTAAACTTTGGGAATTCTTGTAAAGGGAGATGACCTGATACCTCCTCACTGAGGAGTAATTCTAGCAAAGGAGAGGGTATTAGATGCTAAGAGATGAAGAAATGAAAGGGTCTAATTTATGGATGATAAGGCAAGAATTATGAGAACTTCAAGCAATAAAAAGCCTTCCAGGTGGACAGTTACAGTTCCTCTTCCCTCCATATGTGAGGTTGTACACTGTAGGAGCTTGGAATAAGGAAGAAATAGGAAAAGAAGCTGGCCATGTTTCTTGCATATCTCCTGCCGGCCATTTTCTGGGGCTTTAAGGAAACAGGATAATGACCACAGGAGGCAAATGATAAAATATGCCAATTTTACTGACGCTGGGCAGATAGCAGTCACTTTGATGAGCAGGCGTAAACTCCTTAGGCCACCCTCTATATACATGCCTTGCAAATTTAACTAGCTTTTTCTTCTAGATCTATTAAGGGTTTTGAATTGGCTACAAGCCTGTAATCTCACTGTGCTGGGCTTTCCCAAATTCCTCCGTTTGATGGACTTCAATCTAAACACGCTGTGATTTTTGATCTGTTACTGACGTTTTTCGCCACCCTGACGCCAACTGCTTGATCTCAGTTCCGCGTCTTTTCCTGACAGGAGCCGAATGACTTGTTAGTTGCATCTAGTTGGGGACTAAACAATCCTGTCATTTAAAAATTGTTGGAGCTTGACTGTGCCTTCGCTGCTAAAGTTGTTTTTCCTCCCTCTTCACCCCTTCAGACGAATTCTTCTCTCCAGAGACCTGGTCTTCCCCACCATAGAGTTGTCTCAGACAGGGAGGTTGCAAGGATCAAGGCTGACTTGCAGGGCACTTTTTTAGAGCAATGAAAGGAATGCACTTATGACAAACTGGCTGCCCATCACTTTTGTTTATTATATCCTATTATCACCATGATTTAAAATTTTGTACCTTAAACATTTTTTGAAATGTGAGATTTGGGCGCTTGTTCACATAGCCTTTTATTTTGGGGTTAGAACCAGTCAGTTTTTTAAAAAATAATTTTTGTTTATTAATTGTGCTGTTGCCTGAGTCCTGAGCAGGGAAAAGATGGCACACTCAAAGGGTTTAATGAGAAGAGTATAATAAAATGATATTTACCAAAGTGTGGACATGGTGCATGAGATGGTGATGTGCCCAAGGGACCAGCTGCAATGGGAGACTTACTACCCCTAGGCTTCAAGGAGCGGAGGGAGGGTATGGTTTTAGCAGAACCCAGAGAAATCTTGGAGTCACGCAAGAGGAGCCACCTGACAGGAGCTGTAACCAGACAACACGGTACTGTCACACCACCATGATGTGGGAGAGAGGTCTGGGGAATACTACTAGGACCTGTCTCTTCTACCCTCAAATCTCCTGCTTCTGCCTCCTATTAGTTAAGTCCAATCAAGAACCAAAGGACAAGGGAGCCCTGGGACACATCCCCAGAGGTCAGCCTCCCAGGACACAGAGAAGGACCAAGAACAGATTGAGCAGAGGGATGTGGGCACATGGGAGAAGACGAACACGTTGCCTTCCTGTAGACCACCCCCTCCTTCTCAGGATAAGTTCACGTCCCTCAGCACACCACGAAAGCATTGGCTTGATCAGACCCTTGCCTCTCTGCAGCCCCAGTTCTCACCACTTTTTTTCCCTCCCCAAGCTAGTTCCCTTCTGCGTTTTGTGAAGTTCCCCATGATCTCCTAACTGCTGTTTCCAGTGCTTGGACCATCCTTCCCTCTTTCCCAGTCAACTCATTCTCAGCCTTCAGGTTCAGGTTAAGCATCAGCTTCTCTCATAACAACAATAGATGGTCCTGGATTGTATCTTTGATGATGACAATGGTAATTTCCCATAAAGGGCATTTTTAGGACAATTGGCATAACTTGAATAAGATCTGTAGATTGGATGATACTATACATAGCAATGTTGATAATTTGGTTTCAATAATTGTACTATGGTTATGATAGAGTATGCCCCTCCCAGTCCTGTTTTAAATACACACTGAGGTATTTAGGGAGTAAAGGGTAACTATGGCTACAACTTATTCTCCGAAAAAAAGTTATGCATGTGTCTGTATGTGAATATAGATATGTGTCTGTGTATATAGAGAGATTTAGATACAGATACATAGATATAAATATATGGAGATATATATAAAGAGAAAGAGACAGAATAGTTATATAAATGAAATGTAATACAATGATAACATTTGGGTGAAGGATACATGGGAATTCTTCGCAGTAGTCTTGCAAATTTTCATAAATTTTAAATTATTTCCAAATAAGTTAAAAAAATCACTTCCTCTGGGAAGCATTCCAGGGCTTAACCTCAAAACTAGGTTAAGTGTTCCTCCTATGAGGCTCATAACACCTCACACACACAGTACATATACTGCCTGTTGACAAGTTTGTCCACTTCACTGTATGGTTGGCATGAGGTCTGGAAATACACATGTTTGACCCTGCACTTGATGGACTAGGGGAAGGTCACCCAGTGTGGCTCCAACCTTATGGCACAATATCATTTTATACCAGAGGGCAAGCGACCAGTTGAAAGACAGCATCTAAAACTAAATTTGACAACATGACCACATAGAGTAGGTAGCATGCCAGCCAGATCTGAACACTTGATTCCTTGCAGGGTGGGCTAGAAGCATAGACACAGTCAGTGGAGATCAGAGACAAATCATCTGAGGCAACGTCACAGACCATTGCGGCTGTGATGGAAATGCCGCATTAATTTGCCATGTCCTCTGCAGTTTTGCCCAGTGGATTGAACTGTGGAGGGACAACAAAATGACTGCATCATTTTCTGTAATGTCATTGAATATATGATGTATTGTAATATAATATCACAAAATTAATATGTACAAATATTCTCCTATAATTCTATAATTTATTGCCATCCTGTAGAGTGTAAGTTCCTTAGAGAGCTGGGACGGCTTTTTATTTGCTAGTGTATCTCTAATATCTAACATGGAGTTTGTCTCCTTGTGATCTTAAATTTTCATTTCAATTTTTTAAATTCAAATCCCAGTTCAGCTACTTATTAGCCGTGAGATTTGAGTAAGTTGCGTAATTTCCCTGTACCTGAGTCTCCTTGTGAACAAATTCAGAATAGCACTTACTCACAAGACTGTTACAAGGATAAATTGTTTGTTTTTATAAAAACATTTAGAACATGATGGTGTTTCTATCATCAGCAGACATTTTTAATAAATAAATGGATTTGAATCACCTCTACACACACACACACATATATATGATTAAAAGTTTCCCTTCTGAATAAAACTTCAGAATAACTTTGACATCCTGGCCTTGGGTGTGCGTGTTATTCGCTCAGTCATTCGAAGAGTCATTCGCTCAGTCCGACTCTTTGCGACCCCACAGACTGTAGCCCGCCAGGCTCCTCTGTCCATAAGATTCTCCAGGCAAGAATACTGGAGTGGGTTGCCATTTCCTTCTCCAGGGGATCAGGGATTGAACCCAGGTCACCTGCATTGCAGGCAGATTCTTTACCGTCTTAGCCACCAGGGAAGCCCATCCCGGCCATAGGACTATGAATTATAAAATTTTGACCTTAAAGACTCTGACTCTATGATCCCAGAGTATCTGATCAGCATAAGAGTCCCTGCCAGTACAAAAGACTGATAACAATTTCAGCCAGAAGTAAAAACATTACTGTAGGTTGTCTGTGGAGCCTGACTATCCTGAGGCTCTTAGAATTATTTTAAATAGCTCAGGTTCTAGATCACAGCCCTGCTTTGGGGCGGGCCATAGTCTACTTAGTCCCCAGCCACCTCCACTGCTTGGAGGTTGGTGTTCATTGCTCTAAAACATCCCCAGTAGGAACTGATAAAATGTCTTGGATTGCTTTAAAACACTTCAGGGAACCTCCCTGGTTGTCCAGTGGCTAAGACTTCATGCTCCCAATGCAGAGGGCCTGGGTTTCATCTCTGGTCAGGGAAAATAGATCCCACATGCCACAGCTAAGACCCAGTGCAGCCTAATAGAATAGAATGGAATTTTCAGGCCTCGGTGTAGCCAGGGAGGAATAGGGATTATTGCTGAAACCAGATTAGCCATATGTTGATAAGCGTTGACACTGCATAGGGGCTCATTATACCAATCTTTCCACTTTTGTGTATATTTGGAAGTTCTCATATTTAAAAGTTTTAATGCTTTTTTAAAAAAGTGTCCAAGCAAAGCTGGGGAAAGGCTAGTCTTTGTGCAGAAGGGATTCTTTGGACTTACTAACCAGGTTTTGGAGTCTGGTAGCATGAAATGAAGTTTGTTGGAAGACTGAATGAGCAACTAAATGGAAGCTGTGCCCTGGCCAGTTTCACTCAGATGGTATGGCAATTTACCTGTTACTCTCATTCTTATCCCTTTCTGCTGCAGAGAAGCCAACAGTTCCTTCTACAAGGACTGGAGGTAAGACTGTCATTGGAGATTCGAGTTCACTGGGGCTGTTTCACACAGGTTTAGAACCTCTCCATAGGTTGAGAGTCACTTGCTCTTTAGACCAGATTATTCGATGGAAAGACACTGACTCTTTGGATGGGTACATGTCACACCGAGACACCACACGTGATTCGTTCATCTCACTCTCTAGGGCTGCCTTTCAACTATGAGAAAAGGAACAGTTACAAATCAGTTTGGGATCCTTATTGACAATATGAAAGGAATAATTCAATCTAACGAGACAAGTGAGTCAAACTGATCATTGTGGTCCTAAAAGTGAGTCATCGGCCCCTTCGCCTGCGTTCTGCAGTACTTCACGGGCCTTGATGTCAGCTGCCTGCTGGTTGTTCTTGTCATACCAGAAAGATCACGAAAAGTAGACCTCTTGGGCAGCAAATTCACTTCTTCACTTTCTGTGATTATAAACTGCACTGATCACTTTGCTAGTGCTTTCTGACATCCCCCTTGAAGCTGATAGGACCTCAGAGAATATCTGGTTGTTAATGCTTTTCTCCAGGTCTAAGTATATATGTCTCTCTCCAGGTGAAGAGACAGAGCCAGCAACACCCATCCTTCCAGAAGACATAGAGAAAGAAGATACCACAGAAATACTGAAAGAAAGCAAAGGTATATACAAAACTCTCCCAGGGGAAAATAGATAGTGGGACTCTCCTGACTACAAATTCCCCATGGTTACATACCCTGCTTTGTTCTTCCCATGGCTGCTTAAAAATGAAAACAGACAGGGCACTCAGGCTTTGTAAAAACTGTATGAAATGTTAGATTTTGTCAGTGAAATATACAAAGGGAGTTTTCCTAAGACAGTTGGGGCGATTAGATGAGACAAGAGGTAGAAAGTCTTCAGGAAGACAGTCGGAGACTTGAGAACCTCCCAGAAGTTGTTTGGTTTGGGGGGAGGGGGTGGGAACTGAGAATGAATGTTGAGAAATAAGAACAGAAAGACCCAGGCCATGATTAATATTTCTTTACAAGACAAATAGAGAAAATGGACATAAAAGATAAACGAAAATGGGGTGATAAACTGGAATGCTAATGGACTTTCAACCTCAACTCTCACCTTGAGTTTCAAGAGGAAGATCTGGGCTGGTAGTTAAGACTTAATAATGTGTGTAAATGTCAAATCAATATAGGATACATCTGAAACTAACATGATATTGTACGTCAACTATATTTCAATTAAAACAAAAAAAGAGAAAGATCTGAGTTTTTGTCACTGGGTAACTTTAAGAAAACAAGCACAATTTTTCAGTTTAGTTATTTACATAATAGAAGTAACAGTATTTTTCTCACCTACCTAAGAGTATCTACTGTGTCCATGTAATGAAGTAGGATATTGAAGTACTGCAATTCAGCCATGACACTAGCCACCTCAAATTAACACAGACCCTACAGGTTAAGGGCTCAGTGCCCACCCAGACTGCCCTTGCTGCAAATATCAGCCACAAGATCGGGGGTCCCCAGGCCACCCGCACTTCTAATCAACTGACTGCAATTCCAGGGAGTCACATTCAGTAATTCACTAGAACTATTTATAGAACTCAGAAAAACACCATACCCATAACTACATTTTATCTGCGCTTTTCTTTTCAGAAGCTGCCTTGAATCTTGCCTACATCCTAATCCCCAGCATTCTTCTCCTCCTCCTTGTGGTCACCACAGGTGTATGTTGGGTTTGGATCTGTAGAAGGAGGCAAGTAAAACACTGATCCTGTAAACCTTTGTGTTTTCTGAACTTGGACTTCAAAGGCAAGGCAGCTCCAAGAGAATCTCTTCTGCAGATTTGAGAATAAATCTTCTGATGGGTTCGGGGCACTCAGAAGGACTAAGCATTTGTACTCAGCTGTAATTAACAGAGTGATCTTACATTCTTTAACTTTGTAGTGTGGAAGATTTTAAATGACTTGAGGGGTGAGACTGCGTTATTCACCTGTGCATCCACACATCACTCAGCAAAGTTTTCTCATGCATGTACATTCTCACTCCAGAAATGTTTTTTGGGTGAGTAAAGGAGTAAATAGTGAAATATGAAAATGACTGTTCCAAAGCCTCCTGGCAAACCTCTGAAACTAAAGTACTTCATTCAAAATAAAATAGCCAAATTTTTTTAATTGACTTTTACTTGAATACTCAAGTATAGATGGCTACAAAATAGCTACCTTAAGTAGCGTAGAGCACCTGTGTTAGTGGGTCATGGAGCCACCATTTTGCAGGTACCCAGAGCTCTTCTCAGCTACCTGTTTATTCCCCATCATCACGGTCCATATAAAAGAAGGTGGCATTGCCACTTCACAACAGGAAAGCAAAGGTACATTTTAAGACTTGACTCCCTTTGATGACCAATTTAAGACAAACTAATAAAATTTCAATGTAGAACCTACTTCATTTAATAATAATTCTTTAGGGACTTCCCTGGTGTTCCAGCAGTTAAGACTCTGTGCTGTCGGTACAGAGGGTAGGGGTTCAATCCCTGGTCAGGAAACTAAGATCCCACATGCCATGCAGCGTGGCCAAAAGGTTAAAAAAATAATAATTTCCTTATAGAATTATTAGAATTAAAGCAGTTAATACATGCAGAGTGAGTATATTATAAGCACTCAAAAATATCTCTTCCTATAATCATTTTTATTAGTTAATTCCTTTTAATCCAAAATATCAACAGAATTCAGTTCATAGGAGGTGATAGGGAGATTCAAGAAGGAGGGGACATAGGTATACCTGTGACTGATTCATGTTGCTATATGGCAGAAACCAACACAATATTGTAATGCAATTATCTTCCAATTAAAAATAAATATATCTTAATTTTAAAAATGTTGGTATGGCCAAAAAACCAGAATTCAGTTTAAAAAATTGCTAATATGTTTTCTAACTGCTTACTCTGTGCTTGGTTCTTAATTTCCCTTCCTTATCTACCCATTGGGCAGCTCACCCCAATCTTGGAATTGTAACTTTGATGCTGGAGTCTACTCACAGTTTTAATCGTTTTGTGCCACAGACACAAAAATACTAGCAAAATATTTCCAAAAATGTGTGTGAAACAGTAATACATGAGCTTCTTTATTAATGCTTCTTTAGGTATAATTATCATAATATTGAAGCAGAGATGAGCATAAAATATTTTAGGGCATCTTAAACAATAACCGTGATATGAAAATATCTATGATTTCCGTTGGTGAGCAAGTCAAAGATATTAACTAATTCTACTCAGCTTGATTGCCCACATTCAGAATTGAAGGACAGTTTCCCTTAGAGATGGATTTGTTTTAATGTGGCATTTTTTCCCGCATGCAGTTCTCTCCATAGACCCTCTGGGGGCTCTAGGGTCCCTAGGATCACCAGATCTGCTCTGTGCTCAGGCCGTGGTGAATGACAGAATACTTTCCTGGTTCATTCCTGCCCCACCCGAATCCCTGCCCTGTAGGTTGACACAGATGAGAAGCGCAGCGTTAGTGACCGCGCAGGGATGACCCTCTCCTGCCTGGACAGGGGCCTGGGGACAGTCTCAGGCCCCCTGTCTGCTCAGCCCTGGTTCTCCGTCTTCCTAGGAAACGGGGGCAGCCGGACCCCAGCACTAAGGAGCAGCGCCCCACCTGGCCGGCTCCTCAGCCCGGGAACAGCCCGGACCTGGAGGTTTACAACGTCATACGAAAGCAGAGCGAAGCTGATCTGGCCGAGACCCGCCCGGACCTAAAGAACATCTCGTTCCGAGCGCGCTCGGGAGAGGCCACGCCCGACGCCGTGTCTTGTGACTATGAAAACGTGGCCGTGAACCCGTCCGAGAGCGGGTTCGTGACGCTGGCGAGCATGGAGAGTGGCTTCGTCACCAACGACGTTTACGAGTTCTCCCCGGGCCGAGCGGGGAGGAGCAAGGAGTCCGGATGGGTGGAAAATGAAATCTATGGTTATTAGGAGGCTCGAAGGAACCCTGAACCGACAAGAATGGGAAGGGAGAGAGAAGCAATTTTCCTATACGGGAAACACGCAGGTGGTCTCTGAAAGGGCTCAGATCAGGTCCTGGGGGTGGGCATGAGACGGTTTGAGCCCCCGCTGGAGCCCTGGTTTGGGCTGTGTCACTTAACCCAGCCCCTCACCTGGCTGGAACCTCTAAGAAGCACCTTGCCCAAGGGCTGGCACGTGGTCGAAAATAAATACCTGATTGTTATAACTGACTTTCAAGAGAGAGTGCTTTCCTTGGCGGGCGTGCTGTGGAGCTTGGGAAACCACGTCTGGGTTCTGTTCCTCTTCAGTACAGCGGCAAACATCATTACAAGGAGCCAGAAATCCCAGAAGCTTTTCAAAGCCGGCGTATGCTAGCATCGGGCTGGCCTACACATAGCAATTCTTATATCTGTCTTTTGTTTTGTTTTGTTTTTCCCAAAGAATCAAATCAAACCAAAAGCAGGAAGCAGAATGTTAGTCAGTTTGTGTCTACAATCCTTCCTCTGCGGGTGGCCTCGGGGGACCTTTTTTCTTTCTCCTGACATCCAAACTTGGAAATATGTAACTTGGAAACAATTTAGAAACTAAAAATGAAGTCTGAATCTAGGCTCCTCGGCTTAACTGTGTTCCCAATCCTGACATTGCACACTGTCCTGTTTGTGTGTTTGTCTCACTGCAGCCTCAACATTAATATTAGAAATAATGCAAATGATTTTACCTTTTTATGTTTAGGGGAGCAGACTATCTCAAACACTTTAAGACTCAAATGCAGAGAAATGTGGCCTAATACCATTGACCATACGAAATTCTGAAGGCCATTATTTAAAACACCAGCAACATCCTGCCATCAGCTTAATGATTCTACTATTTTCACCATTCCTTCTGTATCTTGTTTCTGAATGGTTTGTAACTTTGCTTAACACATGGAGCCCCAAACTAGACAGAGTAAACTCGTCTGGGTATCAAATGTAGTAGATTTTAATCATGGCCAATTGCCTGACTTACCAAGGCGGAGAGCAGGGTGGATAACAAAACATCATTCATGCCTGCTTCAGGGAAGTGTGTTCAGTTCAGTTAACACTATTTCAAGCAAAAAGAGTGACCATATCTTAACATTTTTAACCAGCTATATGCCAATATAAAGTAAAAAGTTAAATTTAAAAAAAAGGGTAAGCATATGGTCTGAAAGACCAAACCATTGCCCAAAACATCCAAGTTCCTATTTTGCATCAAACTTCCTGGCTCTGTGATGTGTCTCTTTATCCTCCCCTTCCCCCCTGTCTTCTGGTCCCTGCTAGACTGCAAGCTCCAAGAAGGTTGGAGTCCAATCCACCCAGCAAGACGTGTATTTCCTGCACCCGAGGCAGTGCCGTGAGCAGAGTAAACCATCAATACTTCTTGGATGGATGAACAGTTAAATCTTTCAGAGTAAAGTACAATCCATCGAAATATTTCAGCTTGAAAGTTTGGAGGACATGGTTTTCACACTCCACCTTGGTGTTGGGGGAAGATAATTGAGTTATTTTAGTTTGGAAAGCACTCCCACTACCTGGGAAGATGGACGCATAGGAACAAGTAAACAGAAGCTGGTGAACTAACAACTGATTTGGTGGCACTAGTGGTAAAGAATCTGCCTGCCAATGCAGGAGATGCCAGAGACACTGGTTTGATCCCTGGGTCAGGAAGATCCCCTGGAGAAGGAAATGGCCACCCACTGCAGTATTCTTGCCTGGAGAATCCCATGAACAGAGGAGCCTGGCAGGCTACAGTCCATGGGGTGGCACAGAGTCTGACACAACTGAGCATGTGTGCACATACACACGTATGTCACTAAACCTTAAAATGAGGATTCAGTCTTAAGGTTATAATCAGAGATAACCCTCTGCATCTTCCCTTTTTCATTAGTGTCTCAGCTCTACTGGGACTCTCAGATCTCTTATTCTGTGTTTATACACAGCCAGTGTGGGAGTACCAGACCAATGTACCTGCCCCCTGAGAAACCTGTATGCAGGTCAAGAAGCAAAAGTTAGACTGGTCCAAAATTGGGAAACAAGTATGATAAGGCTGTATATTGTCACCCTGCTTATTTAACTTATATGCAGAGTACATCATGCAAAATTCCAGGCTGGATGAATCACAAGTTGGTATCAAAATTGCCAGAAGACATGTCAACAACCTCAGATATGAAGATGATACTGCTTCAATGGCAGAAAAGGAAGAGGAACTAAAGAGCCTCTTGATGAGGGTGAAAGAGGAGAATGAAAAAGCGAGATTGAAACTCAGCATTCAAAAAACAAAGATTGTGGCTTCTGGTCCTGTCACTTCATGGCAAACAGAAGGGGAAAAAGCAGAAGCAGTGACAGATTTTATTTTCTTGGGCTCCAAAATCACTGCAGACAGTAACTACAGCCATGAAATTCAAAGACACTTGCTCCTTGGAAGGAAAAAGCAAAGACATCACTTTGCCAACAAAGGTCCACATTGTCAAAGCTATGATTTTTCCAGGAGTCATGTACGGATGTGAGAGCTAGAACAGAAGGAAAGCTGAGTGCTAAAGAATGGATGCTTTTGAATTGTGGTGTTGGAGAAGACTCTTGAGAGTCCCTTGGACTGCAAGGAGCTCAAACCAGTCAATCCTAAAAGAAATCAACCCTGAATATTCATTGGAAAGACTCCACTACTTTAGCCATCTGATGCCAAGAGCTGACTCATTGGAAAAGACCCTGATGCTGGGAAAGTTTGAAGGCAAAAGGAGAATAAGGGGGCAGAGAATGAGATGATTAGATAGCATCACCAACTCACGGGACATGAGTTAGAGCAAGCTCCTGGAGATAGTGAAGGACAGGGAAACCTGGCGTGCTACAGTCCCCGGGGTCACAAAGAGTCAGATATGACTTAGGGACTAAGCACACAGTATGCGCTCTACGACAGATAATGCTATGTCCCTAATAATAAAGTTTGTACCTGTTTTTATGTTTTTGCCTCCTTGATAAAGCAGGCTTCCCAGGAGGCACAGTGCTAAAGAATCCTTCCAGTGCAGGAGACACAAGAGACACAGGTTTGATCCCTGGGTCGGGAAGATACCCTGGAGAAGGAAATGGCAACCCACCTCTGTATTCTTGCCTGGAAAATTCCATAGACAGGGGAGCCTAGCAGGGGTTGCAAAGAGCCAAACACTACTGAATGAGTGGGCACACATGCAAATTTAACAAGGGCTTGCTAAATATTAAGTGTTATGTTCAAATTAAACATTGAGAAACTTACCTGGTGATCCAGTGGTGAAGACTCCATGCTCCCAATGCTGGGGCCTGGGTTTGAGCATTGGTCAGGGAACTAGATCCCACATGCTGCAACTAAGAGTTTGCCTGCTGCAACTAAAAAAAATGATCCCACACGCCACAGCTAAAAGTCCCATGTGTCCCATAGCTAATACCTGCTTCAGTTCAGTTCAGTCGTTCAGTCATGTCCAACTCTTTGAGACCCGATGGACTGCAGCACGCCAGGCTTCCCTGTCTATCACCAACTCCTGAAGCTTGCTCAGTTTCATGTCTGTTGAGGTGGTGATCCCATCCAACCATCATCTGTCATCCCCTTCTCCTCCTGCCTTCAATCTTTCCCAGCATCAGGGTCTTTTCCAATGAGGCAGTTCTTCACATCAGGTGGCCAAAGTGCTGGAGTTTCAGCTTCTCCAAGGAATATTCAGGACTGATTTCCTTTACGATTGACTGGTTTGATCTCCTTGCTGTCCAAGGGACTCTCAAAAGTCTTCTCCAACAGCACAGTTGAAAAGCATCAGTTCTTTGGTGCTCAGCTTTCTTTATAGTTCAACTCTCACATTCATACGTGACTACTGAAAAAATCACAGCTTTGACTAGAAGGACCTTTGTCGGTAAAGTTATGTCTCTGCTTTTTAATATGCTATCCTGATTTGTCATAGCTTTTCTTCCAAGGAGCAAGTGTCTTTTCATTTCACGGCTGCAGTCACTATTTGTAGTGATTTTGGAGCCCAAGAAAATAAAGTCTGTCACTGTTTCCATCATTTCCCCATCTATTTGCCATGAAGTGATGGGACCGGATGCCATAATCTGCATTTTTTGAATGTTGAGTTTTAGGTCATCTTTTTCACTCTCCTCTTTACTTTCATCAAGAGGCTCTTCAGTTCCTCTTCACTTTCTGCCATAAGAGTGGTGTCATCTACATAGCTGAGGTTATTGTTATTTCTCCCAGAAATCTTGATTTCAGCTTGTGCTTCATCCAGCCCAACATTTTGCATGATGTTCTCTGCATAGAAGTTAAATAAGCAGGGTGACAATATGCAGCCTTGACATACTCCTTTCCCAATTTGGAACCAGTCCGTTGTTCCATGTCCAGTTCTAACTGTTGCTTCTTGGCCTGCATACAGGTTTCTCAGGAGGCAGGTAAGGTGGTCCGGTATTCCCATCTCTTGAAGAATTTTCCACAGTTTGTTGTGATCCACACAGTCAAAGGCTTTAGCATAGTCAATTAGCAGAAGTAGATGTTTTTCTGGAATTCTCTTGCTTTTCCTATGATCCAGTGGATGTTGGCAATTTGATCTCTGGTTCCTCTTCCTTTTCTAATCCAGTTTGAACATCTGGATGTTCTCAGTTCACGTACTGTTGAAACCTAGCTTGGAGAACTTTGAGCATTACTTTGTTAGCGTGTGAGATGAGTACAATTGTGCGGTAGTTTGAACATTCTTTGGCATTGCTTTTCTTTCTGATTGGAATATAAACTGACCTTTTCCAGTTCTGTGGCCACTGCTGAGTTTTCCAAATTTGTTGGCATATTGAGTGTAGCATTTTAACAGCATCACATTTTAGGATTTGAAATACTCAGGACAGTCAAATAAATATATTTTTTAAATCTTGTGTAATTGCATGCTCAGTCATGTTTGACTCTTTGTGACCCCATAGTCTTATAGCCTACCAGGGTCCTCTGTCCATGGAATTTTCAAAACAAGAATACTGGGAGCAGGTTGCCATTTCCTTCTCCAGGGGATCTTCCCAACCCAGGGATCATACCCAAGTCTGGCATCTCCTGCATTGGCAGGAGGATTCTTTACTGCTCTGCCATCTGAGAAGTCCGTTAAAAAGTCTTTTGAAAAAAATTGAACATTGAGCTTACTCATCCTGGTATTGTTTGAAATTTTAGTTGATCTGTTTCATCATTTAAAATCTGTAGTTCCCAGCTATTTCTTCACTGTGAAACACAATGGACAAAATGAATATATCAGATAATTCCAAGAGAAGCCACCACAATGAGAAGCCCGTGCACTGCAATGAAGAGTAACCCTCGCTTGGCGCAAATAGAGAAAGCCCCAGCACAGCAATGAAGACACAGTGCAACCAAAAAACTTTGGTTTTATTTTTAAAATAATTTCTTGAATACCTACTATGTGCCTGCCACACACTGTGCCAGACATGACACACAGCCAGATGTCAGACTAAGGCTTAGACAAGTTGGTTGGTAATTATTTACATTTCCCAGCATGGTAGCTATAAAGTTCTTTATTTTTTCATGGTATTCATTCATTCCTGTATTCTGAATGCTTTCACATACTTATTTGTGTCGGGATATATGCTAAGTGCTAGGCATAAAATGGTAAGTAAGACAGATACACATCCCTCTCATGGAGTTTACATTCTAGTAGGGGACAAAGCTCGGAGAAGGCAATGGCACCCCACTCCAGTACTCTTGCCTGGAAAATCCCATGGACTGAGGAGCCTGGTGGGCTGCAGTCCATGGGGTTGCTAGGAGTTGGACACGACTGAGCGACTTCACGTTCACTTTTCACTTTCATGCACTGGAGAAAGAAATGGCAACCCACTCCAGTGTTCTTGTATGGAGAATCCCAGGGATGGGGGAGCCTGGTGGGCTGCCATCTCTGGGGTCGCACAGAGTCGGACATGACTGAAGCGGCTTAGCAGCAGCAGCAGGGGATGAAGCTACATCAGAACACAAGTGAGTGAAAGAGAATTTGCTATAATTTGTTGTGTGTTTTTTTTTTTACTTGTGTGCAGCACCCTCTGGTCTCCCTCCTCTTCCTTTCTCTCCTATTCTTGAGCACTTTGGTCCTAAAGCCATTAGGTAAATCAGAAGAAGGTAGCATCCATGTCCGGGGACATGGGGAGACTTGGTGGCTTAGATTGGAGTGTCAGGCTGAAGCAGGATAAGAAAGAGGTCAATCCAGAGCAGAAACGTGGCTCAGGTGTGGCCTGAGTGGTGAGGAGGCCATCCACACGTGCCGTGGAGCAGCAGGGACAATGAGCAGTAGGTTGCACAGGGCGGTGATGAAATCAATAAGCAGACGAGCGGTAAGAAGGGCCCGGTTTCTCTCTACAAGAGGAGACAGTTGCAGATACAAAAAAAGAGAAAAACTGGACTGGGCTTTTGTATTAGATTGAAATACCAGCGTGACCTCATGATTTCCAATGTACCGTATATATACACATACATATATTCTCTAGCTGACTTCTATATAACATTCTCCACTAAAATACACCAGGGTTCCTTTTTAAAATTGAAGTATAGCTGATTTACAAAAGGGGTCCTTGAAAAAAATGCCTGATTCCATGGCTAGAGTAGGAAAAATACTTGATTCGCTTGGGAAAAAATATTTTTTTCAGGAAAGCAAAGAAGCAGCCAGGAATGAGGGGCCTGTGTCATAGGTGACAGTAGCCAGTTTCCCGCAGCCAGCATTGGCCAAATGTGGGATAATTTAAGCATTAAATAAATAAATATAGTGATAGATTATAACCCATTGGATAACAGAAGACCACACTGGTATAAAATAATAAATGAATAACCTGATATATGGAGAGCAAACTGCAGAGAGAGGTACCAAATGAAGGCCTAGGAAATAATACACCCAGAGATGGAAAAGCAAAAAGTCCATTCTTTACAGCCTCTTTTTTTCCTTTAAATAGCAGTAAATGGTTAGAAATTACTAAATTTTTTTTTTTTTTTTTTTGCCTCACCATGAGGCATGCAGAAATCTTAGTTCCCCAACCAGGGATCAAACCTGTGCCCTCTGCATTGGGAGTGCAGAATCTTAACCACTAGGTCACCAGGGAAGTTCAATAATTGCTAACTAAAGTTATTTTTGAATTCTGAGTTTGAACAGCAGAATGAAATACTGTCTAGACTGACTCACCAGAGGAAGGGCATCAGGAGAAACCAGTTTTTCAAAATAGGTTTTTCCAAAAATACAAAGCTGTTGAATATATATTATCACAGGCTAGTCACTCAATAGTTTTCTATAATGAGCTATGCATTTTAATTACCAAAATTTAGAGCCCATTAAGGACTCAAAATTTGTGCTATTCCGTTCTTAATTTTTCTCATATGGATTCTGTTTGATACAAAGCAACATCAAGCAAAACTCATACTTATTTGGCTGAACTGTTGCAATTACAGAAAAAAGTCAGTGAACATTTCTTGTAAGGCAAGTCGCAGAGTCAGATACGACTTAGCAACTGAACAGCTTTTGCTAGGAAGTTAGAAGCTGCTTTAATTGTTTCCACCACCAGATGGCAGTGTTAGGATATCATAGAAATTCTACTTGCTGCTAACGTGTATCGGAGACCGCAATGGCACCCCACTCCAGTACTCTTGCCTGGAAAACCCCATGGACCGAGGGGCCTGGTGAGCTGCAGTCCATGGGGTCGCGAAGAGTCGGACACGACTGAGTGACTTCACTTTGACTTTTCACTTTCATGCATTGGAGAAGGAAATGGCAACCCACTCCAGTGTTCTTGCCTGGAGAATCCCAGGGACAGGGGAGCCTGATGGGCTGCCATCTCTGGGGTCGCACAGAGTCAGACATGACTGAAGCGACTTAGCAGCAGCAGCAGCAGCTAACGTGTATTGGTTTCTGACAAGTAACTTTCTGAAACAGTAAGGGAAAGGGTGAGGGTAACATTACCTACCTTAAAGTGTTGTGAGAATAAAATCACAAATATATGCAAAGCATGGACATATGTTAATGGGTTGAATTGTGTCCACCAAAATTTGTACGTTGAAGTCCTAGTCCCCAGGGCCTCACACTGTGACCCTATTTGAAGATGGGGTCACTGGAGACATAATTAGTTCACACGAACAAAGTTACTCAGGTGGACTCTAATCTAGTATGCTCAGTGTCCTCATACAAAGGGGACACTTGGACACAGACGTTCACAGAGGGAGGCCATCATGTGAAGAGGAAGGCAGACTTGGGGTGAAGCTTCTGTAAGCCAAGGACCACCAGAGATGGCCAGCAATCACCAGGAGCTAGGGCAGAGGCAGGGAGCACATTCTGCCTTACAGCCCTCAGAGGAAACCAAGCCTGCCAACACCTTGATCTCAGACCTCCAGCCTCCAGAACTGGGAGACAATAATTACCTGTTGTTTAAGCCTCCCGGCCGGTGGCACTTCGTTACAGTAGCCCTGGGACATGAACAGCATGTGAAAAAGGACTAATGCATATCAGCTGTTAGGAGCGCTGAACACTTCTAATATAATTGTAGGAGGCAACAAGACTGTTTCTGCTACAAAGTGCATTTTCCAGCTGTCATGGATTTATTGAATATATCCTGCGTACACACACACATACCACCCAAATCAAGACATTCTATGGAGCAAGAGAGAGCAGGGAGGGGAATTTCAGTGAAACACAGTAGGATAGCTGCTAACAATGAGATATGTAAGGTCTTCATTCTCTGAGGAAGCTCACACAGAGGGCACATGACCCCTTGGGAGGGTCAGGATTTGGAGCTCTATGGTTTTGAGACTCTCAGGCGTGCGCTATAAAGGTGTTAGTTCTTCATACCAGAGAGGTCCTCCCTTTGCTGGTTGGAAAGTTGAATCTAATAATTGTAGCATCCCTCTTCATCTCAGGCCATGAATTTTGATCATTTCCTTTTATTCTCTAAAGGCTGGGAAAGGGAAAGGGGCAAAGAAGCTTGGTGGTAGTTTTGTTTTGTTTGTTTTTGTCGAGATCTAAAATCTCTAAAAACCAATTGTATTAAAGATTGTGATCAGTTAGGTGGTATGAAGGCTGAAGAACTGCCCCTGAGCCCCCTGTCCACATATTTCCTCAATATTTCACCCCAATCCCTACCCCAGAGACAATGAACAAAAGAGTCTTGAATAGAGTTTCCCTGGTGGCTCAGTGGTAAGAATCTGCCCGTCAATGCAGGAGACACAGGCTTGATCCCTGATCTGGCAAGATCCCACTTGCCCCAGAGCACTCAGTCTGTGTGCCACAGCTATTGAGCCTGTCCTGTAGGGCCTGGGGGCCGTAATCACTGAAGCCTGCATGCCCCAGAGTCTGTGCTTTGCAGCAAAAGGAGCCATCGCAATGAGAAGCCTGTGCACTAGAAGCAGAGAGTAGCCCCCACTCGCCATCACTAGAGAAAAGCCTGAACAGCAGCAAAGACCCAACACACCCCAAAGTAATTTAATTTCATTTACATTTTAAAAGTCTTGAATAAAGTGAGCTGGAATAGGCAGCACAGCAGGTTGCCACACTTGACACAGAACTCACCCCAAATCATCCCTTCCTCAGGCTCGGAGAAGGGACTTGGCCCCGTTGGATGGGCTGGGAGGCTGTCAGCTGTTAGGGGAACTTGGAACTGCCTTTTTTGTGTGTGTATGATAAAGAGAGCATAGTGAATATTTCCTGTGAGGTAATGGGTTGGATTGGAATTTTAGCTAAAAGGAACTGTGAGGACCTTGTTTGGTTACTGAAATGAGCCAACCAAGCAGAAAGGTTATCTTGAGACAAGTGAAACCCAGGGAGGGTCCGGATTCTAGATCTGCAAAGATATGACACTGAGTCTTCTCCATCCCACGACCTCTCTACATATTAGCTGTTTCCTCTCCCTAAAAAACGCCTTCCACCCCACGCAATTTTGTCCAGTTAACTCTATGTCTTTTAAGACTCTGTCATCAAGGATACGTTTTCCACCAGGCCTTTTCTGATTTCTATGCTCTCTGTCTTAATTATGTGGAGCGGCACAGGGTCAGGAACTTTATATGTTCACCTCGCCATTCCCAGCACCTAGTTGAATGCCTGGCTCATAACTTGGCTTCCTGACTGGGCTGAAAGTACCTTGGGATCACAATATTTATCTGATTGATTTTTATATCTTTCCAGAGTGCCAAGAATAAAGCCTTGTACACAGTAGATCAATAAAAAACTTGTTAAACATACAGATCACAAAATGTAACAAGTTTGTTCTTTCTTTTTGTATTTCAAGGGAAAATATAATAAATAATCATGATACCAAGCCAAACAAATCCAAAGAAACCTCCAGGAAACAAAAATGAGCAAGTGTGCCAAGAGGTTTTACAGAGTAAGTCCATATGGGATTTTAAAAAACAACACAAGTGCTGTAGGACTTTATTGTGAATTGAATCTGCCAATATCAATGCTGAAGAAGCCAATCCTAAAGCCAACTACCAGCATTTGTTTCCCAAACACTGATTAAAACAAATATTTTGCAGTTGCCATAGCTTTGGGATATATTTTTGACAAGCACACTGAACATAAGAAAATAATATGGAAACTCTGGCTCCTTTCATTTTTGTTTGACATTAAAGAACCTAACCTCACTAGTGAGGTTAGAAAACACCAGTTTCACAACCACAAAGATAGCTTTCCTTGGATCCAGGATGCCAACTCCGGTGCCATCGTTGTGATGATCTGTCATTTCTACCAGCAGCATGTGCTTTACAATTGGACACAGCTTCCAAGTAGCCTTCAAGTTTGGAAACTAGCTAACATTCGACTAAGCCCTGTGTCTCTGCATGAAAGCACTGACAATATCTCTTCAATGTGGTGTATAGCCCTTCTGCACAGTTTTATTGTGAAAATCTAAGAGCATATACAGGGCTTCCCTGGTGGCTCAGGTGTTGCCTGCAATGCAGGAGACCCAGGTTTGATCCCTGGGTTGGGAAGATCCCCTGGAGAAGGGAATGGCAACCTACTCCAGTATTCTTGCCTGGGAAACCCCATGGACAGAAGAGCCTGGCGGGCTACAGTCCAAGGGGTCGCACAGAATCAGACACGATTTAGTGACTAACACTTCAAGAGCATATACCAAATCAGGGAGAATTCATTTGCCCAGCTTCAACAGTTACCAATTGTGAAAGGAGAACTCAAGACATAGAACCCTTAAAGAAAGACTTTTCGCTTCCACTATTTAGTAAGAGAGACGATACTTCATAACAAACGTGTTCTCCAAACAAACAACATAGCAGGTATCTAGATTAAAAATGAGAAGTTGCCAAGATTACTATCAGTTTGTATCATATTGCAAGTGTTATCGCTGATCTGTGGATATCAATATTGTAAAAATCAGGAATAAAGTTGTTTGCATTAGGTTCTTAGCAGCTTACAAGAAGGGCTTACTTAGATCTTCATTCAGAGGATACTGTTAGGATATTCTGCCTTTTTTTTAGTTTAAGAATGCCAAATATTCAGGATTTCTTTTTTGATTTATTTGAGGATGAGTTTGTGACTATGGTACATGATGTGCTAAGTCAAGAGACCAGCAGGACGAGTATTACTCCTGCTTGCTTGGCGAGTTCCTGCCTCTGAAGCATAAACTGGAGCATACAGGTTTGTCCAGTGATTTTCTGATTCACGTCATTAACTTGGTGGATTTTTCCTATTTGGCCAGTTTAATTTATATAGGACTCATAAGAGGTGTGAGGCTTCCTGCCAGTGAGAGGAGACATAGGAGATATGGGTCAGGAAGATCCCCCAGAGGAGGAAATAGTGACCCACTCCAGTATTCTTGCCTGGAGAATCCCATGGACAGAGGAGACTGGTAGGCTACAGTTCATAGGGTTGCAAAGAATTGGACATAGCTAAGCTCACCCCGCACACAAGAGATGTTGATTAATATGAAAAGGTTTCCTTATTGTATGGTCCAAAAGAACTAAAGCCTTGTGGTGAACTAACGTCTATGTAGAGGCATCATACTTCCCTGGTGGCTCAAATGGTAAAAGCGTCTGCCTACAATGCAGGAAACCCAGCTTCAATCCCTGGGTTGGGAAGAATTCCTAGAGAAGGAAATGGAAACCCACTCCAGTACTCTTGCCTGGAGAATCCCATGGACGGAGGAACTTGGTAGGCTACAGTCCGTGGGGTCACATGGAGTCAGCTACAACTGAGCGACTGCACTTTAGAGGCGTCATAAAGCCCCTAGTCGTATTTTGATCCTATCAGTGTTAAGTATTTGAACCGCTGCTATCCTCTTGCCCTGTCTATGTCTAAAAACAAAAGGCACCCCGTTTGCCTCTGGCAATCTTTACCTGCAATAGCTGTATAACTGGGGTGAGAGTCCTCTGAGATCTCCAAGTTAGCTAGTGTTCTGGCCTGTCAGGAAGTAGCCTTCTTTTTAATTATTTATTTTTGGCTGTGCTTGAGCTGTTTCTGGGCTTCCCAGGTGGTGCTAGTGCTAAAGAACCCGCCTGCCAATGCAGGAGACATAAGAGATCCAGGTTCGATCCCTGGGTCAGGAAGATCCCCTGGAGGAGGGCACAGCAACCCACTCCAGTATTCTTGCCTGGAGAATCCCGTGGACAGAGGAGGCTGGCGGACTATAGTCCACGGGGTCACACAGAGTCGGACACGACTGAAGACACTCAGCACGCAGGCACGCACAGGCTTTCTCTAGATGCACTGAGCTGGGGCTACTCTTTGTTGAAGTTTGTGGGCTTCTCATTGTGGTGCCTTCTCTTGTTGTAGCCTTCCCTGGTGGCTCAGCTGGTAAAGAATCTGCCTGCAATGCGGGAGACCTGGGTTCAGTCCCTGGGTTGGAAAGAGCCCCTGGAGAAGGGAAAGGCTACCCTCTCCAGTATTCTGGCCTGGAGAATTCCATGGACCATATAGTCCATGGGATCACAAAGAGTCGGACACAGCTGAGCGACTTTCCCTTTCCCTTTTCTCTTGTTGCAGAGCACAGGCTCTAGAACAGTAGCTGTGGAGCATAGGCTCAGTTGCCCCGAGGCTTGTGGAATCCTCCCAGATCAGGGATCAAACTCGTGTCCCCTGCACTGGCAGACAGAGTCTTAACTACTGGACCACCAAGGAAGTCCAGGAGGTGACATCCTTCATTAACCGTAAGGCTGAGATTCCACTAGTCATAGCATGAACAAGGAAAGTTTTCTGGAAAGATTCTGTAGGCATCTTTTCCAAATATTCCAGAGCAGTCCTTGTTGCTTAATAGTGAGCCTACCATACCTAATTAAATGAGATTTGGTTTTGAATGTGACATTTCGGTTACAAATTTTTATCAAATCCCCATAGGAAAAGGATAGATTTGTTCTGAACCTGTGTAAATAATGACATGGTCATGAAAAAGTAAAGTAAAAGTAAATGGCATTTTGTGTAATAATCATTATTCTGTGTAGTTTTACAGACAAAGCCAATCAGTATGTGTTACTATTTTCCACAGAATCACTTTTTTTAGTTATTATTTTGCAACTTATGCAAATATGAAATCATTATGTTGTACTCCAAAACTAATAGAATGTTATGTGCCAATTATATTTCAATCTTTTACATAAATAAAATAAAATGCTGTAACTTTAAAAATATTTTTCTTAGATTTTCCTCTTGATTTATTATTATATTACCCATTTTCTAAGATATTTTATAGATTTTTTTCTGAACTCTGGGAGACCAATGGCAATAAGACAGCCCTTAAAAATGTTTTGTTCTACTTTGAACAAAGTTAACTTGTTAAATCAAAAATTAGTGATAAATTGAGAAGAAAGGGATGTTCTTATTTGCCCAATAGAAAATAGAACACTATCCACAAGCAAGCTTTTCATCTTAATTTTCTTCCATCCTAGATGGAAGAGACTCTAGAGAGTCCTTTGGACAGCAAGGAGATCAAACCAATAAACCCTAAAGGAAATCAGTCCTGAATATTCACTGGGAGGACTGATGCTGAAGTTCCAATACTTTGGTTACCTGATTCAAAGAGCCAACTCATTGGAAAAGACCCTGATGCTGGGAAAGATTGAAGGCAGGAGGAGAAGTTGGTGACAGAGGATGAGATGGTTGGATGGCATCACCGACTCAATGGACATGAGTTTGAGCAAACTCCAGAAGATAGCGAAGGACAAGGAAGCCTGGCATGCTGCAGTCCATGGGGTCACAAAGAGTCAAACACAACTGAGCAGTGAACAGCAACTAGATAATTAATTTTTTATTTTATAATCTTAATGTATAATTGGCCAACTACTGTCACAAAATCATCTGCTTTCGACCTAAAAAAAAAAAAAGTCCAGAAATCCTCAGTCATCATTTAATCACACACTTGGTGACATCAGGGTGGATAGCCTATACCTGTGAATCTATTCCGTTTAGTATCAATAGTGAAGAGTACACCTGCAGGCCTTTCCTGAGGTTGTGATTCTTTCAACGTTTCTCCCAGAAGATTCCATCACTGGTCTATAGCGTAATAACAGGGGTATAGACAACTGTTAAGGAAAGAGGAAAACATCTCTTCATGACAAGACTGAATGGCTTGGATTAAAGTACTATAATAACTAACAGTATCTACAAGAAGGCAAGTGAGACATAACGCATAAATATTTTATAGGGATTTAATCAACAATCACCCTGAAAGTAGTAATAGTATGGACAATTGGGGCATTGACAGATCTCTAGGGCTCTTTAATTTATCCCTTGAAGTGTGTTTTAAAATAGATAAAAAGCTGTGATAAATTTTGTTGACAGTTATCATGCTGGTTTTTGCACATGAGCATGAGTATGCTCTATTCATCCTGAAGACACAGGATTGCTGAAACACGTTCATTTTACTCTAACATAACATTATAACATACACGTACAGTCAGCAAAAACAAGATATGGAGCTGACTGTGGCTCAGATCATGAGCTCCTTCTTGCAAAATTCAGGCTTAAATTGAAGGAAGTAGGGAAAACCACTAGGCCATTCAGGTATGACCTAAATCAAACCCCTTATGATAACAGAGTGGAAGTGACAAATAGACTCAAGGGATTAGATCTGGTAGACATAGTGCCTGAAGAATTATGGATGGAGGTTCATAACATTATATAAGAGGCAGTGACCAAAACCACTCCAAAGAAAAAAAATTGCAAGAAAGGCAACGTGGTTATCTGAGGAGGCTTTAAAAAATAGCTGAGGAAAGAAAAGAAGAAAAAGGCAAGAAAGAAATGGAAACATATATCCAACTAAATGCAGAGAGCAGCAAAGAGAGATAAGAAGGCTTTCCTAAATGAACAATGCAAAGAAATAGAGGAAAACAACAGAAGGGGAAAGACTAGAGATCTTTCAAGAAAATTGGAGCTGTCAAAGGAACATTTCATGCAAAGATAGGCAGGATAAAGGACAGAAATGGTAAGGACCTAACAGAAGGAGGAGAGACTAAGAAGAGGTGGCAACGATACCCAGAGGAACTGTACAAGAAAGGTCTTAATGACCTGGATAACCACGATGATGTGGTCTCTCACCTAGAGCTGGACATGTTGGAGTGTGAAGTCAAGTAAGCCTTAGGAAGCATTACTACAAGCAAAACTAATGGAGGTGATGGAATTCCGGCTAAGCTATTTAAAACCCTAAAAGATGATGCTGTGAAAGTGCTGCACATAATACGTCAGCAAGTTTGGAAAACTCAGCTATGCCCACAGAACTGGAAAAGGTCATTTTTCATTCTAATCCCAAAGAAAAGCAATGCCAAAGAATGTTCAAACGACCATACAATTGCATTCATTTCACATGCTAGCAAGGTTATGCTCAAAATCCTTCAAGCTAGGCTTCAGCAGTATTTGAGCCAAGAATTCCCATGTACAAGCTGGGTTTTGAAGAGGTAGAAGAACCAAGGATCAAAGTGCCAACATTCGTCGGATCGTGGAGAAAGCAAGGGAGTTCCAAAAAATATCTACTTCTGCTTCATTGACTATACTAAAGCCTTTGACTATGTGGATAACAGCAAACTGAGGTAAATTCTTAAAGAAATGGTAATACCAGACTACCTTACCTGCCTCCTGAGAAACCTGTATGTGGGTCAAGAAGCAACAGTTAGAACCAGCATGGAGCAACTGACTGGTTCAAAATTGGGAAAGGGGTATGACAAGGCTGTATATTGTCACCCTGCTTATTTAACTTCTATGCAGAGTATATCATGCGAAATGCTGGGCTGGATGAATCATAAGCTGGAATCAAGATTGCTGGGAGAAATATCAACAACCTCAGATATGCAGATACTACTACTCTAATGGAGAAAGAGAAGAGGAACTAAAGAGCCTCTTGATGAGTAAAAGAGGAGGGTGAAAAAGTTGGATTGAAACTCAACATCAAAAAAAAAATAAGATCATGGCATCAGGCCCCATCAAATAGATGGGGGAAACCTGGAAATCGTGACAGGTTTTATTTTCTTGGGCTTCAAAACTGCTGCAGATGGTGACTGCAGCTATGAAGGTAAAAGAGGCTTGCTCCTTGGAAGGAAATATGACAGACCTAGACAGTATATTAAAAATCAGAAACATCATTTTGCCAACAAAGGTCCATCTAGTCAAGGCTATGGTTTTTCCAATAGTCATGTATGGATGTGAGAGTTGGACCATAAAGTAGGCTGAGCACCAAAGAATTGATGTTTTTGAATTGCAGTGCTGGAGAAGACTCCTGAGAGTCCCTTGGACTGCAAGGAGATCAGATCAGTCACTCCTAAAAGAAATCAACCCTGAATATTCATTGGAAGGACTGATGCTGAAGCTGAAGCTCCAATACTCTGGCCACCTGATGTGAGGAGCCAACTCATTAGAAAAGATCCTGATGCTGGGAGAGATGGAGGGCAGAAGAAGGGGGCATCAGAGGATGAGGTGTTTGGATGGCATCACCAACCCAATGGACATAAGTCTGATCAAACTCTGGGGGATAGTGAAGGACAGGGAAGCCAAGCATTGCTCCAGTCCATGGGGTCACAAAGAATCGGACATGACCTAGGGACTGAACAATAAGGGTCCTTTTGAAGTGAAAGTCGCTCAGGTGTGTCCGACTCTTTGCAACCCCATGGACTATACAATCCATGGAATTCTCCAGGCCAGAATAGTGGAGTGGGTAGCCTTTCCCATCTCTAGGGGATCTTCCCAACCCAAGGATTGAATCCAGGTCTCCCACATTGCAGGCGGATTTTTTACTAGCTGAGCCACAAGGGAAGCCCCGGGAATCTCCAAACTTGGAATTGACACCAGAAGTAAGAGATGCCTTAAGGACAGCTAAAAGGTACAGATTAAAAGTTAGCAGTGCTCCCTTTGTGCAGGTCTGTGCTCTGAGTTCTCAGTTTCTCTGAGGCACTATGACATCCTAAGTGAGCTCCATTCTTCTTTCTGTTCCTTTCTGCTCCATTTTATCAGTTCTGCAACATGAGAGTGGTAACCCTAGGGATAAGTCAGGAAAAAAAACAAGCATGTTAGGAGTTAAGTGGCTTCCCCCCAGCTCTGCCTTCAGTTAAGTTCAGTTCAGTCGCTCAGTCGTGTCCGACTCTTTGCGACCCCATGAATCGCAGCACGCCAGGCCTCCCTGTCTGTCACCAACTCCCAGAGTTAACTCAGACTCACGTCCATCGAGTCAGTGATGCCATCCAGACATCTCATCCTCTGTCGTCCCCTTCTCCTCCTGCCCCCAATCCCTCCCAGCATCAGAGTCTTTTCCAATGAGTCAACTCTTCGCATGAGGTGGCCAAAGTATTGGAGTTTCAGCTTTAGCATCATTCCTTCCAAAGAACACCCAGGACTGATCTCCTTCAGAATGGACTGGTTGGATCTCCTTGCAGTCCAAGGGACTCTCAAGAGTTTTCTCCAACACCACAGTTTAAAAGCATCAATTCTTCGGCACTCAGCCTTCTTCACAGTCCAACTCTCACATCCATACATGACCACAGGAAAAACCATAGCCTTGACTAGACGGACCTTAGTCGGCAAAGTGATGTCTCTGCTTTTGAATATGCTATCTAGGTTGGTCATATCTTTTCTTCCAAGGAGGAAGCGTCTTTTAATTTCATGGCTGCAGTCACCATCTGCAGCGATTTTAGAGCCCCAAAAAATAAAGTCTGACACTGTTTCCACTGTTTCCCCATCTATTTCCCATGAAGTGATGGGACTGAATGCCATGATCTTCGTTTTCTGAGTGTTGAGCTTTAAGCCAACTTTTTCACTCTCCTCTTTCACTTTCATCAAGAGGCTTTTTAGTTCCTCTTCACTTTCTGCCATAAGGGTGGTGTGTCATCTGCATATCTGAGGTTATTGATATATCTCCTGGCAATCTTGATTCCAGCTTGTGTTTCTTCCAGTCCAGCATTTCTCATGATGTACTCTGCATATAAATTAAATAAGCAGGGTGACAATATACAGCCTTGATATACTCCTTTTCCTATTTGGAACCAGTCTGTTGTTCCATGTCCAGTTCTAACTGTTGCTTCCTGACCTGCATACAGATTTCTCAAGAGGCAAGTCAGGTGGTCTGATATTCCCATCTTTCAGAGTTTTCCACAGTTTATTGTGATCCACACAGTCAAAGGTTTTGGCATAGTCAATAAAGCAGAAATAGAAGTTTTTCTGGAACTCTCTTGCTTTTTCCATGATCCAGCGGATGTTGGCAATTTGATCTCTGGTTCCTCTGCCTTTTCTAAAACCAGCTAGAACATCAGGAAGTTCACGGTTCACGTATTGCTGAAGCCTGGCTTGGAGAATTTTGAGCATTACTTTACTAGCGTGTGCTGCTGCTGCTGCTAAGTTGCTTCAGTCATGTCCGACTCTGTGCGACCCCATAGACGGCAGCCCACCAGGCTCCCTTGTCCCTGGGGTTCTCCAGGTAAGAACACTGGAATGGTTTGCCATTTCCTTCTCCAATACATGAAAGTGAAAAGTGTAAGTGAAGTCGCCTATTCGTGTCCAACTCTTAGCAACCCCATGGACTGCAGCACACCAGGCTCCTCTGTCCATGGGATTTTCCAGGCAAGAGTACTGGAGTGGGGACTAGAGTGTGAGATGAGTGCAATTGTGTGGTAGTTTGAGCATTCTTTGGCATTGCCTTTCTTTGGGATTGGAATGAAAACTGATCTTTTCCAGTCCTGTGGCCACTGCTGAGTTTTCCAAATTTGCTGGCATATGGAGTGCAGCACTTTCACAGCATCATCTTTCAGGATTTGAAATAGCTCAGTAAGAATTCCATCACCTCCACTAAACCCTGCACAAATTCACTGAACTTTGCTTGGCCCCCCTTTCCTCATTTATAAATGAGAGTTTTGGTGTCTACATGATCCCTAGAGTTTCCTTCTAATTCTAATGTTTTGGGTTATTTTTGAGCACTTTCCTGCAATGTTTTTGCTTCCCCCTGAAGAGTAAATGGAAGAACTACTTACCCGCCTTCAGTAGAAAACACTCATCTGGTTGCTCTTCCAGAGCACCGTGTCCTCCCTCCGGCCCTTTTGCCAATAGCCAGGCAGCCTCACACTAGGTTGGCCAAAGTAGGGCCATCTCAGCAGAGTAGAAGAGTTCAACTAGCCAACCCCCTTAGCAAGAGAATTAATGAGCTGGTCTCATTTGCGCCACACAAAGAAACAAGCCATCAAGCTGGTGACACGGTGTAATTCCTCACTCCTCTTCAAATGAAGGATTTTAGGAGAATCTTGTCAGTCCCTCCCCAGGCATACTAACTTTGTCCAACTATCAGTTATTATCCCTTTCAGAGCTTCTTAAACCTTTCCATTGAAAATGCACATAGCACCACACACACACACACGCACATGCAAACATACACACACGTGTGCAAATGCACAGCCCTGGGAAAATGGCCCAACACAATCTTTAGGAAATAAACATTCTCCAAAGTCCTGTGTCTATCTTACTTGTTTAAATTTCATATCTACTCTGTTTTTGATATATAAATAAAACCTTAAAGGGAAAATTTGTATTCCTGAAGATATCGTCTATTTAAGAAAGACTTTAAGAAAAATCTTCCCCCTCCTCAATCATGGAATATCTCTCACATTACCACTTGGAAAAACTCCACTTGAGAAAATTATAAAGTAGATTTTTGCTCTGAGGCAGAATTCATACTCTTGATGGTGATTTGTTATTTTTTAATTTGCATTATTTCTACTCCATAAGTCAATCTTTATGAAGCATCTATTATTTTTCTTGCTCTCATTTTAGTAAAGTCACTAAGCTGTTATAATGAAGATATTCACAAGATTTGTGCTTTTTGACAATAAAGACATAAAAGTAAAATGTAAGTGTGTTCAAACTGTATGTTACTGTATTTTCACTATAAATGTAAACTAAAAAACTGTAAGAATAAAAATGTAGAATTATTTTTCATATATTATCAAACAAGTTATCATCTCTTCTAAAATATTCAAAAGCATCTATTAACGTGAAAACATACATTGAAAAGAATAAATGTAAACTTTTTGGGGGGGTGTTTGCAAGATCTTAGCTGCTGAACCAGGTGGAATCCATGCCCTTGGCAGTAAGAGCACAGAGTCCTGACTACTGGACTGCAAGGGAATATCCAATGTCAACATTTTAAATCAAGTATTTTAAATTTAATATTTTAAAATGTAATTAAATTTCACTAAATGGTTTATAAAATGATTCTTCATTCAGAATTTATTGCCCTTGTTGAAGCTGAAACTCTAAGACTTTGGCCACCTGATGCGAAGAACTGACTCGTTTGAAAAGACCCTGATGCTGGGAAGGATTGAGGGGAGGAGGAGAAGGGGACCACAGAGGATGAGATGGTTGGATGGCATCACTGACTTGATGGACATGAGTTTGGGTGGACTCCAGGACTTGGTAATGGACAGAGAGGCCTGGCATGCTACGGTTCATGGGGTCGCAAAGAGTTGGACACGACTGAGCGACTGAACTGAACTGATTGCCCATCTAGTTGCCAATGCAAATTATTGTATCATCCTTCATAAATGTTTTAATTAGACCTTCATATATACAATTTAAGAGGGATATAAATCACATAATGTTGCAAAATATTTCTCAGCCACCATGTGGAATAGTTGTGAAATCACCCTAAATCTGTGACCACAAAAGAAGACACGTGTACACTTAGCAGTATTAGAGACCAATAATTGAACAGAAGAACTGTACAAAAAAGATCTTCGGGCCCCAGATAATCATGAGGGTGTGATCACTCACCTAGAGCCAGACATCCTGGAATGTGAAGTCAAGTGGGCCTTAGGAAACATCACTACGAACAAAGCTAGTGGAGGTGATGGAATTCCAGTTGAGCTATTTCAAATCCTGAATGATGATGCTGTGAAAGTGATGCATTCAATATGCCAGCAAATTTGGAAAACCCAGCAGTGACCACAGGGCTGGAAAAGGTCAGTTTTCATTCCAATCCCAAAGAAAGGCAATGCCAAAGAATGCTCAAACTACTGCACAATTGCACTCATCTCACACGCTAGTAAAGTAATGCTTAAAATTCTTCAAGCCAGGCTTCAGCAATACATGAGCCGTGAACTTCCAGATGTTCAAGCTGGTTTTAGAAAAGGCAGAGGAACCAGAGATCAAATTGCCGACATCCACTAGATCACTGAAAAAGCAAGAGAGTTCCAGAAAAGCATCTATTTCTGCTTTACTGACTATGCCAAAGCCTTTGACTGTGTGGATCACAATAAACTGTGGAAAATTCTGAAAGAGATGGGAATATCAGACCACCTGATTTGCCTCTTGAGAAATCTGTATGCAGGTCAGGAAGCAACAGTTAGAACTGGACATGGAACAACAGACTGGTTCCAAATAGGAAAAGGAGTATATCAAGGCTGTATATTGTCACCCTGCTTATTTAATTTATATGCAGAGTACATCATGAGAAATGCTGGGCTGGAGGAAGCACAAGCTGGAATCAAGATTGCCGGAAGAAATATCAATAACCTCAGATATGCAGATGACACACCACCCTTATGGCAGAAAGTGAAGAAGAGCTAAAGAGCCTCTTGATGAAAATGAAAGAGCAGAGTGAAAAAGTTGGCTTAAAGCTCAACATTCAGAAAACATTTTGGCCATCACGTGGCCAAAGTATTGGAGTTTCAGCTTCAACATCAGTCCTTCCAATGAACACCCAAGACTGATCTCCTTTAGGATGTACTGGTTGGATCTCCTTGCAGTCGAAGGGACTCTCAAGAGTCTTCTCCAACACCACAGTTCAAAAGCATCAATTCTTCAGCACTCAGCTTTCTTTATAGTCCAACTCTCACATCCATACATGACCACTGGAAAAACTATAGCTTTGACTAGATGGTCCCATCACTTCATGGCAAATAGATGGGGAGACAGTGGAAACAGTGACAGACTTTACTTTTTTGGGCTCCAAAATCACTGCAGATGGTGACTGCAGCCATGAAATTAAAAGACACTTACTCCTTGGAAGGAAAGTTACAACCAACCTAGACAGCATATTCAAAAGCAGAGACATTACTTTGCCAACAAAGGTCCATCTAGTCAAAGCTATGGTTTTTCCAGTGGTCATGTATGGATGTGAGAGTTGGACTATAAAGAAAGCTGAGTGCTGAAGAATTGATGCTTTTGAACTGTGGTGTTGGAGAAGACTCTTGAGAGTCCCTTGGACTGCAAGGAGATCCAACCAGTCCATCCTATAAGATCAGTCCTGGGTGTTCATTGGAAGGACTGATGTTGAAGCTGAAATTCCAATATTTTGGCCACCTGATGCGAAGACCTGACTCATTTGAAAAGACCCTGATGCTGGGAAAGATTGAGGGCAGGAGGAGAAGGGGGACGACAGAGGATGAGATGGTTGGTTGACATCACTGACTCAATGGACACAGGTTTGGGTGGACTCTGGGAGTTGGTGATGGACAGGGAGGCCTGGCGTGCTGCGGTTCATGGGGTAGCAAAGAGTCGGACATGACTGAGTGACTGAACTGAACTGAATTGGATATGAAAAAATGTATTCATTCTTGTTGAAAGAGAAGTCTGAAGAATTTATTAATTTGTATTTCCTCTTATTCAAGTATTTCCATCACCCAATGCTCCCCACACTTCCCAGCACTGTGGGACCCCATCTTTGGAAAAGCACAACCCACAAACCTTCCTAACATTCCAAGGGAACCATAGTCTGTTGTGATGACACAAGGCAAGAGATGTCAGAAAACATATTCCTGGGGACAAACAGTGCTAGTTGGGCTTCCCAGGTGGCGCTATAGGTAAAGAATCCACTTGCCAATGCAGAAGACACAGGAGATGCAAGTTCAATCTGTGGAGCAAGAAATGGTGAATTTTCCTTGCCTGGAAAATTCCATGGACAGAGGAGTCCAATGGGCCACAAAGAGTTGGATATGACTGATTTAACACACAAACACACACACAAACAGTGTTAGTTATAAAAGTGGATATTTAGGGTGGACCAGTGTCATATGATATCATTAATACGTGGAATCTTAAAAAATGGATACAAATGAATTTATCTACAAAACACAAGTAGAGTCACAGATGTAGAAAACAAACTTCTAGGGGAAGGGGGATATGGGAGAGATAAACTGGGAGGTTGGGATTGACATATACCTGTACTAGATATAAAATAGATAACTTACGAAGACCTACCGTGTAGGACAGGGAACTCTACTGAATACTCTGTAATGGCTTATTTGGGGAAAAAAAAATAGAAAAAGAATGTATGTATGTATATATATAACTAATTTACTTTGCTGTACAGCAGAAATAAACAGAACATTGTAAATCAACTTTACTTCAATAAAAATATTTTGAAGTGAATATGTAGGTTTATGGCCATGCTAAGTCAACGCTGAGTGCCATGTGTTCTTTAATAATTTATGGTGGGGCTGAGGTTCCGAAAGCCAGGGTAGACCTCACTTGGCCCAGTCTGAGAGGTGTCAGAAGTCTCCAGTATGTAGACATGATGGAGTAGAGTGGGTGTCACATGATCCCCTCCACTCTGTTCCAGAGAGAACACAGAATGAGAAGAGAGCCTAGGAACAGAGTTCACAAGATGCCTGCTCACTCATTACCTACCTACCAGGTGAGGTTGGTATATACAGCAGATATGGTTATTCCTGCTGCTGCTGCTGCTAAGTCGCTTCAGTCGTGTCTGACTCTGTGCGACCCCATAGACGGCAGCCCACCAGGCTCTTCTGTCCCTGGGATTCTCCAGGCAAGAACACTGGAGTGAGTTGCCATTTCCTAGCTTACCAATAAAGAGACAGAGGCACTAAGAAACCAAGGTGATTCTCCAGTGCTAACCTCGCCACCATTTGGTGGAGCTGAGACCAGAACCCAGAACTCCTGGCTCCTGGCCCACAGAACCTGCAGCCTTCTGTTTGCTTCTTGATGCTCAGAGTTGCTTCTGAATTTCTGTCAGGGTCTTGTGAATCCAAAAGAATAAAAGAACCACCTTGTTTTTCCCTCTTTAGTGTTTAAGGATTTGGAGGTTCAGGGGTGGGGAAAAAGGGAGTCGTTTTAATAGATGTTTTCTGAATTTGATTATTGAACTTCGACATCTTGGAACTAACATATCCTGAAATGTTTCCGGTCAAATAGTGATTATGGGCCCAAAAATAAAATTACTGTATTTAGTCTTCTGGGGAGTGGTCAGCATCTTCTTTCATCCTTCTGATTTGGATTTCCCTGGGCTACTGGATGGGGATGTTTTCTGTCCTTACATGGCAATTTGAGAAGGGTAGCTAAGTAGCATAATTGTTATTTACCATGTGGTATGCACTATTTGGGAGTTAGGGGCTGAACCTGACAGAAAATTAAATGTGATTTCTGCCCTCAGAAGTCCTTATTTTACTCTGATGAATAGATTTGGCATGTAAACACAGGAAGGAGAGGAGAACACCAGTCTCAAGGGCAATGGGGTAGAGATATACCCAAAAAACATGTCTGTCTGTGGGATTACCTAATAAATTTAACTTTGATGATGAGTCAAAGAAAATTAATACACTTTTAAAGGGAAAAGCAAAGACTACAGCTGCTGCCTCTAAAGCTGATCTCCACACCTCCAATCTTCTTCCCCCAAAGTTTCTACAAGTCATTCTATGACATCTGCCCACAAGCCAGCTTCTTGGTGACATTCTATGTTCTTCGCAAAAAATATATAGACTCCTCTCTCTTTCTCACTGTTAGCTCTGCCCTCCAAAAAAATCAGGGCACTAGAAATAAGCATCAAATTATCTTCCCTCACGGGGATGGATGGATCCCTATTTAGGAAGACATTTATTCAATATGTCAAAATGTGACTGACCAGTAGAGGGGGCCTGGGCTTCATATTTGATATTCTTCAAAAACACAAGAAACCAGAAAGAAGGGCACCTGGGTGAGGTCACAAAGCAGAATGAATTAGGTGTAGAGGGCACTGACAACTACTAAAAGGCTTTGTGAACATTCTCTCTGTATCTTTACATTCCTGCGTGGGCATAAGAGAAAGGAACATTGTGCAGACTAGAGGAATGAATCACTCCCAACAGTGCATGACATTTCTCACTTGAGCTCTCTTGCAATCAAATTCTTCTTACTCAAGGATACTTCATTTTAACATAGTTTTTCCATTATGACATACATGTTGAAACTCCTCAACTTGCCATGGCATACTCTGGCAAAACGCTTAAATGAACTCATTGGTGAACTCTTACCTTCACATATATAGAGACTGTTATCCTCAGCAGAACAATTACTCGAGGTCAGTATCCTAGTGATTAAAACAATCTTCATGACCAGGAGCCTAACCCTGTTGTTAAGGGCTGGGCCCTAGAGTCAAACAGATGAGTTTTCAAGTTCTGGAATCTACCACGTGCTAGCTTGATGCATCCATAAAAAGGAGATCATAGTAGTAACCCAAAATAGGATTGTCAGGCAGATTATTGATAACTAACAACAAAAGCAAAACATAGTGAGGGAGCTGGTGTGGTTCATGCACTCAGCTGACCAGAAGTGGATTATCTTTGATTCATAGCTCATCACTGTCTAAAAATTGTCCTCTTTTGTTTTTATTTATATAAACTATGTATCCATTTATGAGTTTGTTTATTATCAATAAGAGAAACACATATGAACCAACCACCCAAATACAAGAATCATTTACGCCCACCTTTGGACTTCACCCCAATCTACTCTTCCACTTCCCCTTTCTTGAATCTTACAGTTATTATTATAACTTTCTTTTGAAATTAATAGCTTTATCACATATATGTATTTCCTAATAATTATGTCTTTTAATTTTTTAACTTTCAACATTATAAAAGTGTCAGTTCTATAAAATCTTAGGGAATTTCCTTTTTTAAAAAAGTGTATTGCTCAGGTTATTCATATTTTTGCTTGCAGTTATTTATTGGCTATATAACATGCCATTCTGTGAAATTACCACAGTTTTCTATTTTCTACTGAGAAGTATGTGGGTTGTTGCAGGTATTTATCATACTAGTAGTAAGAATATAGTAAGTGCTGCTGGGAACCTTCTTGTTTAACTCTCCTATTGTACAGTTTTTCTTGGGTATACTCCTAACAGTGGAATTGCTGGGTTACAGGATGTGGAAGTCTTCAACATTAGATAATGACAGACTGCAAAGTGCTAATACCCATTTACACGCCCAACAGTTTGTATAAAACACCCAGTTAATTCACATTTTCTCCAATATGTGGCATTGTCCCATTTCTTAATTTCTGCCCATCGAATGGGTATAAGTTGGTATCATTGTGGTTTTAATAAATAATATTCTCCAATAAATAATGAAGTTGACCTTCTCATAATGATTTATTGATAATCTGTGTTTTCTCCTCTGTGAAATTCTTATTTGTATTTCTTGCCCATTTTCTATTGGATTGTCTGGGTTTCCTCATTAATTTGAGGAAACCTCTATATACTCTTGCTATTAATCCTTTGTTGGTTAGTTAGGTTGCAGACATCCTCTTCCAGCTGCTATCTTCTCTCTTTCCTTTTTGTAAGATATCTTTTGGTGTTCAGGTCTTGATATTAATGCAGCCAGATTTATTGATTTTTTTCTTTTATGGTTACAGGCTTTTTATGTGTCTTTAATAAATGCTTCCCTACCTCAAAGTCAGAAATATATTTACCTATATTTTCCAATAAAACTTATAAAAGTTAACATTTGACATTTAAGTCTTTTTATCTGGATTTCAATTTTTTCAAATGACATGAGATAGGAATCAATTATAAGTAACTAGTTATTACAAATATATTTATTAAACAGTTTCTCCACTCCCCATTACTCTGTCATGCTACATCTATCATATACGGAAGTACCATATATATAGTACATGGGCCAGCTTCTGAGTTTTTACCTGCCCCAAAGTTAACTTTTCTGAACAAGTACCACAGGCGGCACTAGTGGTAAAGAGCCCACCTGCCAATGCAGGAGACACAAGAGATGCTGGTTCAGTCTCTGGGTTGGGAAGATCCCCTGGAGGAGGGCGTAGCAACCCACTCCAGTATTCCTGCCTGAAGAATACCAGGGGCACAGGGGCCTGGCAGGGTGCCTCCACAGGGTAGCACAGACTCAGACACAATTGAAGTGACTAAGCACATCACACTATACGTATGTTTTAGAATAAACTATGAAGTTTCATTAAAATTCTACTGAAATTTTTATTGGAATTGCAGTAAGTCTATGAGCCAATATGAGGAGAATTGAAATACAATATTAAAGTTTTTTCCATTTAAGAAATAAGAAATATATATCACAGTATTGCTCTTCATTTCCTTACGATTTCTTTAATGAATCTCAATAGTTTTAAGAAACCTCTTGAGAAACCTGTATGCAGGTCAGGAAGCAACAGTTAGAACTGGACATGGAACGACAGACGGGTTCCAAATAGGAAAAGGAGTACATCAAGGCTGTATATTGTCACCTTATTTAACTTATATGCAGAGTACATCATGAGAAACGCTGGGCTGGAAGAAGCACAAGCTCAACATTCAGAGAACTAAGATCTCAGCATCTGGTCCCATCACTTCATGGGAAATAGATGGGGAAAGAGTGGAAAAAGTGACAGACTTTATTTTTTTGGGCTCCAAAATCACTGCAGATGGTGATTGCAGCCATGAAATTAAAAGACACTTACTCCTTGGAAGAAAAGTTATGACCAACCTAGACAGCATATTGAAAAGCAGAGACATTACTTCGCCAACAAAGGTCTGTCTAGTCAAGGCTATGGTTTTTCCAGTGGTCATGTATAGATGCGAGAGTTGGATTGTGAAGAAAGCTGAGCACCGAAGAATTGATGCTTTTGAACTGTGGTGTTGGAGAAGACTCCTGAGAGTCCCTTGCACTGCAAGGAGATCCAACCACTCCATTCTAAAGGAGATCAGCCCTTGGTGTTCTTTGGAAGGAATGATGCTAAAGCTGAAACTTCAGTACTTTGGCCACCTCATGCGAAGAGTTGACTCATTGGAAAAGACTCTGATGCTGGGAGGGATTGGGGGCAGGAGGAAAAGGGGACAACAGAGGATGAGATGGCTGGATGGCATCACTGACTCGATGGACGTGAGTCTGAGTCAACTCCGGGAGTTGGTGATGGACAGAGAGGCCTGGCGTGCTGCGATTCATGGTGTCGCAAAGAGTCAGACACGACTGAGCGACTGAACTGAACAGATGGTAGACATACCTTCTCGTTTTCTTTTCTTTGGTCTTGGTAATTTTTAAAATACAACACCAAACTTTATCCAGGTATTTAATTATCTTTACTTCATACACTTCTAGTACCATCTCCTGGATTTGCTTCTTTCCTTATTTGAGGACTTTTTCCAACATTCTTTTCAATATGGGGTCTTTTGTGACAAACTTTTGATGCTTAATATGCCTGAAAATATTATTATACCCTCAAAGTTAAATAACAATTTGGCTGGATATATTTTCAATACTTTAAAAATATCACCATTATCTCCTGTTGCTCTTGGAAAACCTGAGATCCTGGTGATTCTTGTTCCTTTGTAGTCGATCTGCTCCATCTCTCTAGAAACTTCTAGAATTTTATTTTTGCCTGTTAAACCTCCATTTCATTATTGGAACTGCATAAATATAAGGTCTTTCATCTTTCTTTAATTCTGATAAATTTTTTACATTTCTTAAAATATTTCCTCCTTTCCACTTTTATTTTTCTCTTCTGACAATCCTATTTTGTGTAAGTTGAAGGTCGCATTCCAATAGTCTTCTTTATCTCTTAGTTTTTATGTTTTTCTTTATTCTTCCCTCCTTCCTTCCAGAAGAGTTTCTTAATCTGACCTTCTAGGTAATTTTTTTTAGCTACGTTTATTCTGTTCCTTCTACTATTACATACATATTTTTCACGTCCAGTATTTCCTCTTGACTTTTATGATTTCCTTATAAATTACTTAGTATGCTTATTTTGTGTTTGTTAACCATTGGATTTAATGTATTTTCTTCTGGTGGCATCTGTAATCCAGGTTGTTACTTTCTTTTGACATAGTTATGCTCTTGAAATATCTCATTGATTTGGCCTTTGAGCATATATTTCTCTGATGGTATCAGCTGTTCTGTCTTCACATTTGGCATGAGAAAAGACCAAAGGGTAGATTCCAGTCTGGGTCAACATCCAGCAAGATCAAGGGGAGAGGTAGGGGTAACCTTAGGGTCAGAGAGTTCCAAGCGCCAGACTACATAACTAGTTGCTTAGGCTGGGTACCATGCTGCCAAGTAACTCTTAAGACCAGCTCCCTACTTTTAGACTCACCCCGCCCTGCACCCAAAAAGGAGAAGCAGCCTTAAAAGGAAGTACTCCTAGGTGCTAGAGAGAGTGGGGAGCAGAGGGAGATGTGAGTAAATGTTCAGAGTCAGTCTCCACCAGTTTTCTATACTCTGGCCTCTGTTCTGCCCTGGTTGTTATACTTGAAAATACTTACACCAGAGGTCTGGGACTCCTTTGCTAATTTCCACACAAGTATTCTGCCCCAGGCTTCAGGTGTACACACACACACACGTGTGCACATCTGTTCTAAACCGGAATTTCTCTGGAGTTTTTCCGTTATTTCCTATAGTTCCTCCAAAATGGATCAGGTTACATAGATTTATATTAGATAAAATTGTGAAAACAAGTATTCCCTGAAACTTTAGCTTCAACAGGACAGCCCCAAATTCAAAATCTCCGTTAACAATGCTTGCCTACCTGAGCCTCACTTCCCCATAGTCAGCCAAAGGTCTCTGCTCCTCCTTGCCTTCTTTGCATTCCATCAATATGCTTATCTTTTCCTTATGCAAAAACCTAATTAACCCAATCATGAAAGCTAGTGGGAAATAAAAATAGCAAAGAAGCCCTAGAGACTTTCTCTCCAGGTAACCTAAGTGCATTTTGATAGTGGTTTTTGGAAGGCTATCTCATGTGCTTTGTTTAATTCAAAGGAATAAGTTGGTGTAGAAGGAAGTGGTGGCTGCTGGAGGGAGACTTCTTAAACAAATATAATCTTTCAGCTTTCAAATTTCACTGTGTATAATCACACATCCATATAACATTATAATTCTTTTAAATATTTATAAGCTAACAACAATAGCATGTCAACTTTTCCCAATTCAAGTCTAATGGATCAAAATGTACTTCAAGATCTATATATATAGGACCTCACATAATATGATCCTAACCTACCCCTTCAGGCCCATTCCTCTATCTCCATTCTTACTATTCAGTTGGAATATTTTAGCTTTTTCCCACCTCAAGATATTTAGACATCTTTTCACTTTCAGTGGTAGGATTCTCCCCATCTGTTATTCCCTGACTTACTCATACTGATTCTTCAGATCCTACCTTAAATATCACTTCCTTAGGAAAACTTCTTGACCCCCACTCCCAGACTAAATCAGGACCCCATGTTATACAATCTCATAGCAAGCAGTAGTTTTCTTTCAGAGAATTTATCATAATTATAGTTAACTAATGAAGTATGTGGGGGAAGGCAACAGCACCCCACTCCAGTACTCTTGCCTGGAAAATCCCATGGACAGAGGAGCCTGGTGGGCTGCAGTCCATGGGGTCGCTAAGAGTCGGACACGACTGAGCGACTTCACTTTCACTTTTCACTTTCATGCATTGGAGAAGGAAATGGCAACCCACTCTAGTGTTCTTGCCTGGAGAATCCCAGGGACGGGGGAGCCTGGTGGGCTGCCGTCTCTGGGGTTGCACAGAGTCGGACACGACTGAGGTGACTTAGCAGCAGCAGTAGCAGCAATGAAGTATATGAGGAAGAGAATTGGTATAATATACTGGGAATAGAAAATAAAGAATTTGTATTTGCTTTTTCAAACACACGTATATTGAAAACTTACTGTGTTCCAGGCATTGTGTGAAGTAATTGGGAAAACAGTGAGGAAAGAGGCAGACCATTTCTCCTAACTCTAATCACCCGTTCTTGAGGATATCCCCTGGATCCTAGGCTCATCTAAAACAACATCTAGCTTAAATATATCAGCATAGACATATCTCCTCAAGATCTTTCCTGTACTGACTCTCATCTCATTTATGCTCCAAACTCTTGAGCCCTCCATTTGCCCATCAGTCCTCCTGCTTTTTTCCTATATATCCTGACTACGTGATAATCGTTTTTAGCAATTTTCTTGCCAAATCCTCAACTCCCTTGACATTCTGTCAGATCTACCCAGCAAATTCAAGCCCTGTATCAATCTGACAACCACACTACCAAACGTATTTTCAAAAATTCCCATGACAACATGGGTTTGATCCCCTGTCCAGGAAGATTCCACATGCCTCAGAGCAACTAAGCTTGTGTGCCGCAACTGGAGCCCACTTGCCCCAAGCCTGTGGTCCACAACAAAAGAAGCCAGTGAAACTGCGAAGAGTAGCCCCCACTCACCACCACTAGAGAAAGCCCACATGCAGCAACAAAGACCCAGCGCAATAAAAACTAAAATAAAAATGAATTAATTAATTAAAGAAAACAAAGTCCCATGACCATGTGGATTGATGTCTCTTCCAAGTCATGGTTTTTTGCACCTCAACTGGAGATTCTTATTGCTCAGGAAATTTTCTATGTGTCCTAATCAATTTCCTCTCTCATTCTCAGAGCAGATTTTCAAACACTCACAACTCGGTGATACCTTTCTATGCCTCCACATTCACTCTGCAGATAATCTGCTTTCTACCTCACAGAGGAAACTTCCTGGACTGCCAACTACCCACTTACCCGCAGCCAAAGTTGCCCCTGCTTCCTCCCCTCCCCCCAGAGTAAAGGAGGCATGTCATCTCCTGACTCTTGCATTCAAATTTCCTTGCCTTCTGTAGAGATCTAATCACATTATTTCAATCTTTCTCTCTTCTTACTCTTCCCCAAAAATGCTTCAACTTCCACCAGTGAAAACAGAACAAAACACCAAACTTTTCTTGACTCTGCATTCTCTTCTATCTTCGTTCCTTCACAGACAAATTTCTTGAAAGAACAGTCTATACTCACTTTTCCTCACCTCTTCCCACTCACACTAGTTTGGCTTCCACCCTCAGTACTCTGAAATCCTCTGCAAAGATCATCCATTATCTCTTCATGGCTAAATCTAAAGATTTCTTTTCATCTTGATCTTGCATGACATCTTTTCAGGGATTGAAAGTACTCCCTCCTTGAAATTCTCCTCCTTTAAGCTCAATTTTCCCTAGATTTAAAAAATATTTTTCCCTCTTGATCCATGCTCCTTTTATTTCTCTGGCCTCTCTTGGTGGAGAAGTATTTTGTCATTGTTGTTCAGTCTTTCAGTCATGCCCAACTCTTTGTGACCCCGTGGACTGCAGCATGCCAGGCTTCCCCATCCTTCACCAACTCCCACAGTTTGCTCAAATTCATGTCCACCGAGTCTTCGATGCTATTCAACCACTTCATCCTCTACTGCCCCCTTCTCCTTCTGCACTCAGTCTTTCCCAGCATCAGGATCTTTTCCAATGAGTTGACTCCTCATATCAGGTGTCCAAAATATTACAGCTTCAGCATCAGTCCTTGCAATGAATATTCAGGATTGATTTCCTTAGGATTGACTGGTTTGATCTCCTTGCCGTCCAAGGGACTCTCCGGAGTCTTCTCTACCACAATTCAAAAACATCAATTCTTCAGTGCTCAGCCTTCTTTATGGTCCATCTGTACATAACTGGAAAAACCATAACTTTGACTCTGAGGACCTTTGTCAGCAAAGTGATGTTTGTGCTTTTTAATATACTGTCTAGGTTTGTCATACCTTTCCTTCCAAGGAGCAAGTGACTTTTAATTTCATAGCTGCAGTCACTTTTTGGATTTTGGAGCCCAAGAAAATAAAATGTCACTGCTTCCACTTTTCCCCTTCTATTTGCCAGGAAATGATGGGACCAGATGCCATTATATTAGTTTTATTTTTGATGTTGAGTTTCAAGCCAGTTTTTCACTTTCCTCTTCTCCCCTCACCCCCATCAAGAGGCTCCTTAGTTCTTCCTCATTTTCTGCCATTAGAGTGGTATTATCTGCATACCTGAGGTTGTTGGTCTTTCTCCTGGCAGTCTTGATTCCAGCTTGTGATTCATCAGGCCTGGCATTTTGCATGATGTGCTCTGCATGTAAGTTAAATAAGCAGGGCGACAATATATAGCCTTGTCATATCCCTTTTCCAATTTTAACCCAGTCAGTTGTTCCATGCCTGGTTCTAACTGTTGCTTCTTTTTTTTAATTATCAATTTATTTTAATTGGAGGCTAATTACCTTACAATATTGTGATGATTTTTGCCATATGTTTACATGAATCAGCTATGGGTCTACATGTGTCCCCCATCCCAAACCTCCTACCTCCTACCTCCCTCCCCATCTCATCCCTCTGGGTCATCCCAGTGCACTGGCTTTGAATGCCCTGTTTCATGCATCAAACGTGGACTGGTCATCTATTTCATGATGGTAATACACATGTTTCAATGCTAGTCTCTCAAATCATCCCACCCTTGCCTTCTCCCAAAGAGTCCAAAAGTCTGTTCTTTATATCTGTGTCTCTTTTGCCATCTTGCACACAGGTCGTCGTTACCATCTTTCTAAATTCCATATATATCTGTTGCTGCTGCTGCTAAGTCACTTCAGTCATGTCCGACTCTGTGTGAGCCCATAAACAGCAGCCTACCAGGCTCTGCCATCCCTGGGATTCTCCAGGCAAGAACACTGGAGTGTATGTGTTAAAATACTGTATTGGTGTTTTTCTTTCTGACTTACTTCACTCTGTATAATAGGCTCCAGTTTCACCCACCTTATTAGAACTGACTCAATGCATTCTTTTTAACAGCTGAGTAATATCCCATTGTGTATATGTACCACAACTTTCTTATCCATTTGTCGGTCATCAGACATCTAGGTTGACTCCATGTCCTAGCTATTGTAAACAGCGCTGCAATGAACATTAGGGCACAAGTGTCTCTTTCAAGGCTGGTTTCCTTTAGTGTGTATGCCCAGCAGTGGGATTGCTGGGTCATATGGCAGTTCTATTTCCAGTTTTTTAAGGAATCTCCACACTGTTCTCCATCTAACTGTTGCTTCTTGATGCACATACAGGTTTCTTAGGAGGCAGGTAAGATGGTCTGGTACTCCCATCTTTTTAAGAATTTTCCAGTTTTCTGTGATCCACACAGTCAAGGGCTTTAGTAATCAATTTAGCATATCTTTTTCTGGAACTTCCTTGCTTTCTCTATGATCCAGTGAATGTTCATAATTTGATCTCTGGTTCCTCTATCTCTTTGAAACCCAGCCTGTACATCTAGAAATTCTCGATTCACATACTGCTGAAACCTAGCTTGGAAGATTTTGAGCATTATCATGTTAGCATGTGAAAGGAGTGCAAATGTATAGTAGTTGAAACATTCTTTTGCATTGCCACATTTTGTGATTGGGATGAAAAGTGACCTTTTCCAGTCTTGTGGCCACTGCTGAGATTTCCAAATTTGCTGGCATATTGAGTGCAGCACTTTAACATCACCATATTTTAGAATTTATAACAGCTCAGCTAGAATGCCATCACCTCCACTAGCTTTGTTTGTTGTAACGCTTCCTAAGGCCCACTTGACTTCACACTCTCCAGCATGTCCAGTTCTAGGTGAGTGACCACACCATAGTGTGGTTGTCCATGTCATTAAGATCTTTCTTGGGTAGTTCTTCTGTGTATTTTTGCCATCTATTCTTACTCTCTTCTCCTTCTGTTAGGTCCTTATAATTTCTGTCCTTTATCCTGCTCATCCTTGTATGAAATGTTCCTTGATATCACCAATTTTCTTGAAGAGATCTCTAGTCTTTCCCATTTTATTGTTTTCCTCTATTTCTTTGTGTTATTCATTTAAGAAGGTCTTCTTATCTCTCCTTGCTATTCTCTGGAACTCTACATTCAGTTGAGTATGTTTCCCTTTCTTCTTTGCCTTTCTCTTCTTTTTTCTTTCCTCAGCTATTTTTAAAGCCTCCTCAGACAACCACTTTGCCTTCTTGCATTTCTTTTTGCATTTCTCCATTTGCTCACTCCTGTGAGTGCAAAACAAATGCTGTAGGATTCTATCTTCTCCTTCACTCTTTTCTGAAGGGGAGGTAGGGGCAGTTTTTAATTGGTTTGTTTTTGTATTTTATTATCTTTAGGTCAGTGAACTGAGCAAATGGATATATTCCTCATCCTGGAAAACCAAAAATAAATACAAATCTTAAAATAATTTTTGCAGTTACAAATATAAGAAGCTTAAATTCAACAAACACTTAATCTAAAAGTAACTGCTAAGACTAAGTTAAAATTAATAGTCACCAAAACTGGATGATTGTATTAAAAAACTGAAATTTACATATTCACAGCTCCCAAAATATATCTACAAGACCAAAAAGAACAGGTCCACTAGTAAATGAGTCTACCATAGTGCCAGTTTTCATAACATAACACTCTTTACAAGACTGAAGATGAGAAAAGAACAACAATATAATGTTTGTAATGTTTATTCCCTTAAGAGGTGAGTCACAATGGCAAAAACTCAAAACCTGGCCCCCATGAATCTGTGAGTTTATCTCCCAGAGCTGAAACAAGCTCCTAGACTAGCAGAAGGCAATAAGTAGCTGCAACATCTTTTCCTTCAGTCTTGATATCTTTATTGCATGATACCATCCACACACTTGACTGCAAAGATCAGTGCTATCAACCTCTAAATTTTCACCCTAAATCTCCTCACCAAGCTCCAGAATTATGTGTCCAGAACTTGCAAATAGCAACACAAAATATCCTACTCCTGCATGTGTGCTAAGTCACTTCAGTCTTGTCTGACTCTTTGCGACCCTACAGACTGTAGTCCACCAGCCTCCTCTGTTCATGGGATTCTCCAGGCAAGAATACTGGAGTGGGTTGCCATTTTCTCCTCCAGGGATCTTCCTGACCCAGGGATCGAACACGTGTCTCTTATGTCTCCTTCATTGACAGGCAGGTTCTTTACCACTAAGGCCACCTGGAAAGCCCCCATCTGACTCCTAGCACAACTCATTTTGTCTCAGTAGACAAACATAATTTATATTGATTTCTACAAATTATTTAACAGGCTCTCAGTGTGTGTGTGTGTGTGTGTGTGTGTATATAAATATAAATAGATAGATAGATAAGAAATAAGGACTTAAATATTATATGCTCTTTGAAGGCCAGGTCCTTATTTCACTCACCTTAGTTCCCAACAGAGTGATGACACATAGTAAACTCTCAGTAATTGATTGTATCTCTTCACTCCTCTCAAAAACCTGGTAGTAATCCTCAACATCTCTCTCTGGTCCTTCACATCTCATCACCGCCACAGCTGGAATCCATCACTCCTGCAGCTTCCTGCCCAGTTGCAACTTCATAATTTCTCTGTGTAAAGGTTTAGGAGTAGCAGTTTGGCTAGAAGGGGAAGAAGGAGCCCTTCACCACCTGGTCCTATGTATCTTCCTGTTTTATCTGTCAACACTTTCATCACTAAGTCTTGATATTCACAACTGATGGGAGTTACCTGAGCACATCTTGTCTCTTCCTACCTTCGTGACCATGGCTCACACAGGTTTGTCTTCAAATGCTTGTCCCATCATTTTTCAGCTGTCTGACTCTTAGGATTTACAACTCTACTCAACTTTCATCTTTTGGAAGGCTCTCTTATGAACCCTTAAACTGAGCTAATCACCTCTCCTCTGAGCTCCCTGTGCAAACCTCTTAATTCTCACCTCTTTAAGTATTTGTTTATGTATCTACCCTGACCACAGTAATACTCTGAGGCAGGTGCACTGTTGAACAGATGAGAAATTGAGGCAGAAAAAGGTTAAGCAACTTTCCCAAGGTAGACCCACAATTCACTCCTCAGTTATAGATTTCAGAGTTCCCATTCTAAACCATAAATTCTCAAGAAGGGAGACCATACCTTATTCATGTTTGCATCCCCAGTGTCTGCCATAGTGCCTAGGCACATGAATGCAATAAATGTCAAAAGAAACTGCACTTGTAGAATTCTGCTGAAAAGGTAAGGAAATTAAAAAATGATTAAGATTAGATCCTTACCCTCAAAGAAGTGCACAACTTAGAGGAGTTAGGGAAGATTAGTAAAATACTACAATAAAAGAAAGAAATGAACTAAAGGGAAAGTAACCGAGAGTATGGTAGCTTATATATTGAAACACTGGTATTAGACTTTTGAGGACCCTCTTTTAAATATTACCCCAGCAGCATTTGGAGAAGGAAATGGCAAATCACTCCAGTATTCTTGCCTGGAGAATTTCATGGACAGAGGAGCCTGGAGGGTCCATGGGGTCACAAAGAGTCAGACACGACTTATGACTGAACAACAACAAGCAGCATTAGACATATAATCTTCCCGGAACTCACAGTTATATGAAAAACCAAATCAAATGAATGTTGACCCATAAATTGTTAGAAGTTAAATTAGATGTCTAGTAACAAGCTCTAAAATTCTGACCCAAGCTTTGCCTTATTTACCAGTTTATCAATCTAGTTATGAACCTATTACGAATCACACACTTGTACTAGGAGCAGTGATACAAAGAATAATAACTGCAGTAAGGCCATAGAAGCATGCTTTGAATTTGCAGATGACTCCGAGTCATGAAGAGTCGGACACCACTGAGTGACTTCCCTTTCACTTTTCACTTTCATGCACTGGAGAAGGAAATGGCAACCCACTCCAGTGTTCTTGCCTGGAGAATCCCAGGGACGGGGGAGCCTGGTGGGCTGCTGTCTATGGGGTCGCACAGGGTCAGACACGACTGAAGCGACTTAGCAGCAGCAGCCAAGAACTAAGATTAGGCAACATGAAAAACAGCAGAGTGAAAAATCCAAAAAATTTTATTATCTGGAACCATAATTAAAATCAACAAGATGACATTTTAACTATCAGAATTTCCATTTACATTTTTAACAAAGGAATTGCTCCCCAAAATGGTAATATTAATTGCTACTTTTAAAAAGCCAGAGGTTTTAGTTGGCTTTAATCTTAACTATAGGCTGTGGCTGTTAGAAAAGAAAGCTGTCACAATCTTTGGCTGAGTTCTTATGAGTAGAGTGTCTGAATCAAAGTAGGGACTACTCAGTGGCCCGTGTTCTAAGCCACTGATACTACATCCGGGCTACTGCATTCAGTTTTAAGAACAATATTTTAAGAGACGCTTTGACAACCAGAGTCCAGAAAAGCATAAGAAGAAAGAGTAAAGGGATAGAAATATTGTCAGCTACCTAGTGAATTCGGGAATGTTTTGCCTGGAGAACTGAAGAAAGAATATTTTTTACTGAGACAGGCAGTGAAGCATGAAGCAGTAAACCAAGGCTTGATGCCATCTGTCAAGTATCTGGGGATTTCTGTATCAAATGGGAAGATGGACTCAAAAGATTCTAAGATCCCTTTAAAATTAAAGATCCTAAGGAAATCTGTCATCTGGGAGGAGATACAAAATCTTTCAAATTATTTCAAAAGTTTAGAGAGGACCACACATTCTTCATTTAGAGAAGACCCATCACAGCTATAACTAACATGTATACTATCATGTAAGAATCGAATCGCCAGTCTATGTCCGACGCAGGATACAGCATGCTTGGGGCTGGTGCACGGTGATGACCCAGAGAGATGTTATGGGGAGGGAGGTGGGAGGGGGGTTCATGTTTGGGAATGCATGTACACCCGTGGTGGATTCATGTCAATGTATGGCAAAACCAATACAGTATTGTAAAGTAAAATAAAGTAAAAATAAAAATAAAAAAAAAATTAAAACCAGGACATGGCTACCCATCCTTTAAAAGAGCCAAAGAAAGTTTTCTTTACATAATGTTAATCCTCTAGCTTGTTTCCATAATAACACCTTAACAAGTACTTGTAATTGACCCAGGTCAATGATTTGGAATTTCTGATGTACTTTCTGCTTTTTGTACTATTAAAAGCAAGGTAGTCATTCTAACTTTGTAATCTATTTTTTCTAAGCAAAGTCATTTTAATTAAGACTTTACCAATTTTTTATTTGAACTAACTCTAAATTCTGCCCTGAGCCTACCAGTGTATTGACTTTTTTCAGTCCTGAAAAGATAAAACAGCAAAAATGCAGAGGTTGTTTATGATAAAGGAAACATATGGTACTTATTTATTTTTCAAGTTCATGGGATCTGCTTCAGCAAAAGATGTACAGCACTGAGCCATAAAGTTTTCTTTCCTCACATTTCAAATTATTCTTCCATTACCTCTGTTACCTCCTCTTCCCATTCCACATTCCCAATCTATGTCTGCTTTATTCTAAGTTAAGTATGTTATAGAACTAATTCTTATCTCAAACTGTCATCATTTTCTTAATTCCTTCTGTGTGTACAGGCTTTTGCTTTCTGAAGTGTTACCTGGAATATTTTTTAAGCAACTGGCAAGTATAGTGGACTTACAGCCTGAGTTGGGAATGCTGCATTTTAAAGGTCAAGCAAGCAGGAAATTTGGTGACTAGAGCACTCTACCTCACCAATATAAACTGGAGATGAAAAAGATGGGAATTGTACAAAGCCTTTCTTATCTTCTCTTTTCTCCCTTTTTCCTTTTAGTTCTTTTCCTGAGGGGCAGGGTGGTGGTGCCTGTGGAGCGTGGAGGGTGGAATAGGGAGAGAGAAAGAGGCTAGAAGAGAAAAAAAAAGAGGGAAAGAAAAAGGCAAGACATGGATAGTATTAGTAATTGCTGCAATGTATATAATTATCAATTAATGGAAGCAAAAGTATAGAAGAGATGTACAGGGTTAAAAATGGAGAGGGGAAGTAGATCTTTTGGACCCAGGAAACAGAGCTGAATCAGGGATCCCAAGGTTGCAATATTCTGACTTAGTCCTCATGTATTTCTTCAGGGTTACATTGACAACCTACCAGTGATTTTCAGTGGCACCCTTGCTGCATTTCCAGGTGGCCAAAGTTTTTCCTTTTTTTGGCCAGCTCCTCCTACTTCTCCCCCACCTCAAGGCTCTTTTTCTCTAACCTCTAGACACTCAGCACCCTCACACTGACCTCTGGCTTGCCAGAAACCTTTTGATATTCCCCACCAATCCTTTATCTTCTTTCCATCCATCCCTAAACCAAGTGGTATTCCTAGATTGCAGAAGTTAATTATCTGATTAAAATAATCAGATAGAAATGAGTCTTAATTTCTGTCCAAAAGATATATTTTTAAAGGAGGAGGTTGTTAGCTCTAGTGGATCTCTATGTGTATTTTCTGGTTCTTAAGTAAGTGGTTTTTCATCAGATTCCCAGAAGAACCCATTCACAGAGTAATTAAAACACATTAATCAAACTAGAAAAAATATATATGGGAACTATTTTTGACTGGGGTACATATGTGGGCTCCTAGTCTACTTAGATGAACCCTAATATATTACTCTCAGCAATGATTAATCTTAAACCTTCCCCCTCCTCCAGCCCCAATTTCCTTCTCACTTTTACAAATGACATAACTCACAATAGAATAAGGTACTGCTTTGGGAGAGTGAAGGGCAGAAGCACAGTGAGCAAGTGGAGGTTCCAAGAGCCAGACAATCTCATACAAGGAAAATAAAATAATAACATAAAATTATGAAATGAAATGTTATACATACAGAAATATATTAATTTTAATTAAAAAGTTCAAGTATAGAAAAGTTGCAAGAACAATACAATGAACTGCCATATACCCTTTACCTAGATTTATCAATTTAACATTTGGCCACATTTACCTTATCTTTGCTAAACCATTTGATAGCAAGTTGCATATATCAAAACTCTTATCTCGAAATACTTCTGTGTGTATCTCTTAATAAGGGTACCCTTTTCCATAACCACAAAACAATTATAAAATTCAAAACACTTAACATTTAAATAATGTTGTCCAGTCCCATGTTGAGTCCAGCACTTTGTGACCCCATGGACTACAGCATGCCAGGCTTCACTGTTCTTCACTGTCTCCTAGAGTTTGCTTAAACTCATATCCATTGAGTCAGTGATGCCACCCAACCTTCATCCTCTGTCCCCCACTTCTCCTCTTGCCCTCAATCTTTACGAGCATCAGGGTCTTTTTCAATGAGTTGGCTCTTTAACATCAGGTGGCCAGAGTATTGGAGCTTCAGCTTCAGCATCAGTCCTTCCAATGAATATTCAGGCTCATTTCCTGTAGGACTGACTGGTTTGATCTCCTTGCCATCCAAAGGACTCTCAAGAGTCTTCTCCAGCACCACAATTCAAAAGCATCAGCTCTTCAGCATTCATCTTCTTTATGGTCCAACTCTCACATCCATACATGACTACTGGAAAAACCACAGCTTTGACTATATGGATCTTTGTGGGTAAAGTGATGTTTCTCCTTTTTAATATGCTGTTTATGTTTGTTAAATAATATTTAAATAATACTATTATCTAATATGCAATCCCTATGAAATTTTAACAGTTGTCCTGAAAATATTTCTTTCTAACACTTTTCTCCCAATCCAGGGTCACACATTGCCTTTGGTGACATGTCTCTTTAATCTCTTAAATTTAGAACAGTTCCACAGTCTTTCAGGACATTGATTCAGGCCAGTTGTTGGATGGAATGTTTCTCAATTTGCATTTTTTTCTGATAGTTTGTTCGTGATTATTTTCAGAACATGTATCTTTGACAGGAATACTACAAAAGAGATACTGTATCCTTCTCAGTACCTCATATCCAAGAGGTACATCATGTCATTTTATCCCATTAATTGTTAATTGGTGACGTTAACTTTGATCTTTTAGTTATGGTGCTGTCTGTCAGATTTCTCCACTGTGGAAGTACTGTTTTTATCCATTTGTAATGAATAACAAATCTGAGGATACTTTCAGACTGTGTAAATATCATGTTCCCCAGCAAATTTTCACCCAATGATTTTTAAATCTATTGATAATTCAGACAGAATTATCTGAATCAATTAGTAGTATAATGGTTGCAAAATGGTGATTTTCTAATTTCATCATTTCTTCTACGCGTATTAGTTAACATTCCACTATCAAGAAAAATTGCCATTTCTCCCCATTTTATACTTATTTAACACTGTAAGAGATAAATTGCTAACATTTGTTGGATCATCAAAAAGCAAGAGAGTTCCAGAAAAACATCTACTTCTGCTTTACTGACTATGCCAAAGCCTTTGACTGTGTGGATCACAACAAACTGTGGAAAATTCTTAAAGAGATGGGAATACCAGACCACCTGACCTGCCTCCTGAGAAATCAGTATGCAGGTCAAGAAGCAACAGTTAGAACTGAACATGGAACAACAGACTGGTTCCAAATTGGGAAGGAGTACATCAAGGCTGAATATTGTAACCCTGCTTATTTAACTTAACATGCAGAGAAATATGGAGAAATATCAATTATGCAAAATGCCAGGCTGGATGAAGCACAAGCTGGAATCAAGATTGCCGGGAAAAATATCAATAACCTCAGACATGCAGATGACACCACCCTTATGGCAGAAAGCAAAGAGGAACTAAAAAGCCTCTTGATAAAAGTGAAAGAGGAGAGTGAAAAAGTTGGCTTAAAGCTCAACATTCAGAAAATGAAGATCATGGGATCTGGTCCCATTACTTCATGGGAAATAGATGGGGAAAGAGTGGGAATGGTGTTTATTTATAATAAACAGACTTTGTTTTGGGGGGCTCCAAAATCACTGCAGATCGTGACTGCAGCCATGAAATTAAAAGACACTTGCTCCTTAGAAGAAAAGCTATGACCAACCTAGATAGCATATTCAAAAGCAGAGACATTACTTTGCCAACAAAGGTCCATCTAGTCAAAGCTATGGTTTTTCCAGTAGTCATGTATGGATGCGAGAGTTCGACTGTGAAGAAAGCTGAGTGCCCAAGAATTGATGCTTTTGAACTGTGGTATTGGAGAAGACTCTTGAGAATCCCTTGGACTGCAAGGAGATCCAACCAGTCAATCTTAAAGGAAATCAGTCCTGAATATTCATTGGAAGGACTGATGTTGAAGCTGAAACTCCAATACTTTGGCTTCCTGACATGAAGAACTGACTCACTGGAAAAGACCTTGATGCTGGGAAAGATTGAAGGCAGGAGAAGGGGACAACAGAGGATGAGACGGTTGGAGAGCATCACCGACTCAATGGACCTGAGTCTGAGTGAACTCTGGGAGTTGGTGATGGACAGAGAAGCTTGGCGTGCTGCAGTCCATGGGGTCGCAAAGAGTCAGGTAGTACTGAGTGACTGAACTGAGCTGAAACACTGTAAGAATAAGTAAGCACCTGTGGATTGTTTTTTAGAATTCATTGTTATAGTCCATTTCCATTAGTATCCATTCATGATGCTCACATTGTCCCAGATGGGTAAGTGAAGGTAACTACAAACTGGCTCCTGTTTCCTTTTGACATGTCCGCATTCTTTGAAAATCTTGCTTTCTGGGACAAGACCTTTCAAGTGCATTTTATACTTTCCCTCTCTGTCTGGGAATAAAGCCATTTCTCCAGAGTCTGGTTCCTTTTATTCAAAATATTAAAATAACGCTGTACCTGTTTCCCTGGGTCAGCATATGAAAGATCAGTATGGTGATTTGCTATCCTAACTTTAGCATTACCAGTGTGATCTTGGCAATTTCCTTTGTTTCCAAGGGGTTGATTCCTCACCTGAAAAGAAACTGGATTAGGTATTTCTTAAGCTTTTCGTGGTCACCAACACATTTAAAAGCTATATTCCCATCTTCCCAGAGGCAAGCTCAAAGAAGAAGAAAAAAAACTGCACACATTTTAGGGGTTTCGAGCCCCAAAGCCCATTTGAGGCTCCAAATCCCTGGATTTGGTGATCTCCAAGGTCTACTTCACCGCTGATATACTGTAAGGGTCCGTGCGGATGTCACAATGAACCCATCAAATTTGGAGGGATTTATATATAAACAGATGCGAAAAAGATACAAAGAAAGGAGCCTGTGAGCAATGCATTGCTCAGCCAGAGTTCTTCGCCCGTGCCAAATTTAGGAAGAACAGTAGTCATAGGTGAGAGGTTTTGGCGGGAAGGTCCCACGGGTGGGCGGGGAACGCCTGGGCCGGGGAAGGAGATGCCGGGGGCGGGGGAAGGAGACCCAGGCCCGGCCCCAGTCGCTGCAGCCCTCCGCACCGCCCACCAGGGCTCGCTCTTACCCTTCGGCTGGGTGGCCGAGGAGCGGGGCGGGCCAGGCGGCGACCCCGCCCCGCTCCTCAGCTAGGCGGCCGCGAGCTCGGAGGGCGCCGGAGCCCGGAAGGAACGCGCCGTCCAGGCCCCGCCCACCTGCCCTCCCTCGCGGCCGCTCGTCGCCGACGTCGGCGGGGCTCCGGTCGCCATGGTGACCAATCGAGGCCCGGTCCCGCCCCCGCCCCTCTGTCCCGGCCCCCTGACGTCGGCGCACGTCAGCGGCGGCGCGCGCCTGGCTGGGCCCTGCGGAGCGGGAGGGACGGAGCGCAGGAGAGAGCGGAGCCGCAGTCGCCCGAGCGGAGCCGCGCAGCCCGTCCGCCCGCCAGCCCGCCCGCCCGCCGGCCAGTCCGCGCTCCAGTCCGCCGTGCCTGGCAGCGGGGCCCAGCATGGTCATGGCGGATGGCCCGAGGCACTTGCAGCGCGGGCCGGTCCGGGTGGGGTTCTACGAAATCGAGGGCACGCTGGGCAAGGGCAACTTCGCCGTGGTGAAGCTGGGGCGACACCGGATCACCAGGACGGAGGTGCGGCCCGGGGCTCGGCGGGAGCGTCCGAGGCGAGGGTTCGGGAGACGAGCTGTTGGCCGAGAGGGGCGGCTGCCGCGGGGGGCCTGGGCAGCTCCGAGAGGCCGGGTCACCGGCTCAAGCGAGAGGGCCTGGGAGTGTGAGGACCCGGGGAGCTCCAGGGGTCGGTGAGCACCACGGGGACCGGGGCCGCGTCGCCCGGACCGGGTGTCGTCCGATTTGGAGAGCCAGGCGCTTTGCCTTCTCTGGGCCATCCCTGGGGGCCCCCTGGAATTTCGCCCAGAGCCTCGCACCCGGGGCCGTGACCTGGTCTGCGGGCCTCCGCTCCGGAGCCCAAGTTCCGCGTCTTCCCGGCTTTCAGCTGGGGGTGGGGTAGGAGGGGAAGTCTCCGCGCTCCTGGGCTGCGCGATGAGAGGCGTCGCCAGCCCGGCCGAGGGGACCGCCTGCGCCCCGACGCCCCGGACGGGGTGCTCCTCGAGGCTCCGGGGGAACCGCGGCGCCCGCTCCCCGGCCGCTCGAGGAAGGGGGCCCCGGGGGCCGAGAATGCCCGGAGCGCCCCGGTCCCATCTTCTCTCCGCTCCTGGTGCCAGACAGTATCTCTGACCTGGTGTCAGGCTCGCTGGATCTCGTGCCTGAGGCATTTCCACCTTAGTACTCCAGACAATAGAGCCGGTTAAAATGGTCATCTGGGCATTCGCACAGTTGGTGGGTTGGTTCGGTCTTTCTTATGCTAGGTGATTTCTTTACCAGGTGTGCGTTCTGGCGTTCCTTAAGCCGCGTCAGATTCTACCTGTCTACTCTAAAAGCCCTCGACTGCTTCCTGACGGGGAAGCCAGCATGTCCCCCCGCCCTCCATGGCACATTCTCGCGCACCGCACATATTTTCTCGCACGTCTCTGTTCTTACCTAACCCGCCCCCCCTTCCTTTCACCGCCTCAAGCTGCTCTCCTCAGGGTCTCTATTTTAAGACGTGCAAATTAAATACTTTAGAAAAACGGTAGAAACAAAACCATTCTTTAGAATAAAACCTTGTGTTTTTGGCGTACTCTACTCTGCCTCATTGTAGTTGTTCTGGAGTTTCATCCTTTCCTTTTTTTTTTTTTTTTCTTTTTCTTTTTTCCCTTTCCACTTTTCATCCTATTCAGGGTTTCTCCTTGTTAGTGCGAAGATACCAGAGTTTGGATATGAAATAACAGGATTCTTTTTCAGAATGCCTGTGTAAGGTGAAGGGCATCGGAAAACTTGAGTGATTTTTGTAGCTGTTGTTCTTAGAAGTTTTGCTTACTGTGAAGAAGTCCGTTTCCAAAAAGAAGGGGCATCTGTCATTGTGTCATCCTCATTTTTCGTCTTGCCCTGCTGATCCTGACTGAGGCAGACGAATTCCGACCATATTTTTTTTTTCTTTTTTAGCATCAGGGCCAAGGTCACAAATTTTCCTCTCACAAATTTACCAGAGTTAGCAATTTAAGTTTTTAATGTAAATAATGTGACTGTAGTGAGATTACTTAATCTGACCCCAGTATTTTTAAAAACGAAGAAATTGATTCCATTCCTCTAAAGAAACATGGCTTAATGCCATGCTCTTTGCCTTTTAGTTACATGAAAAGAAGACATTTTTAATGTGTATTTTTGTATAAGTACACATTTTTAACGACTCTAAAAACTAAACCGATTTCACAGTTAGGAAGAGCTTTTACAAAACTTTTAAACTGTATTGTTTAGTGGTTGAATTCCAGACCCATCAGCTCATATTACTTTTTTCCCATCATCTCTTATCAGTGTTAGTTGAAAGATTTGTCAGCTGTTACTTATTAGTATATAGTATATATTACTATATAGTATCTATTTAAAAATTACTTAAGTAGAGCTATGAGTGACTGACACTTTCTTGAGGTTGTCATCTCAAACCGTGTTACTTTTAAACTGATCTCTCTTGTAGAGCTAGGGGGCAGTGTGGAGTAGTATGGTTTGGCTATCGGTGAGATCAAGGCATTTGTAATTGAAGGCACAGGTCAGATCAAGAAAGAGCACTCAGATCCTGAACTGTGTGCATTGTTTACATTTGTAAAATCATTTCAGGTAAAAGCTAACTTTCTAGTACATAGAACCTCTTTACTGTTGCTTTTTCTAAAGAAAGTGTTCTTAACATATAAAAAGAAAAAGTGTGAAGTTTAAGATGGGTGAGTATGAGTGTGGTAATTTGGTGTAACGAAGTATTACAGATAAGAGGAGTGAGGGAAACAGCAAGGCATTAATGAAGAGAAAAATTCCTGTAAATCTCAAGTTTTATTAAGTTGCTCTGTGAACTTTTGTGGTAATTTGTCTTAAGAATTATTTAGCACAGATACAGTTGTTCCTTACTGTAGTATGCTATTTGTTAATGAGGATTTTTAAAGCAGTATTTGTTGTTTTTATTCACTGAATGTGTATCTTTGGTAAGCACAACAACTTCCTCAGCTATTATAAGTAATATGGCTAGTAGAAACTTTTAAGTGTTATTTAACATCATTTGAGGGTCTCGTTGCTAACCATACTAATTACAGCAAACAATTAATATGGCATAAAGAACAATATTGGCAAAATATCATGATTATACTTACTGCTTAGAAAAGTTTCTTCAATATAGTATGCACTAGCATCAATGTAAGTTTGTGAGTTTAAAACGTAGAGGTCTTTTTTCCGAAGTTTGAACATCAGGCAAGTTATAGGGTTTAGTTTAAATATTTAAGCAATGAGCATTTGGGCCCCCCTTTTTTTAAAATTGACTTTTCTCCATCTCTTGTTTTATATCTCCAAAATGATGTATTTTTGCAGAGCTTGGGAGATCCAAGACTGTTTGCTTTTTTAGGTGGAAAAAAAAATCAGTTGACGAGAGATCTTCATTTCAGTCTAATCTATCAAATAGCTTAACATTGTTTAAGAAATACAATTGCATCACCATCTGAAGCAGTGTTCTCATGTTAGATCTCTGTGTAAATTTTACACACAAAAGGGAAGACAGGTGGTGGTAGAACCCAGCTTCTTAGTATAATACTTCATAAAAGCTTTGTAGTATTTGTTTGTGATTTATGAATTAGAGTAGCTAATTTTATAAAATTAGCATAATGGAAAAGAATAGTAGCATTTAGACTATTAAACTATTTTAGGCAGTCATGGTTGCTAGTTTGCTATGCTTTGAGTGTCCTTGAGAAGTGTATTTTATTAATACTGCACTAGTAAAGAACTTTTTCCTTCTAACTAAGCGTATGACTAGTTTTTTGTTGTTTTATTGTCCATCAAGTAAGATTTCAGAAAAGTCATTTGTGCCCTTAAATGTTTTTGTCTCTTACTGTTAAATAAATATAGTCTTACTGTAGAAAATATAAAGAATATAGTGCACAAAAAAGTACATGTGTAATTCCTCCCTCAGTAGAAATAAATCATTAACATTATAGCATATTTCCCTCTAGTCTTTCTTTAATGCTTTTTTTCCACAGATGACATCACATGGTAGATACACTTGTATAAACTGTATCCTTTTTTCCACTTATCATTATAGCCTTGACATTTTGCTTCTTGTATATAACTTTATTAAACATCTTAACATTTTACTTATTTATTTATTTTTGGCTGTGCTGGGTTTTCATTGCTGCACAGGCTTTCTCGATTTGCAGGGAGCAGGGGCTACTGTCTAGTTGCAGTGTGTGGGCTTCTCATTGCGGCGGCTTCCCTTACTGCAGAGCACAGGTTCCAGGGTTCAGGGGCTTCAGTAGTTGCCGCACGTGTAGTCAGTAGTTGCAATTTGCAGGCTCTGTTTAGCACAGGCTCCATAGTTGTTGAACCCCAGCTCAGTTGCTCTGCGGCATGAGGGGTCTGGGATCAAGGATTGAACCCATGTCTTCTTCATTGGCAGATGGATTCTTTATCACTGAGCCACCAGGGAAGTCTCTTAAACATTTTTAATAGCTGCATAGTGTTCTTCCTTGTAGATGAATCCTGTTTTACTTAACAGTTTTCTTATTTACCATTATACAGGTTCAAGTTTTCATTTACTAGAAATAATTTGCAGTGTATTTTTATGTATATAACTCTGTATCTGCATTTTCAGTTATTTTAGGAAGGAGTGATTGGAGATAAACTCCTAGAAGGGAAATTACTAAGTGAGAAGGCATTATTTTTACATTAAAAAATAATGTATTTCTGTTATCAAATCTATCATGTTTATTATTGAACATTTTAAGAAGTGTAGCTAAATAAAATGAATTAACCATAATATTACCACCCAAAGATAACCATCATTAGTTATTTTCAGACCATTTCTGTAATAGGTAATTGTTTTCCTCAATACCATACCTCTTGTTTTACTTGGCTAAAGAGCCTCTAAATGTTTGGTCCATGGGCTCTTAAAGATATTTCATACAGGTTCTGAAAATTAGTTTATTGAAATGGCATGTAGGTGTTACTTATCTAAAAAATCTGGAATATAAAAGTGATAGCAAGGACATTGGGAAGCTGTTTTTTTTCACTGAAAACAATTCTTTGTGTGCTTGGGGGTTTTTATATTTAGGCATAATTTGTAAACTAAGTATTGCCTTAAAATGTAAGTATTTTTAAAGCTTTCCAAATAGTTAAAGTACAAAATTGCATTTTTAGAGCAAAGGTAGAAACAAGAGAAGAGCATATTACTCCCTGATTATGGAATTTCTTGAAGAGGATAACTCAATTTTTTAAATACATTTGAGTTTTATATTTTACTTTAAAATTTTAAGTCTCCTCTCTGTAACTTGATATTATTAATCTTGTTCTGTGAAATATTCCAGATGTCAAGAAGCAACTATACTATGTTCAACAAGAGGAATTGTTACCAAATAACTTAATCACTAATATTTGTAACTAAGTCTATGTATGATCTTTAATTGTGTGTTGAAATAAAAATTAGATTTTTCATGGAACATATATGTTTTGCTTGAAATTGTTCTCTAGTTTCTTGGCACCCAGACAAGTAAAATTTGCCAACTTTATTCTGCAAAATATTGTTCAAAATGATCTGTTCTTTGGGGAGGGGGGACAAATGTGGAAAATAAGTTGTATAAATGTTCATATTCTGTAGAAATGCTTACCAGAGTTTAAAGCATTCTGCTTTTAATTCCACTGGGAAATTCTGTCTCAGGCAATTAAGAAAACATTTATTTGGAAATAACTGAAACTGGCCTTGATTCCTGGATTCACATGATGATATTTGATTCATGGGCAATGCTGATGGCAAATTCACTTCCTTGGAACCAAATGGGTTCCAGAAATTCATTAAGATTTCTTTCTTTCTTCTTTAATGTGCCTCTTCTACCTTCCACCTCCATATATTTGAAATATGTTATTTAGGTAAAAGTTCTTTATACAGGACATTTGTGGACAATGCTTTCCCACCCTTTAAAGAGAAATAGCCCATATATCCAGTTTGAGATAATTACAAGAATGAAAGACAGTTACATTTGGGAATTTCATCAGAAACTTTTCATTTTAAAAATACTTTAAACAGGTTAAGAGATGAATCTTGGATGAATTAAACTGAAAATTGATGGTAAAATTTGTTTTTTCTTTTTCAAAGTAAACATAGTATTTGTGTGTGTTTCCCCAATTACAAAATACATGCATGTCCTTTGTAGACAGTATTGAAAAACTTGAAGAAGAAAATAAAAACATTCTTATTTTAATCCACCATCCAGACCAAGAGATAGCCACTTAATATTTGGTTCCTATCCTCTTAGCTGTTCACACATATTTTATATGTATGTAATAAAATTGATGTCACCTATACATAAAATCTGTTTTTTACTTAGTATGTTTGTTAACATTTCCCCAAGTTTACAGAAAAATGTCTAAAGCGTAGTTAAATAGTATCCTTGAATTTGACCGTCTATATTTTATTTTAATCAATTCCTGTTATTGAACATTTAGATCATTTCTCTCTCTTGCTGTTTCTAAAATAGTATTTCAGAGAATAATCATGTTATATACATCTTTGTGTATCTATCTGATTATTTCCTTAGAATAATCCCATAGCAGTGGAATTCCTGGGTCAAGGAGTATGTGTTTATTACAAGTCAAATTTTAAATTGGGAAAAAAGTTAAATTCATTTATTCTTAAAGGGTAACTGGAGAACTCCATTTGCTACTGACTTTTACTGAAGCGACTTAGCAGTTAGCGGTTTACTATTTTCAGAAACCGTTTCATTGTAGACCACTCAATCACAGTCACTATTCAATCAAATGATAGGCTGGTATGTTCAGATTCTACCTGTGATTTGATGTGTGAACTTGAAAAGTGTGTTTATGTTTTAATTTCAAAGGCCTCACTATATGGTAAGGATTTTGCTACTTGGTATTTCAGAAGGACAATGTATAATTAATGTATTAGTAGTAAATAACACTGAAGCAGATGTTACCTGAGACGACAAACATTTATTAATGCCTTCTGATTTTTCATTAGAAGAATAACTTTATTGTATAACTTCTTTGTAAAGTCCCCCCAAACCAGTTTTGTGTGTGGTTTCTTTAAGTGCAAGAAATTAATATATCTTTTATGAGAAGTGAAATAATTTTTTAAAAGTATCAGAAAGTGAACTCTTACCATTAAATTACATTTTGAAAAATGAAAAGAATCCCTTTTATTCATCAGCTGAACACCATTTCATTTCTGATCTTATATTTAATCCTTTGTCTTCTTGCAAATTTGTACTTTACATGTTTTTTTAACTTAATCTTGTTGGAAACATTTTTATTCATAATTAAGATTTAAATCTTATTAAATAATATAGCCATTTATAGAGAACTTAGAAAACAAGAAAATGAAAATGACCAGTATTTCGCAGATGGAGAAGTTAGCCTGTATAATAAATATAACTATTTCACTTTTCATGTTTTCTAATTAGAAAAGTAATTCATGCTCATTGAAGAAAACTTGCACTGAAAAGTAAATCAGGAAAATAAAATCATGATTTTTCACCCACTGATAACATTTTCATCATATTTATATCTAGTTTTTATTGGTCTTCTTCTATGTATACTTTGTGTTGAAACTGCACTGTTATTCTCATTTTTTTATTTAATATTTTTGTCTCATTTTTCATATTGTTAAAAGGAACTATTTTAAAAGCCATGTAATAGTCATAAATATACCATAAGTCATGTAATGATTTCCCAATTATTGTTTTCTGTTTCTTAACATTATAAAAAATACTTTTGAATATATTGACACATAAATCTTGATCATCATTTCAGATTATTTCCTGCAAATAATTTCTAAATGGGATGGATGATTTTTAAGGTTCTTGGTAAAGACTGCCAGATTACCTTCCAGAAAAGTTATAATCAATTTTATATTCCTACTAGCAATACATATGTGTGTGTGTGTGTGTATATATATATATGTATATAAAGCCTCTCATTGAACTTCAGCTCACAAGGGTGCTCACTTTTTCATCTTTATGAAGAAGTGAAAAATGTTTTTTGAGATTTTGTTGACATGTCACATTATGTTAGGTATATATACATTTTCCTGTTTATGAGATTGAATATCCAGTGTTGCTGTTTTACATGAGATTTAGTTGATAGTATTTATCCTAGTTTCCAGAGTTATATAGAAAACTTTCCTTTTGTATCCCAACAGAAGCAATACTAATTTTTTTATTGCTGTATAAATTCACTGAAGGTTTTTAAAAAAAGATATTTCATGCATAATTAAGAATTAGTGCTCAGTTGCTCAGTCATGTCCAGCTTTATGCGACCCCATGTTCTATAGCCCACCAGGGTCCTCAGTCATGTCCTACCCTTTGTGACCCCATGAACTGCAGCATAGCAAGCTTCCCTGTCCTTCACTATCTCCCAGAGTTTGCTCAAACTCATGTCGATTGAGTTGATGATACCATCCAAACATCTCATCCTCTGTCGCGTCCTCCTGCCCTCAATCTTCCCCAGCATTGGGGTCTTTTCCAAAGAATACTAGAGTGGTTGCCATTTCTTTCTTCAAGGGATCTTCTGACCCAAGGATTGAATCTGTGTCTCCTGCATTGCAGGCAGATTCTTTACTGCTGAGCCACTGGGGAAGCCCTAGTTTAGATGAGCAACAACAAAGAAAAGATACTTTGATTTTTAGAGTTCCTTGCATGACTTTGTTGTGACCATGCAGATTTTGTCCTTGGTACTATGGAACTAAGTAGAGAAGGGATGCAGAGAGAAAGTTCCCAGAAATCTAAGTTCATAGCTACCTTTAAAATGACCTGCTACTGCTGCTGCTCCTAAGTCGCTTCAGTCATGTCCGACTCTGTGCGACCCCATGGACTGCAGCCCACCAGGCTCCCCCATCCCTGGGATTCTCCAGGCAAGAACACTGGAGTGGGTTGCCATTGCCTTCTCCAATGCATGAAAGTGAAAAGTGAAAGGGAAGTCGCTCAGTCGTGTCTGACTCTTAGTGACCCCATGGACTGCAGCCCACCAGGCTCCTCCGTCTATGGGATTTTCCAGGCAAGAGTACTGGACTAGTGGAGCACAACTCTTTTGTAAATTCGTCATACAACATTGGGGAAATCCCCAAATGCAGATTTCTTTTGTTTGTTCATAAAATTTGTTTTCCAAAATGTCTTCCCCCTTTTCTTATAGACCTATTAAGTTCTCTGAGGGTAGGAATCATACCTTGTTCATTTTTGTATCCTAGGCATAATTCTAGGCATACAGCAGGTGCTCAATAAATGTGTGACTAATATGTTCAATGAGTAGTGAAAAGATGCAACTTGAAGTTAGAAGGCCTGTGACTGTTTTTCCCCATTAATTCACTTGAGCTTTAAGACCTTTGTAGAGTATGTAGTATCTTTTCAACCTCAGTTTCATCAACTCATCAGTGTACTGCTTGTTCCATTTACTTCAAAAAATTGAGAAAAAAATAAAATTTATCTTATCTCTTAAGATTCCAAAAGAGTGTCAAAGAGGAGATATCTTTTTGGTAATACTTTAATTGTTATTTAGTATTTAAACTTTTTCTTGAACATTAAATATGATGCTCAAGATGTTATATACAATAAATTTCTTAATGACAGTAATCATGCTAAAATTTTTTTAAACATTGTTCCTTTCTATTATTTTTCTATTTAGTAGATATTTATGACTCATTTCATTATAAAAGTTTTTTGTTTGGGAGGAACTGCTGATCTCTAGATGTATTCCAAAAATTGTAGGGCAAGAAATTTTCTTCAAAATATGCATGTCGGGGCCGCGCGCGCGGCGGCGTTTGAATGGCCGTTCCTGGATCTCGGCCGGGGAGCCGAGGGATAGTCTGGGCTGCCGGGCGCAGTCGGTCAGCGCCTGGGCTTGGCGGAGGCGCCGGGGTACCATGAGGCGCCGGTATTTAAGAGATTATGGCATCTGAAACCCACAATGTTAAAAAACGCAACTTTTGTAATAATACTGAGGATCATTCCATTGATCTTCCTAGAAAAAGGATCTCTAATTTCACTAATAAGAACATGAAGGAGGTTAAGAAATCTCCAAAACAGTTGGCTGCTTACATAACTAGAACAGTTGGACAAGCTGTGAAAAGCCCAGATAAACTACGTAAGGTGATCTATAGAAGAAAGAAAGTTCATCATCCTATTCAAAATCCTTGTTACAGAAAAAAGCAGTCCCCTAAAAGTGGGGGCTGTGTCATGGCAAATAAAGAAAATGAACTGGCTTGTGCAGGCCACCTCCCTGAAAAATTACGGCATGAGAGTCGAACATATTTGATTAACTCCAGTGATTCTGGTTCTTCACAGACAGAAAGCCCATCATCAAAATATAGTGGCTTTTTTTCTGAGGTTTCTCAGGACCATGAAGCAATGGCACAGGTTTTGTTCAGCAGGAATTTGAGACTGAATGTAGCTTTAACTTTCTGGAGAAAGAGAAGTATTAGTGAACTTGTAGCATATTTAGTAAGGATAGAGGACCTTGGAGTTGTGGTAGATTGCCTTCCCGTGCTCACCAATAGTTTACAGGAGGAAAAACAGTATATCTCACTTGGCTGCTGTGTAGATTTGTTGCCTCTAGTAAAGTCACTACTTAAAAGCAGATTTGAAGAATATATAATAGTTGGTTTAAACTGGCTTCAAGCAGTCATAAAAAGGTGGTGGTCAGAACTATCATCCAAAACAGAAGTTGTGAATGATGGAAATATTCAGATTTTAAAACAGCAATTAAGTGGGTTGTGGGAGCAGGAAAACCATCTTACTTTGGTTCCAGGATATACTGGTAATATAGCCAAGGATGTAGATGCTTATTTATTACAGTTGCATTGAAAGACTTCATCTATAGCATTTGGCTATTCAAAACATCCTTGGACTATATGATTTCCCCAAAAATATCTCATCTGAGAACTGTGAACTATGGAAGAAATCAAAACCATTTTTTCCTCTAAAGAAACGTATGATGAAACCACTAATGAAATGCTACCGATCTGCTTCACATTGAAGTGGAAAAAGATCCAAAAGGAGCAGCTTCAGCTTCAATGAGGTGAAAGTGCACTACGAAGATTGTTCACCTCTGCTGCGTTTGGGATTTATATGGTTATATGGTAACATTGTTTAAGAACTACTGGGTCTTAATGCAATCCTGCATAAGAATATAATTTATACTATGTGAAAAATAAGACAGGACTTATTACTAGGAATCACAGAGACCAATCATCATTACTTTTTTTTAAGATTGTGTTTTATAAGAAAACACTTATATGTGTGCAGCTACTATTTTCTTATGTTGAAAAGACTTTGAAAGTTTAAACCATTATAGCAAATAATCAGTACTAAAAGTTTTTTGTTCACACTGAGATACTGTGTATGCAAAATGCCTTAATTATTAATAAGCCAATGTGTATGATAACAATATCTGTTTAAGAAAATTAAAAGCAACCATGCTTCTGGCATGATAAAATCATGGAATTAAATCAGGGGTTTCCATTCATGTAGAATGTTGTTAAAACTTATTCTACACCATTCTTAAAACTTGAGAATATTTTTAGTATCTCTGATTTTTTTTTTTGCCAGAATCATGTCATGTATGTATATATGTGTTACTCCTATATATAAGAAAAAGGCGAATCTGTATTTGTATGAATGCTTAACTGGAAATGTCTATGGAATTGACTAATTTATATTCACTTTTTATTGTATATAAATTTCTGATATTTTCAGTTCTGTATCATTTAAAGTTTTCTTCATTTGAGTAAATTGACTAAATATTTCTATTTTTTGCTTTTTTAAGTTCTGATTTTATATGAATTCTACTTTTTTTCACTACATATGTTTAAAGAATTACATACAATGCTTTAGAAATGTTAAAAAAAAATATGCATGTCTGTAAACCTCCATCTTACCTTCCTAACGAATATTGAGAATAATAAAATATACACTTACCCTTTTATCTGACAGCTTTTACCCCAAGTTACCCAGAATAACTGATAATACTGTATTCTGTCATACTCTTAATTAGGTGAAGGGGGTCCAATAAGGTTCCTAATAGTAAGTACAGTATTAATCAGTCACTCATCTAGCAGTCTTACTTTCTAGAATATTTTGATCATGGGAATAAATAAAATACCACCAAACATAATGCTGCTGCTGCTATTAAGTCGCTTCAGTCATGTCCAGCTCTGTGCGACCCCATGGACGGCAGCCTACCAGGCTCTGCTCTCCCTGGGATTCTCCAGGCAAGAACACTGCAGTTGGTTGCCATTTCCTTCTCCAATGCATGAAAGTGAAACGTGAAAGTGAAGTTGCTCAGTCATGTCTGACTCTTCGCAACCCCATGGACTGCAGCCTTCTAGGCTCCTCCGTCCATGGGATTTTCCAGGCAGGAGTACTGGAGTGGGTTGCCATTGCCTTCTCCACCAAACATAATGAAACTGTCACAAAACCTGCAAACTTTACTGCTTAAAGAAGGAGCTACCACCTTTCTTCTTAGGCAATAAATTTAATTTTACCCATTATATTTAGTAATCTGACTTCCCTTGGGAAGCTTGAGTTCTGTGAGTTACAGTTAATTCAAATTAGGCAACAAGCTATGGACGGCAAAATAGAAATAGAGAACGGTAAGAAATAAACATTACAGTAGGACTTTGACAGCACAGGACAGAGAGCTGTAAGGGAAGAAGAAAGAATTAATTGTATTAACAGGAGTCTAAGGGAATTAAAAACCAAGATAACCATGATGGTGTGATCACTCACCTAGAGCCAGACATCCTGGATATTAAGTGGTCCTTAGAAAGCATCACTACGAACAAAGCTAGTGGAGGTGATGGAATTCCAGTTGAGCTATTTCAAATCTTGAAAGATGATGCTGTGAAAGTGTTGCACTCAATATGCCAGCAAATTTGGAAAACTCAGCAGTGGCCACAGGACTGGAAAAGGTCAGTTTTCATTCCAATCCCAAAGAAAGGCAATGCCAAAGAATGCTCAAACTACCGCACAATTGCATCATCTCACATGCTAGTAAAGTAATGCTCAGAATTCTCCAAGCCAGCAATACGTGAACCGTGAACTTCCATATGTTCAAACTGGTTTTAGAAAAGGCAGAGGAACCAGAAACATGTATACTATCATGTAAGAATCAAATCACCAGTCTATGTCTGATGCAGGATACAGCATGCTTGGGGCTGGTGCACGGTGATGACCCAGAGAGATGTCATGGGAAGGGAGGTGGGAGGGGGGTTCATGTTTGGGAACGCATGTACACCCATGGTGGATTCATGTCAATGTATGGCAATTTTATTTTTATTTTAAATAAAATTTAAAAAAAAATAGAAAAGGCAGAGGAACCAGAGATCAAATTGCCAACATCCACTGGATCATGGAAAAAGGAAGAGAGTTCCAGAAAAACATCTATTTCTGCTTTATTGACTATGCCAAAGCCTTTGTGAGAATCACAATAAACTGGAAAATTCTTCAAGAGATGGGAATACCAGACCACCTGACCTGCCTCTTGAGAAACCTGTATGCAGATCAGGAAGCAACAGTTAGAACTGGACATGGAACAACAGACTGGTTCCAAATAGAAAAAGGAGTACATCAAGGCTGTATATTGTCACCCTGCTTATTTAACTTCTATGCAGAGTACATCATGAGAAACGATGGGCTGGAAGAAGCACAAGCTGGAATCAAGATTGCCGGGAGAAATATCAATAACCTGAGATATGCAGATGACACCACCCTTATGGCAGAAAGTGAAGAGAAACTAAAAAGCCTCTTAATGAAAGTGAAAGAGGAGAGCGAAAAAGTTGACCTCAAGCTCAGCATTCAGAAAACAAAGATCATGGCATCCAGTCCCATCACTTCATGGGAAATAGATGGGGAAACAGTGGAAACAGTGTAGACTTTATTTTTGGGGGCTCCAAAATCACTGCAGATGGTGACTGCAGCCATGAAATTAAAAAGACACTTCCTCCTTGGAAGAAAAGTTATGACCAACCTAGATAGCATATTGAAAAGCAGAGACATTACTTTGCCAACAAAGGTCTATCTAGTCAAGGCTATGGTTTTTCCAGTGGTCATGTATGGATGTGAGAGTTGGACTGTGAAGAAAGCTGAGCGCCGAAGAATTGATGCTTTTGAACTGTGATGTTGGAGAAGACTCTTGAGAGTCCCTTGGACTACAAGGAGGTCCAGCCAGTCCATTCTAGAGATCAGTCCTGGGTGTTCTTTGGAAGGAATGATGCTAAAGCTGAAACTCCAATACTTGGCCACCTCATGTGAAGAGTTGACTCATTGGAAGACTCTGATGCTGGGAGGGATTGGGGGCAGGAGGAGAAGGGGACCACAGAGGATGAGATGGCTGCATGGCATCACCGACTTGATGGACATGAGTTTGGGTCAACTCCGGGAGTTGGTGATGGACAGGGAGGCCTGGCATGCTGCAATTCATGGGGTCGCAAAGAGTTGGACATGACTGAGTAACTGAACTGAACTGAACTGGACTGTAGCCTACCAGGCTCCTCTGTCCATGGGATTTTTCAGGCAAGAATACTGGAGTGGGTTGCCATTTCCTTCTCGAGGAGATCTTCCTAACCCAGGAATTGAACCTGGGTCTCCTGCCTTGTGGGCAGACGCTTTACTGTCTGAGCCACTAAGGAATCAGCCTGGTGAATTCAAATCAGTGAATTGACAAGTTGAGTCCAATTATCTTGGTTACTTTGTAGGAGTATTGAACTATAAATGTTATGGCAATAAAATGAGTGTTGTGCTGCGTCACTTCAGTCGTGTGCAACTCTGTGTGATTCTCTGGACTGTAGCCCACTGAGCTCTGTCCTTGGGATTCTCCAGGCAAGAATACTTGAGTGGGTTGCCATACCCTCCTCCAGGGAATCTTCCTGACCCAGGGATTGAACCCACAGCTCTTACGTCTTCTGCATTGGTAGGCAGGTTCTTTACCACTAGCGCCACCTGGGAAGCCAGCAGTACAAGAATTGATACTAAAAATTATCCTGAAACAACAACATAAAACCTGAATTATGTTCAGAATGCTTTTGGGTAGAATGTGAAGTACATTTCAGAATTTCTTCAGAACTTACTATAATTAAGTTTGGGTGGTTCCCAATTATCTGAAAGTTTTATTTAAGTCAGAATGACTTATTTCCTAACTAAATGCCTACTGAATTAAAAAAAAATAGTTATTTTTGGTTCCATGAAAAAAATTGCACAGTTGTTGTTTTATGACTGCCTAGTTATTCACCTTCAGATGCATCACCTTCAAATTATTCTGTCTAGCTATGACAGGAAGAGGCCATGTTTTTTGAAAATCATATTCCTTTAAGTAAAAATTTCATATAATTACTAACATTTGAAGTTTTGCACTTGATTTTTAAAACAAAATTTAATCCAATTGGCATTTTTCAAGTAGTTAGATTTTTATACTCAGTTTTTTTTCCCAGAAAAATAAGTCAGTATACTTTGGAACCCGTCCATTGCTTTTCTAGACAAATTGTATTTCAGTTATCATAGAAGCTATCTTCTATTTGGTTGATGATTTGTTTATAGGTACTTTGCATTGAAAGACAACTTGTTGAAATTGCTGAGACTTTATTTCTTCAGTTTTTAAATGGAGTAAGGAGTTAACAGTTGTAGCAAAAGAGAATTATGTTTTATTAAAGTAAAACTTTAAAGGGCTATTTTTCTTCATAACACATTAAAATAAAGCTTTAAAGGGTTATTCATCATACCACATTAAAAACACTCCCAAACAAAATCTGCCACAGCACCTTAAACATGGCAGATGTTTGAGACATAATAAGATGCATGAATGAGCATTGAATTTAAGCTAGTTATCATCATTGTCATGGGGACCTACGTACTGGTAGAGTCTTAGATGTCATTTATTTTAAAAATTTGTAACTGGAAAATGTTAACCATTTTATACTAATTGTATTTATTTGTGTCTGGGATGCAGGTGGCGATAAAAATAATAGACAAATCTCAGCTGGATGAAGTGAACCTTGAGAAAATCTACCGAGAAGTCAAAATAATGAAACTGTTAGACCACCCTCACATAATCAAACTTTATCAGGTATGACTTAACTTTATACTTCTACATGCTTCTCACATTCAGTACTCTATTTTACATCATCATTTTTCTCTTTTATGTTAGTTTTTTCAGTCTCTAAAAAGATAATTATATGCCTTTATTAATATGAATGCTTCCATTTCTCTATAGTTAAAAATTAGGAGATAAAAACTACTACCAGCTTAACTTTAAGTTGTTTCTCAGACTGTAAGTTATTTACTTTCAAAGTTTGTAGTTGTGCATTTATGATAATCTGCTTAAACCTGCTGGCTTTAGTGGTGGGTGGTTTAATGGATACAACAGTTTTGCTTATTTAAAAAATAATGCTGTTTATGTTATATAAACTACAAAGGCTAAAATAGACTTACTTTAGTGACATACATTATAATACCTAAAGTCAAGTCTTTATTTAAGGGAGGGTTCTTTTATCAGGTAAAGCAAATCATTCATTAAAAAAAAATAACCTTATTAAGGTGTAATTTTCATAAAATAAACTGCATGAGTTTCAAGTATAAGCCATGTTTTTAAAAAGGAAGATTTTTCTCAGATTTCTAAATTTATGTTTCAGAATGGTAATGTAATACAAAACATTTTATATTTCTATTCATTAATATTTAAAATTTTTATGTTAGAAAACTATTTTTAAGCTAAAATGTTATAGTGTGCTTGCTAGTCTATGACTTTGCTCTCCAAAGTGCAGTGTGTGACCTTAGAGATGTGCTGTGCTCAGCCTATACTTGCTGTGGGAGCTGATTGTCAAATTTTCAGAAGTTTTGTGAGTCAGTTAACATGCTAATAGCTCAAAATCAGTGATGGTAGGAGTATTTTTACTCTGCAGAAATTGGTTTAAAAGTCAGAGCCGTTTTCTCCCTCCCTCAGTGAGCTGGAGCTAGCACGCTGTTGTATGCATGCATGCTAAGTCACTTCAGTCACATCTGACTCTGTGTGACCCTATGGGCTGTAGCCTGCCAGACTCCCCTGTCCATGGGATTCTCCAGGCAAGAATACTGGAGTGGGTTGCCGTGCCCTCCTCCAGGGGATCTTTCTGACCCAGGGATGGAACCCACGTCTCTTACGTCTGCATTGGCAGGTGTGTTCTTTACCACTAGCACCCCCTTGGAAGTCCAGAACACTACTCTGTGCGCTCAGATTGGTTAGCACAAGTGTCCCTCGGGATATAGTAAAAAAAAATTAGAACTTCCAAGTCTGTTTATCTTTTTTGTTTATCTTCTTGTGTTCATTTTATAATGTATGTATTTATAAAATGGCACAAGTATACAGTTTGTGTCTCTGCATGTATGTATTCATAAACACATCTACATATGTGTGTATGTATACATTTACATGTATACATACATATACATACATATTTGGCATTATTGAGAGAGATTTTTAGTTTAAACCTTGTGGAGACTGTTGGAGAGCATTTCCGTTAGCTGAGAATGAGAGACTCGGTGTATGTGCCACTCAAAACAATTCCTAAGGTTCTAAAACTGTGGAGGGCCTCTTAGATCAAATTTATATCAGAGTACTTCTCCCTTTAAGCTTTTTTTTTTCCCCTAAAGAGGATGCTTGTAATAAACTAATCACATGCTTAGAAGTCTGATGAACCATAGCCCAAAGTGAGGTTAAAACTACCGTGATTCTTCAGCTGCTGCTGCTGCTAAGTCACTTCAGTCGTGTCCAACTCTGTGTGACCCCAGAGATGGCAGCCCACCAGGCTCCCCCGTCCCTGGGATTCTTCAGGCAAGAACACTGGAGTGGGTTGCCATTTCCTTCTCCAAGGCATGAAAGTGAAAGGTGAAAGTGAAGTCGCTCAGTCGTGTCTGACTCTTAGCGACCCCATGGACTACAGCCTACCAGGCTCCTCCATCCATGGGATTTTCCAGGCAAGAGTACTGGAGTGGGGTGCCATTGCCTTCTCCAAGGCATGAAAGTGAAAGGTGAAAGTGAAGTCGCTCAGTCGTGTCTGACTCTTAGCGACCCCATGGACTACAGCCTACCAGGCTCCTCCATCCATGGGATTTTCCAGGCAAGAGTACTGGAGTGGGGTGCCATTGCCTTCTCCAAGGCATGAAAGTGAAAGGTGAAAGTGAAGTCGCTCAGTCGTGTCTGACTCTTAGCGACCCCATGGACTACAGCCTACCAGGCTCCTCCATCCATGGGATTTTCCAGGCAAGAGTACTGGAGTGGGGTGCCATTGCCTTCTCCTGATTCTTCAACTATACTTCAGTTAATAAACAAAGCAAACAAACCAAAAGCTGCCATGATTCACATGATAATTCTGTGCTTATTTGAACTCCAGTAATCAGTTACATTGACTTACTCTTTGACTTGTTTAGACCCAAATTGTAGGTAGCCCTTAGTTTTCTAGCATGTTTTAGAACAGTCTTAAATCTGAATGTTAGAGCAGAATTGGTTTTTAGCCTTTCAGTAGATAGTAGTTAAATATTACATTTACTAGCATGTGCCAGTATGTATGTTCCTTTCTAGATTTAGAAAAACTAATTTAAATAAAAATGTATTGCAGTGGAACTGTGGAAGAAGATTTTGAACAATGTTTTAAAATAACAGTACTTTGTAAAAATATGAAAGTGTAGTAAGAGGATTACCACACTGTGACAGATTAGCTAGGTTACAGGCCAGATTAACAGCTCTATTATTCATTTCTTAATCAGAATCTACCATATAACACAGCTAGAAAAGTCACTGAGGAGGTTAAAAAGTTGTTCTTCAAAACTCCTATTACCTATATCCGTATTTTTCAAACTTGAATAAGAATGGTAGTCTGCTGAAGGTGTGGTGAAAGTGTAAATCTGTGTCAGTAGATCTGGCGTGGGGTCTGAGAGTTTACGCTTCTAACAGGCGTCTGGGGCAGTGCTGCTGCTGCTGGTTGTAAACCACGTTGGGAAGACGCATAATCTAGAGTTTTCACAAAGGTATTAGGATAAGGATATTGTCAGTCTTATAAACATCACCAGCTTCTGAATCGTCCATAACTTGACACTTTTATTAGTTGTTTTAATTTAGGTAATTCCATAGAGGTCTTGCCTGGTGGCTCAGTAGTAAAGAATCCACCTGCCAATGCAGGAGACGCAGGTTCAGTCTGTGGGTCAGGAAGATCCCCTAGATAAGGAAATGGCAACCCATTCCATTATTCTTGCCTGGAAAATCCTATGGACAGAGTAGCCTGGCGAGCTACAGTTCATGGAGTCACAAAGTTGGACATGATTTAGTGACTAAACAACAACAATATCACAGAATGTTGTAGTAAATAGCAATCTTTTCCTGTCAAACTAATATGGAATTACTTATCAATAGGTAATGGAGACCAAAAGCATGTTGTACCTTGTGACAGAATATGCCAAAAATGGAGAAATTTTTGGTAAGCACATTTCTTTTAATATTTTAATTTGAAAAATGTCAGTAAGCTTTTTGAATAGAGTATTTTCTATTAATTCTCCTGCTTGCTTAAAAGTTGCTAATGTGAATTAGAAATTTTAAAGTATTATATTATAATAAAATATACAGTAAGCTAAAAAGATAGAATATAATTTGTTCTCTTATATTTATGATATTAAAGCTATTGCTTAAGTCTCTCATCTGTGTTGAAGAGATTGGAAAATCAAAGTTGCGGGAAACTTTCAGTCATACTGCAAAGGAGATTCTTTTAATCTTCCTTTTTACTCTTTTTACAGGGTAAAAGATAAGTCAACAAATATTTATTGAGCTTGTACTATGTCTCAGACATTGTACTAGGTGTAGGGGATACAGTGGTGACCTAAATAACAGTCCCTGCTGTTGTGGATTTTACGGTTTAGTACGCTGTTAACTTTAGCTGTAGATCTCTGGGAAGTTGCTAAACCTCTCTGGGACTCTCAGTTTCTTTATTTCTTAATAAAAAATATTTGATTAATTGGTTTATATGATCTATTCTAACTCTTAAAAATTATAACTATTTTATTGGTTCTAGCTTTCATCTATTTTATTGTTACTTTATGGAATAAGAACACCATAAATAGTCTAAATATTTTGTTTTTTAACCTAAGTCCAAAATTGTTTTTGAAACAGCTTTATTGAGGACTTCACATACAATAAATTGTGTGTACTTAATGTGAACAGTTTAATAAGTTTTCAGACACACGTGTGAAAGAAACCATCACTGCCATCAAGATAACCATCACTTCCCAAAGTTTCTTCATAACCCTTTGTAATCTCTCTTGCCCCACTTCACCACTAGGCAAGCACTGATGTGTTTTCTGTCACTATAGATTATTTCTTCGGCAGTTTAAAGGTACTCATGTAGTCTGTACCTTTTCTTCATCTGGCTGTTTTCTCTCAGTATAATTATTTTAAGATCCTTCCATTTAGTTGGACATACCAGCGTATCATTTCATTTTATTGTAGGTTGTATATAATTTTGTAAATATACCCCAGGTTGCTTATCCATTTGTGTGTGGATGGACATTTCAGTTGGCTGCAGTTTTTGGCTACTACACACGAATTGCTGTGAACATTCATGTGTAAGTCTTTAACTTAGAGACTACCTTCAAATAATATTCACCACTTAACATATAGTATATATTACTATGCTCAGTCGCTCAGTCCTGTCCAACTCTTTGTGACCTCATGGACTATAGCCTGTCAGGCTCCTGTGTTGATGAGATTTTCAGGCAAGAATATTGGAGTGGGTTGCTGTTTCCTCCTCCAGGAGATCTTCCTGATCCAGGGGTTGAACCCATATCCCTTGCATCTCCTGCATTGGCAGACGGGTTCTTTACCACTAGCAAGAACCTTAAAATAATATACTTGTTTTTTTTTAATGAGTTAATTACTTTGGCTGTGTCAGGTCTTTGTTGTGTCACCTGAGATCTTCATTGTGTCATGTGGGCACGTGGACTCAGTAGTTGTGCACACAAACTTAGTTGTCCCATGGCAGGTGGAATCTTAGTTGGACCAGGGATCGAAGCTATACCCCCTGCATTGCAAGGCAAGTTCTTAATCACTGGATCACCAGAGAAGTCCTTGATGATATACTTCTGTTTAACGCCTCCTTGCCTTTATTGTCTTGTCATACATTTTATTTATACCTGTTTTATGAAACACAAAATGCAGTGTTGTTCTTTTTGTTTAAAAAGTTAATTATGTTTTAAAGAGATTTCATTATTTTTAAAATTCATGCATTTACTAGTGGAGTTACCGTTGACATATCCCTATATGTGGATGCCTGTTTTCTCATCTTTATTCTTTTATTTGGAAACATACTTTTATCTGGCATCATTTTTCTTCTGCCTGAAGGACTTCATTTAGCATTTCTTACAGAGCGGGTCTGTTGATGATGAAATCTTTAAGCTTTTGTGTATCTAAAATAATCCTTATTTTGTCTATTCTTCAATGACACTTGTACTGGATATGTAATTCTAGGTTGACTTTTTTCCTTCAGTGCTTTAAAGATATTGCTCCACTGTCTTCTCTTTTGCATTATTTCTGACAAGAAATCTGCTGTCATCTTTTTCCTTTATATATCGTATATAAAGTGCCCTTTTTTCCCTGGCTGCTCCTAAGATTTTCTGTTTATCACTGTTTTTAACAGTTTGATTATGATGTGCCTTTGTATGGTTTTCTTCATGATTCTTAGGTTTGCTGTTTGTTGCTTCTTAAATTTGTGAATGTTAAGTTTTCGTGAAATTCAGAAAAATTTCAGCCATTATACTTCTGGCCTTTTCTTCAGAGACTCCAATTACACATATATTAGGCTCTTTGAAGTCCTCCCACTGCTCACTGATTCTAATTTAGAAAATTCCTCTTTCTCTCTGCATTTCATTTTGGATAGCTATTATTATTTCTGTGTCTTCAAGTTATTTAAATTCTTTAGCTATTTGTTTCAACTAGAGGCTTCTTAACTGATGTTTTAGTAGAATTGTGTGGGCTTGAAGCCAAAAAAGTCTAGTTTACAATGCTGGCTACCCCATGTTAATTGTCTTTCAAGAAATCTTTATTGAAAACTGATTGTATACCGCAGACTTTTCTGTGTGGGAAGAATTCCTCAATAAGAAAAACAGACAAAAATTCCTTATCTCAGGAACCTTAGGTTTTATTGTGGGGAGAGAGACAATATGCAAAATAAGTAAATTGTATATAGTATACTAGGTGGCAGTACATGCTATAAAAATAAGAAAGAAAGGAAGGGGGCATGTGGAGTGGGAGAGTTGTTTGTGGTCTGACACAGAGTGGTCAGGAAAGGCCTTGCTGACATTTGCACCAAGACTTGAAAGCAGAGTGGAAGATGTAGGGAAATGAGAGTGATCCCAGTAGAGGAAAGAGTAAATGCAAAGGTACTGAGGCAGCAGTGTGCTTGGCATGTTCAAGGCGTAGCAGGGAGGCCAGTGCAACTGGAAAGAAGCAAGCAACAGGGAAGAGCCAGCAAGGAGGAACAGTAGAAAGGTCAGACAAGATCAGAAAGGTAGAGGTGAGGCAGCAGTGGGGCAGATTTGGGGGCTTTGCAGACCACGTAAGGAATGTGATTCTTCCCTTCAACAAAATTAGAGAACCATTAGAGAGGTATTTGAGCAAAGAAGTGATTGCATCTAATCTATATATATATGCACACACACACACATATATTTTTTTAATGCTGCATCCCAGAGCTTATGGCCCAACAAAGATCTGTATAGTCAAAGCTGTGGTTTTTCCAGTAGTCATGTGTGGATGTGAGAGTTGGACTATACAGAAAGCTGAGTGCCAAAGAATTGATGCTTTTGAACTGTGGTGTTGGAGAAGACTCTTGAGAGTTCCTTGGACTGCAAGGAGATCCAACCAGTCCATTCTAAAGGAGATCAGCCCTGGGTGTTCTTTGGAAGGAGTGATGCTAAAGCTGAAACTCCAGTATTATGGCAACCTGATGCAAAGAGCTGACTCATTTGAAAAGACCTGATGCTGGGAAAGATTGAGGGCAGGAGGAGAAGGGGACAACAGAGGATGAGATGGTTGGGTGGCATCACTGACTCAACGGACATCAGTTTGAGCAAGCTGTGGGAGATGGTGAAGGACAGGGAAGTCTGGCATGCTGCAGTCCATGGGGTCTCAAAGAGTCAGACATGACTGAGCAACTGAACAACAACAAGAGCTTATAGGATTTAGTTCCCCAACCAGGTATCAAATCCATGCCCCCTCATTGGAAGCACGTAGTCTTAGCCACTGGACCACCATGGAAGTCCCTAAGTTAATATTTTTAGAGCATCACTGGCTGCGATGAAGAGATAGTAGTGAGCAATAGATGATAGTGAGCAAGGATGGAAATGGGAGCCCAGGTAGGAGAGAGAATGATGGCTCAGACCAGGGTAGCAGAAGTGCGCATGGTGCTAAGTATGCTAATGGTATGTTTTGGATGAGTAGAATCAGTAGGATTTCTTGACAGATGAAAACCACCCAAATATTGAATATTAGGAAAGAGACCAATGTCTCATCCCTGAGGCAGTCAAACATTTAAAACTTGGAAGAACCAGCAAAGAAGAAGAGAAGAAAACCAAAAGAATGCAGTGTCCTGAAAACCAACACATGAAGAAAGTGTTTTCAGAAGGACAGGGTGAGCGTCTGTAGCAGATGCTGCTGGTAGTCAAGAAGGATGAGGAGCGACGTTTAACCATTGTATCTGGCCCTTGGTAAGAGCAGTTTTGGTGGAGTGAATTGGCCAAAGCTATGTTCAAGAGCAAATGAGAGAAGAAAACCAGAGAGAGCCAAATACACAGCTCTTAAAAGGATTTCTTCTTCACAAAGAGAGGGGAAAAAAGGGGGGGTAAGGTAGTTGAGAAGGGCAGTGGGGTCAGGGGAAGGCCTTTGAAGTCTTTATTCATTGGAATACTTTTTCAAGCTTCAGGCTGCAATTTTATCGATAAACTAGAGAGAAATGGCTATTATGTGTTAGATGTCATTTTTATGAAAATGGAAAATTCTGTTACTCCTTCTTGCTAAGACCTTTGATGATTAAAGTTGGGTCACATTGTTTTATATAAATTGAAGCATAATTTTGAGATTTTTAATATAAAAAGTTTATTTTGACTATAAAACGGCCAGAGTAAATGTGGAAGATAAGACACAGTAAGCTGTAGATTTAAGTAGTTGCAAGCAAAGCCAATTTCTGATGTGGTAACCACAAGGACAGTAAAATAGAAAGTGAGAAGATGAAGTGCACAGAATATTAATCAAGTAGTGAAAATGTATATGTAACATTCCAAGTAGATTCTGAGCTGCAAATCTTTTCAGTCTGTTTTAGATGACACAAATGTAATGTTCAACTATGTATTAAGAACTATATGTTAAAATCTATTGTTCATGTTTATATTATTGAGGTTACTCTTTACAAATACCTTTAGTGCCTCCTCTGTGCTGGAGGGCATTGTGGGGTTTTTTTTCCTTTGTTTTGGCTGTTGATGGGTCTTCATTGGGGCCTATAGGCTTTCCCTAGTTGTGGGACACGGGCTTAGTTGTCCTGCAGTATGTGGGATCTTAGTTGCATGACCAGAAAACGAACCCACATCCTTTGCATTGGAAGGTAAATTCTAACCACTGTACCACCAGGGAAGTCCCTGTGTCCTCCCCCCAGCACACACCTTTTTTTTTTCCCCATTCCTTTAGTTTAGGTTATCAGCAAGTCATACTTTGTGTTCTTGGAAAATAACTTGAAAATTAAATCCTGTTTTCCACAGTCATCACCTTTATCTAGACTTTCATCACCTCATCTCAATTATGAAAACCTCATATTTTACCACCTCTATTTCTTTTCCAGTCAAGTACATTTCTGATATATTTCCTATTTAATCTTTCCCAACTATTATTTTTATTATATTACCACTGTGTTCATTAACCTTTACTTACCTTCGTATTACTTACTGGATAAAATTCAAACTTCAGTCTGCAAATAGGGTGCTCCACTAAGTAAATGAATGTGCCCAATTATTCCTTACATAGGTCCACAGATGATCCTTAGTTATGGATAACCAGTTGCCTCAGTTAATAATTAGTCTTCTTTCCTTCTTCCCTTCCTCCCTTCTTCAGTCTCTTTCTTTCCATCTTTCTTGGTCTGTATCTTTCTATCTTACAAGTTTTTATTTTTACAAAAGTTAAACATGTACTTGGGTAAGAAGTTAAACAATTCTGCCAGATTTGTTACCAAAAAATGCCAGTTTCCCATCCTCTTCCCCACCCCTATTTCCCTTTCACAGGGGCTGCCACTTGTACTTCTTTCAGCTGGTTAATTCAGATTTGCTTCCATTTTCCTAAGTAATATGATTATATTGCAGCTTCTGGCTTTTTCTGTTTAAGGCACAGTTTTTTGAATACTTCTTGAATTCTTTACCTACTCCTATAAGTAAGTAGCATATGTTAGAGAGGTGTGTAGAGTCAGTTGTGAAAAACCTTGAGTGTTTTGATAAAGGCTTAGGATGATTTGTTAGAGTGGGCGTCTGTGAGCCAAAAGGTGAAGATGAGCCAAAAGGTAATTATCTTTGTGAGGACTTGGTTAGGAAGATAAATCCAACAAGGGTATGTAGTGTAAAGTAACGGAGGAAAGAAGCGATTTAGGAGATTATTTTATTGTCTAGAGATAGGAGGCTGAATGCCTAGATTAAGATGTTAATTGTCAGATTCTTATATGCAGAACTTATATGCAGAGTACATCGTGCGAAATGCCAGGCTGGATGAAGCACAAGCTGGAATCAAGATTGCTAGGAGAAATATCAATAATCTCAGATATGCAGATGACACCACCCTTATGGCAGAAAATGAAGAAAAACTAAAGAGCCTCTTGATGAAAGTGAAAGAGGAGAATGAAGAAGTTGGCTTAAAGCTCAACATTCATAAAACTAAGATCATGGCATCTAGTCCCATCCCTTCATGGCAAGTAGATGGGGAAACGGTGGAAACAGTGGCAGACTTTATTTTGGGGGGCTCCAAAATCACTGCAGACTGCAGCCATGAAATTAAAATATGCTTGCTCCTTGGAAGAAAAGTTATGACCAACCTAGATTGCATATTAAAAAGCAGAGACATTACTCTGCCAACAAAGGTCTGTCTAGTCAAAGCTATGGTTTTTCCAGTAGCCATGTATGGATGTAAGAGTTGTACTATAAAGAAAGCTGAGCGCTGAAGAATTAATGCTTTTGAACTGTGGTGTTGGAGAAGACTCTTGAGAGTCCCTTGGACTGCAAGGAGATCCAACCAGTCAATCCTAAAGAAAATCAATTCTGAATATTCATTGGAAGGACTGATGCTGAAGCTGAAGCTCCAATACTTTGGCCACTTGATGCAAAGAACTGACTCATTGGAAAAGACTCTGATGCTGGGAAAGATTGAAGGCAGGAGGAGAAGGGGACGACAGAAGATGAGGTGGTTGGATGGCATCACCGACTCAATGGACTTGAGTATAATGGACAGGGAAGCCTGGCATGCTAATGGACAGGGAAGCCTGGCATGCTGCAGTTCATGGGGTCGCAAAGAGTTGGACACGACTGAGTGACTGAACTGAACTGAACTGTCAGATTCTTGAGAAAAGATTTTAGGCAAGAGATATTTCCTAAATAACAGCGTTTATTGAGTACTCCTTTTCGTTGGGTGCTATTTAAAGTACTTTATATGATTTATTTATTTAAGCCTCACAAAAACCTTTTATAATAAGATAGGCACTGAAAGATTCAGTAATTTTTCCAAAGTCACACAGCAAATATGTGGGGAAGTCTGAATTTGAACCATGCAGTTCCTGAGTCTGTACATTAATAATTATAATCTGTCAGTTCACAAGAGAGGAAAATAGAGAGAGTTACGATTTAAAGCAGATATAATTGAAGAATATTTGTGGTGTGGATGACAGCAACAGAGAGACCTGATTCCCAACTAGAAAATTACAAATTAGATTTTAAATGTGCTGTCAGAGATAACATCAGGACATCTAGTTTGATGTGAGCTGTTGGCAGTTGAAGATATAGAAGCAAATGACATTCAAAAGAGAGCTTAAATTCAACAGAAAAAAGACAAACAACCCAATTTAACAATGTGCAAAAGACTAGAACCAAGCGCTTCACAAAAGAAGATATATTAATGGTCAATAAGCACATGAAAAATTTCTCAACATAATTTAGTCACCAGAGAAATGCAAATTAAAAGTCACAGTGAGATAACATTACATATCAACTAGAATGTCTTACATTTTAAAGATTATAGTAAATGTTAGTGAGAATCAGTTCAATTCAGTTCAGTCCCTCAGTCATGTCCGACTCTTTGCAACCCTATTGACTGCAGCACGCCAGGCCTCCCTCTCCATCTCCAACTCCCGGAGTCCACCCAAACTCATGTCCTTTGAGTCGGTGATGCCATCCAACCATCTCATCCTCTGTCATCCCCTTCTCCTCCTGCCTGCAATCTTTCCCATCATCAGGGTCTCTTCCAATGAATCAGCTCTTGGCATCAGGTGGCCAAAGTATTGGAATTTCAGCTTCAACATCAGTCCTTCCAATGAATACTCAGGACTGATCTCTTTTAGGATGGACTGGTTGGACCTCCTTGCAGTCCACAGGACTCTTAAGAGTCTTCTCCAACACCACAGTTCAAAAGCATCAATTCTTTGGCGCTCAGCTTTCTTTATAGTTCAACTCTCACATCCATACATGACCACTGGAAAAACCATAGCCTTTATTAGACGGACCTTTGTTGGCAAGTTAATGTCTTTGCTTTTTAATATGCTATCTAGGTTGGTCATACTTTTCTTAAGGAGCAAGCATATTTTAATTTCATGGCTGCAGTCACCATCTGCAGTGATTTTGGAGCTCCAAAAAATAAAATCAGCCACTAGTGAGAATATGAAGGAGCTAATATTCTCATATATTGGCAATGAGAGTCTAATGTGATGTATAGCAAATCAGAATAACTATTTCTCGGTTTTTTAGAAATTAAGCATATATCTACCCTGTTACTGAACCATTCCGTTCCTAGGTATTTACTCTAGAAAAATGAAAACAAATGTTCGTAAAATGACTTGTACAAGAATATTCATAGCAACCTTTTTCACAAACAGGAGCAACCCAAATGTCCATCTAGAAGAAAATGTATCCAAAACAAATTATGTATAGGAATACAGTGGGTGATGACACAGCAATAAAAAGGAATGAACTGCTTATACATGCAGCAACATAAACAAATCCTACGTTATGCTGAGCAAAAGAAGCTAGACAGAAAAGAGTTTATACTGTTATGGTCCTCCTCATGTGAAGTTCTAGAACAGGCAACACTAATCAATGTTAATGAGGTTGAAAAGTGGTTGTCTCTTTTCATTGTTTCTGGGGAGAGGGGAAAATCGACTAGAAAGGGGTAAGAGGCCACCGTCTCGAGTAGTGGAAATGTTGATTTTTGTTTTGAGTAGTGGTTATACAGAGTATACCATGATCAGAACTCATCTAAATCACTTTCTAAGAATTTACACTTTGTTGTAATGCAGATTATACCTCACTAAATCATTTTCTCTCAAAAAAAAAGGGGGGGGTTTAGTAACATAGGTATATATTTGAGAATTATCTATAGAAGTATGAGCGAAGCTTTAATTAATAATGAGACCTCAGAGAGAAGGCAGCTAAAAATTGAGTTTTGATTATGAAGGCAAGTTGGCAAAAAGGACTTGGTGAAGGATAGCTTCTGTCCTTATTAGACAAGAGAGAAGTTTAGAATGAAGAGGAATATGTTTGGTCATTAAGAGATCATCAGTTGGAAAAAGAAATGGCAAGCTACTCCAGTATTCTTACCTGGAAAATCCCGTGGACACCTTGGGGGCTAGAGTCCAGGGGATCGCAAGAGAGTCAGACATGACTTAGCAACTAAACAACAACAACAGCAAAGCTGGGAAAAACTAATCTATGTGTGTGTGATGTTTAGTTTTTACTTGGCATAAGTTTGAAAGGATGAAGATGAAAGCCAATTTTGTAAAATGTTTTTGGTCAAAAACGGGAAAAGAGAGATCATCAGTGCTTTGAAGAGAGTACTTTTCAATAAATTGGGAAATAAAGCCAAATTTCAAAAGGTTATGGGCTTATAGATGGTGAGAAAAGGGAGAAAGGTATTATGAAACTTATTTTGAGGCTTTTTTAAGGTAGAAAGGAGAGAAGGAAAAAACTGAGGGGTAAATTGGGGTCTGTGGAATTCAGTATGTGTCACGGTTTGTGGTGGTGGTCTTAGTGTTTGAAGATGCTAGGAAAGAAAAGAATATAGATAGGAAAGAAGAAACAGTTGGTGAAACAAGGTCCAAGGTTAGACAAGAAACAGCGGGATCAGGAGCACAGAGGGAATGGTCGGCTTAGAGGGGAGGAATTCCTCCTTCTCTGAGAAGGTGTGCAGGGGTGCACGCTCAGTGAGAATTAAAGCTTGGGCCAAGGACATGGCTACAAAGGCACTTTGGGGGACATAGAAGGAAGATGAGTTTGTTTGTATAGAACAGACTTAATTCTGTAGTGTAGCAAGTGAGGCATCAGGGAAAGAATGATCCATTAGACACTGTGGTGTGGGGAAGGGTTCAGAGCAGCTGGTGGTGTTCATATGAATGAAAGCATCGATCATTAGCTCTGTGGGAGGGCATTCATGGTAGACTCCCAATGAGCAGTGCTTTCCAACCCAGGAGGGGAAACAGTGGACACCGTGAATGAGCCAGGCTGGATGCTGGGAGGGGACGAGGACAGAGGCCCGCACACGTTCCAGTGGTGGCTAACCGTGAGATCCGAGTTCAGGAGCGAGATGAGTGAAGCAACAAAGGAGTCTCAGGAGCCGAGAAACAGCAGTGGAGCAGCTGAAGGTTAAGACGAGGGTGAAGTACTTTGGGAAAAAACCATGCATATATGAAAAATTAAAACTCTAACCTTGAGTCTGTGCGTAGCTTGCTACACCTCGCCGCTTGCAGGTTCCCTGTGCTTCTGGTGCTGACTGCCCTGACTGTGCCCTGCTCATTCAGGAAAGGCCTCGGGTCTTCATCTCTCCTCACCCACTCCTTTGCATAGAGAGAGGTTTCCTGCGCCATCTGGTTTTCTTGCTTCATCTGACTAGGTTTAGGCCAAAAGAGTGATTTTGGTGGCATGCTGAGAATGCATCTACAGTGCATGATTCCTGCATTATGAGGCTACGGTCTTTATGCCCTTAATTTTTGTTTGGTTGATTAGATTGCACCTTATTCTGCAGATGATTGAAAAAGCTTTAAATGAAAATAATACAAAAATAATCATTCTAAAATAGAAGCAAGAATAAAGGACTGAATCAGAGAATACATATAAGAGTAGAAAACAGCTATGGAAAGTGAAGGAAGAGAACACAGAAGCAGTAAGGGCCTAAGAGCTTCAGGTTAGGCTCTAAGCTTTCTGGCTGTCAAATGAAAAGAAGATGTAGCCATCTACAGAATTTTATCTAAGAAAAAGATGCCTATTCTTTAAAGAAAGAAAACCGTTTTCTCAGTAATAAATTCTAGAATAAAATTTTCCTTTGAGGTTTCTAATAGCGGGTACTAAGTAAGCCATCTTTTTAAAACCAAAATCCGATTAGAACTGATAAAACTTTTCAGAGGCTTCCATTGTTTTTGGAATAAAGTGCAGGAACTTGAACAAGGCCCGTAAAGATGATTTGTCTGGGCCTTAAGAACATTCACAACAAAGACTATCGTTCCTTGAACACTTGCCATGTGTTGGACATTCTGCTGTCCATTTACTGTGTCACTTTGTCCTCGCAAAAACCTTATCAGATAGGGACCGCGAATATTTCCATCTTACGATAGAGGAGACTGAGAAACAGGTTACACAGTTTGCCCAAGTCACACAGCACACGAGCAAATAACCAATATAACCAAGGCTTGAAGACGGAGCCTGACTTCAGAGGCTGGGCTGTGAATGACCCCACTGTGCTAACTGGTTATGTGCCTGCTGAAAGTTTTTTGAATTTAACAAGCTTCTTCTGTCACAGTGTCATTGCACATTACTGTTTCTTCTGCCTGAAGGATTCTGAGCCCTCCCCCTCATCCCCTTAAGCATGTCAATTAATTGAATCTTGAAGGATATAATTGATTTAATCATAATTAATTAAATGATCGTTAAAACTAGAAACAGGCAAAGCGTGTAACAGTTTGTCCACAATAGTGTATGGAACTGTTCTCCTTGATCGAGCTTCTGTGTTGTTCTGGTCCCATCTTCCCTCCTTGCCTTTAATGGAAGTAGGAAGAATTTGAACCCTTGTCTTCAGTACTTTGGAAAACTGGCTGGTGGACTTCTTACCAGCTCTAATGACCAAATCTAATCTAATGACCACAAAACCCATAACTAGGCTAATCTTCATTTTGATTCTCAGAACGTGTGAATTTCTGATTCCAGATCTGTGTTCTTGCTGATCTGGAGCCCAGGAACATTCTTTTCACTCTATATATTCAAGTCTTGTCTTTTTTAAAGGCCTAGTTGAAATTCCATACTGATTTCCTCTTTTGAAAGCATTTCATTCTCTTTCCTGTATAACTCACTTTAAAATTTGCCTACATACTGCCTTTCATTATTATTCAGGAGTTCTTGTGTATCTTTTTATCTCTGCTAGATTGTGAGCTCCTGTTGAGGACTTAGCACAATACCCAGCATTCTATAAACACCTGTCGGATGAATGTTGTAATAGTCTACTTTGACCTTATACACCTTATTTACTCAGTGCAGCCAACAGGAGAACACTGCCAGGTGAAGTAGTCTGAAGGTACTTCTTTGTTCAGATTTTGAAAGAAGTTTGCTGTTGGACTACTCTTTAAGAGATAAACATGAATGAGGAAATGCTAACTGAATCAAGGGAGAAAATTGGCTTCCTCTAGTGTACTGAGCAGTTTTTGAGTGCTTACTGGTAGTTGCCACCCCACAGTTACATTCTTTCTTCCAACTCCCACGTCCCTAAAATAACCCATTTGGGAGTAAAATGATAAGAGCTAAAAAATTTAATCTGAGTAATTTTTATATAGCAGTTAGTGCACACCTCTGAAGGATATTATTTTCTTAATCTAGCAGGGTGAAGTATGTAATGGCAAATGAATTTGCTGAAAAGAGCTTAGAGTTATTTATAAATATAAAGTTTTGACTCTGAAATTTTCCTTTGGAATTATGTGTGTGATTAATGAAAGTTATTCAAGATTCCTGCATTCTTCAGAACTGTTTCTCATGTTTGTCCATTTGTTCATCCGCAGAAAAAGGTGCAAAATCTTAGGGTGGTCACCTTGTCGGACACTTTGGGCACTGTTCAAACAATTAGACCAGCAGTCAGCAGATTATGGCCTGGTAATTAAATTATTCCTCCAGTACTCTTGCCTGGAAAATCCCATGGGCGGAGGAGCCTGGTAGGCTGCAGCCCATGGGGTCGCTAAGAGTCGGATACGACTGAGCGACTTGACTTTCACTTTTCACTTTCATGCATTGGAGAAGGAAATGGCAGCCCACTCCAGTGTTCTTGCCTGGAGAATCCCAGGGACGGGGGAGCCTGGTGGGCTGCCGTCTATGGGATCGCACAGAGTCGGACACGACTGAAGTGACTTAGCAGCAGCAGCAATTAAATTATTCAGGGCGTTTGTTTTCAGATTTCTGCTCCTTGGTATTCTGTATCTTTCTAGGCCAAGCATATGCCTGAGCTTTATTGATTCATTTCCTGTCTTTCCCTTTCAGTGGATATGTATTAGGATCCTGGCTCTGGTGACTGAAAGGGGGCTTTGTTTTAGCCAAAATACCTTTAGACACGTGATTACTCAGATACCCTAAGTGACAATTTTTGCAGCCTTTGGTTATCTTAACAGCATAAAGGTAATGTTTTACAAATTGTTCATTTGCCTTTTATTATAGGTTTAAATAAATTGTGAAGGTTTTCCTTACTTTATAATTCCAGAATTTAAGTTTTCATTCTTTGGGTTTTAAAATTATTAACTACGGTCCCAGGTGCAGTAGTGCTTAAATGTGTCCTTAACCTCTCCAGTGTCTTCCATCAGGGCTTTACTTTTGACCTTCATCATTTCTCACTTTAATAACTTGAGCAGCCTAAAGTCTCTTCGCCTCCAAATCTGTCCCTCTTCTAATCCATCTTCCATGTTGCTGTCAGAATGATCTTTCTAAAATGCAGATCTGATCCTTGTCAGTTTTCTGCTTAAAATAGTTCTGTTCTTCCCCATTGCCTTCAGTGTGTAAAATCAAGAGTTCATATAGAATTGATATAATGATTTAGCCCCCTGTCTGCCTTTGCAGTCGCAGCTCATCATGTGTTTTATGAGCTTAATTAACTGGACATACTCTATTATGCAGATGTATAGGCAAATGTTGCTTTCATGTACCTGAGGATGGTAGATGTCAGTGTAGAAAGATATTAAACCAATATACAGTTCAGAAGGGGTATGCAAATGTTAAGTTCAGACAGATAAAGTTAGCCTGTCCTTGGATATAAAACTTAGGATATTTTCTTTTGGATTTTTATTTGATTCATGTAACATAGTTACCTTATCTAATTGGATTACTTGTACATTTTTCTAGTTAACTTTTAGGAACTACTAACTGCATGAAAGAGTCAGCATGATTCATAATTCAAAAAGTTGCTGTTTGTCTCCCATCACCTTTTTAAAATTTGGTCAGACATTAAAAGAAAAATCCCAAGTGAGGTCTGTGTGCTAATCCCAGGTCTAACTTGCAATATAAACATCGTGGAGCAAGCCATGTAACATTTCAGAAACTCGGCGTCATCCAGAAATGAGGGGATTGTGTGTGTTTACCAAGTGCTGCATGCTCAGTACTGTAACTTGTCCAGGGAATTGAAAAAGAAAAAAGAAATAAGTGCCTTGACCACTGCAGTAGAGTGAACAGTCATTTTTCTGGGTCTAAAACCTGATGTCTGTGAATCTTAAGAAACAGTTTTCAGAGCATTTAATGAATGAAATGGATTTGTCAGAGATGATTAAGTAAATTGCTTTTAAGCTTCGTATATTTGGAAATAGAAGTGTAACAGGCCTTAATTGAATAGACGAGTTTCTGAAAAGCAGTCCAGTTTTCCTGTTAACTTCTATATTAATTTCAGCTATCTCCTGCTGATTATTGGCAGCTTGCCTTTAGTTATGGCTCAAAGCTGACCTTCTGTGTCGTGAGCAGTGAGCTTCGCTCATGCCTGGCAGCTGTGGCCGCAGCTCAGCTACAGTGCAGTGCAGGGAGAGAGAAGCATCGGCTGTCCTGATCTTGGCCAGAACCATACCCAGCCCATTCCTGTTAATGTGAGGCTTTTGGCAGTCTGTGTTTTCTGTTTCTTTAAGCATGAATTTCTTTTAAGTGGGAATCGTTGTTTTCAGGAATTTCAATAAGATTGAATTAATTCAGAGAAAGCTGTTTGTAAAAGGGGAGAACCAGAGAGAGATTTGGTGGCTTCCCTCATAGCTCACATGGTAAAGAATCTGCCTGCAGTGCAGAAGACCCGGGTTCAATCCCTGGGTCGGGACGATCCCCTGGGGTAGGAAATGGCAACCCACTCCAGTATCCTTGCCTGGAAAATCCCATGGTCAGAGGTGGGCTGCAGTCCATGGGGTCGCAGAGTCGGGCACGACTGAGTGAGTAACACTTCACATTAGAAGTAGATTTATTTGCTGATTAGGAGGAAAGAGAGAGAGATTTCCTACTTAGGATAAATGGGGAAACCGTAGTCTACGTAGAGAGTGATATTCCCTTCCCCTTTTGGAGAACATCTTTCTGCTTTCAGAAAGAGGTCGCTGAAAGAGACCACTGAGACCTTGTATTTCTGAAAATGCCTACGTTTTATCCTCTTATATGAATAGGTAGTCTGACTGCTGTTGCTCTATTGTCCACTTCTGAAAATTTATTTTTTTGTTTCTGTCAGAGCAATATATTATTTAGAGAGAGTCTGTTGTATATCAGATGGAGTTCTAAGTGCTCAGAACACATCAGTGAACATATAGTCCTTGCCCTCTTGAACCTTATATTTTACTGAGAGTGTTTCAGGTTGGGAGAGAAGGTAAGGTGCATAGGGTTAGGGTTAGATTTGTTCTTTTATGAAAGGTGGTCCAGGAAACCCTCTCTGATACATATTTGAGCGGAAACCTAAAGAAAGAGTGTATAGTAAATTGTTTGAAACCATACATGCCTGGCTCAGCTGGTAAAGAACCCACCTACAATGTGGGAGAACTGGGCTTGATCCCTGGGTTGGGAAGATCCCCTGGAGAAGGAATCAGCTCCTCATTCCAGGATTCCGGCGTGGAGAATTCCATGGACTGTGTATAGTCCATGGGGTCGCATGAGCTTGACGCAGCTGAGTGACTTTCACTTTACTTGCCTTGAGATTTTGCATGTCTGCCATAATTTTTAATAGTTTGTCTTGGAATAGAATTAAATACTTTCCCTTCAGAGTAATGAGGGCATGGTTCCATTATCTTGTAGTTTCCAGGATTGCTTTTGAAAAACTTTGAGTGATCCAATTCCTGATACTTTGTTGAGAATTTTTGTTTTCTGTCTGTGAGCTTGTAAGACTTCTCTTGACCCCTAGTCTTCCGAAATTTCACATTGATGCGCCCTAGTGTAAGTCTGTGTTACTTCATGTGTTAGTTGCTAAGTCACGCCTGAGTCTTTGCGACCTCATAGACTGTAGCCCACCAGGCTCCTCTGTCCATGGAATTCTCCAGGCAAGAGTACTGGAGTGGGTTGCCATTCCCTTCTCCAGGGGACTTACCGACCCAGGAATCAAACCTGAGTCTCCTGCATTGCAGGCAGATTCTTTACTGCCTGAGCCACAAGGGAAGCCCACTTCTTAGTATTGGGCTATTGGTGGGCCCTTTTAACCTGAAAACTCATATGCTTTGGGTTCTAGGAAATTGCTCTGAATTACTTAGTTGATAATTTTCTTCCCTGATTTTCTCTCTCACAATTGCCTGTTAATCAGATATTAATCCTTCTGAACTGGCCCTTGGCTTTTTTTTTATTCTCCCAAAACTAATGTTTTTGTCCTTTTTGCTCTGCATTCTGGGAGATTTTACACGTTTTCTTCCAACTCTTCCTTTGCTGTCATATTTTTAATGTCTTTATGTTTATTTCTTTCCCTGATTGTTTTTTAAAAAGAACACCTATTTCTTATTTGATGATTTTGCAATGCCTCAGATCTCTGAGGGCAACAATAATTTTAGTGTATTTTCTTCTTTTTTCCCTTAAGTTGACTTTCTTCTGTTGGTTTGTAAGTTTTGGTCTATATATTTGATGTTAGGAAACTTTTTCTAGATGATTACTAGACATACTTAGTTGTCAATTCCTGACAAGAACAAGGAACTAAGAGGCTGACTGGAAACTAAGCCAGTGGATGGGGTTTGTCAGTTACGAGTTTTTCTCCAGTCTCTGTATGTGTCGTTTATTGGAGATACCCGATGTTTATATTTTCACTCCTGAGTTGACAGCGTCCCATGAGAAGATTCTTCCAGTCTTTTACCCACAAGGTAAAAACCTGGTTACCTCATGGGTAAGGAAGTCTAAGGCCTGTCAGTATCCAGTGGTCATCTGTTTATTTAGTACTCTGGAAATCCCATGGACAGAGGAGCCTGGCAGGCTACAGTACAGTCCGTGGGATCGCAAGAGTTGGCCGTGACTTAGTGACTAAAGGACCACCACATTCGCAATGTGGTATCCCTGTCCTCAGCTAGGCCTAGGATCCTTACAGTTAGGAGCCCTCTGTTTTAGTCTTTTAAGAGACTAAGCCTCTAGATTTCTACTGGAGTAGAGAATGAGAAGATTTGGGGATTGAATTGCTTCTTAAAACATCTTCAACTGATCACCTTTGTTTCAGCTTCACTCACACCAACTTTCAGAGTTCCTTGTGCCATCAGTTCAAGAATTTGGGGGGAATTCTTATGGGTCAGTTATATTCATTCAAGGTGTTTTCCATTGCTGAGGTTTCAGGTGTCTCCAGTCAGTGGAGGTTTGTAATTCAACAATTAGACTTTTTGTTTCCAAGTTCTATTAATATAATGGGTTCTTTTCCCCATCTCCGATTCTTTTTTCTTAGATGTGATTTATTGCCTTATGTCTGGAAAGATTTTAAACCTATATACTTTCCTCTCAGTGTTACTTTTTTTCTCATCACTATGTTTTCCTTTAAATACCTGAGCAAATTAAAATAACCCTTTTATTGTTACTGTTTGATAATTCCATCATTTATATCACTTCTGGGTCTGTTTTCTCTCATGTTTTTCTCTTGGCTATAGGTTGCATTTTCCTGCTTTTTGTTATGTCTAATGCTTTTTTTTTTTTTCTTCTATTGGATGCTAGACATTGTGAACTTTACATTATCTATTTTCTGAATTTTGTTTTCTTTTTTTTAAAAGTGTGCTGAGATTTGGTAGACAATTACGTTAGTCAAGGCTGTGGTCTTCCCAGTGGTCATGTATGGTTGTGAGAGCTGGATCATAAAGAAGGCAGAATGCCAAAGAATTTATGCCTTTGCACTGTGGTGTTGGAGAAGACTCCTGAAAGTCCTTTGGACAGCAAGGAGATCTAACTAGTCAGTCTTAAGGAAAATCAGCCCTGAATACTCACTGAAAGGACTGATAATGAAGTAGAAGCTCCAGTATTTTAGTTACCTGTTGGATCATCAAAAAAGCAAGAGAGTTCCAGAAAAACATCTACTTCTGCTTTATTGACTATCCCAAAGGCTTTGTGTGGATCACAACAAACTGTGGAAAATTCTTAAAGAGATGGGAATACCAGATCACCTAACCTGCCTCCTGAGAAATTTGTATGCAGGTCAGGAAGCAACAGTTAGAACTGGACATAGAACAACAGACTGGATCCAAATTGGGAAAGGAGTACATCAAGGCTGTATATTGTCACCCTGCTTATTTAACTTATATGCAGAGTACATCATGTGAAATACCAGGCCGGATGAAGCACAAGCTGGAATTAAGATTGCTGGGAGATATATCAATAACCTCAGATATGCAGATGACACCACCCTTATGGCAGAAAGCAACGAAGAACTAAAGAGCCTCTTGATGAAAGTGAAAGAAGAGGCTGAAAAAGTTGGCTTCAGACTGAGCATTCAGAAAACTAAGATCATGGCATCCGGTCCCATCACCTCATGGCAAATAGATGGGGAAGCAATGGAAACAGTGACAGACTTTATTTTTTGGGGCTCCAAAATCACTGCAGATGGTGACTACAGCCATGAAATTAAAAGATGCTTACTCCTTAGAAGAAAAGTTATGACCAACCTAGACAGCATATTCAAAAGCAGAGATATTACTTTGCCAACAAAGATCTGTCTAGTTAAAGCTATGGTTTTTCCAGTAGTCATATATGGATGTGAGAGTTGGACTATAAAGAAAGCTGAGTGCCGAAGAATTGATGCTTTTGAACCGAAAAGGCCCTTGAGAGTCCCTTGGACTGCAAGGAGATCCAACCAGTCCATCCTAAAAGAGATCAGTCCTGAGTGTTCATTGGAAGGACTGATGCCGAAGCTGAAACTCCAATACTTTGGCCACCTGGTGTGAAGATCTGACTCATTTGAAAAGACCCTTTGAAAGATTGAAGGCGGGAGAAGGGGATGACAGAGGATGAGATGGTTGGATGGCATCACTGACTCAATGGACATGAGTTTGAGTAAACTCTGGGAGTTGGTGATGGACAGGGAGGCCTGGCAGGCTGCAGTCCATGTGGTCGCAAAGAGTCGGACACGACTGAGCGACTGAACTGAACTGATGCGAACAGTAGACTCATTGGAAAAGTCCCCAGGGCTCGGAGAGATTGAGGGCAGAAGAAGAAGAGGGCATCTGAGGATGGCTGGATGGCATTGCTGATACAATGGACATGAACTTGGGGAAACGTTAGGATATGGTGAGGGACAGGGAGGCCTGGCATGTTACAGTCCATTGGGTCACAAAGAGTCAGACCCAGCTATGTGACTGGACAACAACTATGTTAGTTACAGTTCTCTTTGCTCTTTCCAAGTTTTGTTAAGAGTGGGTTTTAGAATATAACCTTTTTGCCAGAGACAGTTTAGCCTAATGACTAAGGTCCCTAGTTGAATGCCTTGAATGATCAGTGAGAACTCTCCACTTCGGCTATTGGGAATTTGAATGATTCTCAGCCCTATGTGGCTCTGGGAACTATTTAGCTCACAGTACCCCAGGCATTCCTTGCCCAACCTTGTAGAATTTCATCCTGTACACACATATCTTAGAATTTAACAAAGACATAATAGCAGATTTGTGAGCATTTTTTCTTTTTTCTTCTGCATCACTCCCTTCTCTCCAGAACTGAACCCTGCATCTTCCAGAAACCTGAGACTTCTTGAATTCTCATTTCTGTCTCCTCTACTCTGCAAGACATCCATGCTCTGCTTGGGATGTCTGCCCCTGCTGTGAAGTTCAGTGTGTACCTCCACACAGAAAGTTAGAAGATGTTTGGCCTTAGCTCGTTTGCTTCCCCTCTTAGGAATCATAGGCTTACGTTGCCTGTAGTCCTGTGTCTGAACACAGTTGTTTTATATGTTTTGACCGATTTTCTAGTTGTTATAAATAAAGGGTACATCTGGTCCCTGTTATTTTTTTATGGCTAGAAGCAAAAGTAAATGTATTTATTTTAAAATTCTATTCCGATTATATTTTTAACTCTTTCTTTAGGTGTGTTCATTGAGCTTGTTTTATATCTTAAATGAGATTTAAATTCCTCATGCATTTGCTCATTCTTTGATTGCATATGTATTTTTATCATTGAAATTCCTTGTTAGATTCTTTTCTGCCTCTGTTTACACAGCTTGCTTGAGAAAAGGGCTAAAATCTGCCGTTGGGAATTTTCACCCAATTTTCTGTGAGAGTTAAGGAGTGGATAGAATATTTCTGGACTAAATATCCTTGTGGCTGATCTACTGGGAATGAACACTTCATTTTCTTTCTAGATATCACCATTCTCCCAGGACACTGCCCTGTCTCTTTAAGATCTTATACAGATTACTCCCTTGTGGGGTCGTATACCCTCTGTCACTGCCAGGGGAATACAGAGGAACACAATGCACAGGAATACAGGCTGTTGTATTCCCACTGTAGTATTCCAGCTCATAATGCTGTTGATGGTCCCTTGGCCTCTTCTATTCCTATATTCCACCTTTGGGCATGGCACACTGATAATTCTGTGGCTGTTCGTGTCTCTGTTACCTTTGAAGATCCATATTGATCTTACCCTTGATTTTTCTTTTTAATTTGATTTAGTCTGTTGTCAATCACAGAATATTTCCAGTTTCTAACTCTTCAATTAACCACTAATTAATTTTTTTTTTCATTTCCAGGATTTGATGTAGGAAGGGGAAACTGGCCAGTTCTCAGTTTACCGTCCTGAAGCCAGTAGAATAATCTCTTTTCGTCCTGTGTTCAATAATTTTTAATAGACTTGCTTTTCATTAAATATCAGGATTTTAAAAACAAAGTATGTCAGTTCACTATTAGCAAAGTAAGCAATGAGTCTTATAACATTTTTTCTTTTCTTCTTTGTCCTATTTTGGGCCATTTATTTGGCTGTCGATTAAGAAATAATTAGGCTTCCCTGATAGCTCAGTTGGTAAAGAATCTGCCTGCAATACAGGAGACCCCAGTTCGATTCCTAGGTCAGGAAGATCCCCTGGAGAAGGGAAAGGCTACCCAACTCTAGTATTCTGGCCTGGAGAATTCCATGGACTGTATAGTCCATGGGGTCACAAAGAGTTGGACTCAGCCGAGTAACTTTCACTTAAGAAATAATTATCAGATGTCTTACCTAGATATTTGAGGGAGAGGGTACTGCCTAAAGAGAGAATTAAAGATACAGCTATGCAAGAATATGGTATGTGATAAGTGCTATTAGTAAGTACAAGAAAAGTTCTGTAGAAAGTCAGGGCAAAGCAGTCATAACAAGCAAGGACAATATTTGCAGCGTGAGGAGTTAAACTTGGTAACCATATATTAGGTTGGTGCAAACGTAACTGCAGTTTCAGATCGTGAATTTTAAATCATTATAACTAGGTTCCAAACACATCTTTATTAATCAAAATAGAACCCATTACAATCAACACATTTTTACCAATGAGAAATAAGTTTGTTTATTCCTGTAGCATAAAAATCTTTGCCTCGGGCTTCAACAAACTCTGGAAAGCATTTTCTGCCTCCTGCTGGTTGTGGAAGCATTTTCCACCTCCTGCTGGCTGTGGAAGCATTTTTCTTGCAAAAAGTTGTCAAGATACTTGAAGAAGTAAGCAGTAGTCTGTTGATGAGGGGTCAGGTAAATATGGAGGATGAGGCAAATCTTCACAGCCCAGTTTGTCCAACTTTTGAAGCGTTGACTGTGAGATCAGGCATTGTGAAGAAGGATTAGGCCTTTCTGTTGACCAATGCTGGAGAAGGCAATGGCACCCCACTCCAGTACTCTTGCCTGGAAAATCCCATGGACGGAGGAGTCTGGTGGGCTGCAGTCCATGGGGTCGCTAAGCGTGAGACATGACTGACCGACTTGACTTTCACTTTTCACTTTCATGCATTGGAGAAGGAAATGGCAACCCACTCCAGGGTTCTTGCCTGGAGAATCCCAGGGACAGGGGAGCCTGGTGAGCTGCCATCTATGGGGTCGTACAGAGTCGGACATGACTGAAGCGACTTAGCAGCAGCAGCAGTTGACCAATGCCAGCTGCAGGCCTTGCAATTTTTGATGCATCTCATCCATTTGCTGAGCATACTTCCCAGATGTAATGGTTTCTCCAGGATTCAGAAAGTTGTAGTGGATCAGCTGTGCGACAGATCACCAAACAGTGACCACGACGTTTTTTTGGTGCAAGTTTAGCTTTGGGAAGTGCTTTAAAGGAGCTTCTTCTTGGTCCAACAACTGAGCTGGTTGTCTCTGATTGTTGTATAAAATCCACTTCTCATCACGCATCACAATCTGATTGAGAAATAGTTCTTTGTTGTTTCATAGAACTAGTAAAGAAAGAGAGTGTTAGTCACTCAGTCATGTCTGACTCTTTGTGACCCCATGGACTGCAGCCCGCCCGGCTCCTCTCTCCATAGGATTCTCCAGGCCAGAATACTGGCGTGGGTTGCCATTCCCTTCTCCAGGGGATTTTCCTGACCCAGGGATCAAATCGTGGTCTCCTGTGTTGCAGTCAGATTCTTTACCATCTGAGCCACCAGTTGACACTTAAAAATGATGATATTTTTTATTTTTGCCCAACTCACGAGGCACCTGCTTATTGAGCTTTTACACCTTTCCAGTTTGCTTCAGATGCCAAACAACTGTAGAATGGTTGACTTTGAGTTTTTTGGCAACTTCTTGTGTAGTTGTAAGAGGATCAGCTTCAGTGATCCTATAATTGGTCATTGTCAACTTCCAATGGCTGGCCCCTGCACTCTTCATCTTCAAGCCTCTCATCTCCTTTGGAAAACTTCTTGAACTATCACTGTACTGTATATTTATTAATAGTTCCTGGGCCAAATGCATTGCTGATGTTACGAGTTGTCTCTGCTGCTTTTATGACCCATTTTGAACTTGAATAAGAAAATCTCTCAAATTTGCTTTTTGCCTAAACATTTCCCTAGTCTAAAATAAATATAAAATATACAGCAAGTAATGTCAGTAGCAAAAAAGTAAAATAAAGTGAGAAACGTGTATTAAAATAATGTATAACATAACCATGTTTACTTAAGAATATATTCCAATATCAAGTGGCAAAGTTCAATAATGCAACACCGGAATTACTTTTGCACCAACCTGCTGGTAATTTGGAAAGGGTTTACCAGTGACTGATCTCTTGGCCTCCTTGACCTCAGCTTCCCAGGTGGGACTAGTAGTAAAGAACCTGCCTGCCAATGCAGAAGACCTAAGAGATGCAGGTTCTATCCCTAGGTTGGGAAGATCCGCTAGAGGAGGGCATGGCAACCCACTCCAGTATTCTTCCCTGGAGAATCCCATGGACAGAGGAGCGTGGTAGGCCACAGTCCATAAGTTGCACAGAGTCGGACACGACTAAAGCAACTTAATATGCATGCACACATGACCTCATGGCCAAATATACTTGCTTCTTTTTAGTCCTCATTCTTTGTCTTCACTGCAGCAGTTTGACACTTAGCAAGCACTCTCTTTTTCTTGGAAATTCTTTTCTGGGACAGGTTTCTTTTCCTGCTCAAGACCTGTCTACCTGTCTCGTTTTCCTACTCCCTAAGAGGAGGGCTTCTGTACATTCTCTTACTGTGAACTCCTCTCTTCTGAAGCCTTCAGTGCCTCCAAGATGATTCTCAGATTTTAGATCTGAGCCTTTTCATTAGCCTTACCTCCAAATCCTTGCTTTTTACCTTGATATCTGGAGAATAAATTTAAAAACTGAGCATATTACCTCCTCTTCTAAATAAGCTCTTCCTGTGTCCAAATTCTCTCATCAGTTTCACCATCTTATCACCACTCTGTATCTTTGACTCACACTTCTTTATGTTATTATCTATTTAGTTGCTGAGTCTTACAGATTTTTTCTTTAAAGTATTTCTCATTTCTGCTCTTTAGTGTGTATTTCTATTGCCTTAACCTTCATTTCGTCTCTCATTAACTCGCCTCCAGCTTATGATTAGCATTCCAAGTGCTCTCTCGATCTAGTATTTCCCTTTCCAATCTGTCCTGTACACAGTTAGTTGCCAGTTTAATCTAAAACTAATTCATTCACATATGGTTTTGTCTGTTGTAAAGTACCATTGCAGTTTATGTATCTTTCTTCTACTCCACTCTGATTTTCTTGAGGGCAGGATCAATATCTATTCATTTTCTGTGTCCTCAGCACCTGGTAAAGTGTCTGAGGCATAGCAGGCACTCAGTAGGTAAATGAATGGGGTAGGGCTTGTTTTGGTTTTAAGGTATATTCCATTTTTAAAGTGTAGAGTAGTCAGGCTGTCATTACAAATGTATGAATAGGTTTTATTTTTCAATAGCAACTTTTTGATAATAGACTAATAATTCTTGAATATTGATTTTACTGATTCATGAAAAGTAGGCAGTACCTTGAGAAACAAAATAGGAAAATAAAATAGGAAAAAACCCATCAATTGGCATTATAGTAAGACAGAGTATTTAACATCTGCCATTGTCAAACAAATGTAAACATCTTGTTTTCCCAAAAGGAACTGAGAAAAAAGGAGGCATTTTTCATAACATATTAGCCACTTGGCATGTATCTCCCTTTTTAGGTGACTGCTCTCAGGACTTCTACTCTTGAGAGTGGTGTTATTGTCATTGATTTTGGAAAATTCAGGGTTTTGGAGTGAGAAAAGTTCTGCTACACATTCACTTGTTTATTTCCAAACATATATTCTAAATGTACAGTATGTCTTATGCTGCAAAAACTGAAGGAATCCACAGAAAAGGGAAAACTAAAAGACTCATAAACTGTCATAGGAAGGTTTTGCTTCTCCATGGTTTAAGGAGTTTGATTTACAAATCTAATACTACTTTCTTGACTAACATACTGAAAAGCTTTTTGGACCTCTGTTATTTATTTTAATTAGAAGAGATGGTTACAGAAAACCATAAAACCCATTTCCATTTTTTTGTTCCCACCCAGACATTCTTCTTTTGCATATTTTCCTTTTTTTAAAATTGAGGTATATTAGGAATTACCTGGAGGTCCAGTGGTTAGGACTTGGTGCTTCCACTGCCAGGGCCTGAATTTGGTCCCTGGTCCAGAAACTGAGATCCCATAAGCCATGCGGTGCAGCCAAAAAAAAAAAAATTGAAGTATAATTTATGCACAATAAAGTGCACAAATCTTAAGTTTATAGCTTGATGAATTTTCTACTTCTGGTTTGCCTTAGGTAGACATCTCCTCAGACAGGATACGGAATATTCCATCACCCTAGAAAGCTCTCTCGTGTTCCTTCCCCACAGTCAGTATCCCCACAGCATAAGCATTAGCTTGATCTCTGTCACATAGATTAGTTTTACCTGTTTTTAATTTCAGATAAATAAAATAATACTCTTTTATGTCTGCTTCTTCTACTGAAGCTATGTCTGTGAGATTCATTCATATTACTATATGTGTCAGTAGTTCATTCTTTTAAATTTACCTTTTTCACCAGAATAATACATTTATTGAAGAAATTTTGGAAAAACATGAAACGTAAGGGTGGGGTGGGGGCAAAGAGAGAAAAAGACCCTTCAGTGTTCCAAGACAAATATTCCTAAGCTTTGGTTTGTTTCCTTCAACTTTTATTCTCTGTATATACACATAGTTTTTAATAGTTAGAATCATGTTATTTAAGTTATTATATATCTATGTTTTATTGTATAGCATATAATTATTTTTATTGTATAACATATAAGTTGCTGAGCAAGGCCAGTTGTCCTTCTGTTTAGTCCCAGATGAAATTGCTAATGGGCTAGAATTTTTGCATATTAATTTAGTAATGCACATATTTGTTCAGCCCCTGTTGCGTGTCGCCGATCTAGTCACTGTTCTAGGTACTAGGAGTAGAGGAGTACACAAGACAGACCAAGTCCCCACTCTCCTGGAGTTTACAGTCTACACTGGGGGAAGACGAATATTAAACAAACAAAAGTAAACAAATCTTCAGGCAGCAGTAAGTGCTATGAAGATAATACATGGATATGAAGCTACATGACATCATGCTCTTGGTAGTGTGTAAATTATGAAGTAAAAAATACTCTGTGACCCAGAAATTTCTTCTGTGGGGAGGGTCTCTTTTCTTAATTGACATATAGTTGATTTGCAATATTGTGTTAGTTTCAGGTGTACAGCATAGTGGTTCAGAATTTTTGCAGATTATAGATTATTACAAGATAATGGATATAATTATCTGTGCTGTATAATTTATTCTTATTGCTTATCTAGTTAACATGTAATAGTTTGTATCTGTTAGTCCTATATTCCTAACTTGTCCCTCACCCCTTTGCTCTCCTCTTTGATAACTGCAAGTTCGTTTTCTATATCTGTGAATCCGTTTCTGTTTGCATACACACTCATGTGTGTGTTGGGTTTTTTTTCACATTTCATGTATAAGTGATATTTGTCTTTATCCAGCTTATTTCACTAAATACTCTCTTGGACTCTTCACGTTGTTGCAGATGGCAGTATTTTGCCCTTTTATGGCTGAGTAATATTCCATTTTAATCTGTATTTATGTGTGTGTGTGTGTGCGTGTGCGCGCGCCCCATCTTCTTAACCCAGTCATTTGCTGATGGGTACTTGGGTTGCTTTAATGTCTTGGCATTGTAAATAGTGCTACTTTGAGCATCCGGGCAGAAATTTTATTGTTTCATGTACATATAAACCAGAATGCACCAAAAAGAATGTTTATAACAGTCCTACCTTAATAGTCCCAAACTGGAAGCACCCAAAAGTCCAGTAGCTGTAGGACAGATAAATACATTATAGTATATTCATACAACAGAATACTATACAGCAGTAAAAACCAATGTGCTCCACTATATATGATTCTTAAAAACATATTGTTGTGGGAAAGAAAACAGACACAGAAGAATACATTCTTTGTATTTACATAAAATCCCCAAATATGTAGAAACTAAGCTATATTGAGGATACATACTGAAATAGTAAAAAAGGTTTGTTTTTTTTTTAAAAGAAGTGATTGCTGTAAAAGTCAGGATTACCCCTGAGGAGAGGGAGGAAGTTGTGATTAGGAAGAGAAAAGTGTGAGGAGGTGTTTCTGGTGTGCTGGAAGTGTTCTGTTGCTTGACCTTAGTGGTGCTTCTGTGAAAGTGAAAGTGAAGTTGCTCAGTCGTGTCTGACTCTTTGTGACCCCATGGACTATAGCCCACCAGGCTCCTCCAGCCATGGAATTCTGCAGGCAAGAGTACTGGAGTGGGTTGCCATTTCCTTCTCCAGGGGATCTTCCTGACCCAGGGATCAAACCCGGGTCTCCCACATTGCAGGCGGATGCTTTACCGTCTGAGCCACCAGGGAAGCCCTGGTGCTTATGCAGGTATTGATAATTCATTAAACTACATGCTTTAAGCACTTTGCCATTTGTATTTAGGATTTCAAACAAAGCAATGGGATGATAGCATAAGCACAGTGTGTGTGCTGTGTGTTTGTGTTATTTGACAGCTTTATTGAGGTGTAATTGACATAAAATAAAATGTACATTTAAAAATGTACATTTAAAAATGGAAAAATCTGAGCATATGTATTAACCCATGAAACCATCACCACAGTCAAGATAAAGAATGGGTCCACCAGCCCCCAAAGTTTCCCAATATCCCTTTATAATCCTTCCCTCTCATCTGTTTCTCCTCCTAACCCCCTACCCCTAGGCAACCACTGATTTGCTTTCTGTCACTGTAGATGAGCCTTTTAGAATTTGATATAAATGGAAACATACACACACACACATACACACACACACACTTTTATTTTTGTCTCATTTAACCACTCAGCATTATTTTGAGATTCATCCATGTTGTTGCGTGTGTCAGTAGTTCGTTCCTTTTAATGCTGATCTGTAGCCCCTCGTCTGGATATACCACAATTTGTTTATCCATTCACCTGTTGATGGATTCTTGGATTGTTTCCAGTTTCTGGCTATTGCAAATAAAATTGCTATAAATATCCATGTACAAATCTGTATATAGATATACACTTAACTTTTCTCTTGGTTAAATACCAGGGGATGGAATGACTAGATCATATGCTGGGAATATATTTAACTTTCTAAGAAATATACCTATGTACCCTCCTAATATCTTATGAAGATATTTTCAAATCAATAAATATATTCATATAAAATTATTGTAAGTCACTTTGTAGTAATTCATCAGTTAAACATAATATAATGTATTTAACCAATTCTTTGTAGATGGACATTTAGATTTTTTTCCACTATCATAAAAAACGTTACCACGAATGTCCCTGAAACTAAATCTTTGAATATATTCTAAATTGTTTCTTTAAGATAAAGGACTAGAATTGAAATTGCTTAGCCAGACATTCAAGCTTTTGTTACAGATTGCCTTCTAGACATGACAAATTAAATCTTCATCAGATTTTTAAATTTGAATACTAAATTTATGTCAGATATAGTTAGTCAAAACTATATATTAGATACAGTTCATCAAAATATTCCTTTTGTGTAATGAAGTACTTTTCTTTCACTTTCTTTAAGATATATAGGTGAAAATAAGTCTAGAATCTTAAAAGTGGTTTATTTGTTTCATATAGTTAATTAAATTTCTGTCTGAATCAAATGTGGCTATAAAACAATTACCCTTGGAATGAGTTAATCTCTAAAGTTAAGCAGTAAATTGTTAAGAGATTAAAAAAATAAATTGTAGAATAGTATATATGGTTGGAGAAGGAAATGGCAACCCACTCCAGTATTCTTGCCTGGAGAATCCCCATAAACAGAGGAGCCTGGTGGGCTACAGTCCATGGGGTCTCAAAAGTTGGACACGACTTAGTAATTAAACCACCATATATAGTATACTTGCATTTGTGTGTTAGTCGCTCAATCCTATCCAGCTGTTTGCAACCCTATGGACTGTAGCTCACCAGGCTTCTCTGTCCATGGGATTCTCTAGGCAAGAATACTGGAGTGGGTTGCCATTTCCTTCTCCAATACTTGCATTTAGGTTTTCAAATATATATTACTTAACATTATTTATTTAAAGTGGTTTATATTATTATATATTTCATATTGATATGAAGCATATAAGAAGTATATTTACACAATACATTTATTTCATTATATATATGTATTTTCAAAACAAAGGACAAAATTCAGATAATTTGATTTGAGCTGAAAAGTATGAGATTATGGGAGGCTTTCATTTGTACTTTGTGTGTTTCTGTGTTTAAAATTTTTTCACAATGAATATGTACAGCTTTCACTGTTGGGAAAAAATTAAGTATATTTTTGTTTGGAAAAGTATGAGACAGCTCTGCAGTTAAGCTCAGAAGACATTTTGGAATGTAGATCTTTTGGAGATGGTCCAACTGGATGAAGGCTATGACAAGTATATCCTATTGCTGGAATATATGTCTTGTTTATCAGTTATGGCCTCCCAGCCAGTGTTTGTATTCTTGAATTGTTAGTCAGCAAAATATATACTTTTTACTTTCTCTAAATTCTGCCAGACTACACATATTTTATAATTGATATGCTGTGTAGCCTGTCAGTTGCAGTGTTCCAGCGCCTATTATAATTCAGCACACTGCAGCTGGTTAGAGGAGTGTCGCATAGTTGGGGTTTTTTTCTGCGCATTTGTCTCTCCATCTGTGAGTACAGTATTTTGTTGATCCTTGCACATACTGCATGTATCTGTCTATACTCTTGACTTTGAATCTGTTAATCATATAGTACACACTTTAGCTGGTGACCACTGTGTTCTAAAATAATACATTCTTATTACAAGTATGTAGCACATTTTTGCCCTCGTGTCAGTTAGCATCTACAAGATAACCCCAGGTAACCAAATGAAGGTATTTGAATACTCGATGTTTATAATTCTACAATGGCTAAGTCATTTAACTAGATACCAAGGGTCCCATGTAATTATTTCTAACTCTATGATGTATTTAATAAGGTATGTCATCTACTTGGGGCTAGTAACACTTGTCTGTTGAGGTAACTTAACAAGGAATTCACATTCAGTCATTCATGAGGATTAAGCAGTATAATATATGCGAGAGCGTTTTGTAAATGGTAAGGACAGTGCAGATGTGGTTCTGACACTGACATCTGCTTTTGCTGTTGTGTGGGAGTCCCTGTGATGGCACAGCTGGTGGGGGTGCTGGGTGTGTGGAAGGAAGATACTGCTGCAGCAGACAAGATCTTTTCTCCAGAATAGGTCTTTGATTTTTAAAACAATTTTCACTGTTCTAGGAGCACTCATGGCTCAGATGGTAAAGAATCTGCCTGCAATGCAGGAGACCCAGGTTCAGTCCCTGGGTCAGGAAGATCCCTGGAGAAGGGAATGGCCACCCACTCCAGTATTCTTGCCTGGAGAATTCCCTGGACAGAGAGGGCCTGGCGGGTTACAGTCCATGGGATCACAAAGAATCAGACATGACTGAGCATGTAACACTTTCACAGAAGCATTCATAAGTCTTTGCACGTCCAAAAATGCAAAAAGGAAGTGAAGAGAGGCTGACAAATAACCATTTAGTGGTTTCCTAATAAACACATATTCAAGGTATATGCAAATACAGTCGTACCTTCTCAGCATTGACTATAAATAGTTCATTAGCCCCCAAAGCTTTATTGCTTGACTGTGATTCTGTAGATTTCTTCCCTCATAAAACACTGAGTTAGTAGATGTATCACTTTATGTCAGTATGCTGACCAGTTAAAATATCGCCTGCAATGCAGGAGATGCAGGAGTCACAGGTTTGATACCTGGGTTGGGAAGATCCCCTGGAGAAGGAAACGGCAACCCGCTCCAGTATTCTTGCCTGGAAAGGCCCATGGACAGAGGATCCTGGTGGGGCTACAGTCCATGGGGTCACAAACAGTCACTCAGTCGTGTCTGACTAAAATATTGCTTAATAGCCTTCATTTAGATATATTTTAAATATTCTCTTTAGCAATTAATTCTCCTTTTCTTTGACTTTTCTAAGTAACTAAATTTCAACTCATGACTTAGTTCAACTATCTCTGTTATGAACTGAACAAGTAGAAAAAAATCTCTGATCTGTGTAGAAATACATGACTTTAATTATCAGTTGTTATATATTCTACTGGCTGTTCTTTAAGACTTTGTTCAAAGAATTTTGATCTCTGTATTGAAAGTCAATAAGAAAAAAACTCTTACGAAAATAGTATTCCCCTAAAAAGTAGAAAGTCTTCTTATTTATTTCTAAAATACTTCTTTATACCTATTGTAGAAATTATAATAATATAATACCCTAGTAAAGTTATAAAATCTTTGGAATAATTATTAGTTTAGGGAAAGTAAAGGCTTGGCATCAATATATAAAAATATTATAAACATTTACATGTTGAGCTCATGTAAATCATTCTTAACCTCTTCTATTTTTTCTATTCAGACCACTGGTAATTCAAATAGTAAAATATACATTCTTTGAATTGATTATGTTGCTTGTTTTCCCCTATGTTATTTTATGTTTAAAATTAGAAAAATACTTTTTTATAAAACTGTACAAAGTAAGTGAAAGTAGCAATAATAAGCTTAAAGAAAGGCTGTATTCAATAAAGCTAAAACCAAAGTGAACTCTACTTTTATGTTTACCTAATAATATGGCTGGTCTGAGTAGGCATGCATTTTCTAGAAATAGTACTGTTTCGTTTTGACTTTCAGCAGAGAGGAAAAGTTGTGTTTTCTACCTTTGATGTTATGTATAAAAAAGGAATTTATTTGTACTGCTTTTATTGAATATCTTGTAAGTCTTTAGTGAAGAGCACCTCTGCAAGTTAGATTGATAATATTAAGTTGCCTCAAGATATATTATCTTTGCTGAAATGCTTAATATTTCATATATCATACAAGGAAGATTGGCTTTTAATTCACTAGAATAAAGTAAAATTAAAGGTAATTTAAATTTGAGTTATGAATGTAGTGATCTGCAGGAGCTGGGCTGAGTTGCTCCAGTCATGTCCGACTCTTTGCGACCCCATGGACTGTAGCCCACCAAGATCCTCTGTCCATGGGATTTTCCAGACAAGAGTACTGGATTGGGTTGCCGTCTCCTTCTCCAGAGGATCTTCCCAACTCAGGGATTGAACCCGCATCTCTTATGTCTCCTGCATTGGCAAGCAGGTTCTTTACCACTAGCACTACCTGGGAAGCCCAGTTCAATTCTGTAGGAGTTAGATAGGCTTTAACTGAGATCTGATGGGAAACTTGCTCTTTTTAGTTTTAGTGCCTTTTTTTTTAAAGATAAAATAATATGTTTATTTCTTTTTTGTCCAGTACATGTGTACAAACGTAACCATTGTTTGTACATTCATTCATTCAATAGATATGCAGTGAACACCTACAATAAGGCAGGCACTTCAGTTTGATTAATTTGTTTCAGTGTAATAAGTTATGGTTTTGGCTTTATCGATGACAAATATATTACTCTGGCCAGGATGACTTTGCGGCTCTGTAGCATCTGGTAGGTGGATAATTTTAACGGAAGTAATTCGCTACTTCAAAAGTATTGTATAAATACTACATAAAGAGTAATTGTTAGCTATATCAATTGTTAGCTATATCAAGGAGCGAATATCAGATGCTCTTTATACAAATATGTATCCCATATAACTTTGTGATTGAAGATGATGCATGGGTGTTTGTAAGATCTCATCTAGACGTTTCTTGATAAATCTGTCAAATTTATGGAGTATACACTGAAAAACACACAGTAATAAAATGGATAATTATTTATATATAGGTGTATCTAAGTGTATATGTATATAAACATGAATATGTATATATAACAGTGTGTATAAATATATGACACTGTTTTATGTATATAAAAACAATGTAATCAAATCCTGAATTCACGCAGAAAACACATGTAACTTTAAATCTTGCCATTAGATTCAGTAGATCTATTGGAAATTGGTGGCTGCTGCTGCTAAGTTGCTTCAGTCGTATCCGACTCTGTGCGACCCCATAGATGGCAGGCCACCAGGCTCCGCCATCCCTGGGATTCTCCAGGCAAGAACACTGGAGTGGGTTGCTATTTCCTTCTCCAATGTATGAAAGTGAAAAGTGAAAGTGAAGTCACTCAGTCGTGTCCGACTCTTCGCAACCCCATGGACTTCGGCCTACCAGGCTCCTCCGTCCATGGGGTTTTCGGTGGCTAGGAAACTGTAACTAAAATTCATCTCTCTGACTTTTAAACACCTTTTATAGTCAAGGGTGTCACACCTATGTGGGATGGTGTAGGGCTGGAGGGAGGGGGAAATGACAGAAATTGATGGAACATCAAAATCAAATCACTTAGTTTACAATTTTGCCTAGAATCCTAGTGGTAGACAGTATGTCATTAATATCTTCTTGGAGCTGTGGGCTGCCTTTGGCTCACCACTTTAGTTTTAAACAGATTGTCATGAAAAACACAGATCACTTAGGTATGAATGAAAGTAGCTTGAATTTGTATAACAGGGCATCTAACTACTGTAAATACTTAAAAAGGCAGAACTAACCAGATTCAGATGGCCTTGATTAGAAAAGCTGATTTGAAATGATTGTTAATAATGCTAATAATAATAATTGACATCTATTGAATCATTACCATGCACCAAGCACTCTGCTAATCACTTTGTATGTCTTGTCTCATTTAAACTTCACATAGGTGAATGTTATCATTATCCTCATAGGTGAAGAAAGGAAGACTCAGTGGTAAAGTAAAATTTGCCCATGGTGATACAGTTAATATAGGTGAAAAGGGTAGGATTCAAATGCAGATGTGTCTTGACTTAAAAAAACTCGGGGTTTTAACCGTTTTAACAGTCATACTTTCTCAAAGTATGTTTTGTTGACAACAGGCATCAGAGTTATATATATTTTAATGCTATATATATATTTATATGTAATATATAAAAATTATATTGGTTAACTATATAAGAAGATTTCTAGGTCCTTTACCAGGTCTGCTGAATCAGATTTCTTGAGTGTGGCAACCAGGGCTCAGCATTTTTAACAACCTTCCCAATATGGTTCTTACGAACACTAAAGTGTGAGACCCACTATTCTATACTATACTGGTACGAAGTTTGAATATGCAGATGATAAGGACTGGTGAGTAGGAGGATGAAGGATACTTCTGACGTTAGAAATGACACTTAAGAGGTATTGAACATGTGAATAAGCTCCATATGGACTCGCAATATTTGTAACACTGGAAAATATAGATTGTTTTTGTATAGAGGACTTGAAGGATTTTGAACTCTAAGTTAAAGGTTAGGACAGTGCTTTAGAAAAGAAGGAAGTTCCCGGTAGATTGAATAGAGTTGGATGCCAACATTTTCTGCTTCTTTAACACTTTGCTCACACCTGTATCCTTCAGACTAGATATTCTGTTTTATTCACTGTTGTGTCCCCATCGCTTCACCTAGTTCCAAGTACATACAGGTCCCTAATAAATGTCAGATTGTCTCACTTTTTTTTTTTTCTTTTAGAACTTTTGGGAGGCCCCAAGTGGGCTGGAATCCTTTCTGGGCCAACTTTTAGAAATTTGAGAACCTTAAATATCACTTCCCTGTCTAGACCCACAGATCCAAGCAGGAGCTTCAAACTGTGACTTGGCTTGTATGAACCAACTATTGAAGTTTAACCCAAGCTTGAGCCCCGAGCCTTTCCAGATGCCCCAAGAGGAAAATTTCCAGGAAGTCTCAGCAGTCTGTCTTCCCTCTGCTCAGCAGTACTGACAGAGGGGCTGGGTAACCTGACCCTCGGCTGTGGGACCCGCTATCTTTCCCCTCCACCAGAAGGGTGACCCCAAGAGCAGGACAGACGGGAGAATATTCAACAACAGAGGTAATAGGAAAACGCATTGTTACTTCAATTCTGAAAAGACAGTTTAGTTGGAGATCCTTTAGTCACAGTATACATTATAAAAAGAACTTCAGATTTGAATTTGAGTGTTGTCATTTCTGGAGTCATCCTGGGACGCTTAGAATGAGGAAAGCAGCCTCTTGTTCTTCCTCTGTAGCTCTGAAATGCTCAGTGACTTGATCCTCAGCCCTTGTTCCATCCTTCCTCTGCGCTAGAAGAATTGTTCCAACAGCAGGAAAGAGAAGAGACAATTCAAATATTAATAGAAGGGCACTGGGAAAGGGAATTGACATTTTCAGAGAGAGGCTTCTAACTAACACTGGTATAATGAAGGCTTGTCTTCCTCATCGGATGGCTATCAGATTACATACAGACATGAATGTACATACTGACTTGCACGGAAGCTTTCTAAGAACTTAAAACAATGAGGTATGGTCAGCTGTAGCAACAGGATGCAGAATTATGCCAGAGAATCATATCAGGAAGTAGACTCGATCGAATTTCAGAGCCAGTGCTAAAATGTTCCACCCGTGGTTTTAGAGTTGCTGTGTGGCAAGCTGGGAGGTCTCTGGGGTGCAGATTGTCTTTAATCCTTCTCAGTTCTGTCTTTCATCCCCATCCTTGTTATTTGCAGTTTACAGGTTATCTGTGTAGGTTGAACACCTTCCTGATTTCACTTTGCTTTATTCCTTTTTATTGACTAGCCGTTCTTTGGCACGTGTACATGTATTTTAGAATTCTGTAGTCAGTTGTAAGATGTGGTCCATTGTTAAGAATTTGAAACAGAAAACTGTGGTGAAAGCAAAGTTGTTTAGGTAAAACATGATTATGATAAAGACTATGTTAATAAATATTTTTTGCTCCATGAGATCTTGTTATTCCCTCTTAAAGGAATTTCTGCTTTGTTATTTCAATGTTTTTCAGTGCAGATTAAACACGGAAAAAGTCTTAGAGAAGCTCCAATAATGGGATGAATCCTTTTGGGAAAAACAACGTAGAAATCAGGGTTAGAGTAGCTGATTTCCTTTTCTGTGCCACACATTTCATTTGCTTGTTGAAATCTCTGATTGTTGGAAATCTCTTGTCTGCAGGTTTGTATTCTCTGTAGCATAGAATGCTCCAAGATTTAAGTCAAGATTTAATACTCAAACAGTATTTGACCATTGTCAGCTTGTTGAGCCAAAAGAAGTATTATTTACCTGCCTCTTTCTTATCTCTTGACTTAGTTGTATGATATGTCACTTAGTACTCTGTTCATAATTCTATCTATATAAGAACCCAACTGAAGGGAAATATAGATTCTTTAATATTGTGCTGTGTTGAATCAGTATAAAATAACTTTTTGAAGTGTTGTTTTACAAGTCTAAGACAGGCATCTCAAATAGCTTTTAAATTAGTTCCCCACACCTAAATTCAAGTGAGAATTGTACATTTTTCTGCTTGTCATCAACTGCTTCTTCTCCTCAGTCTCAACCATGTTTCACTAACCATGTCCATCTGTTGTGTCTTATTAAGAATCTGTACACTCATCAGCTTCACAGTTTTAGAGGAGTACAGTATAAAAGCTTCATGGAGAATATGACTTTATGTTTTTATGTGAGGTGAAATTTCCCTTCCCAGGTAAGGACTGATTTTATTTTTCACATAGATGCAGATCCTTTAGGAGATAACTATGAGTATGAAATCTGATTTCAGAATATACATTCCCTTGAGGAAAAAGTTAGAGTATTTAAAACATTATTGTGCAATGTAGCAAACAATTTATTAGATTTATCAGCAGATCCTTCATATCTAGACATATTTACCATATATAATAGATTTTTTTTTCAATTTACCTTACTCTTCCAATCCTTTTTTTTTTATAACAGATTTCTTAATTAAAAATTTTTTTCTTGCCTTTGGTCACTTTATCTACTAGTAAAGTCTGACATCTTAAATGTAATGGATGTCAGTAATTTTTTCATTTCTGTTTTTTATAACGTGCTCAGTCAGTCATGTCTGACTCTTTGTGACCCCATGGGCTATAGCCTGCCAGGCTCCTCTGTCCATGTGATTTCTCAGGGAACAATACTGGAGTGGGTTGCCACTTCCTACTCCAGAGGGTCTTCCTGACCCAAGGATCAAACCCGTGTCTCCTGCATTGGCAGGTGGATTCTTCACCATTATGCCATTTGGAAGCTCTTGCTTAAAATCTGTGGGGAATCTACCGCTTGCTTTTTTGGTGTGTATAGAGACTTTTGATGATGATCGTGATAGTGGTGATAGACTGATGGGTGATAGGAGTTACTGAAAGGACAGGGGTGTGAAAAGCCTCTCCTGACTCCCTAGGCAGGTTAGGCAGAGGTCTCTTCTCTGTGCTCCCACAATGGCCTGTGCGTCGAGATGCTCTACCTGCCATTTTATAATTACATGCTTCTAGATCTGCCTCCTCTGCCAACTCGAACTCCTTGGGGGCACAGATGTGTTTTACTTATTTGTTTATGTAATTTCCTCCACTTTTATTATTTTTTTATCTTTTGGCTGCGCACAGAGCATGTGGGATCTTAGTTCCCCGACCAGGGATCGAACCTGCACCTCCCACATTGGCAGCACAGGGTCTTAACCACTGGGCCACTGGGCCTCTGACACCCTCTTCTTCTGCCCTTAATCTTTCCCAGCATCAGGGACTTTTCCAGTGGGTCAGCTGTTCGCATCAGGTGACCAAAATACTGGAGCTTCAGCTTAAGCCTCAGTCCTTCCAATGAATATTCAGGGTTGATCTTCCTTAAGATTGACTAGTTTGATCTCTGTGCTGTTCAGGGGACTCTCAGGAGTCTTCTCCAGCACCACAGGTTCAAAGGCATCAATTTCTTTGGCTCTAAGCCTTCTTTACAGTCCAGCTCTCACAACCATACATAACCACTGGGAAGACCATAACCTTGACTATACGGACCTTTGTTGGCAGAGTATAGTCAAATGCTAATAAGCCTTTAACATAAGGATACTTTGTCCTGGTTATTAAATGACTTCAAGTTTGTTACCCATTCTCCATGTGTGTAACTCACCAATTTGTATTTTACCACTCTGTGAGGATAATTGACATACTAATTATCACCACCTTTTATCTCTTTTTTAGAGAAACTCTTTAATGGAAAGAAACAGAAGTTACTCATAATGTAAAATAACCAATTCAATTTGATTCTGAAATGCATGTTAACATTTTTGAAATGTCTGAGCTGAGATTTTGTTTTGTGTTATTCCTTACATGTATTATTTAATCTTTACTGTTAATGATTTTGACATTCCAAGTAAAATAATTGTGCTATTAAACTCTGAATTGAGTTGCTAGTAAGCTTGTTGTCCGATTCAGTTCTCATTCAATTTTTTACTTGATTTTTCTTAAAAACTTCTATTCCTCCCTCAGTGTAATATCATCACACATTTTCATTGTTTTTATACTTTAAACAAGATGTTTGGCTAACTCAAATTCTCCTTGAGAGAGAAGTAGGAACCCTTTAAAAGGTCGTTCCTTCAATATTTTTACCTGCCAATAGAAAAGGAAACCTCAGTGTCTCTTTTGTTCTCCAATAGCCTAAGAATAAATTTATGCAAATATTTATTGAACATCTGTTGCTTATAAGTCATTGTTCTTAGTGCTGTGGACTACAAATTGAATAAGATGTGGTTTTCCCTTTTCAAGTCTGTTGGAATAAATGAGACTTATTCCTATAACAATGACAAAGCTTAAAGAGCAAGGCAGGAGTTTTTCTTTAATAAGGTGGCATTTGAGTTGGAATTTGAAGGACTGTTGAAAGGATCTAGTTTCTCTGACTAATGCCTTTGGGTAGCACTTAGATCGCTGCTGCCCTTGCTGACAAAACCCCATTCTGGCTGCATTCTGTCTTTCTGTTTCAGTAAAGGGTTACTGATTTGGTAGTCCTTAGATTGATTTTGTGTATATCTACTCTGATCCATTCATATGCTAATTTTATTCATTAGACTATGCTGCTATCCCTAAAAATCTATTACTCCTTTGTGCTGCCTTCAAGGGCAGAAGAGAATTAGAGTGGGGGGAGGTAAGATTCAGATGAAGGTGAATCTTCTTACCATGAGCTAAGGTACAAAATTAAAAAAATATAAGGTTTATTTGGAGAACAGAGCAGTTCAGATTGACTGGAGCAAATAGGGGAGGAAAGATGGAGAGTAGGGGGAAATAGTAAAGGTGTAAAAATGGGATGAAACTGTATATTATGGAGGTTCTGTATACTAAGCAGGCTAAGAAGTAATATGGGATTAATTAAAGCCATAAACATGGAAAAGCTACTGAGAATTTTTAAAAAGAATGACATGACAGTTCTGCTCTAGAAAGATTCCTTTGTATTGGAATTGGGAGACTCCAGAGCTATGGTGAGTACTTGACAAGTATTACAGTTTGTTGCTGTTTAGTCCTCAGTCGTGTCCAACTCTTTGCAACCCCATGGACTGTAGCTCACCAGGCTCCTGTGTCCATGGGATTTCCCAGGCAAGAATACTGGAGTGGGTTGCCATTCCCTCCTCCAGGGGATCTTCCCAACCCAGGGATCGAAACTCCATCTCCTGCACTGCCGGAGATTCTTTACCACTGAGCCACCAGGGAATCCCAGTATTACAATAATCCAAGTGAACTGTGATAAGGACCAATATGAGGCAATATCAGCGGAACTCAGTTGGTGTGGGGAGTGGAAGAAAGAGGCACCAGATGGGAGAAAGGTGATGGAGAGGAAATGTCAAGCCCGGGCATTCTTTTCCAAAGCATAAGAATACATGAAAGGTAAAAATGTGTCAGGAAAGGATTTGAGAATCTAATGCTGGGTCTTGGGTACCTTTCTGCTGTGTATAAAATATCTTTGACCCATGATCTTTTTCTCTTTTGGTGGCCAGTTTATTTGATACTGATTGTGTGATAATTTTGTTCTTTTAATTTTCTTTTATAATCTTATTTGTTAGGTTTTTGCTGTCATTGCATCCATTTTTTGTCTGAGTGTCCTTCATTTGTGGCCCTTTTTAGTTAACAATTTTAGTCTAATTTGATTTTCCCCTCTCCCTCAACCCTCATGTGTCCTTGGACAGGGCTTATTAAGTAGCAGAGAACACACTCAACCTAACTAACTCCTGCAGGCTAGTGCACCGTCAGGTCAGAGGGATGTCATGGTAATTCAGAGCTATGGAAAGCTTAGGTAGGCCCCAAGGGAACTAGAAAGCGAAAAGAACGTCTTTTTCTTGAAGGAGCAGTCTCACTCTTTCTAATGGCTTCTCTGCTTATTGCTACACATCTCTGTATTCCAGTTCTCTTTCTCTGCTAGCTGGCTTCCTCTGTCTCCTTACTCCTTTTATAATGGCTTGGTTAAGTTCAACTTTTTATACACTTGTTCAGTTCCTCACAACTGGCAGCTTCCCTCTTTGTCTCTTAATTCTTGTATTTCCCAAGAGAGGTGAACCTGATTCACCCAGCTCACTCAGTCCTAGTCATCATATCCTTTCTGATCCAGCAATCATTCAGCTACAAGTGATAAAGCTAATTAGTATTAGTTGCTCAGTCTTGTCTGACTCTGTGACCCTGTGGACTGTAGCCTCCAGGTTCCTCTGTCCACGGAGTTCTTCAGGCAAGAATACTGGAGTGGGTAGCCATTCCCTTCTCTTTACTGGCTAAGCCACAGGGAAGCCCAAACTTAAAGGCCGGGCTTATCTGGGGTATGAACCCGGGACTGCTCTCACCCTGAGCAAGAGTCATACTCCTAGACCAATGAGCCAACACAAGTAATAAAAACCTGACTTAATTTGGCTGAAAATGAGGAACTGCATTATCTTCTATAATAGGAAGTTCCGAGGAAGGAATTTGCCTTTAGATTTGGTTGATTGAAGACTCAACAGTGTTCTCAAGAACCCTGAGTTCTCTTCATGCTTCTACTCTACCATCCTTAGGATTGGCTTTAACCTTAGTAAGATAGCTCCTACCATTCTAGGCATCACATCCAGACACAACATTCAGAAGAGGAGGTTGCCATTTCTTCCTGTGGCTTTTTCTTAGGAGTGAGGAAATTTTTCGTAAAATCTGCTCTGGAAATGAGCAGATTTTTCCTCATGTCTCATTGACCAAATTTGCAGTTAGAGATCTGTTTGAGTTAATAAGCTCTGTTAATAAGAAACAGAAATGGTGAGACTGTATCATTCCTGCCCCATCACTAACAAGGGGAACGTGATCACCCAGAGACTAAATTAGGCCCATCTCTGGAGTTGGAATAGAAGTCACTTTTCTCTGTGCTAAATGAAGCCTTGAATTTGGAGAGTGGAAAGGAATGACAGTCCATCGATGGAAACCCATAAAAGTCCTTCTCGTCATGGGTGTACGTCTCTTCATACATGGGTGTATGTCCAGGTACACGGACACATAAACTCCTCTTTTAAAAACGAGATTTACTGTGGAAATTTTACCTAAAGAAAGTTGAAGTGCTATCAGGATGAAAGACAGTTTATACAGTTATTTTGGGTGAGGTATATACCGCTTTCCCAGTTAGCCAGTGGCCTGGAGAGAGAGGCATAGTATATAGAATATATACAGTATGAAACAAAACCCCTTTATACTATGAGTGAGGGCTTTCCCAAAAGGACATGGCAGACAAGAACCCTGAAATACATGAGGTCTTTACCTCTTTGGGATCCATTTTCTGATTTCTTACAGATACAGTCCTTCCTGGGAGATTTTCAGTAATGAATACATTGATTTCAGTGAAACAGTGCTTTTTACTATTGTCATAAAAAAATGTTCAGTCCCATAAAATTGTTGCAAAGTCTGGAATATGGAATATAATTTAAAGAAAGTCCCTTGTTCACAATGAGCATTCAGTATGAGTATAGTACCAGTAGAGACATTCTTGCCAAAACCTGAACCTAATAGATTTACTATCCAAGCTGTGTTGCCTAATATGATTTTCAGATTTAATTTTTAGTATGGAGTGTCACACTTTGCATGGCCTGTATCTTGCTGAATTTGTGCATACTAATGAATCTAAAAATACTGAGTATCTACTATCAGACGCTCTGCTTGATACCGTATGCAAGCAAAAGATTCAAAATATAACATATGTTCATTGAAGAACAAGATTATTTATGGATCAAAATGAAAACTAAAGTAGGTTAGAAGCCCAGAAAGGCTCTTCTTTTCAGACATATTTGCCAATACACATATCTGTGGTTTGAGATGAGTTTTTTCCCTTAATAAGTTCTGTTAGTAAGAAAGAGGACCCATAGAATGTGGAAGAGGGATGTGGGGAAAGGAATTAGGAAAGCAACGAAGATAACTGTGTTCTTCACCTTTTAACCTAGAGCCCTGATGACCTGTTCTGAAAATGGCCATAGGTACTTGCAGCATCTTTCACAAAGTTGGTCCTTGACCTGCTCCCTGAAAAGAATTCATTCTGCAGTCACAAACAGTTGGAAATGTCAAATCTTTCTCCAGGAGATTTATAATGCACATTAGTATATTAAAGACTCTGAGAAAGAACATAAATTCCTCCCTATATTTTCCACACTTTCTTAATGACCAAGTCCTTCTTGTGATACAGCATCTATTAACGTCTCACCGAGCTTATTGAAGAACTGCTGAGGTCAGAGAGGAGTGTTCTTGAGCAGAGAAATAACATGAAAGCAAAGTTTTAGTAAGAATGATCTAATAATCTTGCCTAGGAAATCCCATGGACAGAGGAGCCTTGTGGGCTACAGTCCATGAGGTGGCAAAGAGCTGAACATGACTGAATGACTGAACAACAGCAAAAAGTACCAAGTGTACAATCCTAACTAGCTAGCTGATCATTTAGAAGCTGAGTGTGTCAAAGCCACAGAGAACCTGTCTGTTAGAGCTCATTCAGTTAGTAACCTTTATCGAGTCCCATGTATGTTTGTTAAAAATAAAGTTGAAAGCCTTTGTATAAGAAAAAAAAAAAGAATGTTCTAATGATACCTAAGATGAATTGCTGTTTCAAATCCTGAAGGATGATGCTATGAAAGTGCTGCACTCAATATGCCAGCAAATTTGGAAAACTCAGCAGTGGCCACAGGACTGGAAAAGGTCAGGTTTCATTCGAATCCCAAAGAAAGGCAATGCCAAAGAATGCTCAAACTACCACACAATTGCACTCATCTCAGACGCTAGTAAAGTAATGCTCAAAATTCTCCAAGCCAGGCTTCAGCAATACGTGAACTGTGAACTTCCAGATGTTCAAGCTGGACTTAGAAAAGGCAGAGGAACCAGAGATCAAATTGCCAATATCCGCTGGATCATGGAAAAAGCAAGAGAGTTCCAGAAAAACTTCTATTTCTGCTTTACTGACTATGCCAAAGCCTTTGGCTTTGTGTGGATCACAATAAACTGTGGACGATTCTGAAAGAGATGGGAATGCCAGACCACCTGACCTGCCTCTTGAGAAACCTATATGCAGGTCAGGAAGCAACAGTTAGAACTGGACATGGAACAACAGACTGGTTCCAAATAGGAAAAGGAGTGCGTCAAGGCTGTATATTGTCATCCGGCTTATTTAACTTCTATGCAGAGTACATCATGAGAAATGCTGGGCTGGAAGAAGCACAAGCTGGAATCAAGGTTGCTGGGAGAAATATCAATCACCTCAGATATGCAGATGACACCACCCTTATGGCAGAAAGTGAAGAGGAACTAAAAAGCCTCTTGATGAAAGTGAAAGAGGAGAGCTGAAAAGTTGGCTTAAAGACAAGTTTTAAAGTTAATAGTTGACAAGAGTTTCTGTTGATGATACCATGCACCAGGTTTTAAGTGTTTAACCCAAATTATTTAATCTTCATAAAAAACCTGTGAGGTAGGTACAGTTGTTATCTCTGTTTTACAACTCAGAGAACCAAGGCACAGAAGAGTAGCTTGCCCAGGGCCCTGTAGCTCTTCCTTGGTGGCGCTGGGTTTTGCACCCAGGCATCTTAACTCCAGAGCCTGTGGGCTTCCCTTGTGGCTCATCTGGTAAAGAATCCGCCTGCAATGCGGGAAACCTGGGTTGGGAAGATGCCCTGGAGAAGGGAAAGGTTACCCACTCACCAGTATCCTGGCCTGGAGAATTCCATGGACTATAGTCCATGGGGTTGCAAAGAGTCAGACACGACTGAGCGCCTTTTGCTTAGTTTCGGATGTACAACATAATGATTTCATATTTGTATAAGTTGCAAACAATAACTAAGAAAAGTGATTCTGAGGAAAATAGTAACACATACTGACGGGCTTTGTCTGTAAAACTATACAGAACAATGATTATCACACAAAGTGCCATTTACTTTTACTTTACATTTTCATGACCATGGTATTATTTACATAGGTTCAGGAAAAATCTATCCTTTTCCTATGGATAGACTTTCCTATGGAAAGACTGAGCGACTTTCACTGTGCTCTATTAAGTCATTCTGTCCCCATGGCCCCTACCCTCTCTAGGGAGGAATTAGGAAAACCTTGCTTGGGTCAGTGCCTTTTATCTTCACCCAATATATGGCAAAAAGTGAAGAAGAACTAAAGAGCTTCTTGATGAAAGTGAAAGAGGAGAGTGAAAAAGTTGGCTTAAAGCTCAACATTCAGAAAACTAAGATCATGGCATCCAGTCCCATCATTCATGGCAAATAGATGGGGAAACAGTGGAAACAGTGTCAGACTTTATTTTTCTGGGCTCCAAAATCACTGCAGATGGTGACTGCAGCCATGAAATTCAAAGACGCTTACTCCTTGGAAGGAAAGTTATGACCAACCTAGACAGCATATTAAAAAGCAGAGACATTACTTTGCCAACAAAAGTCCGTCTAGTCAAGGCTATGGTTTTTCCAGTAGTCATGTATGGATGTGAGAGTTGGACTGTAAAGAAAGCCGAGTGCCAAAGAATTGATGCTTTTGAACTGTGGTGTTGGAGAAGACTCTTGAGAGTCCCTTGGACTGCAAAGAGATCCAACCAGTCCATCCTAAAGGAGATCGGTCCTGGGTGTTCATGGGAAGGACTGATGTTGAAGCTGAAACTCCAATACTTTGGCCACCTGACGGGAAGAGCTGACTCATTTGAAAAGACCCTGATGCTGGGAAAGGTTGAGGGCAGGAGGAGAAGGGGATGACAGATGATGAGATGGTTGGATGGCATCATCGACTCGATGGACATGGGTTTGAGTAGACTCTGGGAGTTGGTGATGGACAGGGAGGCCTGGCGTGCTGTGGTTCATGGGGTTGCAGAGAGTCAGACATGACTGAGCGACTGAACTGAACTGAATATATGTACACTTCATTAGAAATAAAATCAGTTTTTCTTTAATCTGCTTACAAAATGTTTGAGCTAATTTTTCACAGCCTTTTCCTTTTCCTTGTTTTTCTGTGGAACTATTTTTGAAAGACTTTCAGAGTGTCTCAGGGGAAATCATGTTTTTTTGACTTTTTATTTTTACCACAGGAAAAGGTTGGGGCAGCATAAACTGGTGCTGGGCAGACTGGAGTGTGGGAGAGAGTGAGATAAGATTCCAGGTGTTCTTTGGGGTTAATTTTGACAGTTCTTTGAAACATCCCCTCCCCGCACACCCCTTCTGTTAGAGAGATGGGATAGCTGTCAGGATGTTGTAAACTGCCTGTTGTTTCCAGCTCACCTCCAGGGGCCAGACTACTTAGAGTGATTCTGATGATTGAAACAGGAGAACTCTTATTACTGATCATCATCTTACTCTTACCTTTTCCTTTTTTCTCCTTTGCTTGAGGGCTTCAGAGACCTTTCTGGGAGGGAGGAGGCAGTCTTAGGAATTCACATATTTGAAACATTTTCTTCTGCTTTCTGATCTGGCATCTGAGGAGCTCAGAAGTCATCACATCATCCTAACAACAAGTAAAAATCTGAACAAACTGAAAAATCAACACCAGGCAAATGACTGTCCTGTGCCCTCCTCCCCACCCCGCCACCTCCCACTCCCCCCACCCCACCTCCGCGAAAGTGAAGCAGACAGGCAAATGCGAAGAACCACACCTTAACCAGAGTGGAAGTCTACAGTCAGAAACCTCTGAAGGAGCCACACCTTAACCAGAGTGGAAGTCTACAGTCAGAAACCTCTGAAGGAACCACACCTTAACCAGAGTGGAAGTCTACAGTCAGAAACCTCTGAAGGAGCCAGTACTGGGGTAGGAAAGTCTGAATGGTGAATAGCTGGAAGGTCAGTGTAGACAAGTCTGACAGTTCAGAACTTCAGGGGGCAGGGTGGGGGACTCCACACTTCTCAGAGTTTTAGAATTCTAGAATGCTTCCCCTTCCCCCACATCTTCCCACCACACAGCTACAACCTACTTACTGGAGCTCCTTTTAAAAATCACAAGGCATATCAAAAGGCAAAAAACACAGTTTGAAGAAGCAGAGCAAACATCAGACCAGACTCAAATATAAGAGGGATGTTGGGATTATCAAACTGGAAATTAAACAACTATAATTAATATGCTAAAAATTCTACTGGAAAAGTAGACAACATGTAAGAGCAGAGGAATAATACAAGTAGAGAAATGGAAATTCTGAGAAAGAATTAAAAATAAATAGTAGCTATCAAAAACAAGAGGACTTGTCTGGTAGTCTAGGGGCTGCCTCCACACTCCCAATGCAGGGGAGCCCGGGGTTTGATCCCTGGTCAGGGAACTAAATACCACCTGCTTTAACTAAGAGCTCCCGCATACCTCAGCTAAAAACCTCATGCCGCACTAAAGATTCCACCTGCTGCAACTAAGACCTGGCACAGCCAAAGAAATACATATTTTTTAAAAAACACATTTGTAAAAACACACTGTAACAAAAATGAAGAATGTCTTTGATGGACTGATTAGTAGACTGGCCACAACTGAGGAAAACCCTCTTAAGCTTGAGGATATAGCAACAGAATCTTCCAAACCAAAAAGCAAAGAGAAAATAAAATTTTAATGGAACAGAATATCCAAAATCTGTAGGAAAACTACAAAGGGTATAAGATGAGTAATTAGGAAGGCCAAATTTGCCTGTTTTTCCAGGTGTTTCTTGACGTCCTACTTTTGCATTCCAGTCCCCTATAATGAAAAGGACATCTTTTTTGGGTGTTAGTTCTAAAAGGCCTTGTAGGTCTTCATAAAAGCATTCAACTTCAGCTTCTTCAGCATTACTGGTTGGGGCATAGACTTGGATAACTGTGATATTGAATGGTTTGCCTTGGAGACAAACAGAGATCATTCTGTCGTTTTTGAGACTGCATCCAAGTACTGCATTTCGGACTCTTTTGTTGACCATAATGGCTACTCCATTTCTTCTGAGGGATTCCTGCCCGCAGTAGTAGATATAATGGTCATCTGAGTTAAATTCACCCATTCCAGTCCATTTTAGTTCACGGATTCCTAGAATGTCGACATTCACCGTTGCCATCTCTTGTTTGACCACTTCCAATTTGCCTTGATTCATGGACCTGACATTCCAGGTTCCTATGCAATATTGCTCTTTACAGCATCGGATCTTGCTTCTATCACCAGTCACATGCACAGCTGGGTACTGTTTTTGCTTTGGCTCCATCCCTTCATTCTTTCTGGAGTTATTTCTCCACTGATCTCCAGTAGCATATTGGGCACCTAATAACCTGAGGAGTTCCTCTTTTGGTATCCTATCATTTTGCCTTTTCATGCTGTTCATGGGGTTCTCAAGGCAAGAATACTGAAGTGGCTTGCCATTCCCTTCTCCAGTGGACCATGTTCTGTCAGACCTCTCCACCATGACCCGCCCGTCTTGGGTTGCCCTGCAGGCATGGCTTGGTTTCATTGAGTTAGACAAGGCTGTGGTCCTAGTGTGATTAGATTGACTAGTTTTCTGTGAGTATGGTTTCAGTGTGTCTGCCCTCTGATGCCCTCTTGCAACACCTACCATCTTACTTGGGTTTCTCTTACCTTGGGGGTGGAGTATCTCTTCACGGCTGCTCCAGCAAAGCACAGCCGCTGCTCCTTACCTTGGACGAGGGGGTATCTCCTTACCACCACCGTTCCTGACCTTCAGCGTGGGATAGCTCCTCTAGGCCTTCCTGTGCCTGCGCAGCCACCGCTCCCGGGTTGCTCCTCCCGGCCGCTGGCCCTGGCATCAGGTGTGGGTGGCTCCTCCCAGCTGCCGCCCCTGGCCTTGGGCTCGGGGTGGCTCCTCAGGGTAACCGCCCCTGGCCACGGGTGAGAGGTGGCTCCTCCCAGCCGCCCCTGACCTCGGACGCGGGGTGTCTCCTCCTGGCCGCCGCCCCTGACCTCGGACGCAGGGTAGCTCCTCTCGGCCGTTCCTGCGCCGTAGCAGTCTGGCACTCTAGGCCGCTGCCCCGACCTCGGACGTGGGGTAGCTCCTCTCGGCCGCACTTAGTGCGCCAGCCGGCCCCGGAATGCAGAATGAAGCAGGGCAAGGACTAATAGAGTTTTGCCAAGAAAACGCACTGGTCATAGCAAACACCCTCTTCCAACAACACGAGAAGACTCTACACATGGACATCACCAGATGGTCAACACCGAAATCAGATTGATTATATTCTTTGCAGCCAAAGATGGAGAAGCTCTATACAGTCAACAAAAACAAGACCAGGAGCTGACTGTGGCTCAGATCATGAACTTATTACCAAATTCAGACTGAAATTGAAGAAAGTAGAGAAAATGCTAGACCATTCAGGTATGACCTAAATCAAATCCCTTATGGTTATACAGTGGAAGTGAGAAATAGATTTAAGGGCCTAGATCTGATAGATAAGAGTGCCTGATGAACTATGGAATGAGGTTCGTGACATTGTACAGGAGACAGGGTGCAAGACCATCCCCATGGAAAAGAAATGCAAAAAAGCAAAATGGCTGTCTGGGGAGGCCTTACAAATAGCTGTGAAAAGGAGAGAGGCAAAAAGCAAAGGAGAAAAGGAAAGATATAGGCATCTGAATGCAGAGTTCCAAAGAATAGCAAGAAGAAATAAGAAAGCCTTCTTCAGGGATCAATGCAAAGAAATAGAGGAAAACAACAGAATGGGAACGACTAGAGATCTCTTCAAGAAAATGAGAGATACCAAGGGAACATTGCATGCAAAGATGAGCTCGATAAAGGACAGAAATGGTATGGACCTAACAGAAGCAGAAGATATTAAGAAGAGGTGGCAAGAGTACATGGAAGAACTGTACAAAAAAGATCTTCACGACCAAGATAATCATGATGGTGTGATCACTCATCTAGAGCCAGACATCCTGGAATGTGAAATCAAGTGAGCCTTAGAAAGCATCACTATGAACAAAGCTAGTGGAGGTGATGGCATTCCAGTTGAGCTATTTCAAATCTTGAAAGATGATGCTGTGAAAGTGCTGCACTCAATATGCCAGCAAATTTGGAGAACTCAGCAGTGGGCACAGGACTGGAAAAGGTCAGTTTTCATTCCAATCCCAAAGAAAGGCAATGCCAAAGAATGCTCAAACTACTGCACAATTGCACTCATCTCACATGCTAGTAAAGTAATGCTCGAAATTCTCCAAGCCAGGCTTCAGCAGTACATGAACCGTGAACTCCCTGATGTTCAAACTGGCTTTAGAAAAGGCAGAGGAACCAAGAGATCAAATTGCCAACATCCGCTGGATCATGGAAAAAGCAAGAGAGTTCCAGAAAAACATCTATTTCTGCCTTATTGACTATGCCAAAGCCTTTGACTGTGTGGATCACAATAAACTGTGGAAAATTCTGAGAGATGGGAATACCAGACCACCTAACCTGCCTCTTGAGAAATCTGTATGCAGGTCAGGAAGCAACAGTTAGAACTGGACATGGAACAACAGACTGGTTCCAGATAGGAAAAGGAGTATGTCAAAGCTGTATATTGTCACCCTGCTTATTTAACTTCTATGTAGAGTACATCATGAGAAACGCTGGACTGGAAGAAACACAAGGTGGAATCAAGATTTGCTGGGAGAAATATAAATAACGTCAGATATGCAGATGACACCACCCTTATGGCAGAAAGTGAAGAGGAACTAAAAAGCCTCTTGATGAAAGTGAAAGAGGAGAGTGAAAAAGTTGACTTCAAGCTCAACATTCAGAAAATGAAGATCATGGCATCCAGTCCCATCACTTCATGGGAAATAGATGGGGAAACAGTGGAAACAGTGTCAGGCTTTATTTTGGGGGGCTCCAAAATCACCGCAGATGGTGATTGCAGCCATGAAATTAAAAGACACTTCCTCCTTGGAAGAAAAGCTATGACCAACCTAGATAGCATATTCAAAAGCAGAGACATTACTTTGTCGACTAAGGTCCGTCTAGTCAAGGCTATGGTTTTTCCAGGGGTCATGTATGGATGTGAGAATTGGACTGTGAAGAAGGCTGAGCGCCGAAGAATTGATGCTTTTGAAGTGTGGTGTTGGAGAAGACTCTTGAGAGTCCCTTGGACTGCAAGGAGATCCAACCAGTCCATTGTGAAAGAGATCTACCCTGGGATTTCTTTGGAGGGAATGATGCTCAAGCTGAAACTCCAGTACTTTGGCCACCTCATGTGAAGAGTTGACTCATTGGAAAAGACTCTGATGCTGGGAGGGATTGGGGGCAGGAGGGGAAGGGGACGACAGAGGATGAGATGTCTGGATGGCATCACGGACTCGATGGACATGAGTCTGAGTGAACTCTGGGAGATGATGATAAACAGGGAGGCCTGGCGTGCTGTGATTCATGGGGTCGCAAAGAGTCGGACACGACTGAGCGACTAAACTGAACTGAACTGAATTAGAAAGGAGGAGAAGAAAGAAAGGGACAGAAACAGTATTTGAAGCAACAGCAACAGTAACTGAGAATTTCCCCCAAATTAATGTTAGACACCAAATTACAGATCCAGGGAGCTCAGAACACCAAAGTGCATAAATGTTAGAAAAGCTATACCTAGGCATATTGTATCCAAACAGCAGAAAATCAAAGATAAAGTTAAAAAAAAAAAAAAAAAACTTCAAAGGAGGCCATAGGGTTGAGGGAGAGGACTCACCTATAAAGGAAAAAAGATGAGAACTATTAGGCTGGCAATAAAAGTTCATTCAGTTTTTTCTCTAAGATGTCTGTATTAGCACTTAGTTGTCTTTAACTTCATCTTCAGTCTTGTTAGGTAGTATCATGACAGCCATCACGTCAGCCTGCCTTTTTAAAAAGTTTATCAAAATTGGTGAAGATGGAAGATAAAAAGCAATGGTATATTATATGTCATTATTTCATCATATTATGCTTTATTATTTCAAGAAAAGTAAAAACAACTGAAACACAAAGATTTGTGCAGTATATGGAGAAGGTGCTGTGACTGATTGAATGTAGCAGAAGTCTGCAAAGTTTCATACTAGAGATTTCTTACTGGACAATGCTCCATGGTCTGGTAGACCAGTTGAAGTTGATAGTGATCAAATAGGGACATTAATTCAGAATGTTTATACCACATGGGAGATAGCTGATAGACTCAAAATATCCAAATCAAGCATTGAAAATTATTTGCACCAACTTGGTTATGTTAATGGCTTTGATATTTGGATTCTACATAAATTAAGCAAAAAAAAAAAAAAAACAAACTTCTTTACCCTATTTCTGACCCTATTTCCACATGAAATTCTCTACTTAAATGTAACAAAAATGTTCCATTTTTAAAACAAACTGTGATGGGAGATGAAAAGTGTATACTGTACAATAATGTAGAAAGGAAGGGCTCGTGGGGCAACTGAAATGAGCCACCACCAACCACACCAAAGGCTGTCTGTATCCAAAGAATGTGAGGTTGTATATATGGTGAGATTAGAAGGGAGTTTTCTATTATAAGCTCCTTGCAGAAAACCAGACTATTAAATTCCAGCAAGTACCCCTCCCAGTTAGACCAACTGAAAGCAGCACTCAACGAAAAGCATCTGGAATTAGTCAACAGAAAATTTCATAATCTTCCACCAGGATAACACAAGACAGCATGTATCTTTGAGGACCAGGCAAAAACTGTTATAGCTTGGCTAGGACGTTCTGATTCATCCCCCACATTCACCAGACATCACACCTTCGGATTTCCATTTATTTCAGTCTTTACAAAATTCTCTAAATGGGAAAAATTTCAATTTTCTGGAAGACTATAAAAGGCACCTGGGACAGTTCTTTGCCCAAAAAGATAAAAAGTTTTGGGAAGATGGAATTATGAAGTTGCCTGAAAAGATGGCAGAAGGTAATGGAACAAAATGGTGAATACGTTGTTCAATAAAGCTCTTGGCAAAAATGAAAATGTGTCTTTTATTTTTACTTAAAAACTGAAGGAACTCTTTGGCCAACCCGGTATATCCGGCTTCCCTGAGAAACCAACCAACAAGAAATGAGTGGAGTGAAATAGTTAAAATGTTGAGAGAAATACTTTTCTCCAACTGCTTTGTCTCTAATCTAACCAAACAAATCAAGGCTAAATTAAAGCTGACCCTTCTTCCACAGTCCACTGAACCCAGTTTCTAAAATACTGGACTTGGGAGAATGTTCGAAGCCGGGAAGAAGGGAGTAGATCCGGTGCGTTGGTGCTAAGTCACTTTAGTCATGTTCAACTCTTTGCGACCCCAAGGACTGTAGCCCGCCAGACTCCTCTGTCCATGGGATTCTCCAGGCAGGAACACTGGAGTGGGTTGCCATTTCCTCCTCCAAGGGATCTTCATGACCCAGGGATTGAACCTGTGTCTCTTGGTCGAATCTGTTCCAGCTCTTGGAACTTCATAGAGTTTGGCGATATATCAGGGTGCTGCAAGGCAGGTGTACATCTAGAGTGGGATGAAGTGATCAGGGTAAGGCCAAAGTGGGTGTGACATATTAGAATCAATATTTAGAAATGGCAGAGGACCACTGAGCCTATAGTTCCATTTTGCCTGGACTTTGGTTTTCCAAGTGCTCCAGGTTAGCCGACCACCATTAAGGGTCAGAACCTTGGAGAGTTCCAAACTGAGCGGAGCAGAAATATGACTATAACTATTGCATTGGCATGTACTAGACGGGATGAAGACTCATAACAACCAGTGCTGAAGCAACACTCTTGTTTGCTTTCTGTTTGTATCTCCAAGATTTAAAGGTCTGGTGCCTCTGCCGCTCCACAACCTCATGGGTATCTTGGTGGAGCTAGAGATTTCAGTCCATCTTGTGGAACAAGCATAAAGCCATCACTGTGGCAATGGGATTTTCATTAAATGCTGATGTTATGAAAAGGACATGGGCTTTCAGATACCTGTTCATTCTCTTTAAGGACTGTCCCAGGGAATCATATTGCTTCTCTGTGTTATTTACTGATCTACTGTGAAATTAATCAAAATCCTCTGTGGGGTTGGGAGGATAGTTTTGCCTAAAAGTTGCTTTCTGATAGGCATTTATGTTTGAAACTGAAAAATAAAAAAGATACTCTGTGTATTAGAGGTGATTTATAAAAGCTGAAGTAATTCAATCTATTGGCAGCAACAACCAAATTTTGCAGTATAACTTGAAGGCTGACTAGACTCCTAATTTCAGTAATCTGGTTTGTTTATTGTTTCTTTTTAGGGCACTAAATATTCCAAACATTTCTATTTCCATTGTTCTCTTTTTTCTCAGTTTTAGGGCATGTTCATGATTTTCACATCAGATTAATAAATTTCTAATGCTTCAATTAAAGCTTCACTTAACTTTAACAATCTTTCTTTCTAAAACAATCTACATTTATGATGCCATATTTAGCTAAAAATATGAACTTGAATATAAATTTCCAGAAACACCCAACTAGTAATTCCTGGTGACAGTAATAGTTAAGGGCAGAAAATCTTATGAATCTAGGACTTATTGCAGAGAATAAACTATATGATATTTTTATGCTCTGTTACAGTTCTGAGATGTGTTCATTGTTTTTTTGTACTGCCTGAGAGAACAGGAGAGTTAGAGCTAATTCCTAAATAGCTAACTGATTTGCAATACCAAAAATAAGTACAGTCTCTATAATGTGTGTTATTGAAAGTGAGTCTCTAGGATCACATGAGCATTCTAATCAGATTTTGGAGAGTAAAAAAAGAAAGATTTAGTTATGGATAACAATAATAAGTATTAGGGAGAAAGAGACAAGATTATACCAGAGATTTGTGTCTCCTTCAAGAGGCATCTTTTAAAACCCTTGCTAATGGCTATTGTTGGTTATCTTAATTAAAGAGTATTATTTTGTTCTATGATACAGTAGACCATACTTGTGGTAGTGAACTGAGTTTGGACTGAGACCTAAATGTGTGGTTCACATCAAACACATCAAGAGGCTCAGTATTTGTACTATGTAAAATATAGATAACTAATGAGAACATACTGTATAGGCCAGGGAACTCTACTTAATGCATTGTGGTGACCTGAATGGGAAGGAAATCCAAAAGGGAGGGAATATATGTATATGTATGGCTTATTCATTTTGTTGTACAATAGAAATTAATAGAACATTGTAAAGCAACTATACCGAATAAAAATTAATTAAAAAAAAAAAAAAAACATTAAGAGGCTAGTAGCTGGAAAGTTTTCAGGTGGACTGGGTAGTTGGGGGAATTATGTCCTGAGTGTGAATTTGCAGATGTGACCTTACAAGTAAAAACTACAGACTGTGACAGGGTGAAGGAGAGCCAGCTGTCACAGACTGACTATGAAGGAAATACTGGTGCCATTAACAGGAGTTAACAGTTTACAAAGAAAACCAGTTAGTAATGAGTTCCATTCAGAATGTGTTGAATATGAGGACTGGTATGGTATCTAGTATATTTAGTAGATAGTTGGAAATTTTATTTAACAAATATTTATCAAGCCCTAGAGATTTTTGGAAAAGACTCTGACGCTGGGAGGGATTGGGGGCAGGAGGAGAAGGGGACGACAGAGGATGAGATGGCTGGATGGCATCACTGACTCAATGGACGTGAGTCTGAGTGAACTCTGGGAGTTGGTGATGGACAGGGAGGCCTGGCGTGCTGTGATTCATGGGGTCGCAAAGAGTCGGACACGACTGAGCGACTGAACTGAATTGAGAGATTTTTTTTTTTAAACATTTCATGAGACTGAAAGTAGTACAGGTTTCTTTCCTACTCCTGTAAGCTCAATAATGTGGTCCCAAAATGGATTACATAGATGTAAAAATTGCTTCTTTTTTTTCTGTTTTTACCACCCCTGTGTTACATCTTAGGATAATCACAATTGATTGTTTCCAAACTCAAAGAGTGCTTTTAGTGTTGTTAAAAAAATAATAATTCTCCCTGTGAATATACTAGGAAATATTGAATTGTGTGATTTGAATGGTTAAATTACATGTTTGTGCTAATTGTATCTCAGTAAAGCTGTTACAAAAATTATTCCTCACTGCACACATTTCTGAGTAGCTGTTAAGATCTCTAGGGAAAGACCATAGTTCTGTATCAGTGGTAGAATGTGTGACACACAAATAAATTATAAAACATATTGTATTTGAGAGAAAGAGAGAACAGATACCACTTAATTTTTAGAATAATGTTTCAAGCTAGTTTTTAGAATAGAGAAAATATATCAGTAGATACTTTCCTTTTAATCTCGTCAACAAACCCTGAGCACCTGTCCTGCCCAACTGGAGACATCAGGAACTGCTTCCTTAAGGAGGTGCTACTGTGATATGTCTTGACATATGTGCAGAAATTAGTTCAGTGAGTCTTGTAGACAAATTCAGAGGCAGCAGCCGATGCAATGGCAGACAGATGTCGGGAACTGCACTCAGTTTGGAATTACTAAAGTGAGGGTTGTGTGTCAGAGAGGGAGAGAAATTCTCTCCTGTTAATACATAAAGGTTCACCACAGGTTTTAAAAGCTTCGTGGTATTTCACAGTATGATTATATGCCATAAATTATTTAATCATTCCTATATTAATGGGTATTTAAATTGTTGCTTGATTTTGGCTATTTCAAATAATACTCCACTGAACATACTTGTGCATATATCCTTGCAAACTTGTGAATGTAATTCTGTGTCAAAGGTTAGACCTTGGTTTCAATAGCTTTGACAGATTTGAGCATTCACCTTAGGGCTGAGTTATGACCAATCATACTTCATTTACTGTATAATTTTTGAGTCTGCTGTATTGATTAAATCATAGATCTTTTCAGTTTCAGGTCAGTTAGGGCCTTTTTTCAGCCATGGTGAAACTTTGGCGTTTACCCTAGGTAAAGCCATCTATATGGGAAACCATGAGTGGATTTTGGGCAGAGGACTGACATGATATATAAAAGTATTTCTAAAGATCACTCTGGCTATTGTGTCAAGAATAAAAGATAGAGAAGCAAGGACAGAAGTAGAAAAACTAGTTAAGAAGCCACTGTAGTAGTTCAGGTGGGAGATAATGATGACTTGGACTGAAGGGGAAATGATAAAGAAAAATGATAGGATTCCAGACATTTGTTAAAGTTAGAGTTGACTTGATTTTCTAACAGATTGTCAGGGGTCTCTATATTAACTGTCAGATGAAAGTTCTAGCCCTTCTTAAGAGGACTGGGAAAGGTCCATGCTTAGTAGAAATGATCAAGAATTCTATTTGGGGCATGTTAAGTATGAAATGCTTATTAGTTATCCATGTGGGTTGGTGAGTAGGCAGTTAAGAGGTGAGACTAGTGATTAGCATGGTCAATATTTTATTAATGAATGATTTATTAAATCATGGATAGGTAAATTAGGAAGGAAATGGATAAAGTTTAAAAGAGAACCAGAATTACAGTTAACTGCTTTATTACGACTCACATACACTGTCCTTTTCTCTCTGCTTGTAAGTAGGTCTTGTTTTGAATGGAATTGAATTAAACTGGTAATAGATTGGAGAGGTAAAAGGGGGGAGAATACATTTGTATATGTATATGTCTCTCCGAATCTACCTGTATGTAAGATATGACGGTCCTCAGAAAAAGTTACTATTAATAATTTTACATATTCTGTCTTTGTGAAATTGCTTTATCAAAATGATTATAAAGAAAACCTCTTTTCATTTTGACTTGCATGTTAAATTAAAAATGTTTTCCCACAGGAATCCCTAATAAGCTGAGTTGGAAAACTTCTTAGCACTTAAGATATTAATCACTTTGTGGCGTACTGGCTATGGTCATTCACCCAGCCATAATGACTTCATGGTCATTAGACCTCACCTTTGGTTTGCCTTTTGAATGCGTCATTTCTTTACTCCCCTACCATCCTCTATGATCTTGGCTATCCTTTTCTTACGGACTATAGACTACATTTCCTAACTCTACTCTGCGTTCTCTGTTTCCAAGGTATCTTTACTGCCTTTTATCTGTATGTTACGGGGATACGCAGATTTGATAAAGCCTCATTCTTCTCATGGCATGAACTGCAACTTAATTATAGTAGTTCAAAAGGTTGCCAGTCTAGTATTTGTCATTTATCCTCGTGATGAAATTTTCTTTAGGCAACTCACATGCTGGCACTGATTGCTTAATCCTGTAGATTTCAAAGGATCAAATCCAAGGTCATTGACAGATCTCACTGTTTTTTTCCAATTTGTTTGGTTAATAGACATCCTTATTTATACAAAAGCTTAATGGTTCACAAATATTTGAATAGTACATAATCTATCCTATTTGAACTGTTGGTAATACTAGCACATGATGGACTTTAAAAATAGAGCAAGCTCACAATTTCTCCAAGGCTTTAGCTTCAGCTCCTCTCAGGGTTACACAGCTCTAAAAGTCCATAGTATTATGAGACATGTTAAACTCCAATAGGATATTCTTTGACTGTTCCTAGAATGTTCAGTAAACCTCAGAGTAGCAATTTTTAAATTCAGAATTATTAAGGGAATCTACTTTCTAAATTGCTAATGTTCTTGTAATAATTGGCTAGCTGATTAGATTTAGTGTGCCTTAACAAATTCCTAGAAAGTAAAATGGGCTTACTATTAATTTTTTTTCCTTTGTTCAAAGAGAAAGGAATAAGAGGATCTAAAAGATTGATTGGAGAGATAGGTCAGAGACTGTTGAGAAACTGCTAACTAAACAACAATAAGGTAGTCAGAAAACTCTTGCTCTGAAAGGCATGTACACCACCTATGAGCGAATACAAGGACTTTTAATGTTTTTCAAGTCATGGGACCATGTTCTAACTTTAGTGGATATGGAGCTTTGAGAAGAGTGCAGACTCTTCTAAACTCTGTAGATCTGACCATCATTAGTTTAAACTCTGACTGTAATAAAAATTTTTGGATTAGTGAGAATGGTACCAAGTTGTATCTTAGAGTGCTTAAACTTTTGTATGTCAGCAGTTCATGATAATACTATGTTTGGTTTTCCTAATAGTAATGATTAGAAACCCATGCTGATCTCTTTTATGGTTAGCCACACCTGTAACACAAGGCTAGCCACTTAAACCACCTGGAGACATCATTAAATGTTAGAGTTGAATCTGCACACCCAACTGTATGAAGTCATGTCCCTTGTGGAATATTAATCTTTCAAAGGCCACAGGAGAGAACTTTGCTCAAGACTATTCCTATTCCTTTGTTATTCAGGATCTTTACCACTACATTCTTAAAACCAGTAAGTTTCACAAGCATTTACAGCTTCTTGTCTCTTGTTAAAAAGAACCATTTATTAATTAGCTATGTGATTAGAGGCCTTAATTGTTTTTTGTCACTCTGAGTACTCTTTTTTGGCACACTGCGTGCATGCTAAGTTGCTTCAGTCATGTCTGACTCTTTGCAGCCCTGTGGACTGTAGCCCACCAGGCTCCTCTGTTCATGGGATTCTCCAGGCAAGAATACTGGAGTGGGTTGCCATGCCCACCTCCAGGGGATCTTCCCAACCCAGGGATCAAACTACTACCAGCTTTATGAAATGTCAGATATTGTTATCTGAAACTATCAGAAGTAAGGATCCAAGCTTTCCTGACTATATTAGACCCCTGAATACTGCCCAAACCTTAACCATTTACCTTTTATCTTTCCTGTGAGCGTCTTGGATTTGATCTGTTTTTTTGGTATCATCTCCACTTAGGATTCTGTCCTTTCCACATTCCTGATACATCTAACTTCTCTCCAGCCCTAAAACAGGTGTCCTCAGGATTTTTATACCATCAATTACAAGGAAAAAGATTTAATAAAAATAAACCAAGGGCATTACTTACAGCTGATTCACATTGTTTTACAGCAAAAACCAGCACAACATTGTAAAGCAATTGTCCTCCAATTAAAAATTTTTTTTTAAAAATCAAGAGGACTGTACACTTAAAACTGGTTAAGACAATACTTTTTGTTATGTGTATTTTACCACAAAAAAGTTTTTTTAATAAATAAAACGGGGAAATTTGAAGTCACGTTTTTACACAAAGTTGATATCTACTGCAGTATTAATATTGAATTAAAAAGCAGCCTTAGAGGCAGTCAAAAGATACAAACTTGCAGTTATGAAGTAAATAGTACTAGGGGTGCAATGTACAACATGATAAATATAATTAACACTGCTGTATGTTATATATGAAAGTTGTTAAGAGTGAATCCTGAGTTCACATCACAAGGAAAAAACTATTTTTTTCTTTTATTTTGTATCTATATGAGATGATGGATGTTCATTTTGATAATTGTTTCATGATGTTTTTAAGTCAGATCATTACGCTATATACCTTAAACTTATACAGTAATGAATATCAATTCTGTCTTAATAAAACTGGAAACAAAATAAAAAGCAGCCCTAGAAATTATTTTGTGTATTAAGTATGTTTAAAACTGAGACCTAGAAAGATTAAGTGATTTGCATAAGAGCTGAGAATAGAGTCCAGTGTTTTCAATATTAGTGCATGTCCATTTTGGCGCTATATCTTTAATTACTTCCTTGACTTAGGAATAGCCCTAACTAACCCCTCTGTCTGTTTTATCTTCCTTTAGAATTGAATCATAATTGGTTCTTCAGAACCATGTCTAATCAGTTGTCCCCCTTACCCAGCGCTGAACCTGGAAGGAGGAGGCAGTGGGCAAGGCTGGGTGCTGATAATGGACAAACTGGCTTGGAAAACATGATCATGTGACATGCTTCTGCCAGGAAACCAGACTAGTCTGTTTTGCATCATCTTATATAATAGAGCCAATAACTAATACAGTCTACGTGAGTAGTTGTTCTTCAGGGGGAATCAAATTGGTTTTGATATCTAAAAAATCATTCAGATGTGTAAAAATAATACAGGTGTACATATAATAGGAAACACGAAATACTGCATAAATTCTGTGGCAAAAGTATTCAAAAGATTTCTTTGTATAATTATAGTTCATTTTATAGCTGAGCAAACTTCTGTTTTCTAATACTGGGAACTTTATCAGTCATATTTTTCCTATAATAATGTTACTAACTCCACAACTCAGTGATTTACGTCAACAGTTGTTTTTTGTCTGTGGGTCAGCTGGGATCACTTTATTTCAGGCTGTAGGTTGGATTCGGTCTGCTTTAATGTCTCTCATTCTGAGGCATGCTTTTCTCATGACACTCGGTAGAAACACATGGGATCAAGTCAGACCACACACTTTTCCCGTGACCAAGCACAAAGGCCATAGGGTGAGGATATATACCATCTATTCTACTGGGAACCATACAGCAGAGAGGATAGATACATATAATCTTTTTACAGGGGTGAAGTAAAAATACGGGAACAAAAATCTGCCACAGAAATATTTCACCTTTGTAATGTCAGTTTGTTACTGAATTAACCGTCCTCTTTGATTTTCTGAGTAGTTGAGCAAGTGCCTAGGGTCTTATTTTTTCCAGATAGTTCTTCCCTTTCACTGTTCTCCTTTCTCCACTTTGACAAATGACTTCACAATGTCATTCTTACCTGTGTAGAGCCCCAGGAAACATACATTATAGTCAAGCCACTGGATGATAAATTAAGGGGCTTGACTTTTCCTGAACTTGTTTACCCAAGAAACTTGGTCTGCTCTGTAACTAACTTTATTGAGAGAGATTCCTTGAAAAATTGTTCTTTCCCAGCACAGTTTAAGCTACAGTCTTGAGTTCTCTGTGTACATTTCTGAATGAACCCATCCAGCCTGGCTTCATTGTTTTCCACTCACAATTCACCCAAAGAAGTCAATGAAAAAAAAATAAATATATTTGCTGTTTGATTTATGAAGTGAATGACAACAATATCTTAGATCTCAAGTATGTGCTAACCTTGTGTCTTTAGAGTATGTATATACAGAAACCAAAATATTAAAATTAACATGTTTTTTCCCTTCCTCATCTGCATCTTATTCTGTTTGTTTGGCTTTTAAATCCTAATTCCTAAAAATTGCATGGTTTGGTAAACCACAGCCTGTTCTTTAGCCTGTATTTCTTTCCTTCTTAAGAAATAATCGCATATCAAACTAGTTATCTGGATGTATTTATCTATGTAAAGAATGTGTTAGAAGTGTGACCAGATTGCATTTATAAATATTATTGTAACACTACCATAAATTGAGTAAATAGCATACAACATCAGTAGTTCAGTTTAGAGTGACTCATTTATCAGTCCAGTGATATTCATTACTCAGAAATAATTCACAACAGACCTTGAGGCCATGTAAAGATGATAAAAATAGGTGAGATGAAAATACCTATTTAAGGAATTGTCTGGAATGTTTAATGCCATTGAGATGACATCATCATCTGGTAGTATTAAATATGAGTCTGGGCACTTTCCTAGGCTATTCAGTTGACATTAAAAAAAAATAAAATCTTAAAAGCAGTTCTGGTACAGTTAATGAAATGTTACTACATATATCAAAATCAGTAAGAAAACCAGCTATTGCTCTAAAATTATATTAAGAGTCTTTATAATGTTTTATACAATATCTCATCTTAACATCTGTAAGCCAGTATTACTTCATGACATCCATTGTCTTGAAGAGCTAGTTTTTATTATTTAACCTTCTTTTCTCATGTGTATTGTAAATTTGTTTGCATTATTAGGGACTGAGTTTTATTTCTTTCTGGCTCTCGCATCAGCCATCAGGATCGTTCCCATAGGAGTGCTTAAATTTTTTATTTGACTTTTTACTTGATGGAACTGTATTGCTTATTAACATAGAGTTCAGTTTCAGATTATTTTTAAGTGCTTCTAAATTGTGAGTTAGGTCAGGTCTCTCACCTACTTAAAACCGTTTACAAATTTCCCAATATTTTAAATATAGACTCCCTCTTTAGGCTTCTAAATTCTTGCTGAGTTTGACCTTGTTTCTTTTTGTTTCTTTTTTCTTTTTTGTTGTGTTCTTAAACTTCTTATTTTATATTAGAATATAGCTGATTAGCAATGTTGTGATAGTTTCAGGTGGACAGCAAAGGGAATATATACATGTATCCATTCTGCCCCAAACTCCCCTCCCATCCAGGCTGCCACATAACATTGAGCAGAGTTCCTGTGCCGTACAGTAGGATCTTGTTGTTTATTGACCTTGCTTTTTCAGTTTCCTCCTATGCCTCCCCCTTTTCTTTGATCTTTATGACTTAGCCTTGGATTGGTTTCTTCTGTTCTTGAATGCTTTTCTCCCGAGTTGAAATAGTACCTTCTCGTAAAGGCCTCTCCTGATCACTCTGTATAAAGTAGCCTCTCCCAGATACTTTCCAGAGGGTCACCCTATTTCTCTGGCATTTATTATACTTCATGATTATAATTTCTATCTCCTTATTTATTGTTGTTTACTCCACCCAAATAAAAGTTTCGTGAGGTCAAAATGCCAACGTAGTGGCTGACACAAAGAGGTCATTAAGGTGTTTGTTGAATGAGTGAATAAACAGATGACTGTTTACTTTAAACTCACAATAAAGTGTGACTTTCTTCCTTAATTTGATTCCATGAGAGAGAAAGCATTGTGCTTCAAGACTGATCTGAAAAGAATCAGTATGATTGAGGGCCCATGTCATCATATGCTACTATGCTTGTTATTCCTGGGCTTCCCTGCTGGCTCAGACAATAAAGAATCTGCCTGCAATGCAGGAAACCCAGGTTTGATCCCTGGATTGTGAAGATCCCCTGGAGAAGGGAATGGTTACCCACTCCAGTATTCTTGCTTTGGAAATCCCATGAACAGAAGAGCCTGGCTGGTTACAGCCCATGGGATCACAGAGAATTGGACACAGTTAAGCAACTAACAGTTTTGACTTTTCATTATTCTTTGCGATTGAATTTATTCTGATTCATAATTGAGATGTATATGTGTGCTTTTTGAAGATCTGTACACATATATGGAAACTGGACCTCAAATCATGTTCTTTGTATATATTTATTTTTACAAGTCTTCTTTCTTGATTTTTCTATTAAATATTTCAAAACTGGAAATATAATTTTTTTCTAATGCTTATTTTGTGTCATAACTACTAGACTTATATCAGACACAGCAGAGAGTATGATGTTTTCATACAACAGGATAAAAATTGCTGTGTATAGATGGAAATCAATAGACTAGAATAGATATGGAAATAAAATACTCTTAAAAAGGTTCTATGCAATAAAGTTAGACTTCATCTGAGGAGCAGGTAAGGTAGGACATTCCCACAAAGAACAAATTTGAGGTTTATTACTGAAAAGTCAGGGTAGACAGGGGCCTAAATAACTTGTCCAATGTTACTCAGCAGTGAAAAGTAGAAACAGCATTCATAATCAGGGCTGTCTGATTCCATAACTTTTTCTGCTGTATTGATGTCTTCCTATGTACAAGGAAATCAGAAATTTATTTTACTTAAGTATTTTTCTAAAGATATGACAATTTTTGAAGTCATCTGCTTGTGTCCGTTACTGTCATCAGATATCACAATCTGTTGGCTTCTCTGTGGGGTTTACAAATAACATTAGAAAAGTTTGACCATATTTGCTTTTAATCGTCCCTGAAAACTTAAATGTATAGTCAAAGAAGTTGACTGTAAATAATCTTTAAAACTTTCAGCTCTGTAACTAAAAGCTCATCTTCTCAGAAGACTGTGGTTTGTTTCAGTAGTTACACATAGCTTGAAGAACAGATGCAAACAGTCTAATGTAGGGAAATTGCTGAAAGCACAATTAAATTGCCAGAGTATACCACAAGCAACAATTTCCTTTAATTTTTGACAAACTCCCAATTTGAAATGATTATGTACTTACAGAAACAAACAGAGAAAAGCAAAACATTTTAAAAATCTATAGTTTCATATTCATAAATGTGTCTACATTAAAAGTTTAATGTAGTTTAATAGTATAAATAATATTATAGTCTAGTATTTTAAATTAGGATAACCCTCGTTATCCTAATTCAGTACAGATCATACGACTAATCTATTTTCTGTTCGTGTTTACAAGTGTAAGGTGGTACAAGTATTAACGTGCTAAAAACTGATTTTCGGGTTTTTGTTTAATGGACCTCCCTTTCTTAATTATATTTTATCCAAGAGTGATTGGTTAGAACCAGCACAGACTACATTGACAAAGACCAGAGTCCTAATTTATAGTGAGATGGTTTTATTTTATAGTGATACTTTGTACTGATTAAAGGAAAGGAATGTTAGAGGAAAAGATGAATAAAGATTTGAATATGGGGCTTGAAGATAATGGATCTTCAGAGTATTTTGAAGAGAATAAATGAACCAATTTTGATTACCTTGTTAGAGCTTCAGGATTCATAATGGTCAGATTCCATAAAACACTATCTGTCTTCAGATTTAGTCTTTGTAAATTTGTGGGTTAGGAATGTCTGACCAGGATTTAATCATCTGAGGTCATTTGGTTTTTTGTCTTTTTTTTTTTTAAAGGCTATTTCACCATAGAATATTAAATTGGCATCAACATTTTTACTTTACTCCCAGATTACAGATTGATGAAATTACAAATTAAATCCTTTTAGCATAATATTAAGTATGTAATTGCGTAAAGTATTAATCTTTTCATCTATTACGCAGCTCCAGCTTTAAGGAATACTAATAATTTCTGGGGGAAGAACGTTAACCTTTATGTTAGTCATTCAAAGAGTCTGACACTCCTGAAATTTGAGAAGAGTCACCTGACTGGGTTTCTCCACTTTAATAAGAGCCTTGGAAAGCTGCTCCTTATCCCAGGGGAAAGACAAGGGGTGCCGCGTGGGGTGGTGGTGGTGATGAGGAGGACAACCATGGTGATGGTAGCAGCTAAGATTTACTGAGCAGATATGAGCACAGTCATGCACTGTGCTATGAAATCTAGACTCCTATAAAAGCAAGGTGAAAACTTTCATTAATTATACCATATAAGACTTAAATCTTGAAACCTACTTTTTGGGGCTTTGTGTTCACACGTGTCCAGTTGCTCAGTTGTGTCTGACTCTTTGCAACTCCATGGACTGTAGCCTGCCAGGTTCCTCTGTCCATGGGATGTTCCAGGCAAGAATACTGGTGTGGGTTGCCATTTCCTCCACTAGGGGATTTTCTCCAGCCCAGGGATCAAACCCACATCTGCTGCTCCTGCATTGCAGGCGGATTCTTTACCACTGAACAATCTGGGAAGCCCAATTGGGGCTTTAGCTATACTTAATTCAGGGGTTGGTAGAAGATGATGCTTGAAATTTTGAGGTTGAGTGACTGTAAGATGATAGTTATAGTGACTTAGAAGGTGGTAGTGAAGTTTATAAAAAGAAAAATGAACTCAGTCTTGATAACACCACAGTAGCAGAAAAAAAATCCATGTAGGTCCTCAATTGTGTTAGTTATTGAAAGGTTAAATGTGCTTGCTAGATCTAGTGAAAGTCACTCAGCCATGTCTGACTCTTTGCCACCCCATGGACTGTATAGTCCATGAATTCTCCAGGCCAGAATACTGGAGTGGGTAGCATTTCCCTTCTTCAGGGGATCTTCCCAACACAGGGATCGAACCCAGGTCTCCCACATTGCAGGCAAATTCTTTACCCGCTGAGCCACAAGAGAAGCCCCTTGCTAGATCTAGAGGAAGTTCTAATCAGGGAATGAAATCCCTTAAGGAAGAATTTCCTAACTTTGAATAAATTAAGATTTTATAGACCCCCTTGAAATTGCACATAAAATTTTACATGTGTCTTTGTATGTAAGTATAGTTTTCATTAGATTCTCAATAGAATTTGTGACCAGAAAGTTCCAGGTCAGATGTTACAACATATTGTGACTGAAGTGACTGAAGAAGTGCCCCCGAGACTGGCAATAAATGAGAAGCATGTAAAAGAAAACTAAAATCATCCAGTTAAGAATAAAGCAGACCAGGACTTCCCTGGTAGTCCAGTGGCTAAGACTCCTTGCTCCCAATGCAGGGGTCCCAGGTTTGATCCCTGGTTGGGGAACTAAATCCCACATGCCACAACTAAGAGATCTCATCGCACACCTAAGACTCAGCGCAGCCAAATATATTTTTAAAAAAAAGAAAGAAAGAATGAAGCAGATCAAAGATTATCCCTACAAAGGTAAGAGTTTAGATTAATTCTATGAGGGAAGGAGCACAGGAAAAGAACAGCAAAAGGCCAGAACTATACTATGGTAGTCTTATGTGATTGAAGAGAAAGTAGAGACAATTAGTGAAAGAGATGGAGAAAAACCAGACAAACACAGAATCAACAGGAAGAGATGTTTATTTTGAGAACCAATTAAGTATAAACTAATAATTGAAAGGTCATAAGAGATGAGAACTGAGAAAGTTTCCAGGGACATTAAAGCAGTGTTGATGGAGTGTGAAATAAACCATATCACAGGGAAGAATAGCTTTCCTGGTGGCTCCGATGGTAAAGAATCTGCCTGCAGTGTGGGAGACCAAGATTTGATCCCTGGGTTAGAAAGATGCCCTGGAGAAGGAAATGGCTACCCACTCCAGTGTTCTTGCCTGGAGAATCCCATTGACAGAGGAGCCTTGTGGGCTAGTCCTGGGATCAAAAAGAGTTGAACACAACTTAGTGACTAACACTTTCACTTTCACAAGGAAGAATAAAGGAAGGAAAAAAAGGATAAGTGAAGCAAATAAGGCAAAATGTTGATAACTTTTCAATCTGGAGAATTATACTGTTTTCCCCACTTTCATGTATGTTTGAAACTTCTGTAATAAAAAAAATTAAATTTCAAATGCAAAAATACTCACTGCTGCTGCTGCTACTGCTGCTAAGTCATTTCAGTCGTGTCCGACTCTGTGCGACTCCATAGACAGCAGCCCACCAGGCTCCCCCGTCCCTGGGATTCTCCAGGCAAGAACACTGGAGTGGGTTGCCTTTTCCTTCTCCAGTGCATGAAAGTGAAAAGTGAAAGGGAAGTTGCTCAGTCGTGTCTGACTCTTCGCGATCCCATGGACTGAAGCCTACCAGGCTCCTCCGTCCATGGGATTTTCCAGGCAAAGTACTGGAGTGGGGTGCCATTGCCTTCTCCAAACATACTTACTAGGATACATTTATTCCTGTGTTAGCCTTTATCAGGTGCACGCATGCTAAGTCACTTCAGTCGTGTCCAACTCTTTGCGACCCCATGGACTGTAGCCTGCCAGGCTCCTCTGTCCATGGGATTCTCCAAGCAAGAATACTGGAGTGGGTTGCCATGCCCTCCTCTAGGGGATCTTCCTGACCCGGGGATTGAACTTGCATCTCCTGTGGCTTCTGCATTGCAGGCGGATTCCTTACCACTGAGCCACCAGCGAAGCCCAGCCTTTACCACAGTTTATTGTAATTGCCTCTTTACTTGTCTGTACCAGTATTTCTCAAATTGTCAGTATTGAAAGACCAGTGTTTTTTGATTGGCCAATCTGTCACAGACCGTGATGTTTATCAAAATACGATAAAAATCAATCATAAGAGCAAAACTGGGGGGAAGGACATACAAAATATAGGGCTTGTCTGGTGGCTCCAATGGTAAAGAATCTGCCTGCAATGTGGGAGACCAAGATTTGATCCCTGGGTTGGTAAGATGCCCTGGAGAAGGGAATGGCAACCCACTCCAGTATTCTTGCCTGGAGAATCCCGTGGACAGAGGAGCCTGGTGGGCTACAGTCCAAGGAGTCACAAAGAGTCCAACATGACCGAGCGACTAACACTTTCACACGTACAAAATATAGCCTTAAAAAGGCTTGTTGGGACTTCCCTGGCAGTCCAGTAGCTAAGACTCCTCGTTCCCCGCTCAGGGGGCACAGGTTCAGTCTCTGGTCAGGGATCTAGGTCTCACAGGCTGCAGCTAAAGATCCTGCATGCTGCTGCTGCTGAAAGACCGAAGACTGCACGTGCCACAACTAAGGCATAGTGCAGCCAAATACATAAGTCCTTTTAAAGTTTCGTTATTAACACCAAAAAACATAAAATTAACAATCAAGAACAAATGTAAACCTAGGAACGAATTTTTTAGAACTATCCCTTCATCAAAAATACATAGGTAGTTCGTATAGAGAATTCCTATTTCACTTATAAGTTTTTTCTGTAACCGTAATTAAGTATTTTTTTAATCTGAAATGCATGCTTTTTGAATGTTATCTTTAAACCTTGTGCATTAATTTGAGTTGGATTGATAACAGTGCCCCTCATGGGGATGATCATTTGCAGTCCCAGGTTTTTACCTTGGTTATTTTCTGATCTCTGGGGGTTAGTTCTGGGGGTAGTCTGCACTGCAGAAATCATAAAGAGTAGGGAAGAACATAGATATGCTGAAATACTTGCTGGGATTTTTGCTTAAGAAGTGAAAATTCCACCTCTGTAAATGGTGTCTTACTCTCTGGAACATGAATGTTCTCATTTTTCTCACAGTGTTATAGGTTTATTGACATGTGATGACTGTAGCTTCAGACATACCCCTACTTTGTTTTACAGACAATCCCTTCCTGCCAAGCTACAAAGCTTTTTAACACCCTTGGCTATAGTAGTTCCAGTTTGGACTGATCACTTCAAAAACCATCAGTTACTGTCGATTCTATTGTGCGTCCCAGGACTCATTTTGTAGGCAATAGTTTGGGTTATTTTTCTACATATATTTACATGTACTTATTCATATTGCATCTGTTAAGTTTCTCTGTGTTGTCAGAAATCTCAAAAAAAACTTTCCATTGATCCAACATTGACTCAGAATTTTCAACAGGAAAAAATTCTGTTTGGAAAAGTCAGTCATTTGTCTGTGGAAAGATTGTCTCATTTAGTGATTCAGTTTAAGTAGCATTTATCTAGACTCTTAGGAAGGTTATAACTAACTAGTCAAAAGATAATCCCTTACATAAAACATACTGCATTCCCCTTGGAAATTTGCATTTGCCCTTAATTAACCTATGTCCCTGCTCATCCAGAGAAATGAGGCTCCAGTTTACTATTATGAATAGAAAGCACATTGTTCACTTGCCAATGTATTTAGAGTCACTCTGATGATAGTTTGGACATTTTGGCTGAAAAGTCTACAGATTGGTTCTTAAGTGATCCTTTTTCCCCTCTTACAAGTATGAATGGCTACTGTGTGCTCTGTAAAGGCAAAAGGGAGTTGTGACAGACTCATCTCAGTCTGTTAAGAGTACATGTATAAAAATATATAAAAGTTCACTCACATTTAAAGCCTGTAACGTATAGAGTAGAGCACTCCTGCTCCATACTTTCATCGTATTGTTTTTGGAATGTTTCATGATACCATCTGTATTAAGACCTTAGTCAGCTGTGTATTCAGTATTTGACCTCTGCTATTTTGTGCATAGTGCTATAAACAGTGTGGGAAGTACAGAAGAGAATGATATGGGTCTATCTTCAAGAAGCTTAAATGAAGGGATCTTTTATATTTTCTAATGCACAGAGTATTAGAATAAGGGCTGCATGTGTCTGCACGTTAGATGTTTATGCTATACATACAAATAATGAAAGTACGAGCCAGTGTGTTATAAATGAGAAGGAGTCCAGAGGAGAGCGATTATTAAATACTACCTAAGAGATGGCTCAGACGGTAAAGCGTCTGCCTGCAGTGCGGGAGAGCCGGGTTCGATCCCTGGGTCGGGAAGATCCCCTGGAGAAGGAAATGGCAACTCACTCCAGTATGCTTGCCTGGAAAATCTCATGGATGGAGCCTGGTAGGCTACAGTCCATGGGGTCACAAAGAGTCAGACATGACTAAGCGACTTCACTTCACTTTTTCACTTGAGAGATGAGGGACTCTTTCAGGACAAGGTGGCGTTTGAGCAGGGTGTTGAAAGGATATTTAGGACTTTAGCAGGAGTCTAATAAAGAAGTTTGATACAGTTTTTAAAAAATGTTTTTCAAAGGTTCTAGTACCAGAGCAACCATGTACTTACCAATTGTCTGAATTCAGCCAGATCACTTGGTGCCTTGAGTTTCCTCATCTACAAAACGGGAATTAGAGTAATAGTTATCATAGAGGACTTTTAGGAAGATTAAGTGAGATACTATGATATGAACATGCTTGATAAACTGTAAAGTGCTATACAAATGTTAGTAAACTTTATAGTAAATGTTGAGGATGGCATTAGCCAAAAAGATGGAATTAGAAAACCAGTAAAACCACAAAGCCTAGAGCAGAAAATACGTGACGATGACTGTGAATATTAATGCACTCATACAGTTCCTAACTTCAGAAAAAATCTTAAACTGAAAAGCCTTTCAGGTTTGATGTTGACCCCATTTTCCTGAAAAGATCATGTCAGAGGCCTGTCAGATCTTCAGGTGAAACTTGAATAAATTGTAATGTTTAGTTCTATTGAACTCATATAGAATTAATTTTCAAATAAAACACTTTAATAGATATTATAATATTGCACAGAAAGAGCTAATGTATCTTGCAAAGTATACTTGTTTAGAGGACGTGGTTTTGAGAACAAGTCTGCATGTTTTAGGGTAGATCAGCATTGCTCCCCTGAACAAGATAACAAGGTGTGAATTATTTAAGCTACTTCCAGGGACTGTTGTATCTGCTATTACAGATGGTTTGTCCAATAACTTCACAAATGGTTGTTTAAAGGAAGAATATCCCTTGTCTGATGAGAAGTCCAAGAATTTATTTATGTTCTTTGTTTTAAATAAATTTTATTTTTAAAAGATGGTTAGGAAAAGTATTCAAAATTTATTACAAAGAGCAAAGAGAATGTTGAGACTTTAAAACGCATTTTTAAAAAATGGAAGTACAGTTTTTAATTTTTAATTTTTATTGGAGTTTAGTTGATTTACGGTGTTATGTTACTGAAGTCTAGCTGATTTGCAATATTGTTAGTTTCAGGTGTACAACATATTGATTCCATATTTTTATAGATTATACCCCATTTAAAATTATTGTAAAACATTGGCTGTATTTTCCTGTGCTGTACAGTAAATATATCCTTGTTGCTTATTGATTTTGTACATATTAGTTTGTACCTCTTAACCTAAAGAAGCTTTTTGAATTATGCTGTATTATGCCAGTTGCTGTTGTCTGGTCTTGGGTTCTGTCCACTTATCCAGACTCCAGTGAAATGTGATTGGAGTTATTTTTCTCAGGACAAGGAACTTGGAAACTGTTTTACTTCAACCCTAACTCTCATTATTAAAAGAAGTTTTTGAGGGGAAAAAAAAATCCTGATCCTAACAGTGGGTTGTTTTTTTTTTGTTTGGGTGTGTGTGAGTAATTCTAAATTCTTTCTCCTTTTACAGACTACCTTGCTAACCATGGCCGGTTAAATGAGTCTGAGGCCAGGCGCAAATTCTGGCAAATCCTGTCTGCTGTTGATTACTGTCACGGTCGGCAGATTGTGCACCGTGACCTCAAGGCTGAAAATCTCCTGCTGGACAACAACATGAATATCAAGATAGCAGGTAACTGGGACACTGCTGGCTCTGACGCGGTCAGGCATGAGCCGCAGCGCTCGGGGTGCGCAAACAGACCTGCAGGCAGAGGTTCAGGAGTGCTCCCACCTGGGACGTCACCCCCTCTCAGAGTATTTTATCTGTTCCTTAGTCCTGCGTGTAATGAAAAGTAAGGGAAAAAAGAAAAGGGAACTAAGCTCAACACGCAGCGTGGCAGGACTCCGACTGGGCTCTGATCTGCATTCTCAGTCTGGTTTGTGCTCAGTCCCCTCTGTGGTGCTCCGCTGAGAGTGTGAGTGTTTGGAGAGGCCGAGGGGGCTGCAGGAGCAGCGAAGGTTGCGGCGCTTTGCCCTGCTGTCTTCAGTATGACTGGTGGCTGGAGAGAGGTCGCAGACAGAAATAAGACAACGGAGGTGACCGCAGGAGAATGAGAGTGCTGGGGACACAGAAGCATCTTGCCACCTTCTGATACAGTAGGGTTTTGACTTACACCATGGAGAATAAGATTATTTTTGCTAGTTTTTCCTCTTACCCTTTTCACAATTAACAAAGACTTTTATAGTTTATATTCCAAGTTTACTTATTCACATGGTCAAAACTCTCATTCAGTCAGTATTTGTGTGTCAGGTACTGTGCTGTGCTAGGTACTAAGGATACAAATCAAAGAGTCATTTCTTGTGATCTTAAAAGCCTAGTGGGGAAGTAAGAATAATGAAAATACAACATGATACGTGCCCAAAACTGTAATACAGACTGCAATAGAAGTACAGGTGTCAGAACATCAGTCTACCTGAGAAATCAAGAAGCTGCACAGAGAAGGAACTACCTGAATTCAAGCTTGAGAGATGAGTCAGAAGCTTGCCAGGGAGATAAACAGAAGTAGGATATTACAGACAGGCAGGCCAACTGTGTAAATATCACAGGTAAAAGAGAGAGAAAGATTGAGATTGAAATGGTGGGGAATGATTGCTCACTATTAGGTAAATATAAAATCTGTAGGCATGAGGGGGTTGATACAGGAAGAGCAGGTCGGCAACGGTCAGAATATGAAAAGTCTTGAAGACCATGTAAAAGACAGTAGAGTTTATTCTGCAGCTAACCTGTTGGAGCTTTTCGGGTGGGGTGGGGGTGGAGCAGGACTGGATAAGATGACCAGATTTGCGTTTTGGAAGGATGTCTCACTCTGCCACGGAGTGCGGACAGGTGGCAGATGTGGGTGAGGCTGGGCAGGAGACTAAATCAGGAATCTGATGCATTTGTCCAGTTAAGAAAATGTGGGCGTGCACCAGAGAAGCAACAGCAGAGTCTGCAGGTGTGGGAAGTAGAGAGGTTTGTTTCGGTTAGAGTTTGGAAGAGCATCAAGGGCACAAAGCAAAAGTTTAGCAGAGTTACAAGAGGTGGCGATTTGTCCTAGGTTTATTAAAAAGGGACAGACATCCACACGAGAGAAGCTGAGCAAGAAATGGATGACTAACTTGGGTGGGTACCCACTGGACTAAGTTTAGGGACAAAGCAAATGCCTTAATTTGCTGCATCATGGTATAAAATAGAAGCGAGAAGCCTCTGATTCATGCATTTAGCTGGCCTATTTCTATGCCATTTATCATCAGTTTTTGTCTTAGGCATGTAGGGAAGGCAAACAAATTAATTTTACTTACTTTTTTTACTTGTTGTATTTTAATTTTAATAATTCATATTAAATGCCACTGTTATGTATGTTTCGAGGAATAATGGATTTTTCATTCTGTAGTCTTTGATTTTTTTTTTCCTCTAATAGAATTACCTAAATAAGACAGCGTTTTTACATTAATTTGCTACATTCCCATTATATATATAAAGATTTGTATTGATTTGTCTTTTTGTTTTAAAAATGTAGTATTAGTGTTCATGTAATTTAAAAGCAATATTAGTGGTTCTGTAATTTATAATGTATATTCATTTCTCCCACTTTTCGTTTTCTTGTGGCCCTTCCTTTGGTCCCATTCATTTCACTTTTTTTTGCAAACCTTCTGTAGTGCACACCACTGGAATTTTTTGTTTACTTCTCTTTGAAAACATCAGCTGCCCCAAAGTTGTCCTTGTCAGAGAAGGCTCTTGGGTTTTTTTGGGTTTTTTTTGAGGGGGCGGTTCTTTACTCTATAGAAAACAATACCTTTATTAAAGGAGTTCTGGGAGTCATTTCACACAGAGAAAGAAATGTTAGAGGTAGGAGTCATATATTATAGGAATTACAAAGTGCTCTGTCACCAAGACGTCAAAATAGAGCACCAAAGAAACTTGCAAACAGAATATGCAAAATATTCCATTAAGGTTATACCAAGTTTTGCCTGGCTACAATAATGTCTTTGGTAATTCTCACCTGTCGGTAGATAAACTTAGTATTTCTATCATTATGTGAAATCTAGTTATTTGTTTGTTTTTGCTATTTTTATTTTTGAATACTAGAACTTCAAAATCCTCTCCTTTTCATCTGGAAGACAGGTAAAATGTCAGAAACTTACAGTTGTTTTCTCTGGTGAAGCTAGTGTAACAGCTAACGTTTACTGAGCCTTCACTATCTTTAGGCACCCTGCTATGTATTTGTGTCATTTAACCTTCACAGCAACCCTAGGAGCTACGTACCTATTGCCAGTTTTTAGACGAAAAGCTGAAACACAGGAGAGATTAAGTCACTTGCCAAGGTACCTCAGATAATAAGCAGCAGCCCTGGGGTTCAAGCCTGGTCTCTCTGACCACGGTATCAGCGCTTCTTACAGCTCACCAGCTCGGTGTGTCAGTTATTCCTGAGGGAGTGCTCACTGACTGAATTTTGGATTCTCTCATTCCGTATTCATAGATTTAGTGTCCTTGATTCTGTGTCTCACAAGTGGATACACACACATACATGTACATGCAGTTTAGCTAAGCATTCTGATTTCCTCCCTGCCCACATTTTTTTCTCTGTCACCCTCACCACCATTGACCCCAAATTTCAGCAAATGTTTACTAAGCATCTACTATGCTCCTCAGCTAAGTCCTAGAAATTCAGGTGTTTCGAGGCAAAAACAACAGCAGTACAAAAAAGCTCAACTCTGCTCTTACCTCAAGGAGTTAATCTGTTCAGAACCAGACCTTTAAATGAATACAGCACAAAAAGATAATTGTCATACAACCCACGAGGCTAGAAGATTGTGCCTGGAAGAATGAGGAAAGGCATTAGTAAGACTTTATTAAGGAGGGAGGCATTTGTGGTGGGATTGGCAGGGAGAAGGAGAAAGGAAGAGAGTTAGCTGAGGAGGTGAGGTAGGGATGGCAGCTTCAGGCAGAGGCAGGCAGGCCAGAGAACTCAGTGTGAAGGGAAGCTGCAGACAAGAGCTAGTGGAGAGGAAGCGTCAGTGAGGAGTGATAGGAAAAGAGCCTGGACAGGTAGCCATGCGGGATCATGAAGGATTCCACACACCCTCAGATGTGTAGATGTGTTCCTAACACATGTAGGAAAGATGGGGCTCCGTGGAAAAATTACAGAACCTCAGAATAAAATACCAAAAAATTATTCCCTCAAGTTATACATTCTGTGTTTATTCTGATGAACATCTCTTACTAAATGGGCCGAATAAATAAACTGTTTTAGCCATGCTGTATGTTGAAATTGGACTTTGCTGGTGGTGCTAGTGGTAAAGAATCTGCTTGTCAATGCGGGAGACACAGGAGGTGTGGGTTTGATCCCTGGGTTGGAAAGATCCTCTGGTGTGGGAAATGGCAACCCACTCCAGTATTCTTGCCTAGAAAATTCTATAGACGGAGAAGCCTGAGGGGCTACAGTCCATGGGGTCGCAGAGTTGGACATGCCTGAGCACATACTGATGTGCACGTGCACACACACACAGACACACACACAGTGAAGTTAAAGAGAAGTGTAAACCAAAACTAGGTTTAAATTAAAATATTTGCCTCTGTTTATAAGACAGAAAATGGAATAGAAATATCAAACATGGTTTATTTTAATAAATACAGAATCTTGGCTTTCAAATCAGATTCTCTTTTATGCTTCTCTAAAGAGATCAAATTGCCAACATCCACTGGATCATCGAAAAAGCAAGAGAGTTCCAGAAAAACATCTATTGACTATGCCAAAGCCTTTGACTGTGTGGATCACAATAAAATGTGGAAAATTCTTCAAGAGATGGGAATACCAGACCACCTGACCTGCCTCTTGAGAAACCTATATGCAGGTCAGGAAGCAACAGTTAGAACTGGACATGAAACAACAGACTGGTTCCAAATGGGAAAAGGAGTATGTCAAGGCTGTATATTGTCACCCTGCCTATTTAACTTCTATGCAGAGTACATCATGAGGAAACGGTGGGCTGGAAGAAGCACAAGCTGGAATCAAGATTGCCAGGAGAAATATCAATAACCTCAGATATGCAGATGACACCACCCTTATGGCAGAAAGTGAAGAGGAACTAAAAAAGCTCTTGATGAAAGTGAAAGAGGAGAGTGAAAAAGTTGGCTTAAAGCTCAACATTCAGAAAACGAAGATCATGGCATCTGGTCCCATCACTTCATGGGAAATAGATGGGGAAACAGTGGAAACAGTGTCAGGGTTTATTTTGGGGGGCTCTAAAATCACTGCAGATGGTGACTGCAGCCATGAAATTAAAAGACACTTACTCCTTGGAAGAAAAGTTATGACCAACCTAGATAGCATATTGAAAAGCAAAGACATTACTTTGCCAACAAAGGTCCGTCTAGTCAAGGCTATGGTTTTTCCAGGGGTCATGTATGGATGTGAGAGTTGGACTGTGAAGAAAGCTGAGCGCCAAAGAATTGATGCTTTTGAAGTATGGTGTTGGAAAAGACTCTTGAGAGTCCCTTGGACTGCAAGGATATCCAACCAGTCCATTCTGAAGGATATCAGCCCTGGGATTTCTTTGGAAGGAATGATGCTAAAGCTGAAACTCCAGTACTTTCGCCACCTCATGTGAAGAGTTGGCTCAGTGGAAAAGACTCTGATGCTGGGAGGGATTGGGGGCAGGAGGAGAAGGGGACGACAGAGGATGAGATGGCTGGATGGCATCACTGACTCAATGGACGTGAGTCTGAGTGAACTCCCGGAGCTGATGATGGACAGGGAGGCCTGGCTTGCTGTGATTCATGGGGTCGCAAAGAGTCAGACACGACTGAGCGACTGAACTGAACTGAACTGAACGGAACTGAAGGGGTAAAAGACTTCAGGTACTGGTGAGCCCTGGATTCACCCACACCTGTATATACTCATCACCTCAATTATGAGACCTCCAGCCTTCACAGAACACGAGTGTTGAGACATTCAGAATCAGAGGCAGAATGCAAAGAAATTTTGGCTTTCATTAGTTTTAATAATTGCAGTACTGTTTCCTCCATGCTATTTCGGCTATGACTCTTGCAGGCATTAACTTGAGAATAAATTGAGGAAAAACACTTAGTTTTATTTTTCAACTTTCCTAATCTGAAATGCTTACAATGAATACTCAGATAAGAATTAATATGTATGAATTACTCAGAGAAAGTTTTCAAAAAATATCAGCAGTCAGACAAGCCGTCACATAAAGCATGTGGAGTTTGATATCAGACGGTACTGGTGCGAATTCTAGCTGTGCCATTTGTTAGCTGTGTGATCTTGGGCTGATTATTTAACTTCACCGAGCCTGGGTTTCCAAATCTATTAAACAGAGATTAATCTGTTTGTCAGGAACATTGTAAGGATTAGTGATAATGTTAAACACAGGGAGCTTGTAGGTAAGATTATGGGCTCTGAAGCCAGGCTACCTGGGTTTGAACCCTGGCTCTGCACTTTACTAGCTGCATGACCTTGGACATGTTACTTAATCTCTCTGTCCTCAGTTTCTTTATCAGTTAAAAGGGAGTGATGGAAGTTCATATCTCATAGTGGTTATTAGTTAATATTTGCATACTTCTAAGAACAGTGCCTGGTACATAGTTAGTACTAGTTAAGTGTTTGTTAAATAAATTGTTAATTAAAATTCCTGGCAGCATGTAAACAGTAAAAGGTATTTGTATTCAATGTATAATTGATTCCATGTGAAAACAAATCTTAAAAATTGATAGTCATGTACCACCCCCACCATATCTTTTTAATTACCAAGACTTAAAGTCTTATCAATACAAATCCAGAGGTACAAGGAAGGTTTATCATTTATATTCTAAATTGTTTCTGCTTGATGCAAATTAATATATTTTCCTAAGAGGGACCTTCAGTGTAATTAGTTGTGTGTAATAAGCGTGATAAATCTAACCTGTGCGTCACAGGTCTCTTGTCTTTCACCCAAGAGGAATACTTCCCTTCTGAACTGACCTGTAATCTGTAAGTAGCCCATCGTCTCTCCTGATTGCTTCTAGCAATCTTCCTGCTTACTGGAAGAACTGGAGATCCGATTTCTGTATATATAATTCTAGTTTTCTGCCCTGGAACCAAAAGAGGGTGGGATAGGCTGAAACAGGTTCTGTTAGAAAGTCTTTATTAAAAGTCTTCCATTTGTTATCCTCCTGCCCCTAGTATTATGTAAAATGTGCAGAGAGCTTTGCATCAGCAAACAGAGTGAGGCCTTGGCTTTATCCTTCAAGCCTGCTTAGCCCTGGCCACGCGTTAAGCCTGGAACATGGAAGGTGGCTCAAAGGCTTCTGTTTCCTTTTGTCTTATTTCTCCGCTCTTCATTTCCTTCCTCCTCCCCACTCCATTTTGGGCAGAGGAAGAGCATTTAATTCACTTCCCAGCTCACTAAACTCTCTCACTGGACGAATAGACGCCTCACCACGGTCAGCAGGATCACGTTTCATGTCAGCTGTGATGATTGTTCTTGTGTCCTCCTGTCAGGTAGGGAGGGGGTGACTGATGTTTGGAAGTGAACTGTGCAGCTGGCCTTCTCTTGCCGGTGGGCAACAAAATACACGTTGACGTCAGCGACGGCTGATTGGCATTCAGTTTGTGCAGTGGGTCCGGTCTGGCTTCACACTCTACTACCTTTCATTTGTCAGCTTTCATTTCCTCATAATTGTCTTCTTCTCTCCTGTTATAATAACTGCAAAAGACATGTAACTCTTCAGCAAGACTGGATATCTGAATTCTACTGGCAATTTTAGAAACAAGGATAAATTTAACACTAAAGCCATCTGCTTCTCTGTAGGAGGATTTTTAAAATTATAAATTAGACATTATAACACACTATTGGAGATTAAAAGTTGCCTGGGTTGTGTTGATTCCTGGAAATCATTTACTTTTTTCTTAGCTTGAAGACTGGTTTTCAATGTTTTGGTTACTTTTTTTCTTTTTTAAAAAAATGACTTGAAATAGTTTACCTAAGGACTTCTATTAGTCTTTGTCATGTAAATGTTAAATCCTGAAAGTATTTAGTAATTCTGTTTCACAACAATAAACAGTGACAAGCTGTTCAACATCTTCTGTATCTTTTTCACGACCTCTGTTTTATTCTTTAGCATCACTTTGGAGCCTGTTAGGACTACAGACTCTTGAACTCCCCTACCCCAGGCCCTGAATCAGAACCACATTTCAGCAGTTCCCCAGGTGATTTGTATGCATGCTAATATTTGATCTGTTTCACTCTGACAGTATTCACTAATGTGCTTTGTTCCCATCAGACAGTAATCATCAGGATCAGCTTATTTACTCTTTGTTCAGTTCAGTCACTTAGTCGTGTCTGACTCTTTGCGACCCCATGGACTGCAGCACGCCAGGCCTCCCTGTCCATCACCAGCTCCTGGAGCTTATTCAAACTCAGTCCATTGAGTCGGTGATGCCATCCAACCATCTCATCCTCTGTCATCCCCTTCTCCTCCCACCTTCAATCATTCCCAGCATCAGGGTCTTTTCAAATGAGTCAGTTCTTCACATCAGGTAGCCAAAGTATTGGAATTTCAGCTTCAGCATCAGTCTTTCCAGTGAATATTCAGGACTGATTTCCTTTAGGATGGACTGGTTGGATCACCTTGCAGTCCAAGGGACTCTCAAGAGTCTTCTCCAACACCACAGTTCAAAAGCATCAGTTTTTCAGCACTCAGCTTTCTTGATAGTACAACTCTCACATCCATACATGACCACTGGAAAAACCAAAGCTTTGACTAGACGGACCTTTGTTGGCAAAGTAACGTCTCTGCTTTTTAATATGCTGCCTAGGTTGGTCATAACCTTTCTTCCAAGGAGCAAGCGTCTTTGAATTTCATGGCTGCAGTCACCATATGCAGTGATTTTGGAGCCCAGAAAAATAAAGTCTGTCACTGTTTCCACTGTTTCCTCATCTATTTGCCATGAAGTGATGGGACCAGATGTCAGGTTGCTTACTCTTTGTAAGGCCTTGTTATTCCTAAAACATTAGCCCTTTGCTAATGGTGTTTGGGCAATGAAAATTTATGTAACTTAGTGATAACAGTAATAATCGTTGTTTTTTCTTATCAGGAAGATTTGGGTCAATCAATTACTTTAAAAATATAAAACAGAAAACAATTATAGCAGTTCTAATACTGTTTTCAAATATATCCATGGTCTGTTAGTGGTTAGTTAGATAATAAATAATTAGAGGACTCAGTTTGTGAGGCCAAGTTGATTTCTGAGCGAACTAGTCAACAGTAATTAATCTGCTCTGTAGTTAGAAACTCTACCTCAAATGCTTTCTTTATTGACCTTTATGTGACATGAAAATCAAGTGAGAAAATATGGATATAGCAGGAAATCCCAAAGCTAACGTCACAGTAAAACCTTGGAGTATATACCTCAGAGTATAAGATGCCATAACTCATCTTCATATGAAAAGGGCAAGATGTGTCTATTTTAACATGTCATGCATTCTTAAAATAAATATGGATTTCTAAAATGAATGTAGGTGTATATTTGAGATTTGCTTTGTAAACATCCTAATTATTCCCATTCATTTGTTATGGATGCCTTTAACAAAGCATTCAATATTGTAGAGACGAGAAAGCCCTCACTTGTCAAGTTCTGCTAGCAGAAGGATAAATTAGAAAATCTCTTGTCTCTGTACAATGTAAAGAATTTTCCCCAGGTTTTATAATAGCCTTACATCCATTTTTAAGTTGTGTTAAACTTCTCTGAAGAGTGATGGTGATACAGTTAAAAATAAAAAACAAAAAACCCCACCTGGCTTGGAGTTCAAAGGACCTGTATTTGAATACTGGTTAAGCCACTTGTAGATAGTTTGGGCAACTCAATTAACCACTTTCAGCTTCAGTTTCCCCCTTTGTAAGGTAAGGGCATTCATGATTGAGATAATATATACAAAAATACCAAGTATGTAATGCCTAGTCCAAAGTAGGCAAGATGTAAATGATTTTTGGATTTGATTATAACTCATATGCCATGTTGAAAGACTAGTTGTCATTTTGCTTCAAAAACGTATGCTTTCATATCTTAAAATTTTGAAGCTAAGAGTTCTTTGAGAAAGATTTGTCTTTTCCCTACTATGCTCAGGAAATGTTGAAAATCTTGATTGATCTGACAAGTTCAAGGTATGTTATGAGTGAGAGTTCAAGCAATTACTCCCACACAAATAACAGATTACCTCGAGGAAAAACACTTTATACCTTCAAAATTCTGTCGAGTTGTTTAGTCAATCAAGTATGAATAAAAAGAATATCAAAATAATGCTAGTCTGCACCCTGATTTGGAGTAAGAAGTATCAATATGAACTCATAGGTTAACATTTCTTCTTAATACATATCCATATCAAAAGGAATCAACATAAATATAGGGTGTGGGTGTGTGTACACCTATAAGCATTCATACATATGTTTCTTCTGTTTGATGACAGCCCAGCTGCAGTGAGTACATTGAGGCCTTAGTCTTGGTTCTTGAATACCATTTCTCTGTAAAAGAAACCAGGGCTCCTTGGAAAAGTGGTTGATTCCTGGGATGGGACAGGAAAGTACAAGATGAGCCTGCTACATCTTCTGGTACCAAAAGATAAGGAAATATTTAAAATAAAAAGAAATTTTTAAAAGATGGGGGCATGTCGAAAGGATACAGGAGCCAACCTGAATTATCTCCTAGTGGCCAAAGCTGGAACTATTTAAGCATCAGAAGGTGTCTCAGATGGTAAAGAATCTGCCTGCCATGTGGGAGACCCAGGTTCAATCCCTGGATTGGGAAGATCCCCTGAAGAAGAGAATGGTAATCCACTCCAGTATTCTTGCCTGGAGAATTTCATGGACAGAGGAGCCTGGCAGGCTACAGTCCATGAGGCTGCAAAGAGTTGAACATGACTGAGCTATTAAACTTTCACTTTCTTCTTTCAGTATTGAATTATAATCCAAAGAATAAAATAAATACTTATGATGAACATAATTGACAGTGTTGGAAAAAATAAAGAAATTATCTAACCAATAAATAAAGGGGAAGAAGGGACAACTCTTGAAAAGTTATAATTAATACTGTAGAAAGAACAGGAAACAAAAGCTTCCCATTAGACCACCACAGTGATCATTGCTACAGTCAAGATCTGCCAATGAGTGCTAAAGTAATAGGTGAAAGTTTAAGGAGAAAGGGGTATATATAGTGCCAATGTATCTTCTCTAAAATATTTATTAATTTCAAAGGGAAAAATAATTTTATAATGGAGTAACCCAGCAGATACCACCTTAATCAAGAGATCAAGATTAACACCACCTGTAATTAAGGCATAATACCCACTCGCCCTGATATGAGGCCCTGAGAAGAATACATCACTTCTGTGATGTTCTTCTCTAAAAGTAATCATCTTAATCTAATCGTGAGAAAACACCTGGCAAACCCAGACTGAGAGACAGTCCACAAAATATGTGACCTGCCCTGGTCACAGTCAAGACAGACAAGGAAAGTCTGAGGAGATGTTGCAAATTAGAGAAGACTAAGCCTGGTGGGCTGCAGTCCATGGGCAGAGTCAGACACGACTTAGCAACTAAACAGCAACAAAGAAGTCATGACAACTAAGTGCAATGTGGAATCCTGCATTGAGAAGGGACATTAGTGAAACCACTGGAGAAATCTTAATGAAGTCCATGTTTTAATTAACAGTGTTGCATCGGTATTCTCCTTGGTTTTGATTATTTATAGTTATATGGAATGTTAATACTAGAGGAGCGAGTTGCATGAAGGACAGAGGGAGTTCTTCTTACTTTAGTGTGGCCACTCCTCAGTAAATCTAAATTTATTTCAGAATTAAAAGTTAAATAATATCAAAATGAATCCATCATAACATGGCATACATTCTATGACAGAGAAACAAGAGTCAAAAAAAGTGTCTGAGGAAATAGCAGCCATCTTTGAGGTATTCACTTGCAGATCGGAGCATCAGAGAACACATTAAACTAAAAGGAGGTTTCCTTTCCAGCAGGACAGGGGTTGGGTCTCGGTCTGGTTTAGAGAGGAATGCCCACATTACTGTTCATGCTTTTCAAAAGTCAGGTAATAATGTGGGGTCTTTGATTTTTTGCTATTGTTGGGAGACTATCTTTCTTTGTTTGTAGAATGGTTGACACATGTATGCACTCAGATGTTTGATGAAGGAAAGAATTTGATGTGCTGAAACATTAACCCATTCCATATGAATAAATAACGATAAAAAATCCTGCATAGCTCTGCTGTTTTCATATTTCATCCCTCTTGCTCACCCCTTATTTCACTATCTGCCTTTAAGCAGAAAGCTGCAGACTGTGAACAAAGCAAGTTGTCCAGATTCCAGTAAGAAATAAAAAGACTTTTAAGTGTCTTCCCATTGCCACTTCTTAAACCTGATAATTATTAACTTGTTCAAAAAATAGCTACATATCACTGGGCCAGAGAAGGACATAAAGGTGGTTAACAGTGAATGCTCTGTAGTCAGATTTGGTTCCTCTTGCAAGTCTGCAGCTTAGTATAATTTCTAGCAAGGTCCTTAACATCCTACCCTCACTTCCTCCTAGAATAAGGATACCTCATGGGGTTATTAAGAAGAAATCATCTTAGGAAAGCTTAGATCAGCTTCTGGCACTTTTAAAAGAGATGATGACAATGTATTCATTCAGCAATCCTTCACTGAACGGCTGTCAATGTGCTGAGTCTGGGGTTACAGTCCCCCTTCTGCACTCTCAAGGAGTCTAGTCTGATAAGGAAGACAGAGAAGTAAAACAGAAAGAATTGCTGTTCTTCCCTCGTATTGAGTAGCTTACTCAGCAGCTACTGTTTATTGAGCACCTGCTGTGTTTCGATAGCATACCTAAAGCATTATATATTATCTACTTTAAGTGTACATACCTACATATACTCATCATATACTGCTCATAGTCACTTTGTGGAGCATAGACATCGTCTCTATTTTGCAAGTGAGGAAACCAAGACTGAGAAATCAAGTAATTTGCCCAAGATCACACAGCTAAGCGGAAAACCCAAGATTCACCTGACTCCAAAGCCTTCCTTAACCCATAGATTGCATGATTACAAATAAAATATTTAATCCTTTGACGGGGTTATAGACAACATCTACCTAAATGCTATTATAATAATTCTAATGCGCCTGATAGTGTTGCAGTGCTTCTTTGAATGTGCCTGCAGGCTCAAGTTCCTGTTTTCTTCATACCTACAGGAAACAGAGGTAACATCTGGGTAGTACCCCTCTTCTTCTAAGGTAGCAGGTGGCTTTCTTTGTCCCAGATGGGTACAGCCGAGGTTGAGTCTAGGCCACTAGGCGCCATGGTGCTCTCCTAGTTTTTCTGTCTTCCTGCTAATGAAGCGTCCAGTGAGGGTGCTGAGAGGAGTGGAGTCCCAGCCAAGTCCCTCTTTACAGGAGTCGGGGCAGGATGGGGGGGAAGGGTTTCAGATTGAAGGGATTGAGAATGGCTCTTTGAGACATTAAAATGTTACAGTGCTATTTGGAGAGTATCCTCAACTTACATGTGCTGAAACTCATCCTGTGATTATGGTTTAAAGGACAGCAATTATTGGACCTATTTCAGGATCTCCAAACACACATCCCAGAGCTTCTTGTGCTTCTCCATGTGACTGAAATTAACATATTCCTCTTTAGATATTGTTTGACCATCTTGTCTTTGGCTGGTTTGAGTGTAGTTTTTTAGAAAGTGAGAAACACCTGTCAATATGAACACACGGATTGTGATGGGGTGTAAATTGTTAGGTTTAGAGTGGGGCTGAGAGTCAGTTTGGGAAGCAAAGTGTAGGACTGAACTGCAGGCACGTGATGGAGGGCGGCGTTCTCATTGCCTTGCGTTTCTGGACACCAAGGATGGGCCACACCGCTGTTCCTCCAGGTTTAGACACAGCATCCCTCTCCCTATGTGTACCATCTTTTCTCTTCTGAACCCTTAAGCTTCTCCATGGCTCTTTTTCTTTCTAGTATTTATTTGTTTCCTTGTTTATTTGATTGTGCCAAGTCTCAGTTGAGGCATGTGGAATCTTCTGTCTTCACTGCAGCACACGGAGTCTTTCAGTTGCATCATGTGGAATCCAGTTCTCTGACCAGGGATTGAACCCAGGCCCCATGCACTGGGAGCCTGGAGTCTTAGCCGTTGGACCACCAGGAAAGTCCCTCTCCACACCTTGTTTACCCTTCCAGTGTACTTTCTCAGGACCCATTTCTGTGAAGGGCAGTCATTGGTAATGATGACTTCACTTACAGAGAAGGGAGCTGACACTTCACATCTCCTGTGCTCCAGGAATCAAGAATCTTGCATTCTTAATCTCATTTACTCCTCATAGCATCCTATCTGGGTAGGCAAATTATCCCCATACTTATAGGTACAGAAAGGAAGGTTCAGGGAAGTTAAATAACTTTAATTACTAGACAGCTACTGAAGCCTGCACGGCCAGGAGCTTGTGCTCTGCAGTAAGAGAAAAGTCACCACAGTGAGAAACCCATGCACTGCAACTAGAGAGTAGACCCCCTCCCCGCAACTAGAGAAAGCCCAAGCACAGCATCAGAGATCCAGCCCAGCCCAAAGTAAAAATAAGTAGAGACGTGCGCCATAGTCTCAAGGTGTGAGTAGAGCGTGAGTTTCTGTTAAGTTTCTGTGAGTTGCTGGATCTGCACGTCAACCTGCTGGCTACACGTTTCTCTATTACAGCTGTGGAGCTGGAGGCTCAGGAAGACCGAGCCTGTGTTCCACAGTCAGTCTGGTGCAGGAGACTTGCTCCAGCCCCCTGGAGGCACCTCTGAAAGCTCACCCTCCATGCAGCGCAGACACTGGCCAGAGGAGAGCCAGTTCTCATCACTGAGGCATGTCCCTCAGTCAGGAGTCTGTTGCAGCATGAAGACAGTATGGCTGTAACTTACAAAATAACAGGAGTTTGCTCCTCTGCTGAGAACATGAGGCTGTGTGAGGGCTTAGCACAAGGGCACACGCTTGCATCTACACCAGAGTGCTCACTGCATTTGTCTCCCGTGGCAACTTTCACGTGTATTCAAGGCCTCTGAGTACAGTGCTTCCAGAGTGCATGCTATATATCAAAGCTGCAGATTCGGTATGACTGATATCATAAGGGGAAGACCATTAACTGTTGAGAAGTATAATGCTACCACATTACATAAATGAGTAAATAAGTGATAATGATGATAAGTGGCCTGTGGTCGAGCTGCAGAGCCATCACATGTTAATGAGCTATTCAGATGAGTATCTGTCTATTCAGGATGTGGGAGCCAACACTTCAGAGTTGTTACTTAGGAAACACTGTCCTCAGTTGCCTTAAAAGGTCCTCTTGCTACCTTGGAGTAATGGCTGTGAGAGCAGCCAGTCCCTTGGTTGTGTTTAGGTAAATATCTTAGAGTTTTACTCATTTGTTTGTTTCTTTAGAGACCATATAAGCTCAAGAGCTCTTAATCATGGAGTCATTGAAATTCTAAAATTATCAAATTCAAGCTGGTTGTCCTTATCAGTGGAATTTTTCTTTTCAGCCTTAAAAATAAATGATTTGAAGTCTTTTTTCCAGCCTCTCACTCATTCTCTTTGAGAAGAAAACTTAATTCATTAACACATTCATTCAAGAAATATTTATTGAATGCTTAATATTTGCTATTCATTGTGCTAAATGCTAAGGAAACATCACAAGTTACATGCCACCCCATGCTCAGAATGAATTAGTAGTAGTAGTGTCGATACTGCATATTATAAAATTAGTATGAGAAATTCAGTATAGTTTGAGAGCATAGATGAAAGTAACGTTTATTTCCATCCCACTAGATTTCGGTTTTGGAAATTTCTTTAAAAGTGGTGAACTGCTGGCAACGTGGTGTGGCAGCCCCCCTTATGCAGCCCCAGAAGTCTTTGAAGGGCAGCAGTATGAAGGACCACAGCTGGATATTTGGGTATTTCTTTGCTTTGCTGTGTTAAATGCATCTGTCATGATAATACTGGGTACTCTGGCCCATTCTGAAGCTCTTGGTACCTAACACATAGATAGTAGTTCATGCCTTTCCTGTCCACTGGCCTGTAATTAGTCAGAGTAGAGATTCTAGGAAAGAATTTCTAGGGGAAGATGTTATCAGCAGTGATTTAAAGTTTAGTAATCAAAATGATTAAGTTTAGTTCTTTTGGTATTTATTATAGGATGCTTTATTGCAGTGGTCAGCATTTCAGCTTTTTTTTTTCTGAGACAGTAGTAAATTCAAACAGGAATTTTCAGTCCATATAATTTTAAGAGCTTGAGGATATTTTAGGAAAACAAAGCGTGTTCAAAGTTCTCAGCAGAAAAATGACAGCCTTTTTTTCTTCCACAGAGCATGGGAGTGGTTCTTTACGTCCTTGTCTGTGGAGCTCTACCTTTTGATGGACCAACTCTTCCAATTTTGAGGCAGAGAGTTTTAGAAGGAAGATTCCGGATTCCATATTTCATGTCAGAAGGTAACAACCTGTTTATCTTAAAACTGTGCTTTACAGAATTTTTTCTCCAAATGAATGCCTAAAGAAAGGCTTCTCTTTTTCTAAGAGTTTGGGTGCCAAATAAAGTGACCGAGTCACTTTAAAAGTCATACAAATAAGCAACCCCCTCTATGTAGGTGAGAGAAATTCCAGCCTTCCTACTTGTAACTGGAACAGAAAGTGTCCCAGATTAAGAACAGTAAATCTTCCCATTTGCCCTCATCTGTGAATGTCCTAGGTATTTATTTTAGCCTTTGAGAAGCACTTTGTAGATACAGATTTACAACCATGTCACTCTAAGTATGAAATGGATTTTCCCATATCTTCTGGTGGGAGGTTACAAAAGTAAGCTTTTTATTTAAACTTAAAACCAACTAGCAAAACAACTGAATTAAGATGAAGTGCTATAGTCCCTTCCAGTGTTGTACTGAGTTGCTGCATAGGCAGCAGTTAAGTTCACTCAGTTTAGATTTTGTTTATCATTCTCAACTTAGCAGTTCCTAGTAACAGAAGTAATGTTCTAGTACTTAAGAAAGTGGATTTTGGAGCCAGACCACCTGGTTTATTCCTGAGTCCACCACTTACTGGCGGTCTGACCTTGGCAAGTTATATTTCTGTGCTTCAGTGTCCTCACTCTATAAAATGGAAATAACAATAGTTCCTAATAGGGGTGTTGAGGTATTAATTAAATTCATCTGTGTAGAGCTCTTAGCGTGGTGAGCTTAGGCAGGGTAGTAAAGAGGGTGCTGCCAGCTCAGAGGATAAGCAAGTGCCCAGAATTGCAGCAGTGCAGTTTACTTAGTGTCATCAGAAGTAACTGCTATTGCACCTACATTTTTCTCAGTTGCACTGATATGGAGAATAACAACAGTCCCTTGGAGGGCTCTTGCCTCACACAACCTTAGTATATCAGCCTCAGAAGTGACCAGAAGGATCCATTACTATTTGCTTGTTCTAGGAAAAAGCCTTTTTTTCCCCTCTTTTCTTTAGTGGAAATCTAAGTCTGTGTCTAGATATTTTCAATTGAGTCATTCAGTAGAAGGGTTTGTTTAGTACAGATTTGAATAGACCTATACCCTCTTGTTTTTCTTAAGTATTCATTCACGGAGATGGTTAATTTAACGTGTCAGCACTCATGGTGTGAACTTGACGAATACAAATAGCCTTCAGGTTTTAGTTACTCATTTGACCTTTTGCTTTCCAGTGGGCACTGTGGAGGATACAAAGATTATCACCACTGTACAAAGTCACGGGTCAGGTAAATACGCCGAAGTGCAAGGAGAATCACATGACTTCTGTAACACTGTGTTTTCTGTAGATTGTGAGCACCTTATTCGAAGGATGTTGGTCCTGGACCCGGCCAAACGACTGACCATAGCACAAATCAAAGAGCATAAGTGGATGCTCGTGGAAGTTCCCGTTCAGAGGCCTGTTCTCTACCCACAAGGGCAAGAAAATGAGCCGTCCATCGGGGAGTTTAATGAGCAGGTTCTGCGATTAATGCACGGCCTTGGAATAGATCAACAGAAAACCGTTGAGGTAAAGGGACTGGAGATGTGACTAAAGACATTTCAGGACTCGGTTGTATCAATACTTAGTAACTTATAATTTCATTCTTATACTTGTCATCCTGGTCTTCTGGCCAAGCCAGCACCTCAGCGTGCAGTTCAGTGTTCCCTGGAGATTTCATCACACTCTATTTTTGTTTGCTTTTAATCAATATGTAAATTCTTGCCTTTACCCATCGGCCAAAAAATTCAAAAGGAAGCGTTATGTATGTTTGAGGAAAGACAGTGATGGAAACTTGACAAATAAAAAGTAGAAAGTTTCTTCTAAGATGAAACATAAACTCTTATAGGTAATAAGCTAGTTTATATGGGACATAAGTGTGCAGATACAGAACAAGGCAAGAGCTGAACATGAAGGAAAAAGGGAAGACATCAGGTTTAGGAAAACCAGTGGGATTTAGTTGTGAGCTGAAGAAACTCAGAAGGCAACAACAGGTGGATTCCTGATTTGGAAGTTTTATGGGTCACAGATCTGAGAAGGTCATGAACCTGGGAAATTGCTCATCAGCTTTTTTCTGTCCTTTAATAGTTAGCATATTCATAGGATATACATATTTTTAATACCTCCACAGCAGTCAAAAACCGTGTTTTTAAGAATGAAGCCTAACAAGAATTTAAAACGCGCCCCGGTGAAGACAGAGTCCTGTGGCCTGTGCCGCCTTTCCTTCGCTGTAGCCATAAGTGAAACCACACTGCGCTGCTTTTGCACATCACGTGCTCAGCGAGGCCTGTGTGTCCTTGCCCGTGACGGCAGCTGTGAGCACAGTTCCCTTGGCCTGTGATGTTTGCTGCCCGTGCTCTGCATGCGAGCATCCCTGCACAGCACCTATGCAGCCTGTCACGTGGAACTAGAAGCCAAAGGAGCCTCTGTTTTTCTTTTCCATTAGCATCGTTGGAGAGCTGGCCAGCCAGGGATGTGAAAAATTGGGAAGCAACTTTATTTTCAAGGTTTCACGAGGGTGGGACTGCAAAAACAAGAGGAAAAAATTACCTAAGAATGGAGACACAGCGTCTCTCAACCTAGTGTCCAAATGTCATTCTCCAGCCCAAAATAATCACCAGAAATTTCCCCAAAGACTTTAATCATTGACTTCAGGGTTAGCAATGCTTGGGCTTGTGTCGAGGCTGTGGAATTAGAGCCTGTGGGCTCAGGTTGCTAACCAACCTTAGAGCCTAGTTACAGCCATGAGATGGGACCACAGTGACAGCGCTGGGGAATGTCTGCATGAGACAGTGATGGCGTTTTCTCTGAATGCAGAAAAATAAATGGATCCAATTAATGTAAAAGGACCAGTCAAGTCATTCAGAGGTATCACCCTTTATACAATTAATGAAGTTATCTGTCTTCTATTCTGAATTCTGGAATACCTTTCATTTTGAGTCATACTTTGCTTGTTACTCTTTTTTTTTTTTTTAAGAACACATGATATCTTCCCTCCCGTATTTATTTATTTATTTACTTATTTTAGCCAGACTCCTTGCATTCTGTTTTTTAATTAGTTTATTTTTTTATTGAAGGATAATTGCTTTACAGAATTTTGTTGTTTTCTGTCAAACCTCAACATGAATCAGCCATAGGTATACATATATTCCCTTATGTTTTTTATTTTATTGAAGATTAGTTGATTTCTAATGTTGTGTTTTCCCCTCCTTTTTTAGAAAGGTGTAAATCACTGAATTGGTTTTTACGGTTCTCTGCCTTTGGCACTGGTTTTCTCTTGCAGGCTTTGCAGAACAAGAGCTATAACCACTTTGCTGCCATTTATTACTTGTTGGTGGAGCGCCTGAAATCACACAGGAGCAGTTTTCCTGTGGAGCAGAGACTTGATGCCCGCCAGCGGAGGCCGAGCACCATCGCCGAACAAACAGTTGCCAAGGTAACAGCCTATTAGCCAGTAGTCTTATCGGTGCGAATGCCTGTTCAGACGTTTGACACGTTTTCCGAGGTGTAGTACAAAGGGCTAGGATTTCATCCTCTCCACCTTGTTTCTCTGTAAAGTTTCTGTCTGTCATTTACTAGGTTCATTTACCATCTTCCTATTTGTAAGGGTTTAATTTTATTTCAGACAGGTTTTTTTTCTTTAAGAGGCTTCTCTCTCTTTTTAAAAACCATTCATTTATGTTGAGAATTCATGTAACTAGTCTGTACATTCAATTTCACTTAATAAATTTTTATTGCAGATTTACTGTGAAAGCTTCACTTATTAGGCACTACAGGGAAGATGTATAAAACGTACCCTCAGGATGTATAAACGTGCCCTCAGAGTCATTACATTATAGAAGCAAAATAAGACAACATCATGACTAGCAATCCTTCAAAAATAATGAAAAGGCAAAATTTAGAAGATGCTATGAATGTCATCATTTTGAACTTGTGTAGATGTGTGATAGAACGTTTTTTAGAAAAAGGGCAAAGGGGAGAGAGATACATCTGATCGGGCAAGGCTTTGTGGGAGAGACGGCATTTAAGATAGAGCCTCACAGCTGTTCAGGAGAGGCAGTAGCTAGAGGCATTACACGTAGACAGAAGCAGTGTGAGCAGAAGTACTCGAGTGGGCCAGTGTAGACTTGTCCCGATTAATTCACTTGAATTGAAGAATAGGGAAATGAAAGAGTCGGAGTGGTTAAGTTGAAGCCATGCTGTGAAAGGATTGAATGCCAAGGTACAGGACAGAGTTGTTGTTCAGTCCCTCAGTTGTGTCCAACTCTTTGCGACCCCGTGGACTGCAGCACTCCAGGCTTCCTTGTCCTTCACCAACTCCCAGAGCTTGCTCAAACTCACATCCATTGAGTCGGTGATGCCATCCAACCATCTCATCCTCTGTCGTCCCCTCTCCTCCTGCCCTCAATCTTTCCCAGCATCAGGGTCTTTTCTAATGAGTCGGCTCTTCTCATCAGGTGGCCAAAGTATTTGGTGCTTCAGCTTCAGTTTACTAATAATTCAGGAAGAAATGAGGAACTGCTGAAGACTATTAAGCAAAAAAAGTGATAAAATTATATTGCACTTTAAGCTAAGCAATCTGCTAACATTGTGAAGGACAGACTGGATGGGGGAGAGAAGAAATTTGGAGCACGCTGTTAGATGATTATAGTTGATGAGAAATACTGAAGACCCAACTTAACGTGATGCCAGTGGAAGTAGGCAGGAAGGGCGAGCATAAGGAGCACTCCCAGGTGGGCCCTGGCTGAACTCAGCCCTGGTCTGGAGAGGCAGCCCAGCATGGTGGTCTCTGGAACACATCCCAGATTCTGCAATTTCCTACAGTGCACCTTAAAAAAGTTACCTGAGGTCTTTCTGTGCCTCGGTTTCTCAAGCTTTAAAATGGGAATAATTATAAGATGCTGGGACATTTAAATTAGTGAGTAATTGTTCAGCACATAGTAATAAATAATGTAGGGGAGGAAGGGACAAGGAGAGGCGGCTCCATTGTTGAGCCCAAGGCTGAGGGAGTCACAGTGGTGGTGACTCAGCTGATGGGGAAGAATGGACCTGGGTCCCCAGAGAGAGGCTGGCGCTCAAACTGGGAGAACTGGGAGATGCCCTATGCAGATCATTCACATGCTCTTTCAGGATTTCCATCTACTTCTGTGAGTACCGTGTTTAAAGTGGGAGTAAGAACAAAAGAGGTTTCACTTTGTATTTCTTGTTTGGCAGTCCTACAAAATTTATAGAATTATAATAGAATCTTGCATTGACTTCTCCAGAGTATGTGAAAAAGAAACCCAAGGAAATTGAAATCTTCTTGATTTTAATAGGCAAATGATATGCTTTGTTATACATACTTTAATAACTCAAATAATGTGAATATTGAGACTAACGTGAGTAAAATCATGTATCACCAAAGTTCCAGATATTTGGGTTGAAGTATCTCTGAGCACTTGTAATCCTTCAAAGTGGAGCAGTATTGCCTTCAAGATAGAGGCAGGGACGAAATGAGAATTCCAAATTTGGGGCAGCAATAGGGAAATGGAGGTGACCCTTCCCTCTTGAGAACGCTGCAGCAGGAAAATAAGAAGCAGGGAAGCCCCACACTGAGCAGCTGCCCTCCCAGGCCTCTGTTCTTCCGAGATGTTACACAAGTGAGGGTTACATAAACGACCCCTCCAAGCACACGCGTCTGTTATTGCACATGACTTCCTTTTCGCAGCTAAATTTGACGCAAGTTCCTTCGATCTCAAGTTGTATTTCATTTGGCTTGAGGTTCAGATGTATTAGCATAGCTTCTTCTATTTGATAATTACTTTTTATTTCCGAGCACCCCATGAGTTCTTTTCATTGTATACATTGACCTAAATTATCATAGAAAGCTATTTCCTGTGACTTGAAATGTATCTAAAGAGTATGAGTCCTGTCTGAGTGCTGAGCAGCAGGCACTAGGTTGAAGTTCTCCCTTTCCTATGAGACTGCGTTCTCATGTTTAGTGTTGAACTTGTTAAAAAATAGGTTTCTCTGTTTTGGTGAATATAAATATGCTTAAAGTTTTCGTAGAGCCTATCCCCTTGAATTCTTTGATGTTCTGCTCTCTTTTTAAAGAAGTGGCAGATCGAGTATTACTTGATGGAGCAATAGAAACTGTGGAGGTCACAGGATCCCATTGCAGAGGTCACGTGAGCGGTGCAGTCAGGCAGAGCTTGGGCTCCATACCGAGCTGAGTGACGTCAGCAAGTCAGCATCTCTGAGCTCCAGTGTCCTTAACTATAGAATGAAAACAGCAGTACCTACTTACTTCACAAGTTTCCTACAAAGATGAACTTGGTTAATTGATTCCAGCGGTTCTGTTCAGATAGAACACTTATGTGCCAGACGCAGTGCCAGCCCATCCTGGTTTCATAGGTGCCCAGAAAACAGTCTCTGTGAATTTATGGTGTAGTGATAAATAGCCCATGATTACTACTTAGAAAACAGTGAGATTCCCATCTTAGATGGATTGAGGGTACTTATATTTGCCACATAATATACAGGAAACATGACATCTAATTGACTGTTTAAAAACATGCCTTTTTATTGTGAATTCTCTCTACTAGTTTTCAGCCGTCCTTCAGGAGCACTAAAGACTTTTTCCCATGGGAGAAAGCATTTTCATTTTAATGGTGCTGGAAAGCATAAAATCAGAAAGAGATTCAAGATAATAAATATGTGATCTAAAAAGTTATTGCAGTTAGTGGACCTGGTCATTATTTATGACCACTCTTTTTAAAAAAATTTATTACAGTATAATTGACTTACAATGTTGTGTGAATTTCTGCTATACAGAAAAGTGACTCAGTTATACACATATATTCCTTTCCCTTGTGGTTTATCCTAGGATATTGAACCTAGTTCCCTTGTTATTTATCCATTCTGAATGTAAGAGTTTGCATCTGCAGTCTGCACACTCCCAGCCCACCCCTCCTGCAAACCCCTCTCCCGTAATAACCACAAGTCTGTCCTGTGCGTCTGAGCCTCTCTCCGTTTCCTAGATAGCTTCATTTGTGCCGTGTTTTAGATTCCACGTATAAGTGATGTCACACGGTGTTTGTCTTTCTCTTTCTAGCTTCCTTCACTTTATCATGATAATCTCCAGTTGCATCCACGTTGCTGCACATGGCATTATTTCACTCTTTTTATGGCTGAGTAGTATTCCACTGTGTGTATGTAACATCTTCTTTATCCATCTGTCTGTCAGTGGACATTTAGAATGTCTCCATGTCTTGGTTGTTGTATGTGGTGCTGCTGTGAACATAGAGGTGTGTGTATCTTTTTGAATTATAGTTGTTTTTTATTTTTTTTCTTTTTTGGATATACACCCAGAAGTGGGATTGCGGGATCATATGGTAATACTATTTTTAGTTTTCTGAGGAACTTCCACACTGTTTTCCATAGTGGCTGCACCAGCTTACTCTCCCACCAATAGTATATGACGATTCCTTTTTCTCTGCACTCTCTCCAGCATTTATTTGTAGACTTTTTGTTTGTGTTAGTCACTCAGTCGTGTCCAACTCTGCAGCGTTATGGACTGTAGCCCACCAGGCCCCTCTGTCCATGGGATTTCCAGGCAAGAATACTGGAGTGGGTTGCCATTTCCTTCTCCAAGGGATCGTCCTGATCCAGGGATCAAACCCTGGTCTCCTGCATTGCAGGCAGGTTCTTTACTGTCTGAGCCACCAGAGAAGACTTTTTAATGACAGCCAGTTCTGACCAGTGTGAAGTGGCATCTCCTTGTAGTTTTCATTTGCATTTCTCTAATAATTAATCTTTTCATGTGCCAATCGTGTTTATGGCCACTCTTGAAGAAATGGGTAATATCTGCTTGCTTGAGATATTAATCAACCATCTATTTATTATAATAGCATATTATTTAGTTCACTTCTTAGTGTTGGGCATGCTGTTTGAATACTTATACTATAACTTGTACCAAAAAGATTTATTTAATTCCATGATTCCAAGAATCCTAAATAGCAGACCTCTAAATCTGTCATTGTATTTCCTATGAAGTGATTATCACAATAAAATGTGTTACGTTTCTGTCCTTACCAAGTTCACGGTAAGCTGTTGTAGTCCAGGTTGGATGTTTAAGTTGCCAAGAAAAATGTGCTATGCTTGACCTGGCCCAGCACAATCCTGCCATTTAAAAAGTCACAGCTAACAAGAGGCAGGAAGTGAGAAGAACACCCTATCCTAGTTGTCATGTTGGGGTCTCATTTCCAGCTCAGTGTCTATAGGTAATGCTTTGCCCTAATAAGAAGGAGCAGTCAAGTAAATTTAGGAAACAGAAATCAAAAGTTTAGCTTTATCCTTTGATTTAAAAGACAATGATAAGAACAGGTAGAATATATCAAATAGACTTTATTAGGAAGTTTAATTTTTACATTGTGGCTAAAACAGTTAATTTAAATTAGTAATGCTGGAAAGGGGGGAAAAAATGTTTAGTTTCAAAAGTGACCTGAGGAGCAGTGATAGAAGAAAAGCTGTTTCTTTATCATGCTCAGAATGTATATAGTGCATTTTCTTTTTTTTTTTTTTTTTAGCATCCATATAATACCAACACTTTACTATTGCTATATTTTATTCTTTATTTCATGCAGTATATCTAATGATGTTAATGTTGGAATATAAAGAATACTCTATATTCAAAGTATATTCAAGGATAAAGTATATTTCTAACATACTCCCCATTATTGAAAACCATCAGTCTGAAATTTTAACTGAGAACCGTTAGGTAGTATCTGAGAACAAAAGTGTATATTCATTTTGCAGTCTAATTCCTATATTAAATTGTGTCGTCATCTAAGACTTTAGAAAGAAGGAGAAAGGAGGAATCAACGTTACTGAGTGAAGTACTTTACACGTTGCCTGTTAAAATCCTGACTTCACTGTGTAGTAGATATTATGCCCTTTTCAGGAGGTGAAGAAAATAAGATTAAAAGAGTTTAGGTAACTGATTAAGTTCACACAATTAGTAAGTGATGGAGCCAGAAATCAAACCCAGGTCTTGGGAAAGGAAAAGCTAGCACCGTACCATTCTGTTCCTTTTCATTTGTTTGAATTTAAAACTCACCATCCTGTATCTCCTGGAGTGATAATGGCAGAAAAAATAGAGGCCATTCCTCTGCCTTTTAGAAACTGGTATGATGATTGTTCCCTCCGATGTTTTGCAATGTCTGTTATGTTCAAAAGAGATCTAAGAAATTATTCTGCCAGTTTTAAAGAGATGGGGAGGAAAGGATTACCCAACAGTGTCATCTTCCCAGTCATTCCGTACCATTGTCATAAAGGAAAATCTCTTTTAAATGATTTTTCAAAGGAAGAGTTTGTAATACTTGTTTACTTAGAGGGTTTAATGGAGGAGACATGGAGAATGGACTTTCTAGAGTAGGCTGACTTTATGAACGTAACTTGCTCAGCAGTAAGCATCTCTGTTTCTGCTGGACAAACAGGCTGTGTTTAGTCTGCACGTCTCCTTCAGAGAAGGAAATTCCTGCCCCGGCCAAGTAGCTGCTGCTTCTCTCTTCTTCCTCTTAACACACATCCTTGCCAAGAAATATGTACCATCTCACCCCACACCCCACCCAAAAAACAGAAAGATGCAGGTAGATAGCCCTTATTACAGTGTACTTTGTGTTACAGTTAGTTGTGTGCCTATCTATCTCTGGTTCCATTTTGAGCTCCTGCTCCTTGAAACTGGGGCTGTTCTATGCTTCTTTGTATCTTTCCAGAGTAATATATTTAAGGATACGGACGATACATGTTTGTTGAATTGGAAAAAAAAGAACATCCTTACCTTCCTTGAAAAGAGTAGCTTTCTTGTCATATCTGTGAAACTTATGCACCTCGCCGTGGAACAGGAACGAACTTCTGTACAGCCTGTCTCAGAATGATGGCAGAGACTGCTTCAGACGGATACCTCTACCTGTACATACTTCATCATACCTTTTCTGGAGTTTCCAACAAATCACTGGTTATCCTTTCATTGCACCAGGAAGAATCGTCTTATCTCAAGGGATTTGTACATTTATGTATATAGAGAGAGGATTAATGTTCCCGAACTTTCCATTCTTGCCCTATTTACAGGCCCAGACTGTGGGGCTCCCAGTGACCGTTCATTCACCCAGCGTGCGAGCGATGCGATCTGCCCTTCTCCCACAGGCATCCGCCGTGGACGCCTTCGCGTTTCCCGCATCTGGCTGTCAGGCAGAGGCAGCGTTCATGGAGGAAGAGTGTGTCGACACTCCAAAGGTACGCACGTGTTTGAGAGACTCCAAGCTTGCAGGTTGGCTGGAGCTGGCAGCTGGGTCCGCAGACATTGTACTTTGGCTTAGCTGAACTTTGTCATTTCTTCAAGGCACTCAGGAGTGTTGTTTTTGTGCGGAAGACCTGAGGAACGTGTTCAGAGAGGACCTCGGCTCCCTCTCCATCTTGTCTTCACCACGATTATGTAACTCGTCAGATCTCACGTGTACTTTTCAGAATCTTTCTTCCTTCTGTTTCCTTAACCAGTCTCTTCTCACAAGTTCTAGATCCCTCATAGGTTTTGAATTTTTTTAAGCCAACTGTAATTCTGAAAACAAAAACGTAACTATTGTGCTGACTTGGGCTTTGCCTGTTACTATGGCCCTTTTTTTGCATGTGCTATGCTGCAGCTACAAAATGATGAGCCTTTTTTGTTCAACTAAATATCTCTTTGTGTCCAGTTTGAACATACCTAAAGGAGATAAGTTTATTCTGGTGTGCTGTATAAAGTTGGCCTTTAGTATATGGACAATGATGGCTTCTCTCATTTCATGGATGTTTGTTGTTGTTTAGTTGCTAAGTCGTGTCCTGTCTCCTTTGTGACCCCTTGGACTGTAGCCCGCCAGGCTTCTCTGTCCATGGAATTTCCCAGGCAAGAATAGTGGAGTGGGATGCCATTTCCTTCTCCAGGGGACCTACCCGACCCAGGGATCAAACCCTGGTCTCGGGCTTGGTAGATAGATTCTTTAGCACTGAGCCAGCTGGGAAGCCCAGTGGATATTTATTCCACTTCTTATTTGTTTTATATACTTAGCATCAAGTGATATACTGAGGATCACATTAATGGGCAGGTCTTAGAGCATGTTTAAAATAGACTCGTTTCTTCTCTGGCTGTGTGAACTTGGACAAAATGACTGATTTCTTTGAACTTACATTCTCTCTTGTAAAACGAGGATACCAACTTTATGAGACTGTTGTGAGGATTAATTTAGAGAATGTGTATGAGAGTCTAGGCAAATTGTAGATACTCAATAAATATTGGTTTCCTGTCTTTTAGCCTCATTAGGTAATAAAAAGATGACTCAGACATTAATTCTGCCTCAAAGCCTGTAGTCTAGCAGAAGAGACATGATGCATAACTAACAGCAGTGATGCCGAGAACTGAATAAATTGATACATAACCGGTCCCTTAGAGAGACAAAAATCAAAATGCTGCAAGACTAGGAGACAGTTCCAGTTTGATCAATAATGTCTTTGGTTTAACTGTCAGAGCTGGGAATTAAGAGACAAAATCAGGATAGATGGCAACGAGGGTGTGCTGGCTCTCTCGGCGGAGGGGAAATGTCAGGAAAGCCCCGTCCCTGCAGGTCAGAGCCGGAGCTCAGCATGGCTGAGGGAGCGGGCCTATGAAGGGGAGTCGTACAAAATAAAGACAAATAGCCTGCCTTGAATGGCAAAGCCGAGGGATAGACTCTCTCTAGTCTGAGGCTCTCAGCATGGGGACGTGTTTCAGTACTATCAGGAGAGTTTTTCTCAGATGGACTTCTCCAGGAAACAACTGAAGATTTTTTGATAAGGAAGCACCATGATCCATGTTATACTTCAGAAATAACCTTGGAAATGTCCATAGCCTACCTTGAGTGGGAGAGATTCTGGTGACAAGGACAGTGGAAGGCTAGAGCATGTGTCGGGGGAGGTTGATAAGAGGCTGCGCTACACGGTGCCCGTGAAACTGGACAGGAGGCGATGGTAGAAACGAGATTGCACAGATAAAACTGATAGACTGGTAGAAGTCCAAACCAAGGCCAGCATTATGAGCCCTGAGGACCAGGAAGGTGAATGCCATTTTCAGAAACAGAGGTAGAGCTGATTCGGAAGTTAAGTAATGGGTTCAGCTAGAGCGAAATCAAGGCAGCCTGAAGCTAGGCTGCTGGGTTCCCGACCGCGAGGAGTTAGCGTCTGTGTCCCGGAGGACAAGGCCGCTTCCTGTGGACAGTCTGTTTCCTCTGCCTGCGGTTGCCTAGCATGTTCAGATCCTCATAAACTGCTGTTACATTCCCACCCGGAAATTTAGACATAAATTGGGACAACATGATTCATTTATTTTTTAAAATCTAATTCCCTTGAAAAAATTAAAATGCAGTGTGCTGAAAGCTTGGCTGTAAGGGCATCAGGCCCGAAACACAGATTGGGCACTGTCTGCCGTATTATATAGGGCAGGCTATTTTTAAAGCTTGTGATTGTTACCGTAACCAGGAAACAGACAGGAAATGAATGATTTTGTGAAAGATATAGACAGAAGCTAGATGGCATATTTGCATTTGTAGGAAGAGCAGTGCCACGCTGGAACTGGCCACCCACACTGACAGGGCCACCCTGGCGCCCGGCCAGGCCGTAGCCTTCTGCTGTCTTATTCGTGGAGCGTTTCAGCTATGTCAGCGGTGCTCTCTGTGCCTCTTGCCTCCCTAGCACCTCTCTCTCTGGGCCCATAAATAAGCACACACGCAAAACCTTCCGACGGATACCGGCCCTTTGTTGCTGGTCTGGCTTCGCATCCCTCACTCTAGTGCCTGTTTGTCGTCTCGAAGATGCCGAGTAACTGATGTGTTGCCCTGTCATTTCTGCTCACAGTTGGTGGCAGGCACTGTGCCTCTCAGAGGTTTCACCTCTCTTTCCCTCCCGGAAGTTTTCAACTTCACCTTAAAACTGTCAGTAAAATCCTTCATGGAGTCTGTGTGGAAGCATGGGTTTGGGATTGCTGCAAAAGATAGCACCTTTCTGAGATAGTCATGCAACTCTGAGCAGTCACCACGACTCCCGGGAAGCACAGAGGCCCATACAGGGGCAGAGCAAGTCTGAAGGGTTAGTCTTTCTCTTTTGAGAGTTTTTGGGGGATAACGGACTTTACACACACACACCCACAGATACTTTTAACATTTTATTAGAGGTTATAATAAAAGAATTTTCCAGGTTACCATCTTCATAGCTGGAGAGTGGAAGGAAACTGTGAAACTGTGAAGTAGAGCTGTTCCACCTCTATTGACATTTTAAATATTTTAATTATAAAGGTAGCACACGAAAGGCAGAGTCTAAAAAGGATCGTCAAAAACCTTTAATAGTTTTAACCTCTAAGACTTAGTCAAGGGGAGAAATTACTCTGAATTTGAACTTTTTAATTTATAATGAAAAAACATCAATCAGAATCACAAACAGAAAATTCAGAGAGGGATAAAGGAAAAAATTAACTTACTCATAATCCCCCTACCCAAAACAAAGGTAAGCCCATTTTTGACATGTTTCCTTAGAGTATGTTATAGATGGATAGATAGATGGATGGGTAGGTGGATGAGTATAGGGTGACTCAGCACGTAGGTAGTCTTGTTAAAACAAAATCTTATTCTATTATATATAATTTCAAACCTGCCTTTACATAAAATATCATGGGCATTTTTTTTTCCATACCATGAAATCATCTTTGAAAGCATGGGTTATATTTAACAACTGCCTTATATTAGATGTACCCTTATTTAACTACTTGCCTATTTTTAGACACCAAGTACTTTAATTTTTTTTTTGCTGCCTTATATATGCTTCAGGGATATGAATATCCTTGTGTCTAAATTTTTGACTAGCTTTGATTATTTCCTGAGGATAAATTTCCAGAATTGGGGTTATCCAGTTCTTTCCTTCCTTACCTGGTTATTTGTTTATTTTAATTTGCCTCAAGATGGTAAAAATGCTTTAAAAGAAAATATTGCTTTATTCTCATGCTTTAAACAATTTTATTGTTATAAAGTATTATCTTCAGTCAAGAAATGATGATAATATATACAATGCTTTAGTTATCCCTCCTGGAAAACTTTACTCTCATTTTACAAGTGGGAAAAAAATGAGCCTTATAGAAGTTAAGCAACTTTCCTAATAAGAGCTGAGGTTTAATCCTCTTCAATATATGCCAAACTTGCCAGGCACTTAAGATATGAATTAAATAAGGCATGTTCCAGCCTCCAGACTCACTGGCTAGTACTATGCGTTAGTCTGCTGTGTTAGCACAGGCTGCCATGCAAAATGCTACAAGCTGGGTGGCTTAGACAACAGAAATTTATTTTCGTAATAGTTCTTGGAGGCTGGAAGTCCAGGATCAAGGTTGTGGCCAGTATGATTTCTGGTAAGGGCTCTTCCTGGCTGGTAGAGGGCCGCCTTCTCATGTCCTTCCGTGGGCTTTCCTCTGTGCTCTCATATATATAGAAAGAGTTTTCTAGGGTCTCTTTGTGTAAGGACACTAATCCTACCAGATCAGGGCCCCACCCTTAAGACCTGATTTAATTACATTTCTCTAGAGACTCCATCTCCAAATACAGTCACCCTGGGGTTACGGCTTCAGTGTGTGAGTTTAAGGGGAGATGCAAACATTCAGTCTGTAGCAGTCTACCAATCTCCTGTACTAGAATCTTGTATCTGTGGTAAGCTCAGGGGTGTTATTAGTTACGGGTAGAGTTTCTGAGGGTCTGACCTCCTACGTGTATGCTGCCTACTGCATGTGAGGTCTCTTATCAGAAGTGAGGTGATTGATCGAGTTTAAGGAAAGGCAAAAGCTCTTTATTGGAAAATGTACCTTTCACTCACACTGTGTTTTGAAGTCCTGTCCTCAAAAGGAAACACTCATCTGGGGAAGAGGGAAGGGGGGCCTGACTGCTGCTGGCCAGCATTCAGAGCTGTTGTTTCCTGGTGCCATGATCCATCTCGGTCTAGGAAAAGAGCATCCGTCTTCCTTCACTTTGAACGACCACTTGTCACTTTAAAACCTTGTAGTGCATTAGCCGCCTTATCCTAGTAATGGCTCCAGCCCCAGAACAGTTTTTTATGGAATAACTGTCCCCTCCCCCAAGCAAACAGCCATCTGAGTCACCCAAGTCTCCCTCTCCAAATAAAGGGCTTCGCAGCGCCTCCAGAGTGGTTGCCATAAGAGGAAAGTTGCCTGCGTCTGGCACGGTCAATTCCACGTCCCCTCTCACATACATGAGCCTCTCCTGCTTCCAGAGGAAACAATAGCTCTCGCGGGTGTATTCCAGGTGAAAGTGCTGCTGGGAACGCAGTGTCGCGCCTGGCTGCTCCTGAGCAGCTATTCATAGGAGAAAGCTGGATTGGTGTCCACAGGGGAATGGTTAAGGTAATGAGGTAAATAATTGCCTCCTCACTGGGGCTTTTACAGCCAGAACTGAAACCACAACTCTCCTCTGTGTGCCATTCCTGCCCGCGTCGAGGTGGTTTGCTTGGCAACTGCAGGGGCAGGCCGAGTTCTCACTCAGGAGCTGTGCCGAGCTCTTCCCCTTGGGGTAGGAAGTGTGGATACCGGGTATATTGCTGGGGGAAAGAGAATTCGGAGCCTTGGTGCTCGTTAACCTCTGCTGGAATTCCGGGCCTGTGAGTCATTTGTTATTCTATAATGGAAGGCTTTGGCCGGTTGCCATTTGGGTTTTTTTTTTTTTTTTCACTCCTTTTTGTGTTATGTACATCTTTAAAGAATTCTTTTTTCCATTCCTGGGGTCCCTAGAGCCAGGTGAAGAAGACTAAATCAAATGTGCAGGTACTTAGATTATAAACATAAATATCTGGAGCCTTCTTGTATGTTTTGTGGTTGGAAATTAGAAGAATGCTGAAGACTCCTCTTTTCTTACCAACCAGCCATGCAGTAGGATGTTTTTTAATCTCATCTTCCCCCTCTTCATTTCCCTTCTTAAAAATAATAATAACTGGTAGGCTTCAAGCTAATATGCCCTATTCATCTGGAAACCACTAAAAAAATTGTTGATTGTAATAATGATGACTCAGAGACCTGGGAGGCAGGGCCGGTTTGGGACATAACGGGCTTGCGTCTCTCAGTGCTGCAGTCGACTTGCCGTAACTTCTGGTCTACACAGTTATCACTGGTAGCAAATGTGGACATTTTTAATATTTTACTTAATTTCTGATTGGCCTCAGGCCTCTTGACATTTTTGCCTTTGTGGATTTTTCAAATGTCGCAGCAACTGATGGTTCCTCTCACGTCCCTCTGCCCCTGACATTTAGGTAAACGGCTGTCTCCTGGACCCTGTGCCTCCCGTCCTGGCGAGGAAGGGGTGCCAGTCCCTGCCAAGCAACATGATGGAAACCTCCATCGATGAAGGGCTGGAGACCGAAGGCGAAGCCGAGGAAGAGCCCAGTCAGGCCTTCGACGCCTTCCAGTCCACACGCAGCGGGCAGAGGCGGCACACGCTGTCGGAAGTGACCAATCAGCTGGTCGTGGTGCCTGGTTCAGGTAGGATTTCTAGCAAGCACCGGGCTGAGTCTCTGCAGCATCTGTGTCGTCTGCTGCAAGAGACAGTCGTGATACCAGCCAGTTCCTGGAATGTTGTTTGTCTCCTATTCCTTTGTGGACAGCACTTCAGCAGGAGTTGAGATTAGGCCTGCTCAGCAACTCACGGAGATTAAACTGGAATGTCTGTGAGTGTCCCCCCACCCCCCACACCCAACTCCCGGGACTCATCCGAGAGCTACGTAATGCATCAAGGACTCTGGCTCTTCTGGAATGGCAAAGATCGTACGGTCCCAAATTCTGGAAGTGTTTTCCCCCACAAGATTCAAAGTGATTCAGTTGACATGTAAAAAAGTTTTGAAAAAACGTTCTGGCTGGAGGTTGAAGACATGGTCTTCGTGGAAACTCACACTGGCCATGCTTGGTATTCCATGTTCCAAGAAGATGCTGTTTATTGGTGGTGATCTTGGTGTTTTGTTTTGTTTTTTTCTCTTCAAGGGAAAATTTTCTCCATGAGTGACAACCCCTCCCTTGACAGTGTGGACTCTGAGTATGATATGGGGTCTGTTCAGAGGGACCTGCACTTTCTTGAGGACAACCCTTCCCTCAAGGACATGATGTTAGCCAACCCGCCCTCACCCCGCATGACGTCTCCCTTCGTGAGCCTGAGACCTGCCAACCCCACCATGCAGGCCCTGAGTGCCCAGAAGCGCGAGGCCCACAACAGGTCTCCAGTGAGCTTCAGAGAGGGCCGCCGGGCGTCAGATACCTCCCTCACCCAAGGTGCGCTCTCCGCGGGCCCTAGGCGCTTCTGTTGTAGGACTCCCTGGGGTCCATTGCCATGTTGGTTTCATACCTGTGCTCACTTGAAAGGCCTTGTATTTCATTTAAACCATTTGGCCACTGCTCTTTCTTTCAGGAATTGTAGCATTTAGACAGCATCTTCAGAATCTGGCCAGAACCAAAGGCATCCTAGAGCTGAACAAAGTGCAGCTGCTCTACGAGCAGATGGGCCCAGAGGCAGACCCCAGCTTGGCCTCTCCCGCCGCTCAGCGCCAGGACCTGGCCAGCAGTTGCCCGCAGGTGGGTGCTCTGGGCCCTACCCCCGCGGCTGTGTGAGAACGAGGCATGAGTCTGTCCTGAAGGTGTGTCACCTCATTCAGAGGATTTCCTCCTCCTGGAGCAGACATGTCCCTTTGGAAAGCCCGCAGCCTGAAAGCTTTCTGTGTTGCTGTTGTTTGCCCGACAGGCTGGGTAGGCCCACCCCCACTGGCCCAGGTGGTCAGTACCACGTGGAAGCCTAGACACTCACTCTTTGCTCAGCTCATCGCACAGATTCTATATGGATTCCCTCTTAGTCTCCCTGGAACTCCCTCCCCCGACCATGCAGGTGTACACGCACATACCCACACAGATTACCAGTAATAACATAAATGAGAAGCTTATGGCCATTTATTTTTGATGTGATATCACATCATTAAATATTGTGAGTTATTTGTGCTAAAAGTACAAAAAGAATGGCTGTTGATGTAATTCATTTTCTGTGAGCCCATGTTCAGTACATCAGGAGTATTAGAGCATTTGATGCCACATGAAGGGAATAAGCTGCTGGTGACTCGATCATCGTTTACTGCGGGTAAACAGCACGCATTCGTCCTGTTGTTCAGTTGCCCAGTCGGGTCTGACTCTTTGCGACCCCGTGGGCTGTAGCCCACCAGGCTGCTCTGTCCATGGGATTCTCCAGGCAAGAATACTGGAGTGGGTTGCCACTTCCTCCTTCAGGGGATCTTCCCGACCCAGGGACTAAACCTACATTTCCTGCATCGGCAGGTGGATTCTTTACCACCAAGCCATCTGGGGAAGCTCATATTCCTCTTCTGCAAAGTGATTGACCCTCAGCCTACTAGTTACGTAAAAGCCTTGAGGATTAAGTCTTAACAGAGTTGGAGTTCCCCTTGGACGTTTGCCAAGGTGCTTCCACTCAGATTTGAAATTTTCTCCCACGTGGGAAACTGAAAGTGTGTCCCCTCCCCCTCGCCCCCCAGGAGGAAGCGCCTCCGCAGCAGAAGAGCGTGTCTGCGCTCCCCGGGGGCAGCGCACACCCGCAGCTCTCCCAGCGCCACAGCCTGGAGGCCCAGTACCTACAGCACCGACTCCAGGTGGGATCCTCCTCCCCCTTGTCGCTCCGGCTCAGGCTCACCGTGATCATCCCCACTCTGCCTCTCTGCACAGCAGGAACCTAGTTTGCTTGGTATTTATTTTGGGTAGCTGCTTAATTCCTTTATAGGCAAGCAGGTCTGACTCTGCATTTGTAGTTTCTAGAAACATGTTCAGACTTAGCCTTATGCTCTATCTTGGCAGCAGAAAAAGACTTGTCCTCAGACCCCTGGAAAGGGTACTTCCACTGAGCAGCAGGGAAGGGAACTCTGGCTTCTTTGCTTCTGTTTTACACCTCTTGCGTGCATACTGAGTTGTTTCAGTCACGACTCATTGTGACCCTGGACCACTAGACTCCTCTGTCCATGGGATTCTCCAGGCAAGAATGCTGGATAGGGTTGCCATGCCCTCCTCCAGGGGATCTTCCTGATCCAGGGATCGACCCGGATCTCTTCGGTCTCTCCTGCATTGGCCGGCAGTTTCTTCACTGCTGGTGCCACCTAGGAAGCCCTTATGCCTCTTAATACTTAGCAAACAGGTACCATAAGCTCTCTGTTCGTGCCTGAAAATATTAGATCCCATAAAGAATGAATCATTTGCTCATTCAGTAGGTGCCTTTGCTAGAGATTTAACTCTACTTTTCTCATTGTTCTTAGTCTCCATGAACCTCCTGGTCCTGGAGGACTTTAGAGACAGGAAAGTGAAGCAGGTTGGAACTGAGACAGCCCAGGCCTGCTGACCCAGGCTCTCCCAGGCCTGCTGACCCAGTGCTCTCCTAGGCTCTCCCAGGCCTGCTGACCCAGGGCTCTCCCAGGCTCTCCTAGGCCTGCTGACCCAGGGCTCTCCCAGGCCTGCTGACCCAAGGCTCTCCTAGGCCTGCTGACCCAGGGCTCTCCCAGGCCTGCTGGCCCAGTGCTCTCCCAGGCCTGCTGACCCAGGCTCTCCCAGGCCTGCTGACCCAAGGCTCTCCCAGGCCTCCTGACCCAGGCTCTCCCAGGCCTGCTGACCCAAGGCTCTCCCAGGCTCTCAGTGAGCAAGTGTCAGTCCCTGCAGCCTGCAGCTCCTGGAGGACTCACGTGCGTTCATCCTCCAGGCAGAAGTATAGGCTGATGACTGTGTCCTAGATGACAGCATGTCATGCTTGTATTTTTTCTGCTCTTCTAGAAGCCCAGCCTTCTGTCAAAAGCCCAGAACACCTGTCAGCTTTATTGCAAAGAACCGCCACGGAGCCTGGAACAGCAGCTGCAAGAACATAGGTGAGAGACAGTGGTCAGCCAGAGAGGTCACTTTCTTTGTGGCTGACTTCAGCTGGGTGCGTTGTCCTTCCCTCTCAAGTTTCCCTGTACCAGGACAACAGGTTTCCATATGCTAACACGGATATTCCACTGTCCGTGGAATATAGGCCTGTCAGAGAAGAGCAGCCCTAAGCCTGCTTTGTTTTCATTTTCTCCTGGTGTTTCCTCTCTGGTCTGTGAATAAACCTAAGCATTCAGGACCTGGGGGCTAATGCAGTTTAAGTGGGTTTTACTAGAAAGAAGGCCTCCAGCCTCCCTAGTAGTAATAGGTGCTGTCCAGCCTCCCTAGTAGAAGCATCTCGGCCAAGGTGAAAGTAAAAGTCGCTCAGTCATGTCTGACTCTTTGCGACCCCATGGACTACACAGTCCATGGAATTCTCCAGGCCAGAGTACTGGAGTGGGTTGTCATTCCCTTCTCCAGGGAATCTTTCCCAGCCCAGGGATCGAACCCAGATCTCCCAGACTGCAGGCAGATTCTTTACCAGCTGAGCAAGGTAGATGTCCCCCAATCCATGGTCCTCCAGAGGCCCACCCCCGCCTCAGAACCCGAGGATGGGGAATGTGCCCCTTGCTTCAAAGGGAGGAAAAACCCAAGGGTCTTAGAGAAAAGAAATTCACTGTGTTCACTTGAGCGCTGAGGGATCAGCCAGAATTGAGAGACAAAAAATAAGACTGGGTTTAAGAAACCAAACATGACTGGTTCCTACTCCCGTTTTTTTTGTTTGTTTTTTTGTTTTTTTTTTCCTGCCTTGGGAAAGAGAGAAGTGGGAGGACGGACGCTAATGACTGATACTGGATTTACATTAGAATTGCCGTCACTGAAGAAGACCTAAACTTCTTTCTTTTGGTATTGCCAACTTAGACTCCAGCAGAAGCGGCTCTTCCTCCAGAAACAGTCCCAGCTGCAGGCATATTTTAATCAGATGCAGATAGCAGAGAGCTCGTACCCACAGCCCCTTCCCCACCAGGAGACGCCGCCGCCCTCCCAGCCGCCGCCGCCTTTCAGCCTGACCCAGCCCCTGAGCCCCGTTCTGGAGCCGGCTTCCGAGCACATGCCGTTCAGCCCCTTCCTCAGCCCGTACCCCGAGATGCGGCTGCAGCCGCTGCCCGCCTCGCCAGGGGCCCATGGGTCCCCGCCGCCCCCGCCGCCACCGCCGCCGCCGCAGTCGGGGGGCACCCCGGCTCCCTTACAGTTCTATCAGACTTGTGAGCTGCCAGGCGCGGGCCCCCCGGAGCCCGAGCACCCCACTCCCGGTCAGTACCCGGCGGATGGAACCCCGCAGAGTAGCATGGATGGACCGGACTGTCCCAGGAGCTCAGGACTGCAGGAGGCCCCGTCCGGCTACGACCCTCTGGCGCTCTCCGAGTTCCCCGGACTCTTTGATTGTGAAATGCTGGAAGCCGTGGACCCACAGCACAGCGGCTACGTCCTGGTAAATTAACCTCAGCTTCACAGGAAGTGAGGCGGGTTGGGTGAAAAGAGTGTTGTCTTTCTATTTTCATTCCAGCCTTTTAAATTTAAAAGCTCGTTTTCCCGCCCTCTCCCTGATGCGGAAGAAGTCAAGTCACCCAACTGGAATTGGAGGGCCGGCCAGCCAGGTGTCACCTCCTGCTGGCTCTGTCCCACCGTGGTTTTCTGTGGCAAGTGCTGGAACGTGGTTGTCGGCTGCAGCTCATGCCCTTAGGTCAAGTGGAGCGAGCTCTCAGCGGAGGCACCAAGAAAAGTTTCATAAGAAAAAGACATCCAGACCTAGGTTTTACACAGAACTACATCAGTTCATCAAGGGAAACCTCGGTGAAAGCAGGAAAAAAAAAAGGCAATATATTTTTCACTGAAACAAGCAACAGCATGTTCCTCAAAGGCAAATCAAGAATACATATTGAAACTGATGCACAAGAAATAAAGTTGTACTTTGTCGCTGAATCGTTAAGTTCTGAGCTGCTGATGCATGGTGTTCCCGAGACCACTCAAAACGGTAGAGCGTGAGCTCTGTTTCAGGATCCACTGAGTAACAGCGGATACTGACCCCTGAGACCAGCAGTCACCTCCGTCTGAGCATGGGTGACACACCTCCTCAGAAGGTCGCTGGGTTCCAGAGTGTCAGAGTGTCCTGAGAGCTCCCAAAGATGCCACCTGTGGAACCAAGAGACACCCGGCAGTGGAGACCAGGGGCGGGAAAGTCAAGAATCGGTCAAGAGCAGCAGCCCCGGGCTGGGGAAGACGGGCTTTTCCCGCACGGTCTTCTGTGGAGACTTCCGGTTTGGGGCAGTTGGTCTGTAGAGGACCTTGTGTCTCTTTTAAAAATGTAATAACTACTTTGACTTTACACTAGGTGTTGCTAGTTGTTTATTGAGCTTTGTATATTTGGACAGTTTCATATAGGGCTTAGAAATTTTAAGGACGAGGAAAAATGAACTTTATCTCCTATGTGAAGTGGTAGTGCTGTGCCTTTCCCCTCCCCCAGATCACGCTTTAACAATTTCTTTTCTGTAGAAACCAACAGTTTTCCATTTATGTCAACGCTAAATCCAAAGTCACTTCAGAATTTGTTTTCCACCATGTGGGAATCACATCCTTAATTTCCTTAGAATTTTGACGTGTAATGAAATGTTCAAGTATTACAGCAATATTCAGAAGACCACAGATGTGTTAACCATTTGAGCAGATTCATCTGCCAAACATATGATATATTACTCGTACAACTGAACCCTTACAATTCAGTCTTCAGACTACGTGAAAAAAGATGCCACAGCTAGTTGACTGTGTAACCTAGAAATAATGAGTAATCTGTCATTGGGACAGTAAGATCCAAGTGATACAAATTCAGTATTATTTACAAAGACTCTCGTCTCTGTCCCTTAGAATGGCTTGTCCTGTGAGCAGATGAATGCGTAAGCACAAAGCATCTCCCTTAAAGCACAGAGAAGAGAGAGACTGCACTGATGCTGCATCTAGAAAACACCCTTAAGGTGCCTTTCCTCTAGCGCGAGTCCCGGCAGGCGAGGAGAAGCGCGCAGGGTCGCGGGGTTCTGTGACGGCGAGGCTCCGCAGGCACTCTGCTCGGGGCTGCACTCAGTGTGAGCACGGGAGGGCGGTGTGGAGGACTTGTTTTTGTGATTGGATAAGACGCAGCAGAAACCCAAGAAGGAAGTAGGCTCCTTCTACGAATTGTTTATTCCTCCTCATGCTTAAGATGGATGATTTTGTGAAACAGGCAACATCGTTTAAGAGATCCTTTCGTTAAGATCTCTAATCTGTTCTAAGTTTTTGCAAAATAAGCCAGTTGTAAAACAAGCTTGATTTGTTTAGACTGAAGGATGTTTTCCCAAAATGTTCTACAGAAGTGCTATAATATTTATGAAATTAAATGCCTTCCAGATTGAAGACGGGGGCCGCTCATTTCAGAGTCCCTAGGATGGCAGAGTTGCAGGCCAGGCCATGAGCCGCTGAGCCCAGGACCACTGGGCTGACGGATGAGGCAGCAGAGGCTGTGGGAGTGTCACGGCCCCAGAGGTGGCCCCTGGGGAGCACCCAGCAGTGCCCGGGTCTGTTCAGACCGCAGACCGCGCGCGAGGAGCATGACCCGTCCTGCTGGACTGTGTTGTAAGCTCCTGTTTGCTTTTCTCATTTATTTCAAGCAGAAATCAATAAATTCCATAACGATCTGTATTCTCTGAAATGTAAGCTGGTGAGAGGAGGCTGGTTCTGTTGTTCAGTCAGGCATTTTCCCACCCCCATCTGACCATCTCCTTTGCTCTGTCCCCTGACTAGTGACCTGTGTGAGCCTCCAAGCTGTTTTCTCTTCACAAATACTAAAGTAACACTAAGAAGGCTTGTACTACTCTTTTTATAAGAGAGGTACTCTAAAATGACGCCTTTGCAGTCTGTCTCACACCAGTGTGTGTACACTACTGTATGATAACCGTTAGCATCACCCTCTTGTAAACCGGGCTCCTCTGAAGACACTTTGGTGAGACGAACGTGAGGTAAAAACTTCATTCAGCAAAAAGTGCAATATGTGTGGTACTTTATTTTCGTTTATGCTTTCTCTTTTAAATCCGGGATATTAGTCTATGCTTTGGGAGAAAAAGCACCATCTCTGCAGTGTCCAGTTGGGGAAGTGTGTCTCTAGTATTTACGTGCAGCTGATATGCTGGTCCCTGTAAGGCAAACAAAGCACGTTAGCACAGCAGGCGGGGTGGCGGGTCCCCCCGAAACGGCCACGCGGACGCCCGCCACCCTCCCGCCACCTTGCTGCCGCCTTAGGAGCAGAGGAGGAGGAGGAAGGTTCTCCACGCCAGCCATCCTCCAGTCTCCACATGAGGGGCCCGTCAGGAGGACGAGGAGACGGAGCTGAAGGGCTCCTCCCTCCCCGCGTCAGACCTCGCCTCCAAGGACAGACAGTCGGCGTCCCTCTCTCCCTCAGCGTTGGAGCTGCGACCTGAGCCAGTCTGCTGGGGCTGGCCGGAGCCGCCGAGGGACGGGGGCCCGCGCCCTGCCGGGGAGGCAGTGGCGCCCTCTCGTGGCGGCACTGGCCGTCTCCTCTCTGCCTGAAAGGGTGGGTCTTAGGGAAATGAAATCTGCCTAATTGCCAGAGTTGGGAAGAAGGGTGTGATCACAGCTGAAGCATGACTGGCTGGCCAACCAGATACGAAAGGAAGGTAAGAAGCAGCCGCCTTCGCTCTGGCCGGTCAGAGGTCCAAGTGCATAGTGGTCAAGACGAGGCCCTGCTCAGGTGCGGGCAGTTCACACATGTGGACATGAGGAAGTGAATGCTTTCCCTGGCAGGGTCCTCCCAGCCGCAGTCAAGCCCCAGGTTAATACTGGGTTCTGTGTTGGGGTCAGAATTTTCCAGCCACGATTGCATTTAAAAGCCTGTATGAGGAGTCACACTTCAGTTGGCTTGAGAGAAATCTCACTCCAGCTAATTTTTCACATTTGTTCTCCTTTGAGACAATACGTAGGGCCTTTTGACAACATTGGTCCCACGAGCAGTGGCGGAGTCTGTTCGGGGCTGACCTTGGCTGTACCTGGACCCCTAAACTGGGCTGTCTCTGCTGCCTCCTTGGAAGCCACTGGAGCCACTCGGTCTCTTTGTGCCTAGAAATCAAAGGTAAAACCTGGAGAACAGGTAGTAAGTTGGAGTCACTGTACAGACAGGGATCTTTGATCATTTTATTGCTTCTGGAGATTTTTCTAGAACTTGTCTACAGAGTGATGTGTGAAAGACAAGAACGGTGTCATCTGCCTCTCTTTCTAAACTGGGACCAAAAGAATTGAACAAATGCGCGTATCCCTTCTGACAGGTTTGGTAGTTCGGCGCTCCCTGGCCTGTGGTCCCAGGGAGGAGGCTGATGACGGAGCACTGTCAGCCCATGGCCCCTGGAAGGCGTGAGGGGACCCAAGCTGGCCGTCCCCAACACCCCCCAGACTCTGGACCCCGAGACCCTGGCCTCACAGTGCCCCTCCCATCTTTGTTTCACTGCTCCTCCCCGTGAAGGTAGCCTGGCTGATTCCAGAAGACTCACAGCCGCCCCAGTTATACCACCGTCTTGCCCACGTCTCTTACGCAGATTTCAACACACCGGGCAGAGGCGTGCACCTGCTGTTGCAGAGATTGAGAAAGGCGCAGCAGCACTGCCTGCAGCCAGGGTAGGTTAGCTGGTTCCTGCCAGGCACTCGGCTCATCTGTCCAAAAGGAGCAGTAGCTTCTATCCGCACATTGATTTACCCAGCACTTTCACAAGCGATCTCTGCTAACTCCTCACAGCAGTACTATGAAATTAGTTGAGCAGTTAGTCCTCATTTTTTACGGCTGAGGAAACCAAAGCTCTGAGCTCTCCAAGCCACAGAGCTCAGGAGTAGAGGAGCTGAGGGAGGCTCTCGGGATGCTCTTCCCTCCTCAGTAGCAGTTGAGGCATCTCACGAGTAAACAGCTATATAAGCAAAGCCCCCATGTTGGTTAAGCGCTGGATAAACATTGTCCCCAAAACCTTGTTCCAAATCGACTGCTGCCTGGCTTTGGTGGAAGAGCTGCCGTCCAGGTAACAGCAGTGCATGAGTGAGGCCCGGGGGAGCCACAGAGCCCACAGGAGCCGTCTCTCAGTGTCCAGTTAACCGCAGATGCTCAGGCTCATGCCAGAGATGCTGCGTTTCTCCATCTCCCACAATAAAACAATTTCCTGCAGAAGCTGGTAATAGCACACACCCTTTCTTGATGCCAAGGGGTCCAGTTGCACAGCTTAACTACCATTGCAGACGAGCAGACTCAACCCCAAGAAAGGGTCCTGCTTAGGAAAGAATCAGGAGCTCAGTACAGTCCTGAGGAGGGGGGTGGAGTGTATTTACAGTGAAGGCCCATAGAGTTAAAAAAATAACATACTTTGAATACTTTTGTCTTCAGAGGCAAAGTGGGTGGGTAGGGAGGAGCTTTAAAAATAGAAGTACAAAATAACATCCTGGAAAAATGTGACCCCAGATTGGAATAATGTTACATTAGCAAATACAGATAACTGGGCCTTGCTAGGGGCTGTGAGATGCTTATCTGTTCAAGATTTGCTCAGTCAAGGAAATTCACGTGGTGATACCATCCCACTATTGATGGCAAAAGAAATCTGCCTCCACCAAAATCTCTGAAGGCAAAAGAACCACAGAGAAAGGAGGTTTGCTTCTCTTTGGGGTTTGCAATTTAGGAAACAAAAGTGATAGAGCTATTTGCACTTTGTAGAAAGGGCAAGATTATTTGCTTATTTCTGAAGGGAGGAGGGTGGTCTTTGCTGGATGTTTGGTTTGTGAAAGAGTTACTTTTGATAAAATTAATCTAATTGTAGTTATTTTTTTCCGTGTGCTTTTTTTTTAATTACTAAGAAAAAATGGTGAGTTCAATAGCTTTGGTATTTTGAGTGCAAATCATAATAGCTCCAATGTGAAAAAAATCAAAATGTAACCTGTCACTCAATGTTAGAAAATGGCTTAAAATACAGTTTAATAAATGATCTTTGTATCAAGCATAATTTAAATGGGGTAATTTTCTGCAAGGAAAATGTATTGTTTCTACCTTTCCAACCCTCTTGAATTAAAATAAAAACAACTTGTTTTCTAAGAGCCCGGGTGATCTGAATGGCAGGCGGGTGAAGCAGGGCCATTCCCTTGTCAGGCCTTGGGTGGAATTTTGAGAAATATTGATGGTGGCTGTGTTCCCTGAGCTCTGGTGCTCATTTCACGCTGCAGAGAAGGACACTGGATGTGTTCTCATTGACGTCAGCAGGGTAAATAATACCTTGCTCTAAAGTCACCCGAGCACACGGCAGTGCTGGAGAACGCTGGCCAGAGCACAGCTGACCGCAGTCTGCACACAGGTTGGGGAGCAGGGGGGCGATGCTGCCGCCGGCACTCACTCGTGGACTCAGAGAGGGAGCCGGGCGAGGGTCTCTGCAGCGGGAGGGGGAGCTCGGGCTCCCCCCGCCCCAGGACAAGCAAGCTGCAGGCCAAGGGGACACTGGCACTTCCTCAGGATGGCACATATCTACAGAACACACGCACTGTGGTCCTCCTGCCCATGGGACCAGATGCACCAGGCTATGGCCCCCTCCTGATGGGAACCACCAGCTCAGTACCCACGGAGCTGGAGAACCCATTTGCTGAGGCATCTGGGGCACTCTCATTCACTCGGCACTTGTTTCAGTGCTGGACCCCAAGTGAAAGGGCAGTATTAAATCCCACTTTCTGGGGATTTCCCTGGCCGTTCAGTGGCTAAGACTCCATGCAGGGGGCACAGGGTTGATCCCTTGGTCAGGAAACTAAGATCCCACTTGTGTGAGGTGTGGCCAAATTAAAAGGGAAAAAAAATATATCCTACTTTCTGGCAGCAAATTTAAGATTTGGTTTCACTCAGACCATTCCAGTTGAGCCATGCTACAGCACTGAGACAGCTCCCAAACTGAGGGGTCACCCGCTGGCCCTGGTGGGGGGCGGGGGGAGGCCTGGAGGAGACAGCCAGGGGCGGAAAGAGAGCAGAGCCTGCCCGCCGACCACCCTGCTGTCCCAGCACCACCTACAGGCACTCGGTCCTGCTTCCAGATAGCTCTTAATCTCTGTCTGGCTGCCCGAGAATCCAGTAACACTCTTTCAGCTGCCTTTTTTTTTTTTTTCTTTTTTGAAGGAAAGCACTCAATTTCAGCAACAATGTTTTGCAAACTTTACCCTTTCCCACCAAATTTCTCCATCATCTTGATCTTGTGTTGCCAAAAACAACCCCAGTGTCCAGGGTACAGGCAAAAATAACAGCCCTGCCAGCAGAGACTGGCCGGAACTCTAGCCCCAGGTCAAGCCCTTGACCTTCACAGGCAGAATCTTGGTTCGATGGCCTTTGTGAGCCAGAAGCTCAGTGCAAGGGGCAAGGGTGCCCTGAGCTCCAGACGCAGGACCTCTGGGGTCCAGAGCTTGTCAAGAGTGCTCCCACCTCCAAAGCAATGCAGCATCTGCAATGCTCCTCACCAGAGTCCATCTCCATCACGGCCAGTCAGGGTCCCACCCAGGGTTCTGTTGACCATCTGTTCCTTTCTACTCCACTAGTTCTTAAACAGGTTTCACAGATGCCTCTGACATGCTGATAAAAGGCTCTGGATCCTCTTCTGAGCAACGAGCAAACCTACATATACACAACTTGAGACAGACAATTTCAGGGGAGGAGTTGCTTCCTGGACCCACTGAGGCCTGTTTGTGGGGCTGGAGGGGTTTCTAACCCCCAACTTAGAGCACTAGCATCTCTGTCTGCAACCCTTAACACTCCTCAGTTACCCTCCTGGTAGTGGCTCAGTGGTAAAGAATCTGCCTGCAGTGCGGGAGACCTGGGTTCAACCCCTGGGTCAAGAAGATCCCCTGGAGGAGGAAATGGCAACCCACTCCAGTATTCTTGCCTAGAGAATCCCATGGACAGAAGAGCCTGGCGGGCTGCAGTCCATGGGGTCACAAAGAGTCAGACACGACTGAAGCGACTCGGCAGCAGCAGGGTTCACACTTCTGAGTGTTCCCACCCCTCCCTGGGTGGATCCCGAAAGCAAGAGCGCCCCCTGCCCTGCCCGCAGCCCCAGGGCACCACGGGAGGAAGTTCTGGGCTTTATGCACTAAGCCCTGAGTACCACACCGCTACAAGACACGTGTCACCTGCACAGGTGACAGCCACTCTGCCCTTTTCATTTGGTCCCAGTGATACCACTTCACAGAAATGACAGTACGTGTGAAACTAACACAACATTGCAAACCAATGGGCACATCTGGCACGCAACGTTCAGTCGTGTCTGACTCTCTGACCCCATAGAGTGTACCCCTCCAGGCTCCTCTGTCCAAGGGATTCTCCAGGCAAGAACTCTGGAGTGAACTGCCATTCCCTTCTCCAGAGGAGCTTTCCAAGCCAGGGATTGAACCCGGGTCTCCTGCACTGCAGGTAGATTCTTTACTGTTCGAGCTAAAGAGAAATCCTCTGCACTCTAGTAAGAATCTTTTAAAAACTGAAATGACAGGGTGGAACAGCTCTGGATGGATGGGATATTGTTCACGGCTTATCGTTTGGAGGGTCCCTTGGGAGAAACATGTAGGTCTCAACTGAAGCAAGGGGGATGTCACCTCAGACATCAGCAGCAGACGACCGAGGCCATGCCCCAAAGCCAGGTCAGCAGAGCGCGAAGCTGGCGCGTGCTTCCAGCCGCTCACCTGACACGCCTTTCTGCCACAGGTGTGCCAGTCCGCTGGCCCAACTGAGCTCCTCTGGACTGACAGTTGCAAATACCGAGGGAGCACTGAAAGCTCCCTTTGTATAAATTTCCAGGGGACTTTCCTAGGTACGCTGACTCAGAGCTGGTCTGCTGCCCAGGAGAAGCCGGTGCCGGGCTGAGCTGCTGAGTGAGGAACCCGGGTGCAGGAGACGGCATGCCCGGGAGGGGCGGACGCCCCACTGCAGCCGTGGCCCCGCGAGCTGGTTGTGCGGAGAGCTCAGGAAGTCTGGGCCCCAAGAAAGAGTTGTCGGGGATCCAGCCTCTCAGAGGGAGATGCTGTCGGCCTCCCTGTCAGGCAGACTCTGAAAGCTTCTGACTCAGTCTTTCTCTTCACGCCCCAGAGATGAGAGAATAAACGGGGCCTGAGATACCAAAAGGGGGCCTGACTGGGAGCCCTGACCCTGAGGAGGAAGCGCGTCACCACGCCGGGATTACCCACACAGTTAGGGGGCAGGGGTGGGATGCAACTGAACTGAGGGAAAGCCCCCCAGGCCTCTCCCTGAAGCATTGCCCCACTGTGGGACCCCAAGTTCACAGACCAGCCGGCGGCTCAGGTTCCAGTCCAAGGCCTACTAGAACTGCCCCCCAGTCACTAAAGAAGCACCGATGTTCAGCAGGCCCCTGCGCCAGCCAAGAGAGGGCCCAAGGTCAGGCAAGCAGCTGGAGGAGGCTCCGGGGATGAAAGAGCTGGGCAAGGAGGGCCCAGCCAGGAGCAAGTGTGGGAGAACGGAGTCCAGCCTCCCCGCCCACTCCCTGGAGCGGTCACTTGGCCACTAAGGCCCTCCAGTCGGGTGGAACCTATCCATTCTTTGCCAGGGACAGCTTGGGAGGCAGCAAAGGTCCCCTGGCTGGGTACTTGGCCCCTGGAACTACTCCCAGCCCTACTGCTAACCTGGGCAAATCACTGCCAAGGCTCATTATCCCAATGGTGACTCGGGAACACAGATGAGCTGAGTCAACAACCACTTTACTGTGAGGTTCGAGTGCAGCCTGGCCTAGCCCTGCCCTCCAACAAGGAAGCACTCAGAAGACTCCCAGATCCCTTCAATGGCTTGTCACTTCTACCTCTCTTGTTTTCATTTAACTCCTGATCATCCCAGCACTCAACATAGAAAATAGTTGTTTGGTGCCGATGAAATCTCGTCACAGATTTAAGGTGGCTGCCCTATTCCGAGCACCTGCTCCAGGTTAAGACCCAAGAACAGGGCTTCCCTGGTAGCTCAGGGGTAAACAATCTGCCTGCCAATGCAGGAGACGTGGGCTTGATCCCTGGTCTGGGAAGATCCAACGTGCCGTGGAGCAGCTAAGCAGGGCCTCACGACTTGCTGAGCCCGTGCTCTAGAGCCCGGGAGCCGTGACTACTGAGCCCCCAGGCCCCAGAAGCCGTACCTCACAAAGGAAGCCACGGCAATGAGATGCCCGTGCACCGCAACGAAAAGTAACCTCCACTCGTCGCTACTAGAGAAAAGCTCACGCAGCAACAAAGACCCAGCACAGCCAAAAATAACTAAACAAACAAACAAAAAAATACAAAGAACCAAGAACTTTGCCTAGGATTTCTTCTTTCAGTGATGAATTGTAGGCATGGGTACCACAGATAAAAGAACAGCTGTGAGAATCCATGTCCCACTTAGAAGGCTTTTCTCATCCGTCTCCAATTTTTAAGACTGAGCTTCAGGATACAGCAGGGCTGGAGGGCTTGCAGTCTTTCTCTGCAGAGACGGCTGCTCGGTCCCCACCCCTGAGAGAGAAGGTGTGGAGAGGCGGCAGGCCCTGAGGACACTGCTCCGCGGACCCTGGCAATGGTCTGCTGCCCTCTCCCTGGGCCCTGATCTCCGGATTGGATGCAGGCCTCCTCTTGTCATTCTGGGCTCAAGAGAACCAACCTCCTACCCTAAGGTTGGCCCTTTCTTGAGGAGCTCCTCCCCTTTAGACGTCCACAGCCGAGCTCCTCAGAACTGCCCTGGAGACCCTCAGGCAGCACCCAGGCCCCCCTACCTGCTCTCGGGAGAGAAAAGGACAGGCCAAGATGCCCCTCTCCTCCAGGAAGCAGGCTCCAAAGAGAGCCAAGATTCCCGAGTGGCAGGAGGGCCCCACCTCAAGCTGGCGAGAACTGCTGATTTAAAATACAGAGGGGAGACAGGTGCCAGAGGCAGAGGTCAGAGATCCTAGGGGCCCAAATGAATGACACGCTGAGCTTGGGGAAAATAAGGAGAACTGGAAAAACCAGAAGGGAAAACAAAGAAGGAAGAATGGGCGCAGAAGGGGCAGTGTCAGTGGAGATGGGGTGGCCGGGCCCTGGCCAGCATCTGCAGGGCACAGGCTGTCGAGTCAGAAGGAGACCGACAGCAGGTTCCGGCGGGGCGGCGGCGCGGGGCGGGGGCGCGGGGCGGCGCGGGGCGGGGGCTGCCTGCGACCCCTACAGATGACGCTTCAAGTTGACTTGCTCTGAGTCTCTGGACCTGGGCTCAGCGTGGAGCCTGACTGTCCCTCACAGCTGCTCCTTCCTGCAATAACAAGACTGACATCACTGTTGTCAGGGAAATGGTGTTTTGATTAAAATCATGTGACAGCTACTTCGCGATTCAATAAACAAATCCTCTGTTAACCCTCGCCTGACAGAGGCCCGTCGGCAGCTCTGTCAGCAGAGAGCAGCCACCAGGGGCCAGTCTGGGAGGCCCCGAGCAGGCACCCGTCAGCGCAGGAACTGGCCCTCGTCCCGCGGGGCCATCCTGTCTTGGGTCAAAAGGCAGACCGAGCCCCGGGTTGTCGAACGGTTCCCGCAGGGCCCAGAGGCCAGTGGATGCTGGAGGCAGTTCCCAGGGTTCTCAATAGCCGGGGTTCACCCCAACCCCGCTGGGGCAGATGGCCAATCTGCTACACGCCGCCGACAGTGAGTGAGGGGTTAAGAACAATTTCTGGTTTGCAACTGGATGACTTCCTGGATCACTCACTTGGCTGCTGGCCCCTGACACACAGGGCTCTTGCCTGGCAACAGCCAATTCCCTTTCCATCTCACCCCGAGTCCTTTTCCTTAAGTCAAACAGACGCAGGGAAGGCTCCCTGAGTCAGGACAAGGGGTTTTACCGGGCTGACTGATTTGTAGCCTCAGAAGCCGAACACAGCTGGGCCTCCGGGTGCTGGAAAAGAGGCCCCGGTAGACAGGACAGGGTTGGGGGGAGGTTCTCGGCCCGAGAAACAGAGCCACCAGCACCCACCACACAAGGCTGCTGCGAGGACGAAGGGAGATTTTGCTGGGAGCCTGACAAGCTGTCTATAGTTACCAAGTTTTGGGGTTCAGGACATGGCAGCAGATGCTGTTTCCCCAGCTTGTGGCCATCAGGGCCACCTCCAGACCGCAAGTCTGCCACAGAGGGGTCATCTCAACTAGTCCTCGAGCAGATCTCAGGCAAACCATGCATTTAATGGCACAGTCAGTGGCCCCTGACTGAATGTGTAGGACTTCCCAAGGAAGTCTGTGGCTTAGGCTTAAAAATGCGAAACTGTTGTTCAGACGTGGTATTTTCCCTGAGGCCAAGTTCAGTGAAACAGAGGCAAGGACCAAAGGCTGCTGAGGCTGAGGGTGCTGTCACCCCAGCCCTTCCTCCGGGGCGGAGGCAGTCACTGCAGGGAGAGCTGAGCTGCTGGCCCTGGGAGAGCGGAGCACAGGGCACGAAGGGGAGAACGTTCGAACATAAGGCTGCAGCTCAGGGCCTGGGCCAGAGCAGAAGATTCTCAGGGCCCCGGTTCACAAAACATGAAGGAAAGGGCATAAAGATTTCTAAGACAAACGTTTTGATGTTAGAACTGTCACCAAGCAAACGCACTGGAGTGGGTACAAAATACCATCACCTTCCCAATAAACTAATGCAGCCTGGCATCAGCACGCGGCAACCAGCCCCTCTGCGCTGCTTTTCTGAAGGAGCCTGTGAGTCATACGCCACCCTCCGAACAAAGAGCCCCAGGGCACTGGCTGGCCCCAACTTCGCTGAACTTGAACTTGGCACATGTCCTTCAGAGTGGTGTCAAGGGGCGGGGCGGGGCGGGGGCGGGGGGCAGTCCCTAGTAAAACATTCAGGCTATTACCCAGTAAAATGGTAAATGGTTTTTTCCTTGAATGGAAGTGACTACCTGAGACAAATTGTAGCAAGTAAGAACAGTCTCTTCTGGGAGGTATGCAGACATAGCCTGCTTCAATAAGCAACCCTTTACCAAACCACCTCTCTCCTCTGCGTCGGGGGTGGGGTGGCAGGGTGCTGGCAAGCCCACCCCACCCTTCAGAAGGCATTCCCAGAATGAAGGTCAAAAAATATATGTAATATATATAAAAGCAGACTTCCCTCGTCCCCGGAACTCCGCTGTCCTCTCAGGGAGAGAGCTCAAAGCTCTGCAGCAGCCCCAGGCCGCCGGCTGCCCTCCACCCACACCTCAGCCCAGGTGACGGAGGGGCCCGGGCCCGCGGCGTGAGGGCGCTTACCTTCCCCGTGTCCTCTCCAGGCCCTCTGGGTCTCAGAAAGTGGTTCTTGTCAGCCCCAGGGGCGCTGGGCTCTTCACCGTCCGTCACAGGAAAATCTAGCTTCCTCAGCCTTTGGGCCACCGCTAGAGACACAGACAGCAGACGGTAACGGACCCCACCAGGCCGCGTCCCCGGGAGCTCCCCTGCGCCTCCTCACCAGGGCCCTCAGGTGCGCCAGCCCTGCGACCGGGATGCGCACAGGCCTCCAGGCACGGAGCTGGTCCACCCCTGCACCTGACTGAAGGTGCCTTTTCCTCAAGGGCCACGGGAAGTGCCACCCCACTGGGCCTACGGTGCCAGCCGGGTACTCCCTCACCTCTGGGTCACTGACAGCCTACAGAAGCCCAGCCAGACAGGAGAGACTTGGCTCCTTGCAAAACTGATGACATCAATTTAAGACAACAACGCTGAAGAAAGAAATGACTTGGCTTTTCTACCCAATGAGTAATTAAAATCTCTTCATCCTTCAGAAAGATTTCCATCTCAACTGAACATTATGTAATTTCCTGGAAAAAGCAGGCTCGTGGAGGCAAACGGAATAGTGAGACTGTTCTAGGTACAAAAAAAGACTGGAGACATGTGAGTGAACAGGAAGGACGAGCACGGAGCTGGACGGAAAACAGGAGTATGAGAGAATCCCAGAGAAGCAATTACATAACATCAGGCCACAATCTCTTCATTGTTAACTGGAGAGAACAAGGTGACCGCTCCTTCCCCCTCCAGTCTGTAACCAGGCAGTGCTTAGAAAGGAGGCTTTAAGACCAGAAGGCCAGAAAGGAAAAACAAGCGTCAGAGGAATTTAAGTGAAAGGTGAGAGACAAGCATCCAACTTGCTGGGCCACTCTGCCCTGGGATCCCAGGGCAAAGGGACCAGTGTGATTTCCTCAGGGAAGAACCAGATTTTTAACTCCATGACAACACAGCGATTAGCAACACTGCCAACAAGCCAGGGTTACCACAGCCCAACCACTGGGTCAGGAATGACCTGACTCCCCTGGAGGTCCACGCAGTATCTTGGCCGCTTGGAGAAGACTGCTCAAAGGTCAGGCTGCCATCTCTGTTGATTCAGGACGTGATGTCCAGCAAAGACCCCCAGGGCCTAGAATCACAGTGGCCAAGCTGCGCTATTTCTGTGACCTGAGGGCGCCAACATGACTGGAAACAGTCACGTTGGAAACCATACATTAACCTGTTTATGCTTACGAAACCAAATGCACTTCAGGTTCGTATCTTCGTGACAGCATAGACAGAGAAACAAGATCTTGTCTCTTAAACCTGTGAAAGTTAAACCCCACAACACTAAGGTGAATTCCACTCCTGATAAGACTTTTATTGTGTCAAGAGGAGAATGAGAATAGTCTGGTGCCTTGGGTGACTTGTTCCACACACACAACACAACAGAAGACAGGTTTTAGAAATTCATTGAACACATTTTTATTGAGCACCTACTATGTACACCAGACACTGACCCAGATGCTGGTGGTACAGTTACAGCAGAAGACAAAACATAACCCCAGCCCTTACAGAGCTCCTGGCGCTTACATTCCTGCGAAATTAAGGCAAGAAAACTAATACGTGGAGAAAAGGACACGTTATGGGCCAAAGATCAGTTCCTCTGAAGAGTAACAAAGTGGATCCCCATTGTTGAAGTCAGAAGAAACAATGAAGTCCCTACAGGGTGACCCAAAAACACAGGTCCCTGCTGAGCTCCCTGCCCCAAGCCTGAGAAAGAAAGGGCTCACAGTCTCCCCTGTGCCACATCTTCAGTGCTCCCCAGGAGGGCCGCAAGGCCAGTAAAGAGTCTGCCCCCAAACCAGAGGCAAGCAATGGTTGTGTAAATTCGTTTCAATCAAGACAATAGTCTCTCAAATATGAAATTCAATGAAGAGGAGCGTTAACTACAGGTAATAAAAAAACAAAAAGAACTATGAAACAAAAATGGTTTACAGCATAATAATTAATGATTTCTTAAGGGAAAGAAAAGATTTTTGCCTAAGAAAATATTTAATCCTTAGCCCAGAAGTAATAAAACAGAAAATTACTATCATTTGGCAGTTTTAAGTGCACTCAGATAATTTTGATTTTAAATGTTCTGCTTTTCTAAGGTAAAACAAACTTTAAAATATTTGGTCAAACTTGGTTTTCTGAAATGGTTTAATGTACAAAGCTTCCTAGAAGTCTTTGTGTCTTCACGAAACAGAACAGGGCTCACTGGCTTTAAGAGACTATAAATGAAAGAAACTATTTGAAAACCAAAATGGAAACAAGCAGACTACAGCAAGACTCAGACTCAGCAAGATGCACTGAGAGAAGAATAAGCTACAATAAAACCTCATTAATTAAAAAGTCATTAGGGCAGGGCAAGTTTGATTTGGTGAAAAATATTCATAAATTTAAAAGAAAAAATATGTAAATCCTCCATTAAATATGTGTGTATATCTATCAGGTATAAAGAGCAAACTCAATGTATCTAAATAAAGGTGTGGCCGGATAAAGATCCTCATGGACGGTACTTTAATATAATTGATGAGAGTGATTAGAAACTAGGCATATCAAGTGGGAAAAGGGTGCTTTTTAAAGAGCGTTTAAGTAGTTCAGAAACATCAGGCTTCCTTACGTACAATTAATTTGCTTCAGCAAACCCTTCAGCTTTAAGTCATTATCAATTCCAGGAGGAATTAACGAGGTTTTACTGTAAAAGTAAAATAACATTTCAAATGATAAGATTCCAGCATCACCCATACCAAAAAAATAATGAACCTTCAGTTTGGAAAGCTATTACTGTACAATATAGCGAGAACCAAACGTTCACCCAGTTGGAAGCAGAAACAGGTAAGGAACAGGAAATCCTCAGTGTTGTCCCACTGGTTCCTTTACTCATTAGAAATGCAACTGCAGTCTACAATCATACAGGGGAACCACAGCTTATTCAGAGGCACTAAGCATCTCAGCAGGGAGAAAGAGGAGTATTTTTGAATGCAGTCACAGTGGGGAGCTGCAGAAATGGAGTTAGGTTTCAACACGACACATTAGGAGCGAGATGCATCTGCATTTCAGGTTTCTGAATGACATGATTACAGCCACAATTGAGCAAATAAAAACCAAAACAACCAACACATGAACCCTGAGCATCCACATTCCTCTTTCGCGTGAGGCACTGACACGGCCCATCATTATCCAGGAGAATATGGCTTTCACTACAGTTAAATCTCAGTGTGTCTCCCAAGTGGAGTGCTTATAAAATAAGTTATTCTAAACCATGTACATTTAACTTTGGAATGGAGACACACAGATACATGTAAACATCCAAAGAATCACTCTGTTCCACGTCTGGGTCCAAAGCCCGTCCAGGCTTGGTGGAATATCAAAGAGGCTGGGACCTGATTAAACGATGACGATGCAGGAGCCCAGGCGGGGCTAAGTAAATCATTAGGAGACAGTCAAGAAATGACTGTGTCAAGTATCAGAGATTGGTCAAACAATAAGAACAGTTTAAATTATCCCAACAAGGAAGACAAGTGAAAAACAACGCCATTTCATCTTTAGAAAGAATCAAGTCACTGAAATTTGATTTCTTGTAAGTTGCTGCCATTTGCTCGGATGAGGTCTTGAAGGTTTTCCATTTTTTTTCTCTCCACCCAGTTCAAGAACACATTGACTAGAAATCTGTGACAAGAATTTAGTAAAGTCTTTCCCCTCGTTCCACGTTATGCCAGTGCAAGCACTAGAAAATTCCAAACAAAATCAAGTTAGTGGTACAGAAAGTACATGAACTATGTATGCAAATATTCAGCGCAGCAGCAATGATCCCAAAGCGCAAGACTAAGAGCTTCTCACAGTGGTCAGCTTCTTTACTGTCAGGCTAATCCAAAGTTAAAACTTGAAAAACTGATTAAAATCCAAACAAAACACTGTTCCTACCAGTAAGAATCATTTCCCTACCCAGCCCTTAGATATGGAATTGAGAAAATGGCCTGCCTGGTGGTGGGTCAAGAAGGTTCTACTCGAAGAGGAGACGGTGTTTCAGGAGCTCACCCCCACCCATGCCCAGGTGTTCATCGCCTGGCCCACTTAACACCACTCACATTCTGTGAGCCCAGGCCAAAGCTGGAAGGCAGAAACAGACATACCACTTATGGCTTCCTGTGCGAAATACTTGACATCCATGTCTTCATCTTGGCCTAGCTTCTGTAGTACCGGCTTAACTTCCTCCTGCAAAGCACTAAAATCCAACAGTATGCTTTGTGAAAGGCAGTCTTCTGAGCCAGAGAAATGCTTTATGGTACGTAATATATATTATACTCTATGGTAATTTTCACAGTTTAAAATTTTTTAAATATTTTAAAACACCTATAATATTAACTTGACAAGTACTAAATAATTTCTCTAAGTCTCTGCAGAATTAGCTTTGGACAATGATCTACACAAGTACAGAGCTTAAATATAAAGCAGACGCCCTCAAAATTGGTTATTGAATTACTTTATTACTTTCTTTAACCTAACCCACATCTCAGGTGATGTGAAAATCACCAAATCTAATTATAGCTATTTCTGCCTGCATGGGGTGAAAACTTAAATCTACTTTTTAAAAAAGAATATTAAAAATCTTACTCAGTATCTAGAATTGGTCCAATTTTCTGTAGAGATTTGGCCACATTAAAGCGGACATTTGCTACTTGGTCTCCTGCCATTTTCAATACAATCGGCAGCATCTGCTTAGTGGTTATTTCCTGACCACAGGCTTCAGACAGTGCCTTGAAAAAGAAATAAGACAGCACATTAAAATACACCTTTTTTAAAAAAAAAAGTGTCCCCAAATCTAAAGAGCTAAGAAAGTAACTGGCCGCCAGGAAAATGTTTCTAGTGTAAGCATGTGATGAAAGATACAAGGTAGAACAGAATCCCAGAATTAGACCAGAATTCAAAACTGACTTGACTGTAGAGTTTAACACCAATTGAAAAATTGACAGTTTTCTCTCATCTCCTAAATATCCAACTTAATCAGTATTAAGAAATATAGTCCAAACAGAGGACAACATATTCAGGATTCAGAAATACAGTCCTGAATAACTGGTTTAACACCAGAGCTTAACAAAACAGCTATGTAATACTTACATTAATGCAGAATAAAGTGGTCATTCTATGCAGGTAATTAGGATCATTCGCCATTACTAACACTTTGGGAACGATGGTATTTTGGGCCCACTCTGTACCAAACTTCTGAACTAGTTTCATGAGGTTATTGGTGGCAGCTTCCCGGATGGCATACACTGCAGAAGAGGTGAAGAAGATTTTGGCATGCTGCTCACATCACGAGCGTAACCTGGTTTACTTTTCCTTACGCCATCGTCAAAGGTGGGCCAAAAATAAAACTGTAAACACTCCAAATTTAGTCAGACTGCGATGGCAAGCATGCTCAGCTATGACTTCTAATATGCTGATGTGGTCTGACTATAGTTTCAAAATGTCCAAGGAAAAGGGAAGTAAGGAGCTCATTACAGGCATCATTAATTAGCAAATATGAGTGCCAACTACATGCTATGTGTCACAGAAAGAATGCATAAGTTACTTGCCCCCAAAGACCACATACTCAAGCAGAGAAATGAAAAATCATGCGTTCTGAGAAGTCATGGGGTCTAGGACGCATTATAATAAAGCATGCAACAGTAAGGGCCCTGAGGGCGTAGGAGTTTAGAGGACAGAGAGCAGGGAGGTCTGGGAAGGCTGTGGGAAACACAGGCCTTGCACTGGGCCTTAAAGATCATGGAGGGTTTGTGTAAGTGGAGAGAAGAGGGGACGAATTCCTAGAAAGGACAAAAAAAGCTACCCAGGGCACAAAGGAAAAACTGGAATCTGTGAGACTGTAAGGTTGAACAGTTAGGGTGGAGTCAGACCGAGCTTCATGAAAGCTAAATTTAGACTGTAAGGAAACCAATGGTGGGTTTTTAAAGCAAAGATGTGGCCCTATGACCAATGTGGTATTTTAGCAAGATTATTTCAGCAGCAGCAAGAACAGCTGAGAACAGCAGCAAGGAGGCTAGTCAGAGGCCACTGTCGTCGTCTACACAACAGCAAATAAAAACCTTAGACTGACTTGCCTTTTCTCCCCTTAAAAATGTTTCTGTTGAGGCAACACATCAAACGCCTTCTGTGAATATACGTGCCTGCTTTAATATCGTAATTCCCTACAAGGTCATTTAGCAAAGACATCATAAATCTAGATAATAAAGGCCTGAGCCACATCTTCTCAACAACTAGTTACTACATACAACAGCCAACAAAGACAGGTATGGCAACGCTTCATCTTACACGCCCAATACACTCAAAGTTTGGCCTTAGGTAACAAGTGGAAGGTCAGTGCCGACTCCTTCTTCTACTCCTCCCTCCAGGGGTGCCCAACGCTCCCGGCTGACAGCTGGGAGTGACAGGCACCCAGGCCACAGCTCTGAGCCCAGAAGACTGACACTCAGCTCCCAGCCAGGAAACGGCCGGTTCTTCCCAGGCTACAGAGCCTCTCAGGCGACGCCACTGGTGAGCACAGGCCAGACACCTGAGCCAAGAGGCTAGATTGTTAGCAGCGTGCAACCTGACCGGAGCGTGGGAGCAGCCGCCTGGGAGGGATATTCAGCAGCACTCTCGAAGGAACACGCTCAAGTCACCTGTTCCACTCTAACAAAAACTCCCTCCCTTCACCAGCAGTCTTTGTTTTGAGCACACTGTCCCCCACCAACTTCTTCCCATCTGTGTCTTCTCCCCTCGTTGTTTATTTGCTTGAGATTCTTCTCATCCTAATGCCACTGCCATAGGGAAGGGATCTCATTGCCAGAGTAACCAGAGACTAGCGCTCGGCCTTGACCCAGACCTTAACTGCACTCAACTCCGCTTGGCCAGACGCCTACTATGTTCTTGGCTCCTCTCAGTTTTGCTGTGAAAAGAATGCAAACAAACCACTCCACGGTTCTGCCTCTCCTCTCTGCTTGATTTGTCTCTCTCCCTCCTTCTTCTTCCCTCTCCCCTCAAGGTCTGGCTGGTGTTCCTCTGAATTTCTAAAACACTCTATATGTGGTGTATATGTGGTGTATTTCTAACTTTGGTACTTTTTCCTTCCTCATATAAAAAATAAATTCCCCTTCTAAATTCCTCTCTCTGATCAACACTATCCACTCAACCATGGGAAAAGAGGGTAAGTGATACCGTCTTGCTTCTAGTTCTCTGTACTTTTTCACAATATCCTCTTAGTACTTTAATAAGCAAAAAAAGTTTCTAAAAATTGAACAGATCACTGATCACTACATGGCAGTTATCTAAAATGCAAAAACAAAACCTCGAACAATTTCAGAGCTGACATTTCATTGGTTCAAAGAATGCTTGCAAAGGCCACTTAAGTATGCTGCTGCAGAAAAAGACACACGGGTCTCTTCTGCTCCTAAACCGGAAGACAAAAAATCAGAGAAAAAAGAAAGCATTAATTAACCTGCATTGACGGGTGAATTCTATATAGAAAAGATGTCAGGAATTCAATTATTTGTGGAACAACAGGATTTTAAAAGTATCTCAAAATTAAGTGTAGAATACTAGCTTTCAAAGAAAGTATGGACCAATCTGCTGGGACTCACTAACATTAATATTTATCAGAAATAATATGAACACTTTATTTCTAAATAGAGAAGATTATCTTTCCCATGATTTCACCAAACCTTAGTTTCGTTTAAGAAGAAAAAAAATGAAGCCATACAGAGACAACTTTAGAGGACAAGAAAGAGAGAAATAAAATCTTTGCAATCTAGTTTGAAAACAATGAGATTATCTACATTTACATGTCTTTAAGAAATTTACATTTTTTGCACCTCTCCTCTTCACTTTTTTAACCATATGATCCAACTGGCAACCCACTCCAGTAGTCTTGCCTGGAAAATTCCATGGACGGAGGAGCCTAGTAGGCTACAGTCCATGGAGTTGCAAAGAGTCGGACGTGACTGAGCAACTTCACTTTCACTTTCTTCAAAAAAAATCAGTTTGGCAAGGATTGACATCTTGCAATGTGTGATGCTTCATCCGGGACGTTAGCATTTCTGTCCACTGATTCAGCTTCAGTTCAGCACAGTTATTTAACACCCACTACACCAAGTCCTGTGCTTTACGCTGGAGGTATTCTTTTAAATCACTCAGGAGAGCTGGGTTTTTTCTTTTCGTTTGTTTGTTTTGACCCTTAAAACCACCTAGCTGCAGAAGCAGACACAATATCCCCACTACTCCCAAAGGAGGGTCTCAGAGACACCCTCAGAGATATGCTAAAGTATATACTAAGGTGCTGTGGAACTGAAGCAAGATACCCATCATAATCACCAAAATATGGAACCAAAGCTCACAAAACATTCCAAGTCCTCAGGGCCCTCATCTGCACAGATCTCAGACCACATGGAAGCTGCCAGGTCTGGACAGGAGGCTAACACTGGACCTCACTGGTACAGAGAGGCCCTCTCCGACCCATCGCTGCCCAGCAGACAAGCACAGACATCCAGACCTGAAACCTTGTTCAAAAGTCAACTGCTAACAAGTGAACACATAAAGTAGTTTTATATAAAACATCAACTGTGTATTTTGATAAGCAGCAGTTTCAGCTTTTTTTTGTAACACAGTATGTGGCACTAGAGGAAAAAGATTCTCTGATTGCTGAAATGAGTTATGCTATAAATGCACAGAAAAGATAGCGAGCCTCTCACCCAAACCAGAAACTGGGGCCCTCTCTATCCCAGGTGACATGCGGTGTCTTCCTTCCATGCCCTGACACATGTGCTGCACCACTGCACACCTGCTTCTCTATGTCACCTCAAAGGAGCCCACGAGCCATTTCTTCCCCCAGGTCTTTCTTCTGATTCCAATCCCTGTCCAACTCAGTCTACAGTGGCTGAAGACACAAAGATGGCAAAAGATGGTGGAACAGAAGACCTCTGGATAAGAAAGGAATGAGTACATGTATGAAAGAGAAAGTTTAAAAACAATGTAAGGGAAAGAGTGAGAAATAGAACAAAGAGATTGTTCAATGAAGAAAATAAAGTTTAAGGTAGAAAAATTGGTAGAAAACAGAAATGTCAAACTTTTGATCAGAACAAGCTAACTGGACTTTAATGGAAGTCTGTCTTCCTCCCTACACTGGTAAAACAAAATATGGTCAGACTAGGGTTCCTTTCTGAAAAGGAAATACACAAACAAAACGGGATGTTTGCAAAAACACAGGACTCCCATTAACTTACTTACTTACCATGGTCCACAAGCCAGGCCATACATAAAGAATTCAGCTTTTCATCAAAGAATTCCACACCCTATGGATACAGAAGATTCCATTAATACATGTCTCCAAAGTTTAAAAATCAAGGTCTAATTATATTACACCAAAGTGACCTGAAAGCTAAAAAATCACTTATTTCCAAATAAGCTGAATTCATGGACCAGCCAGAAAAAATAATACCATGAGGTCTGATTTACAATCTATAAAACTACTTTATTGGATAGAAATCATAAAGAAAAGGTAAATGAGATGGCCCAGGGACTGCTAAGTGGGAGAGAAGAGAGTGGCCTGGAACCAGACACTACACTGCAGAAAGAATGCAGAATGGACACTCTGCCAAAAGATCTCCACGGAATATCTGTGAAAATGAACCATCAGGAAAACACCAGTAAGAAATACTAATAATTCTCAAATTTTCCCCTCTTTGGTTAATATCTCTTTTTTTTTGGTTAATATCTTAATAAATCCTTAAAGATAAAGAACTTGACATCAAGAAATAGACTCCTCCCCAATTACAGAGAGCACCCCGGGATCCACGGGAGAAAGCAGAGAGAGAATAAGCAGATACAGGACTACAGGTGAGGCAGACCCATCCCAGTTCTCCCCATCACCGGTGGCCAAACCAGCACAGGCCACGAACGAGCTCCTTAAGCTGGTTTACACAGACCCAGCACCGTGGACTTCACATCGTGTGGGAGATGGCTTTCCCCGCACCTCTCTCTTGATGCCTACATGTTTACACTCTTCAGCTTCTTTGGAACCTAAGAAGTTTCTGACCAGTGACCATATATTTTAAATAAAGAAATGTTATACAAGTGCTTTCAAAATATAATAAAATGGCTTCATAATAACAGGTTATGAACAGGCTTTAGCATACACTTGGATTACCATGTCTGCTCTCAAAGATTTATTTTTCATTTCAGGTCATGGATTTCTCTGAGTCCTAATTAACTTTTATTTCCTGATTCTTGTGATTTAGCCTTATATTTACTCACTATGGTCCATAAATCAGGCCATACATAAAGTCTTGAAGGAATTTTATAAATTGACTACCTGAAATAAAAGTCTTTATGGATTTTTTTTTTAAAGAATAAAATACATAATACTAACAGATGTTGAAGCTGTATAACAAAACGCTTCTGACTGATGCATGCCACCCCTGCTAGGCAAGCATGAAGCAAAGTCACCAAGTGTCTGTTTCCAAGGAACAGAGGTTAAAAGAAACGGTACTGAAATTCACCCTCCCCTCTAGACAGTTACTTCAACCTTCAGCAAACCAGTTAACCACTGCTGCTTTCCACTCTGAGTCATGATAGCCAACACTTAAGAACAGAAGATGACACTCAGTACTTGGGAATGGCAGAACAACTCTGGGAGACAGTGGAGGACATGGGAGCCTGGCGTGCTGCAGTCCGTGGCCACAAAGAGTCGGACACGACTTAGCAACTGAAGAGCAACAACAGTGGGGGAGAAAACTGACTGGATGACTTTGTCTGACCCCATTAGGTATCCTCTACTTTTTGAAAGTTCACTTTATATCACTTCACTTTTACAAAAGAGCTGTAAAAGAGTACATGTCTTCACTAACTGAGAGAAATCTAAATTGGATTTCTCCTTTAATGAAAAAAAGTGAAAACAGTGTTCAGTGTTCATTTTGCAAGAAGCCAATGAACCCTTAGACAGGAAGCAGCAAGCGTGGCACAGCCAAGCTCCCTCCCTGAGCACTACACTCAACATCTCATTTCAGCATCAGGCCGCCACTGCTCCAAACTGTGTCTGTGGGCATCTGTGCTTTTTCTAGATCTATTTCATGTATCTGTTAGCAGGATGTGTCCTAAGGTAACTGCTTCTTTGCTTTACACCATCTTCAGCTTGCAAAAGCGCTCTTAGGGATGCTCTACTTTCAGACAGTGGGGAAACCAGTACACTGCTATCTCTGGCATCTATTATGGAGAATGGGACACTTCAAGTTTTATAAAACATGATCCCACAGACATGCACAAATTTCATAAACTAAGTACACCAAAATAACAACACAAATTCAGTAGTCCAAGAAAAGAAAAAATAAATCTCATATGCTATGATATGAAAGGAATAAAAGTAAAAGAGGCGAAACAAATTGCAGTAATACTGGCTATAAACTGACACATTGTGAGCTTTCTCAAAAACTAGTGAAGTATTCATTTCTCTCAACAATCAACAAATGTTAAGTGCCTGATTAATGCCAGGCACTATGGGAGGCCCTGGAAATAAAACACTGAACACAGCCCTGCCCAAAAAGAGATCAGTTGTCTATCTCCTCATCTAGATTTTAACAGTTAATAGTAAAGTGCAGCCACCATGATGAGGGCACATCACATCAAACTCAGAACTGACTAGGGCACCTGCTATAAAAGAAAGGAAAGGATGTGACTATAAAACCCAGCACTGAAATTTTAATTAACTTGTTATCAATAAAACTATTCATAAATCTCAAACAGTAACAGATAATGTGATAATACAAACTCTGGCCAAAATATTAGCATTACAAACTTCAACACTCCTTTTTCATACGGGGAGTCCTCAACTCCCTTTAACCAGAATGCAAGAAAAGTGGTAACCAGAGACATTTGCTCAGAGTATAGGCAGAGAGGGAAGCTTCCCTGAGCAAAAGTCAAATCTCGAAACCATACTCCCCTTTCTTCTCAGATAAATATTCCTTAAGTCACAGAGTCATTAAGTATCACAAAATCTATGTGACATATATCAAGAAATTATATATTCTTCTGTGGCTTTGCTTTCAGATGGTGGGGAGGTGAAATGTGTTTTTATAATACATTTTTGTTAGATGCAAATGCACTGATGAAAATGAAAACCACTCTACAGGCAACTGACAGAGACCATACTTTCTCATGCCTCTAAATGAACATAACCGCAAGAGCCATGTGGGCCTCCTGCTGGCCCTGGGGAGTCTGCTCCACTATGTGATGCTATCCTTCAGCTCACAAGAGTGCCCACACTCACCAGCTGGCCCGCCAACAGTGGCATATACTCGATGATGGCCAGCCGGACCCTCCATTTGGCATCTTCAGCCAGCTCCACTATGGCAGGGAGGAGTGACTGGGAGAGCTGCCGGATCCCAATCACTTCATTTACACAGTCCAAATTGGAGATGATGTTCAAACGAACTTCAGGACACTGCAAATACACAAGACCCAAAAGAGCACATATAAAGATCAAGTTCTCTGATCAATATTCTCCTACCACCATGATGAGCAGATACATTTTAAAATGCGAAAGTGTTGACGTGGATGAAAAAACTATTGTCTTGGAAGAAATACTTAATACTGAGTACACAAATAATTCAAAGTGCAAAATTTAATTGACTTAAAACTCTCAATGAAAAGTCTATAAAATGTAAAGAGCACATAAGCTATGAAATCAAATTACATGTATTCAAATCCCATATCGACCACAGCTGAAACTTCAGGTGGCTTATTTTACATCTGTGCCTCACCTTCTTCATCTGTAAAATGGGAATAATAGTAAGACCAACCCTCAAAAATAAGATTGCTGTGAAAATTACACATAATGATAACACATGCAAAGCACTGATGATCACACCTGGCAAACAAGATAATTTTTATAATATTATATCTAAATTTAAATGAAACTTTTCAAATAAAGATCCAGTAAGTTTAAAGATAAGAAAAAAACAATGAATATAATCAGGAATTAGAGAAGATGGACAGCCATTTTTACGTCTGTATCAGTGGCCCATTTTCTCGGGAACTTGTAACTCTGTGCCCAAATGCCATCAGTGGTTTAAAATAAGTTACTTTTTCAGTGACACCCCAAACAAAAACCAAACCAAATCACCGACTATCAAAAGACAACAAAATGTACAGCCAGACTCACCTCATCCTTTAACTGAGCCAAAAAGAGAGGTAGAAGATGTTCAATAGTATTCTCTTTGCCCAAAATGGTAGACAACCCCATAATTACAGAAGCTAGAGCCGCCTTGACATGTTGATTTGTATCAGACACTAATTCCTAGAATAAAGTAAAAATTAAAAGCCTTTAGTTTTTTTTGCAAGACAACAGAAACTTCCAAATGACTTCTCAAGGAATTTTAAAAGACAGTGCTCTTTCAATACTGATTAGTCAATAGTTTCCTCAGACCATCTGTCAGATAAAATAAACCTATGCAAAAAAGAGCATTTTGTACTTACAAAATATTAATAAGTAATAAATAACAGTGTCACACATTAATATAACTGTCCCATTCATCCCTGGTCCACGTTTAAATTCAAAGAGCTTTAAGGTAATACAAACAAAAATTGAGGTCAGGTTTACCTTCACACAGGGCAAAGTGAAACAAAAAATAGTTAGGTTTACCTTTATATAAGGCAGAATTTGATTCATAATTATGGTCTCTCTACCTTCCATAGGCAAGTTCTCACAAAGTTCTAAAATATACAAAGAAAAAGAAAAAAAAAAAGCTTATGTAGAGCCATTTACAAGGAGCCATATGAAGAAATTTAACCAGATTTATCAAGTTTCAAGTTAAATCAAATCATATGTTTAAGCAAATAAGTTCCAAGGAAGAAAAATGGCTGCTTTTAAATGCACCTTTTGGTCAATCTATATGCCACTGTGTACCACACCAATCCAATCTGGATTGGATACTTTTTTTTTAAACAGAAGTTATTTGGTTTTAAATATATAAGGGAGTAGCTTTATGTGACAATGTTAACATTTCAACACATTAAAATCATCACTATTTATCTGAAAACATAATCTAAGACCAAAAAAAATAAATACAAAATTCACTGACATCAAAAAATGCACCCAAGTGATCTAGTTACAACATAAACTGACACCTTAACCTTTTACTTTATGGGCAGCAGCTGCTCGGACTTCAGCTTCACAGTCTTTGAGTAGGTTCTGAAAGGCGGGGATGAGGTCATTTAGGGTGATTTTGGGACCCACAGCTTTCTGGAGCTATAAAAGAATTTGTACAGGTTTTAATGCACTCTAATCAAAATAACTTAACAAGCACAATGCAATCGTCAAGTACAGTCTCCAACTTATGATTGTTCAACTTAAGATTCTTCAACTTTAGGATGTTGTGAAAGCAATACACGTTGACTAGAAACCAAATTTCACGTTTTGAATTTTGATCCTTTCCTGGGCTAGTGCTATGTAGCACCACCCCCTGTGATGCTGGGCAGAGTGGGGAGGCCAGAGCTTCCCGTCAGCCGTGGAATCACAAGGGGGAACAACCAATACACTTAAAACCACTCTGTTTTTCACTTTAAGTACCAGTATTGAATAAATTACATGAGCTATTCCACATTTTATTATAAAACAGGTTTTCTGTTAGAGTATTCTGCCCAACTGTAGGCTAATATAAGTGTCCTTTAAAAGTTTAAAGTAGGCGAGGCTAAGCTATGCTGTTCAGCAGGTTAGGTCCATTAAATGCACTTTCAACTGCAGTGGGTTTCTCAGGACATAACCCCATCATGAATCCAGGAAGGTCTATGTATATTTCTGCCTCAAGCACTTCCAATTCAGAAACTTTTGGTTATGACAGCAAATCTGTGGGTTTCTGAGGGTTTTCTTCCTTTTAGTACTTAAAAAAATGTCAGTGCACTACTTTACCTCTGAAAATTTGTCAGCTACCATATAGCGAACTCGCCAAGATTTATCTTCTGCTGCTTGTCGAAGTGTAGGCATCACCAAAGCCTCAATGTCATCCTGAGACAGTAACTGGGCAATACTGACACAGGCTTCCACAGCTAGCAGGCGCACTGAATCCTAATGAACAAAATTCCTTTCTGTTAGTCAGACAGTATTTACTGAGAGCCATGAGGCAGTGTGTGGTTGTGGTAGTGCTTGGGTGTCCTTAAAAAAAAAACACACATTATAAGCAGTTCATGTCTTTATGTCTTGAAATAGCTGAAATGGCAGGCATGTCAAAGCCATAAAGGCAGAAATGACTGTTCTCTGAGTGAACAGCAAAGTTAACGACGTTGGTTAGAATACAGAATTTTTAGTAAGGAAAATGAAGTAAAAATGTAAAGATTATGTGAAAAAAGAACATTTTAATGATGTCTCTAAATCCTCACTCTAGGAAGCTGAGCATTAAAAATGAAAACCATGCTTGCACCAGTTGTTTATAGAAGATCAGAACAGGAAGAGAAAGGGGATAAGGGTAAGGGAGTTCCTTAGGAAGCTCAGTTTTCAAAACACTCAGTTTAGGATGGCAATAATGCGAGTTTGGGCATGAGATAATGACTCGGAAAAATACACAGAAAAACAAAAATTTTAAGTAATTTTTAAAAAACATTAAATTAAATGCTGATGATCAAGGACAGAATAACTTTTGAGATAGCCAACCCTAGAAAACCCAGCAGAAAAAATTAGAAAGTTAAGGGATTAATGAATTCAATTTCCCAAATGTAAACTGCTAAGTACCAACCTAGTATCTATATATCCTTTGTAAAAGTAGTTAATATACAAATAGATAGATCAATGAAAAATCAGGAATTGAGACTACAGATTGGGGAATCATAAATATATTAGTAGGAAGTGAAAATACATAAACATCTGAGCCCCCAGATGAAACGACAAAAACTGTAAAAGTATGTAACATACTTATACGTGTGTATCTGTGCACACGCAAGCACACAAGAGGCAACAGTGCCTCCAGCTTTCCAAAATATTATATGTTTTAAAAATTATAGATCAACAATAACCCACTACACGCCCAAGATACTCACTACCCTATCTAAATGAACAGGCTAAACAAGGCAGAACTTTATCTTTGGTACTGGTCATACACCTATTTTCAGATTCCAAAAACTATGCTGAATCAAGGAGCTCTTTCATCGATGTAAATACACACACCCATCAATACTTTTTCAACTAATCAACTACTCTTCTCCCACAACTCCTGATTTTCTTCCCTGTATCTGCTACTCCTTCCAGAATCTTCTCCATCTTAGCAGTGACAGCAGTATCCACCCAATTTCTCAAGTAAAATCAAGAAATCTTGATGCGTCTTCCCTTCTTCCAATTCAATCACAGTTCTACTGACCACCTCCAAACCGATCACCAGATTCTTTCCCTCTTCACCATGCCACCCTAGTTTACCACTGTCTCTTGTCAGGATTGTTGTAAAAGTCGCCTAACTTGTCTTCATGTTTCTATTCTCACCCCTCACCTTACAATTTAGTTTTCCACCTACAAGCCAGAACAATCTTTTAAAATTTTAAGTTACATCAAATAACATCCCTGATTAAAATCTTTGTGTGTTCTCATTACACCTAGAAAAGAAAACCCCAAAGCAACACACTGTTTAAAGGTCCCCCACAATCTGGGCCCTGATTGAAAAGTGAAAGTCGCTCAGTCGTGTCCAACTCTTTGCAACCCCCCAGACTGTGCAGTCCATGGGATTCTCCAGGACAGAATACTGGAGTGGGTAGCCGATTATCTTATCCAAATTCTTATCAGAGTCCTTTTCACCCACTATGCTCCAAGCACAGGATCTTTACATACACTAAATGTCCTCTCCTCTTGGAATTCTCTTTTCCTAGAGCTCTAACACACGTGGAAAGGGCGTCGCCGGCATTTTTCTGTTCAGGTTTCAGTTTATGGCACCTCTTCATGGCCGTTCTCTGACTGGCCAGTCTAAAAGAATGCTTATAATCACGCCCCACCACTATGGTACCCTATCCAATTCCCATCAGTTTTTACGTTTATTTGGCTGCACTGGGGTCTTAGCTGCAGCATGTAGGATCTTTTGATACAGTGCACCAACTCTCTAGTTGTAGCACAAGGGCACAGCAGCTGTGGCAGGAAGGCTTAGCTGCTCCACAGCTGATCCAAGCATGTTGGATCTTAGTTCCTTGACCAAGGATCAAATCTATGTCCCCTGCATTACAAGGCAGGTTCCCAGCCACCAGGGAAGTCCCTCCATCATCGTTTTGATCCCTAATATTTTATCTGTTTATTGTGCTTTCTTTCATTAAAATATAAAGGGCACAACAGCACGGTCCCTCATTTAACACTGAAAGCCAGCATGAAGAATAGTGCCTGATTCATAGAATGTTCTCAATAAATACTTTCTCAGTGAATGACTAAGAAAGGAGCAGCAATTCTATCAGTGGTCACAGTGAACACACACACACACGTTACAACTAAACAAATAATTCTTTCAGCATCCATTGCTGTTAATACCACAACGAGACATGCCTCTTGATGAAAAGCAGCCTCCATCTAACAAAGTGATCTTACTGCCCCCAAAATATCAAATCAGCTCTCATTAAGCCTCTAGATCAGGGCCGAGGCAAATACTGGCCAAATATGGAAAGCAGCTAGTTTCTGTAAATAAAATTTTCCCGGAACAGCACCATGCCCGTTAGTCTGCATGTGACAGTGTGTGACACACAACAGCAGAGCTCTGTAGTTACAACAGAGACTGTCTGGTCCACAAAGCCTCAAATATTTACTATGGGGCCCTTTACAGAAAAAATTCACAAATCTCCACTCTAGATTCAACTACCAATTTTCCAGGACAAAAGAAAACATCGAGTTATACCATGGGAAATGTAATCAACAAAATCTCAAATAAGGAGTCTACACCTGTGCTCTCCAGTGTGACAACCATTACCCTACTTACTCCCTACTTCTGAGCGCCTGAAACGCAACTAGCGCCACACATTCTAGTGGCAGTTACTCTGGATATACTGGGTTAATAAAAGACATTACTAAAATCAACTTCACCTGCTTTTCACTTTTTAAACTATGGCTACGGTGAAACTTCAAATTAACAGGTAGCTTACGTTGTATTTCTGTTAGATAGTGTTGTTTTAAACCATACTTTATGAATAGTAAAAATGCAAAGAAAAGTAAGGAGGTGGTTACCACAAAAATCAAGATACAGTGTTACAGTCTTAAGGGGGTAGGGAGTAGGAACTGGGAGGGAAGTGTGTTTGGGAGGCAGATCATGCTGGGCTTCCTGGATAATGGCTATCAAAGTTCTGTATCCTTTCATAGATGAAAGTTACAGGATAACATGCCTTGTATTACTTAAGATGCATATTCACTTTGTACTGCTTTGTATATATTATTTTAACAAATTTAAAAAATTATTTTGAAAGATTTATCATCTTCAGATCTAGAATCTGAACATGAGATTCAAGGTATGTATCTGCTGCTCTGGATCCTGTACACATACAGTGATCTGAGGGCAGAACTAGGTAAACTGTTCTTCTAGAGTCCAGGAACTCAGGGGGCTGATTCTCCAAAGCACCATAAGAAGAGCACTACAGCTCAGCAATGAAGGTCACAACTCTGGAGCTAAGCTGCCTAGACTCAAGTCTGCACTCCAACACTGCTCACTATGCAACCATGAGCAACTTGCTCCAATTTCCTGTGCCTGTTTCCAAATATGTAAAATGGAAGTAATGACCTCATGGGGCTGTTGTAAGGGCTGAATTACTTCACATATGTAAACCACTTAACCAGGCTGAAAAAGATTCATTTGGGTGCTTACTAGCGTATTATTATTGCTTTTTGTTGTTATTTAGTCGCTAAGTCATGTCTGACTCTTTTGCCACCCCATGGACTGTAGCCTGCCAGTCTCCTCTCCAGTGAGATTTCCCAGGCAAGAATGAACACTGAAGGGGGTTGCCATTTCCTTCTCCGGAGGATCTTCCCAAACCAAGGATTGAACCCACATCTCCTGCATTGGCAGATGGATTCTTTACTAGCACTGAGTCACCAGGGAAACCCATTATTATTGCTAATTTCTACACTGATGAGATGGAGATTCTTGGATTTATAACTGCCCTCATACAAAGTTATTCCATACACTCATAGAGAGGATGCAGAGGGTCAAAGGGCCTTCCCAATACATGCTATGCTTGTTTACCTGAATGCCAAAATTCCAGGGAACATTACTGTCCCACAATAACTCAGCCTGCAGTACCCAAAGGTATAGCTACTCTTTAATGTGGCTTTGGTCTTCCTTCCTAATTATGGCTCCCAATTCCTCAACTCCCCTTCAACAGATGCTAAATGGAAAAGGAAATCACAGTTTGGCTAAGAAAGAACTATAAGGACACTGGGATGGGTAATCTTAAACTTTAGCCAGGCCAGAATTAAGTAATAATTCTGAAAAAAAAGTGATCCTAACATGAGAACCAAAACATCCAAAGAAATTCTTCAAATGTAAGAGCATATTTGTGTACTTTAATTACTAAGAGTTAACCTACCTGTTCATCTGAAGCTAGATTAGTAAACAAAGGAACGATTTCACTTTTCACACTGTCTAATTCCAAAACTTTTGCAAATTCACCCAATTTGGAAGCAGCAGCACGGCGTACCATTGGTGTGTCGTCTGAGCACAAGGAACGGAAGTACCTGCAGCAAATAAAATAATGAAGGTATTTCCTGTTACATGCCACTGATTAAGCATCCCCACAACACATACAGAAATTTCAGAGGTTTTCTCCTACCAACATCAGGCATTAGACTTCTACTCACAGAAGTAACAAAGGAAAACCCACTGGTACCTTCACCTGGACATTGGTAACTGTTGTCATCAATCTGATTACCCTGATACCAGCCACTCACTGGTAACAGGGTAGTGTGTATCCTGTCAGCTGTGAGCTCCCAATAACCCCAAATAACTAAAAAATACCATATCTTACTGTCTAATTTCTCCTTTGACAGCAATGGAAGCCCTGGGATAGCAAACGCTGAACAAACCACATGCGGATGTGCGAGAGGTGAACCAATCCCCACTCGCTAAGCGTTTCACCAGAGGTACGAAGTGAGCCTCCAGAGCCACTGGCGTGTGCTCCTGTGAGATCTGCCTCAGGGACTCCACAGCCTTGTCTCGAACCACAGTCTCTTCCACAGTTGCCAGGCTTTCCAGAGGAGGCTGGATAGACCAAAATGGAAAGCCAGAGAGAAAACTTACTCAATCAGGTTAGATACAGATTATCATCTTTTAAAGTGACTGAAAGGAGGTGGGACAAGCAACCAGAATGTTAGCTACATCACACCAAACAGTTACTCTCAGTTCACACTGTGATGGCATATGCTGTGTCCAACCTGAAGACACGATTTCTGTAGGACAGCCAAGGTTTCCTGTCCCAGATGGCAATTCCCAGATGGTGTCTATGAATGACATGGTGGAAGAGACCTGACACGATATTAATATCACTGTGAACTGAATCACTCAATTTAAAGGTTGTGTAGCCAAATTCGACAGAACCATGTGTACTTCCTCAAGAGTGAGTGCAGAAACATGACCACCACTGGGCACCACAATTACAGGAGGACCCCGCATCAGGACACCGAGTGCACGGCGTCCGGAGTATCATTCTACCATTCCTGGAGGTGGAAGCTACCTCTGTCAATTCACTCCACACCACTGACTTTTCCAAACTATTAAAGGCTGAGTGCAAAATTACTTTCCTCAGAATACACCCAGAATTTTTCCATGAGCCAGACACAGAGTGGGACGTTATGAGAGAACAATTAAGGTAAAGGTACAGAGACAGCAGGAAACCTTGCCTGCAGCTTTAGAAACAGTAGAGACCAAAGGGGTTGGCCCTGACTAGGATCAGTGAGTGAGCAGGGCACAGACAGGGAAAAGTACAGAGGGCGGATCCTCTGAACTGCTGCTCTTCTGGGTTTGCACTTGGTCCGGGCAGATTCAGGATACAGCATGAAGTGCCAATGTTAAAGACAAAAGCCACATGTAGAACTGACCAGGAGAGTGAAACAGAATTATGAGTCAAAGGAAACAAGGGAGTCTACATAATACATTTCAAAAATTATTTGATACAAGGTACTCAGCTTTCCTAAGGGAAATTTCAGAAGCCCTCTGAAAAGATACTGTTTTCTTAAAAGCAAAGGCCTTTCATGTTCTGTCCACTGCCTTCTCTGACCTCCTCTCATGCAGTATCATTGATAATCTCTATCACTACTATGGAAGAGCAAGCTCCTGTCTCTTGATTAAAATTTGGCCTATTTCTCCATGACCTTTTCCCACAGCCCTGGGACCACCACTTCCGCCTACTCTAGCACCAACACTTTATACTGCAATCAACCAGTTTCACACTTCCAAGGCTCCTAAACTCTTTTAAAATGATAATTACTTTTAAATTCTAGCACTGAGGAGAGGGAAGAAATAAGGCCATGATTTCTTTGCGCTAGTTTACTTTTAGGAGGGGGGGTGTCTTTTGACTTTTCTTAATTTTTTAAAGATTTACTTATTCAAGTACAGTGGTCTTACAATGTTAATTTCTGCTGCACAGCAAACTGATTCAGTTATACATATATATTCTTTTCCATTATCGTTTTATCACAGGACATTGAATACAGTTTTATATTCTAATGGAGAAAGATAACAACTCATCAGGGCAATAACTAGATGGTGTTGAATGCTCTGTAAAGAGAACAGGGGGAATTCCTTGGTGGCCCAATGGTTAGGACTCTGTGCTTTCACTGCTGAGGACCAGAGTTCAACCGCTGGTTGGGGAACTAAGATTCCACAAGCTATGTGGTGCAGTCAAACAGGGGGTAAAAACAAGGATGATGTGGTAAGGGATGAGTGGGGAAGAAATTTCAGGTTGAGAGGCCAGGGAAGGCATTGCTGAGACACATTAAAGCTGGCATCTAAATGATAAGGAGCCAGTCACAGGAAGCTCAAAAACACATGTTATTATAGGGACTATCCAGGGCAGTAAGCTTGGTATATTCAAAGAACAGAAGGAAGACTATTGTGAATGGAATGAGGTTATTAAGAGGGAATATGATATGAGATAGGCTCATAGGGGCAAATTTTATAAACTAAGGTTCAAACTAAGGTAGAAATTATGAATTTTCTAAGAACCATGGAAGGGAGTGAGTGATCCATCTCTGGGTGAAGAGTGAACTGGAGTGGTGGGCAGAAAGCATGAGTGAAAAGCAACTAGATTACTGCAATAATCTAGAGGAAAGACCACGTGGTCTAGAAAGACCAGTGGAAAGATGAGCTAAGTGGTAGTAGAGATGGAAGAAAGAGAACTGATTTGGAATACATGCAGAATCTACAGGAGTGACTGACGGATTCGATGTGGGAAGTGAGGGGAAATGGATTCAAGAATGTCTTCCAGGTTTTGGCTGTGCAACTAACTGGGTAGATGGTGATGCCATTTACTGCAATGGGACAACTAATTAGGATACATTTTGGGGAAAAAACTGCATTCTGTTTTAGACATACTAAATTTGAAATGCCTGTTTGACACCCAAGTAGAAAAACCATAGCAGATATATATAACACAGATATTTATATCTTTCTACATATATCTATATCTGGAGCTCCATGGAAAGGTCAGAGGTAAAGACAGAAGTCATGAGAGTCAGCAATATAATACAGCCCATATTGAAGCCTTGAAGCATACAACCCCATCATCCTGCGCAGCTGTCAAATTCCTAGTCATCTTTCACACCCTAGTTCAGACATTCTCTCCCAAAGAGATCTTCCCCATCACCCTGGGTTAATCCCTTTCTCTTTTATGTGCTTCAAATTTTTCCATCTAACACATAGTAATTACTTGTTGACACAAAAGGACAGAGGCCTTATTACACTCCCAAACGCCCAATGCTCATCTTTAACATGAACATTGTAACTTCAGTGACTGATATAGAAGGTTCTCAAATGAAATTCACAAAGGAAGTCAGAATCAAAAGTTACACTTAAAATTAAAGACAAAACTAATAAACATTTCCAAAGCCACAGCATTGTTAGATGAGAATTAAGATTTCCACCATAAGAGGGGAAAAAATCATGAACAGAAACAATCCAGTCCTTTTTCTCCTAACTGCTAAAGTAACAAGTCAGAAAAGAGAAAGTTCCCACATTCACAACCAGAAAAAATAAGAAAGGTTGAGTCCAAAATGCCTACATTTATTTGTTCTCTCAATAGCTAACACTGTGACTATCCCTAAAAAGATCTGCATAAAAAAAGGCTGCACTGTGCCTATCACCAAACAATGTACTATTTATACTGCAAAAGTTCTAGAAGGAGAGCAGGCAGAATATACTCACCAGCAAACAGTGGGCAAAGTCAGGACCTCCCACCAGGCCAGTGAAATTTCCCAGCTGCTCAGCAAGAGCTAACAGTACCTCATCTTCATCATAAATTGTATCTGGAAATGACAAGAACCCAGTACTCATCAACAAGGATAGCTGGCCCAAAGCTGGACACTCATACAAAACTAGGAAGAGACTCCATATGTAAGTAGACGATCTGCCGCCATCCTAACAGCCTTTTCCTCCTTCCCAATCAAGTGTCTTCATGGATTTGTTTTACAGAAGGAACTAGAAATTCATAATTGCACATCAATTACTTTTCTATTAGCTAAATAGTTAATATCTGAATATGTCCGGCAAATAGTTAATATCTGAATATGTCCGGCCACAACATTACAATGTATGCTCTGTCCTGTTTCTTCACAGTAGAAACAACAGGCTCAGTTTAGTACTTACTAATACTATGGGCAACAAATTCGAAACAGTCCAAGTTTTGAAAGCCATTGGAAAACAGAAATGCCCAGGCCTTTCCTCAAACAGTCACATACCTGTAAGAAATGGCAGCAGTTCAGTTCGTGTCCTTTCTACTCCAAGCGCTAGGGCAATGGTTGATAATTTCTTAATACTATTGAGACGGAGCTTTAAAACAAAAAAAAGGTAGAAAGAAGAATGAAGTAAAGAAGCACTTGTGATTTAGACCAAAAGAGAGTAGCTGCAAACAGGTGAGGTAATGGCATACAGATAAGAAGGGAAAAAAACCTTTAATTTACACTTTATTCTATGAGGAACCTCAAAAACAAGGGAACACGCCTTCTTTAGCTAAAGTAAGATTTCTCAGGAGAAACCCTCTGACGGGCCCATTAAAGAAATGAAAGAAAATACAACATCTGGAAAAGCGAGACAATTTTAAAGAGAGAACTGTAGCAGTGGTAAAGCAGGCGAGATGGCTGAGTACCACCCCAGGCTTTTCAAAGAAAAGTTCCATCAGAGCTGACATCCCGCCTCGGTTACTTTAGCCACCCCACCTAATTTCTAATTTCCACTCAAGCCGGGCCAGTTTCCAGTAGGCCGCGAGGAAGGCAGTCATTCCCCTGCATTTCACAGGGCGCCTCGGCGTCCCGCAGCCCCTCGAGGCCCCGCGCCGCCCGCCTCCCGCTCGCCCCGCTACGGGCGCTGCCAGCCCCGGGCTGGACGCGGCGTCCTCACCGCCAGGCCCAGAAAGAGCGCCCGGGCGGCAAGCCGGTTCCCCCACAAGCACCCAGGACCAGGTGGGACGCCGGGCCGCCGCCTCAGCGGGTCAGAACAAGGCGTGCGGGGCAGGCTCCGGGGCCGCCGGGTCCTCATGGGTCTCTCGTGTGTCTCTCCTCTCCTCCCCGTCAAGTTTCCGCTCAGAGTCCCGGCTTTCAAACCCCGGGCCTCCCCCAACCTCGGGGGCCGGCTGGCCCCCTTCCCTCCCACGCGCCCAGCCAAGCCCGCGTCCGCTGCCGGGCGCGACTCCAATACCTGGACGTCCTCATTGCGGAGCTCGTCGATTAAGACCGCGATGGGGTAGAGCGAATCGTCTCCATCTCCGCCGGCTGCCCCTGAGCCGGTGGCAGGCCCCGCCGCACCCGCCATGTTCTTCCTCCTCCGCCGGGTTACCGCCGCCCGCTGCGCGCCCTGGCCCCGCCCCGCGCCCTGGCCCCGCCCCGCGCCCTGGCCCCGCCCCGCGCCCTGGCCCCGCCCCGCGCCCTGATAGGCGGGGCTAAGGCCGGGGCTCGGCGGGAGCAGGAGTCCGGGAACTGAGCGCCTGCAGAGCAGGTGGAGACCCCCGCCCGGTCCCCTTTTCCGGAGCTGTAGGTCTGAACTCCAAAACACAGGTGGGCTTAGAAGGCGAAAGGAGCCCCCGTGTCCTTTTCCCAGGAGAAAGAAATAGGGGCAGGGATTCATCCTGCTCGTGCTGATCTGAAGGCGTCGGAAACCTACCTGAGTGACGTGTGCTGTGCCCTCTTAGGACTCAGGGGACCAAGAGGATGCTCGAGGCCAGGAGGAAAAAAGACTTAGCGCCTCCCTCCCCCGACTTCATCCTGGCCCGGAGCCATCTGGGTCTCCAGCCCTAATTTCCCCCGCTATATCCTCAGGCATTTACACAAGCTTCCACAGAACCCCTCCACCCCTTCCTCCGGCCTGTGCGCCAGAATTGTATCTGGCTCCTGCTCCGTAAGACAAATACCGCGGGCGGTGAGAGAAAATGAACAGTGCTATCCAAACTCCCCAGTCAATATTTTTTCCGCTTTCTCCATGCAAGCTGTTAAAAACATGCTGCTCTCTTGTTGTTGTGTTTCTTTTCAGTTTGGTACTGGAATGCTGCCTTCTGTTGTATTTTCTTTCTCTTATTTTTTAGGTCTTTAGCATGCTAGAAGTACAACAATCAAGCAAAACTAGGACAAGCTTTAATCCTTCCAAATTGGGTGAAGCGGCTACTTTGCTTGTACAAGAAAGGCTAACTTGAACTCTCTAGAACTCCAAGAGTCCTCAAAGGCAGCGGTGGGAGGAGGTCCGAAGGTATAAGAGTTCTTGCAAAGTTTAGTAGGAAGTTTCCATTTACCCTTGTGCAGGCAGCACGGAATAACTAGAATGTCCTGTCTTTTTTTGTTTTGGACTAAAAGCGGCTTAGAGTGATAGCTACCTGTGGTGATCACAAGGTCTGAAATGGTAATTTTATGTGTCTGATGAATAAAAAAGGAAAATTATCAATAAAGCTAATTTTAATTCAGTTCAGTTGGTCAGTTGTGTCTGACTCCTTGCGACCCCATGAATTGCAGCACGCCAGGCCTCCCTGTCCATCACTAACTCCTGGAATTCACTCAGACTCACGTCCATCGAGTCAGTGATGCCATCCAGCCATCTCATCCTCTGTCGTCCCCTTCTCCTCCTGCCCCCAATCCCTCCCAGCATCAGAGTCTTTTCCAATGAGTCAGCTCTTCACATGAGGTGGCCAAAGTACTGGAGTTTCAGCTTTAGCATCATTCCTTCCAAAGAAATCCCAGGGCTGATCTTCAGAATGGCCTGGTTGGATCTCCTTGCAGTCCAAGGGACTCTCAAGAGTCTTCTCCAACACCACAGTTCAAAAGCATCAATTCTTCGGCACTCAGCCTTCTTCACAGTCCAACTCTCACATCCATACATGACCACTGGGAAAACCATAGCCTTGACTAGACGGACCTTAGTTGGCAAAGTAATGTCTCTGCTTTTCAATATGCTATCTAGGTAGGTCATAACTTTTCTTCCAAGGAGTAAACGTCTGTTAATTTCATGGCTGCAATCACCATCTGCAGAGATTTTGGAGCCCAAAAAAATTAAGTCTGACACTATTTCCACTGTTTCCCCATCTATTTCCCATGAAGTGATGGAACCAGATGCCATGATCGTCGTTTTCTGAATGTTGAGCTTTAAGCCAACTTTTCTACTCTCCTCTTTCACTTGCATCAAGAGGCTTTTTAGTTCCTTTTCACTTTCTGCCATAAGGGTGGTGTCATCTGCATATCTGAGGTGATTGATATTTTTCCCGGAAATCTTGATTCCAGCCTGTGCTTCTTCCAGCCCAGCGTTTCTCATGATGTACTCTGCATAGAAGTTAAATAAGCAGGGTGACAATATACAGCCTTGACGTCCTCCTTTTCCTATTTTGAACCAGTCTGTTGTTCCATGTCCAGTTCTAACTATTGCTTCCTGACCTGCATATAGGTTTCTCAAGAGGCAGGTCAGGTGGTCTGGTATTCCCATCTCTCTCAGAATTTTCCACATTTTATTGTGATCCACACAGTCAAAGGCTTTGGCATAGTCAATAAAGCAGAAATAGATGTTTTTCTGGAACTCTCTTGCTTTTTTGATGATCCAGGAAGTCAAGAAACACCTGGAGTAACAGGCAAATTTGGCCTTGGAATATGGAATGAAGCAGGGCAAAGACTAATAGAGTTTTGCCAAGAAAATGCACTGGTCATAGCGAACACCCTCTTCCAACAACACAAGAGAAGACTCTACACATGGACATCACCAGATGGTCACCACCGAAATCAAACTGATTATATTCTTTGCAGCCAAAGATGGAGAAGCTCTATATAGTCAACAAAAACAAGACCAGGAGCTGACTGTGGCCCAGATCATGAACTCCTTATTGCCAAATTCAGACTTAAACTGAAGAAAGTAGGGAAAACCACTACACCATTCAGTCAGTTCAGTTCAGTTGCTCAGTTGTGTCCGACTCTTTGCGACTCCATGAATCGCAGCACGCCAGGCCTCCCTGTCCATCACCATCTCCCGGAGTTCACTCACTCACGCCCATCGAGTCAGTGATGCCAACCAGCCATCTCATCCACTGTCGTCCCCTTCTCCTCCTGCCCCCAATCCCTCCCAGCATCAGAGTCTTTTCCAATGAGTCAACTCTTCACATGAGGTGGCCAAAGTACTGGAGTTTCAGCTTTAGCATCATTCCTTCCAAAGAAATCCCAGGGCTGATCTCCTTCAGAATGGATTGGTTGGATCTCCTTGCAGTCCAAGGGACTCTCAAGAGTCTTCTCCAACACCGCAGTTCAAAAGCATCAATTCTTTGGGTCTCAGCCTTCTCCACAATCCAACTCTCACATCCATACATGACCACAGGAAAATCCATAGCCTTGACTAGACGGACCTTAGTCAGCAAAGTAATGTCTCTGCTTTTGAGTATGCTATCTAGGTTGGTATGACCTAAATCAAATCCCTTATGATTATGCAGTGGAAGTGAGAAATAGATTTAACCGACTAGATCTGATAGATAGAATGCCTGATGAACTACGGGCAGAGGTTTGTGACATTGTACAGGAGACAGGGATCAAGACCCTCCCCGTGGAAAAGAAATGCAAAAAAGCAAAATAGCTGTCTGAGGAGGCCTTACAAATAGCTGTGAAAAGAAGAGAAGCGAAAAGCAAAGAAGGAAAAAAAAGATATAAGCATCTGAATGCAGAGAATAGCAAAGAATAGCAAGAGATAAGAAAGCCTTCCTCAGCGATCAATGCAAAGAAATAGAGGAAAACAACAGAATGGGAAAGACTAGAATCTCTTCAAGAATATTAGAGATACCAAGGGAACATTTCATGCAAAGATGGGCTCGATAAAGAACAGAAATAGTATGGACCTAACAGAAGCAGAAGATATTAAGAAGAGGTGGCAAGAATACATGGAAGAACTGTACAAAAAAGATCTTCACGACCAAGATAATCATGATGGTGTGATCACTCATCTAGAGCCAGACATCCTGGAATGTGAAGTCAAGTGGGCCTTAGAAAACATCACTACGAACAAAGCTAGTGGAGGTGATGGAATTCCAGCTGAGGTATTTCAAATCCTGAAAGATGATGCTGTGAAAGTGCTGCACTCAATATGCCAGCAAATTTGGAGAACTCAGCAGTGGCCACAGGACTGGAAAAGGTCAGTTTTCATTCCAATCCCAAAGAAAGGCAACGCCAAAGAATGCTCAAACTACCGCACAATTGCACTCATCTCAAACACTAGCAAAGTAATGCTCAAAATTCTCCAAAACAGGCTTCAGCAATACTTGCACCATGAACTTCCAGATTTTCTAGCTGGTTTTATAAAAGGCAGAGGAACCAGAGGTGAAACTGCCAACAGCCGTTGGATCATCGAAAAAAATAATCTAATTTAGGGGACTTAAAAAAAATGGCGTTCTTGGAAGTAAACACAGTAGATAAGGCTTTTGATCATAGTGTAAGTATGGGAACCAGTGAATCTGAACAGTAATTCTTAATTTAGGCATTCTGGATTATTTGAATGACCACTTTATAACCTGGTATTGCCTTGGGATTTCAATACTTGTATTTGCATGTATGTCTTAGTGGTGCCTTAACTATTCTGGGATCATGAGAAAGGAACAGAGGTGGATTTAAAATGAAAATGTGTTTCCATGCACAAAATGAAAGCCAGACCACATCATAGACTGCATTGTCACAGCAGTTCTAACAGAAAAGTGGTAAGAAAATTGAGATAATATAGGTTGCTTGGTGGTATAGGTATTTTGAACTCAAAAGAGGCTGAGCTTTCACAGGAATACCATAATCACAATACAAGGGATAATTTAATCTCAGCAAACTACATCATCTGCCATGTTAAACTGCTATGATATTAATTTGAATGGTATTAGTTTTGTGATATTTTTAGTTATATAAGAACTATAAATAAAAGATCATTATATTCTTACTTTATATTTGTACATTTAAGTCACACTGTAATAAAAATAAGTAAAGTGAGAGTTTTCAAGATTTTCCAAGTTACTATACAAGTTGGAGAAAAAGAAAATTAAGAGGTTTTTTGATTTAGTCCTCTATCCAGAAGACCAGAGGGGGGTTCCTATTGTCATGAGGAAGAGAAATCTATTCTCTTAAAAGTCTTCATCAGACTTCCCTGGCAGTCCAGTGGTTAAGACTCTGGTCAGGGAACTGAAATCTTGTATGATGAAGCAGGTCTAAAAAAAAAAAGTCAGAAATGATAAAGGAAGCAAGCACAGAAAGAAGCACATTAAGTCAGTTCCGCATCATCTCTCAGGGCAGATATTAACTCAAGCTTAGACAAGCTTCAATACGCTAAATATAAAAACTAGTACACTAATGGATGCTAAGCTATTTTGTTTAAAACTCAAATACACTTCGCTTACCCAAGCACAATGAGTTGGACATCTATGAAATAACTATGATTAAATATGAAATCACAAGCTGAGAAAATAGGCCCCAGAAGATTGCCTGGTTTGAGAGTCATCAATTCTAGACTTCAATTCCCACCTCTGTGGCTGACTCATCATGACTTACCTCTCCCCACGCCTCGGTTCCACCTCCACCCCCTCACCCTCAATAAAATGGAGCTAACCATCTCTGACTCCCTTTCCAGTTACTGTGATGATGTGAGAATGAAACAGTAAACATGGAGATGCTAGTAAATCCTTCAATAAAGAAAGTGATTAAAACAAATAGATGGCAGCAGAAAGAGCCTATTTCAAAAATTAGGCTGAAGGGAAACTGGAACTAAATCTAAGACAGTCTTTTGGGGAGTGTGGTCCACTGACTACATGAATCACCTAAAATGTTAGTTAAAAATGCTGATTCCTGGCCTATACCCAGGAGCTACTGAATGAGAATCCTTGAGAATGAGGCACATTTTTACCATGCTCCTTGGTGATTTTAATGTACACTGATATTCAAAAGTCATTGATTTGATAAGTTTATCCAGAAAAATCATTTCCAGGTCAACAAGGAAACATCTGCTCAGGAAGAGTCTGCTCAGGTAGCCTCTGGAAGCTACCTCTGTCCAGAAAGAGCAAATGACAACTACAGTTGCTCCTTGCTAAACAGTTCTGTCCCTTCTGGTTGTGGGTTTTGCCAGTTAAACAGATCCCTCCTTTGTGGGATTCCTGGAAGCTAGCAAAGCACCACAAATACCGTCCTGTGGCGCTGAGCTGTTCCCACACCTGCCTCTCCCCTCTGTTGCTCCCTCTGGGCTCCTTTCCCTGTCCCTCACCCACCACAAGAAACTCCTGACCCGGGAGCATCAGGGGCAACCACTGAGATAAGATGGGATTGGAGGCAACCCCTGGGAAGCAGTGTGACATGCTCAGCACAGAAGCACTGAATTCAGACACCCAATTACAGTTCACTTATCCAGTCAATCAAAGGAAGACAAGGTTAGACTTGCCAGTTCCTGGTCAGATGAAGCGTGGAGAATACTGAGAAGCACAAGCTGACGGGATCCACATTTCTGAGTGTTGCAATAGAAAAGGGTTAGTCCTAAGGAAGTCTGAATGACGTCGCTGTGTCTCCTGCCTCTTGCCTCACATTTACTAGGGTTGCCTCTTCCGCAGGGCTCTACAGGTAAGCACTCCTTCAAGGGCTGATCTGTTCCAGAGTCACCACTCTGGGAGCAAAGGCTGTGTGCACAGAGAGAACTGTGCCTAGGGAGGTTCTCTCGGCAGACCCAGAAGCACCATACTATGGAGAAGGCCACCGAGAAAGAGGTGGGTGGCTCAGTTCAGGCACAGAAAACCAGAGGCATATACAGATACTGTCCAACCCTCTTCATTCAGCAAGATGAACCTGGGAAACTGATTCCCAGGTCTGTACTTCATTCATGGCAGAGTAGTAATTATCACCATAGCGTTAATGACATTTCAAATTTATATTTATACAAAGAATGTCTTCCTTCTGTGAGACTCAAATATTTGCCCCTCAACGTTACCCTGATATTTTCTTCTTCTTTCTCTTTTTCCATTTTGTGGCAAAATTTTAATCCCAACATTATGGGTGGGAATACTTGGCGAAGAAAAAGAGACTTTACCTGGACTCACACAGTGACTCAAAGAAGCTGAAGAACTCATAATCAGGGATTCTCACTATCCCTTGCTTTATCCCATACCCTCCACCATGCCACAGCTTACTGCTGTATGTAAAAAAGGTATTGGAGGATTTCTCTGGTGGCCCAGCAGTTAAGACTCCATTCTACCAATGCAGCAGGCATGAGTTTGATCCCTAGTGGAGATCCCATGTGCCAAGCAGTGTGCCCAAAAAAATAAACAATAAAAAGGTATTGGATTTCCAGAGCAAATCTTTCTTTGAATTCTCGGGAAGAATATAATTCTTGGGAAGAGATGGTTCTGACTCAGGCCAGTCTATACAGTGATTAAGAGAGTACACAGTGAAGTCGGGAAGACCTTGATTGACATCCTAGCTCTATCAATTATTAATTGTGTTAAGTTCAGTTCAGTTGCACAGTTGTGTCCGACTCTTTGTAACCCCCTGGACTGCAGCACACCAGGCCTCCCTATCCATCACCAACTCCCAGAGTTTACTCAAACTCCTGTCCATTGAGTCAGTGATGCCATCCAACCATCTCATCCTCTGTCGTCCCCTTCTCCTCCTGCCTTCAATATTTCCCAGCATCAGGGTCTTTTACAATGAGTCAGTTCTTCACATCAGGTGGCCAAAGTACTGGAGTTTCAGCTTTAGCATCAGTCCTTCCAATGAACACCCAGGACTGATCTCCTTTAGGATGGACTGGTTGGATCTCCTTGCAGTCCAAGGGACTTTCAAGAATCTTCTCCAACACCACAGTTCAAAAGCATCAATTCTTCGGCACTCAGCTTTCTTTATAGTCCAACTCTCACATCCATACATGACCACAGGAAAAACCATAGCCTTGACTGGACGAACTTTTGTTGACAAAGTAATGTCTCTGCTATTCAATATGCTATCTAGGTTGGTCATAACTTTTCTTCCAAGGGGTAAGTGTCTTTTAATTTCATGGCTACAGTCATGATTTGCAGTGATTTTTGAGCCAACTAATTGTGTGACTTTGGGCAAATAACATACCCTCTCTGAACCTTGGTTTCTTCATCTGTAGAGTGTGGTTGTAAACCTTACTTCTTGTGGTTGTTAAGATTAAATAATTAATACGTAGTGCCTAGATTAGTATCTGATGAGAGTAAGCCCTCAGAAATTTGCCATTAATAGTTATTATCTACTGAGGAAGCAGAAGCAGGAAAGAAAACATTCCAATCAGCTGAGCTTTGGCAACAAAGAGGACCCATGTGAAAAGCTGATGAAATTTACATGGTTTAGAGTCAGATGACCTGATTCAAGGCCTTCCAGAAGGCTTTCTCATTGGTAAGGTAGACACAATGCTTACCTTACTTCTCTTTCAGGACTGTTTCAAGGAGTAAGATCCAGACTCCAAAGGACTTGCTAAATGGCACGCATAACACAAATGTTGGCAGTTTTGTTTTTGACTTCCAGGGGCTTACTGAGTCCTTGAATCTGGTGCCCACACCAAACACATAAAGAGAACATCTGGAGGCTTAAGTTCAAGGTCTGTCACCCCCTGTTTCCCAAATAGCAGTCAGAATGAGTACCTCCCTGACCACAAGGGTATATTTAAGATGCAACAAACCCGGTGATCGAGCAGGCATGGTGACCTTTCGCAAAGGTCTTAGGCCCCTGAGTCCTATTATGGCCCTAATATTCTAGGACAGACCCATGGGTATCTTGCCAGATGCTATACATATTCCAACAAATACCCTTTGTTACAGTGTTAAGTGTAAAAGCAAGGAACATAGTGTTACTAAAACTGTAGTACACAGGGTAATTTGAATTGAAAATGTTTAGAAATAATAAATTGCTCCTCAGTTCAGCTCAGTTCAGTCACTCAGTCGTGTCCGACTCTTTGCGACCCCATGAATCACAGCACGCCAGGCCTCCCTGTCCATCACCATCTCCCGGAGTTCACTCAGACTCATGTCCATCGAGTCTGTGATGCCATCCAGCCATCTCATCCTCAGTCGTCCCCTTCTCCTCCTGCCCCCAATCCCTCCCAGCATCAGAGTCTTTTCCAATGAGTCAACTCTTCACATGAGGTGGCCAAAGTATTGGAGTTTCAGCTTCAGCATCATTCCCTCCAGTGAAATCCCAGGGTTGATCTCCTTCAGAATGGACTGGTTGGATCTCCTTGCAGACCAAGGGACTCTCAAGAGTCTTCTCCAACACCACAGTTCAAAAGCATCAATTCTTCGGCACTCAGCCTTCTTCACAGTCCAACTCTCACATCCATACATGACCACTGGAAAAACCACAGCCTTGACTAGACAGACCTTAGTTGGCAAAGTAAGTCCCTGCTTTTGAATATGCTATCTAGGTTGGTCATAACTTTTCTTCCAAGAAGTAAGCGTCTTTTAACTTCATGGCTTCAGTCACCATCTGCAGTGATTTTGGAGCCCAAAAAAATAAAGTCTGACACTGTTTCCATTGTTTCCCCATCTATTTCCCATGAAATGATGGGACCAGATGCCATGATCTTCGTTTTCTGAATGTTGAGCTTTAAGCCAACTTTTTCACTCTCCTCTTTCTCTTTCATCAAGAGGCTTTTTAGCTCCTCTTCACTTTCTGCCATAAGGGTGGTGTCATCTGCATATCTGACGTTATTGATATTTCTCCCGGCAATCTTGATTCCAGCTTGTGTTTCTTCCAGCCCAGCATTTCTCATGATGTCCTCTGCATAGAAGTTAAATAAGCAGGGTGACAATATACAGCCTTGATGTACACCTTTTCCTGTTTGGAACCAGTCTGTTGTTCCATGTCCAGTTCTAACTGTTGCTTCCTGACCTGCATACAGATTTCTCAAGAGGCAGGTCAGGTGGTCTGGTATTCCCATCTCTTTCAGAATTTTCCACATTTTATTGTGATCCACACAGTCAAAGGCTTTGGCATAGTCAATAAAGCAGAAATAGATGTTTTTCTGGAACTCTCTTGCTTTTTCCATGATCCAGCGGATGGTGGCAATTTGATCTCTGGTTCCTCTGCCTTTTCTAAAACCAGCTTAGACATCTGGAAGTTCATGGTTCATGTATTGCTGAAGCCTGGCTTGGAGAATTTTGAGCATTACTTTACTAGCATGTGAGATGAATGCAATTGTGCAGTAGTTTGAGCATTCTTTGGCATTGCCTTTCTTTGGGATTGGAATGAAAACTGACCTTTTCCAGTCCTGTGGCCACTGCTGAGTCCTCCAAATTTGCTGGCATATTAAGTGCAGCACTTTCACAGCATCATCTTTCAGGATTTGAAACAGCTCAACTGGAATTCCATCACCTCCACTAGCTTTGTTCATAGTGATGCTTTCTAAGGCTCACTTGACTTCACATTCCAGGATGTCTGGCTCTAGATGAGTGATCACACCATCATGATTATCTTGGTCGTGAAGATCATTTTTGTACAGTTCTTCCGTGTATTCTTGCCACCTCTTCTTAATATCTTCTGCTTCTGTTAGGTCCATACCATTTCTGTCCTTTATCGAGCCCATCTTTGCATGAAATGTTCCCTTGGTATCTCTAATTTTCTTGAAGAGATCTCTAGTCTTTCCCATTCTGTTGTTTTCCTCTATTTCTTTGCATTGATCCCTGAAGAAGGCTTTCTTATCTCTTCTTGCTATTCTTTGGAACTCTGCATTCAGATGCTTATATCTTTCCTTTTCTCCTTTGCTTTTTGCCTCTCTCCTTTTCACAGCTATTTGTAAGGCCTCCCCAGACAGCCATTTTGCTTTTTTGCATTTCTTTTCCATGGGGATGGTCTTGATCCCTGTCTACTTTATGATTTTTTTTAAAAAAGCAATGTGTGTGTAATAATATAACACACTATAATACTACACAGTGTGTGTGCTGCTGCTGCTGCTAAGTCGCTTCAGTCGTGTCCGACTCTGTGCAACACCATAGACAGCAGCCCACCAGGCTCTGCTGTCCCTGGGAGTCTCCAGGCAAGAACACTGGAGTGGGTTGCCATTTCCTTCTCCAATGCATGAAAGTGAAAAGTGAAAGTGAAGTCGCTCAGTCGTGTCCCACTCTTAGTGACCCCATGGACTGCAGCCTACCAGGCTCCTCCATCCATGGGATTTTTCCAGGCAAGAGTACTGGAGTGGGGTGCCATTGTCTTCTCCAACAGTGTGTGTAATATCTATTTGTGTAAAATAGAATGAACACACATGTGCTTGTATGAGCATTTGAAAACAAAAATCTCTAGGAGAACACAGGTGACTAACCACATTGGTTGATGGAGTATCTGGGAAACAGAAATATAAGATTTTCCAGTGTACAATCTATTTATCCTTTTGTTTGCTTTTTACTATTTCAGTTCAGTTCAGTCGCTCAGTCATGTCCAACTCTTTGCAACCCCATGAATCGCAGCACGCCAGGACTCCTTGTCCATCACCAACTCCCGGAGTTCACTCAAACCCGTGTCCATCGAGTGGGTGATGTCATCCAGACATCTCATCCTCTATCATCCCCTTCTCCTCCTGCCCCCAATCCCTCCCAGCATCAAGGTCTTTTCCAATGAGTCAACTCTTCGCATGAGGTGGCCAAAGTATTGGAGTTTCACTTTAGCATTAGTCCTTCCAATGAACATCCAGGACTGATCTCCTTTAGGATGGACTGGTTGGATCTCCTTGCCATCCAAGGGATTCTCAAGAGTCTTCTTCAACACCACAGTTCAAAAGCATCAGTTCTTTGGTGCTCAGCTTTTTTCACAGTCCAACTCTACCATCCATACATGACTACTGGAAAAACTATAGCCTTGACTAGACAGACCTTAGTCAGCAAAGTAATGTCTCTGCTTTTCAATATGCTATCTAGGTTGGTCATAACTTTCCTTCCAAGGAGTAAGCATCTTTTAACTTCATGGCTGCAATCACCATCTGCAGTGATTTTGGAGCCCCCCAAAATAAAGTCTGACACTGTTTCCACTGTTTCCCCATCTATTTCCCATGAAGTGATGGGACCAGATGCCATGATCTTCATTTTCGGAATGTTGAGCTTTAAGCCAACTTTTTCGCTCTCCTGTTTCACTTTCATCAAGGGGCTTTTTAGCTCCTCTTCACTTTCTGCCATAAGAGTGGTCTCATCTGCATATCTGAGGTTATTGATATTTCTCCCGGCAATCTTGATTCCAGCTTCTACTTCTTCCAGCCCAGCGTTTCTCATGATGTACTCTGCATAGAAGTTAAATAAGCAGGGTGACAATATACAGCCTTGACGTACACCTTTTCCTGTTTGGAACCAGTCTGTTGTTCCATGTCCAGTTCTAACTGTTGCTTCCTGACCTGCATACAGATTTCTCAAGAGGCAGGTCAGGTGGTCTGGTATTCCCATCTCTTTCAGAATTTTCCACATTTTATTGTGATCCACACAGTCAAAGGCTTTGGCATAGTCAGTAAAGCAGAAATAGATGTTTTTCTGGAACTCTCTTGCTTTTTCCATGATCCAGCGGATGGTGGCAATTTGATCTCTGGTTCCTCTGCCTTTTCTAAAACCAGCTTGAACATCTGGAAGTTCACAGTTCACGTATTGCTGAAGCCTGGCTTGGAGAATTTTGAGCATTACTTTACTAGCATGTGAGATGAGTGCAATTGTGCGGTAGTTTGAGCATTCTTTGGCGTTGCCTTTCTTTGGGATTGGAATGAAAACTGACCTTTTCCAGTCCTGTGGCCACTGCTGAGTCCTCCAAATTTGCTGGCATATTGAGTGCAGCACTTTCACAGCATCATCTTTCAGGATTTGAAATAGCTCAACTGGAATTCCATCTTCTCCACTAGCTTTGTTCGTAGTGATGCTTTCTAAGGCTCACTTGACTTCACATCCAGGATGTCTGTCTCTAGGTGAATTCCAAATTTTACTATGCTTCCCAAGTGGCACTTGTGGAAAAGAATCCTCCCGCCAATGCAGGAGATGCAAAAGTTGCGGGTTTGATTTCTGGGTGGGGAAGAGTCCCTGCTGAAGGAAACGGCAACTCACTCCAGTACTCATGCCTAGAAAATTCTGTGAACGGAGGAGCCTGGTGAACTACCATCCATGGGGTTGAAAAGAGTCAGGCACAACTGAGCAGCTGAGCACACGCACACAGATTTTACTCCAATTTCATCAGTTTTTCCACTAGTGTCTTTTTTCCTATTTCAGGACCCAATCCTGAATAACACATTGCATTTAAGCTTTTTAAATCCTGAACCTAAGAAATTATTACATATTCAAACAAACAATCAAACCTTCTAGCTCTTGGTTACCACACTGTAAACTGGACTCTGCCTCTGCCTAGCTGGTCTCACCCTTGACATGCAGGGATCTGTATTCATAGTCTTCCCGCCCCTACCCTACCCTTGACAACTAGTCCCTGTCTAGCCCTGTTATGTCCACGGGTTAGATTACCTTCTTTGCCCTCATTTTTGTAAGCCCTCATCACCATGGATTGTACTACACCCAACATAGGTAGCTTCAGCATTAGGGCACACTGTCCCCAGACCCCAGTTAAACAGAGATTTGATTTAGCAAAGCAGAGATGACTTAAAATATTACTGGTCTCCTCAAAGCTTTTCCCTCTGATGTCCCCTGAAAATGGTATTCTCATTTTTTTTTTCCTTATCTGCCAAGCAGAACTGTTAGGGAAAAGGTCACAGGAGTAAGAAAGAAGCAGAGCCAAGACCCCTGGATGCACCATTTACATCTCAGCAGAAATTCCACTGGGACTGTAATCAGAAACCGAATTTCCACTTACCTCTAGGACTTTAGGAAAGCAGCTCCCTTTCTAATCTAGCTGTGGGATTAAATTAGCTGAGAGCTCACAGTGTTCTAGAAAACCCCTGCAGACAAGATTAGGTGCATCCAGGGTGGTATGGCCATAGACAGACAAAGCAGAAACAGTCTCACAGACTTTAGAAACAAGCTTAAGGTTACCAACGTGAACAGGTGGCAGGAGGGGAATAAATGAGGTGTTTGGGATTAACATATACACACTACTATATATAAAAGAGAGAACTGGCCTACTATACAGCACAGGGAACTATACTCAGTAGTCTGTAATAGCCTACAAGGGAAAAGAATCTGGAAAAGAATGGACATACGTATATGCCATGACGGAACCACTTTGGTGTACAACAGAACTAATAGCATTGTAAATCAACATAAGGTAAATATAAGGTAAGAACAAACCAACAAAAAGCCCCTACAAAAACTGAACATATTATTGGTGCACTCTGTCTTACAAGGACAACCCCTAGGCTGTGATTATTGGAGGCAAAATAAGAAGGTGGTAAAAGAATGAAACAGCTTTGACGAGATCCTGGTCTTGTTCTTGTAGTTATCCTTCCGCCTCTCAGTGATGTTTTACTCTTTGTGACCCCACAGACTGCAGCCCACCAAACTTCCCTGTCCTTCACCATCTCCTGGAGCTTGCTCAAACTCATGTCCATTGAGCTGGAGATGCCATCCAACCATCTCATCCTCTGTTGTCCCCTTCTCCTCCTGCCCTCAATCTTTCACAGCATCAGGGTCTTTTGCAATGAGTTGGCTCTTTATATAAGGTGGCCAAAGTATTAGAGCTTCAGCTTCAGCATCACTCCTTCCAATGAACATTCAGGACTGATTTCCCTTAGGATTCACTGGTTTGATCTCTTCACAGTCCAAGGAATGCTCAAGAGTCTTCTCCAGCACCACAGTTTGAAAGCATCAGTTCTTCAGCACTCAGCTTTCTTTATAGCTCAACTCTCACATCCATACATGACTACTGGAAAAACCGTATTTTTGGCTATAGGGACCTTTGTTGGCAAAAGGGCCTGTTCTTATCTATGCCCTTCTATTCATTCCAGATGCCTAGACATAATATCTAAAAGAGAGGTCATGAGAGTGTAAGATCACGGTTCAGAGAGAAGGTCTGCTGCCAGATAGACAGCTTGGGTTTGAATTCCAGGTCCACCACTTTCTACCTAGCTGATCTGAGTATCAGTTTCCCTATCTTCAAAAAGAGGACAATAGTTATCAAGCTCATAAAGATGTAAAGATTATGAGAAAAAAAGCAACTTGAAGTATTCTTTACATGTGGTGGTTTAGTGGCTAAGCCGTGTCCGCCTCTTGTGACCTCATGGATTGTAGCCCACCAGGCTCTTCTGTCTGTGGGATTTCCAGGGAAGAATATAGGATTGGGTTGCTATTTCCTTCTCCAAGGGATCTTCCTGACCCAGGGATCAAAACTGTGTCTCCTGCATTACAGGCAAATTCTTTACCATAAGCCACCTGGGAGTAAATACTTAATAAATATTAGCTATTACTCATATTATTTCTCTACAGAGCAAATCTGATGATCTAGAGGCTGTAAAAAAGCATAAAAGGAAAACAAGAAATTCCCAAAATAATGAAAAACCCAAACCTCAGTACATTCTCGATAAAGTTCTAAGATTGAGATCAGAAATAGGTATCTATTTTTGTGTGTTAAGGAAATCTTCTTTATCAAAGAGCTGAACTTGTCTGTCCCTAAAGGCCTACATTGGCCTAAGTGGATATCCATGCTTTTAAATGCAAATTCTACTTCCTTCTGCAAATGTTTGCTTTTCAACGCATGACCTACACATGAGGAGCAATCAAAGGTATTCTGAAGCATTTTACTCAATTGAGGCTCAGCCGCTGCTACATTAAGTTGAACTACTGTGCTGTGGATAATTTGTCAGCATCTGATGGAGGGGAGAACTTTGAACGTTCGTGTATCCTTTGAGCCTTTGATGATATCAGTAAGTTAGCAGAAGCAAAGTTAAGACTGTGCTTTGCTCATGTTTGGAAAATTGAAGATGCATAAATGACTGGTGTGTGTTAGTTGCTCAGTCATGTCCGACTCTCTGTGACCCCATGGACAGTAGCCCACCAGGATCCTCTGTTCATGGAAATCTCCTGGTAAGAATACTGGAGTGGGTAGTCATTCCCTTCTCCAGGGGACCTTCCCAACCCAGGGATTGAACCCGGGTCTCCTGTATTACCCCCAAAAGTAGTTGCTTCCCCATCTTAACCAAACATGTATCTTTTACTGCCTGTGAATACCATCAAGGTCACGTCAAACAGAAGGGAAATTAACTGAAAAATTTACCTGTGGGTCATTTACCAAGCAGGGAACCACTGTTGCGGTGATAATCCAGGTCCCACAAATTATGGACATGGTTTTTCCCAGGAAAATTGTGCAATTTTAGACGCATAGGTATATATTTGTTTTTTAGGTATATATTAATATTATATTAATAAATTTATATTTAGAAATATAGGTATATAGAAATAACTCAGATATTTCAATTTACACTGGAATTTTGACACCAAGGATACAGCTGCTGCTGCTGCAGCTGCTGCTGCTAAGTCGCTTCAGCTAATATGAAACTAATCAGACTCCTGTAGGAAAAAAAAACTGAAGCTTCTCGTGAGAGCAGGCTGCCCTCTGCTGGACACTAGGGCATTGCAGACGAGGCTGCACTGAGTTTCTAGAAACTGATACCTGGGAGTAAAACAAAACCGAAAAAGCATGGCAACAAGTTTAAACTTTGGATTATATTTTTTACAGTACCTCTGGTAATTTCAGGCTCTGGGAACACAATTATAGAAATATCCCAAGGAATCTGAATTTTTAAAAAATTCACAAGGTTCTTTTACAAAAGCAGCACTGTAGAACCAGCCTCATTTTCTATGTAACTCCACAAATATTTCATTGAGAGAAAAAAATGGGAGCATATTATAGGAAATACCAAGGAGGCTTAGAGACATATTGTTAATAGGGAGACAAGGAGCAAGACCAATTCCGGAATGACACATGGTGCCTTTTTTGTTGGTTGAATGATCACATTTCAGGTCACTTCTCTCAAAACGAGATTAACCTTTGCTCTTATTTCTGAGGAAGGTGGAAAGCAGCTCCAAAGAAACTCTGCAGAAGACCAGTGACAGAATAACAAAGGGGAAGTTTTCACTGTACTTGTGTCAAATAAACGGAGCCAAGAATGTAAAATCAGCAAAGCAGGCTCCCCAGTGTGTCCTGAGCAGAAGGGCTCAATACCCACATATTCCTATTTGAGACAACCACAGGTCCTTATCTGAGGAGGCAGCAGGGTTTGAAAACCCCCAGGCAGTCTTCCTGAAGGCTGGGTCTGCGGGCTCAAACTCTCCTCCCATGTAACAAGTAAATTAATTACATGGCATCTGAATGGCTCTAAAATTGCCAAAACTAGTCATTCCTTTTTTTTTTTTTTCCAGATTGTTATCACACCTGACCTGTCTCTTGAGAAATCTGTATGCAGGTCAGGAAGCAACAGTTAGAACTGGACATGGAACAACAGACTGGTTCCAAATAGGAAAAGGATTATGTCAAGGCTGTATATTGTCACCCTGCTTATTTAACTTCTATGCAGAGTACATCATGAGAAACCCTGGACTGGAAGAAACACAAGCTGGAATCAAGATTGCCGGGAGAAATATCAATAACCTCAGATACGCAGATGAGACCACTCTTATGGCAGAAAGTGAAGAGGAGCTAAAAAGCCTCTTGATGAAAGTGAAAGAGAAGAGCGAAAAAGTTGGCTTAAAGCTCAACATTCAGAAAACAAAGATCATGGCATCTGGTCCCATCACTTCATGGGAAATAGATGGGGAAACAGTGGAAACAGTGTCAGACTTTATTTTTGGGGGCTCCAAAATCACTGCAGATGGTGACTGCAGCCATGAAATTAAAAGATGCTTCCTCCTTGGAAGAAAAGTTATGACCAACCTAGATAGTATATTCAAAAGCAGAGACATTACTTTGCCGACTAAGGTCCATCTAGTCAAGGCTATGGTTTTTCCTGTGGTCATGGATGGATGTGAGAGTTGGACTGTGAAGAAGGCTGAGCCCCGAAAATTGATGCTTTTGAACTGTGGTGTTGGAGAAGACTCTTGAGAGTCCCTTGGACTGCAAGGGGATCCAACCAGTCCATTCTGAAGGAGATCAACCCTGGGATTTCTCTGGAAGGAATGATGCTAAAGCTGAAGCTCCAATACTTTGGCCACCTCATGTGTAGAGTTGACTCATTGGAAAAGACCTTGATGCTGGGAGGGATTGGGGGCAGGAGGAGAAGGGGACGACAGAGGATGAGATGGCTGGATGGCATCACAGACTCGATGGACGTGAGTCTGAGTGAACTCTGGGAGATGGTGATGGACAGGGAGGCCTGGCGTGCTGCGATTCATGGAGTCGCAAAGAGTCGGACACAGCTGAGCGACTGAATTGAATTGATCATTCAAATGTACAGAGATGAGAGGATCAATGAGAAGGGAACCACAGTAAAATATTAACATCCATTCATGTACTTCAGTATCACATTAGTTAATTGTTTCCCAGAAAGCAGGGCCAAGAGCGAAGGAGAGATGAGACAGGTAAAGTTTGATAGAAAAAGCATAACAAAGGGTCTGCGGAGGGGAAGAGGCCTGGATGGAGGCCTGGTTAGCAGGGGTTGTCGTTGGAAAAGGACCCCAAACATTTTGCTGACTTAATTACCTTTGAGGGCTTCCCCATGGCTCAGTGGAAAAAGACTCTGCCTGCAGTGCTGGAGATGCAGAAGGCACGGTTCAATCCCTATGTTGGGAAGATTCCCCGGGAGGAGGAAATAGCAACCCTCTCCAGGATTCTTGCCTGAAGACCCCATGGACAGAGGAGCCTGGTGGACTACGGCCCATGGGGTCATAAAGAGTCGGGCACGGCTGAGCACACACTCAATAATCTTTGATCCTTGGTGGGATTGCTTTCCAGTCTCTAGTGTCATCAGCAGTGGGTAATTAGAGGGTCCCCAGGTGATTCTCTTGTGGAGCTTCACTTGAGAATCACTGCTCTATGAATCGCATCTCCAGCATTCAGTATAGTGCTACTGAAGCAAACTGACCAGAACCTATAACTTCTTCACTTGGCAACTTGGAACTCAAGGGTTAAAATGGCAAATTGCAGGCCAGTGGTACCCACTGCCAAATACTGATTCTGCAGGCAAACAGAGGTCAAAGAGAACCATCCTAAGGAAGGAAATGGCTGAAATGCAGATCTGCAAAAAATCCTTGTCAGAAGAAGTTAGTTTTATCTCACACAATCTTTTGGCTCTTAGAACCATCAAGAATCATCTGGTTTATACTTTTATCTCTAGGCATGTCAAGACAGAACAAGCAGCCTAGGAACTAGAAGCAAAAACAAACAAAAAAAAAAACCCTACCATTTTAAAGTATTTTATGAAGATATATTAAGATTTCCTCAAACATTTTAAAGAAATACTCGTACTCAAGTAAATTGCTATTTAACCCAATTAATTTAACTGTGAGCTCTTTATTCTAAGGAGCCACAATAGAAGTTCCCAGTTTGCCTGTATCACTACAATTCCGCATTCTTATATCCCTTATCTGAATGGCCCTCACTTCATTTATCACATCTGTTGGTTATAATTTGTTTCCGTGCCAGGTCTATGCTGAACTCAGGGCTGAGGAGAGCCAAAATATCTTTCAGCTATAAAAAAACCACTTACCACTTGATATTATTGAATTTGAATGTCACCATGAAGTCATCTTGCAGTTAGACTTCCTTTTCCTAGCAGGGCTTGTAGCTGGTAGGAACCCCACGCTTCCTCACACCTGGAGGAGAGGGCTTTCTGCCCCAAATTCATCAGGTCTCCTGGGCTGTCTGACCCTCCAAAATCAAGTCATAATAAAATATTCATTAAGGGTACCCAATAAGGGACTCTGAGGAATCTGCCTTTGTGTGAAAGCATGTATCCTTCAGAATTCCTAAAATATACGTAGCATTGAGCCTCATTCACATCTTTCCAATTGCTCTTTGAGCACTATAGGGCTTCTGACTTGCTCTATTTCCTATGGTCAAAAATTGACCAAACTGAAAGCAACAGCTGTATATTAGTTGCAGGTTTTTTTGTACTTTTCTTTATTGGCAATAAACACAGTACCCAAATTTGTACCATTTTGGTACAGTACCAAAATATTCAGGGAACTGTGTTGAACGCTGGGAATACACAGAAGTGCAATATGGTCTTTGCTCTCAAGTGCCAACAATGTTCTTGAGAGACAGGTTTACAAGGGTTACAGGAAAAGGTTCTATGTCATTAGTAAAGCCACTAGATACTCAGGAGGGTTAAGGGCGTAATCACAGTAATCTGAAGTCTAGAAAGGCTTCAATTAAAGAGAGGAAGACTCAAGCCGGCCCTACGAGTAATTAAACAAGAAGGATGACCTTCTAGGTAGGGAAAAGAAATGCATTAAGGCTGTGCATCTCTCCCTCCTGGAATCAAATTAATAAAACATCCTTCTTGAAAACAACTTGTGAAAAATAAACCAAGTTTCATGGACATTTTGGGTCCTATGGAAAGAAAACTAGTTAACCAATGGTATTGGTATAAAAGGGCTTCTCTGGTGGCTCAGTGGTAAAAGAATCTGCCTGCAATGCAGGAGATGTGGGTGGAACCCTGGGTTGGGAAGATCCCTTGGAGGAGGAAATGGCAACCCATTCTAGTGCTTTTGCTTGGAGAATTCCATGGACAGAGGAGCCTGGTGGGCATACAGTCCATAAGGTCACAAAGTTGGACATGATTGAGCAACTAAGCACCGCAAAGAACAGCCAGATGGCTACTAGAAGTTATTGACTCTTAAGGTGCAAGATACAGGAATGATATTAGAAATTCATTCACACGCGCATACACACAAAGTTGTATTGCGCCTGACAAAGTGGTAAATTACCTAAATGTTAGATATGACTAGATCCCATTTCTATGAAGACTCTCATACTTTAGCCACCTGATGAGTAGCCGACTCACTGGAAAAGAGCCTGATGCAGGGAAAGACTGAAGGCAGAGGAGAAGAGGGTGACAGAGGATGAGATGAAGACATCACTAATTCAATGGACATGAACTTGGGCAAACTCTGGGAGATGGTGTGGGACAGAAGAGCCTGGAGTGCTGCAGTCCATGTGGTCACCAAGAGTCGGACACCACTTGGCCAACTGAACAACAAACAATGGAAGATTCTCAAAGTCCAGAGAGTCTTAATTCAAAAACGTAACGTGGACTCAGAAACTCTCTTGTAGGCACAATGTTGACACACTGGGTAGTTCCCACTGTGCTTGGTTTTAACACTAATCCTCACTGGGTTTTCCAATGGCTTTTCCCCAGTTTTCAGAATAAACACACTAGGTTGTTTGATCTGCAGAGGGCAAGTCTGTACACTGCAGGGTGAAAGTGGGGGTGATGGAAGGAGCTGAGTTCCTTCAGTTTCCAATCTCCACCAAAGATGTAAAAGCTAAAAGCAAAAGAGAAAATACCACCTTCAGAAAAGGAAAATTAAACTGCCAAGATTTATTTAACTTTTTCTTTCACAGAAAATACAAGTATGTAATGTAAACACTGACATGTGAAATAAAGTACAAGCATTAGGAAGACAAATGGCCTGAGCAATACTCTTGCTTCAACACTGCAGTGCTTCCTGATTTCACCTGCAGCAGGAATCACAGGATTATACAGATTACATATTGGAAAAATTAAAGGCAACATCCACTGACATTTACCAAAACACCAGAGAGCCTCTGAAATTCAACAATGCCATATGGAAGTCAGAGCTCTCCGCTGCAAAAAAAAAAAAAGAAAGAAAGAAAGCTGAGCACATGTCCATTAATCTGTTTACCCAAGGCGTTTAATGTAGGAGCCTAAGAAATTAACACGAGTTTAATTTGCTGGTGCAGGTGAAGATTAAGTGACCCCTCTTTTCCCTCTTCAGAGAAAATGAAATTAACCAAATTTAAAGCAGAGCTGCGCAACACTGGCCAGAAGACGGCACCATCACAGTGAATTATTTCAATAAATCCCACAAAATGCAAAACACAATAAAAGATTTCCATTTGTGCTCTGCTCAAATGGTCAATCCAGATCTAAGGCTGTAGGATCACATAGGGTGTTCTTTCCCCAAAAGCCAAACTAGAAAAAGATGACCCAAATAAGTGGTTGGGATCAAGAACTACCTTGATATAAAACAGATGATCCGTTGCTGAACTTGAATTCAGTAATAAAGGGTGCAGTCTTCACTTCTCTATTATTATCTCAAGAGATTAAAATGAGTGGTCTTTCTTATCAGATGACACCCACCAGTTGACAGGTCTACTTTGAAAACAGATGCTACTACACAGGTTGGTTTAGTAATGGAACTCAGCATTGCAAGATCTGGAGATCAGGGAGCCCTGGAATTGCCAATATATCTACTTCCTATTCTTGCCTGGAGCATCCCATGGACAGAGGAGCCTGGCAGGCTACAGTCCATGGGGTCGCAAGAGTCGGACATGACTTAGCGACTAAATCAACACCACCTACTTCCTCACTCACCTCCATAATCAAAGATTACCACCAGTAATCTGTAGCCCATTATTCCTTGATAGTCAACAAACAATGGAGAAAAAAGGACTTCAGATACTTGATCTTCATGCTGACCACGGAATCTCTGGAGGAGAAATGCTACTTGCTCCAGTGTTTTGAGACTTTCCCAGGCAAAGCTAACCTCCCTGTATTGCTGAGGTGGAGATGTTTTAGTGTGATTATATGTCGTGTGAAATATACCTTCACAACAAACACCACTCATTTTTATGTAACTTACCCACAGAATTTGGCACAGTGTTCTGCAATTTCTTGTGCTCTCACTAAAGATATTTGTAGGACAGAGAAAACCAAATCAAGTTTTAAAGAGATAGGAACTGACATTCCCAAAGAACATCAATCATGACATTTTTTGTGCTATGTTACAGTAAGTTCTTGCTCAGCAAGCTGTGTTTTTTTTTTTTCTTTTTTTCAAACCTGCAAGATGATATAACAGATCAGCATTGTACTACTCTGATTAGAAAAAAGCCGCTCATCGTTGACCTCCATTACTGCACTTTCTCATTTACTTCTGCAGAAAAAGAGAACTCTAGCCACTGTGAAGGATAGTTTACCATTACTGCAAGTATGGCAAGACATTTCACTAAAAATTCTCTATCCTGTAGTCAGACTATATGTGCCAATATTTACCTTGGAAAAGAGGAATCAAGTATTGAAAACTAAATGCCAGAAGTCCTTAAAGCAGTCAGTGGGACCCGAGTTTATGTTCCCTCTCCAAGGAGGGAACTCTTCTGCAAGACCTAGACCCATGGCCTCACTAGTGCTTCCACCCCATCCCAGATATTCCTTCAGAGTGGACCCTTTAAAGAGTGAGGAGACTCTTTAAACGTAACTAGCTGTTTCTTTTCTGGTCACTTCTTTTCTCCTCTCTTAGGATCAGTTCCTATTGAAAATCTCTTCTCTTTGAAAAATGAAAGATGGAAACTCTGAAAAATTAATGCTTCTTATCTGCAGATACTAAACATAATTACCCTTAGGGAAATAAGGCACTATAATGTGACCCCAGCCTGACTATAGGAATGGAAATGGAACTGTTATTGGATCCTGTATGGCTGCACAGAAGCTGGACTTCCAAATATGAGCACTGCTCTCCTGCTGCGGGCCAAGCTGCATGCTGGAGTGCTGCTGCGATGGTCAGACCCACAGGCAGACCGGAGGCTCCAAAGAACTGAGAAACCCAGATAAAATTCTCCCTTAAAAATAGAAAGTGATGTTATCAGTCAGGTCTCGGGCCAACCTCATCATTCTTTCAAGTAATGTTTTCGTAGTCAAGTGAAGAGTATGGGCAAGAGCTAGATGAGAAGTTAGGCAACCCAGGTTGTGGTGCGAACGCTGCTATTATTGGCTGTGTGGCCTTGGGCAAGTCACCTCACCTTCCTCTGCTCCTTGCCCTCTAGTCTTACTTTCTTCATCTGTAAAATGGGGATAAAACCACTTGCCTTGTCTCCGTCACGTCATGACTGTGCAGATTGAATAAGATAATGTGAAAGTGCTTTGTAAACTATGAAATACTGTGTGTGGAGGCAAAGTGAAATATATACTTATGTTCTAATCAAGTCCTTATCATTGCCTATTTGACTAGAGGTTTCCCATGCAGGATGTGCTTCGCAATAGAAGACTCAAAAATAGATGCCGTAAATATACACTGGTCTTTTTCTCTAGGGTTGTTTAAAAAAGGGAGAGTCTTAATTTCCTCAGAAATGGTTTCAGAATAAATTACTTTAAAATGTGATGTCATTCAAATCCACCAACTGATAGAATTAATCTTCTCCACGTATGTCCTATACAGTTATAGTCTGGTCTGTTGATACCTTTACAGAGGGAAGTCTTGAATTCAAGAAAGCATGCTAAAACTGAAAACAAAACAAAACAAAACAAAAAACACCAAACTCTCATGGTTATAGCTTGTTATAAAGGATTTAAACAAAAATAAGAGGCATCCTGTATAAAGAAATTAAGCCACAGTTCCTCAAATGGTTGCCTTTTTCCTGAGATATCTCCAGGACAAGGTTCTAGTCCTGTGAAGTGCTTTAGAAAAACTTAGTCTTGCTGGACGTGAAAGGACATGTAGGTTGGCAACTAGGCTGTGCTCATTTTCAGCACTAGGATTTGCATGAGAAGGTCTGCTAGGAGCTTCCAGGGAGCTTGGGTGGAGAAGCTCACCCGGCCCCGGGGAGGCCAGTCCTTGGATACCAGGCCAGAGTGTGGAGAACAGCTCAACACTGCCATCCCATCCCAGGATTTTCAGCTCTTCCTCAAAGTTGGCTCTGCTCTTCTCCGGTCTAGTAAATAATCGAACAGAAGAGAAACAGTGAGATGCGGAGCAGCGGATCTACCCGGACTGCAGGGCCTGGCTGCGTCTAGCTGCCCAAGGGGTGCATGCAGAGCAGACACAGGCAAGGAGTGAGCGTGACCGACTCTGACCAGCCCAAAGCACCCAGACTCCAGCATTCGTGTCACACGGCCTTTATTACACACGGAACAAGCGGTGGCTTGGAGGGTGTCCTGTCAGTGGAATCACCAGTGAACAGGATGCAAGTCCTCTGGGACCACAGGCATGGTGCTAACCTCCGCTTTTCTTCCTGGTTTGCTTTGCTCTCCGGGGTTTGAGGATGGTGTAGTTTGCATACGCTGTAAACTGATCTGACAGGAAGGGAATGTAGAATGCCCGCAACAGCTTTGAGGACCTGAAAGACAAGAGAGAAAAAAGAATCGCATCATTTGCGAGAATTTACTCATGGTACTGATGAAAGGAAATGAATAAAATGCTATGGTGAGGATTATATTCTATATAAGCTGTACGTTACTAGATCTTGATAAAAGACTTAATCAAAACCAAGTACTAGGACTTCCCTGGTGGTCCAGTGGTGAAGAACCCACCTTCTGTTGCAGGGGACATGGGTCGAGCCCTGCTCAGGGAACTAAGGTCCCACATGCCTAGGAGTAGCTAAGCCCATGTGCCACAATGAAGACCCAGCACAACCAAAAGAGAAAAAGACCAAGTACCTTCTTGCCTGAACCCAAACGACAGTCTTGGTAGTCTTGCTAATACGCCACAGGATATCCTGCAGAATAGCTCTAGGTCTGTGTTAGAATTTGCCATTGAAAAGTTCTAATTCAATCAAAAAAATGTTATTATGGAAATACATTCTTAACACCTCAAGAGTTTGTGTCCCCCAGAGACTGCAGAGATGCCAAATGCTCAAATGATCCTGCCTCCAGCTCTAAGTTTTCCTAGAGAGGTGAAGAAAAAACCATGTCCTTGGCTTCCTGTCCATACTGTTCTGGCGATTCTCAAGTCAAAGACAGAATCCAATCTTTCCTCTTTATACTGAAATATAGGTAGGAATAGCTAAAACCCTGAATGGCTCACTAATTTCTAAAGAATATGAAAAATATCTCACACTTATTGAATACCTAGCATTGAACAAGCCCTGGGGAAAATGCTTACACTTTTTAAGATACTATTTAATCCATCCAACAAACCTGTGTGGAAAGTGATATTACTGCTATTTTATAGATGAGAAAGTGAGACACATAGATTAAGTAGCTTGAGCAGGGTCACACAGCAAGTGATAAAGCCCTCATTCACATTCAGATTTGATTCCAGACTGTGCACTCTTACCACTCTGGTTTATCCTGCATCCCAGGAAACAGGCTAACAAGATTCATCACTTCCTAGAAAAAGTGGCAGTGATAGTTTTAAATTCTATATGCAGTATTACTTCTTGACTATGATTTCTGAGTCAAAAACCCAAAAGTTGGCCCAGAAACTGCCAACCTAAACGAGGTAGCTGAAGGGTGCTCCACTGCCAGTCCTCTTCCAGACTCTCAACTTGTAAATGTCATGTCAACGTGGCATTTGTACTGGCAGCCTACTTCTGAGTTTGGCAGACTCCCGCAATGCCTGCACACAATGATACCGTGCTTGGCATACACACCTCTTAGAGATCCTTCCCAACTGGGATGCTGGCCGTGCGCTGTGCTCAACAGAGATTCACTTCACTTCAACAGCTAACAGCTCAAGGGCTTTGATAGAGAAAAGAGGCTTAGCAGAGAGACACACGAGATAAAGCAGGGCCTCTGCAAAGAAACGAACAGGAGGAAGCGCCTACCTCAGTCAAAAAGAAGTTAATTTTTCTTCTTCCTGTCCACGCTGCATAGATAAGGGGAAGGTCAGGACAGAAAGCTGTAAGCTGGAACAAACTCCCGCAGGCCTCAGTGTAGTGAAGAAAGGCTAAACTGAATTAAGCATCATTTCCATTCCAGGTGACTCCATGCTAAAAGCTTCACTAATACAGTCAGTACGTTTCCAGTCAACTCATTCCTTGGTATAACATTAGGTCCACTGGGCCCAATTTTACTTTTTTTACTTTCTTTTTGGAACGATTCCTTACTACTTGGAAGGATCATTATTTTGTAATTTTATTCTTCTTGGAGTCTTCCAAAGAAAAAAGGGAAATTATACTTATTTTCAAAAATAGAATAAAACTCATTCTATCATGTAACTACCATATGGGTCCATTACAACCTTTTATAAATTTAAACTATATTAAAGAATCTTAGTGGTCTTTTTTCCCCCTCTACATTTTGGATTATTTACAACTATACTTAAAAAAAAAAAAAAAAAGACAGACAAATGATAAGAAAAAGAATGATGACATCCTCAAAAAGGATTATGCAAAAATGATATAATTACATTATCCTTCCATTTTTTCACTGCATTGTTCAAAGTATGCATCATCTTTCAATAAGGTACAAAAGATCTGTGACACTATCTTTGCAGCCTGCATTTAGCTTTAATTGAGCACAGCTGAGAGTTCAGAATTTAAAAATTTTCTGTCCATAATGCCAATGAGAAGAAAATCAACAGAGGAAGACACTTCACAATTAGACAAATCAGAAGATGAATGCGGAGGCAGCAGCACTCAAGACTCCAATGATGACAGCGTGTATGCGTGTGTGTGCATCTGTGTGTGCGTGTGCGTGTGTGTGCACATGCATATGTGAGTGTGCTCAGTCATGTCTGACTCTTTGCGACCCCCACCAGTCTCCTCTGTCCATGAAATTTTCCAGGCAAGGGTACTGGAGTGGGTTGCCATTCCCTTCTCCGGGGATCTTCCTGACCCAGGGATGGAACCTGGGTCTCCTGCATTGCAGGCAGACTCTTTACCCTTTTTTCCTGAGCCATCAGAGAAGCCTATTTCAGGTATATATATTCAAAAGCAGGAAAACATGGAATAAAGATTGGGGTTGCTACATTCAAATTCTTACAAAAATTTCAAATGATGTTTTTTAAAACTATCCTTTCATTATTACTTTTATGTTATTTATAAAATAATTTAAAAAATATGAAAACAAAAGGGGTTATAGGCCCTTTTACAGGCCAAGACATGGTGAAGACAAGACAGTATGTGGTGATGACTATTTCTATGCTATTAACTCCTTGGTCATGCCAAGGAATTCTAAAAGAGATCATTTCAGAAAACCATCCAGGGTGATACATGGGACATGTTATCATAGAAAATACTGACCTCCCTAAAACAGAAGAAGGGTTGCTATGCATTACTGCTGAATGCAAAAGGCAAGCTGAAACAAACGTAAAAGAATAATGGAGACGGGGACAAAATATTTGCCATATATATAACAGAGGAAGGGTATCTAGAATATATACATTTTATATATATATATATATATATGGGCTGGGCTTCCCTGGTGGCTCAGATGGTAAAGAGTCTGCCTGTAATGCAGGAGACCCAGGTTTGATCCCTGGGTCAAGAAGATCCCCTGGAGAAGGGAATGGTAACCCATTCCAGTATTCTTGCCTGGAGAATTCCATGCACAGGGGAGCCTGGTGGGCTACAGTCCATGGGGGTCACAGAGTTGGACACGACTGAGCAAGTAACAGGTACTGGGGCTTCCTGGGTGGCGCAGCATTAAAGAATCCACCTGCCCATGCAGGAGACACAAGACACACAGGTTCTATCTCTGGGTTAGGAAGATCCCCTGGAAGAGGGAATGGCAACCCACTCCAGTATTCTTGCTTACAGGACTGCAATAACCATATGAAATGATGTTCAATTTTACTAGTAATCAGGGAAACATAAATCTAGATATAATTTTTCAATAATCAGGTTTGCAAAAGCTGAGAAGGCTGACAGTATCAAACCCTGGGGAGGAAGGAGGAACCTGATACTGCCAATAAAAGGGGAAACCTGCAAGAACCACTTGGAGAGGCAGTTTAAACAATACCAATAAAACAGAAATGATGCTGTCTCTGTGACACAGCACATGATTTTCATTTTGTACTTTGCACCATAATGCTTTTTTTTAAAACAACCTACTTTACCATTTGTTACAACAGAAAAATTGAAACGTAAGCAAAAGTAGGTGAGATATTTTACTTGTAATAATTTTTAAAGCTATGACAAACTAGACAGCTGCAAGGAGATCAAACCACTCAATCCTAAAGGAAATCAACCCTGAATATTCATTGGAAGCACGGATGCTGACGCTAAGCTCCAATACTTTGGCCACCAGATACGACGAGCTGACTCATTAGAAAAGACGCTGATGCTGGGAAAGATTGAAGGCAGGAAGAGAAGGGGACGACAGAGGATGAGATGGTTGGATGGCATCACCGACTCAACGGTCATGAGTTTGAGCAACTTCAGGGAGATGTTGAAGCACAGGGAAGCCTGGCATGCTGCAGTCCATGGGGCTTACAAAGAGTCGGACATGACTGAGTGACTGAACTGAACTGAGACAATGTTTTAAATAGAGGAAACCTCAAATCCTTAAAATGGACAAACACAAAAACCCTGTGTGCTTGTTACGTGTAGGGCTTTGTGTGCTGGCCCTGAAGACACAAAAGCCTCTGTTCTCACAGAGCTAATAATCTACAGTTGGAAGGAACAGATTATGAGTGATATAGAACTATAATATGTCTCTGTGTTAGTTGATCAGTCGTGTCCGACTCTTTGCGACCCCGCCAGGCTTCTCTGTCCGTGGAATCCTCCAGGCAAGAATATTGGAGTGGGTAGCCATTCTCTTCTCCAGGGATCTTCCTGACCCACGGATTGAACCTGAGTCTCCTGCACTGCAGGCAGGTTCTTTACCATCTGAGCCACCAGGGAAGCCCAACTGTAATATGGCACACACTAAATACTAAATAGCTAATACAGAAGTTCAAAGTGATAATACACATACTCAGAAGAGAGGATCAACACTGAGAGGTGCGTAAGTGTGGAAGAAGCATTTATTATACATTATTTTATCTGACCCATTCAACATTTCAAGGTATACTAAGCAAAAAAAAAAAAAACAAAACTTGCCCATCCATAACCAAATCTATAGGCATCTCAGATTAAATTCTCTGTCTGCTCAGCACCAATTGGAAAACGGCTTGAATAAAATCCAGACTCCGTAATGATCTAGAAAGCTGTAGGAGATCAAGCCCTTGCTAACCTGTCTCTCTTCACCTTGTACCATTTCCTTCCTTGCCCACTACACTCTCTCCAAACCAGCCTCCTTTCAAGTTTCTCAAAATGACCAGTTCTTTCCTACTATGATTTCAAAGTCCCACTGAATGTGTGGTTTGGAAGAACCATCTTGCTAGGGACAAGCAGGTATCTGACGCAGATACATCAAGAGACCCAAGAAGAACTGGGATTCTCCCATGCTTCCTCTGTGTGCAAGCATAAAAAATTTGGCATCAGATTCTAGATAATGTGTTCAGCAAGCATGGAGGCATTTCTAGTTAGGCCTGAACACAAAGCTATATTAAAGGTGAGAACTAAATATCAGGAAAAGTTAAGAAAGATTTATCATCCAAATTTGGTAATGGAAAAATCCTTGTTAGAAGATGAATCTTCCTTTCTCCTGCAGATTTTGCTTACGATTTTAAATGATCTATCTTCAACATCTAAACCACTAATTTCTTCCAGTGGATGAAATGAATAAACAATCAACACAAACACTTCTGTGCTGGGATGGGAAGACTCTGTGTTTTTGTTTTTTCTTTTTAACCAAAAGAGCAAGTTGGCTTGAATTCTTCACTTCTAATACTATGGCTGCTCTTCTAGATTAATTTCTTTCTCATCTGTAGCTTTACTAAATCAAGCACAACTGGGACTGTTCAAACCATTATACGGTTGCTGGAAGAACAAATTGGTCATTTGTCTCTGTGAAAGAAGAGAGCAGTTGAGCATTGGAATAACATGCATACGCACACGTTCATACACATGGAAACAAAGATCTGACTGAATCACAAGTCAGAACCAGACTAATCCTGATCAAAACTCACGTAACAGTGTCTGTAATAACGTGAAATGCCAAAGTACTGCTCTAGGAAGCACAGGCAGCATAAATTAGTGAGGCGCAAAATGGACACTGAAGCACTTCCCTTCCCAGTGAGAAAGGCGCTCAAGCAATTCAAGGATGAAACGGACATGGACAAGACAACCGCCTGAAGAGCATAATTAGCCGGCAGCTCAGAATGTTTTCTAATTCAATTATCAGCCCTATTTATCAGGGCTGGGGGGCACTCTGCTGTGGCGATTTCAATCTGCTCTTGCTGACGTCCATGGAAGACTGCCTGCCAGTCCCTGACGTCACCAGTTGAACAGGCACGACGCAAATGCTGGGTCAATTTTTAATTTTAAAGAGAAAACATCTTAAGTACTCAGGCTGTCTCCATGATTTTTGTCTGTCTCTCCATCCATTCATCCACCCATCCATCCAAACATTGCTAATTTCCGTGAGCCTGCAGTCTGGGCTCCCCGCCAGTTCTCTTTCTTTTTCCAAGCTAATTCCTTCTCTTTTTGCTTCTGTCTCTGTCTCTTGTTCTCCTGCACTTAGTTCAGTGACAGACTTCCACAACCGTCAGAACAGAGCTGGCCTTTCAGAGAAGTCTTTCATTCTGAAGAGAATCTCACAATTCCCTCAAGACTTAACTCTTAGCCATGGTCGGTCCTGAGTCTCATATCAAGCAGTTTAAGAACTGCTTGGCTGATAAGAAGGCTGATAATGCAGCAAAAATGTGGCTGATCTTTAATATTCTTTAATAGAAAATGGGGTGAGAGACAGTACCCTCATGATAAGACAGAGGTAACACTTATCTCTTTTCCAAAGTAGAGAAACATATACGTTAATGTTCCCCTGGAATGCCAGGCCCTTGCAGACAGAACTTACTCTGACCAACTGTTGTACTGCAGCTTTTAGAACAGGCACAGTAGGCTTCCGGTTCAAGATGGCCAAGGAGGACATGTGTTCAACTCCTGCGAGAGCCTTTCAAAATCACAACCAAAATCACAACTAGCTGTTGAACAACCATTGACAGGAGGAGAGAGCCAAAATCACAACCAAATCACAACTAGCTGTTGAACAACCATTGACAGGAGGATGCTGGAACCCAACAAAAAAAGATACCCCACTATGAAAGACAAAGAAGCTGCAGAGAGATGGTAGGAGGGGCACAATCACAATAAAATTGGATTGGTGACCCACAAATTGGAGAACAATAAATACCAAAGAAGCTCTCCCACGCTGTGAAGGTTCTGAATCTCACGTCAGTCTTCCCAGCCTGGGGATCTGACAAAGGGACTGGGAATCCCCAGGGAATCTGACCTTGAAGGCCAGCAGGACTTGATTATAGGACTTTCACAGGACTGGGGAAATCAGACTCCAGGCTTACAGGGCACAGATAAAATCTGGCATGCACCAAGTCCCAGAGGAAAGGAGCACTGACCCCACAGGAGACTGAACAAAACTACCTACTAGTGTTGGAGGGCATCCTGTGGAGGCATGGATTGGCAGGGGCTCACCACAGGGATGGGGGCACTGGCAGCAGCAGTCCTAGAAGGACCCCTTGGTGTTAGCCCTCTTGGAGGTTGCCATTAACCTGACCATAGAGCCCACAGACCCCAGGGCTGGGTTGCCTCAGGCCAAACAACTACCAGGGAGGGAGTGCAACCCCAGACATCAGCAGATAAATAGATTAGAGCTTTACTGAGCAAGGCCCTGCCCACCAAGCCTCTCAGCCTCAGCCATCAGCAGGTAGACAGAAGAAGCAAGAAGCCCAGTCTCACAGCAGCTAAAACAAAAATCATATTACAGAAAGTTAATCACAATGAATCTCCAACACTTTGGCCACCTGATGTGAAGAACTGACTCATTAGAAAAGACTCTGATGCCGGGAAAGATTGAAGGCAGGAGAAGGGGATGACGGAGGATGAGACGGTTGGATGGCATCACTGAGTCGATGGATATGAGTTTGAGCAAGCTACAAGAGATGGTGAAGGAGAAGGAAGCCTGGCATGCTGTAATCCATGGGGTCGCAAAGAGTCGGACATGACTGAGTGCTTGAACAACAATAATCACAGTGAAAAAGCAGAAAGTCATGTCCCAGAAGAAGGGACAAGATAAAATCCCAGAAAAACAACTAAATGAAGTGGAGATAGGCAACTTTCCAGAAAAAGAATTTAGAATAATGATACTGAAGATGATCCAGGATCTTGGGAAAGAGTGGAGGTGAAGATTGAGAAGACGCAAGAAATGTTTACCAAAGACCTGGAAGAACTAAAGAACAAACAAACAGAGATGAATAACACACTAGAAAGAATCAACAGCAGAATAACCGAGGCAGAAGGTTAAATGACCTGGAGGACGGAATGGTGGAAATCATTGCCACAGAACAGAATATAGAAACAAGAATGAAAAGAAATGAAGACAGTCTAAGAGACCTCTGGGATAGCATTAAACACATTCAACATTTGCATTATAGGGGTCCCAGAAGGAAAAGAGAGAGAGAAAGGACCTGAGAAAATATTTGCAGAAATAATAGCTGAACAACTTCCTGAACATGGGAAAGTCCAAGAAGCACAGAGTCCCAGGAAGGATAAACCCAAGGAGGAACACACCGAGACACATAGTAATCAAACTGACAAAAATTAAAGACAGAGATAAAATATTAAAAGCAACAAGGTAAAAACAACAAATAGCATACAAGGGAACTCCCATCAGGCTATCAGCTGATTTCTCAATTGAAACACTCTACAAGCCAGAAGGGAATGGCATGGTATATTTAAAGCGGTGAAAGGGAAGAACCTACAACCAAGAATACTCTACCCAGCAAGACTGTCCTTCAGATTTGATGGAGAAATCAAAAGCTTTCCAGCAATCAAAAGTTAAGAGAATTCAGCACCACCAAACCAGCTTTACCACAAATGCTAAAGGAACATCTTAAGGCAGGAAACGAGAAGGAAAAGCCCTACAGAAAATAAACCAAAACAAGTAAGAAAGTGATAAAAGGATCATATATATCGATAATTACCTTAAATGTAAATGGATTAAATGCCCCAACCAAAAGACATAGACTGGCTGGGCATTTGAAAATGTGTGCATGTATGCACTTCCATTTCCCATATCACTCTGCTTGACCCCCCTCCCAAACTGTATGTAATTATTCTATATTGTTAGGTTAATTATGTTCCCATTATGGCTTGTAAATATAATTCTTTTATTTTTTTGTCTGGCTATTGATTGTGAAAAAACTGATAAACATCCTTTACTATTGTGATTATGTAACTATTTCTCACTTAATACCACTGCGTCATGATCGGTCAACAGACAAATAACAGAATTCTATATTACCAAAACTGCCATTTAATAGAAAACCTGTAATCATTTTTCAAAATCCAGATGTGTATCAGCATTATCTTGGAGTTTTTTGAAAAATAAAAATGCCCGGGTATTGCTTTTTTCCTCCAAAGCTCCAGATATGTTTCTAATGAGCAGCCATGTTTAAAAGCAACTGGACTATCCGATGATCTTTTACTTTTATCCAGTCTGTTTCACTTCTTCCATTTCATAGTCAGTGCTCTCATCTTAGTTTATATTTTCCAATTTCTCCATCTCGCCTTTTCTTTTCTGATGTTCTTTCTCAAGCCTTTACCAAGTGTTGTAGAAAAGCTTTTGTATACGTATATATATAAAGAGAATGTATAATATATATATTTTAGAAAACTTATGAATTTTTGCCTAATTAAACAATTTATGACATTTTGATTCCACTGGCTTGACTTAGTATGAATAGAACGCAAGACTTCTACTTTTAAAAAAATAGATATGCAACAAGCAACAAAGGTTAACTGTATCGCACAGGGAACTATAGTCACTATCTTGTAATAAACTATAATGGAAAATAATTTCAAAAATAATATATGTGTATCTGTATAACTGAATCACCTTGCTGTGTACCTGAAACACTGTTAAGTCAACTATATGTCAATAAAATATGTATATATATTAAGAAAAAAATAATGTGAAGCTCTTCCTCTTCTCTTCTGAAAGAATTCAGTCCTAAAGCCACTGGGCAGGGCGGAGCAAAGTGGGAGTCTTTGGAGCACACATGGGGAACGGGAAGCTGTGGTGGGATGTTAGTGCCATCAACAAAGAGGGCATTCTTTTCTTTCCTAAAAAGTTTTAATCTTTTTTTGGGTGGCAAGGAGGCTTCACATATCCAGGGTTTATAAAACAAAATATGGTCTAAACTAGATGAGAAATACCTATAGGACACAAACTGTACAACCCAAATGGCCTAAATGTCAGTAAAATAATAGCTGGGGAACTGACAGCGACTGAAGGAACAGGAAGAGGAGAGACTAGAGACGAGACCATGGAGAATGCGCAAGACCCTGATGAAGAGGAGAGAAGCGCTCAAATCCATTACGATATGACGTTTCATACCATCTTCTGGTTCCTACTTCCTTTACGGCCTCGTTTGTTACCCGCTCCAGCCTCTCATTTTGTACCCCAGAAACACAGAACTACTTGCGCCCTGCCATTTCTTACCTAGCAAACAGAATATTCATGCAAAAGGTCAAGAAACCTCTCTGGGTTTCAGTTTACACAAAATTTGCTAAATCGTCATCACCCATGTGACCAGAATGACCCTGTTTTCAGAGGGCATGTCCACAGACCCTGAACATTCAATGAACACATTCACGGTTTTGACACTTCGGCAGCGACCTCCAAATCCACACTGTGTAATGACTTGGAAGTTTGCTGAGGCACAAACGGGGATCACGTCACTGTGAGACACGTGTACGGGGTGGATCATTTCACTGATGTGTGGCCTTGGCCAATCAGTATAACCTCTGGACAGTATAACCTCTTGACCAGTCACCTTTCACCAATATTCAGCATGAGGGGATTGAGAAAGAACTGGTATTAAGCAAGCGGTCATTTTCTGACCTTCAGTCCCACTAAGTTTGCTGGAGAAAAGCTCATGAGCGGCCCTTTCCCATCTGATAGCTCCTGAGATGTGAAGGTACCACGTGCTCCATCCACATTCCTGCAGAGAAGACACTGAACGGTGCTCAGGAAGGGGTTTGCCCCTACTCTCTGGACCCTCATCTGAGCTACTTCTCTGTGACAAACAGTAAGTGGCACTGGAGGCCACAGCAGGCTGACGGTTCTGGCAAGTTTTACAGAGGGGAAATAATGAGTATACTCTGAAATAACTCAACAATCTTTTTTTCTTTTTTTTTAGCTTAAAAAAAAAAAAAAGCCATCTATTATTTCTCTCAAATCCGTGGCTAACTGATGGGCTTTCTGTTTCACCAGGCTTTGGCTGGAATGCTCATGGCCGGCCGTGGGCTGCAAGTTCAGCTAGTGCTACAGGCTTCAGACCTCCTTCATGTGGGCTCCTCTCTGCACACAGTCTGTGGCTTTTCTTAAGGGGTAGAGCCTGGGTCTTAAGAAGGAGCACTCCAGCAGACAGGAAATAGAAGCCAATCAGCTCCTCAGCGATCTTTATTTTACCAAATAAGGGCATGAGATGGAGAAGGAATTGGCAACCCACTCCAGTATTCTTGCCGGGAGAATCCCATGGACAGAGGAGCCTGGCAGGGTACAGTCCATGGGGTCGCAAGAGTCGGACATGACTGAGTGACTAAGGACACAAGCACACACAAGGGCATGAGAAGCTTCTGAAGAAATTCTTATTTCATCTTTTCCCTTTATGCAACATCAAATAATTGATAAATATTTTCTAAGACCCTAATATGTGCTAGGAGTTGTGAGAGTCAACAAGAGATGTTCTAACTCTCAAGAAACTGAGAATACATGTCTCTGATGATGCCAGTTGCTTGGCCGAAGCTAGCAGAAAGTGGTGGGATTCTAAGACACTGTATATATGCATGTGTCAAGCCTGAGAGGCTCTTGCAGCATGGACCTGAGGCTCAGACAGTCTGTCTCCAGAGAACTAACTTCACAACAAGGCAAAGTAGACCCTCTGAGCTTTGGGAAAAAAAGAAAAGGGTTTATTCTCCTTGCAAGTGTTAGCACACAATGATTAAGCAGTCGAAGAATACAATGGGCAAAACAGAGTGTGTTCTGAAGCCAAATCTAGCCTGAGGTAGTAGTGCTGCCAGGCGAAGGGTCTAAGGAAACCATCTGGGGAGAAGGAAACAGGGACACCCCCAGACTGGTAAAGAAAGGGAAAGCGTAAGAGAACAATGAGGATAAGGAATGACAAAAGTATGAGAACTCTGACGGCTTTTCCCTTACAGTTTCTCAGTATTCTTGGCAAAGACAAAGGAGCTGAAGGCAACGCTGTGACTGACGTGCGGGGAACAGACAAGAGCACTTCAATCACGGGTTAGGAGGGAGACCCAATTCCACTGAAAGGATCTGAACACCATGTGAAGCACGTCCAACCGCTGGCCTGGAGCCAAACTCTGCCAGGGGGTGCAGCCTCCCTTTCCACCTGGGTAGCAAGAAGCTGCAGATGGGAACAGCCTGCTGGACTATTTTGGGCGCCATATGTCTCTTCTGCAAGAAATCGCCTTCAAAAAAGGTTTTTTTTTTCCCCCCCAAATTGTCTAATTTGGATGAAGAACAGCATCAAAAGAGCAGTGATGTTTTAAAAACATGTCCATAAATTCTTTGACAATCTTTCCATCAACAGGGGAGATCTAATTCCTCTCCCCTTGACCATGGGCTATTAGACTGGCTTGCTTTCAATGAAAACAATGAGGTGGGAGTGATACTGTGTGAATTCCAAGGCTAGGTCATAAAAGCTACACTGCTCTTCAGATTCTAGCTCCTGGAAGCCAGCCACCATGCTATGAGGAAGCACAGGCCACATGGAGAAGCCACGTTAGATGTTTTGGCCAAGTGTCCCAGCTGAGAGCTAACCAGTAGCCAGCATTCACTGTCAGATGTGTGGGAAAGCCCTTAAGGGGCTTCCCAGGTGGTGCTAGTGGTAAAGAACCCGCCTGCCAATGAAGGAGACTTAAGAGACGTAAGTTTGATCCCTGGGTTGGGAAGATCCCCTGGAGGAGGGCATGACAACCCACTCCAGTATTCTTGCCTGGAGAATCCCATGAACAGAGTAGCCTGGCAGGCTGCAGTCCATAGGGTCACACAGAGTTGGACACGACTGAAGCAACTTAACAAGCACACACACACGTAAAGCCTTTGGAATGCCCCAGTGCCAACCACCATCTGATGGGCAATGCATAAGAACCCCGAGAAGCTGGAGAATGGCCCACTGAGCCCAGTGAGTCCCCAGAACCGTGAGATAAAACAATAATAAATTACTGTTGCCTTTTAATAACACTAAGTTTGGGATGCAGCAATAACTGGGACAAGAGTTTACAATTAGTGTTCACTTTACAGTGATTTTCCAATGGTCTTCTTATCTTTCGGAAACAAACAGTTCTGCTTGTGCTGGGGTTAGAGTTGGGACATGATGGCTGCTATCCACGAGACAATGACACAGAACCGAACTGGATTCAGCACCATGGCCTCACAGCTGCTGGGTTCACTTCCTGGATGCTAAAAGGGAAGTAACAGTCTCAGCGGAAAGCCTCCATGAGGATCTTGTGCTGGACACTGAAAGAACACAAGTATTATATGCAATCACCACAACACTCACCCGGCCCTACAGAAATCTGCTGACGAGTAAAGGCCCCTCGCCTACCACACCAGCTGAAGATGTTATGTTCTAACTCTTCGCTTGCATCTACCTGTAATTATACATTGGGCAGGCTTTGAAATCCTGCCCTACTAACTGTCCCCAAATTATCTCACATCCTTCGTCAGGCAAGCCTAAAATTCAGTTGGATGAGGCCAATGGGTTCCAAAATGGGGACGAATAAAATATCACAATCCAAAAATCAAAGGTGAAGGCAAAGACAGTAAAACAGAAGGGACCCACAATGAAGGAGGAAAAAATGGGTGGAAAGTGGCTGCAAAGCAGTGGGCCGGGCCTCCCGACTTGTTTCTAAAGCTACAAACAGGCTCTGCTGCTCAGCAGGCCAACTCCAACATCCTGGAGAGGCATTCCCCACCAGACTCCCTCAGCCAAACACTCTCTCCATCCTTAGAAAGGAACCCACAATCCAGCTGAGTTACTGCAACAGTCTCCCTTCACTCCTCTCTGGGGAATCTCAGAGTAACCATTACATCCACCCACTTGTCCAACTATTTTATACAAGTAGCCATTATATCATGCTTCAAAGAAAGAAAGAAAACAAAAAAATCTGCTTATTTTAGAAAGTATGTAATATGAGATGTCCATCGGCTGACAAATGTGTCTGGTTTAAAAAGTGATATGTCAACGAGTTTAGCCCCCATATCTTGGAAGTTTGATAAATGCTAATAATATTAGCCAGACACAGACACAGCAAACTTAGGGAGAGGAAGTTGCAGCTCTGGTACCAGTCATGTGCGGGAGGAGACTAGAAAATGGTTATCAAGATCTTGTGCCTGATGGAGGGGACACAGGTATACCTATGACTAATTCATACCGCTACATGGCAGAAACCATCCCAATACTGTAAAGTCATTATGCTCCAAGTAAAATTTAAGAATTAAATAAAAATCTTACGTCTAGATCTTCTCTCCAACTAATGTGGTCCGGCCTCTCCAGTCCTCTGATAAAGCAAAGAAGTCTAACAGGAAGAGCACAGGTGGGCATCTGGGTGGCCATTCTCCCAGACAGGTTTACAATGTTCAGCCCTCTTTGTGATTCCTTCTCCAACAGTCCGACAGAAAACTCGGCTTATCGTCCAACAATTTCAGCAGAAAACACGCCTCTTCACATATTCACAGACATTTAGAATTCCTAAATTTGCACCAGGCACAGTACTGTCCTAATAATTTTAGGTTGCTTCCCCTGGGGTTGAGTCTCCCCTGGCACACACTCAAGAGTATGATTTTTCTACCTGCTGGTACTGTCTTCAAACTAGCTTCACCGCTTTCCTTTCAGACAGCTAAGGCCCAATCCAGGCTACGGCACCAAGGAACGTCTGAAAATTAAATAAGTAACCAATGGGCAGACCCAATGGTAAACGTGGACCGACCATAACCATGCACTCCGCTCTCCAGTCCTGCTTTCTGGGATAAGCTCTCATACTCCAGTCACATTACAACAGGATGGCCACCTATCTCAACTCACCCAGGGCAGGGTCCCTTTTACTTTCAAAAGTGTTCTCATTTGGATACTATATTACAGATCACTCCAACTAAAAGCAAATTTAAACCAAAGAGGTAAATTAGGCTTTCCTCTATGGACCCTCGGGTCCCCTCATTTAACAGGCCTTCTTTTACTTTTTCCACTTGTGTTCATGATTCCTTCTTCTTGAATTACAGATACGATTCTGCCCTCTTTACCACGAATACAAATCCTTTTTCTTGTACACTTGGGCTAAGCACCACCTTCTCCAGGAGACCTTCCTAGTACACTCTAACCTCCACAGAGCTCTCCTTTCTTTGGAGTTTTAGCACACCACCCGGCACCTTCTATGGTCTTAATGTCTTCTCTGGTAGCTCAGACGGTAAATAATCTGCCTGCAGTGCAGGAGACCCAGGTTCGATCTTTGGGTCAGGAAGATCCCCTGGAGAAGGGAATGGCTACCCACTCCAGGATTCTTGCCTGGAGAATCCCATAGACAGAGGAGCTTGGGGGGCTACAGTCCATGGGGTCACAAAGAGTCAGACACCACTGAGCGACTAACACTTTCACATGGTCTTAGTACTATTTTCAAGGTGTTTACGTGTAATTACAAAAAGTGAAAGTGAAGTCCCTCAGTTGTGTCCGACTCTTTGCAACCCCATGGACTATAAGCCCCCCAGGCTCCTCTGTCCATGGGATTTTCCAGGCAAAAACACTGGAGTGGGTTGCCATTTCCTTCTCCAGGGGAATCTTCCTGACCCAGGGATTGAACTCAGGTCTCCCACATTGCAGGTAGACTCTTGTTCTTTCACCATCTGAGTCACCAGGGAATCCCTACAAAATTTTACAAAAGGAACTACAAAAGTTGTAAATTATTCAAAGGTAAAAATCTGTGTCTAACTGCTTCTTTCATAACCCCTAAATAATCTAGTGCTGTGACAAGAACATTATAGCTTCTCAATAAATATTTTCTGATTTCCAAACCTGCTTAACCAGCTGGCTTCAGGACATAAAAGCAGACTCCAGGGCGTCTCCTTCTCTCTGAGCACCCTGTACTTTTCTCTTAAAGTACCTAACAGGGCTGTAATTCTAGACTGATCTAGATGGTTATTTGTTTAATGCTAGCCTCCCCATTATACTGTAGGGCTCAAGAGGACAGAGAGTTTGTGTTCACCGTCATATACACTTAAGATCCATCACAGTTCCTGACAGTGTTCAAAAATACCTGCTGATTAAATGGATGTCAGATGGCTAGAAAGATAGAGAGATGGATAAAGGAAGGGAAAAAAAAATGATCTCAAAGTGAACTCTAAAGAAAGCAGATTTCTACTTCAGGGGCTTGGGCTTCCCTGGTGGCTCAATGGTAAAGAATCTGCTTGCCAGTGCAGGAGACATGGGTTTGATCCCTGGTCTGAGAAGGTCCCACACGCCACAGAGCAGCTAAGTTCCAGGTGCCACCGCTACTGAGCCTGTGCTCTAAAGCCTGGGAGCTGCAACTACTGAGCCCACATGCCGCAGCTGCCCAGGCCTGTGCACCCGAGAGCCTGTGCTCCACAGGAGAAGCCGCTACACTGAGAAGCCTGCACACTGCAACTCGAGAGTGGCCCACTCGCCGCAACTCGAGCAAAGCCCTCGCAGCAACAAAGACCCAGTGCAGCCAAAAACAGACGCATTTTTAAAAAATTAAAGAAAATAAATTTCAGGGACTTAAACATTTGAGAAACTGTCACAGGCTTGTGAAAACCCTTCCTCAGGAAGAGCTAGATAACAGCTAGGCCTGCAGCCCACCTGATCTAGGGTCTAAGACATGAGGGACTATTACACGTGGATAGTGCCTTTCTCTTCCCTGTTACATAAACTGCTAAAGTACAGAAACCATTGTTTCATGAAGACAGAGGGAATGTAAAAGCCCCATTTGAGAGGCTCAAAGACATCCCAGGGTCGAGTTCTCAAGGGCATCTCATGCACCACCTCAGAGGGGTATCTCTGAGGCACATCGCCTCCCATAGTACAGCCCAATTTAACTGGCCCAAAGTCAGCAACATCAGATGTCACAGTGCTGACAGTTACACACTGCTGTGGCAAAGGGCACTGGAAGATCCTGCTGTTTTTGCAGTTGGGTCAGTACATACTAGGAATGGCTGAGCAAGAGAAATGTAAAGAAAATCAACATAACTTTGGAGCTTCAGGCAGCCTGCTAATTAATAGGAAGGCCTGATATTTATATAACGCTTTAGAATTTAAAAACACTTTCGTATTTCAGCTCTCCTTTAATCCTTCCAACATTCCCATAAAATATATAAAATATTATCTCTGTTTTACTGATATCGAAGTGTGGGAACAGACAGGAACAACAGCAAGTAACCAGGACTGAATGCACATGTCTTCTGACCTCCTGTTCTTTCCATTATACTTCACATACTTTCAAATAAACTTCCATTATGCTTTGCATATCTTCAAGAAATCTGTAACCAACAGATTTCTTTTTTTTCTCAGCACATGGTCATGAAAAGACTGCCAGTTTAGGGAAAAGAGTACAACTTATGGGAAATCAAAAACCTCTGAAGGCATTCTCCAGGGGTCTTCTCCTTTCCTCCACCTCCACTGGACATGTGCTCGATGTTAAATGAAGTGGCACCAGGGACCAACAGGAGAGACAGGACGTACAATGGGATAAGCTTAGAGTCCTGTCTCTCTGGCAAGTGCTGCTCAACGTGTGAAAGCTTCTGGTCACGGAACAGCCCAGCTAGAGAAAGCAAACCGTAACAGTGACCAGCACCGCATTTCTAATAGAGCAAAGGAAAATATTAAAAGCTTGATCAAGGCCACTGGAGAAAATTGTGGGCTTCTGGGATCCAAACTTTGGCCTGATCCTTTTCTGCAAAAATGTGTCTCCTGAGTCCATTCATCCTTTGCAGCTGAGTTCACTTCCTCGTCACCTCTCATCTAGTCAAGCAGAATAGCCTCCCAGCTTGTTTGTATGCCTCCCACCTTCCCACCTTCCAGTCTACCTCCCATAGCGGAGCCAGTGGAATCTTCAGATGTCATGTCCTCTTGGCATCTTCCTTGGTCTCACCCATTCTAGCCTTTTGGAGCTAACCCCTCCCTCTCACGCCCCAGTAGCTCCTCTCTGAACTACGGTGCATCTCCCCGGGTAAACTAAAAACTCCCAAGGCAGTGGTCTTGTCTGCACACAGTCTATAAAGTCTTATATGCAGAAGGTGGCCAATGAATGTCTATCAAACTGAGCCTATCAAACTACGCCTTATTTCTGCCCTTAAAATCTAGCTGCTTAGGGAAGCAGATGTTCAGTGGGGAGCAGCAAATAGTATCTCTGGGAAAGGCTCTCATATTTCACGGGCTCCCAATGTGTCCCCCGCTCCCACTAACTGAGGAGAGTGCTGACCAGAGGGCCCTGGAGGAGCGATGCTCGGCCACATCACTGAGTGACAGTGTGGTCACCTCCGTCACTCTCTGCTCGCCACAAGGCAGGTGAGAAGGTGCCCAGCACCGTCTGCTCTTCCCTCAGAAGATTTCCAGTTCTCCGGTGAGTGGTGTACAAGCATCAGGCTTCTTTGCCTTAAACAGGTTCTCAGTTCATGTCTACCAGCTGCTGGGCCCAGGGGCTACCAAAAGGGGAAATGGGAAGATGAGGAACTTTTCCCACTCCAATCCTTTAAGACCAAAAGGAAAAAAAAAAAGTTGCTTCAAAAATACTCCCTTGCCCCATTTGCTATAAAGAGAATTTATTCTGTGACCAAGGTACTGCTGGTCAGTATCCGTCAGCCATTGCTTCCCTTTGTTAACAGGAAGGCTGTTAGGGATCCACTGACCCTCCTGGGCTGGAGATCTTTTCAGGCCCAGATCTCATGTCGTCATAGTTTTCTCAACTCAAAAATGAAGCCACGACAGTGACCTGCTCTCCAAACACTGTATCAAATAACAAGTCAGGCACCAAGAGAATATGTATGATGCAGAGAAATTCATACCTTGGCTGCTGCTTGAAAGAGAATTTCAAGTTCCCTCCTACTACTGTTCTGATTCTGACAGGTTTTTTGAGTATCGGGTCATGATCCTATCACCTGTCACGGTCTCCCACTCCAATGCCTACCCCCACACCCTCCTTACTCACTCAAGGACCTGATGATTGATCTTTTCTATTGTTTTCTTCATCTCTATTTCACTTATTTCTGCTCTGATCTTTATGACTTCTTTCCTTCTAGTAACTTTGGGCTTTGTTCTTTCTCTAGCTGCTTTAGATGTAAGGTTAGGTTGTTTGAGGTTCTTGTTTCCCAAGGCAAGATTGTATCGCTATAAACTTCCCTCTGAGAACTGCTTTTGCTGCATCCCATGGGTTTGGGGTCATTATGTTTTTGTGGTCATTTGTCTCCAGGTATTTTCTGATTTCCTCTTTGATTTCTCCAGTGTTTATTAGCATATTGTTTAGCCTTCACGTGCTTATGTTTTTAACAGTTTTCTTGTAATTGATTTCTAATTTCACAGCGTTGTGGTTGGAAAAGATAATTGACATGATTTCAACTTTCCTGAATTTACTGAGGCTCGTTTTGTGGTCCAGAATGTGATCAACCCTGGAGAATATTCTGTGTGCACTTGAGAAGAATGTGTATTCAGCTACTTTTGGATGGAATGCTCTATAAATATCAAGTAAGTCCATCTGGTCCATTAATGAAAGTGGGTGTTAAAAGTCCCCCACTATTATTGTGTTACTGTTGATTTCTCCTTTTATGGTTGCTATTAGGTTGCTGTAAACGTAATCATGGTTTTGGATTGTGAATTTTAAATAACTAGGCTCAAACACACACTTATTAATCAAAATAGGAACCATTACAATCAACACATTTCTGCCAATGAGAAATGTTTGCTTATTCCTGTAGCATAAAAATCTGTTCTTCAGGATTTAACGAACTCTTAGAAAACATTTTCTGCATCCTGTTGGTTGTAAAAGCATTTTGCCTGCAAAAAGTTGTCAAGATGCTTGAACAAGGGGTAGCCAGTTGGTGAGAGGTCAGGTGGATGTGGAGGATGAAGCAAAACTTTGAAGCCCAATTCGTTCAGTTTTTGAAGTGATGGTTGTGTGACCTGTGGTCAGGCACTGTCATGGAGAAGAACTGGCCCTTTCTATTGACAACTGGAGGCTGGAGGTGTTGCAGTTTTTGGTGTATCTCATTGATCTGCTGAGCATACTTCTCAGATGTAATGGCTTCCTTGGGATTCAGGAAGCTGTAGTGGATCAGACAGAAAGCAGACCCCCATGACCTTGTGACCATGACCTTTTTTGGTGCAAGTTTGTCTTGGGGAAGTGCTTGGGAGCTTCTTCTCAGTCCAGCCACTGAGCTGGTCATCACCAGTTGTCATATACGATCGACTTTTTGTCACATGTCACAATTCAATCGAGAAATGATTTGCAGTTGTTGCATAGAATAAAAGAAGATGACACTTCACAACAACAATTTTTTCGGACTTCCGGTCAGTTCACGAGGCACCCACTTATCAAGCTTTTTCACCCTTTTCAATTTGCTTCAAAAGCCGAACGACCATAGAATGGTTGACACTGAGTTCCTCGGCAACTTCTCGTGTAGTTGTAAGAACATAAGCTTCAATAATGGCTCTCAACTGTCATTATCAACTTCTGATTGGTAAAGGCCAGCCACTAAGCTCCTCATCTTCAAGGCTCTCATCTCCTTTGCAAAAGTTCTGGAACCACCACAGCACTGTAGGTTCATTAGCAGTTCCTGGGCTAAATGTGTTGCTGATGTTGCAAGTTGTCTCTGCTTCTTTACGACCCATTTTGAACTCAAGAAAATCACCCAAATTTGCTTTTTGTCTAACAGTATACCCATAGTCTAAAATAAACAGCAAGTACTAAGTCATTAGCAAAAAAAAAAAAAAGAAGCAAGAAATGTGCATTAAAATGATGTCTAACTTAACCACATTTATAATGTATTCCAATATCAAATGGCAAATTTCAACAATGCAAAAATCGCAGTTACTTTTGCACCAACCTAAACAGTATTAATTTTTGCCTTTAAGTTGAGGTGTTCCTATGTTGTGCATATATAGTTAAAACTGTTATAGCTGCTTCTTCTTGGATTGATCCTTTGATCACTATGTAGGGTCCTTCTTTGTCTTTTGTACTAGATCTTTATTTTAAAGTCTATTTTGTCTGCTATGATGTTGCTACTCCAGCTTTTTTTTGATTTCCATTTGAATGGAATGCATTTTTCCATCCCCTCACTTTCAGTTCTGTATGTGTCCCTTGATCTGAAGTGGGTGTCTTGTAGACAGCATATATGTGGCCTTGTTTTTGTCATCCATTCAGCCAGTCTACGTCTTTTGGTTGGAGCCTTTAATCTGTTTCAGTTCAGTTCAGTCGCTCAGTCATGTCCAACTCTTTGAGACCCCATGAACCACCGCACTTCAGGCCTCCATGTCCATCACCAACTCCTGGAGATTACCCAAACTCATGTCCATTGAGTCGGTGATGCCATCTAACCATCTCATCCTCTGTTGTCCCCTTCTCTTCCTGCCTTAAATCTTTCCAAACATCAGGGTCTTTTCAAATGAGTCAGCTCTTTGTATCAGGTGGCCAAAATATTGGCGTTTCAAATCTCCAGTAGCATATTGGGCACCTACTGACCTGGGGAGTTCATCTTTCAGTGTCCTATCTTTTTGCCTTTTCATACTGTTCATGGGGTTCTCAAGGCAAGAATACTGAAGCAGTTTGCCATTCCCTTCTCCAGTGGGCCACATTTTGTCAGACCTCTCCACCATGACCCCTCTGTCTTGGGTGGCCCCACACAGCATGGCTTAGTTTCATTGAGTTAGACAAGCTGTGGTCCGTGTGATCAGATTGGCTAGTTGTCTGTGATTGTGGTTCCAGTCTGCCCTCTGATGCCCTCTCTCAGTGTCTACCGTCTTACTTGGGTGTCTCTTACCTTGGACGAGGGGTATCTCTTCACAGCCGCTCCCACAAAGCACAGCCACTGCTCCTCACCTTGGATGTAGGATAGCTCCTCTTGGCCGCTGCCCCCACACACGGTAGCTCTTAAGGTAATTATCAATATCTATGTTCTTACTGCCACTTTGTTAACTGTTTTGGATTTGTTTTTGTGGGTCTTTTTTCTTCCTTTCTTTTGTTCCTTTCACTTTGATTTGATGATTGACTTTTACTGTTGTGTTTTGATTCCGTGTGTGTGTGTGTGTGTATCTACTGTAGCTTTCAAGTTTGCAGTTACCAGAAGGCTTTGGTAGAGCAATCTATATATAAACAATAGTGTTTTAACTTGCTCATCTTTGAATACCAAATGCATTTCCAGTATCCTGCATTTGTGTTCTCCTCTTCTCATAGTTTGATATCCTATTTGTGCGCAGGTGATTTCTTACTTACCTTTACTGTATGTTTGCCTTTACTGGTGAGCTTTTCCATTTGTAATTTTCTTGTTTCTAGTTGCAGCCTTTTTATTCCCAGAGAAGTTCTTTTAGAATTTGTTGCAAAGCTGTTTTGGTGGTGCTGAATTCTCTGAGTTTTTGCTTGTCTGTAAAGGTTTTGATTTCACCATCCAATCTGACAGCCTTTCTGGGTAGAGTATTCTCGGTTGTTGGTTCTTCCTTTTCATCACTTTAAATATATCCTGCCACTCCCTTCTGGTCTGCAAAGTTTCTGCTGAGAAATCAGCTGATAACCTTATGGGAGTTCCCCTGTGTATTATCTGGTACTCTTCCTTTGTTGCTTTTAATACTTTTTCTTTGTCTATAATGTTTATTAATTTGATCACTATGTGTCTCAGTGTGTTCTTCCTTGGGTTTATCCTGCCTAGGCCTCTCTGCAATTTCTAGACTTGGATAATTGTTTCCTTTCCCATGTTAGGAAAGTTCTCAGTTATTATATTATCTCTTCAAATATCTTCTTAGATATGTTCTCTTTCTCTTCTTCTGTGATCCCTATAATGCAAATGTTGGTGTATTTAATGTCATCCCAGGGGTCTCTTAAACTGTCTTTTCTTTTCATTTTTTTTTCTTTATTCTACTCCACAGCAGTGATTTCTACCATTCTGTCTTCTAGGTCACTGATCTGTTCTTCTGCCTCAATTATTCTGCTACTGATTCCTTCTAGTGTATTCTTTATTTCAATTAGTATATTGTTCATCTGTTTGTTTTTTAGTTCTTCTATGTCTTAGTTAAACATTTTTTGTATCTTCTCAATCTTTGGCTCCATTCTTTTCCCATGATCTTGGATCATATTTCCTATCATTATTCTTAAATTCTTTTTCAGGTAGATTGCCTATCTCCACTTTACTTAGTTGTTTGGGATTTTATCTTGTTCCTTCATCTGGGACATATTCCTCTACCATCTCACTTTGTCTAACTTTCTGTGATTGTGATTTCCGTTCCACAGGCTGCAGGGTTGCAGTTCTTCTAGCGCCTGCTGTCTGTCCTCTGGTGGATGAGACTGTCTTAAGAGGCTTGTGCAGGTTTCCCAGTTGGGGGGACTGGTACCTGCCTACTGGTGGGTGGAGCTGGGGCTTGTCCCTCTGGTGGGAAGGGCCATATCCGCGGGTGTGTTTATTATCAGGCAGCTGTTTGTTCAGGACGACTTTAAGCAGACTGCCTGCTGATGGATGGGGCTGTGTTCCCACCCTGTTGGTTGTCTGGCCTGAGGAGTCTAAGCACTGGAGCCTACAGGCTGTTGGGTGGGGCCAGGTCTTATAAAGTGGCAGCCTCCTAGAGGACTCATGCCAATGAGCAATTGTCAGACCCATGCCACCAGTGTCCCTGTCCCTCCAGTGAGCCATAGCTTCCCCTGCCTCCACAGGAGACCCTCCAACACTAGCAGGTAAGTCTGGCCCAGTCTCTTATGAGGTCCCTGCATTTTTCCCTGGATCCGGATGCCCATAACACCCCGTGTATGCCCTCCAAGAAGGGAGTTTCTGTTTTCTCCAGTCCTGTGGAATTCCTGTGCTCAAATACCACTGGTCTCCAAAGTCAGATTCTCTGGGGGCTCCTCCTCCTGCTGCTAGACCCCTGGGCTGGGCAGTCCAATGTGAGGCTCACAAAGTTCACTTCTGTGGGAGAACTTCTATGGTATAATTATTTTCCAGTTTGTAGGTCACCTACCTGGTGTCTATGGGATTTGAGTTTATCGTGATTGTGCCCCTCCTGCCATCTCGTTGTGGCTTCTTCTTGTCTTTGGTTGTAGGGTATCTCTTTTGGTAGGTTTCAGCGATTCTTTTTGTCAGTGACTGTTTAGCAGTTAGTTATGACTTCGGTATTTTCATAAGAGGGGCTGAGCATACGTCCCTCTACTCCACCACCTTGCTGCGTTTCTCCTGCCATTTTTGCTTCAATCCCTCTAATCTCTCAAATTCTATGCCGCCACCACTCCACCAAAATTGCTTTTATCAACTGTCAAATCCAATGGACAGTTGTTATTCTTCACCTTATTTATCAGTAGATTCTGATCATTCTCTCTTCCTGAAAATATTTTCTTCCCTGTTTCTGAGTCCCAAATCTGCCTCTCAAGACCTGGTCCTTCACCCTTTGGTTTTTACTTGACCTCTTGGATCCTGGGCTTTGCCTATGAGACCTCCTTGGACCTCCTTCAGCTTTAATTTCCTTGAACTTCAACTGTCTGTCTACCTGGATCTGGGCCCACAGACAACCTATACCTTCTAATTCTCTCCCATTTATTACTGCTTTACCTGAACATCCTGACTCCCCTCTTATCATGAATTCTGAGGCCTTTCTGAAGAGCTAGTCAAGATCTAGTCTATTTGTTTCCTTTACTTAAGATGTAGTAAGGCCTGGCCTCATCTCTGACTGAGCTTTGAGCCCAAAAATAATTGATATGAATTTCTAGCTCCACAAAGAACACAGTCAATCTTCCTAACAGTATTAGAAAACTCTGGTTAAGAAATCTGAAGTTTATTGTCAAAAATACTCAATGTCAAACATTTTGTGTTTTCTTCAGTGGATCTATCTGTTTATAGATTCTTTTATTTGGATGATACCAGAATATACTTTGCATTCTGATGCCTAGAAAAGGACAGCACTCTTTTAGATTTCTCAGGGAACTGGACACAGATAAAATAAATGGATACTAGAGTTAGCCCAGGACTGGAAGTTATTCAATCCCAGATTCCAATTTTCATCCTTATTAGTCCTAGTACATTTCTTAGGATTAAAGCCACATACCTAGAAGCATCAAGGAATGGTCTGTAGGCCAAGTTGATCCATTCTTCTCTATTTGATGAATATTTTGGCTCCCGGGGTGTTTCTCTCATGGTGTCCAAATCCACTAAATAATGGCATTTACTGATGTCAATCTGTAATGGAGAAAGATGAACTCTCATCAGGAATTGCAAAGATCCTTTCAGGGTAAGAAAGATAAATTGTAACCCTAAGAATTCAGGCAGGGTTTTAGAAGCACAAACATCAAAGTTCTCAGATGTTATCAGTGCTCTCTTAGCTCAGATAAGAGTGCTGGGTGTTAGGGTATTATTTAGGTTCCTGGGGGGAGGGAGGAGACATCAACTCACCCAGCCAAATATATATGTAAGCTTTGGGAGTTTTGACTCCAGTTTGGGCATGAAGTCTCTCTAGCCTCACAAACACTTCTGAAGCTAGCAAGAGTCCACAACCTACTTAAAAAACTTTCTTTTGTGGCTCACGATTGCTCCCTTCCAAACTATCACCTTTTGTTTCAGAGATTGAGAGGCCTGATCAAACAAAAATGATAGTGTGTGAGAAGCCCCGTCTCTGCTGCCAGAGCCAGCTGGGTCGCTGTATACCTCACAAGTAGTTCAAAGACATCATGCACATTGTTTCCTTCAAACTTCAACAGAACTGACAGAGACACAAGAACTGTCCCTGCAACAAAAGATCAGTAAAGCAGATACAAGAACTGCAAGAGTAGAGATTATGAAATGTATATAGTAACTACTGGCAAAACTAGAGTCGTCCAGTTGCTCACAATACGGATACATCAGAGGATCACTCATACTCATAAGAAATTATTAATGCATTTAATTTAAAACCCTGTTGGTACTGTGCTTCTCACAAAATTGATTAATCCAACTGAACATGCTACAAAATCTGTAGGATACTTTTGCAGTTAAATGGTTCATCTCGAACTATTCCTCCTCTCATCTCAAAGCAAGGGGAGAAGTTTTTAAGCCTTTTTAATAATAATAATTAAAAAAAATGTAGACTTAAAAAAAATTCAATACACACACACCAATGTTTATAGCAACACTATTTAAAATAGCCCAAATATGGAAGCACCTAAGTGTTCATCAACAGATAAAGGGGTAAAGAAGATGTTGTATATCATTCAGCCATAAATAAGAATGAAATAGTGCCATTTGCAGCAATAGGGATGGACCCAGAGATTATCATAAGTGAAGTAAGTCAGAGAAAGATGAACATTATATGATATCATTTACACGTGGAATCTAAAAAATACTAATGAACTTATTTACAAACCAGAAATAGGCTCACAGACATAGAAAACAAATGTATGGTTTATAAAGGAAGAAGGGTGGCAGAGGGATAAATTAGGAGTATGTGATTAACAGGTACACACTACTATATATAAGATAAACAACAAGGATTTATTGCATAGCATAGGGAACTATATGCAGTATCTTATAATACCCTATAATGTGAAAGATTCTGAAAAGAATGTGTGTGTATGTCTGTGTGTGAATCACCTGTTGTATACCCAAAGTGGAAGTCGCTCAGTCATGTCTGACTCTTTGCGACCCCATGGACTATAGAGCCCATAGAATGCTCCAGGCCAGAATGCTGGAGTGGGTAGCCAGTCCCTTCTCCAGGGAATTTTCCCAACCCAGGGATCAAATCCAGGTCTCCCTCATTGCAGGCAGATTCTTTACCAGCTGAGTCACCAGGGAAGCCAGTATACCCCAAACTAGTACAATATTGTAAATCAACCACAGTTCAAAAAAATATGATACACAAGTTTCTATGATGTTAAATAAAAGCCCAAAGATGGAGAACATCACTGTGACATGATTTATAATAAATATTCTTGGGGGGTCTTTTTCCAAGGTTTCTGACAGCTCCCCAAACCCTGGTAATTTCCTAGGCAATAAGAGCAATGGGAGCATTTTTTGTTAAAATGTTTGGCCTCTTATCTTCAGTTCCTGATATCTCTTCAAAGCAATAATGGTGAGTGGAATGTCTTGTTATTCATAGCTAGCCCCTATGTACCACAACTGAGCTTAGGTTAATGGGGTGACTTTTGGAAATCCCCTAGAGATGGCAGGGGGTGCTAGTCACCAGATGAACTAACCATGTGAATAGAATGTTTGTCTTTCCAATCACCAGAGGAGGGGTAAAGGGCTGGAGACAGCCAGTGATTTAATTAATCATTCCTGTGTCAGGACACCTCCATAAAACCCTGAAAGCCTACGTTTAGAAAACTTCCAGGTTGGTGAACGCTTGGAGATTCGGGAAGGGTGCTGAACGTGGAAAGAGCATGAAGACCCGAACTCTTCCCTCATATCTTGCCCTATTCATCTCTTCCATCTGGCTGTTCCCGGATTATATCCTTTTACAGTAAACCAGTTCTCTAGTAAGTAAAATGTTTCTCTGTGTGTGATACTCTAGCAAATTAATCAAACCCAAGGAGAGGGTCGTGGGAGACTCTGCTTGACACCGAGTCAATCAGAATTACAAGGAACAACCTGGACTTACAACCAGCAGCTGAAGTCCAAGAAGGGGGTCATGGCCCCAGTCTGTCACCAGCCAGTCAGAAACAGGTACCAGCCTGGGCTTGAGATTGGCATCTGAGGTGGCAGGAGAAGGGGGCAGTCTTGTAGGACTCAGCCCTCAATCTGTGGAGTCTGATGCTGTCTCTGGGTAGACAGCACAAGAGTTGCATTGAGTTGCAGGATGCCCAGATGGTGTCTGAGAATTGTTACTGTGGGGAACCCCCCCACCCCCAACATTAGAAATCAGTCCCAGAACCGTCTTAATTACTAATGTAGTCAGTTAAAGGAAGGTAAATCTCAAGGGAAGGAAACTACTAATTTTCAGTGTTTTTTTAATATGCAAGTATGTTACACATATCATTTTTGAAATCATTATATAAAGGCCTATAGAGGAATTATTAATTCCTATTTTATAAATGAGGAATCCAAGACTCAGAGACAAATTATATAACTTCATTTTTTTCAAGATCTATATTAAGTCCCTACGATATACTAGGCATTAGTAAGTTAGTGCTAACAATATAGAAATAAATAACAAATAAACAAGTAAGTTCTCACCCTAAAAAGATATACAATCCTCACCAAAATCACAAGAGTTTACAGTAGAGCCATGTGTGTGTTTAGTTGTTTCAGTTGTGCCTGACTCTTTGTGACCCCATGGGGCTGTAGCCCACCAGGCTCCTCTGTCCATGGGGATCCTCCAGGCAAGATAGCAGAGTGGGTTGCCACGCTCTCGTCCAGGAGATCTTCGCAACCTATGGGTCGAGCCCAGGTCTCCCTAATTGCAGGTGGATCCTTTACCGTCTGAGCCACCAGGGAAGCCCAGTAGAGCCATACTGGGCTCAAGTCAGTGTGACTGCCAGTGTCACACATCAGCTGCCCAAATGGCCGAATAAGAGGCAAAGTACTCTCAGGAGCTCATCTAAATGCTGCTTAAAAATCAAAACCAAAAAAGCGTTGTCCAAGAATGCCAGGTTTCAGCTAAGATAGAGACCATTTGAAATACAATTAGATCTATAGCAAATCTCATATTTCAACCTTGATGAAGGGTTGAAAGCTTTCCCTTTGGAAGCAGAAATAAGTTGAGGCCACTTGTTATCATTACTCTTTTCAACACTTCACTAGAGATTCTAGTCAGCAGCAAAAGATAAAAGGAAAAAACAAATAGTAGAAGAAATGAAAAGAAAAAAAAAACTCATTTATTCATCACAATGATATGATTGGTATACATAAAATCCAAAAGAGTCAACAGAAAAATTTTTGGAATTAAGAGTTTATCAAACTTTAAACTATTTATAGAATGTAAAATCAACATCATATATTCCTACATAACAGCAGTAAACAACATACTAAATTACACTGAAAAAAATTACATATTTTCAAATTATATTATAAAAATACCATTCACAAGGATTTGAAAACATGTGGCTTGGAGTAAATCTAACAAAATATGGGCAAGGCCTCCATAAAAAATTATAGAATTTTATTGACAAGTGTCTATCAACTGATGAATTTATAATGTGGTATATTCATATAATTAAAATAGGCCTAAAATGCAGTGGTATATCACTGTCTTAAAAAGGATACATACTACAACAAAGATGAACCTTAAAAACATTATATTAAGTGAAAGAGACACAAAAGACCATTCTTGTGTAACTCCATTTATAAGAAATGTCCAGAAGAGACAAACACATTAAGACAGAAAGCAGATTAGTGGTTGCTAAGGCTTGGAAGTTAATGGATATGGGTATCTTTTTGGCGGCGGGGGTCGGGCAATGAAATGCTCTGAAACACTATGAACATACTGAAAGTCACTGAAAAGGTTCTGGAGAGAGAGAGTGGTAATGATTGCATAACAGTATGGATGTTCTTAATGCAACTAAATTATATACCTAAAAATGATTAAAATGGTAAACTGGATAATAAAAAATAATTGAAATGATGAATTTTATCTCAAAACATTTTAATAAACATAAAGTAGACCTTTAAGATAAACCTTATGTCTAGGTTAAAGACTCACTATTACAAAGATGTGAATTCTAAATAAATTGATTGAGAGATTAAATGAATCTCAATAAAAATGCCAATAGACTTTTTTGATGAAACTTTACAAACTGATTCTAAAATATATTTGGGAATGCAAAGGACAAGGACAGTCCAGGCACGCTTGGAAAAGAACAAGGTGGGTACTTGTTATGGTAATTAAGACAACGAGGTATTAGTGCTGGATTAGAACAGACCACCAAATGAAACAGCTTACAGGCACATATGGACCCTGATCTATGACAAAAGTGACACCTTAGAGCAGTGGGAAGAGTATGGTCTCTTCACTAAAGCATGCTGCGACAACTGAATATCCACTGGAGGGGAAATGCAATTGGACTTCTGCACACAATGAATAAACAACAAGGACCTACTGTATAGCTTAGAGAACTGTATTCAATATTCCATGATAAACCAGAAATGGAAAAGAGTATTTTTTAAAAAGAATGTATATATGTATATATATAACTGAATCACTTTGCTGTATAGTAGAAATTAACACATTGTAAAATAAACTGTACTTCAGTGAAAAAATACTGATAAAGTAAAAAAATCTACTTCATATGGATTACAGAACTAAATGTGAAAAGCAAAACTCTTGGAAGATACTATGGGAGACTACTGTCAAGATCTAACATATGGCAAAAGCTCTTTTAGACAAGCACAAAAAGTATTAACTATAAAAGAAATGATGGATAAGTTCGATTATATTAAAATTGGGAATATCCATTCATCAAAGATACCAATAAGGGAGTGAAGCAATGAGTCAAAGAAAGAGAGAAGATATATGCAATATATTCACAATCAAGCACTCATGTCTAGAATATATAAAGAACACCTACCAGTCAATAAGACCAAAATGGACCATCCAACAGGAAAATGGGCAAATGATTTGAATAGGTACTTCAGAAGAAGAAATCAAAGTGGCCAAAACCAAAAAGTATCCAACTGCATTAGTAACCAAGGAAATGCCAATCAAAATTACGTGAAAAATTACAATACCAAGTATTGACCAGAATGTGGAGCGATTCTTATACATTGCTAGCAGGAGATTACGTTGGTACAAAATTTTCAGAAAAGAATTTGGCAGAATCTGCTAAAACTGAACATTTCTTATGATCCAAAAATTCTACTCCTAGGTATTAGAATGAACCATATGGAATCATTAATATGTGACTGATCCACACACACACAAAAAAATGGTAATTTCACATGGTTCAAGCTAATGTATATCCAACAGGAATGCATGCACCAAAAGATAAGTTCAAGAATATTCGAAGTGGCATTATTTACAGCTGGCCCAGATGGGAAACAACCAAAAAATGATCAATAGTAAAATAATAGTGATATAGCCATACAATGAAATCTATACTGTAATAAAAGAGAACAAACTACCCTACACTTATCAACATGTGATTACAAAGAAAATGTTAAGCAAAAGGATCAAGACATATAAAAATGCAGTATGATTCCATGTATATGAAGTTCAAAAACAGGCAAAACTAATTTAAGTTGCTTAGGAATGCTTACAAAAGCAGTAAATCTAAAGAGAAAAGCAAGAACATTTTTATCGTAAGCAAAAGAGGGAATGGGGTAGTGATCAAAGGAATTACTCGGGGAACTTCTGGGTGCTGATAATGTTCTAGTATTTGACCTGAGTGATGATTACACAGGTATTTGTTCTATTATTATTGTATTATTACTAATTTAATGTACATTTATGTTTTGTGCACATTTAGGCTTATGGGTTATACACAACTTAAGGTTTGAAAAAGTGCATATAAAAACAACTTGGTCATCTCTGGCTTGTAGCAAACTCTGTTCTTCCCCAACCTCTAACTCACAGTACTGTTCTCATTCTCTCTCAGCATTATTTATATGTAAAAAAGACTTCAAGGCTCACATCTGTCTCTACATATGGCTATTCCTCCAGGGGAGAGAAAGCACACTGAGAATTGACGTCAGACCCAATTCCATTCCACATAACTCTCTAAAAATGATCCTTGGCATAAACACTCCAGGAAGCAGCCTTTTTGGTCTGAACACCCACTCTGTAGCTCCCAGGGATTTTAAAAACATGAAACAAGTTTTTAAAAGCTTTGCAAGTGCCATGCCTCTGTAATCAAATAGAACCGGCAAGGGGTAAAGATTCACAGTCTCAAGTCTAGACCTCCTTTGGTGAGGGAGCTCTGAGTTTGACATTTCAGTACCTGAGCTCAGCCTGTGGCCTTTTCTGGCCAGGCATGCTACAGGTCTGATTATTTAGTTTTGGTGCTGGGCACATGGTCTACCAGAGATGTGGAGAGTAACTAGTTAATACCCAACTATACCAGTTAGCTTTAGACTTCACTCATGACACATCCATAAGCAAATTTCATTTAAAGTAGTTTTTAGAAAGATACCAAGGCAAAAACTGTATTAATTGAATTACTAATCCATTAAAAAGAGAAATGTAACCTCTTTTCAACTATTCTGGAAAGCAGCTGATGAATCTTCTTTTTTTCTAGCAATCAGTTACTGAATAATTGCAATACACAAGGACAAAGGTCTCTGGCAAAAAATGATTAGGTATGATCAAGGGTAGTTTCTCTAGCAGAAAAGAAATAAGGCAGTTAAAAAAGGAGCCCAAGATAAAAAGGCAACCTATGGAAAGAGAAAAAAATATCTGCAAACCATCTATCTGGTAAAGGATTAATATCCTCAATGTATAAGGAACTCGTATAACTCAACAGCCAAAAAGCCAAATAAATATGGTTTAAAATGGGCAAAGGACCTGAACAGACACTTTTCCAAAAAAGACACACAAATGGCCAACAGGTACATGAAAAGGTGCTCGGTCTCACTAATCATCAGGGAAATTCAAATCAAAACCACAATGAGACGGCAACCTCATACCTGAAAGAATAGCCATCTTCAAAAAGAAAAGAGGTAAGTACTGGCAAGTATGTGGAGAAGAGAGAAACCCTGCACTGTTAGTAGGAACAGGAACTGGCACAGCCATTAGGGAAGACAGTATGGAGTTTCCTCAAAAAGTCAAAAATAAGACCACCATATGATTCAGCAATCCGACTTTTGGTATGGACCTGAAAGAAATGCAGTCACCAAGGTGAAGCGATACCTGCACCTCTGATGCTCACTGCAACGTTATTCACAATTGCCAGCACGTGAAGCCAGCTAAGCATCTGTCACAAGACGAAATGTGGTATGGATAGCTAGCTTGCTCTCTCTCACTACCTCACACACGCGCGTGCCTACACACCAAAAGGAATATTATTCAGCCACAAAAAGAAGGGAATCCCGCTATTTGCGACAACATGGATGAACCCTGAGGGCATTATGCTAAGTGAAATAAGTCAGACACAGAAAGACAAGTATATCCTGTATAGACAAGTATATGACTTCACTCAGGTATAGAATCCAAAAGTCAGACTCACAGAAATAAAGTAGAATGGGGGTTATGAAGGGGCTGGGGGAAATGGAGAGATGTTGGTCAAAGGCACACATTTCAGTTACAGATGACTAAGTTTTACAGATCTAACGTAGAGCATGGGAACCACAGTTAAAACAATACAGTGTTGTATACTTGAAATCACCTAAGAGAAGACCTTAAATATTCTCACCACAAAAAAAAAGGTAACTACATGAAGTGATGCCTGTATTAACTTACTGTGGTAATCATTTCACAATATATACAAACATGAAATCATCATTTTACACCTTAAACCTGGACTTCCCATGTGGCTCTAATGGTAAAGAACCTGCCTGCCTGCAGGAAATGTGAGAGACGTGGGTTTGATCCCTGGGTGGGGAAGATCCCCTGGAGGAGGGCATGGAAACCCACTATAGTATTCTTGCCTGGAGCATCCCATGGACAGAGAAGCCTGGTGGGCTACAATCCATAGGGTTGCAAAGAGTCAGACATGACTGAAGTGACTTAGCACACATACCTTAAACTTACATAATGTCATCTGTCAATTATATCTCAATAAAGCTAGAAAAAAATTATATTTAAAAAATTAAAAGAGGAACTCTAAGTCAAAAGCCTAGATTCTGGTCTGGGCTCCATAAAAACTAGCTGGGTGACTCACACTCGTTTAAGTTTTTTATACTTTAATTTCTTCTGTAAAAAATAAGGATAATACCATTTGGCTCAAAAGCTGTAATGAGGATTAAATGAGATGATTCATTTAAGTAAAACTTGAAGACTATAAAGCACTACTATGCAAATAGCTATAATATTAGAAGGAAGTCTAATTCTGTGAAAAGTGAGAACGTGGCTAATATAAAAGAACCTTGGAGCATTAGAGCCCAGTAAGATGAATTTTTCTTGTTTTCAGCCTAGATTGGTATTTATTGTCAAGTCATGTCCAACGTGTAGGACACAACAGTTACAATATTAACTACTCACAGTCCTTGATTAGCAATGAATTGGCAGCATCTGCTAAATGATATCAAAATGAATCTTCTGAGCTCACAGAAATAGAAAGCAAATTTATGGTTACCAAAGGGAAGAGGGAGAGGGGAGACACAAATTAGGAGTTTTGGATTAACAACTATAAATTACTACATATAAAATAGATAAGCAACAAGGATTTACTGTATAGCACAGGGAATTATATCTATTATCTTCTAATAACCTACAATGGATTCCTCTAATAACCTACAATGGACTATAATCTGCCAAGTCCTGAATAACTATGCTGTACAACTGAAACTAACGCGATATTATAAATCAACTGTATTTCAATTTTTAAAAAAACTGGAAAAAGCAATCTTCTGGGCATCATCAAAGCCTTTATTAAGTACCTATAGTTAGGTGAATACTAAACTAAGTATATAAAATTCCTCTAAGACATGTCTCTGTTATTAAACTTGTAATTTAGGTCAGGAAATAATACTGGCACATATGAAATATAGAAAATATTATAAGTAGAGTTCAGAGACAAAGAAATCACAGGGGGCTTCAGTAGTTGAAAAACTTTCCAGGACATGGTGGCCAAAGTTAGAACAGAGAATAAAAGGCAGAAAAAAGCAAGGTCTTCAGGGGAAAGAAGTGGAATACCTGCTTGTCCCAGAATGTGTGCAATGAGCAACAGAACTAGAGAGACAAGGTCCAAGGACTGATAACAGAGGACCCAAAGTCGGGCACTCTGGATTCTGTGCATCAGAAATCTACTCTAGGTCTTTTCAGTGAGTGACAGTCATTCAGTCATGTCCGACTCTTTGTGACCCCATGGACTGTAGCCTGCCAGGCTTCTCTGTGCATAGAATTCTTCAGGCAAGAACACTGGAGTGGGTTGCCATTTCATTCTCCAGTCTTTTAACCAAGGAGTAATACAACTGAAAAATGGGTCTCAGAATGAGAGGTTCATACTGGCTATGCCAGGGAGGGCGGGGGAAGGAAGCACTTGCAAGAGAAGGCTGGAAGCAAAGACTGCAGTCACCATCACAGTACCTAGTTGCAGCGGGACCACACCCTGAAGCTTCATGGCAGGCAGAGGGGTGAAGGGAGCAGAAAGGGTCTATCTGAAAGGAAATCAGTGACTCCAGGATTTCTAATGCAGTGAGCTGGGGAAAAGGAGGAAATGCAGTGAAGAATCAGTTTAGGTTAAGACTGAGAGAAGATGATAACTTGTGTTTCAACACCTACTGAGGTGGAAAGAAACATGGTGTATTTAAGTACTGAAAGAAGCTCCATGTGATTAGAATGCTGAGTGAGAGTCTACAGTTCTTACTGCCTGGAATTCTCCCTGCTGTTACCTCAGAAATCCCTACTCATCCTTCAGATTTTAGCTAAAAATGATTTTCGAGAAAGACTTCACTGTCCACTTAAACTAGGGCAGGCCCCTAAATTACATGCTTTCATATCAACCAGTACTTCTCCATTAACACACCATATAATTATAATTTATGAGTCAATTGGGGAAAGAGTAAATTCTGTGGAAGTTGGGACTGTGTCTATCTCATTTCATGCATTCCAAAAATCTAGTATAGTGCAAAGTACACAGCAGGTGCCAAATAAATATGTTAATACATGTACACAAGAGAGCATGAATTTTAAAAAGTGAAAGTAAATTGAGGGAGGAAAAGGTGAAAGGGTAGGAAAAGGAAGAGAAGAGCAGAAGGCCCCAGATAAAGCTTGGGAGGATGCCTAAAGTACCGGCAGAAGAAAGTAGAAGAATTAGGGGCTGAAAAGATCCCTTAGAGAGGCTGCTGGAAAAGGATCAAAGAAGTACACAGTTGGGAAACTCGGGGAGAGTGGATTTCAAAAGCCACAGAAAGGCTGCGGAGGAGGTTGAAGATTGAGAAAAAAATAACAATAGGACTGCGTTCAACAATTGTACCAAACAATAAATTTATCACAGCTTAGAATGTCATGGGGGGACAAGGAAAGAACTAACCTCCTTTTCTCAGTGACCTTCCCTGCTGTCTACCCAGTGCCGGAGCCAAGCCCCCACAAGTCCTAAGGCAGGAAGGATGTGAACTTGCATTCACACATTTATCAGCTGGAAATGACAATGACGCACGGAGCTGTAAAAATAGAGATCTCTGGCAAGGGCCAACGTGAAGTTCAGGGAGCATCACAGAGAAACCAGCTCCATGTAGAGAACAGATCTTATTTCTCAAATGTCACTGAAAGTTCTCCAGTAAACAAATGCAGGAAAGAATCCTCTAAGAGTTTAAGGGGAGGGAATTCCCTGGTTCAGCAGTCAAGACTCTGAGCTTTCACTGCTGAGGGTCCAGGTTCAATCCCTAGTCAGAGACACAAGGATTCCCACACACCATGTGGTGCAGTCAAAAAAAAAAAGAAAATTGTAAGAGTTTAAGGAAATAACGTGAAAGATCAATCAAAATCGGCTGTCCTATAACCTCCAAGAAAAGTGGGAGGACTGAAGTTGAAAAAACTGTTTAGACACTTTGCTCAGCTGTTTATTAATTGTGATAAATCTACTAAAATGTCTCCATAGCTATGAAAATGAGTTCAAGCTCCAGTAAACTGGCTATTAATTTTGAGTAAGGCTAGACAATTCATCATAACAAGAGTTGACTTGCTTGTATATTTTATAGAATAAAATAATTAAAGTATGGGAGTTGCCTAGAAAAATTAATTTGAACAATTATTCTGGGATCCCACTGCTGTGAACAGAACATATAACTCCCTTCAGATATACGAGGGTGCTCCTGCTCTTAGGATGAAGGTTAGAGAATATGAAGGACACAGAAAATGAACAGAAGAATTGCACATAAGAACAGACCAAAACTCCACATGGATGTTCCTTGCTTATTCTCAATTCATGGAGAAGACGTTAGAGACAATTAAGTCCAGATCTGCAAGCTTGCAGAACCTTCTGCTTGTGAAGAACTTCTCTGAGAAGATATCTTTTGACTCCATTTTAGCCATGACATTTCATTATAAAAAAATACAAATATATAAAGAAATCCTATTGTATACAATCCTACTATATTTAGACATGGATTATGTCAGCAAGGAATCATAAAACAGACCAGTGTTTGAGACAGCTAACTCTCTGAAATGATACCAGCAGAAAAGCAGAATAATGCTTTGAACCCCTTGCGCCCAACTATGCATTATTCTTATTTAAATCTATCTAGTATTACCATTCTTGTCAAGAGATGGGACCTCTGAAGACTCTGCTTCTAGCTCCAGCTCTGCAATTTAGGGAAGTTCTTAACCTAGTCTAACCTTTACTATCTCTTAGCCTGCAAACCATTAAAATCCCTCTCAACTCTAACAGCTACTGTAGAGAAAAAATTCCATCGCAATTGTAGATATACTCCATATTGCGGACTCTACGCTTCTCAAACTGCTGGGGCTCAGCATTAGATGTATTTTCATATTAAAAGACCTCCCTGTACTAGAGGTAACAAATACATGGGGTCTGCTTTTCGTGCCGCCAAGACATGAGCCATCAAAAAGTCTGTCTCACTACTAGCACTGAACATAGCTGAAGATACATATTTGTCAGGAATGGCAAAGGCAAAATAATAAGATCATTCAGTTCTCTGAATGGGCTGAGCTCAAGGAGCTATTTAGGACTTGCCTGGTGCTGCAGTGGTTAAGACTCTGCACTTCCATGGCAGGAGATTCGGGCTGGATCCCTGGTCAGGGAACTAAGATCCAGGGATTCAAAGCCAAGATATCACCATTGTTATTCTGACACTGTTAAAAATGTAAAGGGTTAGGGAAATTTTGTGTGCTTGAAGAAATTTTAAATTTTTATAGAGCTTCTTCAATTCCAATGGCTTTATCAATAAATATGCAAGTAAATACCCAGAACAGTGGTAATGCTGCTCAATGAAGCCCAATCTACATATCCCTTAGCTCTTAATGACACATCTCAATATAAACAAACTTACTATTTTATATGAAATGCATCTTTAGAAAATTGAGAAATCATGGAAATTGTTTAATTCCTTTTGTTTTACAACAGCAAATTCAGGGTTTCTTTTCTAAATTTGATTTTTTTTTTTTTGGCTGTGTCTCATGGCTTGTGGGATCTTAAGTCTCGATCAGGGAGCGAACCCAGGCTCTCGGCAATGAAATCACTGAGTCCTAACCACTGGACAGCCAGAGAATTCCTCATAAATTTGATTTTTTAAAATGCCAGTTTATATACAACATTTTAAGATTACATCTATAATACAGGATGAGATTCATTAGTTTTTATAAGTAAAGTTACTATCATTACCACCTTTATGAAAAAAATCTATTGATTACCAAATTAGGAAACAAAAGAAAAATCACTCAACTTCGAAAAAAATTCTACTTGAGTCATAAATACAAAAAGCGATACACACCATTTTTGTCAAAAATTTTGATTTTCCTTTAAAGTTTTTATATTGTCACCGTAATTTAAAAGAGGACCAAAGGAAGACAAACATATAGATAGATATGTGCCCTTTAGGAGTTCACTACCTGAGATGGACAATACAAGGTAAAGAAACTTTAAATGGCATTCGGCCAATGGAATAAAACAATTGTGCCAAAGTAAAAATAAAAAATAACAGAAAATTAATTTTTAATCATTTGGAGCTGGGAAAATATGTTCACATAATTTTCTATTATAATTTTCTCTGCTTTATTAGTTGACTGATATTATTATCAGTTCCTGGTATATATTTTGCATTCCACGAAGAGGAAATGGCTTTTTAAACTCAAACCTTTCACAGTTGTTTTCATCACCCATTCAAAACAGTGTATATTCAATAAACAAAGCTCTGACTAGGTTAACATTTTAGCATCAACCTATAACGTGTTCTGTACATGAATACTTTGGAAAAAGCAAGGTAAGGGGAAACAGACTGGGGAAGGTGATAATTTTCTGATGATTCTTATGCTGGGTTTTAATGGGTAGCTTTTTTAGTTTATTTGAAATTCTGTGAATTCCCAAAATATTAATAGCAAAATATATTCAAGAGTAGGCATTATTAATATACTGCTTTTTCTACTAACATAGATAATTGAGTGGTGATTATAAGTGGATTTTTGAAAAAGATTTTCAGATTTTGATTTTTAAAGGGAAATAGATGGTGCATAATATGGGATTAGAGTGGGTAAACAGCCATGGGAAAACTGTGTCGCAATAACAAAATAAAAAGAAATATAAGAAGGTTTCCTTTGCTCAATCTGCAAGAACTCCTGTAGAAAACAAGAACCCTAGTTGGAAAAGTGGTTTGGCAGACTAGCTGGAGGCAGGGCAGCCAAAAAGAGTGGCATGACAGGAATAGCAGACTACCTTTGGAAGACTCACAGGTGTAAGTGAGCCAGACAGACAGGCAGGTGGAAGAGGCTATGTTATGTGAAGCAGCTATGGTTCCCAGGCTTTGAATTAGAGTCTCTGCAAATGCCACTGACTGTGAAATCAGACCTAACACGGGTAAAAGAAAAGTAGAAAAGTATTCCGTCTTCCTGCAATACATCAAACTTGATAGCGAACCAGCTAAGACATACATCGGCCAAACGCTAAACTCTGCCAACTCACATCAGAAACAAAGGACCGAAAAAGGCAAGACTGTGTCTTGAGAGACTCTGAGGCCATAGATAGGATGCTGAAGGTCTCTGAAGTCAAGAGATGATACTTTCAATTTCTTTCCAAGTTAAAGGTCAGAAGTTTGGAAGAGAAAGATAAGGGAGGTGAACAGAAGAATACGAACAATGGGACCAAATCACAGGACTGTATTTCTGAATTATGACTTATAGACTAGTGCATCTGTGGCAAGAATCAGAATATTAATACATCTCACTAAGAGTGAATGTGCTTAGAAAAACCTCCAACCAGATGAAGAAAATTTCAAACAAAAATCTGGAGGAAAAGAACACCCAGAGAAAATCACAGACTAGACACTCTAGTCCAAAAAAGTTGGTATTTTTTTAAAAACACACAAGTGATCCAGGGAGTTAAGAATCCACCTGCCAGTGCAGGGGAAATGGGTTCCATCCCTGGTCTGGGAAGCGTCCACATGACGCAGGGCAAGTAAGCCAGAGTGCCACAACTACTGAGCCCACGGGCTACAACGATTGAAAGCCACACACCCTAGAGTCTGTGCTCCGCAACAAGAGAAGCCTCAGCAGTGAAAAGCCTGTGCACTGCAACTAGAGAGCAGCAATGCAGACCCAGCACAGCCAAAAATAACACAAAATTAAAAAACACACATGCACAGAGGGAAGAATTTAAATTTCAGGAGAAAACAAAGGAGAGAATTAGAAATGAGAACCTATGGCCTCAAATATCAATGAAGCATTTGATTTGTTAAAAGAAGGTGACAAAAAAAAAACCAGAGAAGGTACTTTTCCATATTCCTTCTGCTGAGTCCAGCTGAAAACCCTGGACACGACACATGAAACAAATATAAGACAACTCCAAAGAGCAGAGGAAAGAAGGCAGACTGGCTAGGAACCTCAGGACTCCAGGAACAATACTTTTAGACAATAACCACTCTATTCCAAGAGCGATCATTAATTTTATGTGCCAGCCTACTTGGCCACAATATCTAAGTATCAGGCCAAATATGTTGCTACAAAGATATTTTAAGATTAGATTAACATTTAAAGCAGTAGACTCTGAGTAAAGCAGACTACACTTCATAATGTGGATGGGCATCACCCAATCAGCTGATGACCTTAATAAAAAAACAAGTATTCTCTCACCCCCTCCTCCCCACCAGGAAGGGAATTCTGTCTCCAGACTGCCTTTGGACTGGAGCTGCGACATCAATTCTTCCCTAGGTCTTCAGTCTGCCAAACGACCCTGCAAACTTCAGACCAGCCCCCACCAACTGTGAGTCAATTCCCTAAATCAATCTCTCTGATACATACAAACACTCACACACATATATACATGCACACACACACATATGCACACATTCTATTGGTCTGTTTCTTTTGAGAACCCTAACATACTGGCCAACACTTCCTCAAAAACAGATCATTCCACCCATTCCTCTGACAGTAAATGCCCAGTGGAGAGAAGTGAGCTTTGCACCTTCATCAGGCTGTAAGAGGGACGCCTCCTGCCAGCCTGGACGGTGTCAGAGAAGACCTAGTAGGGAGGTGGGCAGCAACAGCTTCCCTCCTCCCTTACCACATCATGGCAACAGCTGGAAGCCAGGCAGGGAGCCTGGACTCCCTGCCTCCCTGGTAGTAATGAGGCAGCCAGCCTCTTAAATGTTAGGGTGGTGTTGGAGAGGGCCCCGTGGAGAGTCAGAACTTTCACTACAGCCCAAAAGTAATGAGGCCACGCCCCCTCCACAAACACACACACTCGTGGCATCAGTCGAGGCTACACAGAGAGTAGTGAAAAGGCATGGCTGCCCTCCAACAGCCAAGGTGATACCAGTAGAGATGAGTAGACAGCCTGAACCCCTGCTGCCATCCAGCAGTAACAAACACCCCTGTCCAGCCCCAGGTATCAGTGGAGGCCAAGTGGGGAATGTGGACGTCTATCCCCAACTGTCAGTAACAAGGCAACACTCCCTTCTTCCCATCACAGTAGGGTCAGAGGAGGTTGGCTAAAGCAGAAGCTTAAAATAGAAGAATCAGAGTCTCGTAATACTCAAAATACCCAGGTTCCAAAGTAAGGAAGATCTGATGACACGACAAACGACGGCAAACAAACTCCAACACAGAAACGACAGAGATGTTAACATTACCTAACAAAGATTTTAAAGCCACTGTGATAAACAGGCTTCAGTGAGCAATCACAAATATGCCTGAAACAAAAGAACAGAAAGTCATGGCAAAGAAAAGGTTTCACCAAAGAAACAAAGGAAGAAAAACCAAACGGAAATTTTAGAAATAAAAAGGACAAGAGCTGAAATTAAAAGCTCAGTGCACGTGCTAAACAGCACAACAGAGGAATCAGAGGAAAGAATTAGTGAAGTGGAAAACAGAATCACAAAGTAATACAATATTGGAATAACAGAAAGAAAAAGAACTGGGGGTCGGGGGAGGAGAAGAGAGCTTCAGGAGCTTGTGAAACTGCAACAGCAGATCTAACACTCATGTTACTGAGCCCCAGAAGGAGAGAAGAAAGAGGGCAGGGCTGGAAAGGTACTAAAATAATGGCCAAAAGCTCTCCAAATTTGGCAAGAGACTTGCACTTATGGCATCAAGAAGCTGAGTAAACCCCACACAGACTAAACTCAAAGATATACACTCTAAGACACATCATAATTCAACTTCTGAAAACTGTAAACAAAGAAAAACTCTTAAAAGCAGCCAGAGAAAAATGACCCTCACCTATAGGGGAGAAACAATTAGGGTGACAGCAGATTTCTCATCAGAGAACATGGATGCCAGAGAAACGGACATATTTTTCAAGTGTTAAATGAAAAAAATTGTCAACCTAGAATTCCATATCAAGGGAACATCAAAACATTTCCAGGACACACACTGGTCAGAATGGCCTCATCAAACTGTATACAAATAATAAATGCTGGAGAGGGTGTGGAGAAAAGGGCACCTTCTTACACTGTTGGTGGGGATGTAAACTGATGTAGCCACTATGGAGAACAGTATGGAGGTTCCTTAAAAACCTAAAAATAGAATTGCCACAGGATCCAGCAATCTCACTTCTGAGCATATATTATCTGGAAAATATGAAAACTCTAAAATTGAAAAGACACATGCACTCCAGTGTTCATAGCAGCACTATTTATAATAGCGAAGACATGGAAGCCACCTAAAAGTCCACGACATATGAATGAATAGAGAGGATGTGTTGTAATTATATATATTCAACAGAATATTACTCAGCCACAAAAAGAATGAAGCAATGCCATCTGTAGCGACATGGCTGGACCTGGGGGCTTCCCTCATGGCTCAGTGGTAAAGAATCCACCTGCCAACACGGGTTCGATCCCGGCTTGGGAAGACCCCTGAGAGAAAGAAACAGCAAGCCCCTCCACTATTCTTGCCTGGGAAACCCCACGGACAGAGGAGCCTGGTGGGCTACAGTCCATGGTGTCGCGTGGAGTTGGACATGACTTAGCAACTGAGCACAAGTACCAGCACGAATTGACCTAGAGATTATCATACTATGTGAAGCACATCAGACGAAGGCAAATATAATATCCCCTATGTGTGGATTCTAAAAACAAATGATACAAATGAACTTATTTACAAAGCAGAAAGACTCACAGATATTAAAAACAAACATAGCTATCAAAGGGGAAAGAGGTGGGGAGGGGTAAACTAGATGCACCCTACTATATATAAAATAAGGAGCCAGGGCCTATTGTACAGCACAGGGAGCTATGTTTAACATCTTGTAATAATCTATAATGGAAAAGAATCTGAAATATACATATATATACAACTGGATCACTCTGGGGTATATCTGAAACTAACACAACATTGTAAATCAACTACACCATAAATTTTTTTTTTAAGTTCCTAGATGAAGGAAAACCAAGAAAACATGTTACAGGCAGACCTACCCTGAAAGAATGGCTATAGAAATTCATGAAACAGAATGATGATAAGAGAATAAATCACGTAAGATCAGGAAGGAAGCAAGAGCAGAAAGCGTTAAGCATACGGATAAAAATAATAGAGTTCCCTTCTCTTGCATTTTCTAAATTATGTTTAGAGGTGGAAGCAAAATTATAACATATTCTAATGTTGTTCTCAATATATGTAGAGAAAATATTTAAGACAATTATATCATAAACAGGGGAAGGTAAAGGAATGCAAAGGGAGGTAAGATTTCTGCACATCACTTGAACTGGTACAGCCCATCTGGAAGACAGCTTGGCAGTTTCTGAAAAACTAAACATATATTATACCTACCATATGAGCCAGCAATCACATTCCTGGGCATCTATCCCAGAGAAATTAAAATGTATATTCACACAAAAACCTGTACACAAAGATGTATAACAGCTTTATTTGTAAGAGTCAAAAATTGGAAACAACCAAAATGTCTTTCAATAGGTAAATGGTTAAACAAACCACAGTATATCGACAGTATCAAATACTACTCAGATATAAAGACCAAAGTATACAATTTCGATGGATCTTAAGAGCATCATGCTGAGGGGGGAAAGGTAATTTCAAAGGTAACGCACTACGTAATTCCATTTATGTAAAATTCTCAAAATAACACAATCATAGAAATAGAGACAAACTAGCAGTTGCCAGGGGTTAGTGATGGTAGAGATGGGCTGTAACTATTAAGAAGCAGTACAGTGGTGATGGAACAGTTCTGTACCTTGACTGCAGTGGTGTTACATGAATTTGCACAGGTGATACAATGGCACAGAACTGTACTAATGTCAATTTCCTGGTTTTGGAATTACACTATAGGTACACTAGGGGAAACCGCATGAAGGGTCCATGTACCTCCTCTGTCCTATTAATATCTTTGTAACTTCCTGTGAATCTGTGATGATTTCAAAATAAAAAGCTTTTTAAAATGAAAACAAAGCAGCAAAGAGCCTCAAGATCTGGGGGGATGGTATATGTGACTCAACTGGTAAACTTGTATCTATAAGAGAAGCGTATATCTTTCTCAAAAACAAACCCAAATAATATAAACTGAACACCAAAAACTCATGAAATCCTTGTGAAAATCCTTCAATGTGAGAGTAGAAATGGAGAGGACTAAACATGTTGATGAGACTTGAAAGAGAAATAATAGAAACAATACTAATCACAAGGAAATATCAAAGTTGTTTTCTAAAAAATAAACTGCTAACCAGTCTTACGGTTAATGCTATGATGTTAAGACAATAAATAATATGAATCTTTTTAGTGGGTTGGAATCTTGGTAGATAAAATAAACCTGCTTAGCTCTCTTCCTCACTAAAGGCAGGCAGAGACCAATATAGAAATCAGGGTTTTCAGTCATGTAAGGATCTCATTAAAACAAGAGGAAGCAGGAGCATTTCTCTCTTTCAGTCTGGCATCTGTTAATAAAAGTGAAAAGGTTCATCCAATTACTATCTGCCAATGCTGGGCCATTGCAGTGATGCCTTGGCGGGAAGGCATCACTGAGAAAGGATGTGATCGCTGCCCTCCAGGGGCTTGTAACCTCATACGCTAATCAGCGTACACCCAGACCCTGAAGGACACTGCTCAAATCCTGCTGCTGCTGCTGCTGCTGCTGCTAAGTCGCTTCAGTCGTGTCCAACTCTGTGCGACCCCACAGACAAGCAGCCCACCAGGCTCCCCTGTCCCTGGGATTCTCAATGCAAGAACACTGGAGTGGGTTGCCATTTCCTTCTCCAATGCATGAATGTGAAGAGTGAAAGTGAAGTCGCTCAGTCGTGTCTGACTTTTAATGACCCCATGGACTGCAGCCTACCAGGCTCCTCCGTCCATGGGATTTTCCAGGCAAGAGTACTGGAGTGGGGTGCCATTGCCTTCTCTGTCTCAAATCCTAGGTAGTCTAAGTTTCTACGATTACCAGGGCCTGGGGAGGCCTCTCTGAGTTCAAGAAGATTAAATGAAGGGCTATTTTAGTTAAATATTTAAACTATCTGCTATGTATAAGCCTTAAGAGAGGTACTGTGGAGATGCATAAACTCCTGTCCTTAAATAAGTGTATAATCTGTTAGGGAACACAGTCACATACATAAACAATGACAATAAATGAAACAAGAAATAAAACATGCTCTGCCCCATTACTTAAAATCTAGAAACTTCAAGCCATTTATTTCCCCCTAAACACTCAATGCTTTTTCATACTTCAAGGCTTTCCACATGCTGTTCCCTTTGATGGAAAACGTTCCTTTTCCTTCCTCCTCCAGGGAACCAGTAATTCTCCTGTAAGACCCAGATCCTCTGCCACCTCTCATGTGAAGCTGCCCCCAAACAGGGAAGTAGGAAGAGCCCTTCCCACTTTGTGCTTCCACAGCAGACGGGGCCACTTATTACACTGTTGAAAAATATTTTAGAATTCTCTCGCCTACTGAACTGCGAGGAAACGATTTAAGGGTTTTTCTAAATTCATCTTAAGGTCTATTAAAATAGCATATGTGCATAGTTCAAAATCTACATGGTACAAGAAGCTTATTAGGAAAAACAGCAGTACACTCCCATTGCCTGGTCCCACTTCCCAGAGGCAACTTTCAGCTCTTCCAATGCTTTATTCTGGTAGCTCTTGATTTTTCAGTTATTAAATAATAATAATAATATACATTAACTTCTTTTGGTGCTTAGTGATCTGGGTATGAATCACTTCTCATTCATCATTTTAGGTATACTTTGCGGGCTCTTTCAAACTGAAAAGCAGTATCGTTTAGTTCTTGGGCAATTTCCTCACATTTTTTCTTTGGCAATTTTCTTTTCCCCATTTCACCTGTTCTCCCTCTCTGGACTTCCTATTAGCTAGATGCTGGATTCTCTGATCTTTTCTCCTTTTCCTACTTTCTCTCTCTTTGTTTTTCTGTTTTGTTTTTGTATTGTCACTGTACTGAAGATTTCAACTTTGGCCTCTAATCAAGCTATTATTGATTTTTAAAATCTCTATATCTTATTTTTAATTTCCAGAAGCTCTTATTTTCTGACTGTCCCTTTTTCAAAATCCATGCTTTTGTTTTATGGTCCCTAAACTTTTCCTTTAAACTATCAGGGAACGCTGGTTAAAAAACTTTTTTTTTTCCTGCTTCTTACAGAGTTTTCCAAATTCCTTTTTATCCCCATAAACTTTTCCTTTCCTTTTCCATTTGTTCAGGACTTTTCTTCAATGACAGGCGACTATGTTTCTTGTCACCTTTGAATCTTTAGCACAAAATTTAGAACAACAGTCAGATAATGAGTAGATGAATAAAGAAGGAACAAAATGAAAAACGTTTAAAAATAGTTAAGAATAAACAGATGAGAGCATGCTTATTGTGCTGATAAGACTTACACGTGGCTGTCTTTTTCAGCCAGTGATCCAGGACTGCCGGGGATGCACCTGTCCACAGACGCTCTCTCAACTTGATGGACACGGCCTTTTGTCCAAACCTCAGCAATAACCAAATTATTCAATTTTATTTTTGTAGGAAAATAAATTCTTTAACGCTCCTCCTGTCTGGAAGAACTGGCCACAGCAGCATTCTCTTTTAGGTTTAGGCTTTTAAATATTGTTTCCCTCATAGGTTGCAGTAGATAAACCGAATCTATCTCTCTGAAGCAATCTACGTCCAGTTTTCAGAAAGAGCAGCAAAAGCAGTCTTAGATACAGTGACTGACATGACGTAAGAGGCCAGAAGCCTACGAGGTAAAAAAAAAATAAAAGTAACAGAAAATCTATCTTCCAGCTCTGAGTGGAAGGTTCTTGTGCTTCAAGACAAAAACCTAACGTCAGCTGACTGCGTGCTGAGTTTTATTTGTAAAGGCTACCAGAGATCTTGGTAGTTTCAAAGATGTGCTATCTATAGCCCTTATTATGGTAATTCTTTTAAAATTATGAAAGTAAAATATCATTTGTTATCAAAATATCTTTAAAATGCATTTAAAAAAATCACTTATAACACTATCACCCAAAGAAAATCAACATTAACCTATTAGTTTATGTTCTAGGATTTTGTCTTTGAAAATAAGGATTTTTCTTCATAAAATCTGGATCATACATTTTACTGTGACTATTTAGAGTCTGAGATTTCTCAGTTTGAACCACTGGTAACACCAAGTGACTACTGCCCCTTAGGGCTAAGAGAATCAGAAAGAATAGTTTCTTCTCTAGATTTTATCAATATCTCAGTGCACAATCTGAGACCATACTCCATACCACATCATCTACAATTCAAAAATCAAAAGGCTGGATTTGTAACCAAAGAGCTCATTTTTTTTTTTTTTGTTTCTTCAGATTTAATCATTCTTTCTTGCATCAAAAATAACAAAATTGTAGGGTGACATTAACATATGATGGTGAAACAAAAATGTGTTTCATTAGTCACAGGCTACATATCAACCAGCTGTCGAAGCTAAAAATATGCCTTAGTTTAAAATTTTGTAAAATACAAGTGTTTAAGACTCATTTTGAAAGAAATGTGACTTCTTTTCATTTCTAACAACCCACTGGAAGCTTTGAAGAAGAAAAAATCAGCACCTCTGAAGCAAAAGAAAAAGAAAGGTGGTGGGAGGGGAATTCAAACGATTTATTGATAATCAGTTATTGCATTGTTTACATCTTATCAGGAAGATGTAAGGATATTACACATTAAGGATGACAATTTAAGGCTATCCCAGAGGCAAACAAAAATACAGACTCTAAAAAAAAGGCCTGAGCCAGAGATCAAGACAGCAATAGTAGAAGGTGTGCGTTTTGGCGGGGAGTAGTGGGCCAAGGGGATGGGGCAGTAATACTCTCACAGCTTTTTCTCATGGGGGTTTTGCCAGAGATGGAGTGTGCAGCCATGTCTTCTCAGCTCTCAAACATCACACTCAGGTGCCATGACACAGATGCTCGTCTCCTTCGGGGCAGAAACAGCAGAGAGACTTCCATGCCTGGTCATCAGGTCACATGGCCCAGAAATCATTTTGCAAGATAACATTTGCTACCATGAAGCATCTTGATTAGAAAACAGGTCATGGGAGAAGCTGAAATCTAAACACTGCAATTGGAAGTTATGAAATCTAAACACTGCAATTGGAAGTTAGGTGTAGCCACAGCAAATTAGAGACGCGAAGCTATTTCAAGGGTCTCGGAGACCCATGAAATCAGATAAGAATAAAATACATTTCACTGAATTATAGAAAAGAATCCCAGGTTCTCCTAACTCCCAGCCCAGTCAGTGCTCTTGCCACTACATCATTTTGCCAGACATCAATATAATCCTGTGATCATCTCTCTCTCTCTCTCTCTCTATTTTTGAAATAGGAACTCTGGGGCCTAGGATGAAACATCTGATAGGGAAAGATTTCAAGTACTTTTCTGGATTTTCATTTATTTTATATATACTAAAATTAAATTTTAAAAAGTAATTGCTACCCAGAGTCACAGCTTTATAGTATTATTGCCTCCCATAAAGCCTTGATAAATGTATATTTGTTGAATGAATCTTTAAATTCACAAGGAAGAATTTACTTCACTATAAAAACGTAAACTCACAGGTAAAATGCTGGGGTCACTCAATCACTAAAGATCATGAAAACATCACTTCATTTCTAAATGCCAACACAATGGATATGAGTAAATTAATTTTAAAGAAGCATTTCAAACATACTTAAATGCAGAGTGGATTCCAATTTTACTCTACTGCACACAGTACAGCAATTTTAATCTGCCTGCTCTTCAACTTAAGGCTGATAACAATTAGCAAGGATATCTATCAGGTAATTACTTTTCTCCTCAAATAAGGACTTTGAATAAGAGTAGGAAAAATGATTAAAAAAGAGACAAAAAGAAGGAAGAGATTAAAAAAAGGGAGTGGACACCAAACATTTCTTTTGAGAAACACAATAATTATTTAAAGTATCTGGCATACATGTAACAGAGCTCTAGAAATGAAAAATAACTTCTTAAAAATATGATGCTCAACCACTTAAGGGTCTATTCAGTCCTTCCACATGAAAGAACATTAACCATTGCATGAAAACATATATTTAAGTGATACATTATACGTGACTTCGGAAGTAACAGGAGGCATGAAAAGAATAAAAATAATACTGGGGAATCCTGAAACCAAGCTTTTATCCTAGGACTAACCTTGGTCAGGTTACAACCCAAGCCCCAGTTTTTTCACCCATAGAGTGAAAAAGATCTTTAAATTTTATGATACCGATACCTTTCAAAACCATAATTCTTTCCACTGGTTAAACGGTAAAAGCGGGGCTAAAGACAAAAAAAATTTACAATCGGTTCTGTTCTAACATTTGTTTTGAATACGCACATTTGTTCCAACGCAACTGAACAATATGAGTATAATTCACTCTCCACGTTTGCTTATGTATTGTTAAATCCACAAGAAAAATTAGATGAATCCAGAAAACTGCAGCCAATTGAACCTATCAGTCCAGATATATACAAAGTGCCCACACTCAAATATCTCCCAGCTTCTTCAGTTCACTGCATGTTCTGAGCCATACCCATCCATATCATCCATATTTGGTATTAAAACTTTCTGTCATATTTCAGATAACCCTTATTTCACAAGCTACAGCCCTCCTAATGCCACTTCAAGAAGCATACGTGAGGTTTCCTTCAGGGTAAACTTCCGTATTATTGTAGCATTTATGCATTTTTAGCCATTTAACCAGAAATATCAATAACCTCAGATATGCAGATGACACCACCCTTGTGGCAGAAAGTGAAGAGGAGCTAAAAAGCCTCTTGATGAAAGTGAAAGAGGAGAGTGAAAAAGTTGGCTTATAGCTCAACATTCAGAAAACGAAGATCATGGCATCTGGTCCCATCACTCTATGGGAAATAGATGGAGAAACAGTGGAAACAGTGTCAGACTTTATTTTTGGGGGCTCCAAAATCACTGCAGACAGTGAGTGCAGCCATGAAATTAAAAGACGCTTACTCCTTGGAAGAAAAGTTATGACCAACCTAGATAGCACATTCAAAAGCAGAGACATTACTTTGCCGACTAAGGTCCGTCTAGCCAAGGCTATGGTTTTTCCTGTGGTCATGTATGGATGTGAGAGTTGGACTGTGAAGAAGGCTGAGTGCCGAAGAATTGATGCTTTTGAACTGTGGTGTTGGAGAAGACTCTTGAGAGTCCCTTGGACTGCAAGGAGATCCAACAAGTCCATTCTGAAGGAGATCAACTCTGGGATTTCTTTGGAAGGAATGATGCTAAAGCTGAAACTCCAGTACTCTGGCCACCTCATGTGAAGAGTTGACTCATTGGAAAAGACTCTGATGCTGGGAGGTATTGGGAGCAGGAGGAGAAGGGGACGACTGAGGATGAGATGGCTGGATGGCATCACGGACTCGATGGACATGAGTATGAGTGAACTCCGGGAGTTGGTGATGGACAGGGAGGCTTGGCGTGCTGTGATTCATGGGGTCGCAAAGAGTCAGACACGACTGAGCGACTGAACTGAACTGAACTGAACTGAACACATATAATGCAGCCAAAGATGGAAAAGCTCTATACTGTCAGCAAAAACAAGACCAGGAACTGACTGTGGCTCAGATCATGAACTCCTTATTGCCAAATTCAGACTGAAATTGAAGAAAGTGGGGAAAACCACTAGACCATTCAGGTATGACCTAAATCAAGTCCCTTATGACTAACTATACAGTGGAAGCGAGAAATAGATTTAAGCAACTAGATCTGACAGACAGAGTGCCTGATGAACTATGGAATGAGGTTCGTGACACTGTACAGGAGACAGGGAGCAAGACCATCCCCAAGAAAAAGAAATGCAAAAAAGCAAAATGGCTGTCTGAGGAGGCCTTACAAATAGCTGTGAAAAGAAGAGAAGCGAAAAGCAAAGGAGAAAAGAAAAGATATATCCATTTGAATGGAGAGTTCCAAAGAATAGCAAGGAGAGATAAGAAAGCCTTCCTCAGTGATCAATGCAAAGAAATAGAGGAAAACAACAGAATGGGGAAGACTAGAGATCTCTTCCAGAAAATTAGAGATACCAAGGGAACATTTCATGCAAACATGGGCTCGATAAAGGACAGAAATGGTATGGACCTAACAGAAGCAGAAGCTATTAAGAAGAGGTGGCAAGAATACACGAAAGAACTGTACAAAAAAGATCTTCATGACCCAGATAATCACAATGGTGTGATCACTCACCTAGGGCCAGACATCTTGGAATGTGATGTCAAGTGGGCCTTAGGAAGCATCATTACAAACAAAGCTAGTGGAGGTGATGGCATTCCAGTTGAGCTATTTCAAATCCTCAAAGCTGAGGCTGCGAAAGTGCCGCACTCAATATGCCAGCAAATTTGGAAAACTCAGCAGTGGCCACAGGACTGGAAAAGGTCACTTTTCATTCCAATCCCAAAGAAAGGCAATGCCAAAGAATGCTCAAACTACCACACAATTGCACTTATCTCACATGCTAGTAAAGTAATGCTCAAAATTCTCCAAGCCAGGCTTCAGCAATATGTGAACCGTGAACTTCCAGATGTTCAAGCTGGTTTTAGAAAAGGCAGAGGAACCAGAGATCAAGCTGCCAACATCTGCTGGATCATGGAAAAAGCAAGAGAGTTCCAGAAAAACATCTATTTCTGCTTTATTGACTATGCCAAAGCCTTTGACTGTGTGGATCACAATAAACTGTGGAAAATTCTGAAAGAGATGGGATTACCAGACCACCTGACCTGCCTCTTGAGAAAACGGTATGCAGGTCAGGAAGCAACAGTTAGAACTGGACATGGAACAACGGATTGGTTCCAAATAGGAAAAGGAGTACATCAAGGCTGTATATTGTCACCCTGCTTATTTAACCTATATGCAGAGTACATCATGAGAAACACTGGACCAAGATTGCCGGGAGAAATATCAATAACCTCAGATATGCAGATGACACCACCCTTATGGCAGAGAGTGAAGAGGAACTAAAAAGCCTCTTGATGAAAGCGAAAGAGGAGAGTGAAAAAGTTGGCTTAAAGCTCAACATGAGAAAACGAAGATCATGGCATCTGGTCCCATCACTTCATGGGAAATAGATGGGGAAACAGTGGAAACAGTGTCAGACTTTATTTTTTGGGGTTCCAAAATCACTGCAGATGGTGACTGCAGCCATGAAATTAAAAGACGCTTACTCCTTGGAGGGCTTTCCTGGTAGCTCAGATGGTAAAGCGTCTGCCTACAATGAGCGAGACCCAGGTTCGATCCCTGGGTGGGAAAGATCCCCTGGAGAAGGAAATGGCAACCCACTCCAGTATTCTTGCCTGGAAAAATCCCAGGGACCAAGGAGCCTGGTAGGCTACAGTCCATGGGATCACAAAGAGTAGGACACGACTGAGCAATTTCACTTCACTTACTCCTTGGAAGGAAAGTTATGACCAACCTAGACCGCATATTTAAAAGCAGAGACATTCTTTTGTCAAAAAAGGTCCGTCTAGTCAAGGCTATGGTTTTTCCAGTGGTCATGTATGGATGTAAGAGTTGGACTATAAAGAAAGCTGAGCGCCAAAGAATTGACGCTTTTGAACTGTGGTGTTGGAGAAGACTCTTGAGAGTCCCTTGGACTGCAAGGAGATCCAACCAGTTCATCCTAAAAGAGATCAGTCCTGGGTGTTCACTGAAAGGACTGATGTTGAAGCTGAAACTCCAAACCTTTGGCCACCTGACAGGAAGAACTGACTCATTTGAAAAGACCCTGATGCTGGGAGGGATTGAGGGCAGGAGGAGAAGGGGACGACAGAAGATGAGATGGTTGGATGGCATCACCAACTCAATGGACATGGGTTGGGTGGACTCCAGGAGCTGGTGATGGACAGGGAGGCCTGGTGTGCTGCAGTTCATGGGGTCACAAAAAGTCGGATACAACTGAGTGGCTGAACTTAACTGAACACATATAAAACTATCCTTCTGTTTTTGTCAGGTTGCTATACGAAAAAAGCTAGTGGAGGTGATGGAATTCTAGCTAAGCTATTTCAAATCCTAAAAGATGATTCTGTTAAAGTGCTGCACTCAGTATGTCAGCAAATTTGGAAAACTCAGCAGTGACCATGGGACTGGCAAAGGTCAGTTTTCATTTGAATCCCAAAGAATCGCAATGCCAAAGAATGTCCAAACTATCATACAGTTGCGCTCTTTTCACATGCTAGCAAGGTTATGCTCAAAAATACTTCAAGCTAGGCTTCAGCAGTATATAAACTGAGAACTTTCAGATGTACAAGCTGGGTTTACAAAAGGCAGAGGAACCAGAGATCAAATTGCCAACATCTGTTGGCCCATGAAGAAAGGCAAGGGAATTCCAGAAAAGCATCTACTTCTGTTTCACTGACTATGCTATACTTTGTGTGGATCACAACAAACTGCGGAAAATTCTTAAAGAGATGAGAGTACGAGATCACCTTACCTGTCTCCTGAGAAACCTGTATGTGAGTCAACAAGCAACAGTTAGAATTGGACACAGAAAAACTGACTGGTTCAAAATTGGGGAAAGAGTATGTCAAGGCTGTATATTTTCACCCGACTTATTTAACTCCTATGCAGAGTACATCATGGGAAATGTTGGGCTGATCAGTCACAAGCTGGAATCAGGATAGCTGGGAGAAGTATCAGTAACCTCAGATATGCACATGATACCACTCCAATGGCAGAAAGGGGCTTCCCTGTGTGACTCAGTGGTAAAGAATCCGCCTGGCAATGTAAGACAGGTGGGTTTGATCCCTGGGTCAGGTAGATCCCCAGGAAAAGGAAATGGCAACCCACTCCAGTATTCTTACATGGGAAACCCATGGACAAAGGAGGCTGGCAGGCTATAATACATGGGGTCCCAAAAGAGTAGGACATGACTTAGCGACTAAACAACAATGGCAGAAAGGGAAGAGGAACTAAAGGGCCTCCTGATGAGGGTGAAAGAGGAGAGTGAGAAAGCTGCCTTGAAACTCAACAGTAAAAAAACTAAGATCATGGCAACCAGTCTCATCACTTCATGGCAAATAGAATGGGAAAAAGTGACAGATTTTATTTTCTTGGGCTCCAAAATCACTGTGGATGGTGACTGCAGCCATGAAATTAGAAGACACTTGCTCCTTGGAAGGAAAGCTATGACAAACCTAGACAGCATATTAAAAAACAGAGAAATCACTTTGCCAACAAAGGTCCATACAGTCAAAGCTATGGTTTTCCAGTAGTCATGTACAGTTGTGAGAGTTGGACCATAAAGAAGGCTGAGTGCCAAAGAATTGATGCTTTCGAATTGTGGTGCTGGAGAAGACTCTTGAGAATCCCTTGGACTGCAAGGAGATCAAATCAGTTAATTCTAAAGGAAATCAATCCTGAATATTCACTGGAAGGACTGATGCTAAAGCTGAAGCTCCAATACTTTGGCCACCTGATGCAAAGAACTGACTCATTGGAAAAGACCCTGATGCTGGGAAAGACTGAAGGCAAAAGGAGAAAGGGGACGACAGAGGATGAGATGGTTAGATAGCATTACTAACTCAATGCACATGAATTTGAGCAAACTCTGGGAGATAGTGGAGGACAGAGGAGCCTGGAGAGCTACAGTCCATGGGGTTGCAAAGAGTAGGACACCACTTAATGGCTGAACAACAACAAATCTCTTCCATATGTCACTAACAAAGTTTGTGAGTATTGTGTCCTTAACTCCATTTTTCCCACAAGACATGTGGCTTTCCACACTATTATCTTCAGCAACCGCACATCATGTTATAGCAGAACAGACTATATTCCTATTTGGGGAAAAAATTAATCAATGACCAGTTTTATTTTTTTCAATGGTAACAGACGGACAAGCTTCTTGAAAATCTGCTTAAGTATTAAGCCAAAGTCAGAGAAAAGTCTTTAAGCTCCCTCCTGAAGACATAATTTTTATTCCAAACTGTACCCATTGACTTAGTAGTTCCCAAATTAGATACCAGATTTGGAACCGAATGTTATCATTCACCTTGGAATAGTGAACAAAAATTTGGATTTGTCAAGAAATAGAGGAGACACTGAAGGTATCTTCTAAATTCAGACCTTGATTCTGAAAGAGAATCTTGGTAGGTACCACTGAATAATGCCACCTGCTCAATAATGGGATGTTCAACAGCTACTCAGTAACTATCATGAAATAATACACAGAAAAAAAAAATAACTGCTGCAGTATAATTATAACAATACAGTAGAAACCACAGAACCTTTACAAACACTCCTAATTCTTGCTAACCTCAGAGGTAACAGAGCATAGGGAAAAGCAGGAGGTCAGGCATGTTTCTTAGTTTCCATTCAGACAAGAAACAGGAGACAGACTGTATCACTTAGCATTGAAGCCAAATGTTGGCTAAAACATGTTACTCAGAACCGAAGGGCAAGTAAAAATAATGCTGCTATTCCGCCTGCGCAGGAAAGACAGAGAACATGATTGTTTTGCCTGTTTGAATGAACCTGTACTTCAAACCAGGACTGATACCAGGAGTAAAACACAAATGTAGTACAACGTGAACTCTTACAAGTCAGGCAAAGTTGTCTGGTCACTACAGTCTTGATCCTGGTACTAGTTCTTAAAGAACTACATTATTTTTCAAAATAATTGAGATCTTTGTTTACATACAAATGCACATATGAATGCAAGAGAAAAAAGTGGAGAAAAAGAAACCATCAAAATGGTTATGGTGGTTTAATATTTGGGCAATTAGATTATGAGCTTGCCTAGTGGCTCGTGATAAAGAATCCGCCTGCCAATGCAGGTGATGCAGGTTCAATCCCTGGGCTGGGAGGATCCCCTGGAGGAGGAAATGGCAACCCACTCCAGTATTCTTGCCTGGGAAATCCCACGGACAGAGGAGCCTGGAGAGTTACTGTCCATGGGGTTGCAAAGAGTTGGACATGACTTAGTGACTAAACAACAGCAACAACAAATCAGATTACTGCTGATTTATTTTCTTATTGGTAGCGTTCATTATTTTACACAAGAAGTGTTTACTACTTGTATCATCAAAGGAAAACAAATGTCTTTTTAAACCGTTAACTGAAAAAAGTAATCCCTGATCATAGTTTGTGTAGAAGCCACAGTAAGCCACCAACTGTGTCTTCTGCTTTCCAAAGGGTCAAAGGTGAGTGGACTGGATTTGAAGGGCACTTCCCCCACCACACAGGAAAATCCAGGGAACTCTGCAAGAAACTCAGTCACAGAAAGGCACACGAGCACAGTGACAGACACTGCACACTCAGATTGCATGCGGGACCTGCTTGTCCCTGGTTTTACCACCTAGCGTTTTGCTGACTCCCATAGTGATTCTGGAAAATCTCTACCTTTGGGGTAAAGCTAATATAGTCACTGAACGGTATCTTGAGCAGAGAATATGGAAATATGGTCTAACCAGAGACAACCAATGACCAGAGCATACCAAATGTACAACAGGCCACTGTAGTATTTTTTAAGTTGAAGTACAGTTGATTTATAATATTTTATTAGTTTCAGGTGTTCAGCATAGTGATTCAGGGGAGTTTTGTGTTTTTGTAGATTATATTCCATTATAGATTATTATAAGATATTGGATATAATTATAATTCCCTGTGCTATGCAGTAAATCCTTGTTACTTATTCACATATAGTAGATTGTACCTGTTAATTCTAAACTCCTAATTTGTACCCTCCATCCCCACTTTCCTCTCTGGTAACCATAAATCTGCATTCTATGTCTGTGAGTCTATTTTTATTTTGTATATAAATTCATTTGTATTATTTTTTGGATTCACATATAAGTGGTATCATATAGTATTTGCCTTTCTCTGTCTGACTTACTTCACTAAGCATAATATTCTCTAGGTTCATCCAAGTTGTTGCAAATGGCAATAGTTCATTCCTTTTAATGGCTGAGTAATATCCCAGTGTGTGTGTATAGGTGTGTCTGTTGATACTGTAAATAATGCTGCTATGAACCTTGAGGTACATGTATCTCTTCAAATTAGCATTTTTGTACCCAGAAATGAGATTGCTGGATCATATGGCAAGTCTATTTTTAATTTTTTAAGGACCCTCCATACTGTTTTCCACACTGGCTGCATCAATTTACATTCTCACCAACAGCATAGGAGGGTCCCTTTTCTCCACACCCTCTCCAGCATTTATTATTTGTAGACTTTTTGATGATGGCCATTCTGACTGGTGTGAGATGATATCTCTCTGTGGTTCTGAAATGCATTTCTCTAATAATTAGCAATGTTGAGCATCATTTCATGTGCCTGTAAGGACCTGTGGGTTTTATAGCCAGCTTTCTCTCAACATCATTATCCCAACCATGATGAACACTCACTCCTCAAGCCAGAAAGCATGTATAGATTAATTACTAGATATACAGCACTATTTTGGCCACTATGGTGAATACAAAAGAAACAGAAGCGGTCATTCTTTCCATAGCATTCACAGTACGATGGCCAAAAATACGACATACACATCAGAAATATTTAAATGACGATAAGACAACAAAATTAAATGGCTAAATGAGCTACACAGATCAATTTAAGGGAGGACACTGCTCACTACAGACTTAAATAGTTGGGAAAGGCTTCAGGGAGGAAGAGTTTTGGTAGTATAAGAAGGTAGACAAGGGAAGTCCAGGTACCGTTACCAAGACAAGCAAAGTCCCTGGGATAGAAAAACCAACGAGTCTGAAAAGACTGTAATAAAAATCAAGTTGGGGAACAATAAATTTAAGGAAGGAGAGATAGCTTTGGGCAGATTATAAATCCTCTTAAGGGTTCATTTACCTCTAATCCATCAGATACACTGTTATCAAATTAAGAACATTTGTGGGAAAATCTGTGTACAGACACTATGCTATATATGACAGAAAAGATATGATATCCAATCTCACATTAATCTTCCAAAAGTAGGTATCATTATTCCCACTTCACAGACAGAAACTGAAATTAGCTAAACAGAGATGTTAACTAATTTGCTCAAGGTCACCAGGTAGGCAACAGAGTTTAGAACCCAGGCCTACTTGACTCCAAAGTCCATACTCTTTTTTTTGTTTTAAATCATCCTATACTATCTCTTCCCAAAACACAGCTGCGACAATATCACTATGAATTCATTATATCTCCCCTCATCACAGCATATTCTCCTATCTTTTTGACTATCAAGTGTCCCCATGATGATCCCCTGTGCATCAAAGCCTGCTCTCACGAGAGTATCTGCAGCTAAAATAAAAGTGGCTAACAGCAGTTTGTCCCACCCAGGAGTATTTTCACTGTTACAGGAATCAGAGGCTTCAGTTAGAAAGAAACTCCAAGTCACTTAGTGGAATACACTTCCTACCTTCTCAGGGAGCCAAGTCAAAAATGTATTTTATGATGTCCATTCTCATAGCTTACAAAGCTAAAGCTCACACTGTAAGAATCTCACCCATAAACTGAGGGTCTCCATGGAAATCTAACCTGCCCCAGTCCGGGAGACAAAAGGCCAGCTGTGGCTACAGGTTTGCTCTGAACGGGAATTGAAAGTCCTGATATTTCATGCTTTAGGTATATGTCTGTCATAAGGGAAATGTATTTGACATTTAAATTCTTAAATGTTTGCTTAACAGGCTGCCAAAAAAAATGTGCTTTCTAATAATTCTATAAAACGGTCCTTTACTGTCTCTGGGAACCAGGAACATTATCTTTAGCGCTCTCACCTTTTCCGCAGTCAAAGATCTTACAGGTATCAAATGGTGAAAGTGTCATCTCTCAAAGGAACCTATATGGCTCCAGAGTGGGTAAAGATGAGTGTGTACAAGAGCATGGCCCTGACACACACTGCTTCACGGACTCAGTGTGAGAAGAACCCTCACTGACTATCCACTTGCGAAAACCAGAATATACTAATCATTAGCTCAAAGGTCTATGGGTAACTTGAACGTTCCCCAGGAGGTATTTTAATGGACCAAGGATGATAAGAGTTGCAGAATGTGTTTCAAAATGGCTTGAATTCAACATAAGAAATTTTCTGATCCAGCTTAGAAAATAGGTTGAATTAAAAATTTTACATAGAAAATAAAGGAGGTCATTTGAAAATAAAAATGACACTCTTCATTCTTTCTCAACAATTGTTCTATCCCTCATCTTAAAGAAACCACTTCCTAAAAAACTCTCATTTCATCAAAGTTCTATTACGTATGCTAACAGATTTTAAGGGTGGCACTCTTGTCATAGTAGTAAAAGTATCCCCTTACGTATCTGGATGGCTCCTCTAGGTTCTGGTCATTCATGTCAGTAGGAACAGTCCGGGTGGCCAGTGGTCCCTCTGCAAAAGGTTTTGGTAACTGGCCTCTGAACTCTGAAGGAATGAACTGAAGCTGCCAACTGTCAAAAACACAAATAAGAAGAATGAGAAAAACACAGGGAACTCAGATTGCTAAATATTCTTGAAATACAGAAGCAAAAAAAGGAAATTTCATGTGAAAAATATTTCACTTGGAGACAAAATATTTCTGCGAAACCTTAGCCACAGAGCATAGAGGCAGAGGTCACAATTCAATCCAACATCATTGAGAAATTTTCAACTTGAGATCTCTCATACCATTTCACCAACTCTAAGCAGTGAAATTTGCAATAGTGGTTATACCATCAAACAACTAGAGAAACATCAAAGTTCATTGCCAATTATCATGTGATCAGGGGACCTCTCAAAATTTAAGCAAGTTCATCAGGCATAGAGAGTAAAGAGTGAAATGTAGGGACTCACTGTGGGGAAACTACTTTGTTCCTGAGTAATCGTCAAAAGTACCTTTAGTTATGAAACTGTTTCAGATGGAAAAGGCAAAGGCTAAAGCGAACACTTTAAAAAACAAGCTTTAATTAATCATTAATGACTGATACAGGATCTTTATCAAGGAAAAAAATATTACCACCAGCTAAGCTGCTGTAGCCAGTCCCCAAATGGAACAATATGACTCATCTTAACCTGACTTCTCTTTTCCCTAAATAGGACTCTTCTCTGTCTGAATAAAGCAAATACAAAGGAACTCGGAGCCCAAGTTATCTATCACATCCAACCACAGACAGCATGAAGGAAAGCAGTGCACAGGTCTTATCCACAGCTTTCCCCAGGGTCCATATGGTGGGAGAGAATGTTCACTGTTGCTGGACAACAAATGTGTCTTCTCTAAAAACACTCTAGACACCAAGAGTTTCTAAACCACTTTCAAAAGTGAGTTAACATGAGTTAGTCATAAAAATTTAAACGTGGATCCTCAGGAAAAGCCACGAGCAGGAGCCCAGGACCGACAACATCCTCGAAGGTCAGGGCAGAGCAGGGCGCATCACCAAACAGAGGCCCCAGGTGCTCAGCACACTGCCCACGGCTGCCCGAGATGGTGAATCACACAAACACTCCCGACGAATCCAAAGTGGAGGAAAAACTAAGACAGCATTGCCACAGATTTGCTGTTTCTACACCTCGATTTAAAACTCTGAGAATTAAAGGGCAGCTTACTTGTCAGGCAGAAGGAAGCTGCTGGGGAAGCGATGCCACTCTTTCCCGACACACACGTTGACGGGCCGGCCTTCAGGAACGCTGTGGATGGTGGGGTCTGTGGCAATTCGATAAAATTCTGGATACAAATCAAGGGGTCCGTGATACCCTGGAAGGGAGAGGGGTGTGTGAAAGCCTAAGATGAGAGAGGTGAGATTCTGCTATTTAATTACAGCACGTGTTAGCATCCCACTGTGATCCGTGTGAGAGGCACACAGCAACTCCAGCAGGAAGCCCACTCAACTGGCATCAAATGCCTGGGCAGTCAGGAAGATGATTACAGCAGAGGCCCAATCTTGGCCAGAAATCACTTGCTTTCTTGCCCTTCTCTACACCCTCCACCTTTTAAAATTGATGTTCTTTGAGCCCATTTCAATATTCTGGATCCAAATAAAGATTATAACAAAGAATATAATAATGGGACTTGAGCCTCAACTCTGCATGCTATGTTTAAGGCTTCCTTAATTCATTCTTTAAAAGGAAAAAAAAATAGTAAGAATAGAGAAGAAGTGTATAGTTAATCACACTAAAAGGAATTCTCAATCTTCTCTTCAGTCCTAAGCTACAGATGTCACATCCCATTCTTAATACGAAGTCCACAGGTTCTCCGCACAGAAAAGTCCCTCGGCTTAAGCTGAATTATATTAGACATTCACGCATCAAGCAAAAACCAGGTAAAGTGAGTGTGGATTAAGTTACTGTCTGCACATCTACCTCTGAACAGTGCCACAGAGCGAGAAAAAGACAGGAGCCCAAACAGGAAGAGTGTTCCTAACGCCAGCCAATTCGACGTCACGGTGTAATGCTCCAGGCGGTATCGCTGAAACACGAAGTGGTAACATTTCTAGAAAGAAAGAAAACTGTTCTGAAAAAAAGATACACCTTGCAGGATACATATCATCACAAGACATCATCATAACTTAAGAGGAAGGAAGCAGCAAAAGAGGCTCTACCAAGAATCTGAGCATTTGCACACAGGGAGATACCCACTCCACATTCTAAGATTAAAGCAAACTCTGCTAAACTGTCTATAGATCAACTTCACCAGAGGGCTTGCCAAGCATGAAATCTCACTGGCTTCACAGGAAACTTAGCTGGATATTTCCCTAGTGACTAAAGTCCTAATAATTTATTTTTAAAAAATATTTAAATGAAAATGGCTTCTGGTAGTTTTGGGGGTTTTTTAAAATATATGAAGTATCTCAATCTATTCTGATGTAATTGGTGATTAACCTTCACTTTCCTTACTGACAAGTTTTCATCAAAGTTTTTAGTAATAACAAAATGTCTCATGACCAAACAAGAAGGAAACAGAATTCCCCTCATGGAACATTAGGAAAATGCTGTTAATTACATACTAAACTTCTTCACAAACTAGAGGAACGTCATTAAGAATATATACACACCTGCATGAGTTCTGCAGCTTTTCAGCACCTTCCCATGAGATTTCCTTCCTTCCTTCTTTCCCTCTCAGACTAGAACTACTTTTGGAAAGCAATTTTGCAATACATAACAAGGGCCATAAGTGTTTGAACTCCTTTCATACTTTTTGGAATCTTTCCTAAAGAAACAATCCAAATACCTAAACAAAGATATTTATCCTAGCATTATTTATAATACTGAAATAAGTAAGCAACCTAAACTCTAACATAAATTATGTCTAACCATTATATAGAACCAATTCAATATATTATGTATTACATAATAATGTTCTAAATTATATCCAACTCAGAGCACTGTATTGCTATTAAAATGATGCATACAGACACAGCAACAGAAGGATTTAAGTATATTAAGAGGGATACAGTTACATGAGCCTTAAACTACAATCATAATAGATTCCATTATATGATAGGCAAAAATGCTAGAAGGAGATTTTGTTAGGGTAGCAGGACTGATTTTAGAAAGAGGTAAAAGAAAAATTATCCCTGATGAAGTTCAACTACTTTTATAATTAAAATTACTTTTAAAAACTATTGTCCTAAAAGGATGAGATTTTAAAATGTTATGCTAAATGAAAGAACTCAATCACAAAAGCCCACATATTCTATGATTTCATTTACATGAAATGCCTAGAATAGGCAAAGCTATAGAGATACAAAGTAGTTTAGCTGTTGATTGTGGCTGAGGAGATATTGGGGGGTGGGCAGCTACAACAGCTAAAGGATACAGGTTTTTGAGATGATGAAAATGCTCTAAATCGACTGGAGTAATGCTTACACAGATCTGTGAATAGCCTAGAAAACACTGTATCATATACTTTAAATGAGTAAATTCTGTGGTTTGCGAATTGTGCGTGCACGTGTGCTACATCGTTTCAGTCCAGTCAGACTCTTTGAGACCCTATGGACTGTAGCCCGCCAGACTCCTCTGTCCATGGGATTCTCCAGGCAAGAAGACTGGAGAAGGTCACTGTGTCCACCTCCAGGGGATCTTCCCCATCCAGGGACTGAACCCTTATCTCTTTCATCTAACCTGCATTGGTAGGCAAGTTCTTTACCACTAGCACCACCTGAGAAGCCCTTGAAAATTATATCTTATTACAAATCTGTTAAGGAAAAAACCTATTACCCAAATTATTCCTTTTTTAACAATTGCAAATGGAGCAGAGGTTTAAAAAAAAAAAAAAAGAGTCCGACACTTCCAAGGCCATAAATACAGAAATATTCATGATTAGTTCTGACCTGGACAGGTTTTAAGCCAGGATTACAATGTCCCATATCGCTAACTGCCTGAAGTAATCCCAAACACCTGAGCCAGTTTGATTCAGGTTTCATAACTGAAAAACAGACATTCCATTAGCTCTGCTGGGCTGCTACCATCCTGTGCTAGGCCCATATAATGACTTTTAAAAATTCCTTTCATAGCAATTGGATTCTTATTGGCAAGAGAGACAAATTATTACTAGCACAAATTAGTACTGCAAATACGTGATCAGCAAACGACAGTACAAACAACACCTAAGCAATCAAAGCTTTATAACATGATCTGTATAAACGTTAATGTATGGATCACATATCTTAGGTGGAAGCATTCTGTAATCTGCCTTTAAGCTTTCTGAAAGATTTAATGTGAAACAGAATGAAGCAGACACACATTTCCCTGAAACTCACCTGAAGTGCTGAAAGGGCCACAGCACCACAGAGGCATATAAGTGGATACACAGGGAAAAGAAATCTCTCCTCTTTGTGAGGCTGGATGAAGAAAATGATAAACCAAATATACATTGGAGCCAAGGTAAGCCAGTATGGGTGGCCTAAATTCTGAACTGTAAAACACAGAAAAAATATCCACCTTTCACCATATGAGACCAAAACAGCACATTCACTCTCAAAGTTCTCTTGATCTCAAACTTAGGCATATACCCTAGGGCACCCCACTCTTTTATTCACACTTTCTCTGATGTAATTAAGGAGTCAAATATAAAGACGTATATACTTCTTAGCTCTCCCAAGAGATCCAACATTTAAAGGTAGGTACAATACTGGATTTAGCTGGAACACAAATGAATGTCAGGTGAATGGGTAATAGAGCTTAACAATTCTATACTGGATGAAGAAAAAAAAACACTTCTCTCTCTCAAGAGAGAGAAGAGTCCTGCCACTAAGACTAAAGATTCTTGAGATTAACCAAAAGCATAACATAAATTCACTTCTTAGACTTTAATCCTTCTGTTTACTACATTAACCTTCTTACGCATATACCAAATAGCTATAGATCAAAGGAAAGAAACAAAGTTGGATTCTCAAACTCATCACTAGTTTCTGTCAAGCTACAGATGACAAAGAGTTTGTTTCAAAAGAAAATATAAAACCATTCTTAAAGGAAGTTTGCTGATCGAGTTTTGTCTCCTGTTTGGTAATACACATCCACTCTGTACCTCAAAATTAAAGCCAAGAATGTATTTTAAACCATATGAAAGAATTGCAGGAATTTAATGAACACTAAGACCCAAGCACCTGGTGGAAAGTTCCTGTGGTCATGGTTAGGTACATGGACGCTGAGTGATAAGCCTACAACCCACAGTGAAGGCATCTCAAACTGTGCTCCTATTAGCGGTAACGAGTAGTACATGGGAATCACCGACCAAGGGTGGATACACAGCGCCCCCTGGTGTCCATTATGTCTACAATGAGCGAGTTGAGATGAAAGATCAGGGTTGTCATCAGAGCCCAATTTAGCGTTGCTTAACCTAGTGCTCCTTAGTTATACATGCTTTTGAAAAAACAGGTGTTTTTTTTGGCCTTGAGACACGCAGGATCTTAGTTCCCCAGCCAGGGACCAGGGGTCAACCCCGCACCACCTGCAGTGGAAGTGCAGAGTCTTTTAACCATCAGGGAAGTTCCTGCAGAAATTCTTTAAGAATAAACATTCTTGAACTGCAATAACAAGTTCATCTTTTTTTTCACTTATGAAATTTTAGGCTATAATTTAGGATATTTACCTTTCCAAGAAGTATTTTAGGTTGGAATTTTCTTATAAGAAAAAAAGTTTTATCTTCTACAAGTAAACAATCTTTTCTTCTTTTACATCTTAGAAGCTAACAAACATATTTTTAAAATATGGCCTAAAATTTTGGAACATCCTCTATAAAACACTTATAGTTTCTGTTAAACTATATTCTGTCAACCTACATTTCTGTTAAACTATGTTAAACGTATTGTTGCTATTATAAAATATACAAAATGTATAAAGAAAAATCAGAGTCCTCAATTTCTTACTAGCTGGACATGTGGGTACTTGACACAATTTTAAACCAAAACTGGATTCTTAAAGCACAGCTTAATATACTGTTTTTGTTTTTACTGTTTTTATACTCATATCACAAGCATTTACAAATCTTCCAAAGTATAAATTATTTTTATAGTCAGAAAAAGCTACTTTTCAGAAAAAAAAAAAAGTGATCCTTAATAAACACAAGGAATGGAGGAATGCGTTAATACCTCACGGGAACAAACAGCTGAATCCAAACGCGGGACGCTATGTAGGCAAGATGAGTGACATGGTTTCTTTAGAAATCTTCAGGAGGACAAAGGTCAGGGGGGAAACTCTAGAAAAGCTTATGAAACATAACACCAAATTCCGTATATGACTCATTTGGATCCTGCTTTTAACAAACTATAAAAGTTTTTTTTTCAGACAGTGTAGGAATCTAAATACTAGCTGGGCATTAGATGATATTAAGAAAAAACTGTTAATTTTGTTAGATAACGGCATCAGGGTTACGTTACAACAAAAGTTCTAAAATAAAGCAAAAGTGACTCTGAAGGCTGCTTTCATATTCTATGAACACAGCAAACTCTTTATAAACCATTAATCGTAGAAAAGCAGAATGGGGAACGGTATGGAGGAATCACACGGCAACCAAACCAGACCAAAAAGTTGGAAATTAAATCTCCTTCCAAACCTCAAACGAATTTCTGCTCAGCTCTGTCTTCCAATCAGAGCAAGCACCAAATGTGGGGGAATCTCTGCATGGCTTAGTTTCCAGATTTTTGGTTGAATTTCCCAGAGATTGTTTGCCTCTAGTGTTGATTATCTTAAGCAATTTACCATGCTAACATACACTTCTTTAAATAGGCTTATCTCCCAAGACTTTTTAAATGCTTTTGCCTCCCCAGATGATTCTATAAATCATACAGACTTCCTCACTTGCAGTTATTAACCAGATTATCACATAGGTTAACGCAGGTTGAACAAACTATAAACAGAGATGGAAAAATGCAATAAGCCAACCATTTCCATAGAAAGAAAATGGAAAATAAAATAAGCAGATTGTTTTTTATTTCTTGGTATACATCGTTACTTCTCTTCCCTCCCCCAAATCTATCATTCCTTATTCCACTTACCGTGAAATCTCTGCAGTAGGTATTCCATGAGAGAAGTCAGTGGTAAGACCAGGAGGGCTAAAGCAAAGACTACATTAAAATTCAGAAATCCATTAATTAAATAGAAATACCAAGGTTCTGTACCTGAGGGAAATAAAGAGACAAGAAATCATTAGTGGATGCCTCCAATACCTACTACAATGCTTGACTCACAGTGTTCCTTGTCAAGCAAATTTGATGGTACCTCATCTAAGTGAGAGCCCACAAGCCACTCCCCCCACCTTAGAAATCAGGTTTCAAATATTTAGCTCTCATGACCACTATTTGTCGTTGTTCAGTCGCCAAGTTGTGTCCAACTGTCCGAGACCCCGTGGACTGCAGCATACCAGGCTTCCCTGTCCCTCACCATCTCCCAGAGTTTGTCCAAATTCATGTCCATTTAATTGGTGATGCCATCCAACCATCTCATCCTCTGTCACCCTCTTCTTCTGCTGTCAATCTTTCCCAGCATCGGCATCTTTTCCAGTGAGTCAGCTGTTCACATCAGGTGGTCAAAGTACTGGAGCTTCAGCTTTAGCATCAGTCCTTCCAAAGAGTATTCAGGGCTGATATACTTTAAGATTGACTGGTTTGATCTCCTTGCTTTCCAAGGGATTCTCAAGAGGCTTCTCCAGCACCATAGTTTGAAAGCATCAATTCTTCGGTGTTCTGCCTTCTTTATTGTTCATCCCTCACATCTGTACATGAGTACTGGACCACTATATCCAGCCCAAATTGCCAAGCCCAGATGGGACTAATACTTTTCAGAAAACCAAACAATATAAATAGCTTAGCAGCAATATTATGATTTATAATAAGAAGTATTTATTTGGTCTTCACTCCCATTCCTAGGAGAGAGCGCCTAAAACAACTTCCTAATTCCTAAAGTGGTGAGAAGTGTCTTTTGTTATGTTAATTCGGGGACTTCTGGCAAAGTCCTAGGTAACCTCAGGATGGGGACTAGTTGCGAGAGGAACCACCTAGTGATTGGAGGGTTAGAACTTTCAGTCCTGTCTTTCCCTCCTCTGGGAAGAGGGGAGGGCATAGCAATGAGGAGAGGGTATAGCAATGGGGTTTAAACACCAATGGCCAGTGATTCAAGCAATGGTGCTCAAGTAATGAGACCTCCATAAAAACCCAAAAGGACAGAGGGCTTCCGGAAGCACCATGTATCTTCCCGCCCACCCTGCCCTATGCATCTCTTCCATCTGGCTTGTCCCCTTTCTAATAACTGGTCAACAGAAGTTAAGTGTTTCTGGAGTCCTGGGAGCCACACTAGCAAATTAACTGAACCTGACAAATTAGCTGAACCTGAGAAGGGGGCTGCTGGAACTTCTAATGTGGTCAGTCAGAAGCCCAGGTGACAACCTGGACTTTCAAACGGCACGAAGCAGAGGCCTCCCCACCGAGGGCCGGGGGATGGCGGGGTGGGTGCAGTCTTACAGGGCTGAGCTATGAGGGCTTTGCCTATCCGTTTATCCTATCACATTCCAGTATCCTTCCCCCTGATGTGCTCAACCACTTTTCAGCAGTGTCTGTTGAAGGGGGACCTTCCACAAAAAGCAGCGCCTTTCTGAGGAAAACCATGTTCAGAGACCCAGACCCTGCTCAGCTTTTCGGATTCAGAATGAAACAACATGACTGAAAACGCAAGCCTTGCTCGCACAAGTTTTGATTCTTTAACTCCAAATCCTGAAACTCAAACGATCAGAGACAGCCCCCTTTGGCGCATTCCGCCGGTTTTCATCTGCTCTTCCCTCCTGTGATTACTTCAATCAGGCAGTGAATGACACACGCGGGTTTTAATCACTGTGTGTTGTGACACCCGCCTTGCACCACAGCAATTTCCTGCAATCAGCATTGCTTAAAAGGGTAATCAGAAGGCAGAGGAATACTCAGAAAAGCCTGACACTTCTGCAGCTTGCACAGCAAAATAAGATTAGAAACCAAACCCATAAGGCGAGAAACCTCTAAGGGAGGAGGAAGATGCAGAGGGGACCCTAGGGAAGGACTCAGGTTCGACAGTGTGTCACCTTTAGGGAAAGCTCCCTCCTTGCTGTCGAAACCCAGGGATAGGGACTGTCCAGGAAGAGAGACTCTGTCCCAGGCCAAGCTCATTAGAGACATTTGTATCTTGTATTCTTTACAAATAATCTTTTAGGTTCCAGAAAACTACCTGCCTGCTAAGTCACTTCAGTCGTGTCTGACTCTTTGTGACCCCATGGACTGTAGCCCGCCAGGCTCCTCCATCCATAGGATTCTCCAGGCAATAGTACTGGAGTGGGTTGCCGTTTCCTTCTCCTACAGAAAGCTATTGGATGGTTCTATTTTCAAAATGGAAAATACACGTCTTTTCTGGGTTTTAATTACTATTTAACAGCACGTTTCCTAAATTGAGTCCTTTAGAAGTCCAGTTTCCAGAGAAGTAAGTTTTCGTACAATCATCTCCTGACCGCCAGTGTGGAGGCAATGCTATCAACCCTGACCCATCTTCTTCTTTACAAAATTCTTGAAATTTGACCCTGGGATGATAAAGCAGAGTGACTAGAAAAAAGGGGGTCACCCTTCACGTCATCTATTACAGATGCTTAAACATCAACAGATAAAAGCCTCTTTCTCTTTGATCCTTACTAATACATGCTTTTTCAAGGAAAGTGCTGTGTGTTTTCCTCTTTACCGCAATTTACTATGCCCTCCTGTTAGGGCTGTCTACTTTTTTTTTAAATCATTATTAATTTGTTTATTTTAAGGCTGTCTACCTTTTAACCAAGGTATACTGTACGCTGAGATGTGGAACCAAAAGTATTAAGTTGGTAAACTCAACTATTTTTATGTGTTAGGACCTCATAGATCAAGTTCATAGCTAGGCTGTGAACATTTCGTAATAGACTGTTACTTCCCTGAAGGATCGGGTAGAAACTGGGGAATAAGTCAAGATTTGGGAAGGTTCAAGTGACAACAGTCTTAAAAACAAGGGCAAAAGGGGACAGAAAATAGTGAATTCTGTTAACCAGTGTCCTCCCCTACTTGATGAGGCATCTACCTTAAAAGAGTAAAAACCTGTATCTCTTTCCAGTGAGATACTCAACACTGCTCTCAGAAATTATCAAAAGTGAACTATGTATTGTAGAAAAAAATTTGTCAGAATGACAAGCTAAGCATTTAACTCATGCAAAATGTAAGGTGAAAGGAAGCTGGAAGCAGGGTGCAGAGGGGGCTCACCTATCTCCCTTTTTATGGAAAGTGCCTCAATCCCTTTCATTCAAATGAGCTCAAGAGAGCTTTGTCAGAGACTAAAAGAAGAAGGGATAACGTTCATTGTTCCATCGACTGAATGAAAGGGAACTACTTTATAGGCCTACAGTTTTACAGAACTCTAGGAACTAAATTATAATAAATCATCCTTATAAATGTCAAATTTGCGCCACCAAGAGGAAAAACCCACCAAGGTTCAACACAAATGATTAACAAAACAAAGAAGGCTCTAGAACAGGCCATGCTAGTGGGTGACCCTAAGATGCCTCCAAAGCCTCCTCTGGGGCTTCATCCTCTGCTGCTGCAGCACTGGAAAGCCGTGGGCCTTCTGACCGAGGGCTCTATCTTTTACCTTCTGAAATCTCCCGTCCTGTGGTCTGACAGATTTGATAAGACAGACAGGCACGGATCACATCCTAAGCTCCAAGTGGCATCCCTGAGCAGACCCGCTGTCGATTTTGAGGGAAGAGCACTTCTTACACCCATCCTCCCACACCTGTCCTCCCACGCTTCTCCCAGGCCTGCGTTCTCATCAGAGAGCACAGCTCTTCACACAAAAACACTCAACCTCAACATCTGAGAACTTGAAATGTTACAAGGGAAAGAGGCCAAATCAGTGCCAAGCCTAGTCACTTTCGTTTTTGCAACACGAAATTTCACCTCTTTATCTCTGACCCCATAGAGACTTTTCACCTACAACTTTGCAACTTCCATGTCTACACTACTCTAAATTTCCTAAGCATTGAGTATTCTTGACCTCATCCAAGTAATAATTGCGAAAAATTGCCTCTGTTCCCTGGCTTCAAAAGACAAGAGTCAGTCCAGGCCTGGAATGTGTCATTAATAAATGCTATTTGGCCAAGAAAGTACAGAAAGGTCCCTTTGAAAACCAGGAACAATAGAGAGAATAAATATTTACATATTTTCCTCAATCTATGATGGGGTTAAGTCCTGATAAACCCATCATAAACTAAAAACATCATAAGTCAAAAACACATTTAATACACCTAACATACCAAACACCATATCTCAGCCTAGCCTACCTCTAACATGGTCAGAACACTTACATTAGCCTACAGTTGGGCAAAATTCACCTAATACCAAGCCTGTTTTATAAGACAGTGTTGACGGTCTATATAATTTACTGGTTACTGTACTGAAAATGAAAAACAGAACGGTTGTCCAGGTAACGAATGGCTGTAAGAGCTTCCACGGTTTACCCTCATGACGAGTGGCTGACTGGGAGGTGTAGCTCACTGCCACTGCCCAGCATCACAAGAGATACCTTATCACCTACTGGAAAAAGATCAAAATTCAAAGTATACTTTCTACTGAATATGTATTGCTTTCACACCATCATAAAGTAAAAAAAAAAAATCATAAGTTGAAGTACCACAAGTTAGGGTGGGTTCTAAGTAGCTTCAGTTGTGTCCAACTCTTTGCGACCCCATGGACTGTAGCCCGCCAGGCTCCTGTGACCATGGGATTCTCCAGGCAAGAATACTGGAGTGGGTAGCCATGCCCTCCTCCAGGGGATCTTCCCAACCCAGGGATCGAACCCATGTCTCTTATGTCTCCTGCACTGGCAGGTGGGATCTGTACCACTAGCGCCAGCTGGGAACCCCCATAAGTTGGGGACCATCTGCATATTATTACAATCACAATGGAGAGATTGACATTATCTTGCTTACACCTGTGTAGTTCTTGGCTAATGCTGTAAAATTGGCTAATGCTGTAAAACTACCTTAAGTTTTTAAAAATGAACTCAATATTCAATCTTTTTGGCTCAGCAGTCTGATATTTGACATTCTGTTTTTCTGCAGTGTATCCACCTAGTGTCTTCCTGGCAAACTCCTACTTTTCCCTCCGGCTCAGCTCAAAGACCAGCCCCTCTAAGAAGTCTTTCCTGATACCAACAGATGAACTTGCTCCTTCAATTCCCTGACTATCATTCTACTGCTGCACATAACACGTTGGACTATAATTACCTATTCATGTGTCTGCAGCCTTATCAGACAGCAAACTCTATGAGGAGCATAATCAATGCTCAAAAGCAACTGATTGAATGTTTCTTTAACTGAAGTCATTTATCCATTCATTCAAGAAGTATTTATAGGCTTATTAGGTTCTTCAACGTAAGAAAACACTAAGAGATGTATGCAAAAAGTATCGGCGTAAAGCACTTAATCTAAAATTTGCAGATTAAAAAACTAGGTGCTATAGCTAACAAAGCACTTGAGGGGGGAGACTCTTAAAAAATAGCTGAAATACTGCCAAAAAGTGCCAAACAAGTGAAAGAGTTTCCATGACAAAGACATGCTGTCTGTTTGACAACTGTACAGCAGCAAAGCATCTCTTAAAACGTAAGTCTTAGGACTTCCCTGGTGGTCTGGTAGTTAAGAATTCATCTTGCAGTGCAGGGGACGAGGGTTTAATCCCTGGTGGGGGACTCAAGATCTCACATGCCAAGACTATACTTTCAGGGATCATGTCTCTGCAATCTACAGATTCAGTGTAATCCCTATCAAATTACCAATGGCATTTTTCACAGAACTAGAACAAAAAATTTCACAATTCATATGGAAACACAAAAGACCCCGAATAGCCAAAGCAGTCTTGAGAAAGAAGAATAGAGCTGGAGTTATCAACCTTCCTGACTTCAGATTAAGCTACAAAGCTACAGTCATCAAGACAGTATGGTACTGGCCCCAAAACAGAAATACAGACCAATGGAACCAGACAGAAAGCCCAGAAATAAACCTTTGCACCTATAGGTACCTTATTTTTGACAAAGGAGGCAAGAATATACAATGGGGCAAAGACAGCCTCTTCAATAAATGGTGCTGGAAAACTGGACAGCTACATGTAAAAGAATGAGATTAGAACACTTCCTAACCCCATACACAAAGATAAACTCAAAATGGATAAAAGACCTAAATGTAAGACCAGAAACTATAAGAATATAAGAGGAAAACACAGGCAGAACACTCAGCATAAATCAAAGCAAGATCCTCTATGACCCAACTCCTAGAGTAATGGAAATAAAAACAAAAGTAAACAAGTGGGACCTGATTAAACTCAAAAGCTTTTGCACAGCAAAGGAAACTGTAAGCAAGGTGAAAATACAACCCTCAGAATGGGAGAAAATAATAGCAAATGAAACAACTGACAAAGGATTAATTTCCAAAATATACAAGCAGCTCATACAACTCAATGCCAGAAAAACAAAAAACCCAATCAAAAAGTGACAAAAAGAACTAAACAGACACTTCTCCAAAGAAGACATACAGATGGTGAATAAACACATGAAAATATGTTCAACATCACTAATTATTAGAGAAATGCAAATCAAAACTACAGTGAGATATCACCTCACACCGGTCAGAATGGCCATCATCAAAAGTCTACAAACAATAAATGCTGGAAGGGTGTGGAGAAAAGGGAACGCTCATGCATTGATGGTGGGGATGTGAACTGACACAGCCACTATGGAAGATGGTATGGAGATTCCTTAAAAAACCAGGAATAAAACCACCCAGTAATCCCACTCCTAGGCATATACCCTGAGGAAACCAACACTGAAAAAGACACACGTATCCCACTGTTCATTGAAGCACTGTTTACAATAGCTAGACATGGAAGCAACCTAGATGTCCATCAACAGATGGATGGATAAAGAAGTTGTGGTACATATACACAATGGAATAATACTCAGCCATAAAATGGAATGCAATTGAGTCAGTTCTGATGAGGTGGATGAACCTAGAACCTATTATACAGAGTGAAGTAAGTCAGAAAGATAAATATCATATTCTAACACATATATGGAATCTAAAAAAATGGTGCTGAAGAATTTATTTACTGGGCAGCAAAGGAGAAAGAGACACAGAGAACTGACTTATGGCCATGGGGAGAAGGAAGGAGAGGGTGAGATGTACGAATAGAGTAAAACAGAAACTTTCATTACCACATGTAAAATATATAGCCAATGGGAATTTGCTGTATGTCTCAGGAAACTCAAACAGGGGCTTTGTATCAATCTAGAGAGGTGGGAGGGGGCAGGAGATGGGAGGGAGGTTCAAAAGGGAGGGGATATATGTATATCTATGCTGAGGTTTGACAGAAAACAAAATTCTGTAAAGCAATTATCCTTCAATTAAAAAATAAATTAAAATAAATAAAAATTTAAAAAAGATCTCACATGCCACAGAACAACTAGGCCTGCATGCCACAAATACCGAGTCTAAATGCTCTGAAGCCCACAGGCCACAACTAGAAAGTTCACGTTCTTTACAACTAAAGAGCCTGTGTGCCGTAACGAAAGATCCCACATGACACGACTAACACCCAACACAGCCAAGTAAACAAATACATATTTTTAAAAAGATTAGTCTTTCATATTTACTGAATGGACTCAACAATTACCATAAAATTAGCTGACAGTGGTAAAGTACTACTTTATCTGGTCAAAGCTATGGTTTTTCCAGTAGTCATGTATGGATGTGAGAGCTGGACTGAGTGCTGAAGAAAGCTGAGTGCTGAAGAATTGATGCTTTTGAACTGTGGTGTTGGAGAAGACTCTTGAGAGTCCCTTGGACTGCAAGGAGATCCAACCAGTCCATCCTAAAGGAGATCAGTCCTGAGTGTTCACTGGAAGGATGGATGCTGAAGCTGAGACTCCAGTACCACCTGATGGCCACCTGATGCAAAGCACTGACTCATTTGAAAGGACCCTGATGCTGGGAAAGATTGAGGGCAGGAGGAGAAGGGGACGACAGAGGATGAGATGGTTGGATGGCATCACCGACTCAACGGACATGAGTTTGAGTAAGCTCTGGGAGGTGGTGATGGACAGCGAAGCCTGGTGTGCTGAAGTCCACAGGGTTGCAAAGAGTTGGATACGGCTAAGCGACTGAACTGAACTGATTCTTTCTTAAAATTATTTATTTTGGTTGCACTGGGTCTTTATTGCTGCACACAGGCTTCCCCTAGTTGCAGAGAGTGGGGGTTACTCTCTAGTTGCTATTCTCTGGGTGCGTGGGCTTCTCAGGGAGCAGAGCACGGCTCCAGGGCACATGCGATCAAGCAGCACACAGGCTCAGTAGCTGTGGCTTGCGGGCTCAGTAGTTGCTACACCTGGTTTTAGTTGCTTCAAGGCCTGTGGGATCTTCACAGTTCAGGGCTCGAACCCAAGTCTCCTAGCAGGCGGATTCCTATCCACCGTGCTGACAGAGGAAGTCCTACTTCTATTATTCTTAACTTGTACAAAGATAATCCCAACCTAGCACACAACAGGGCTTAACAAAATAGTTCTAGGATATAATAGCTATCAGGGCACTGATGCAATCTGAGGGGTATTCCAGAACGTGTTCATTCTTTCATTCACACATGAGGAATCTTTACTAAAGACCTAGAATACAGAAAGACTACCGATTCCCAGGTGGAATAAATATTCTCTGCAAGCCTGCTAAAGCAAAATGGCATTAACATGGAAATCAGACACCCTTGAAGATTTGTCAAAGCCAAAGATGAGAAAAAAGCAAAAAAAAATTCTACCACCATAGAACACCCCCTAAAGTCTGGTTGACTACACATCTGTCCTGTGGATGCCCAGTATGACAGTTCTCTAGGGAAGCCCATGGCTCAATGGTAAAGAATCCGCCTGTAGTATAGGAGACGTGGGTCCAATCCCTGGGTCAGGAAGATCCCCTGGAGAAGGAAATGGCAACCTACTCCAGTATTCTTGCCTGGGAAAGTCCATGGACAGAGGAGCCTGATGGGCTACAGTCTTGTTCTTCAGTCACTGATCCACGTCCGACTCTTTGTGACCCCATGAACTGCAGCATGCCAGGTTTCCCAGTCCTTCACTGTCTCCCAGAGCTTGCTCAAACTCAGGTCCATTGAGTCGGTGATGCCATCCAACCATCTCGTCCTCTGTCATTCCCTTCTCCTGTCCTCAATCTTTCCCAGCATCAAGGTCTTTTCCAATGAGTCAGCTCTTCGCATCACATGGCCAAAGTACTGGAGCTTCAGCCTCAGCATCAGTCCCTCCAATGAATGTTCAGGATTAATTTCCTTTAGGATTGACTGCTTAGATAACCTTGCAGTCCAAGGGACTCTCAGGAGTCTTCTCCAACACCACAGTTCAAAAGCATTAATTCCTCGGCATTCAACCTTATTTATGGTCCAACTATCACATCTATACATGACTACTGGAAAAATCATAGCATGATTATACAAACCTTTGGCAGCAAAGTAATGTCTCTGTTTTTTAATATGCTGTCTAGGTTGGTCATAGTTTTTCTTCCAGGGAGCAAGCATCTTTGAATTTCATGGCTGCAGTCACCATCTGCAGTGATTTTGGAGCACAAGAAAATAAAGCCTTTCATTGTTTGCATAGCTTCCCCATCTATTTGCCATGAAGTGATGGGACTGGATGCCATGATCTTAGCTTTTTGAATATTAAGTTTTAAGCTTTTTCACTCTCCTCTTTAACCTTCATCAAGAGGCTCTTTAGTTCCTCTTCACTTTCTGCCATAAGGGTAGTGTCCTCTGCATATCTGAGGTTATTGATATTTCTCCCTGCAATCTTGATTCTAGTTTGTGCTTCATCCAGCCTAGCATTTCTCATGATGTACTCTGCATATAAGTTAAATAAGCTGGGTGACAATATACAGCCTTGATGTACTCCTTTACCTATTTGGAACCAGTCTGTTGTTCCATGTCCAGTTCTAACTGTTGCTTCCTGACCTGCATACAGGTTTCTCAGGAGGCAGGTCAGGTGGTCTGGTATACCCATCTCTCAGAATTTTCCACAGTTTATTGTGATCAACACAGTCCAAGGCTTTAGCATAGTCAATGAAGCAGACGTTTTTCTGGAATTTCCTTGCTTTTTCTAGGATCCAACAGATGTTGTCAATTTGATCTCTGGTTCCTCTGCCTTTTCTAAATCCAGCTTGAATATCTGGAAGTTCTCAGTTCAAATACTGTTGAAGCCTAACTTGGAGGATTTTGAACATGACCTTGCTAGCATGTGAAATAAGTGCGATTATGCAGCAGTTTGAGCATTCCTTGGTATTGCCCACCTTTGGGATTGGAATGAAAACTGACCTTTTCCAGCCTTGTGGCCACTGCTGAGTTTTCCAAATTTGCTGACTTACTGAGTGCAGCACTGTCACAGCATCATCTTTTAGGATTTGAAATAGCTCAGCTGGAATTCCATCACCCCCACTAGCTTTGCTCTTAGTGAGGCTTCCTAAGGCCCACTTGATTTCACACTTCAGGATGTCTGGCTCTAGGTGAGTGATCACACCACTGTGGTAATCAGGGTCATTAGATCTGTTTTGTAGAGTTCCTCAGTGTATTCTTGCCACCTCTTCTTAGCGTCTTCTGCTTCTGTCAGGTCCATACCATTTCTGTCCTTTATTGTGCCCATCTTTGCATGAAATGTTCCCTTGGTATCTCTAATTTTCTTGAGGAGATCTCTAGACTTTCCCATCTATTGTTTTCCTCTATTTCTTTGCATTGATCACTTAGCAAGGCTTTCTTATTCTTGCTGTTATTTGGAACTCTGCATTCAAATGGGTATATCTTTCCTTTTCTCCTTTGCCTTTCACTTCTCTTCTTTTCTCAGGTATTTGTAAAGCCTCCTCAGACGACCATTTTGCCTTTTTGCATTTTTTTCTTCTTGGGGAAGGTTTTCATCGCTGCCTCCTATACAATGTCATGAACCTCCATCCATAGTTCATCAGGCACTCTTGTCCATCCGATCTAACCCCTTGAATCTATTTGTCACTTTCACTGTATAACCGTAAGGGATTTGATTTAGGTCACACCTGAATGGCCTAATGGTTTTTCCTACTTTCTTCAATTTAAGTCTGAATTTTGCAATAAGGAGTCCATGATCCAAGCCACACTCAGCTCCTGATCTTGTTTTTGCTGACTGTATAGAGCTTCTCCATTCTCAGCTGCAAAGAATATAATCAATCTGATTTCAGTATTGACCATCTGGTGATGTCCATATGTAGAGTCATTTTTTGTGTTGTTGGAAGAGGGTATCTGCAATGACCACTGTGTTGTCTGTTAGCCTTTGCCCTGTTTCATTTTGTACTCCAAGGCCAAACTTGCCTGTTACTCCAGGTAGCCCCTGACTTCCTACTTTTGCATTCCAGTCCCCTGTGATGAAAAGGACATCTTTTTTTGGTATAACTTCTGCCATCTTGGAGGTTACTCGCTGGCTACAGTCCATGGGATCACAAAAGAGTCAGACACAACTTAGTGAGCAAACAACAATAATAATATGAGAATAATTCCCTCTTTCCCAATAAAGCTTCTTCTATCAATAGGAAAGTGATCAATTCTTGGACATTCAACGTAGCAAAATCTGAATTGAAGCTAACCCAGGTTCACTAAAGCAGGCGGAACAGAACCGCAAGGACTCTTCCCCATAAAACACTGGCTGAAATGAACAGCAGATGCCAACATCCAGGCAGACTGGCCACTGCTCTCTGGATCCCAAAGCTTACCCACTGTTAAATCAGAAATATAAACTTAGGTCAGAATTTATTCTTTTTTTCCTACTCTGTCAACGTACTTATTTTTAGCTGTAAAAACTTCACCAATCTAGAGGAATATACAAATTACAAAACTTTCATAGGTTCTCACACAAAGTTTTACAAATAAGCAGTCAGAATACCAATACGTAATAACCCATTTCAAAGGTACAGAAGTCAATTTTTCAAGATTAAACTCAAATTAACACAATTTATTCACCCATCTATAATGCACATTATGTTTCTAATAGGCTGCACATAAATCAAGTTCTAATATGCAATCCAGATCCAGAAGTAGAGTCCCCCTTCTACTGTCTTGAGGAATTAAATAAAATTTTACAAGTAAACTAAAACAATGGGCAAATAAAAACATGCAACTCTCCCTAGATAAAGGGAGACCTCTAGAGGCAAAAGCTGAAAATTGGGACTTTTTTCCATATCCTTAGGGATCTTAGAGCCACATAAACAAGTCTGTTAAAATTCCTTCACTTAGCAATTATTCTCTATGCAGTTTGTAAATTCATTTTATTTTTAACCTACTACTTGTCATCTAAAATGACAATGTTCCCCAAATCCCAGGTGGTGGTTGTTCTATGGCTAAGTTGTATCCAACTCTCTGCGACCCCATGGATTCTTTCCCAACGAAATTTCACTCACACACTTACTTTAAATCTTATTCAATCTGCTGGTTCTGTTGGCAAAGTGGTAAAGAAAAATGGGCATGGGTTAAACTGATTAGAGAGACAGAGATAACATTAATGTGTTTCACACCAGAGTCTAAGATAATCACATACAAAGAAAGATCTAAGATCTTCAAAAGGTTAAGGCAGAAGAAACTATACTTATTTAATGATAAGTTGTCTTATAAAATGTTTACTGACTTGACTGATCTGATCAGAAAGATCTCTAGCTTATCCCTCTGTAGTGGTCACTAACTCAAATGCTCTCAGGGTGCCCCCCCACCAAAAAAAACCCCAAAAAAACAGGCTCCAGGGCTGGTTGGAAAAGGCAAAAAAATAGAAGACTAGCTGAGAGAAAACCATCAGGCAAGGGGTAGAGATGGACAGAAACTGGAGAACCAACCCCAGACTGTCCCACCACAGGTGGCTCAGACGGTAAAGAACTTGCCAGCAATGCAGGAGACCCGAGTTCAATCCCTGGGTTGGGAGGATCTCCTGGAATAGGAAATGGCAACCCACTCGGGTATCCTTGCCTGGAGAATTCCATGGACAGAGGAGCCTGGCAGGCTACAGTCCATGGGATCACAAAGAGTCGGACACAACTTAGCAACTAAACCACGACCAGACTAAAGGCATTCCCTTTTTTCCCCTCTTAATGCTAAACTGGCCAAACTATCTACCCTCTCAAGCTGACCTCACCCTCATTTGCTACACTTCGTCTACAGATTTTGTGAACTTTCTCCCCTAATGCAAAATACTAAAGTAACACAAATTATTGGGTTGGCCAAAAGGTTCATTCAGGTTTTGGCTAACCCAATAAAAAAATTAAAAAGGAAAACCAAATGTGTACCTGTATAGAAAATGCCTGGAGGAATATTTTCCAAGGTGTTAACAATAGCTATCTGAGGATGAAGAGATTATGAATGTTTTAATTTTCTTATTTTTGTTATTATATTGGTTTTCTAATGAGAAAAGAGGAAAGTAAGTTAATTTTAAATGAGTAGCATCAAAAGCCAAGGCATGCCGGACAGAGTCCTTACCACTCTGTAACTGAGAATAAGAGGCTGCAAGACTAACAGGAAGCCAGAACTGAGTATCAACATTAATCAAGGAAAAATATTTAGTTGCCACATACCATCATTGTGCTGTGTTCAAAGATCATTTATTTTTAAATAAGAAAAGAAGATTACATTTTGTTTAAATAACAAAAGGCTATCTTTGATAAATGAGGCAACTGAATTAAAATTTCAAAGCTGAGACCAATTAAACTCTCCTCCAACGCTTCCCTAACTTCATACGGCCTTACCATAAAGATCAGGTCCATGAGGAGTAAAGACATTATACAAAACTATGTTGAGTGGTGCAATCACCAGCTTCCCGTAATAGTAGCTGTCAATGACCACCACAGGCACCTAAAACAGAGCAGAAAACAAAGCGATTGTAGAGTTTTGCTCTGGAAACATCATCACAATGCTAACAGTGTAGACTTCAGAATGAAAAACTGAATCAACTCCTGAGGTTCTCTTTTCCATCCACATCACAAGTTGCTTTCCTTACAACTTTAGAACAAAATAATGTAAAAAGACAACTCACCAGAAACAGCATTAGAGCAACCAACGACCAATGAAAGAAACTCTTCCACCTCTGTTTCATGATCAGCAGATCAAAGGCAATAGGTAAACTATTTAACAGAGAAACAGGAAGTGGGGAGTTAAATACTCAGAGAATACAGACTCAAACAGGACAGATTCACACATAACTCATGCTGAACTGAGAATCAGATGTCTCCAGCAATTATCGTGAGGGAAGAAGGTGGTACATGAGAGGATGTCTTCTCAAAAATAAAAATGTGATCTCTTCACAGAACTCATCAGAGGATGATGCATTCCACAGTGTACAAGAAATACAAATACTCAGCTTCAGAGTGAGCTCCATTTTACAAGTATTTATGTACAGTGGACATTTACAATATATTAATCATAACTAAACTACCTTACTGTCCTATTCCCACCCTGCCAAATAAATACCTATTTCTCCCTTCCATGATTTATTAACACTTTAGTAATAAAATAATATTACACACTTTCACTTCAATTCTGATATATCCCTTTCCAATATGTAGTATAGTTCCAATATGCAATATTTGCCCTTCTTCCTTTCACTTGAATTTCTCAGGCAAGTAGCATATGTGCATTGCCTTCACTATTTCTTCCTTAAGGCCTAACATCAAGTTATTAAGACTGATCTGAGGTCATCAGGAATTTCCTCTGTGCCAGACCCAGTATCTTTCCACAACCCCATCTCCCTTTGTCTTTCTGTTGCACTTGACACAAAGCATCTGTTCCTTCCTCTTTAGACTCCCTGGCCCCGATGATCTTTTCTGGGCTCTTCCCTAGTCCTCCTTTCAGGCTTTCTTCCCTATCCCATGGTGTGCCTTACCATGCATTGTCCTAGCTCCCAAAGACAAGGTTCTACTTTTCTCTCTCTACACTTACTTTCTCAGCAGGTGCTTCAACTCCTGTTTCATGAACAATCACTTTCATACTCATGACTTCTTAATCTAGGACACTAGTCAGAGCTTTACCCATGATCCAGTCACAGTGAATTCCCTCCCACACCAATCTATTTACTTACACCGAATCTACCCAGTGTCAACTACAGGCTCTGCTCCTGCCTCCTCCACGAGATCTCTCCATTTACATGGCACTATCATTGCTATCATCTATTTGGCCATGTCACGTGGACATCTCTCTATGATCTGAAATTCCACATTCTATTAACTAAATATTGCATTAACATTCCATTTTTTTTTTCTCCCCAACTAGTTACATTTCCATGAGAATGTTAGCTGCTCAGTTGTGTCTGACTCTGCGACACCATGGACTGTTGTCTACCAGGCTCCTGTCCGTGGAATTCTCCAGGCGAGAATACTGAAGTGGGTTGCCATTCCCTTCTCCAGGGGATCTTCCCGATCCAGGGATCGAACCTGGTCTCCTGCACTGCAGGCACATTCTCTACCATCTGAACCACCAGTTTCATTTCCATAGAAGCTGCATTTCTCCTTTGATAAGTCAATAAATGAGAGCACAGTGCTGAGTAATTAACTGTGATCCCAAAATCACTTATCAGAAGGCAGACTAATCAAAACACCCAAACTCAGAGGTATTTGAGGAACTCACAAAGTTGAATGTAGATCCAGTAAAGAGGAAAAGGAATGGAGAGACGGAAAAAAGGAGGATGGAGATGTAAAAATGAGGAAACCATAAGGCCTTGTGAGTCACATTAAAGTCTGGACACCATCACTAGAAAGGAATGAAGTACTGATACATGTCATAACGTGGATGACTCTTGAAAACATGGGAAGTAAAAGAAGCCAGACACAGAAGACCATACTGTATGATTCTATTTATATAAAATCTCCAGAACAGGTACATGGAGTAGATTTTTGTGTCTAGAGACACAAAGTAAATTAATGGATGTCAACCTAGACAGCGTATTAAAAAGCAGAGACATTACTTTGCCAACAAAGGTCCATCTAGTCAAAGCTATGGTTTTTCCAGTAGTCATGTATGGATGTGAGAGTTGGACTATAAAGAAAGCTGAGCACTGAAGAATTGATGCTTTTGAATTGTGGTGTTGGAGAAGACTCTTGAGAGTCCCTTGGACAGCAAGGAGATCCAACCAGCCCATTCTAAAGGAGATCAGTCCTGAATATTCATTGGAAGGACTGATACTGAAGCTGAAACTCCAATACTTTAGCCATCTGACGCAAAGAACTGACTCATCTGAAAAGTCCCTGATGCTGGGAAAGACTGAAGGCAGGAGGAGAAGGGGACAACAGAAAATGAGAGGGCTGAATGGCATCACAGACTGCACGGACATGAGTTTGAATAAACTCCAGGAGTTGGTGATGGACCGGGAGGCCTGGCGTGCTGCAGTCCATGGGGTTGCAAAGAGTTGGACACAACTGAGCGACTGAAATAAAGACTGGTAGGTTTGGGGACAAAAGGAAGTTACTGGTGAAGGGTACAGGTTTCTTTTAGGGATGATGAATGTTCTAAAACTGACTCTGGGTGGATTCATGTCAATGTATGGCAAAACCAATACAGTATTGTAAAGTATAATAAAGTAAAAATAAAAATTAAAAAAATAAATAAATAAAACTGACTCTGGTGTTGGTTGTATAACTGTATAAAAACCATTGAATTACACGAGTTAAGTGAGTGAATTATATGGTATATTACGTATAAGGTATATTACTGAATTACATCTCAGTAAAGCTGTTTAAAAAAATGTTTGGACACCAAAGAGCAGGGGTTGGCCAACTTTTTATTTAAGGGACCGGATAGCGTATATTTTAGCCTTTGCCAAACCTAAAGTTCTGCTTTGGTCTCTTGCATATTCCTCTGTATGTGTGCGTGTGTGTGTGTGGGGGGGGGTGTGCACGTGTACACACACACATGCATGGGTGTGCATTCTCTAAAAATGTAAAATCTCTCAGTTCTTGGGCTGCGCAAAAACAGGCCACCTGAATGTGTGACCCACAGGCTACAAACTGCCTTCTCTGTGACACAGAACAATGGAGAATCTATTATAGAGTTTAAGATAAAACAGAGAGCAATAAAATCATCTTTGCATTGTAGGAAGATAACTCTAGTTCGAGTATGGAGAGGAGATTTATAAGGACTAAGACTGGAAATGGGAAGAATATTTAGGAAGCTGCATTGAGGAACAGAGAGAGGTGAAGATAAGCAGATTCAAGAGACATTCCAGAGGCATAAGACATGACATGAGAAACAAAAGAGTCACAGAGGATTTTCAGGTCCTGGCCCAGCACAGATGGTGGTACCACTTACTGGGCTAGAAACACAGTGAAGGACAGATATGGAGGGAAGATGATGAGTTCAGCTTTGTACATGTTTAGCTATCTAAATGGAGATATCTAATAGGCAGCCAGGTAGATATGAGGGAAGCTTAAGAGATGAGTGGACTAGATATAAAGATATGGGACTCATCAAGATGATGGAGAGACAGCAGAAGTACAGAAGAGGGTCCCACATAAAACCTTGAGAAATATAATAATCTGAGAATGATATGCAGAAGAGAAGAGAAGATTGGAAGTGGGGAAACCAGCCTTTAAAATCCAAACAAGGAAATTTTAAATGTTTATTCTCTGACGTCATAACTCCCTTTAAAAAATTTTATTCTATAGATAAATTTCCATAAGACATGTAAAAGAATGTTTGCTAAATTATTGTGTATAATAACAAAAAAGAAACTGAAAACCAAATGCCTACCAGCAAAGCAATGGTTAAATAAATTATGGACAGCCATACAATAATGGAATGTTATTGCCAAGTTCAGACTTAAATTGAAGAAAGTAGGGAAAACCACTAGACCATTCAGGTATGACCTAAATCAAATCCCTTATGATTATACAGTGGAAGTGAGAAATAGATTCAAGGGATTAGATCTGATAGACAGAGTGCCTGAAGAATTATGGACAGAGGTTTCTGACATTGTACAGGAGGCAGGGATCAAGACCATCCCCAAGGAAAAGACATGCAAAAAGGGAAAATCTTTGTTTGAGGAGGCCTTACAAATAGCTGTGAATAGAAGAAAAGTGAAAGGCAAAGAAGAAAAGGAAAGATATACCCATTTGAATGCAGAGTTCCAAAGAATAGCAAGGAGAGATAAGAAAGCTTTCCTCAGTGATCAATGCAAAGAAATAGAGGGAAAAAAACTTAGAATGGGAAAGTCTAGAGATCTCTTCAAGAAAATTAGAGATACCAAGGGAACATTTCATGAAAAAGATCTGCTTAATAAAGGACAGAAATGGTAGGGACCTAACAGAAGCAGAAGATATTAAGAAGAGGTGGCAATAACACAGAAGAACTGTACAAAAAAGATATTTACAACCCAGATAATCACGATGGTATGATCACCAACCTAGAGCCAGACATCCTGGAATGTAAAGTCAAGTGGGCCTTAGGAAGCATTACTACAAAGCTAGTGGAGGTGATGGAATCCCAGTTGAGCTATTTCAAATCTTCATAAAAGATGATGCTGTGAAAGGGCTGCACTTAATATGCCAGCAAATTTGGAGAACTTAGCAGTGGCCAGAGGACTGGAAAAGGTCAGTTTTCATTCCAATCCCAAACAAAGGCAAGGCCAAAGAATGCTCAAACTACCGCACAATTGCACTCATTTCACACGCTAGTAAAGTAATGCTCAAAATTCTCCAAGCCAGGCTTCAACAGTATGTAAATGGTGAACTTCCAGATGTTCAAGCTGGATTTAGCTAAGGCAGAGGAACCAGAGATAAAATTGCCAACATCCTCTGGATCATCGCAAAAGCAAGAGAGTTCCAGAAAATAACTACTTCTGCTTTATTGACTATGCCAAAGCCTTTGACTGTGAATCACAACAAACTCTGAAAAATTCTTCAAGAGATGGGAATACCAGTTACCTGATCTGCCTCTTGAGAAACCTGTACGCAGGTCAGGAAGCAACAGTTAGAACTGGACATGGAACCACAAACTGATTCCAAATTGGGAAAGGAGTATGTCAAGGCTGTATATTATCACCCTGCTTATTTAACTTATATGCAGAGTACATCATGAGAAATGCTGGGCTGGAAGAAGCACAAACTAGAATCAAGATTGCAGGGAGAAATATCAATAACCTCAGATATGCAGATGACACCACCCTTACGGCAGAAAGGAAGAACTAAAGAGACTCGTGATGAAAGTGAAAGAGGAGAGTGAAAAAGTTGGCTTAAAACTCAAAATTCAGAAAACTAAGATCATGGCATCTGGTCCCATCACTTCATGGCAAACAGATGGGGAAACAGTGGAAACAATGACAGATTTTAATTTTGGGGGCTCCAAAATCACTGCAGATGGTGACTGCAGCCATGAAATAAAAAGACGCTTGCTCTTTGGAAGAAAAGTTATGACCAATCGAGACAGCATATTAAAAAACAGAGACATTACTTTGTTGACAAAGGTATGTCAAGTTAAAGCTATAGTTTTTCCAGTGGTCATGTATGGATGTGAGAGTTGGATTATGAAGAAAACTAAGCACCGAAGAATTGATGCTTTTGAACTGTGGTGTTGGAGAAGACTCTTGAGAGTCCCATGGAGTACAAGGAGATCCAACCAGTCCATCCTAAAGGAAATCAGTCCTGAATATTTGTTGGAAGGACTGATACTGAGGTTGAAACTCCAGTACTCAACTGATGTGAAGAACTGACTCATTGGAAAAGACCCAGATGCTTGGAAAGATTGAAGGTAGGAGGAGAAGGGGACGACAGAGGATGAGATGGTTGGATGGCATCACTGACTGTATGGACATGGGTTTGAGTAGGCTCCGGGAGTTGGTGATGGATAGGGAGGTCTGGCATGCTGCAGTCCATGGGGTCGCAGCGAGTTGGACATGATTAAGCGACTGACAAGCAGACAGCAGATGCTTAATAGTCACTGCTCTTATTAGAATTAAACATGAGAGAAATATTCTTCCATTTCCCAGAATCTTTATATAATTAATTCCCATAATTTCAGCCCCACCTAGAGACTATGGAGACAACCTAACATTCAGATGGACTTTATGCCCAGTAACACATGGAAGATGAATCACATTAGTTTCTTACCCAAGAGCTGCACTGAATGGCCAGCCTAAGATGGCCCCAGCGGCGACTCCAAGCACAGCAAAGGAAGTTTTGTCCATATACCAGCCAGTCATGGCTATCAAGGTAGTGTACATACAGAAGCTGCTAGGAAGGAATGCTGCAAGACAAAAAAATGAAAAAAGGAGGGAAAGAGACAAGGGATTGAAATATACTAGGTATTAATTATTAAAAATGAATGTGCATTGCAAAATGTCAATAACCAAGAACATACTTTGAGCAATGCTATATTAGAAATGAGGAGTAAAGTAATTCTCCTTAAAAAAAAAAAAGTTCAACAATTTTCTTATTTTCATAGTCCTGTTTTTTTATGTACCAGCATGTCACCCAATTATTCAATGTCATTTATCTCCTGGCCTGTACTCCAAGTCTAAAACTTACAGGATTTCAGGTTCCCCAGGAATACCCTCAGGTTTTATTTCCAGGCAGAAATTATGTTTCAAGAAATTTAGAGCCGTTGGGGCTTCCCTAGTGGCTCAGTGGTAAAGAATTCACCTGCCAATGCAGGGAACATGGGTTCGATCTGTGGTCAGGAATATCCCAGGTGCTGCAGAGAAACTAAGCCTGTGCGCCACAACTACTGAGCCTGTGCTCTGGAGCCCGGGACCTGCAACTACTGAAACCTTCATGCCCTAGGACCTGTGTTCCACAACAAGATAAGCCAGCGCGGTGAGAAGCCTGCATCCCAACTAGAAAGGAGCCCCCGCTCATCACAACTACAGAAAAGCCTGTGCAGCAACAAAGACCCAGCACAGCCAAAAAAATAAAATAAAATAAATTTAGAGCCATTGTTAACAATCTGTTTCGGAGGAAGTTAATCCTCTGATAGTCTTCTGAGACTGTCCAAGCAGCAGCCTGTCCCCCAGCGGAGCTCTCAGAAGCCTCTGAAGAGCCACATCTGTTAGACGGCAGCACTGCTTTGCACCCTGCATCCACCGCCACCGGGAGTTTGGCCTTTAGATGTCCCCCTAGTTATTTCATCACATAACTTTCTTGTTGACCACCTTCAGGGTCTCTGTGACAGTAACATTTCATCCAGGCATTTCTATTAACTCTACATGAAAATGCAGACCTGCTTCTCCCTGCTGTTTAAGGGCTTCACCTAGCAAGCACTAGGTAACAAAACTCAGTACCAATTCCAACAAGAACCACAGTGAACAGGCAGTATGGTGACTTATGTTGATGTATGGCAAAACCAATACAATATTGTAAAGTAATTAGCCTCCAATTAAAATAAATAAATTTAAATTAAAAAAAAAAAACAAACTCAGCAAAGACATTCCTATGGCTGATTCATATTGATGTATGGCACAAACCATCACAATATTGTAAAGTAATTATCCTCCAATTAAAATAAATTAATTAAAAAAAAACTCAGCAAAGGGTTCAGAGGCTCTGTATCAAAGGATGCCTGTAAGTTATTTGTGCCTTAACATACTCAACTGAAATTATAAAACTAAAGATACTCCCAGGTATCTCCCTCATACAAGAATCCATTTTAGGACTAGCAAAATAACTAAAAAGACATGTGAAGTACAACCTTCCCAGACAAATGCAAAACAACACTGATGCCATCCCATGCTGCTGATTCCAGCCCCAAGGGGAGGAGAGGAACCTGAGGTCTCTGCCCACTTAGAGGCCAGAACATAGTCTCATTCAGGCTCTCAAAGCTATTCAGGTAAGAGGCCTGAGGTCTCTGTAGAACATGGATTAAGATATAGTCATTGAAGGAAAAGTAAGTATATATCAATACTTTTACACTAGATACTATTTTTGTGTACATTTAATATCTGTACTAGATTCTGGTACACACAAGCCAAAATTAAAATTCAGAAAATTACATCTAGTAACTAAATTTTTCTGGGTAACTGGGAACAGGCTACCTTTTAGGAACAGGCCACTCTGGCGCAGGTCAAAAACCACAAAGGTTCAAATGCAGCACAGCTGGAAAGCCACCACTCTACATTAAGGATTTTATTCTAAATTTACAGAAGCTTACTTAAAAAAAAAAAAATTCAACAGAAGATGTGTACTTTTATAGAATCCCTGGCAAGTAACTGGCATAAAATAGAACCATCAAGACCAGGGTCTTTGAAACCATGCTAAGTCATTTCAGTCGTGTCTGACTCTTTGTGACCTTATGGACTGCTGCCTGCCAGGCTCCTCTGTCCAAGGGATTCTCCAGGCAAGAATACTGGAGTGGGTTGTCATTTCCTTCTCCAGGGGATCTTCCCAACCCAGGGATCAAACCTGTGTCTCTTATGTCTCCTGCATTGGCAGGTGGATTCTTTACCACTGAGCCACCTGGGCAGATCATAGGACTCTGGAAATTACTGACATGTTATACAAATATAACCTACATCTGGACAAGTTCTTCTGTTTGATGCAACTGCGAAATGTCAGTGAACCTTTTATGCCCTCACCTGCTCTTTTACTTACCTGATGACGAGCAAAACATCCCAGTGCTGAGAACCAAGAAGGCTAGCATCATTCGACTCACATGCAGCCCAAACTTCTTACACACAGCCCTAGAGGGAAGGCAAAGGCTATCAACACAGCAGACCTTCAGGATGGAAATTTCAATTTAAAGCACAAAAACAGGCCTGCATCACAGAGAACACTGAAGATCTAAAGTCAAATACAGGACTGTCTCAACAGGTCTGTTAGCAATTTCATGTGCATAAACATTCTTATTCCTTATGCAGGAGAGAAGCTCTGTACCTAAGAGGAAATGTATACTTTCTATAGATTATGTCTACAGAATAATCTATGCTAGATTATAACTAACATCAGTAGGAAAACAGCCTGGTGTAACGGAAAAATAACAGACCACACATGCACAGGTTACAATCTTGGCCCTTCCACTCACTAGCAGAGGCCCCCTAGCCTAGTAACATCTCTGTAAGATTCCTCGTCTGTTAAATGAGGATAATGATAATACTTACTGCATAAGGTTTCTGTGAGGACGATGCATGGCAAAGCACTCAGAAGAGTGCCAGGCAAAGAGCTGCTCAACAGAGGGCAGTTATCAGGAAAGAAGACTAAGAGGCGCACCAAAGTTTTAATAAAAGGTTATCTAAGTCAACGTTCCTCAATAAATTATATACTTCCTTTAACTTCTGTCTTATAGGTCTTTTCAACCCGATAAGTAAAACATCAGTAGAGGTGATTGTTGCTTCATTTAGTCAATATTTGTTCAGACATAACCATGTGTTAACTCTTCTTGCTCAGATTCTTAACTGCATCACAGAGCTTCTTTCTGAAATAATTTTGCTTCTTCCTTAATATATCCTTTAGAAGGTTCTTTGCAGTAAGGATCTGTTAATGGTAAATTCTGGTTTTTGATATTTTTTTCATTTTGTCAGAAAAGCCTTTATTTAGCTCTTGGTCTTAAAAGGTGCTTTAGCTGAATCTATCACTTTAGGATGACAGTCATTTTCTCACAGAACTGTGAACGTATATTTTGTCTTCTGGCTCTTGAGAAGGCTTATGTTGGTTTTACTGCCTGACGTTTCTTTGTAAGATTTGGATTAGTCCTCTGTCAACCTGTAAGATCTTCTTTACTCTTGGTTTTACACAGTATCCCTAATTACTCTTTATATATCCAGCTCAGGACATTAGGCTTCCTGAATTGTGGATTAGTGTCCTTTCTCCTTTGATTCTGGAAAATTCTTAGCTATTACTTCTCTTAATACTGTCTCTCCCTATTCTATAATTGCCTAGATCTGATTAGATATAAATCAGATCTTTCAACTCCACCACACGCATTTTTATCCTCTCACCTTTTTTTTTTTCTTCTGTCACTCTGTACTACATTCTTAGTAACTTCTTCAGATTAATCTTCTGGTTTATTTATTAGAAGTGTCAAATCAAGAGAACAGACTTGTGGACACAATGCAGGGTTGGTGGGGGAAGGAGAGGGTGGAACGAACAGACAGAGTGGAATGGACACATAAGCCCTACCATGTGTAAAGCAGATAACCAGTGGGAATTTGCTATGTGACTCAGGGGGCTCAAACTGGTGCTCCATGAGAAACCAGAGGGGTGGGGTGGGGTGGGAGGTGGGAGGGAGGTCCTAGAGGGAGGGGATGTATGGCTAATTCATGTTGATGTATGGCAGAAACCAACACAATATTCTAAAGCAACTATCCTTCAATTAAAAATAAATATTTAAAAATTTTTTTAAAAAAGAAATGTCTAATCAGTTATATACCCTGATGCTGGGAAAGATTGAGGGCTGGAGGAGAAGGAGGCAACAGAGGATGAGATGGTTGGATGACATCACCAACTCAATGGACATGAGTATGAACAAACTCCAGGAGATGGTGAAAGACAGGGAAGCCTGGCACGCTGGTTGCAAAGAGTCAGACACGATTTAGTGACTGAACAACAACAACAAATCAGCTGTTTAAACTATCCACTGAATTTTCTATATCAATTACTATATTTTTAATTCAAGTTCTGTGTGGCTCTTTTTCAAATCTGCCTGGTCATTTTTGTAGTCTCATTCATTGTCTTTTTTTATTTCATTGTGGTAAGAACACCTAATATGAGATCTACCCTCCTAACAGATATTTAAATGTAAAACACAGTACTGTATCAACAGGCATAATGTTGTATAGCAGATGTCTAGAGCTAATTCGTATAAGTGAAATATTATATCCACTGATTAGCAACTTTCTGTTTCCATCAGCCCCCGATCTTGGCAGCCACAAGTCTATCCATTCCTTTGCTTCCATAAGTTCAACCATTTCACATACCTCGTGGAAGGGGAACTGTGCCATATTTGCTCCCCTGTGGCAAGTTATTTCACTTAGCCCAATATCCTCAAGGCGCATCTACTTTGTCATATCTTTAGGATTTCCCTCTTTTTTTTTTAAATATTTTTCTTTTTAAATTAATCAATTTATTCATTATTTTATATTTGGCCGTGCTAGATCTTCGTTGCTGTGTGGACTTTCTCTCATTGCAGCAAGGAGGGGCTACTCTAGAGTTGAGGTGCAAGGGTTTCTCATTGCAGTGGCGTCTCTTGTTGCACAGCATGGCACCTGAGCTTCAGTAGTATCAACTCACGTGTTCTAGATCACAGAGTCGGACACAACTGAAGCAACTTAGCAGCAGCAGCAGCTCCAGCATTTATAATTTGTAGACTTCTTGATGATGGCCATTTTGACCAGTGTGAAGTGATACTTCATTGTACTTTTGATTTGCATTTCTCTAATGATTAGCAATATTGAGCATCTTTTCACGTGCTTATTGGCCATCTGTATGTCTTCTTTGGAGAAATGTCTAATTAGGTCTTCTGCCCACTTTTTGACTGGGTTGCTTTTTGTTGTTGATTTGTAGGAGCTGTTTGTATATTTTGGAGATTAAGCCCCAGTTAGTCACACCATTTGCAACATATGGTTTTCATATGGTACATATGGTTTTCTCTGCTGCGCAAAAGCTTGTAAGTCTGCACAACACTGTAAATCAACTCTATTTCAACTTAAAACATAATTAAAAAAATTTTAAGCAGTTATAAGTTTAAGGCCCCAAGTGTTTATCTGCTTTTATTTCTATTGCCTTGGGAGAATGACCTAAGGAAACATTAGTACAATATATGTCAGAGAATGTTTTACCTATATGTTCTTTTAGGAGTTTTATAGTGTTATGTCTTATACTTAAGTCTTTAAGTCATTTTGCATTTATTTTCTAGTATGGTGTGAGAGAGTATTCTAACTTCACTGATCTATTAATATATGTGGCTGTCCAGGTTTTCCAACACTACTTGTTAAAGAGACTGTCTTTTCTCCATTGTATAATATATCCTTGCCTCCCTAGACAAAAGCCATTCTAACAGATATGAAATGATCTCCCTGTGGTTTTGATTTTTGTTTTCCTTATGACTAGTGATATTGCCCTCCTTTCATATGCCTGTTGGCCATTTTATTAGGTTTTTTTTAACCACTGAGTTAGAAGAGCTCCTTATACATTTTGGAAATGAACTTATATATGATCTGCAAATATTTTCGGCCATTCTGTAAGCTCCTTTCCACTGCACTGATTGTTTAATCTCTTATTAGTCTTTTATTTCATGCTTTCAATTCCCTATTTTATTTCTTTAAAAATATTAAATATAATTATATTCTTATTTTAGTAATTCCTAATAAATGAAGTTTTGTAGGTCAGCTTTCTATTGATGATCTCTGCTGGCTCTCACTCATAATGACCTGTTCCTTTCTGTGCTTTGTCATTTACTTTTATTATAATCTGGTTCACTAGAACTTTATCTATGGTAATTCTTTGACAATTGGATTAAGAATCCACTTCTTTAGAGAAATTTTACTTTTTGATTTTGCAAGATGTCTGAAAAGGAAAGGAAAGTGAAGTCACTCAGTTGTGTCTGACTCTTGGCGACCCCAAGGACTGCTGCCTATCAGGCTCCTCCACCCATGAGATTTTCCAGGCAAGAGTACTGGAGTGGGGTGCCATTTCCTTCTCCAAAGGTGTCTGGGGACACTATTGTTGTTCAGTCACTAATTCATGTTTGCTCTTTGCAACCCATGGACTGCAGCAGGCCAGGCTTCCCTGTCCTTCACCATCTCCCGGAGTTTGTTCAAACTCATGTCCATTGAGTTGGTGATGTCATCCAACCATCTCATTCTCTGTCACCCTCTTCTTCTCCTGCCCTCAATCTTTCCCAGCATCAGGGTCTTTTCCAATGAGTCGGCTCTGGGTCAGGTGGCCAGAGTACTGGAGCTTCAGCCTCAGCATCAGTCCTTCCAGTGAATATTCAGGGTTGATTTCCTTTAGGATTAACTGGTTTCATCTCCTTATAATCCAAGGGACTCTCAAGAGTCTTCTCCAGCAGCACAATCCAAAAGCATCAATTCTTTGGCACTCAGCCTTCTTTATGGCCCAACTCTCACATCCAGAAAAACCTACAAACCTTTGTCAGCAAAGTGATGTCTCTGCTTTTTAATACACTGTGTAGGTTTGTCATAGCTTTTCTTTCAAGGAATAAGCCCTGAACAATTTACAATAAATTCTAAACTTGAGGCTTAGGAGACCATGCAGGTAATTTGAATTCAGTCCTGAATTCATACGAAGACCAACTTTAAGTTACAATCCTCAAAGGCAGCCCACTGGATTTCTTTTTTTTTAACTTTATTCTACTCAGAGTCAAGACCAAAGAACTTTTTTATCTGACATTGTTGGCTGTTTTGCAATGGAAAGACTTTAAGTAATGGTTACTAAGTCCGAATACCTTTTAAAGCATTCTTAAAATAAGATGTTTGTTAGGTTTCATGTTAAAAAAAAAAGTAGCTATTTTTATTACTGGGATACTTAAATGCTTAATATTTTCACTAATATTCATTCAACCAACAGTTACTTGGCGGAAGACAATCATACTGAGTACATATAAGAGCAGTGAGTCTCATACTGGAAATAATTTCCTATCAGCTAAGCTCAAAAGGGGAAGACAGACATCATGATTTATCTCTTAGGACCAAAAAAAGGCTCTACAAAATCCTACCAAATAAAGTACTACTCAGATATACACTTACAGAATTGAAATTATAATATGAAGATATAGCACTTATCACCTCAGGAAATTAGAAGTATTTCTTCCCAATGGTTGGCTTAAAAAAAAAAATTGAGTTTTAGATATAATATCAGAAGCTAGAATAAAAATGCCTTCTATTTCTAAACACTGTTTCTATCATCGGAGAAATAACTTATGCTCAATTTGGCTCTTATAGCACTTTTAGAAGCAAAGTTTTTATACTCACTTGTAAAAGTAAAGCTCACATATACAGCTCACAAAAGCCAGCAGACATCGTAAAAAGTAAAAGACAAGAATCTGAAAGAAACCCAGAACAAGAAAACAGAAGTCACAGATACAAGTCAGAAAAACTCCTAAAAGATGAAACCACTCACATCTGTCAGTAATAATTATAAATTGGTATAATCCTTTTGAAAAACAGTATGTATCAAGAACCATGGAAATGTTCATACCTCCAAATTCAAGTATGGAAGGACATTTATTGGCTACTTCTATGACTTCAGCCCACAAAAGGAACTCAAAATATAGGAAGGGAGTTCAAGTCAAAAGACGTTAATTGCAGCTCTACTAATTTAGTAAAAACTTTTTAAAAAACTATAAAATGTTCAGTTACAGGAAAATGACTAAATTATGTTACATCTATTTCATATTATATCTATTCATGATACAGATACCAAAGTTCATGGTTACAAAGACCAAAGTTCATGGTTACAAAGACAGTGGAAAAATTCTTATCATATAAATCTCATTCACATGACAAGCATCTCTCAGACAATTATAATAACTGATTGCAATTCTTATAAAATTATAACAAAATACTAAATGAAAACATACATGATCTATACATCACAGTTATAGCTATAGAAATCAGAAGTACATGAAAAAATAGAAAGAAATATAATATAATGGTAAAGGTGGTTGTCTCATGCTAGTGAGACTTTCATGCATATTCTTCCTCCTATCATCCAAATGTCTGTAATGCGGTTTTATTAATTTTATGAATACAAATTTTAAACATAAAAATAACAAAATAAAACCATATTAAATAGCTCTTCTACTACAGTGTAACCAGTATGTTTAAGAAAAATGAATATCTCTGAATATAAGCACTATTCAAATATATTCTATGATTAATATTACTGCATATAATTAAAAGTACTTTCTGATTTATCATTATAACCAAAAAACAAAATTCCCAAAAGAATCCAATCAAGTGATCAGCAAATGTCCAAACTCATTGATTAATTCAACAATATACTGAAAACCTGCTATGCACTGATTACTCTTCTAGATGCTACTAGGAATACAGATAATTTTAGTACAAAGTATCCACATTTAAGGACTACTCATCTGGTTGGTGAGAATACAAAAACACATTTAGAAAGTCAAAAACTAACACAAGATAATCAAAGAACTGTACTTGGGAACAGGACAATGATGCCCCCGTAGTTACTAATATTCAGCATAGTAACTGGATGTCAGATCAGTACAAAAAGACACAAAAAAGAAAAGAAGTAAGTATAAGAATGGAACAGAAGAAACTAAATTCAGTATGAAGAGATGAAAGAGAATCCAAGAGATTTACTTGACAAAATGTTGACACTAATGAGGAAATTCAGTGAAATTGAGGTCAAAAAGCAAAAGTCAATTGTCACAGGCAAATTTAGCCTTGGAGTATGGAATGAAGCAGGGCAAAGGCTAATAGAGTTTTGCCAAGAGAACGCACTGGTCATAGCAAACACCCTCTTCCAATAACACAAGAGAAGACTCTACACATGGACGTCACCAGATGGTCAACACCAAAATCAGATTGATTATATTCTTTGCAGCCAAAGATGGAGAAACTCTACACAGTCAGCAAAAACAAGACCAGGAGCTGACTGTGGCTCAGATCATGGAGCTCCTTATTGCCAAATTCAGACTTAAATTGAAGAAAGTAGGGAAAACCACTAGACCATTCAGGTATGACCTAAATCAAGTCCCTTATGATTATACAGTGGAAGTGAGAAATAGATTTAAGGGCCTAGATCTGATCGAGTACCTGATGAACTATAGACAGAGGTTTGTGACATTGTACAGGAGACAGGGAGCAAGACCATCCCCGAGAAAAAGAAATGCAAAAAAGCAAAATGGCTGTCTGGGGAGGCCTTACAAACAGCTGTGAAGACAAGACAAGTGAAAAGCCAAGGAGAAAAGGAAAGATATAAGCATCTGAATGCAGAGTTTCAAAGAATAGCAAGAAGAGATAAGAAAGCCTTCCTCAGTGATCAATGCAAAGAAATAGAGGAAAACAACAGAATGGGAAAGACTAGAGATCTCTTCAAGAAAATTAGAGATACTAAGGGAACATTTCATGCAAAGATGGGCTCGATAAAGGACAGAAATGGTATGGATCTAACAGAAGCAGAAGATATTAAGAAGAGGTGGCAAGAATACACAGAAGAACTGTACAAAAAAGATCTTCATGACCCAGATAATCACGATGGTGTGATCACTCACATAGAGCCAGACATCCTGGAATGTGATGTCAGGTGGGCCTTAGAAAGCATTACTACGAATAAAGCTAGTGGAGGTGATGGAATTCCAGTTGAGCTATTTCAACTCCTAAAAGATGATGCTGTGAAAGGGCTGCACTCAATATGCCAACAAATTTGGAAAACTCAGCAGTGGCCACAGGACGGGAAAAGGTCACTTTTCATTCCAATCCCAAAGAAAGGCAAGCCAAAGAAGGCTCAAACTACCACACAATTGCACTCATCTCACATGCTAGTAAAGTAATGCTCAAAATACTCCAAGCCAGGCTTCAGCAATACGTGAACCATGAACTTCCAGATGTTCAAGCTGGTTTTAGAAAAGGCAGAGGAACCAGAGATCAAATTGCCAATATCCGATGGATCATCGAAAAAACGAGAGGTCCAAAAAACATCTATTTCTGCTTTATTGACTATACCAAAGCCTTTGACTGCGTGGATCACAATAAACTGGAAAATTCTGAAAGAGATGGAAATACCAGACCACCTGACCTGCCTCTTAAGAAATCGGTATGCAGGTCAGGAAGCAACAGTTAGAACTGGACATGGAACAACACACTGGTTCAAAATAGGAAAAGGAGGATGTCAAAGCTATATATTGTCACCCTGCTTATTTAACTTATATGCAGAGTACATCATGAGAAATGCTGGGCTGGAAGAAGCACAAGCTGGAATCAAGATTGCCAGGAGAAATATCAATAACCTCAGATATGCAAATGAGACCACTCTAATGGCAGAAAATGAAGAGGAACTAAAAAGCCTCTTGTTGAAAGTGAAAGAGGAGAGTGGAAAAAGTTGGCTTAAAGCTCAACATTCAGAAAACGAAGATCATGGCATCTGATCCCATCACTTCATGGGAAATAGATGGGGTAACAGTGGAAACAGTGGCTGACTTTATTTTGGGGGGGCTCCAAAATCACTACAGATGGTGATTGCAGCCATGAGATTAAAAGACACTTATTCCTTGGAAGGAAAGTTATGACCAACCTAGATAGCATATTCAAAAGCAGAGACATTACTTTGCCAACAAAGGTCTGTCTAGTCAAGACTATGGTTTTTCCAGTGGTCATGTATGGATGTGAGAGTTGGACTGTGAAGAAGGCTGAGCACTGAAGAATTGATGCTTTTGAACTGTGGTGTTGGAGAAGACTCTTGAGAGTCCCTTGGACTGCAAGGAGATCCAACCAGTCCATTCTAAAGGATATCAGTCCTGGGTGTTCATTGGAAGTATTGATGCTTAATCTGAAACTCCAATACTTTGGCAAACTCATGTGAAAAGCTGACTTATTGTAAAAGACCCTGATGCTGGGAGGGATTGGGGGCAGGAGGAGAAAGGGACGACAAAGGATGAGATGGTTGGATGGCATCACCGACTCGATGGACATGAGTTTGAGTAAACTCCAGGAGTTTGTGATGGACAGGGAGGCCTGGCATGCTGTGATTCATGAGGTCACAAAGAGTTGGACACGACTGAGCGACTGAACTGAACTGAACTGATACCTGCAATGAAAGTGAATGTAAGTGAGAGTCGCTCAGTCGTGTCTGACTCTTTGCGACTTCACAGACTATTACAGCCCATGGAACTCTCCAGGCCAGAACACTGGGGTGGGTAGCCTTTCCCTTCTCCAGGGGATCTTCCCAACCCAGGAATCGAACCCAGGTCTCCCACATTGCAGGTGGATTCTTCACCAGCTGAGCCACAAGAGAAGCCCAAGAATACTGGAGAGGGTAGCCTATACCTTCTCCAGCGTATCTTCCCAACCCAGGAATCAAACCAGGGTCTCTTGCATTGCAGGCGATTCTTTATCAACTGAGCTATCAGGGAAGCCCTAAACCTGCAATGAGTTCCTAAAAATATTACAGAAAACAAGATAACATCCATAACAGTAATAAAAAGTATAAAGAATCTGGCATTATCCTAATCAAAGAATGGGTAAGCTTGACATGGATAATTTTTTTTGATACATTCTTTAAATTGTATTAAAAGACAACAGAAAAACGAGGTCCAGTGGTTAAGAATCCACCTTCCAATGCAGCAGATTAGGACTCAATCCCTGGTAGAGGAACTAAGATCCACATGCCATGGGGCAACTAACCCAAGCACTGCAACTACTGAGCCCATGAGCTCTGGAACCACTTGTCACAACTAGAGAGAAGCCTGTGCACAGCAATGAAAGATCCCACATGCCACAACTAAGACCCAATGTAGCCAAATAAATCAGTCAATTAAATAACTTTTTAAAAGACACAGAAAACCTGACTAAATGATAAGCATATCATTTATATATAATAGGGATGGAATGATGTAACACTGTAAAAATACTGTCATGCATGCATGCTTAGTCACTCAGTCATGTCCGACTCTCCGGGACTTCATGGACTGTAGCCCGCCAGGCTCCTCCATCCATGGGGTTCTCCAGGCACGAATACTGGAGTGGGTTGCCATTCCTTCTCCAGGGGATCTTCCCAACCCTAGGATTGAACTTGGGTCTCCTGCATTGCCGGCCTATTCTTTATCATCTTAGCCACCAGGGAAACCCTCACATATAAGGCTTTACTCCATTCAGTTTTTTTTTTTTTAATATATAAATTGTTGAAAGATCCAGCTTCATTTTTGGCTATATAGTGAAGTAGATTTTCCAGAACCATCTGCTAATTCTTCCTTTTCCTTCTGATTTGTAACATTATTCCCAATGTTGAGAATAATGTTACAAATTTTACTCTCTTGCAGAGAGTCAAGACACCACTGAATGATTAAACATGCATGCTTATATGTGAAAGACAAAATTACAAAGTTACTATGAAAAAAATACATAAGAATATCTTTATGATCTATGGTGAAGGATTTATTTTAGAAAGACCCAAAATCCACCAACCATAAGTCAAAAACTAATTGGTTTGACTCTATCAGAACTAAAGAAAGGACTACAAAGTTAGTAAACAGGTGACAGTCTAGGAGAAAGGATTTTCAGTACCTAAAACCTACCAGGGGTTACTATTGAGAACTTCTACAATCACAAGAGAAAATCAGAAAATTCAATTGAAACACAGGCAGATGGGCTCAGTGGTAAAGAATCCACCTGCCAAAGAAAGAGACACGGGTTCAATTCTCGATCCAGGAGGATTCCACGTGCCACGGAGCAGCTCAGCCTCAGTGCCACAGCTACTGAGCCTGGGCTGTAGAGCCCAGGAGCCGCAACTACTGAGACCCCCTAGAGCCTGTGCGCGGCAGCAAGAGAAGCCACTGCACTGAGAAGCCTGTGCGCTGCCACTACAGAGCCCTGCTCCCTGCAACTACAAAAAAGCCCGCACAGCAATGAAGACCCACCACCACCAAAAACAAATAAACAAGGAAGTAAAAGAAAAACAGGAAAAGGATGTAAACAGGTAATTCACAGGAAAACCAGTCTGAATGACTGGTAAATATACGAAGAAATTCTCCATCTTACTGTTTGTCAGAAAAATGCAATTAAAATGAGGAGCATCTGTCTATGGATACCAAGGGGGAAAGGGGTGGGGGGCAGATGAGTTGGGAGAATGGGATTGACACATACATACTATTATGTATAAAATAGGTAACTAATGAGAATCTACTATATAGCACAAGGAAGTCAGTGCTCTGTAGTGAGCTAAATGGGAAGGAAATCTTAAAAAGAGGGTACACATGTATACATATAGGTGATTCAGGGCTTCCCAGGTGGTGCGAATGGTAAAGAATCTACCTGCCAATGCAGGAGGCATAAGAGAAGCCAGTTCGATCCATGGGTCAGGAAGATCCCCTGGAGTAGCGCATGGCAATTCACTGCAGTATTGGTGCCTGGAGAATCCCCATGGATAGAGAACCTGGAGGGCTACAGTCTATAGGGTCACAAAGAGTTGGACACAACTAAGCAACTTAGCATGCACACACGCATAGCTGATTCACTTTATTGTATACAGAAACTAACAACACCGTAAAACAACTATACGTCAATAAAAATTAATTTAAAAAAATGAGAAATATCTCACATACTTAGAGAGTCAGAAATATCAAGTGCTCAGGAGATTTTAGGAAGCTGAAACTCCAAACACTGTTGCAGGGAGTCTAAAGCTGAATATCTGTTCTGGAGAGCAATATGGCACTGCTCCATGAAATTATGTAGTCCATGGATACATGCACGGGATCCCATTCCTGAGTGTACGGTTCAGAAAAATTCACACCCCAACCCATAAGGGGACAAAACAAAGCTGTCCTTTTTTAGAGTGATAAGATATTGTAAAGGTAACTGTCACTAGGAGTACCAATTATTACCATATTGTCTTGTGGATCACAACAAACTCTGAAAAATGCTTCAAGAGATGGGAATACGAGACCACCTGACCTGCTTCCTGAGAAATCTGTAGGCAGGTTAAGAATCAAGTTAGAACCGGACATGCAATAACAGACTGGTTCCAAATTGGAAAAGGAGTACACCAAGCCTGTATATTGTCACCCTGCTTATTTAACTTAAATGCAGAGTACATCATGAGAAATGCTGGATTGGATGAAGCACAAGTTGGAATCAAGATTGCTGGGAGAAATATCAATAACCTCAGATATGCAGATGACACCATCCTTATGGCAGAAAGGGAAGAAGAACTAAAGAGCCTCTTGATGAAAGTGAAAGAGGAGAGTGAAAAAGTTGGCTTAAAATTCAACATTCAGAAAACTAAGATTATGGCATCTGGTCCCATCACTTCATGGGAAATAGACGGGGGAAACAGTGGAAACAGTGTCAGACTTTATTTTGGGGCTCCAAAATCACTGCAGATGGTGACTGCAGCCATAGCATTAAAAGACGCTTGCTCCTTGGAAGAAAAGTTATGACCAACCCAGACAGCTTATTAAAAAGCAGAGACATTACTTTGTCAACAAAGGTCCGTCTAGTCAAAGCTGGCTGTGGTTTTTCCAGTAGTCATGTATGGATGTGAGAGTTGGACTATAAAGAAAGCTGAGCACCAAAGAATTGATGCTTTTGAACTGTGGTGTTGAAGAAGATTCAAGAGTCCCGTGCAAAGCAAGGAGATCCAACCAGTCCATTCTAAAGGAAATCAGTCCTGAATATTCATCGTAAGGATTGATGCTGAAGCTGAAAATCCAATACTTTGGCCACCTGATGCAAAGAGCTGACTCTTTTGAAAAGACCCTGATGCTGGAAAAGATCGAAGCGGGGAGAAGGGGATGACAGAGGATGAGTTGGTTGGATGGCATCACCAACTCAACGGACATGAGTTTGAGTAAACTCCAGGAGTTGGTGATGGACAGGGAGGGCTGGCATGCTGCAGTACATGGGGTTGCGAAGAGTCAGACACAACTGAGCTACTGAACTAAACTGTCTTTCAGCAACAATCTATCCTTTACTACTCTGAACTATGATGCTGCAGTTGGGACTCTAGAAGCTACAATTTGAAGTAATAGTGGAAATCCAAGTGGAAATGGAAATTTTAAGCTCTGCATATTGTTATTTCTCTCTGGGGCTTCCCAGGTGGCTCAGCGGGTAAAGAATCTGCCTGCAATGCAGGAGAGCAAGAGATGTGATTTGATCCCCTGGCTGTGAAGATCCCCTGGAGGAGGGCATGGTAACCCATTCCAGTACTCTTGCCTGGAGAATCCCATGGACAGAGGAGCTTGGTGGGCTACAGTCCATAGGGTTGCAAAGAATCGGACACAACTGAAGTGACTGAGGATGCATGCACACGTGCATTGTTATTTTGCTACTAAGTCTCTCTTCCTGTATATCTTTCCTTCGACAAATAAGTTCAAAAAAAAAATCAGACATTTGATACTAGTTAGGGACAGAGGGATAGAGTTCTATCACTCTCTACAGGTGCTACCTTTCTGATTATTCTAAAAAGGAAATGCAATCATGTCTCTCCTCTGTCAAAAACTTTTGATGGTTTCATAATACATTTGGAAAAAAAAGAAAGTCTAATTGCCTAAAGCCTGGCCTCTTCCTCTCGGTCTCATCTAATCCACTCCACCACTCTCGCTCTCCTCCAAGCCTGAGACCTATTGGCTAGGGACATTGGACCTGAGGAACAACATGGTGGTAAGTTCCCTGGGTTTTTCTCTGGTCTTCTATGTTCCAGACTTGGAACTAAAGAAGTTGGAAACTAGAAATGCCAATGTACACAGACGTAAAAAACAACAACCAAGGCCTGCTCTATCTAGCCATAAGACCAAGAAAGGGGTAGCCTAGCAAGAAAGAAAACTTTTAGACAATAACCACTCTAATCCAGCCAAAAAAATGTGGCCCCACTTCCACCATCAAAGGTCAGGTGGGAGACAAGGACTCCCTGACAGTGCTAAGCGGCTCCCTCTCCCAGCACAGTGTCAGTGGAGACCACTTGGAGATCTTGGACTCTGCTTCACCCAAATCTAGCAGTAATGATGCATATCCACCCTGACCACTAGTGTGGTATCCGTGGAGGACTACTGGGGAACGCAGACCTCAAGCCCCCAGTGGCAGTAACAGGTGGAGAACCCTCTCCTTTTTCTTACTGTAGCGGTATCAAAAGAAGCCAGCTTAAAGAGAGGCTTAAATAAGAAAAGCAGAATAGTACAGAGAAAGCTTGTGGGGCCCATGAATAAGATCCAGAGTCTCATACTGTAATACCCAAAATGTCCAAGTTTCAACTAAATATTGTTTGTCAAACAGGAAAATCTCAACCTGAAAGGAAAAGGTCAATCGATAGATACCTAAAACAAGATGAGATATTAGAATTATCTGACAAAGTTTTAGAAGAGCCATTGTAAAAATACTTCCAACAAGCAATTAAAAACACACTGGGAACAAATGAAAAAATAGTCTCCGTAAATAAGCAGAAAATAAAAAGAAAAATCAAACTGAAATTTTAGAACTGATAAAATACAATAATCAAAATAAAAGCTCAATGGATAGACTCAACAGCAGAATGGGGGGGACAGAAAAAAGTCTCAGTGAACTGGAAAACCTAAGATAGAAATTGTTCAATCTGAACACTGAGAAAACAGACTGCAAAAAAAAAAAAAATGAAGAGAGCTTCAGGGACCCATGAGACTATAATAAAAGATCTAACATCTACATCATTGGAGTCTCAGGAGAGGAAAAAATGGCAGGATTGAAAAACTACTAAAAAAAATAATAGTAACAGTCAAAATCTTCCCAAATTTGCAAAACACATAAGCCTAAACATTGAAGAAATTGAATAAACTCCAAACAGGATAAACCCAAAGAAATCCACACTAAAGACACATCACAGTCAAATTTCTGAAAGGTAATCAGGTTAGGTCTCAGTTAACTCCTAATTATCCTTCAGTATTTTATTTACATTAAGCTCTCCTAATACGCTAACCTATTGCACATTGTACTTTTCCTCCAAGACACACTGCATTTATAATTACTTGTTCCATGTTTGTCTTCCTCACTGGATTTCATGAGGGAGGGGTTTGATTACTGTTAAACTCACAGCACTTAACAAAGCATCTACCAAATACAAGTTGCTCCATTAATATTTGTTGAATAATGAATAAATAAATGATTCTTCTTCCAAAAAAGTCCTGTCTTAACGACCAATACATTTTGTCTTTTTCACAAAACTGTTCCAGAGACTCACCCACCTCTTCATCGGTTGTGATTGCTTCCAAGTTGGCCTGCTCTTACCTTATTCGTTTGTAAAATTCTTGCATGAAATGCAGCTGGCCAGGCATGAAGCAACAGGTAAGCATACGAGCGAATGGCATAAACTGGAGAATATTCCCAAGTCTGAAACCCCTTCCCATAGATGAGGTAGTGTGTCTGAAAATACAAAATGAATGGATTCAGGGTTATACTGGCCAAAACTTCTTATTAAGAGGATGCAGGTAAAGTTTCTAAGCAAAAATATTAACTAGACAAAGGTACACAAAAATGCTGAAATTGTCAACAAGATTTGCAACTAATGGATGGATAAGAATCAAAATGACCCAATCCTGATATATTAAGATATTATAAATCTTGTAAGACTATCATTTGGCCAACATTGAAAGCTCAGATTTTATCCTCAACTTATTTTTTTTTAAAAATACTCTTTAGACAAAACAGGAAAGCTCAACATCCTATATTTTCCTAACTACCTACACTAAGCATTTCTTTTTTATGCAAACTGTGATCAGAAAATTTCACCTCTGAATTTCCTATAACAGTGTCCAACAGACTTATAAATGTATAAATCAAGAAAGAGCAATATAAGCATAGTATGCAGTAACATTGTTTATTTTAGTAAACATCAGTAGAAAAAAAGCCAAAAAATTTGAAGAAAGTCGTTGCCTCTGGGGACAGGTGTTTGTCCACAAGATGTAGAAAATAGAGTTACTGCTTTTCCTTTGCACGTAATATTTTTAAACTACCTCAAAGCATTACTTTGATTTTTAAAATGTTTTAAGAAAATTACAAATTATACTGTTTTGTGTAACTGCCAAATTCCTGTATCCTTCAATAGTAGGTAAATCATCAGCTTAGAATACAGAAGTGAAAATAAAGTCATTTTACTAGTAGTCAGGAGGATGAGATGGTTGGATGACATCACTGACTCGACGGACATGGGTTTGGGTGAACTCCGGGAGTTGGTGATGGACAGGGAGGCCTGGCGTGCTGCAGTTCATGGGGTTGCAAAGAGTTGGACACGACTCTGCGACTGAACTGAACTGAACACTTGTATATCATTTGTATCTTGATTAATAACAAGGACCCAAGCAGTGAAATTGAGAACAAAAAGAGAAAACTAAAGAAATCACCTACTGGTTCCCAGTAGTTGAATGTTTCATCACAGTCCGAGATGTTGCTCAGGAGGGCAGCACATAACCTTGCTGAGAGCAAACACTTGAAGGCAGTAGATCCTTCAGGTGCCCAGACTTGTCCGGCTTTGTTCCCAGATAACCTGCTCAGAAACACAAGTATGTGATACGAAAGACATGCTAACTAGAAGAACTAAAACTAGACAGAAGGACAACACGGCAAGAGACACCAAAGCACTTGAGTTAGTCACCTAAAAGGGTGAACCGTTAATTGTTCTGCGTAGAGTAAGTGAAGAACGAATTAAGACCTTAGTCAACGTTAGTCATTACGTCCACTTCTTGTTTGGCATCTGTGACAGTCTGCTTATCCCAAACCAACAAATCGTTCACTTGAAGGCCACAAGCTTTCGTTCGTGTGTTTTTTTTTTTTTTCTTTTCCTGCTGCTGCTGCTGCTAAGTCGCTTCAGTCGTGTCCGACTCTGAGCGAACCTATGGACAGCAGCCCACCAGGCTCCCCTGTCCACGGGATTCTCCAGGCAAGAATACAGGAGTGGGTTGCCATTTCCTTCTCCCCTTTCTTTTCCTAACAAGGTCATTACTTTCCATGGCTTTTATTCATTTCCCGGTCTGTTCAAATGCCCAGAGGCTACTGTGTGCAAAGGACATCACCGTGTCCTCCAATTCCATTCGCTGACAGCTCCCTGGCGCAGTCTTAACCTGTAGCCCCCCAGTTTGGAGAGAGAGGAGGCTACTGGTGCTGAGAGTGCTGGGCCCCACACAGAAGAGTCAAGGGCCGAGACTCTGGGGGGACTGAAGCTGTAAGAGGCAGCCATATAAGGTGCTCTTTGCTCTCTCCAACTAATCCTAGTCCTGGGGCGGAAGCCTCACAGACCTGCACTCCAGGTTCCTCCACTAGCAGCACGGGCCCGAGCTGATGTGTGTGTGGGGGGGGGTCTCATCTAAGCCCTGGGGGGCGGTCTCATCTAAGCCCTTGGGGGGTCTCATCTGAGCCCCAGCGTGCACCCGGCCCGCAGAAGGCGCGGGGTGAAGCGACTGCGGACCCTTCCGCACCGCGCTGCCGAGACCCTGCCCGCCGCAGCCCCGCGCCGCCCGGCCACGCCCCCGCCGCGCCCGCACACCTACTCGGGCCGCGGCTCCGCGCTGCCCGTCTCCCGGCTGCACAGCAGCTCCCGCAGCTTGTCGGCGGCCGAGGCCGTGTCCCCGCCGCTGCCCCCGCTTCCCTTCAGGCGCTGCCGGGCCCCTCGGCTCGCCATGGCAAGCGTGGGAAAAAAAGGTAGAACTCCGCACCCTACGAAAGCGACGAGCGCGGAGACATTGCCGGGGCTGGCAACGGTGTCCGGCGAGGGACAAAAGACCTCGACATGCGCAGAAACGACTAAACTACAGCTCTCCTGGGCCAACTGGGGCAAATCCGAGTTAAGAAATGCGATGGTTATCCCTTCCACATAACTTGTAACTCTGGACATGCCTCCCTCCTCTCCCTAATTCTCTCTTCCTTCACTTCTTAGCATTCTTCACTCTCCTACAAATACTGTCCTTCAGCATCCGTTTAAAAGAAAGCACAAATAGTGATTAAAACAACTCCACGTGGAATACATAGGCACTCAGTTAAAAATCATAGCACAGCCAACTAAAGAGAAAATTCTTTTAAGATCACTGACACCTTGTCCTCGGTATTTTGGCAAGTAATTGGGACAGCCTGTAGCGAATTAACTGCTTCAGAGAGACAAAGGGCTAATAGCAGAATACAGAATTAGAAGAAAAGTGAAAGGCTAAAGAAATTCTGTGCAGCAAATTCAACAAGATGTCAGTTATTGCCATTGCTACTACAACACTGGCTTCCCTGGTGGCTCAGAGGTTAAAGCGTCTGATTGTAATGCGGGAGACCCAGGTTCGATCGGGAAGATCCCCTGGAGAAGGAAATGGCAACCCACTCCAGCATTCTTGCGTGGAGAATCCCATGGACGGAGAAGCCTGGTAGGCTACAGTCCACGGGGTCACAAAGAGTCGGACACGACTGAGCGACTTCACTTTCACTACAATATTATGGTAAGCATTTACTGTGCTTACCATAAAGGATGAAATCATCCTTTTAAAATTTAATACAACCACCTTATTTTACCAAAAAGGAAACTGAGGCCCAAGGTTGCATAGCTAAAGAAGTGGTAGAGCCATATTCCACTCCAGGTCTCGCTACAAAGCCTGTGTTCTTCCAACCAGGAGACCAGGAAAAAGCTCTTAATTTCATGCATTCCTCCACAGGCACCTTGATGATACCACACCGGTGACTCAGGGGTCATGCATCTGTTCCTGACACTGCCTGCTCCCCAAGTCGCAGAACTCTGTCCTGCCCTGTGGAGCTCTATACCAGTAACTAAAACAAGGTTATAGAAGGACTGAGAAACTTGACAGGATCCCTAGTTAAGACTTCATACTAAAAATTTCCAAGTATTAACAATGGAGACTGATCCTATTGCTCAATTCCCACATGAAATTATTAGTTACCAAATTCAGACATCCTAATCTAACTATATCTCATACATCCACCTCTTTTTCATTTCACTCTAGTCAGGCCCCTCCCTGACTCTACCCAAGACTACTACAATAGCGTCCTTACAGGGATCTCCCATCTCAAATTGATGCTGTGCAACACTGTCCAATTAACTTTCTAAAATACTTCTCTGTGTCACTTCCTTAATCAAAGATCACCAGATTTTCCCTATCCCCTACAAAATAAAACACACACTTCTTATTCTAGCATTCGTGGGCTTTCATGAACTAACTCCAGGTACAATCTACTTTTCTAATCTCATCTCCCACTACTTTCCTATACAAACACTTCATGTTTCCACTAACTAGCCTGTGAAGAACCCCAGATATTTCCTTATCTATACCTCACTTTTCACTCTCATGCATTGGAGAAGGAAATGGCAACCCACTCCAGTGTTATTGCCTGGAGAATCCCAGGGACGGGGGAGCCTGGTGGGCTGCCGTCCTTGGGGCCGCACAGAGTCGGACACGACTGAAGTGACTTAGCAGTAGCATACCTCTGCTTATGTATGCTCTGCCTGGAATGCATGCCCTCCTTGCCTAACAAACATCCCATCACATCCCTGTCCTTGTTTTAAGATCCAGCTCAACTGATTCGTCATCCAAACCAAACGTGGGTCTGCCCACCTCCACAGAAAAGTCAATGTACCAAAATTGGTCTTTGTTGAAACAAAGTACAGTGTTTACTGCAAGGAAAATGGGCAGCTCATGCTCTAAAGACCTAAACTACCCCAAGCCTTTAGGGGAGGTGTTTTAAAGGCAAGGTGAGAGAAACAGTTGAGATGTTCATGATCAGCTCATGGACATCCTTGACTGGTTGATGATGACATTAACAGGGTGGTATTTCAGGAGTCAGCGTCAAAAACCTCCTGGGGTCTATGTCCTGGTGATCAACACACAATTAACTTCTTCCATCTGGTGGGGGTTTAGAATCAATAAAACACACAAGGATATGACTCAAAATATTATCTATAGCCCTTAAGGCGGAACTAGAGGTACTTTTTTTTTTTTTTTTTGAAAGCTAAACTATTATTATCTCGCATGACTGATTTGTTTCTGGATATTCTCACTTCTCATTCCATGGAACCTGCTCTTTGGTGGACATCCCTGGCAGCCCAGTGGTGAAGACTCTGCACTTCAACTGCAAGGGGCGTGGCTTCTACCCTTGGTCTCAGGCATTAAGAACCCACCTGCTGTGCGGCCAAAACAAACAAAAAAATAAACCTTTGGAACTCAGGAAAGGCCTAGGAGGCTAACGCTTTTCTCCAAACAAGAGGTGGCAGGCATAGAAGAGGTGGAGGGATCTCACCCCCGGAAGACCCTGCAGGGTCGTGCTTGGTTTCATGCATACTAAGCACTATTGGGGTTGGAAAACTGTTAAGTCACATTGCCTTTCTTTGCATGCTCAGTCAATAAGTTATATCCGACTCTTTGTGACCCCATGAACTGTAGTCCACCAGGCTCCTCTGTCATTGGGATTTCCCAGGCAAGAATACTGGAGTGGGTTGCTACTTACTTCTCCAGGGTATCTTCCCAACCCAGGGATCAAGCCCAAGTCTCTGTCGTCTCCTGCATTGGCAGATGGATTCTTTACCACTGAGCCACCTCTGCCTTCAATTAGCTTAGTCTATGTGGAGAGCCAAGCAATACATGTGTCCTTAAGAGATCCCTTGACTCTCTACCTAAACTTACTCCCATGCCAGTTTTCCCACTCCAATTAAAGATACTTCTATTCTCCTAGTTGCTTGGGTCAGAAAACTAAGGGATTCTGTTTGGTTCCTTTATTTCTCTAACTCCAAAATATTTGTGTGTGCACATATATTTATCAGTAAGTCCTTTGAATTATTTCCCAGTCCAACCGCTTTTTAACCACCCAGGTCCAGGTCACCATCATATTTTGTTTGCATTATAATAAACTTGTTTCTTTCAGTTCTTGCCTTTCCACAAGCTCTTGTCCAAATACAAGAATAGATGACATTTGAAATCAATTATACTTGTTACAAAAAATAAAAACAGAAACTTAAAAAAAGAATAAGTAAGACAGTTATTTCCTTCACAGAGTTTACACTATAATTCTAATCAGCAGAGCCTAGGTATTAATAGGAACATACATTAATTCACATTAGGGCACCCCATTCTGCAGAGTCCTGGGCTGGGCCAATCTCCCAATGTTCTTTAGAGATACAACAGAAAGCCCCCAAATCGAGGGGAGCAAAGTTTAGTGTTAATCACAGTTGAGAGATTATTGTTGAAATCCAAGGAAAGAAAAGTAGAGTAACAGAAAGTGGCAGAAAGAACATGGGCTTTAGAGTCAGACAGACCCAAATGTCAACTCTAAATCTGACGCCTATTCAGTTCCATGGCTTGAACAGCAGTCAACCAGACAATAAACATATGATGACACCAAAAATAATATGAAGCACTTGCAACTTAACCAGGCTAATAAATGGTCTAACTTTAAAAACCACTCTCAATTGATTTAGAGATGATATAGTAGAGTTAAGGAAGAGGAATTGACATTGCATAAAATTTATTTATAAATATATTTGAGGAGACACTCAAGTTTTACTGCCTCTTCAGAATGATAGTATCTAGCATTTAAGATGCTGTTTTGTTTGTTTCCCTGTCATTACTGCTGCTGCTGCTGCTGCTAAGTCGCTTCAGTCGTGTCCGACTCTGTGCGACCCCATAGATAGCAGCCCACCAGGCTCCCCCATCCCTGGGATTCTCCAGGCAAGAACACTGGAGTGGGTTGCCATTTCCTTCTCCAGCATATGAAAGGGAAAAGTCAAAGTGAAGTCGCTCAGTCGTGTGTCCGAATCCTAGCGACCCCATGGGCTGCAGCCTATCAGGCTCCTCAGTCCATGGGATTTGCCAGGCAAGAGTACTGGAGTGGGGTGCCACTGCCTTCCCTGTCATTACTCATGATCAAAATATTGCATACCTCTGAAGGTCACCAATCACATTACAGTCTCAGTGACTGAGCCACAGGTATTTTTTGAGCCAAACAACCGATCTTTACATTTTTAAAATTTTATTTGGCTGATCTTCACTGTGGCACGCGGGATCTTTCCTTGTAGTGCTCAGACTCTCTAGTTGTGGCACACAGGCTCTGGAGTGAGAGCTCAGTAGCTGCAGCATGAGGGCTTCGTTGCTCTGAGTCATCTGGGATCTTAGTTCTCTGACCAGGGGATTCTTAACCACTGGACTACCAGGGAAGCCCCTCAATTAACCAATCTTTTACAAAGTAGAAGATTTTTACAAGACAAACAAAAAGCCCAGAAAGAACTACAGTTTACAAATTGGTCTTTTTCCACCCACACCCACAGGGATCACTATGGAGAGATGAGTTTACTAAACTACCGAGGTGTCACATGGAGTCGTTGCTGAATCTCTTTCCTAAGCTGGGACTGCATTGATGCTACCTGTTGCTGGGTCAGAGCCTTGTCACAGGTCTGGTAGGTCAGTCTATAGCAGAGGCTGACCTGTTCGGTCTTTGGATGCTGAAAACGACTAAGGAATTGTATGGATATAACGGTGTCCTGGGACACTGCTCGGGCCAGAGTGTGAAACTCGACTTCATCAAATCTTTTCTTTTCATCTAACCAGAAACTAATATCATGCACATAGTATGGAGGATATAGGGAATAGCTTTTAAAGGGTTCTATTTTTCCAGGGGCAAAATTCTTCAGGAAACGACTATCAGAGGTCCACAGCATCCTCCAATCAGAGATACCCCAGACAAGCATGGCTAAGAGGTCCAAGTTCATAGACACACACACAAAACACTGGTCTTTGTGTATCACGCTTGTAGCAGATGTGGTAACAGACCCAATAATCAGGTCCTTAACACAATCTGGGCCAAAATTTTGAGACTTCACAGTAATCATATATCTTTCCCCAGTTGGTTGAAAAACAAATTCCACTGAACTGCTCCACTCAGAGCCCTCCAGCCATGTCTGGGTCAGAAGGTTGTCTAGAATGCCCTTCAGATGATCCAGTAGTGACTGAAGACAGCTATCCTTCAGATTTTTATTAAATCCAAGGATATACAAAGTCTCGTGAAATGCTGGCATTGCGAAAGGGGAGATGCAGCACCTTTGAAAGACAGGTCCACTGAGGATGTGCAGAGAACCAGGGAGAAAGTCCGGTGCTTGGATTACAGCCTGGCTGTGAACCAGAAGAGAAGGTCTAAGGCAGGCCTTGGCCTGGCCATGCGTTCCTTCATGAGCTTCTTCCTTACTGTCTCTTCTAGGGCTGTTGGGAAGGCTGAGTTCTGAAAATGACACCAGAAAGTCCTCCATGTCTTGTGTCGTCCCACTAGTCAGGGACTCAAAATCTGAGTTATCTTCATGGAGACTAACCCAAAAGGCAGTTGATAGGATGTCAGGGTTGTGGGATGTGAGAACACTGGCGTCTCCTTGTGGCAGCAAAGGGGAAGAACACTTTAGCCTTTTTAGAGGGAAAGCTTTCCCCAATTCAGCAATGAGTTTCTCATTTATGGTCTTGATAGGATGACATGAAGGTGCTTCGAGGAAGCCCCTGTTTAAACACACACAAAAATAGCTTTTAAAACTTAAAATTATAAATAGTGATAATGTAGCTAGAATTTAAAAGAATAGCTGAATTAAAAGGATTATCCTTAAGTTGATCCAGATAGGAAACAAAGAAATCATCTACTATAAAGAGAGATAGCATGTGTTTCAGAATTCTGACAGCCTATAATATACCTGAAAATATGATAATTTTTTTAAAAAATTTACTGGAGTATACTGCTACGGCTAAGTCACTTCAGTCGTGTCCGACTCTGTGTGACCCCATAGACGGCAGCCCACCAGGCTCCTCCACCCCTGGTACTCTCCAAGCAAGAACACTGGAGTGGGTTGCCATTTCCTTCTCCAATGCATGAAAGTAAAAAGTGAAAGTGAAGTTGCTCAGTCGTATCCAACTCTTAGCGACCCCATGGACTGCAGCCTACCAGGCTCCTCCATCCATGGGATTTTCCAGGCAAGAGTACTGGAGTGGGGTGCCATTTATAGTTGATTTAAAATATTGCTTTTAGTTTCACATGTACAAATCAGTTATACATATACATAGGCTGTGCTGTGCTCAGTTGTGTCTTGACTCTTTGCAGCCCCATGGACTGTAGCCCACCAGGCTCCTCTATCCAGGGGATTTTCCAGGCAAGAGTTCTGGAATGAGTTGCCATTTCCTACTCCAGAGGATCTTTCCAACCCAGGGATAGAAATCATGATTCTTGCATCTTTTGCATTAGCAGATGGATTCTTTACCACTACCACCACCTGGGAAGTCCCATATATCCACTCTTTTTTTAGATTCTTTTTCTATATAGGCCATTACAGAGTACTGAGTAGAGTTCCTTGCGCTATATAATAGGCCCTTATTAGTTATCTATTTTATATATAGAGATATGTGTAAGTCAGTCCCAATCTCCAAGTTTATACCCCTCGACCCTTTGTAACCATAAGTTTGTCTTCTACATCTGTAACTATTTGTTTTGTACCCCTTTTTTTTAGATTTCACATATAAGTGATATCATAAGATATTTGCAGATAATATGAAAATTTTTAATTATAAAGAGACTGTGTGGGCCAGATTTATAAGTATTCACAGCACAACATCATTAACAATTAATGTAGCATCCATTCAATGTATGACTGCCTGATTATTAAGTCAATTGGGATACAACTAGAGACAGAAGTTTCTGGTAAAATCAGATTACCTGTTCAGTTTTCCTACAAGTACTTCTGGTTCCAGAAAAGAAAACCACTGGCCACCCAGTTTGATCCTGGAGATTCTTGGTTGCAAACTTTCAAAGGGTAAGCTCCGGGTGAAGATATGGTTCAAGGCACCTTCTATATGAAAGGACTTATCTTGACTCCTGGCAAAACAGCAGTTATTAAGTCTGTCACTATTAAAGAAAGCAATTATTCCTAAAGGCTGAATCAAGAAACTAGCAAGAAAAAGTGTCAATGGGATTTTTTTTATCATTAGTGAGAGAGATGGAAAAAGCTGAGATCTGTTATTACCTACCTATATCCAGTGCACCTGTACCCTGGCACAGCCTCACAGTTGAAGGGATGCACATCACTTAAAATGAATCCCCCCAGAGCGGCCATAGCAACCACTTGCCAACTGTTGTGCCATTCTCTCATTGGCTTATCAGCAGGAGTCCCACCTTGTCCTCTACACAATGCCACATGGACTTCTCCGTCCTCGGCAAGCACATCTGCACAGCTAATGGGGATAAGGAAACACCAATCATTTACCAGAAACAAGTAGGAGTTAGCTGTATATACATGGTTTGTCTGTGAGATAATTAAAATCCAATCATATCTATCTGTAAAGATCTATTAAGACTTCAAACACGCAAAAAAAAGGAGCTGGAAGTAAGAATTTAAATTCAATGCTCAACTCATAACTAATATTAGTGGCTGACCAGAAAGCTATCCAGCTTCACATTTCTATTGTTCACCTATATTTCATTGAAAAGTCAATGTCTATAAAATTACTATATGTGATTCAGTGATCAGGCTGTTCTTTCCCATTTAGAAAGCTGTTCTTTTCACTCCCCTCCTGCTTGTTAAAATTTTACTTGTACTTCAAATACTAACTTAAAATACTGCCTCTGTGCAAAGTTTCATCATAACTATGTTTCATGTTTTGGTATAATAGTATAAAGCACTTTTAAGTTCACAATAATTTTATGAGGTAGTTATGTTAATATCTTCAGTTTATGGATGAGGAAGCAAAAGCAAATAAGGATCAGGTAAACAATCACAAAAACCACAAAGCTATTAAGTGGTGGGTGGGGATTTGAATGCAGATAGTTTGTCTCCTAAATTAGTTTGTACTGGCTACTATCATTTTGCGTTATCAAAAATAGGTGATCCTCCCTTTTCTGGCCCAACAGTACATGTCTGCACTTGTACTTAGCATTTAGGGTTAAATGTCTGCCTCTCCAACTAGACTGGGTTCCTTTGGAGCAACACGTTCTCTTGTAAGTCCTATTTCCCAAACTAACATGTCTGAGTGGCAATGTACATCTTAAACATTTCACTCGTGAGTGCTCAGCTCTCCTCACCTCCGGAAAAACCTGGCAAGCAGTTCCCTGTTCTTAGCTACTCCAGCTTTGCGCCCACAGTGCGGAAAGTTAAAATAAATTCGATCAAATTCTCTGTCTTGTGGTTCAAAGGCATCTGCCAGGTGGGTGCAGTCCACACGGAAGCGTACCTCATTACCTGGCATGAAATATAGACAGGAGGATGTGATAAAGCCTTGGAACGAGAGAAAAACCCTCCCCAACACGAAGTGCAAAACAGCCCAAGTCCAGGCACACAGCAGGCTGTCAATGTCCATGGGAAGATGAAGTGCGTGTGTGCTAAGCCGCTTTGGTCCAGTCAGACTCTTTGAGACCCTATGGACTGTAGCCGGCTAGGGTCCTCTGTCCATGTGATTCTCCAGGTAAGGATACTGGAGGGAGGTGCCAAGCCCTTCTCCAGGGGATCTTCCCCACCCAGGGATCTCTTAAGAACCCACATCTGTTACGACTCTTGCATAGGCAGGCGGGTGTTTTACCACTAACAGCCACCTGGGAAGCCCCGGGGAAGACCAAGAGCAACGGCCAAGTTCCCTGAATCCCCACTATTCCCATCCTTTCCACTTCGAGGGGCGCCACGGCTGGGCGGGGCTTCGTGGAGGGCGGGGCTTCGCTACCTCGATCGCGCAGGCGCTGTATGTTCTCTCGGGCCACCAGATCCCGGGCCAGGTCCGCTAAGCGCTGGGGACAGGTGGCGGTTAGACTCGTGTTTGGATCCAGGGTCTCACTCAGAGCGACGGCAAAAGAGAAATTCCCTTCCCCAACCAACAGGAGGCGCCGCGGGGCCATGGCCCCCACGTGCTCCCGTCTCAAGTTCTTCGAGGCGCTCTTTTTTTTACGTCACTTCCTTCGCGATTCTTTTGTGGCCCCACCTCTTCACGCGTAGCTGGTTGATGACGCGTCACAGCGTCTGGTTGTCTTGACAAACTGGGGCGGGGACGTCCGGAGTAGGAAAATAGCCATGAAAGCAAGAGCGAGACCCCGGCCACCCAATCCCCTCACTCCCTCACCCCATCGGAAGTGTTAAATGCTTTTGAGCCCAAGGGCGGCCCTGAGCGACTTCAAAGCCTGAGGCTTTGAGGAGTCACTGGCTTCGCGGGGTTGGGGGTGGGGGGTGGGGGGTGGGGGGTGGGGGGTGGGGGGGTGTTCAGACAGGTCGAAGTGAGTTCTGAGTGAACGAAGCAGGGCCAGGCTGAGGCCGAGGAGAGATGGTGCTGTGTTCTGCATCCTGACTCAGAGGATTTTGTAACAGCCTTCATCTCATCTGAAATGACTGCAACCGATTATCATTGTTATTCGGAGTTTTTCCAGGTGCTTCTTTCCGCTACCTTTTATGCATTGAAGAAGTGTTGAGTGTTATACCCCAGGCCTATGAAGGCTGTTCGATATGTGGAGGAACAGGATGTGGCCTATGACTTCTCTGAGCTTGTAATGTGGTGGAGGATGCACGGCAAAAGAGACAATTCTGATTTAGTGAGATGCAGTACTATAAATGGAGTAATTAAGGTCGCTGAGGAACACACTGAAGGGGACCAAGTTTGGGGATGAAGTGGAAAGATTTTGTGGATGAAGTGCACCTGAGTTGAAAGCTAAGGGGAGTGGGAGGGACTACACCTTACCTGAGTCAGGAGGACTGAAAAGGCAGAAGTAACAATAAATGCAAAAGCATGATGGGAGAACACAGTAGCTGAGTTTGACTGAAATGTGATTTGAGGGAGAGTGGATAACAGATGAGACTGAAAAGCAGAGACCAGTTCATATAGGCATTTTTTTTACAGCCTGAACCTTATTCTGAAAACAGTGGCCAGCCACTGAAAGATTTTTAAGTAGAAGATGACACGATTAGATTTTCATTTTAAAAAATTCTGCTTTCCTATGGAGAAAGAATAGAAGAAGAACAGGTTGGTGGCAAGGAGTCCAGATAGAAGGTTACTGCAGTAATGGAGACTAGGGCTGATAGTGATCTGAATTGAAACTTGGTAGTGGAGATGGAGGGTAGGTAGTGCACTGATTCAAAAATCAACAAGACCTAGCATTCTTGCCTGGAGAATCCCAGGGATGCGGGAACCTGGTGGGCTGCCGTCTATGAGGTCACACAGAGTCAGACACGATTGAAGCGACTTAGCAGCAGCAGCAGCAGCAGCAGCAGTGATTGAATAGATGTAAGGGAGTTCAAAGACAGACCAAGAGTCAAACATAAGCCCCAGTTTTCAGGTTTGGACAACTTAAGTGGGTGGGGATGTCTATCCTTAACAGCCCCAGGGACAATGTCATCTGAGTACTTGGCCTGAGGACTTTGTGGGACCAACTGCTCTTAGTCGTCATGCTGTTTGTTGACATAAGTGCATGCATCTGTCTTCACAAAGGCCCATGATGTGCGGGCAGTTACCTTTAAACTTAGTGTTGGCTTTATCTCTAGCTGTGGAAAGGTGGGTGGGTGATGACTACCAAATCATGGCCAGCTGGTGATCTGGGCGATCTAAATTCTTCCTTTGCCTGGAGAACTGGGAAGGCCAGGTTTAGTGTCATCTCTTGTTTTAAAGAATATGGAACGTCAGAGTAAGGTTTGCTGTTACTCTGCTATAAAATCTTCAGACACAAGCTCTTCAACTTCAAAGTATTCATCTTCAGAGAAGGTATTGTCTTGCTCCTAAGCCAAGGGACCAGACTGAACATTTAACCAAAGTTAGAAATGGTTAGGCTTTTGATTCCTTAACAAAAAAATTGAAATTCTGACATTGGTCATCTTGTATGTGCAAATTACTATTGATTGGGAGGGTATACAGAGGGAGAGGGTGCAGTAATGAAAAAGCAACAAGTCTTGTCCTCAAGGGATGCGTGTTTCAGTTTAAAAGATTCCACACTTCCTTGAAGAACTCTAACGTGGTATAAAGTTATGGATATATAAAAGCGTGAAGATAAAGTTCTGTGTGAGACAATTGAGAGAAGTTAACTTGAGGTAAGGCATCATGAAAAGGGAACGCTGTATCCTAAGATATGGCATTTGAGCTGGGCCCAAAGGAAGGAAACCATCATTTCTTGATCGTTGATCTGTCGTATTATCTAGTTATCCAGCTCTCACTTCTCTCTCTTCTCTTTGAAGATAGCAGTACTTAGTCCTTAAATTCTTACACCTCAAAATCACCAGAATATTTTCTAGTTCTCCAGTAGTATTAGGATACTGAAGTTCTCTTGCCTTCTGAGGGAGGGGGTGCATTTAATCTATTTAGTCATCTACTACTGCTGATTGAGAGGGTAGGTCAAAGGATTTATGAACTTGGAAGGAAACAGGATGACAATTATTAAACTGAGAGGAAAGACTAGATCTTTAGAAGGTGTACTTATGCATCGCCAAGGACAAGAAAGGGATGGGGATGTGTTTTCTGCTCTCTGGTTTGTGCAACAAACTTTTCTATTGCCACATTTTCCCAGAGACAGGTCCTCGCCTGTTTCCTTACAAACCCGCACTATGGCAGCCTCATTAATGCAGATGGCCATGCTGAAGTGTGGACGGACTGGAATAATATGTCCAAGTTTTTCCAGTATGGATGGAGATGCAACACTAATGAAGATGCCTATTCAAACCGTACCCTGATGGGCAACTGGAACCAGGAAAGATATGACCTAAAGAATATCGTGCAGCCAAAACCCTTGCCTTCCCAGGTAATTGAACTTTCTCTTCTTTGTTTTCTTCTGTTAGCAAAAGAAATAACAATGGCCATTTGAGAAACAGGAATCTGATAACTTCCAATGCTGAGATCTTTCAGGCTTCTGTTCAGTGAATGGTTGGAAGAGGGCAACAGTCCTCAGGTGGAACACTTATCCCACTTTACTATCAAGCTGAATATTATGCTATTGTAAGGCTTCCCAGGTGGCTCGGTGGTAAAGAATCTGCCTGCCAGGCAGGAGACGCGGGTTCAGTCCCTGGGTCGGGAAGATACCCTGAAGAAGGAAATGGCAACCCACTCTAGTATTCTTGCCTGGGAAATCCCATGGACATGGGAGCCTGGCGGGCTATAGCCCATCAGGTTACAAAGAGTTGGACACAACTTAGCTACTAAACAACCACAAGATAATAAAAGGATGAGTATCATGCTTTTTCTCTTGCTTTTCTTTGGACTTTATTAGTCTACAGAAATATTTATATAATGTCTTCTAATTCAGGTTAGTTTCTCCTCTGGTCCCTGCCAGCTAGATTTGTCATTTATCTTCATCTTGCCCTGAAATCTCCTAAAAAAACAGACGCAGGATATAAAGATTGGTAGGATATAGGTTAATGACATGTGTAGATCTCTAGCCAAGCTAAAATATTACAGAGCCTGCTAGAATTTATTTATGCCATTGTGTCCTTTATTTCTCAGCTTTGGCTATAGACTCCTATATTTTGAAACTACTACCTTTTCTTTCCAGTTTGGACACTACTTTGAAACAACATATGATACAAGCTACAACAACAGAAGGCCACTTTCAACCCATAGTAGGTGACCTATTCTTTTTAATTCTTATAGCCTCAGGAGGAACACAAAGAAAACTTAAAAGAGTGAATGATTTCTCTCTTTCCTCAGCTCTGGCAGGTTTCACTGTATATTCGCTCAGAAATAACGAAGAGATTACTTACTAAGACTCCTCTTTTCTATTCCCTCAGGGTTTAAGCGAGAGCCTCACTGGTTCCCAGGACATCAACCTGAGCTGGTTCCTCCTCCATACAAATGCACAGAAAAGTCAACTTACATGAGTAGTTATTCAAAGCCTCAAACTGATCATCACTCTGTGTGTGTGTGGAATCCTAGTAACTGCCGGTTTCAGAGTCCATGATTCTAAGAATAAGTTTCATTTTTCCAGTGTAGAATGTAGGAGGGAGCCCATTCTAAGCACAACTAAGAATTTAGCTGACTGTAGCACAGTTTTACTCTCTGAATAAATAAAGCCCAACAAATATTCTCTACCCCCACTTTTTTAAACCAAGATTTCAATGTCAAATTTAAGTACATTTACTCTTAGTCTACATTACAGGTGTTGTAGGACAGCATTGCAAAGAGTTATTTCTTTCAAATCTACAGCCACTTCGCTCTTCCTGCCTTGCATGAAGGGCAGAGCTGCAAAATCCATCCTGACTGAGGCTACATTTGGCTAGGTGCTTTCTGGATGTGAGCCTGGTAGTCATGGTCAGATAAGTTATATTGACTGTCACCCTCTTAAGGACTAGAAGAAGAAATATAACTATTTTTATTAATATGGAAAATTTGAAACATAAAAAACTAGACAGAATAGTATAATGAACTCACATATACCATTACCCAGCTTCAACAATCGATGACCAAGCTTATCTATCCCTATTTACTTTCTCTATTTTTAAATTTTTCTCTGAAGTTATATAATTTCATCTATAAATATTTCAGTTTACATCTGAAAAAGATAAAGACTGTCAATTGTTGACTCCCTGACAAAGATAGCCAAAGAAAACTGCTGATCAGACAAAGCTGAGTTGTTTATTAAACCTGTGACAAGGAATAACCTCAGCTTGACACAATCTTGGTAATAATTCAGAAAGGTGATGTTAGGGTAGGATACTTTTAGGAATTTGGGATGACTCAGCCAGTTTAAGATGGGTCTTTCATTGTGAGGAACTGACTACAATTGAGAAAAGATTGTGAATACTTTAGGGTTGGTGAACACTCAGAGGCAATAGTCTTAACATCAGTACTTTCCTTTTTTTTTTTTTTAAATCTCCTATTAAAGATGACAATGTAATATATGGGAACTGTCTCTCATATATTATCTCCCAAACCTTCATTATTTTTTGAAACAGGTATGAATATGGAATTTATGTTGTACATGATGTTAGGTAGTGACTAAGTTTTGTTTATTTCTGTATGGCTATCCAGTTGTCCCCATATTAGTTATTAAAAAGACCATACTTTCTTCACTGCTCTTCAAAGCCATTTTTAATATAAATCAGCTATCTGTGTATACTTAGGTCTGTTTCTGGGCTCTCTATTATATTCTATTAGCCTAACTGTTGTTTTTTATTTAATCCCATCTTAGCTATAATGCCTTAATTACCTCACTATCTTAATTATGATAATTGTATAAGTCTTAACATCCGGTAGATCAAATCATTTTAGTTTGTCTTTCTGCAAGAGTATCATCTATTTTTGACCCTTGGCATTTCCATGTAAATTTTAGAATCAATTTGCCAAGTTCCACAAAAAGATAGTTAGGATGTTGATGGAAATTGCATTCTATTGTTTGACCAACTATAGAATTTGAATTATTATCTCTTATTAATATTAATAATTCATTGGTGTATATTTTGCAGTATGATTATTTTATAGACACGTTTTAAGTTTATATGTTATGTGTCTATCCTACTCCCTAAGTATCCAGTGCATTTTTATTGTGCTAAAATATAACATAAAATGTGCCATTTTAACTGTTTTTACATATACAATTCAGTGGCATTAAATACACACACAGTGTTGTGCAACCATCACCACCAGTTCCAGAACTTTTTCATCATTACAAACTGAAACTCTATACCAGTTAAGCAACAATTCCTCATTCCCCTCTTCTCCTGTCCCTGGTGACCTCTATTCTATTTTCTGTCTCTATGAATTTGCCTGTTCTAGGTACCTCATATAAGTGGAATCATACAGTATTTTTCTTTTGTCTCTGGTTTATTTCACTTCGGTTGTTTTCAAGTTTCATCCATGTTACAGCATGTGTCCTTTCTAAGACTTCCATTGGATTATGCCACATTTTGCTTCTCTGGTCACTTGTTAGTAGACACTTGGGTTGTTTTCATCTTTTGGGTCTTGTGGATGCTGCTGCCATGAACTCTGCTATGCTGTGTGTGCGCTTAGTCGCTTAGTATTGTCTGACTCTTTGCGACTCCATGGACTGCAGCCCGCCAGGCTCGTCTGCCCATGGTGACTCTCCAGACAAAGTGGGTTGCCATGCCCTCCTCCAGGAGATCTTCTCAACCCAGGGATCGAACCCAGGTGTGTCCCGCATTGCAGGTGGATTGGATTCTTTACCAGAAGAATCCCTGAGCCACCAGGGAAGCTATGAACATTGGTGCACAGATACTTGTTTAAATCCCTGCTTTAGATTATTTTGGGCATATACTCATAAGTGGAATTGCTGGATCATATGGTAATTCTATTTAACAGTTTGGAAATGCCACAGTTTCCCATAGTGGCTGCACTTTTTTACATTCCCACCCGTAATGAATACACAAGGGTTTCAGTTTCCCCACATCATTACCAACACATGTTTTCTGGTGTTTTGTTTGTTTTCACTTTAGAATAGCCATCCTAGTGGGTGTAAAATGGCCTCTCATGGTTTTGATTTGTGTTTTCCTAATGGCTAGTGGTCTTGAGCATCTTTTCATGTGCTTTTCAGTTATTTGTATGTTGTCTGTGAAGAAATGTTTATTCAAGTTCTTTGTTCAATTTTTGAATAATTTTATTTATTTTGGGGCTGCGCTGGGTCTTGGGTCTTTGTTGCTGCACAGGCTTTTCTGTAGTTGCAATGAGCAGGGGCTACTGTTTAGTTGCAGTGCACAGTCTTCTCATTGCAGCGGATTCTCTTGTTGCTGAGCACAGGCTCTACGACACATGGGCTTCAGTAGCTGCAGTGCAACGGCTCAGTAGTGCGATTCCCGGGCTCTAGAGTACTGGCTCAATATCTGTGGTGCACAGGCTTAGCTGTTCCACAGCATGTAGGGGTCTTCCCAGACAAGAGATTGAACCTGTGTCTCCTGCATTGGCAGGCAGATTCTTTACCACTGCTTTTCTCATTTTTGAACTGGGTTCTTTGCTTTCTGTTGTTGAATTGTAGGTGTTCTTTATATATCTTTATATATTTTGGATATTAATCTCTAATCAACTACTATATGATTTGTAAATATCACTCTGTGGGTTCTTTCATTCCCTTGTTAGTGTCCTCTGATATATAAAAGTTTTCCATTTTGATGAAGTTGAGTTTATCTGGTTTTTTTTTTTTCATTGCCTAAACTTTTGGTGTCATATCCAGTAAATCATTGCTAAAGTCAGTGTCGTGAAACTTTGTGTATGTTTTCTTCTAAGCTCTTATGATTAGGTGTTTGATTCTCTTTGAGTTAATTTTTGTGTATTATGTAAGGTAAGGGTCTAACTTCATTCTTTTGCAGGTGGATATACAGTTTTCTCAGCACCATGTGTTGAAAATGCTGTCCTTTTCTTGTTAAATGGTCTTGATATGTTTGTCAATGATCATTTGACTATATGTGTGAGGGATTATTTCTGGGCTCTCTATTCTTTTCCTTGGTCTATGTCTGTCTTTATGCTAATACCACATTTTAAAAATTATTGTAGTTTTGTAATAAGCTTTGAAATCAGAAAGTGTGAATCTTCCAAGTTTGTTCCTCGTTTTCAAGATGGTTTTGTCTATTTCAGGGTCCTTTGAGATCTCATGTGAATTTTAGGGTGGAATTTTCTACCTCTGCAAAAAATATGTTGGAATTTGATAAGAACTGCTTTGAATCTGTAGGTCACTTTAGCTAGTATTAATTTCTTAACAGTATTAAGCCTTCCAATCCATGAACATAGATGACTTTCCATTTCTGTCTTCTTTACTTTAGCAATATCTTTTACTTTTTAATGTACAAGTTTTTTGCCTCCTTAGTTGAAGTTATTCTATGTATTTTATTCTTTTTGATGCTCCTATAAATGAAATTGTTTTCTTAGTTTCCTTTTTTATTATTCATTGTTAGTGTATAGAAATGCAACTGATTTGTATGTGTTGGTTGTATATCCTGCAATATTGCTAAACTTATTAGTTCTAATGATTTTTTTGGTGAAATCTTTAGGGTTTTATGCATGTATGATCTTGTCTTTTGTAAATAGAGACAGTTCTGCTTTTTTCTTTCCAATTTAGATGCTTTTCTTTTTCTTGCCTAATTAATTGCTCTGGCTAGAGCTTGCAAAAATATATGAGAAGTGGTGAAAGTAGATATCCCTGTCTTGATCCTCATCTTAGAAGAAAGACTTTAAATCTTCACCATTGAGTATGATGTTGGTTATGGGTTTTTCATATCAGGTTGAGGTAATTTCCTGAAACCTGTGGCTGAATTCATCATCTTCAGTCTCAAACTTTTCCTTCTTATATATTTCATGTCTTGGTGAATTCCATAGTTTTCTTTTATGTGTCTTAACTATTCTTTCTTATTTTTAATATTAATATATTGCATAAGTTGTTCACACAGTTGTTAAAAACAGAAAGCAAGGAATTATTTTATATCCCTCTTTCTCATCCTTCCCATTCAAACAGACACCAAGCCCTATAAATTCTGTCCACACATTATGTCTTGATCATGTCCCTCTTTTTTAACTTTTATTTTATGTTGGCATATAGCCAACTAACAATGTTGTGATAGTTTCAGGTGGACAGCAAAGGGACTCAGCCATACCATTCTTCCTCAAGCTCCCCTCCCATCCAGGAGGGGAGCTGCCACATGACATTGAGCAGAGTTCCCTGTGCTATCATGTCCCTCTTTTTTACATCTCTGTCACCTTTACCATATTCCACTTTCCCATTATTTCTTACTCTTGCCCTTTTGGTGATCTCTCTATTTTCTATTTCAGTCCCTATTTTTCAATCACTATACCACTCCCAGATTGAGTGTAAAAATGCAGGGTTGATCATGCTACTCACTTGGTTAAAATTTTTCACCGGCTTGTATAGCCTTCAGAATACATTTCAAACTCCTTAGCCATGTTTTCTCTACTCTCTGACTCTTCCTTCATCTGCCACATTCCCTCTCCAGTGCTCCTGCCTAGGCACTTCATGTTGTTCTCCCTTCTAGATGCATTTTCTTCCCTCTTAACCTTGCTAAGCCCTATAAACCTATAAAGAAATCAGTGAGGCACCCACTTGGATGGCTATGACCAAACAGATAGATAACGATAATTGTTGGTGAGGATATTGAGAAATCAAAACCCACATACACTGCTGGTGGGAATTTTAAGTGGGCAGCTGCCTTGGAATATAGTCTCAAAAGGCTAGATGGAAAGTTATATATAATCCAGCAGTTCCACTCCTAGACATGTACTCAAGAAAAATGAAGATATATGTCCACACAAAAACTAGTACATGACTGTTCATAACAGCATTACTCATAATAGAAAAAAAGTGGAAGTAACTCAAATGTCTATCAACTGATGAATAGGTAAATAAAATGCAGTAGATCCATGTAAGGAAATATTGTTTATCAATAAAAATGAGTGAAGTGTTGATACATGCAACCATCTGGAGGGAATTTCAGAATATTCTGCTAAGTGAAAGAAGCTAGTCACAAAGTGCTAGATATTGTATTATTCCACTATATTAATTGTCCAAGTATATAGAGACAGAAAGTAGATTAAAGGATGCTTAGGGCTTGAGGGATGGGCATTGGAGGGTGATAAGTTACCATTTTGGCTAATGAAATATCCTAAAATTGATTGTGGTGATGGATACACAACTATGAATACAAATAAATCATTAAATTATGTGCTTTCAATGGGTGAATAGTATAGTAAGTAACTAGTATCTCAATAAAGCTGTTATATAATTTTGGTCAGGGATAATTGTCTCCAAGATTCCTTTTTTAAAATTTTTATTTGTTTATTTTCAATTGGAGGATAATTGCTTTACAATATATTAGTTTCTACCATACAGCAACATGAATCAGTCATGGGTATATGCCCCCTCGCTCTTGAACCTCCCTCCCTCCTCCCACCCCATCCCATCCCTCTAGGTTGTCACAGAGCTCCCTGCATCATACAGCAAATTCCCACTAGCTATCTGTTTGACATGTGGTAATGTATATGTCTCACTGTTACTGTTTGAATTTGTTCCTCCCTCTCCTTCCCCCACTGTGCCCACAAGTCTGTTCTCTATGTCTGGTCTCTGTTGTTGCAGGATTCCTTCTATGTCCAAGGTAGGTAATCCTTTTAAGGGTCCCCGGAGCAGACATTTTGAGTGGACATCATAGAATCTTGAAAAGGTGTGTCTTTTTGTGTGCCCCCCTTCCCCTCTTGTATTAGGGCAAAAAATATGTGTTATTTTTATAGCTAGCACATAGTACGGACTCAAATAATTGTTGAATGGTAATTGTAAATCTTCAGATCAAAGATCAAATCCAGGGTAATATTCAAATAAAACGTGAAGTTTCAAATAGAAAAGGATTTTTCTACGCACGAACATGTGTATCATTCCCAAACCATTAGGCAAAACTTCCATTTGGTTTCTGAGTGGAAACCAAACCAAATTTATATATCTTATTGAAATTATATATATCTACTATATACCCATTTCCCAAATTTATTCTTTAAAAATGATAGTTTAAAAAAAAGGTAAAGTACTTAACACAGTGCACACCTAATAGTAAGTGCTTAATAAATGTTAGCTAATATTAACAAAATAAATGCTAATTAAAATTGCCTCAACAAACTTCTGGCATAATTCAGACATAGAGAATGAAGTAAAATTATGGATGAGCTAACTATAAAACTGGAGAAGGCAATGGCACCCCACTCCAGTACTCATGCCTGGAAAATCCCATGGGCGGAGGAGCCTGGAAGGCTGCAGTCCATGGGGTCCCTGAGGATTGGACACAACTGAGCAACTTCACTTTCACTTTCACGCATTGGAAAAGGAAATGGCAACCCACTCCGGTGTTCTTGCCTGGAGAATCCCAGGGACGGGGGAGCCTGGTGGGCTGCCGTCTATGGAGTTGCACGGAGTCGGACACGACTGAAGTGACTTAGCAGCAACTATAAAACTAAAGAAAAAAATCCCTCAAATATGCTGGCCTAGAAAAGTCCTATGCTAATAACAGTGAACAAACAGCTATAGCAAAACATGTGGTCTGAAAAAGAATAACAATATAAAGGGTAGAGTAAATTGTTAAAAGAATAACAATAAAAAAGGCAACCCTGTACAAATTTGTCAGGAACATAAATATTATACTCTAAGAGACAAAGTATGATTCATTTAAGATCAAATCATTATTTCTGCTTGAGATATTTGGTAATATACACTAAAATGATTAAAGATGACACTTGGTTTCCAGAGCATTTTTCTGTTTTTCACACTGTTTAATTCAGCCTCCATCAGTTAAGGTGTTTTTGCATACCAGTAACATAAACCCCCCCTCAAAATAAATTAGACAAAAATGAGACATAATACATTCTGAAGTAAGGAAGCTCTAGAGTTCACCAGTTTAGCAATTCAGTGACCCATCAAGGTCTCGGAGCCTTACCATCCTCCTGCTTAGCCATCATCAGTTATCATGGATGCTCCCTCATAGTTTCAAGATGGCTACAGCAATCTATCATTCTTATGCTCCAACATGGAGAGGAATAAAATTAATCTCTTTCTCTCTGTCCCATCTCTCTCACTCGCCCTTCCCTCCCTCACTCTCTCTTTTTGGATAATCTTTTTAAAAGGTGAAAAGTTTTGCTATAAGTATCTCCTGCAAATTCTCCCCTCCCCCCCGCCCCCCACATTGGCCATAATTGGGTCGTAGCCCTTTCAAGACTAATCTCGACAGAAGGAAGAGAGTTTCCATGGTTGATCTGGGTGGAGCTTGAGTGAACCTTTCATTCTTCTGAAGCACATGGCTAGGAAGAATATAGTGGATACCTAAACCAATCTGGGGTTCTGTTGGCCAGACTGAAGGTGGTATATAGGCTACTTAGGTACCAACAGTGTCTACTAAAGAGCCATAAAAATTGGCTCTAAGTGTAGAGAAATCTGACTTCTGGCTAGATCATAGCATTTCAGACCCATCGGGGAGCTGTTTTTTTAAGAGGAAACATTTTGAACCTACATAAATTTGCAATGTATATTGTCCTAGCTCCACACTCCTGCATCTTGAAAACTTCGGCAATTGTTTCACATATCTTATTTTAGCAGCATGGCCAGTCCCCAAATGGTAGGTTCTGTAAAGAAAAGAATCCTTGTGAGAAATCAGAAATCAACTGCAAGTGACTGCAGGAAAAATGAGTTGTTTATAAACATTTATGGCATCACTGACTCGATGGATGCGAGTCTGAGTGAACTCCGGGAGTTGGTGATGGACAGGGAGGCCTGGCGTGCTGCGATTCATGGGGTCGCAAAGAATCGCACACGACTGAGCGACTGAACTGAACTGATACCAGGGCTACTTTCATTCATTGAATCAGAAATTTGTCTAGACTCACAAAAGTGAAGCAGAGGTATTATTGTAAAGTAGTATGTCTTTCTTTGGGCTTCCATGGTGGCTCACACAGTAAAGAATCTGCCTGCAGTGAGGAAGCTCCAGGTTTGATTCCTAAGAGGGAAAGATCCCCTGGAGAAGGGAATGGCAACCCACTCCAGTATTCTTGCCTGGAGAATTCCATGGACAGAGGAGCCTGCAAACTACAGTCCATGGGGTCGCAGAGTCGGACATGACTGAGCAACTAACACACACACACACACCCCTTTGTTTAACCTAAATAAGAGAATCATTCATTGATCAGTTATTTACTGTAATTCTTAAAGCTTAAGACAATTACCATATGATATTACCTATATGTGGAAGCTAAAATATGACACAGATGAACATACCTATGAAACAGAAACAGGCTTACACACACAGAAATCAGACTTATGCTTGCCGAGATGGCAGACAAAGGGGAAGGGAAGGATTGGGAGCTCGGGATTAGAAGATGCAACCTATTATATGTAGGATGAATAAACAAGGTCCTACTGTACAGCACAAGGAACTATATTCAATATGCTGTGATGAACCGTAATGGAAAAGAATATGAAAAAAAATATTTATACATATGGATAACTGAGTCACTTTGTTGTAGAGCAGAAATAAGCACAACACTGTAAATCACGTGCATGCACGTGCTAAGTCAATTCAGTCATCGCCGACTCTTTGTAACCCTAGGGACTGTAGCCTGCCAGGGTCCTCTGTCCATGGGATTCTCCAGGCAAGAATACTAGAGTGGGTTGACATGCCCTCCTCCAGGGGATCTTCCCAATCCAGGGATCGAACCCACATCTCTTATGTCTCCTGCATTGGCAGGCAGGTTCTTTACCACTAGTGCCACCTGGGAAGACCTGTACATCAACTGTATTTCAGTAGTTTTAAAAATTAAAAAAACTTTAACTTTTTAAATGATGGATCAATGAATTGTGTTTTTCCCAGTCTTAGTAAGTGTTCACTAGCTAATTTAAAGATTACACCTGAGAGGCTTGTTTGGTGATAATCACCTGTCCTATTTATTGCCTTTGTAAGTCTGCTGAAGGCCATGCTTATCAGTGGGAAAATATCAAAGTTGAGGATACCATCTCTTCCCTGGTGACATGATTCATTTCAGAGATGCACTAAGGCATTTTATGCATTGTCATCGAGACGTCATTGAGATGTGTTGTTGGAACCCAGGGCCAAAATCAAAGAGGGAGGAGAGGAAAGGAACTGATCTTCTTTGAGCTCTGCCAAGAGCTTTACCTACTTTTTCTCCTTAATTTACTCTTTACAATGAGTGTAGGAATAAGCACCCCATGTTATAAATGGAAGATTTAAAGACCGTAAGGTTTTAAGTGGTTTGCTAAATTTATCCCATTAGTAAGAGTTGGAAACAGTCATTCAGACTCTAATATCCCTGGAGCCCCCTAAAACATTATGTGATGATTAACAAAATATTCAAATGCAAGACAGGTATCTGTTGCTGAATGATATTTATTAGCTTAATAATTTGGGCCTGCCCTTAGCATTAATAAGCTTCAGCACTAGTCACAAGGTTTTCATTCAATGGTGGGGAACTTTTCTTGTTTTAAAAAACGCAGTTAGAGAAAGGGCATCTACTTCTTGGGGGCTGCAGTGACAGCCGGCTTCTCTTCACGGGTGATGGGAATGGTGCGCTCAGGGCCGGAGGCCTGTTTCCTTGGTCCATTCACAGTGAGGACCCCATCAGACGACAGGGATGAAGTAATGGTGAGCGGGTCCACGTCAGCTGGGATCCGGTATTTCCTGTGGAACTCTCGGGAGATAAAACCATGTTCATCCTAAATCAAGAGAAGAAGGAAAGAGGTAGATAAGAGCAGGAAATAGCATCACTTATCTAGAACTCAGACATCTTCCTTCCCCTTAGCTGTGGCCAAATGCATGGCAACATGAGAGAAAGTGAAATGGTTGTTCTGTTGGGTCTATGATGGAATTGCTTAAGTGGTCACTCCTACCAGTGAGGATCTGAGAGGTCTGAACAGTCAAACTTCTTAGCTCTCCAAGCCCTGAGCTGTGGATATGTTCAGCGGTATTTCCCAAAGGTTTTAGATCAATGTTTGTTGGGCCTACAGGATTTGGATTTAAAACTTGAATCTCTTAAGGAAGCCCCAAAATTGTCCTGATGCTTCAGGAATGTTCCAGACCAATAGGTCTAATAATGATAATAACAAAAACAATAATAAAGACTACACCCAGGAGACTCTGATCTAAATTAAATCATAGCAAAACTGAAACAGCCTGAGGACCTCACACTGTACTATTGGATGCACAAGTTACAGTGTTATAACTAATCAGTAAGAAGCAAACTCACTGAAAAACTCTCCCAGAAAGTAACGAGAAGTTATCTCATTGTTTAGAATTCTGAAGAATTCCATCCCCAACCTTTATACCTCATGAACCTCAAGCATTTATTTAGACGGGCTGTCAACTGATTTCCACATGGGTCTAGCGTATTAGGAGCTGAGTACAGCTCTGAAATTTAGGCAAATGAAGTAGTTCAGCATTAAGATGGGCTAAAGAGAAGTGACTTCTGGAATACCTAAAAGAAAAGTCTCAAATTCAAGGGCCTTCCAAGTGCATGCAGTTAATACAATTACGTAAAACAATCAGATGTCTGAAACCACTATTTAAATCAGTGGTCTTTAGCCTTGACTATGCATTAGAATTCCCTAGGGAGCTTTTTAAAAATCTTGATTTAAATGATTTGGGATATGCCTAAGCATTTTTTTTTTTAATTCCTCTGGTAATTTTAACTTTGGCAAAGTTGAGAACCACTGGCTTAAACAGGAAGTTAACATCCCATCTGTCCCTGAGGCAATCAAATCAAAATAAGCAACAAAGATCTGGCCAAAACAACAACAGGTTTATCCCTGTTCCTGACCCAAATGGCTTAGGACTGGAATGTTGCCGGCCTCAGGGGCTGAGGGCAGTATCTGGCATATAGCATGCCCTGGAAAAAGAGCAGAAGAGAAAGTCAGCTACATACCTGGCGCTCTTCATGTTTGCCATGCACCTCAATCACATCTCCCAGCACCTTGACCTTGAGTTCCTCTGGGGAGAAGTGCTTCACATCCAGGTTGACAGAGAATCTGTCCTTCTCCAGACGCATCTGGAAATAGCAAGGTGGGGACGGGGTAAGAGAAAGGAGGGTAGGAATGTAAATGATACTAGTACAATCTCATCATTCTACAGGTTTGCTCTCTGTCCAGGTAGTTTATCCTCCTCTTTTTAGCTAAAAATTCCTTTTTGAATAAACATGCCCTCTGGCTCAGGGGCATCACCATAGTGGTACCCCAGGCACACCACTTGGTCATCAGGCCCAAACTTTATTTACAGGGACAGGGAAGGAGACAGGCCACCCAGGCGACAAAGCACAAGGATGGGTCGCGGCGTGCCTTCTGCTGCTTCTCCAACCCAATGCCTGGCCTTGTCGTTTGTCTGTGAGACAAAGGCCCCTTCTTCTTACTCAGGTCTCTGCCAACTTTCCCACCCACTCAATCTGGAATGTTCTGCTAGCTCCCATTGTCCTTCCAAAGCCCTTGCCCAGTCAGCTCCTGTTTACTCACACTTGAATATTTTTAAACCAGAGTGTTATCTGTGACAGCTTCTGTCACTCTTATCTGTTCACCCCATTCTCCCACCGTCTTAGGACAATTGGGGGGGGTCCCTAAAGTGGACCTACATTCTGTCCTCATTAGACTCGGACCCAGGCCAGTGCCCTGTCACAACCCTTAGAAACCCGGAAAATCATAGACCAGGGAATAAGAAGGAAGAAAATAGTGGTTGCTGTCTCCAGCTCCATGCAGCAGGGGTGGAAAGCTCAGGATGAGGCAAGACTGTCTTCCTGGCTCTGAAACTTGAGATGACAGTATTTGTCAGTAGTGTGAGGTGTTAGAAGAGGTGAGCAAAGGAGTCTGAAGGCAACTCTTTCCCTGTAGATTGTTATGAACCAAACCAGAAAGGGACATCCTACCCAGAAGATAAGGAATAGAGAATGACCTTCATAGTGCATGGAAAATGTAGCAAATAGGATACAGAGGAGGACACCAAATAAAAATTGGTGACTGGGGAAGAGAGGAACTAGGGACCTCATCTGTCTTCACTGCAGGACACACAAGTGCCTGAGACATGTAGGACCCTTATGCATAGTTTTAGGCCAGGAGGAAAAGGACAGTGGATGGAGATGCTTCCAGAAGGTTCCAGAATGAACTCTCCTGTCCCGGCAAAGGGGAGACTTACCTCTGAGAGGCCAGTGTCAATCCAGCTGGGTGCCCGCAGAAATGAGGGCGGCCGAAGGTAGAAGGGGCTCAGGGAAGTAGAAGCTGGGAAGAGATCAGACTCCAACAGGTGCTCACCAAAGAACTGGTCAAAGAGGCGGCTGGGAGAGTGGAAAGGGAAGAAGGGGCGGCGGATCCAGGGGTGGTGGATGGCGATATCCATGGTGGTTAGATGAGTGTGGGGCGTCAGCTGGCTGGTCAGCTCCTTCAGCCGCAGCTACGGCCAGCCCCTTATATACGCAGTCTTGTGAAGCTTCTGGAATGGTGATGTCAGGGGTTTTATTATCCCAGCTCACCGCCCGTTCATGAGGACTTGTGATTGGGGATTTGGCAGTATGACACATACCCAGTACTCACTGAGCTAAGAAAAGAGAAATACAAACGCGCCTGAGCTGGCCAGTGACCTGTCCTGGTCTTGTTTCACTAGCTTTCTGTCCACACCCAATGGCACCCACCCCCACCGCCTCCTCTGGAGTTGGGACTGAGTCAGGAATCCCAAGCGGCGGGCAGTGTGCCCCTCCTCCTCCCCTGCCGCCCTGCATGCCAAGGGAATGGGGCCAGCAGCTATCTTGGGCCTGGGCAGGAACTGGAATCTTCCTAGGCTGGGCCCCAGGGACATTAACTCTTTGTGGGTCCCTGGGGGAGAGCAGTGACCACCAGCATGGCTGTGGCAGGTTTCCACGTAGTGCCCTGGATTGCACTGGGCTCAGAGAGGACCCTGACATTCGGCGGGGAAGGCTCGTCACCCCACCTCCAAAGAAAGGGTAGAAAGTTGTTTGCATCTTTTACTTTCCGCGGCTGGCAGAGCCTCAAACCGAGGAGAGAGCTGTATGAAGTGGGGTGCCGGTTGTCTGCCACTGGGGAGTAGAAGAGGAGGTGGAGAAAAACGTGCAAACTGTTGGTGAGGGTCTCAGCGAGGCCTCTCCCGGCCGTGGGCAGCAGCCTCTCCACGCCGGCTCGCTCCCCAGCCCCGACCCCCAGCTGTCCCGGTGCGGGGGGGAGGGGGGGTGGAGGTGCAGGGGGGGAGGCTTGTGACAGCTGAAGGGTGTGCAGGGGAGGGGACGGGGGTCCAGGCGGCGCGGGTCACACGCTGGTCGCGGGCGCTCGCCGCCCCTCCCCCCGGGCTCCGCACTATTTTGGGTGGTGTAGACCCCGCCCCCACCCCCGCCGCGCCCCGGCTCCGCGGCAGCTGGAGGGGTCCCGCCGCGCCTGTTGGGGCCGCACCTCGGACCGGGGCCGCCGGCGCGTCTGCAGCCATGTCGGGCCGCTCGGTACCACATGCCCACCCGGCCACCGCCGAGTACGAGTTTGCCAACCCGAGCCGCCTGGGCGAGCAGCGCTTCGGGGAAGGTATGGCACGGACGCCACCCCACCCCTCTTGCCTCCCACCCCCACCTTCGGAGATTCTGGGCTGACCTCCCAATGGTAAACTGGCCTCCACCCCACTCCGGGCTTAACTGAACTCCTGGGGCAAGTCATCTCCCACCCCATTGGCCTCGGTGCAGATGCTGCCCGCAGGGCTCGGAATCTGCCCCCAGGCGCCCCCCCACCCCACCCTCCTCCCCGCCCCCCAGGTCCTTTCCCCCCTCTTCGTCCCACCCGGACCGGGTTTGCCTTGCTCTCCTCTACCCCAGTGTATCCCCTTTCTGCAGCCCCTCTCCCCAGCCGCCTCCCTGCAGCCTGCGGGACCCTGCCCTGCTTCTCCTTCCTCGGCTGCCGCCCCCGCAGGCCTCCTGACCTCTCACTTCATCCTCCTTCATCCCGCCCTCTCGCCTTCTCTCTCTCCCTGTCCCGCAGGCCTCCTGCCAGAAGAGATCCTGACCCCTACCCTCTACCACGGCTACTATGTCCGGCCCCGGGCCGCGCCAGCTGGGGAGGGCGGCCGGGCAGGGGCCTCCGAGCTTCGGCTCAGCGAGGGCAAGTTCCAGGCGTTTCTGGACGTGAGCCACTTTACCCCAGATGAGGTGACCGTGAGGACTGTGGACAACCTCCTGGAGGTGTCCGCCCGGCACCCGCAGCGCCTGGACCGCCACGGCTTCGTGTCGCGCGAGTTCTGCCGCACCTACGTCCTGCCCGCTGACGTTGACCCCTGGCGGGTCCGCGCCGCGCTCTCCCACGACGGCATCCTCAACCTGGAGGCGCCTCGGGGCGGCCGACATTTGGACACAGAGGTCAACGAGGTCTACGTCTCCCTGCTCCCAGCGCCCCCTGATCCAGAGGAGGAGGAGGAGGCCGTCGGTGTTGAGCCCTGAGCGCCACAGACCCGCACCCACTGAACCCCTTTCTAGTAGTTCCCGGCCCGTGATAGAAGCAGCTGCCCAGCACCCCGGAGGTAGCCGCATCCTTGGGGGAAGGGAAACGTGCATGGTCACAATGTATGGTTTGGTCCCTTGGGACGTGTCATAGCATTTTTTTTGTTTGTATTTTGTTTAGTTTTGGGTGGAGCTGAATAAACCCAAATCTCAGGGCCTGTTGTACTGCTCCCTATTCTGTGGCCTGGAGGAGGGCATGGGCAGGGAAGGAGACAAAAAGGTCCTCAGTTAGGTGGACCCAACTTCACAGCGCTCTGAACTCACACGTGGATGCTGAGATCACACCCGGAAGCTGACACTGGCTCCACATCAAATTCCTGGCCAGGATTTTCTCACAGTGCAACAAAAGAGAGTGTGATCCTGGGAGGGGAAAGGGATATGTCATCCAAACAGCCCGGAGGGCACTGTCTGAGCTGGTGATTAGAGACACAAAAACAAGGGTCTCCAGACTGTCTGGCTGTTTTGGGTAGGGGTTGGGAAAATGGCTTTTGGATGCAGAGATGGCTAAAGCCCTGGTCTGCCCACGGAAATTGGCCTCTGATTCTGAGGGATCGAGAATGCAGAGCCAGCAACACAGACACAGAAGCCTCTGCCATTGTCGCTGAACCACAGAGTTTCCCCACCCTCTGCCTGGGAGAGAAAGCCTTTGTTTCTAATTGTGATATATCCCAAAGAGAGGAATCCCTGCATCCCACCACCCAGTCCAAGGGTATTGGTTTGGTGATGATGGCCAGGGAAACTTCCTTTGGAAGTAGAGTCTTAGTACTAGGAGTATGGTGTATTCAAAAAGGCCTGGAGGGTTGACCTCTTAATGTCTTTCTGTAATCAAGAGAGCATGAATGTGTATGATTGGAGGAGTGTGCAGAAGACCTCCTTTACCCCAAGTACATCTTTTACTAGGTTGTACTGGACATCTGAAATTCTCCCATTAAAGTGGTTGGTTGATTCTTAACTTTTTTATAGACCCTTTTGAAAAAATCTTACAAAAGCAATAGATCCTCTTACCAGAAAAATATACATGCTCTGAAATGTGGTACACAACCTGAACAGATTCACACAGCTCTTGAGGTCCATTTATATGCCCTCTTAAGGATCTGTGGACTTCCAGGAAAAGAACCCTCACTTCAAGAATTCAATTCTTGGTTAAAAGATTGCCATCTGTTAAAAATTAAAGCATGCCTTAGAGAAATAACTATTGATACATTCTTTTGTTCACTCATTCAACAAATATTTATTTAACCCCCAAGTAATATGGCATGGAGGTTATACACTGTAAATATAAATTTAAAACTATGCTCCTTTGTTGTCTACTCTCAAGAATTTTAACATCTAGTTGAGAAGAAAAATAATTTTAAAAGAATCTTTAGACTCCTGTTACAACAGCTTTGCTTTGATCTGTTTTATAATTTTACTTGAGCTTCATTTAAAAGAAAAGTTTCCTTAGCTAGAAAAAAATTGCAACCTCTGATTTTGTCCAAATCCCCAACCCATTCAAACACTTTGAAGATTATTAATCAACTTCTGGGACATTTTCAGTGACAGAGAGCTTAGAACTTCATAAAGTAGCTCACTTCATTTTTTTTTTTTTTTGGACATATCTGTTATAAATTCTTTCTGCTATTGAACCAAAATCTGCATTTCAGTAATTTCTTCCTACTGGTTTTCTTTCCCAGTGAAACATGCCTAATTCTTTTAACCGTCTTTTATAGGATTTTTCAACTCAGACAACTTTTTTTTGAATACACTGCCTCTTGACAGTGTAACTTGAAATTCAACATGTAAACCTAAAACTGTTATTCCAATCATGTACTGACTGGTACATATTTCAGTGGAAAAATCAATACCCTTGTTTATCACTCTGCTGCTGCTGCTAAGTCGCTTCAGCCTACCAGGCTCCCCCATCCCTGGGATTCTCCAGGCAAGAACACTGGAGTGGGCTGCCATTTCCTTCTCCAGTGCGTGAAAGTGAAAAGTGAAAGTGAAGTCGCTCAGTCGTGTCCAACTCTTAACAACCCCATGGACTGTAGCCCACCAGGCTCCTCCGTCCATGGGATTTTCCAGGCAAGAGTACTGGAGTGGGGTGCCATTGCCTTCTCTGGTTTATCGCTCTAGACTTCTATTAATGCTGCTTAAAGTGTATCAGGTTTTCTGATTGCCACAACACAGTGCTGGTTCCTTTGGAGTTTCTGGTCATATAAAAAATCTCAAGTGTTTTCCTTCAAATTAGAGAAAGTAGCTGAAAAGGGACCAGATTATGAAGGGCTTTGAGTACCAGGCTAAGAAGTTTGGGTAACAGGATGAAAAGAATACAGTTAATAGTAGAGTGCAGAGTGGTTTGCCAGGGAGAAGCATGGCCGTGAAATAAGAGGCTAGTGCAATGATTTAGCACCAGATAATAAAGTAAGATGCTATACCATCTAACAATTAGCTGAGAACAAAATAATAATAACCATAGCTAGGACTTACTGAAAGGGTCCCATGTGTCAGGTCCTGGATTAGAGTTTTATATACATTATCTCACTTAATTTTCACCACAATCCTATAAGGCTGTCACTCTTTTTATCCCTGTTTTTCATGAAGAGAGAAGATGGAGGAAGAATGAAGAGTCCAGGGTACTCTCTGTGGATTACAGGGCTGAGTGCTGGATTCTGAACATCCTTAAGGGACACACAAATAATTGGGTGTTTAAACAATACACTAAAGATGGGGTGGGAACACTGAAGTCAAGCCATATAGGTTCCACAAATTCTCCAAGAATCCCTATTTTCTACTAAGGAATTTGCTCAACTACATCCTAGTTGCCAATGAGTGTGGAATGAGTCTAACTTCGGTCATTGGAGGAGAAGCTGAGTTGAAATTAAAGGGAGATTCCATAGTTCTGTACTGACAAGGGAGAAGTGAATGGTTAAGAAGTGCTAAGACCACTCCAATCATAAAATCAGAAAGGGGATTAAGTGATGAGTTCAGTCCTTCATTTCCACAGGTCCTAGAAAAAAAGTGATTTGCCCACATTCATTCCACTAGCAAGAGAGAATACAAAAGGAATACATTGCCCTAAATTTTAGTTTCCAAAAGAGTCCAGTCTTCAAACCCAGATTCTGGACAAGGATAAGAGACTGATACCAGTGACCATCAAAGTGAAACGCAATTAAACCTGAGTAGTGCTAGGGACACATAGGTAAGACTTTTATTATAGAGGATATATTTCAATGACAGTGTGGTGTAGTAGAGAGACATTTCTTAAGGAAACCCAGAACCCTTTTCTATCTCAGGTTTCTTTTTACTGAAGCTTGAGGGCTAAGAGTTCACACTTCTCAAAACAGCTCCAAATCCTGAAGGTGAGATCGCTCTCACCTGGAGCTCTTGTGTGTTCCTCTACCCTCTGGCTGGAAGCAGTCACCTGGGAATCTATCCAGCAGGTGGCTTCCAAAGTCCAACCTGTTAGGTTGAAATCTGACACTGGCAGAGACTCCCCGGGAGCTGCTGCTGAAAGCTGAACCGGGAACCAGGAAATGCACAAGCCTCTTTCTGTGGAAAAAGAGCTGGGCTCCCCGGGAGATAGAGCACCATGGGAAACCAGCTCTGCTGCGGGAGAAGCTGGTGAGTAGGGGGAAAGGTCGGAGGGCAAGGTCTCTGCTGGTGGACACAGAGGCCCCAAGGATAAGAGAAAGCCTGCAGGTAGTGCTCTGCCAACTCCCCACTGTCACCTTCTTCACCTGGCACCCCCAGGAGCAGCACCCCATTCTGTGCCCCCTCCTTTCAGGAAACCTCAAAAACACAGCCAAGGCAGCTGTCTGCCAAATGATGAGGACAGAAATGGAATGGTGAATCGATGTTTTCTTCTGTTTGTCTTCTCTTCCTCCTCTTTCCCTTTATTCTCTTCCTTTCTCCCCCAGATAATGGTAATAATTTGAGAACTTATTATGTTCCAGGCACTTAATAATCTCCTTTAATTTCCCCAACAATTTGGAGGGAGGTGTGGCCTTACTCCTTCTGTTCTACAGCTAAGAAGCTGAGGCGCAAAGAAGTTAACTAATTTGTCTGAGGTCACATGGCTAATAAGCAAATAAACCAAGATTCCAACTCAGACCTGTCTGACTTCAAAGCCCCTCCTTTTTTTTTTTTTGGTCTATACTATACAGCATGTGGGATCTTAGTCTCCCAACCAGGGATGGCATTCTCGCCCCCTGCATCGGAAGCATGGGGTCAACCACTGGACCGCCAGGGAAGTCCCTCAAAACCCATACTTTTAACCACTACATAATACCATCGCCAGAATCAAGTAAATCAATTGGAGAAATGTTTATTTAAAAGGGTAAGAAGTGAGGAGAAGGAGAATATCCATGGAGTATTTGAATATAACTTTCACATTTGTTTGCTGTGTGAGAAATATTTATTTTAAAGGGTAGCAGTGAGAAGAAGAATATCTAAGGAATATTGGAATATAATTTTCACATTTGTTTGCTGTGTGACCTCAGGCAAATCCTGTGACTTCTCTTCTCCCTCATATATAATGTAGATAACACTAGATAACACTACCTATGTTGTTTAGATCACAGACTTGAAGAGCAGATAATATGGGGAAGCCTCAAAATAAATGAATTGTCTTTATTCTTCTTTTCCAGTATTTTCATCACTGTTGTTCAACAGCAAAAATTCAGCCAAGTAAATTTTCAAAATTTAATTGACTTTATCGAAGGGCTCATGATGAGGTAGCATCTTATCTAGCGAGTAGAAAGGAGCTCTGAGAAGCTGTACAAAATGGAAGGTTTTCATAGGCAGAAGAGGGAGGGGTCAGAGAAGAGCAGATGACCTCATTTTCCTCTGGGCAATGGAAAAGGTCTATGTGATAGACTACCTCACTGGTGCTGACCAGATAATTCCAAACTGACCATATAAGACTATGCTCCTGGGGAAGGTTGAAACTCCAGTTAGGCTAGGTATCAAGCCATGGTTTGATGATGTGAGCTCAGCACAAGCAACACCATTCAAGGCCTGTTATTTCTTTTTTACTCGATAACCCACTAGACCTGGTTTTATCCTGTCCACTGCTTTCTTCTATACTATTCCAGGCCTGCATCTGTCTTGAGGGTGTCCTGTTTCTGTAAAGTATCATGTTTAGAGAGATAGGTGAGGTACATTGAAAAGCACATTGGATTCAGGTCCTGTTGCTACTATTCATTTATGTATCCATTCATTTGTTAAAGAGATATTTTATTGAACACCTATGTGTACCAGCCATAATGGTAGAGTCAGATGGCAAAGTAAAAATAAGAAATTTGGTCCCTGCCTTCTTGAGTAAGATACCAAAGTTTTAGGTCCCTGGTTGGCTCATTTATAAAACAAGAACAAATAATTTTCCAGAATACTGTCAGGATTGAAAAAACAAATGAAGCACTTTTACAACTCTGAGATATCCTATAGACATAAGACATCTAGAAACATAAAAAATTCCAAAGGAGGGGGTGTAAAGTGTCTTTCACTCCCTTTTCCCCCAAGTTTTCATATCCTTCATGTTTGGTTATTTCTTCCTCTGATGATGGTAGTCATAGTAGTCAGCTTTGACCAATGCTTATTATACACCCGACACTTAGCTGAGTATTTTACATCTATTTTTAAATTTTTACAGTAATGCCATGAGGTTTAAGAGCTTCCTTGGTGGCTCAGAGGTTAAAGCGTCTGCCTGCAATGCGGGAGACCTGGGTTCAGTCCCTGGGACGGGAAGATCCCCTGGAGAAGGAAATGGCAACCCACTCCAGTATTCTTGCCTGGAGAATCCCATGAACGGAGGAGGTTGGTGGGCTACAGTCCACGGGGTTGCAAAGAAACGGATGTGACTGAGCGACTTCACTTTCATGAGGTTTAAGTTCTATTATTATTTTCATTTAATAAGAAAATGGAGGGACTTCCATGGCAGTCCAGTGGTTATAACTCCGTGCTTGTATTGCAGGGGATATGGGATTGTTCATTGGTCAGGGAACTAAGATCCTGCATGCCATGTGGCACAGTCAAAAATTTTTTTTCAAATAAATAAAATGAAAATGGAAGCCTCATGAAGTAGAAAACTTGCTAATGATCATAGAGCTAGTCTGATACTATCAATCTAAATCTAGAGCCTGGCTAGAAACGCTACACCAAATAACCTAACCAAGATATATATTTTTTCTTCTTGAATATTAGTAGGATTGGATAAATATTGTTCTTCTCTATTTCTCAAACTTCCAGAAACTTAAAGGCACTATGACAATTGAAAAGATTTTTATAAAAAATTTTTTTCTGATTACAAAAGTAATACATATTCATTGTAGAACATTTGGAATATACCAAAGAGCAGAAAGTAAGAAACAACCATAAATATAAGCACCCAGAGATGATAGGAACATTTCGGTGTATTTCCACATAATCCATTTTAAATTCTTATATGCATAGTTTTTATCCCAAAACATATTGGCTTTTTATTATCTTAATAAAGAGGAAAAATTTCCATGCTATTAGGTGTTCTTCCAACATCTTTCTTAAATTGATGTATGATATTCCATTGATTGGAGATGCCATTTATTTAGTTAGTTCCCAATGTTGGACATTTAGGATATTTCCTATTTTTTGAAATTATAAATAATGCTGTAATAAATATCCACATATGCACCTGTTTGATTATAGGTTGGAACTGCTACATCAGTGGTTACCTACATTTATGTTTAAGGCCTCTCACACTTATTGCCAAGTGCATTCTAGAAAAATTGCACCAATTTTTATTCTTACTACCAATATAGGAGAGTACTCATTTGGTTTCCTTAATTCTGAGCTAAAAATAAAATCCTATCACCCACGAGTCTAACTGAATATTCCATCTGGGTTCACGTCCAGGCATTGTGCAACATCCAACTTGGGAACAGGCTCTGCTCACTAAATCTGAGTCACCCAAGTGCATCTTATTTTAGCATTATTATTTTATCAGTTTAAGTAGAAGTAAGTAGGAAGAGAATAGTGACCAGGGGCAAGGACTTAGAGGCTAGGATTAGGCTATGCTTATGCAATGGTAAGAGAAAGGAAGAGCTGAAGTGGCAGAAGGGGAAGTAGACAGACCCAGAAATAGTTTCAAAGCTTTTTTTTCTGAACCACCTGTAGAGTTTGGATGGAGACTAATTGCTCTCAACTCAGTAAGCTGCATTAAAACCAAAAATCAAACCAAAACACGAACCTCTGTCCGATATGTGTGGAAAAATCCCAAGTTTTCTACAGTGGTAAAATGAACATGATCTACAAGTCCTCTTCCCCCTTTCTTTTTAATTAGCTAAAGAAGGAAACTTCCTTGGGGAGACAGAAGTCAGACAAATAGAGCTGGCTCTGGTGAGAGCTGGAAAGGTACTAGGAAGAAAAAGCAACCGGAGTAAGCCACGAAGTATTCAGCCTATTTCCTCAGACAAGTGTTGTTCTCTGGCCATCACGCAGCTGACAATCACGCAGACATGCTGGCTCCATCAGGGACCCTAGGGGCTCAGAAATAAGTATAAGAGAGCTGTCCTGCAGGGAAGGCAGTATAGCTGAGTCACTCCCCAAATTCAGAGCTTCCTGGGCTGTGGACTTCAAAGGTTAAACGTCTCTCTCTCTCTGTTAATTAGAAACAAGGACGAAGAAGCAGGGATGGAGGTCACCTGTCAGGAAAGGGCTTTGTGGAGTCTTAATTAGTCAGCCCTGGTTGTGGCAGCTTCTGTGACTCCCAGGATAAGAATCCTGGGTTGACAGAGACCCTGAAAAAAAGAAGCGAAAGGAAAAGCAAGAGGGTCTCTGAGTCCAGGAATGTCCCCTTCTTTGGCAGGATTCCCTTGCCCTCTGCTGGGGTTTGCCTGTTAGACAATCCCAGAATAGCCCTCAACCCAACTACATCCCCGGCATGTAGCGCCTGCTTGCCTGGGGCTATATTTTGGGTTTGGTTGTGTCAGTTGTACCACTCCACCTTCCAGAACCATCCCCTTGGGAGAAGTGTGGTACCCTTGAGAAATGCTTTGGGGCTGGCTCAGGGTGAATCTTTGTTAGAGGGAGGTGAGGCAAAGTCATCCCACCAGAATGCTAAGGAGAGCACAGGGCAAAGGATGTAGGAGGGAAGACAGAGGCCAGGTTCTTACACATGGGCGATCTGTTTTTCCTTTCACAGGGGCTGTACATCAACTTTACAGAAGAAGAAGAAAATAGGTAATGGGAGTTGGGGGTGGGGAGTGCGGAGGGGAGTGCATATGAGAGAATAGAGGATAATAGAACCAGTGTCTTAAGAAAGAGTGTAAGGTGGAGCAAGACTAAAGGGAGATAGTCCACCAAAGAGATCCTTAGGTTACTGTGTTCCAGACCACCTCTGAAACTCTGAACCTCATCCTTCCCATTATCACAGAGTAGCGAGGTTGGTTGTTCGTTCTTTCATTCATCCAGCAAAAATTTACAGAACACTTATAGTGTATGTGAAGCACTCTGCAGGATCTGGAGGAGGCAGAGAGGCATGAGGGGAAGGGTACACTGAGGTCTGGCCCTAGAAGAGCTGAAAATCAAGTTTGAGAGAGAGATACACATAAACAAAGAATCGTAATGCCATGCACCAGTGCTCTCAACAGCACCACACTCAGGCTGTTACAGAACGGGGAAAGCACCCATGTTGAAGGAATAATAGCAAGTTTATAAGGTGGAAGAGAAGCAGGGAGCATGCAGAAATAAGAAGAGAGAGAAGAAAGTGACTTTATGAAAAGTGATCAAATGTTTGCTGTAGCTGAGCTCTTACCACATTGCACTGTAATAGTCTGTATACTTTTGTCTCTCCTGGTAGACTGCAAGTTCCCTGCAGTGGAGAAAACAGCCAACTCATCCTTCTATCCCCAGAATGCGGACACAGAGCCTGGTATACCATGGGCTCTCAATATATAATTGTTTTGGGGTTTTTTATTTTTACTTTATTTTATTTTGGCTGTGCTGGGTCTTTGTTGCAGTGCGAGGACTCTGTTATGGCACACGGGTTTAGCTGCTCCTCTGGCATGTGGGGATCTTAGTTCCCTGACTAGAGATTGAACGTGTATTCCCTGCATAGGAAGGTGGATTCTTAACCACTGGAGCATCAAGGAAGTCCCAACGTGAAATTGTAAATTATGTTAGGGGCCGCTGAAACATTAGGATGCAAGGTATTATTGGCAGATTGTAAAAGAGCCAGGTTGTATACTCTGCTAAGGAGTTTGGATGTGGGAATGGTGGAAGTGAGAGATGAGAGGAGAGGCAGGGAGATTAGTCAGAAGCCCACCGTGATAATTTAACAGAGATTTGAAGAGGGTAGTTTCAATAGAGACAGAAGAGAAAGCGGATTAAAGTCGGATTTCTTCCTCTCAGGGAGCCAAGCAAGACGAACACTGAGGCAGCAGCAGCCTCAGCATGAGCGGTGGCGGCAACTGAATGACACGAAGGTAATGACAAGCCTCGGTCCCTCCTAGGAGGCCGTTCAGACCTGGCACCCCAGGACTCAGCTTGTCCAGCCTGAGACAGAGGGGGAAAGGGAGCAACCAAGCCAAGAATCTCCCTTAATGCTGTTTGTTCCTCTCAGGACCACGACACAATGGGACACACGTATGAGCAGGTGTTAAGGCAGCTTGCGTCTCAGGAGAGGAGTCGTCAAAGCCTCAGGTCGGAGGACAGCAGCTTGTATTATGCAGACATTCAACTGTACAGACTTCCCCAGCCACGCTCTGTCCAGGAGGTGAAGCACCTGCAGTTAAAAAATGCCACAGAGTATGCGACCCTTCGCTTCCCCCAGGTCACACCTCGCTATGACAGCAAGAATGGGACCCTTGTGTGAGCCCTGATGGGGGAGGTATCTGTTGGCATCATTTCATCACTATGGCTTTGGGGGACTGGCTGGCAGCCTAGGAACAGTGGACACGTTTTAGGCTTAAAGAACTCCAGAGCCCCCGGAATTGCAAACTCCCAGTCCTGTGCTCTGCCTCGGCCTATCTCTTATTTGCCACCATTAGCTTGGAGTCGTATTTGAGTTACCTGGGGGTGGATGGAGTTGTACAGAATGAGGGCGCTAGGTTGAGTGTGCAAGAAGGTGGGGTTTTGACCCCTATCTTTGCTCCTGCCTTCTGGGAAAGTGCAGAAAGAACAGGTTACCCTTGAAGCACTTGCAACTGAGCTGACTTTGTTGGAGTTCATTTGATGGTATCCCTTCTACACACCTTCAGCTCCAAAGCTGAAGAAGAGGTGCTCTGGGAAGCATTCAGAGCTCTTGTACACAGCTCCTAGATCTGGGTTGGGCAAATTCCTCAGAGGCTGGGTCAAAAGGATCCAGACGCTGCACAAACAAGTGAGGGCAGGGACTTAAGCAAGCGTTTTCGGACCATCGATTGCAAGGACGTCAAGTCACTGATGTCGACAGCACTTCGAGGCCCAGAAACTTCCCCTTAAGCTGGACTGTTTTCTCTCAGGGGTGCGGAGCCGTTAGGATCAATAAATTGCATAAGGAAACTGGTTGGTGCTTTTTCTTGGGTGAAGGTCTGCGAGCTCTCATTCAGCCTCAGGGCGGTAAGGAAGACCAACCACTTTCCGACGCCGTACCGGCTGCTGCGGAAGCAGAGCCCCCCGGGTGCGGTTGGCACACACTGAAGGGTGCTTCCCAGCTGCGAAAGGCGGAGCTCCGGGGCGGGGTCTGGGCCGGTAAGAGGTGGGTCTAGTAGGCAGGGGGCAGGGTTCTGGGAATCAGGAGGCAGGGTCCGAGCCAGCAAGAGGTAGGTCTAGACGGGCAAGGGGCGGAGTTCTGGCCCTCAGGAGGCGGGGCATGGCCGGCAGGAGGAGTGGTGAAGCCTGGCAGGCAATGCGCTCTGGGCCATTAGGAGGCGGGTCTGGACAGGCAGGGGGCGGGGTCAGAGTCGTAGGGGGCGGAGCCCGGGAGGATGAAGGCAGGCTCCCGCCCTCTGGAGGCGGATCGGTCCAGGCCGGGCTCTGCCGTCACCATGGCAACGGGCACGCAGAGGCGACACTACAGCAGGAGAAGGCGGTTCTCAGAAAGGCTGGGGACGAAGATGAGGAACCAGACACATCGACGCTTTAAAAGGTAGGTACTGAAAGGTGGTGTGTACCTGGAAAGTATTATCATCACCGGTTAAACTTCCCAGAACAGAACTGGGGGCAAACGGAGGGGTGAGGGTGTGGTGGGAAGGAGGTGGAAGTTTCAGGTTTAAACCCTCTCAGAGCTTTTGCAGGTTCTTAAGAGTGCTGTCCTTGAGTCATACTTTCAGAGCTTGAAGACTTCCCTTTCTCAAGCTGTACACCATTCTCCCCAAATACCGCGGCCCCTGGCTTTGTTCCTGGGAGGAAAGATTCCTTAAAATGGATAGAGTATTGAAAAATGGAATGGCAGCGAAAAAAAAAAAAAAAAGTCAGATACAATAGGATCAATTTCTTAGAGTGTTTGTGGGAATTTAAAGCACTTGGAAGAGTTTATAGTATGTGAACAAACGTTGGCTGCTGCTATCATCATTGTCACCACTATTATCTTCTGTGTCCTCTGGCACAGAATTAGTGCCTGTGGATTCAGACGTGGCTAGAACCCCGCCTGCGCTACTGATCGGGATAACAACCCACTCACCTGATTAGTTGTGGATAATAAAATGAACTCTATTTCCAAGGGTTATTTCAAATAAAGTTGATATAGGTAATAGCCCTTTCTAAACTTCAAGTGCTTTATAAAAATTTCTGCCTTGAAATATAAGTGCTCCCATTCTGGTTAAAACTGAATTCTTGAGGATGCAGGGAAAAGTGAGTCAGAAGCAGAGCTCCTGGTTATTTCTCCTCATTGTCTTCAGAATCCTTTCTATGGTTTTTGACTTAATGGAGGAAATTTTCACATATTGAGGTTTGAGGAAGTCATTCCAACTTATAGATGATTTAACTTGAATTTTGTGCTAACTAAAACAACCTGCTTGTGCCTTATCAAACATATATTTTACATCTGCTTTAATCATTATAGAAAAGGGTGCGCTGACTAGAAATACAGAACATGCATGTTAAAAATAAAGGTTAAATGCCTCTCTTCCTGGGACACCAGTGCTGTTACTCCTTCGATGATGATTCCCTTCCCAAGCGCCAAGGCCAAACCGACTTCCTGTGTACATGCTGATCTGTTTTTTTGAAAACTTGAAGGAATGAACCTCTGACTTCTTTGATGTTCTTTGTTCTGACAAGATTTAAAACTGTGCTGATAATTATGCTTCTCCAGAGCAGTTGCTTAGATTTATTTGAGAGGCTATCTCTGGGTTATAGTCCTCAGGTTGGCTCAAATAAAATTCCTTTCTACTCCTATTATAGATTGTTTATTGATTATTTCTGTCAACAGAATGATACATTTAGGGTAGAGGGGAAATGCATTCTTCCTTGACTGATGATAGGGAAGCATTTGTTTTTGCTTTTTCAGTATTAAAACCTAAATGATTAGTATTTAAAACGCCATTGGGATAGCTCTGTTGTAATTATAGTATCTTGGGCTGGATTTCCTGCTAACTGGGGTCCTATTTTTTTATACTTCCAGATGACTTAAATGGGTTAGCCTGGAGTAGGAACCTGACCCCTCTAAATAGGTTTAACTTTTGGAATTTTTTTCCTGACCTGTATTTTTGCCTGTATCTTTCCCCTCCTATTTTAAGGTGGCCCTGATCTGGTTCTTCTGGGGATTCTGAAGATGGGTACCCAAGTGGTTATGAGACTCTGTAACTCCCTGCTGCCAGCAGAGCCCTCTGTAAGTTTCTGGCATTCTATTGAGAGAAGTGTGATGACGTTAATGGAATTTCAGTATAACTCAACAACTGGGGGATTTCTCCATCAGGATTCAGATCCTGGAACAAAACTGTAATATGTTTGCTTTCTTTTCTAGCTTCCCCTTCTTGTGGAAAGACTGGCTCACTTGATTATTATCTTTTTTTGGAATTAATAAAATCAGGCAGAGGTTGAAAATTTCAAGCAATTAATCAAAAAATCCCGTGGACAGAGGAGCCTGGCAGGCTACAGTCCATGGTCACATAAGCGTTGGACACAACTTAGTGACTAACAGCCGCAGCAGTCAGAATATATGGGTTGTTTAAAAGATTTCAATAATATTTATTATATAAACAGTGTACATGAATCATAGAGAATTTGGGAAATAGTGCATTTCTTTAAAAAACGTAATCCTTCCATATAGAAGCAATCCTGTTAATATTTTAGAATATTTTCCTCTGGTCTTTTTTTCTATATATATTATTTACATATTTGAGATCATATGCACACAGTTTTTACCTTTTGCTTTTTTACCTTCATGTTTATTAATATGAAATTGCTAAAATGTTTGTTTGAATATGAATACAAATGTCTGGTATTCATCATAACAGCTGTAATTTCCTTGACCTTCTCTTTGTTGCTGGATTTGTCGGTTCCTGTCCCTGCGTTATAAATGTGTCAGTGCTTAGTTGCTCGGTCGTGTCTGACTCGGCAACCTCGTGGACTGTAGCCCGCCTGGCTTCTCTGTCCATGGGATTCTCCAGGCAAGAATACTGGAGTGGGTTGCCATTCCCTTCTCCAGGGGATCTTCCCAACCTAGGGATCGAACCCAGGTCTCCTGCATTGGAGGTGGATTCCTTACAAACTGAACCAAACTGAGCCACCAGGGAAGCCCCACATTGTAAATAACTAACTGATCTTCTCATTTAAGACTTTTTTCCCTTAGGATAGAGTTCCGGAAGTAGAATGCTAGGTCAAAAGATGTGGACATTTTAAATAATAACTTACTTTTTAAAAGAAGAATTGCAGTGTTTGATTTTGTATACATTCTTCAGAAGCAGAGGGACATCAGTTGGGAGATAGGAACGTCTATGTTAGAACTGTGGCGACTTCTTACAGCGAAACCCGGGTCCTGGAGAAAGATTCTTTCTTTCTTTCTTTCTTTTTTTTGAGAAAGATTATTTCATGAGTGGAATTAGTCATGTGCAACCCTAATGCATTGTGAGTGGCAGACCAGAGATACGTGGGCATTTACAAGTGTTTTGTGTAATCAGAGAAAAACTTAGGGTCACTTCCAAAATCTCCACTAGATGGCGCTAGTCTTAATCTAATTTTTTCCCATAGGATAGCTGGCAGATAACTTTTAAAATGTGAATTTTTAAATGCATGTAGGATATATTTGCATATCTTCTTTGGTACAGTTTATATTAAGCACTAGCATCTGGTGATTACTTTGGCAACATCCTACTCTAGTCTCACACCATTCTGTCTCTTTTTCCTTTTTTCTCCCCACTCAGTCTGTCACAATCACTCTGTACACTCTGTCCCCATATATTAATATTGGACTCTCTGTTTTACTAGTCCTCCTTTCACTATTCTTCCTTTCAGTCTTGTTTCTTGCCTCTATGTGTGTGTTTATGTGTAACTGTAACTTCTTGAAGTTTTTGCCAAAGAATAGGACCTGGTACTCCATATACATTTAATGAATGTTTAATGAAAGACTGCATTAGTGAAGGAGAGGAAATATAGGAGGATACTAGAAATTATTTATATATATCTTCAAAACATAGTGAAAGAGACAAAAAATTCACATTCCTAAGTGAACTATAAAATACTGATAAAGTATAAGAGCATGCTGTCACTTTGGATTTTAAAGAGAAGAAGCCAGTATTTACTGAGCATATACTATACGCCATGAAATATTCTTGGTTCTAGACATAAATCAGTAGCGAAACATACAAAACTCCCTGCCCCCATGGAGCTTACATTCTGGGCAGAAGGGAGGCTGACAATAAACCAGTAACTATAGAGTATCAGTGGCACCCCACTCCAGTACTCTTGCCTGGAAAATCCCATGGAAGGAGGAGCCTGGTAGGCTGCAGTCCATGGGGTCGCTAAGAGTCGGACGCGACTGAGCGACTTTACTTTCACTTTTCACTTTCATGCACTGGAGAAGGAAATGGCAACCCCACGCCAGTGTTCTTGCCTGGAGAATCCCAGGGACGGGGGAGCCTGGTGGGCTGCCGTCTATGGGGTCGCACAGAGTCGGACATGACTGAAGCGACTTAGCAGCAGCAGCAGCATAGAGTATCAAAGCTGGTGATGGATGTTAGGAAAACAAAACAGGCAAAGAGGTCTGGGAATGCTGACATGAGGAGGTGGTATCATTTTGTGTAGAGTGGTCAGAAAAGGCCAAAAGGATCAGCTCGTTTAGACAGAGACCTGAAACAAGAGGAGGGAGGCACCATGCGTTATCTGGGAGGTGAGTGTTCCAGGCAGATGACGATCAGCTCTGTCTTGATTTGAACAAAATCAAGAGCGGTCAGAGGAGTTCCAGGAAGAAGTGGAACTTGAACTACGCACTGTAAAGATTTGAGTAGCAGAAGTGTGGAACCTTCTGTGCAAAGTGATAGTCATGAAGGTATAGAGGTGAAAATGAGCCTTGTGAATCTATGCGACTGTGAGGAGCCGACAAACCGAGCATAGGCAGCGAGCAGGGGGAGCCCTTAAGCTGGGCGTGAGGAATTTATATCTGACAAGCTAGCAGAAGTCAGTGTTTGAAGATGTTAAAGCAGTTGAACAGCAAGATGAATGCGTTGTCTAAGGAAGATTAAGGGATGCAGACTGGCAGAAAAGCCTGGGGACAAAGAGATGCAGTTTAGGAGCCAGGACACGTTTGGGACTTTGCTGGTAGACGTGAGCCCTTTTGTGTATATGTATTTATGGTGATGTCTCTGAAGATAAATGCAGTGGAAATGGTAAACATATGTTACTGCCAAGGAACTTGCTAATGTGAGAAAACAGAAAAAGATTAAGAAATTATTTCAGAGTCATTTTGAATATTTCCACTGACAATTTTAATTGTTTGTTTATTCAGACTTATCTTTTTGCTTCTTTATAGTCATTAATGATTGCCCATAATAGATGTGTTAAATTTTACATAGGTGTGAATTTCACACTTCTTAGTTCTCTGCAGGGAGAAGTCACAGTCAATATTTTTACCAAATGACAGTTTTGTTTAAGGTTCAAAGCTTATTTAGGCTAACATGTTATTGTTTGTATTAATAGAAGTCATGAATGAGTTTGCCAGGGTTTCCTCCACTGGCTCATTCTTTTATACAACTAAAAACATATAGTGAGTTCCTTCTATGCTGTAACATCATATAAAAGTTTTGCATAATGATTAAGAATCTGGACTTTGGCTTCACTGCTTCGTAGTTGGATTGGGGCAAATTATCCTTCAGATCTCTCTTTTTGTATGTGTAAAGTGGGGACAATAAAAATAACTTACTAATCGTGGTAACTGTGACCATCAGCTGAACTAATGTATATAAGTGTTTTAGTACAGGGCTTAGGACATAGTAAAAGCTCAATTTTGCTATTATTAATACTGTTGTAGGTAGATATTCAGGTAAGTTTTCATTAGTGAGTAAAGTATCTGCCTTTATTGGTTTTTGAAAAGTTTTATTTAATTCAAGTATTATTGATTTATAATGTGCTAATTTCTACTGTACAGCAAGTGATTCAGTTATACATATATCTACATTCTTTTTCATATTCTTTTCCATTATGGTTCATCAGAGGCTACTGATTATAGTTCCCTGTACTGTACAGTGGGAGCTTGTTGTTTATCCATTGCCTTCAATGTTAAAGTAAGGCAGGACTGAGGAAGCTTGGTATAATTTCAAAAACGAGGCAGCACGGCAGAGCTATGCCGAAAGCAGCTTGCTTGGACTCTTCGCCTCTCCTCCAGGCAGAGTGAATAACAGGCCTGCAGAGGTGGGAATGGTTCCAGCTACCTGGACTGGCTTGCAGTTTTCCGTTGTTCGGACATCACAGGATGTAGATCATTGTCCTAGTTATTCTGAGGTCGTTGAATTAGCCCATCTATCCTCCTAGCTCTTGTGTTGATATCACAAGGGGGTGAGATGGAGAGGACAGAGGGAAGAGGAAATGTTAGTGCTGCTTAGAGCTAAAGCTTGACTCTTTGCCTGGGTCACTTTCTAAGTCAGACCATGATAACAAGTAGGATGAACATATCTCTTGAGTGAAAAAAAAAAAAAATTGAGATATTATCTGGTGCAACAAGAATTTTGTGCTTTTTCCAAGTCTGAGAGACAGACTATATGTGAACATATTATAATTTGGGGAACAGTCTAATAGTTGTGTGGAGACAGTAGAACAGACTGTTTTGAAATTGTACTGCCTAAATAGAAATGAATTAATATTAAATGCCGTTTAAATTTTGGTTCCACCCTTACCTTTGCCACATTTTCAAGTTCTCATTAGCCACACGTGGTTAGCGGCCACTGGATTGGACAGCACAGACATGGAATATTGCCACCATCACAGAAAGATCTGTTGGACACTATTGCTGTGGGATATGTGGTGGGTGTTATTACAGGCTTCCAAGGAATAGTGCAGTCTTGGACCACATGCGCTATAATAGATTGTGTGTCTGTTTACCACAGTTCTCTCTAATTCCTCCAGCAGTCAGTGAATCACACAGGACTGGGCCTCAGAGGACTTTGGTTCAGATTTTAGCTCCTGTATTGACTTGCTACCCGATGGCTCAGCAGGTAAAGAACCCACCTGCAATGCAGGAGATGTGGTTTTGATCCTTGAGTCAGGAAGATTCCCTGGAGGAGGGTATGGCAACCCACTCCAGTATTCTCGTCAGGAAAATCCCATGGACAGAGGAACCTGGCAGGCTAAATAAGTCCATGGGGTCCCAAAGAGTTGGAAGCCAGTGAGCACACATTGACTTGCTAGGTGACTGTGAGCACCTCTGCTAGCCCTGGTTCCTTTATCTGTGAGATGAGAGAGTTGGGCCAGATGAGATCTTTTTTTGGAGCTTTAAAATTCAGTGATTTAGGAAGTCTTTTCCCCAGGAACACTGAGCTCACAGGTCCCACTTTGATAAATAGCTTGTCCTCTGAGGAACAGTGACCTCTTGGCATAGATGCCTGTCACAGGACCTGCCTCTGGTGTCTCAGTAATTTTTGCTGTGTCCAGAGCACGATGGGCTGTCAGCCAATCAGTATCCTCCAGCCAGGGATCCACCCGCTGGGTGTTCTGGTTGCACATCACTATGTATGTAGATGTGCTGCATACGATTTTATGCTCTTGGAAATTTCACACTTCTCTTTAAAAAGGGGGCTTGTTGCATTAATTTGCATTAGTGACTTAACTGAAGGGTGTTGCACCATAAACTGTGGAGGTGGCAAGGGGAGTTCTTGGCAACCAAATTCGCCAGCTCGAAGGATGGGTCTGCTGACTTGTGGGCTGCTCAGGTTCAGTTTGATGTGGTGTCATGGCTTTTCCCCCAGCCTTAGCCAGAATTGAACCCACTGCATTCACCAGCAGCAGTCACTGAACACCTCGGGTTGACTTCTACTCCCTGTTTCCTGTGGTCAGAAGGAGGTGTGTCTTTTCTCAGAAGCATCTTTGTGTTTAGCAGCTTTAGACTTTCAGGCAAGATAAGGCTAGTTCGGCTCCGAAAAGGATTTTCTTCTCTAGTGACCTGAGGAGGAGGCCATTAGGTTCAATAAGAACCATTACTGACTTTTCTTGCTAAGGTACTAATGAGGGTTTGGGGAGGGAATCTGGCCTTTTGCAAAATCACCAGGATAGACTTCTAGCTCCTCACACAGCCTCTGTCACTGCCCCGCTGTGTCCCTGGGGGCAAGGTCTGACCTTCTGTGAGCCCTAACACTCTGGAAACCCTTCCCCTCATCTGGGATCACGAGGTGTAACATAATATGGGTGTTCTTTCAAGCTTCCAATTTTCCTATAGAGACAAGAGCAGTGCACTGAGAGTACAGATGACTAGTATTTTTAAAAATAAATAAGACCGTTGACTGGAGTAATGAGAAACAGAGGGGAAGAGTTCTGTTTCACTTGAGGAAGCTTTTATCTAACTCTTTCCAAAGCACCAGGAGATTTTGCAGTGATTTTCCTTAAAACCCCATTTAATTAATTTCAAACCCATTTAAAATATAGGTTTTACATTTTATCAGTTCCTTTAGAAAGAAAGGAAGGAAGAAAGAAAGTTTTATTGGTAAAGCTTTGTTCATCCTTGGCTTACCCTTGATGCATCTGTTGTTATCCTGTGATTGATTTACCATTATTTTATTAAATGTATCCTAATACCATCAGTAACTAAAGTCTCTCTATCTTCTTTTTGTCTCTTGCTTCTGTTTCCCCTTCTTTAGGTCCCCTTCTGACCTCACTGTTCAGGCCCCAAGTGGAAAAAGGTTGCAGTTTTCGGCTAGTCTGCGGTGGGTGGAGGGGGAATCTTATAATTCACTCGCCTTCCTACCCACCTTGTGGTGGGGCATTTGAGGCCTCAAGTTAAGGCTGTGTATGTGTGTGTAGCACATTCACACGGTGGCGTGTGTGTGTGTGTGTGTGTGTGTGTGTGTGTGTAGCGCATGCACATGCCGGCATGCCCGCTTGTGTGTCAGTGCGGCTGTGTGCGCGCGCACGCGCGTGTATACTTGGGGCGCGCACAGATTCCAGGACTCCCCGCTGCAGACCTGCCGCGTGCGTCTGTGTGACCACTAGCGAGCGCATGCACACGCCTCCATGCCCGCCGGTGTGTCAGTGCGTATTTATGTTTGTGTGCGCTCGTGCCTGTGTAGTCTCGGGGCGCGCACACACACACCGGCACGCCCGGCTGCAGGCCTGCTCTGTGTGTGTGTCTGCGGCGTATGCACACACTCCCGGCCCGGTGTGTGAGCGTGCATGTGTGCGCGCCGCGGGGCTCTCCCTAGCGCACACCAGGCTTGCCCCCCAACCCCCACCCGCCAGCGTCTCTCCGCCGGGTGCGCGCCCAACAGTTTCTATAGGAACCGCGGCAGCGCCCGGGCCCCTCCTGCCGAGCCCCGCGCGAGCATGCCCAGTGGAGGCCGCTAGTTTGGCCCAGGTCTAGGTTTCCAGTAAGTGGCATGCGGGACTCCGCAGACATCCCAGTGAGCTGAGCCCAGAGGCTTTGTGTGCACCGGGAGGAGGAGGCAGCGGCCGCCGGCCGGAGACCCTGCCCAGGGGGCCGGCTGGAACAATGCTAGCCTGCCTGACCCGGGGGAGCTTACTGGACGTCCTGCAGGAGGGCTTCAACGAGGTAACCGTCTGCTCCTCCCACTCCCTCGGCCCCCTCGCCGTGGCGCCGCCCGCCTCATCTCCGGGACGGGTCCTCCTGTGCCCCCATCTTCATCGGGACCCCAGGACAATCCCCCCACAGAGCCCTAAGGAGGCCAAGGTGGTGGGTACCGTCCTGTCGAGCCTGGTGAAATCAAAAGGGCCGACCTCTCCTCGCCATGCTGGGCCATGAGCTTCCACGAATGCTTGCTAGAGCCCAGAAGACAGGACCGCAGATTTCAGAGGTCCTCTCCTTCCAGAAGTGGTCTCCGCGCTCCCTGGAGTCCACCTTAAGGAGACCTCCAGGGAGGCCCGTGAATACATGGAAAAGGTGCTCCTTCTGGTTCAGTGGGTGAGCTGAGGGAGGGGCGGGGTGGCAGTTGCCTTGGCGGAAAGTTTGAGAGGGCAGGGCGAGTGGGTGGTCCACTGAAAGTGCCCTCTTCATGTTCACCTCTCTTTCTAAACCTAGGACGGTGCATTTCTCCTCACCCTCGGGCATGACTGGCAGAGAGGGCTGAGAGGAGAGATTTCGTGGGGGGCAGGGGGAGTGGTGTTTGCCCCTTCCTGTGGAGAGTTGGAAACTGGGTCTCAGTCGGACTGGCAGTATGGGCTGGGGCGGGCAGGGGGAGTCTGTCTCTCTTCACTTGGTTTCTCTCAGAATTCTGTTAGGTTTCCTTTTTCTGGTTCAGGACCGTTGCCCCTTGGGATTTGCTGCGAGCCTCTCGCATTGCTTCTGCACCCCACCCTCGGTTGCCTTAGCTCAGCATCCAGGGAGACCTCAAGCAGAGCTGGACCCTTAGTCTGGTCTTTCTTTCTGCCTCCCTCCTTTTCTTTCTGCCTCTCCCTCTCTCCCCTTTATGCCACTCTTTTAAGTTTCAGGTTTTTTTTTTTAACTAGTGTTTTTTGTTAAACAGTTAACGTATGAGTACATTCTCTTCTTAAATATGAACATTACAAGCAAGACTGAATGCCTGGTCCACCGCTGCCTTCCTAGCTTTCCCCAGAGGTAACCATTCTCATGAATTTGTGCGTAGCATTTTCTTTCTGCATCTGCACTACAGGCTCTTGCCTTAATTCCTGTTTTTCATTAAGAAGCTCTGCAGCCTGACCTGTCTGAGAACCTTCCCCTTGTCCTGGCCCCTGTGCCTTGTTCCAGATGCAGAGAGTTTTGAAGACTGCACAGATGCCGTCCCTACCTTACCAACCGAGTCAGAGTTTTCCTTTGGCTGGGGGGGTGTTGCAGCCTTCACGAAAGGGCAGAGCTTGTGTCGCGCCTGCACAGCAGAGGTCCTCATCTTTGCATCAGATGCTCTGAACACACAGAAGGGGTTTATTAACCAAGAGGTACAGTCTGAGCTGAAACACAGACAAGCCAGGAAGCCAGCTCTTTGAATGCTTCCAGGATTCCTGGCTCCTCTTTTTTTCACTCTGCCTCTGAGCCTGCCTTGGTCTTGATCACAGAAGCTCTTTAGGCCCTCTTCTGACCTTCCATTTTTGTAAGTCACCCCTCAGGGATCAGGTTCCACTGTCTTATTGGGGGAGGAAACCAGCACAGAGTGAGTCCTAGTCTTTGCCATCTGCTCATTTCACCTCCAAACCTTTCAGCTGAAGAAGAGCCAGGTACACCAAGAGGCTGGACTGTCTTTTTTTTTTTTTCTTTTTCATGCTTTGGTGTTTCCATAAATGTCCCGTGGCATTCAATTCTTAGAATATATAAGGGCAAAGCGGAGTGGGAGAGTTTTCTTTTTGTGGTGGTAATAGAGTCTTCATGAGAACAACAGACCATTTTATAATTAATTCATCTTGAGAAGAATACAGTGATAACCTCTTTCCCCTCTCTGACACGGATTTTTCTACTCATCTTGTAGTCTTCCCTCCACCCCCGCCACAGGCTAATGTACAGTCCATTCCTTTCTGTTAGTAGATTTGAACTCTGATAGCCAATAGGTACTTTAGTTTTCTCTGAGAAATTAACATCATGTAAATAATACTAACAGTAATACATTTAATCTCATTGATCCCTTATAGTTTAAATAATTCTTTGATATACATAATACATTATATTAAATAATGCTTTTCACATATGGTATCACAGGTAGTACTACTGAATAATGATACAGTTGGTCATTTCAGAGTTGATGGGCCCTGTTTGACCTTTTCCAGCCTCTCAAGTTGCTTAATAGAGCCCATCATGTTCAGTCTCTTCTGTTAGAGTCATATGATAAGGGTGTAAAGAGGGCCTTAAAAGCTGTTGTCAAAATACATTTCAATTTCTCTGAGAAACTCTTCCCCCTGGAGCTAAGAATACCACACATGTATCCAGTCCTCTCCTGGGAATGAGCCAAGCATATCTGAAGCTGTTCTTTATCACCCAGATGCTTTATACGTCTATGTGGTTAAGGCTGTGACCTCATTCTCTATGGCAGAGAAAACTGCCACAGGAAATGAAGCTGTGGCCCTAATTGGTTAATTATAAGGGAACCCTGCAGCAGCAAAACTCTGCCCTCTGAATCAAGGCTTCCCTTTTCTACACGGTTGGCCTCTGGTCTCCGTCTGATTGCCGTCATGCCTGACTATGCACAACAGAATTTTCTTCTACCACCTTCCATGAAGAAAGCCCTTGCCTCCACAGACCTAACAAATTCTCCCCAGGATTGATCCCTGTCACAGCTGTCAGTAGAGTGCCTTATATTGACACGGCAGATCTGCATTGTGAATTATCCACAAGCTTTGGCTCCTGCCCCTCTCTGCAGCTCACCCTGGCTGTCATCCCCTGTCGCCTGTGTCTCCTGGCCAGGGTTTCTATGGGTCACAATTTCCCCATTCTGCCTCTGCCTCAAAGCTATTTATTTGTTTTCTCTGCCTCTTGGTATTGATGTTGTCATATGAATGTTGTCTTTGATTCATGTGCCAACATGAATTTCTGTCAGTGTTTTTTCTAGGGGCTGAACTTTCTTTTTTTTTTAAAAAAAAAAAAAAAAGACTTTGGTGTTTGTGTTGAAAGGTTTTGGCAGACCTGAGACTATAGTATGTTTTGGCAGTAGGCAGTCATTCATTTAGCTACTTTGTTCATTATTGGGTTCATTACTGAGGGGATGGATAAAATAATTGAAAAAACACCTGGTCTCTGCTTCCAAGGAATTTATGGGGAGAGATTTATAGGTGTGCTAAAAGAACCACGTGGGATGTTTAATGTGGTAAGCATCATCAAAGAGGTGGTGCTTGTGGGAGATCATAGAGATATCTTTTATTTAATGATATCATGAAAAGCACCAAATACTTACCAACCGAACTGATCACTTGGCCAGACTTTTTCCTTTTCCTGCTCGCTTGGTAAACATGCACACAGGCACTCATTCCACAGACATCCAATGAATTACTGTGTTTGCCAGGCACCGTGCCAGGCTCTGGAAATGGATGGCAAATAACACAGAATCCATGCCTAAGCAGAGCTCACAGGCCAGGGAACATAAAGTGTCCAGAGTGGAACCTTAGGAAAATTGTGACGATACAGAAATCTTGCTTGTCAGGCAGAGCCAGCCTGTGCCTGGCTGCAGTGTCATGGCCGGAGAGACTAGAAGTTGTGGGAATGATTTATTACAATGTTGGTCGACAGGAAGTCAGTTGTCTGAGCCCTAACCTTTTCAACAGACGACTTGGAAGACTTTCCCTACACGTTTCCCACACGTTTCCCTCCAACTGGAAAAACAGAAATTTACATCCCACATGGAGAGTCATCTGCCTGGCAGGCCCTGAGACATACAGGAATAGCCTTTGTGTGATGTGGTGCCCTCATGGGGACACAGAAGCAGTGAGGAAGGGAATCGGCAGGGGAGCAACTGTGGGGCTGTCTCTCCCGAGCACCCGGTGCCTTCTTCCATGGAGCGGGATTTGCTGCGTGGGCCAGCCACAGGCACTCAGTCATTTCCACAATGAATTCCTCTGTGCTTTGCTGTAGAAATTAAAGGCCTGTTAAGTCTTCAGGGTAACCGAGCTCCACGCCCCCTAACCTTCTTTCTTCTATCTTGACTGATTTCTGCTCTCCTCGCCCAGGCTCCTTGGCTCTGTTCCCACAAGAGTCAGTGCCAGCTAAACAGATGCTCCCTGGCGGCAAGCTATCAGGCAGTTTTATGTTCCTCCCGGTGAGTGATGGCCTGGCCAGGCGTGTGGAGCCAGCGACAGGGCGCTGTTTGCCAGGTGCCACTCCCCAGGCAGTTCCGAGAGGCGGGGGAGCCCTGGACGGGTTTCAGCCGCCATGACTGGCCTCGCTGCCTAGGCTGTGAGAACTAAAGGTTCCAACTCACAGGCTCTCCTGAGTGTATTTTCTTGTTATCTACTAAAGGTTCCAACTCACATGCTTTCCTGAGTATATTTCCTTGTTTTTTATCTCCATACCAGGCCCCACGTAAGTGGTCATGGACATAACCTTTGGTGATCAGATATGGTAAGGGGGTAGGGAACCAATCCCAAAGGCCCTAATGGTGGGCTCCAGGCCCAGTTTCCAGGGTAAGGAACACTCGTAGGTCATACAGTGATCATTCATCCGTTCACATGCATTTATTGAGCACTTACTTGGGAATGTGTACTCGTGAAGGAACAAAGTATTTGTGGAACCCAAAACAAATGGAACTTTTATTTTTAAATTTTTGTTAAAAAAAAGTATTTATTTGTTCTGTTGTGGCACATTGGATATTTTAGTTGTGGCATGTGGGATCTAGTTCTCTGACTGGGGATTGAACATAGGCCCCCTGCGTTGGGAGTATGGAGTCTTAGCCACTGGACCACCAGGAAAGCCCCTGGAAATTTTAAAATAAGACTGTATGTGTGTGTGCTAAGTCACTTCAGTTGTGTCCCACTTTTTCGACCCTATGGACTGTAGCCCGCCAGGCTCCTCTGTTCATGGGATTCTCCAGGCAAGAATGCTGGAGTGGGTTGCCATGCCCTCCTCCAGGGGATCTTCCAGACCCAGGGATCGAACCCTCATCTCCTGCATTGCAGGTGGATTCTTTACCATTGAGCCACCAGGGAGGCCTAAAATAAGGTTAGCAGATGATAGCTTTCAGAAAGTTTTTAGCTCTTCGTTTTCTGATACATTATTCTTTGATCATTGGGCTGAACAAGAATACGAAGAGCTCTGCCCGTACAGGGAAGAAGACGGTTAGTGATATTTTTACTTACGAACTTTATTTTTACCTAATTACCCACCAGGCTCAACGAACAGCTTTTCCTGGTTCAGTAAAGGCCTGAAAGAGTTAATAGAAAAGAAATGTAATATTGTATAATTTTACTGGCAGAATTTAGGCCAGTAATAACTCAAGATTTCCAAACTCCTGCTTTCCTCTCAGTTTTGCAGCAGTGTTTCCACCCCCATCTCATTCTGCTGCAGCTGGAGGGTTTCAGAGTTCTGAACAGGTATCTGGTTTCAAGGCAGAGCTGATTTCCTTCCTGAGCCATTCAGGTCTCCTCCTGAGCTCCGTCTCCAGTGCATGACAAGAGTCCTCTGCTTTTCATGTTTGCCTTTCTTGCTTGCCGGCAGGGAGCCAGGAAGCCAAAACCTTGGATGTTTGCGAACACTAGGTCTCACAGACTTCCCGGTGAAGCCCAGGCAGTGCTTTTGCAAGTCTAACTGCCTAACCCCACTGTAGGAGTTCTCTTTGACCTAGAGGCTCAGAGGAGATAGAGAGCAGAGGCTGAGTGTACACAATTGTTTGGAAGGAAGTGCAGCTCCCAAAGAAAAACAGAAGGAAAGCTACATTTGGTGACAAGAAAGCTTTCAAGGTCAAGCCTTCTTGTGCAAAGGAAGAATGTGGACAGGATTGTCTATCCTAGAAGAGTTTTAACACATTGTTACTTGGAGTGACCGGGAGGAAACTGATGGAGATACCTCCAGCCACTCCTTGGTATGACCACAGCTCTCAAAATTTTCAGAGCGGTCCAGTGTCATCAAAGTAAAACCCTGCTCACACCGCTTTGTGGCTGGCTGTCTACTTTTCCTCGTCCTGAGGCCTGACTCAGGTTGTCATAAAAACTCCCAGTCTTTCTAGACTTCTGGATTATACAGACATCCTTCTAGCTTCCTCAGAACAAGTTAGAGGTGTTACTTCTGGACTGAGATTAGATCTGTGCTGTGACTGACATTGTCTGTTTGATTGTGTTGGTTTTTTTTATTAGTTTGGTTGTTAAGTGTCAAGAACCCATCTTGAACTGGCAGAGACAGAAAGTGGAATTTACTGACTCATGGAGTCCAAGGGAAGGCTGGAAAACTAAACCATAGAAAGGGCAAGAATGGGGCAGGTTCTCAGAAACAGTGAAAATGAAGAACTCTCACGCCGGCAGGATCTCTCCCTCTGTTCTCTGTCTCTTTATCTCTGCTTCTTTCTGTGGGTAGCTATGTTCCTTCTCACTCCAGATGACTTTCCTTTCTTAGGTGGGCACCATGGCTTATGGCAACATCTAAATTTTATATATTACAACTTTGTCAGAGAGAAGACTGATTCTACTCCTAAATGCCAAATCAAAAAAATTCCAGGGATTGACTGGATTCAACCAATCAACTCAGCCAGACAATCACCTGTGGCCAGTGAATGGGGTTACATGAGACCAGCTGGTCCTGGGGCCCACCCGTTTGTTTGCAGAGGGGGGATGTTTCTAAAGAAGGTATCATTGTGAGCTGGGCGGATATCCCCAAGAACTGTGAGCTACAATACCCAGGGGGCCTGATTTGAACCTGGTTGTGGTCCTACTGTGTTTCTCCAGCTATTGTTGGAAACAGATCAAGACCTGGGGGCATGCTCAAGATGTATTTCTTAATAACCAAGATAATTTTATATTTTGGAACCTGTTGCATCTTTTCTTCACTGAATAATAGACGTAAAATGACAATGCCAGACGGAAACAAAATGCAGTGTTTTCTCCCGCCCCCCACCTGCTGAAAGAATCCCTAAGGAGTTGCTTCAGATAGCTGGGGGTCTGAGTAGGGGTGGGTGAAGGTAGAGGAAAGGAAAGTGGTGAATGGCCTGGCCTATGGATTCCTTCCCCCACTGCCCAAGCCCTAATAGAGAAGCCCTGCTTTTCCTTACTTTGCATATCTGATTTTCAAAGAAGTTGTAATTTGGAAAAATGTGATGAAACAAACAGGAGGAGAAAACTAAAACTTAAACTACTAGTCTGCCTCCCGAAGGGCAACAGCCTCTTACAGAAAGCACCTGGTCTTTCTTCTGCCGCAGGGACAGCGCTAGTCTGTTGTAAAGCGAGCAGCAGGATCAGTCAGGGCCTGGGCTTGCACCACAGGCCTCTTTTAAGACAAATATCGTTGTGGGGGAAGGAAAGTGGACAGCGTCGTTGGTCCTCACAAGTTTCTACTTTGTCCTTCAAATCGGCTTTTTTTCAGAACCAGCACTAGATGTTTATAGCAAGAATAAAGTCTTGCCTGGCCCCTGGGTGAGAAGTACAGGTGCTTGTGTGCGTGCGTACGTGTTCAGTTGCAAAGTTGTGTCCAGCTGTTTGCAGCCCAGGTATCTTCAAGTTAAAGAAGAGAAAAACTGAGGCTTAGTTTAGTGGTTGGCTCCCAACTTAGATTTAAAGGGAGGGGTGGAGGCCTGAAGTCAATGTGACCCTTAACCTGTGGACAAGCACCGCTCCACTCAGTTGAGAATCTCTGATTTCTATGTTAGATGCCACTTAATAGATCAATAAGGAGTCATAGTAGTGACATGCCCAGGGCATTTCTTCAGCTGAAATTTTTTTTTAATCAATAATTTCATCGAAGGCATGCTTATCAGTTTTTAAAATCATGTGAATTTGGGCAGAATAGTAGATAGCCTCAACATTTTACCATCTACCATTCTCCTGGATTGACTTCAGGGTCCATGATGAAGATGGTCCAGCCTCTTGGTCCCTTGACCATCCCCACTGCCGTGATTGTCTCCCACCCAGCGCCCCTTCACTTAGGCCACATACTGAAGCCACGTCCTGGAAACTCATTCCACAGAATTGTCCTAACCCTGAAATCTCAAACTCTGAAACTCCAGTCCGCTCAAAGTCTCAGTTTCCACATTCCTACATTCCCATTCAACTTATTTTCAGTCACATCAACTTCTCTGCTCCTTACTCTTCTCCATTTTCTCAGGGTAGCAACTTTCCTTTGGCTTCTTCTCCCTGGTGAAGATTGCATGATCAGTCTGTTCACACACTTCACCACCACCATCCTCACTGCCTTTGCCCTGGTTGAGCTGCCGCTCCTCTGACTATTTCTGGTCCTGTGCTGTGCTGTGCTTGGTCGTTCAGTTGTGTCCAGCTCTTTGTGACCCCACGGACTGTAGGCTCCTCTGTCCATGGGGATTCTCCAGGCAAGAATACTGGAGTGGGTTGCCATGCCCTCCTCCAGAGGATCTTCCCAATCCAGGGATCGAACCCAGCTCTCCCACGTTGCAGGCGGATTCTTTACCATCTGAACCACCAGGGAACCCCAAGAATACTGGAGTGAGTAGCCTATCCCTTCTCCAGGGGATCTTCCTGAGCCAGGATTCGAACTGGGGTCTCCTGAATGCAGGCGGATTTTTACCTGCTGAGCTACCAGGGAAGCCCCATTTGTGGTCCTATATTAGCCTATTTCTGGCTTCTTCTGCTCAGGGTCTAGGCCTGCTAAGCACTTCCAGAGGAAATCACATAACCTAGTGGATTGACTCAATTACAGAATTATGATTTCCAGCACCAGCTGAGTCCTTGGTGTGGCCAGGAAACCTTTAGCTCTTTCCAGCTTCGCACAGGGTCCCTTTCCTGAAGCCTCCTTCGCTCTCCCTGTCCCTTTCACTCTCAACAGACAGACCTGCCCACTTCATCATGGGCAGTGGGATCTGAGCTCCTTCAAGAGCCCTCTTCTTCACCTCCTTGCTTCCCCACAGAGGTCCCTACTCCTGCCTCTCGTCATCGGAGCAGGAAGAGGCCTCTTCCCCTCCTCTGAAGCCTCACCGCATCATTCCTGCGGTCCCTTTGTATCTGCTTCTCCTTCACCAATCCCTCATCTCAGCCTGCAGCTGTCCTCTCATCCTGAAATCCCTCATTCCTTCCCACCGTCCTCTCCAGTGAGTACCGCCCCCCCCCGCCCCCCGTCTCTGTTTTCGTGCTTCCTGACATCTTCTCCCTGCCATCTGACTTTTCACCCTGCCGTGCTCTGATGTCAGTTCTCAGAAAGGTCACCAAAGCCTCTTAAGTGTTAAATGAAGTGGGTTTTCCAGTCCTCAGTCTGACTTTCTACCGCATTTGACCTTCTCGTCAATGTCCTGACATTCTCTGGTCTTGGATTCCCACATGACACTTTCTCCTGATTCGTCTCCTCTCCCTCTGATTGTGTGTTCGAAAATATATATATATATTTTTTCCGGAATCTCAGTTCCTCCACCAGGGATAGAACCTGCATCACAGCAGTGAAAGCCTGGAATTCTAACCACCAGGCCACCAGGGAACTCCCCAAAATAATTCTTTTGCTGCTCACTTCACTTGTCCCTTTGATGTTGATGTACCCCAGCCTCTGCACTGAGTATTCCTTCCTTTTCTCTCATTGCGTGCTTTTCTTTTCTTCCTTTTAAATATTTTTTTATTTACTGAGCAGCACTGGGCCTTAGTTGTGGCACTCAAGATCTTTGATCTTTGTTGCGGCATGTGGAATCTTTAGTTGTGGCTTGTGAACTCATAGTTGTGGCATGTAGGATGTACTTCCCTCTCTGACCAGAGATGAAACCCAGGCCCTCTGCGTTGGGAGTGCAGAGTCAGTGGACCACCAGGGAAGTCCCTGTATGCTTTCTTTGCTATAATAGAAATAATACATTCTTTAGAGTAAGATGGAGTGGGTTCAGATTCTATGTTCACCTGTTACCAGCGCTGTTATCTGGAGCAAGTTTTCCTATATGGGGCCGATAATATCAACGTTATTGACTGGATATGAGGATTAAAGGTGAGGCATAGCGGGGGCTTCATTCAGCAGCTGACAGGGACAAGCACTCAGTGCATTTTCGTCCTCTTCTTTCCCTTCGGTACCCTCCCCCAACTCCCTACTCTCTTTCCTGTTGAATAGCTTCTTGTAGTTTGACTTATTTTGGGGAGTGCTGTAAAGCCCAGGATGTGAAGTCAGCGTTGGGTTGAGATTCTTGTTCTTACCTGTCCTGTGACTCTGGGCCCATTGCTGCTCTGAACCTTGGTTTCCGCATCTGTAATACGGTGATAGTAGTTCCACATCTCTGATCAGTGTTGAAGGGGGGAGTAAATATTTATATATTTGACCCTTGAACAACATGGGGGTTAGGGGTGCCATCCCCATGCATTGTGGAAAACTGTGTAACTTAGAGTCAGCCTTTTGTACGCATGGTTCCTTCACGAGTGCATCAACTGACCATAGATCATATAGTACTATCGTATTTACGACTGAAAAAAATCTGTGTAAATGGATCCATGCAGTTCAAACCTGTGTTGTTCAAGTGTCAACTGTATATACACACACACACTATATATATATATGAAAAGACGTGGTTCAGTGCCCAGCACAGCACCCGGCACGCAGTAAGCTCTCAGCAGATGGTGTTGTTATCCCAGAGCTGTCCCTGTTCTCTCACACACATACTCTCAAACATCTCACTCCCACCCCACACCCATCTCTTGTGCCCTGGACCTGGATTTTGCCAGCTGGCGGCAGAACATCTCTACTCTGATGTTTTGCAGATGGCTCAGGCTCTTGTTCAAAACCGAACTGTTTGCTTCGCCGCCCCCCTGCCCCCCAATACTTGCTCTTCACATGCTCTTCTCTCAGGTAAAACATCACCATCCATTCAGGTGTGACTTTCTGGACCGTCTCTCTCGTTGTTATTGCCTGCCTTTTGGCAGTCATCTCTCTGATTCTCACTGTACTGCTTCAATTTAGGCTCTCATATTCTAGCGCGTCAGAGTGACCTTTCCAAGGTACAAGTCTCGCAGTTTCACTTTCCTGTTACAAGGCTCCATGCTCTCCTGTTAAAACTCTTTAAGACTTAAATCTAAGTTCTGCTAGGCCTTATGCTGACCTATTTCTCTATCATCGCCTCCTGCCACTCACAGCTCGGCCCATACACAAATTTGTTAACTGGCCATTCCTCCAAGATACCATATACCTTCGGGCTCTTCCTTTCTTTTTTAAAAAATCACCCCTCCCTGGGTTGTCCTTCTATTCCCCAACTGGCAAATATCCTTAAAGAACAGACAAATGTCTTCTTCCCTCTTGACCCTCCTGTGATGTCCTCATCCTTTCATCCTGTTACTCCTTTCGTGCATAGATAGCATTTTAAAAAACATTTCTCCATTGTTGCAGTGATCACTTTGTATCAGAGTTATTTATATGCCTGTAAACAGTGGGCCGGGCACAATGCCTGACAATGTTGGTTGAATTTGAATAAATGAATACATGAAATGATAGGGTCTGGAAGTATCTTGTGAGATGGGATCTAATAAGTTGAAATTTGTTAAATATGCATCAAGAAGACCAGTTATACAAGAATGAAAATGGAAGAGATTGGCCTCACAGCAGAATATGTTAAAAATTTGGGAAGGGGAGTTGGTTGATAATACTGTGTGAGTCAACAGTGTGAGGTGGTAACAAAAAAAAAAGAGGAAGAATGGGAAGAGAGGGAAAAAGAGTGTGAAATGTCGTGGATGAGAAAGTTGACTGTCTGATTTTATAGCCAGAGTATCGTGTTTGGTTCTAAGTATTACGGTTTTAGAGGGATTTTTATGGTAGAAAGTGAAGAGGAACTAAAAAGCCTTTTGATGAAAGTGAAAGTGGAGAGTGAAAAAATTGGCTTAAAGCTCAACATTCAGAAAACGAAGATCATGGCATCTGGTCCCATCACTTCATGGGAAATAGATGGGGAAACAGTGGAAACAGTGTCAGACTTTATTTTTTTGGGCTCCAAAATCACTGCAGATGGTGACTGCAGCCATGAAATTAAAAGACGCTTACTCCTCGGAAGAAAAGTTATGACCAACCTAGATAGTATATTCAAAAGCAGAGACATTACTTTGCCGACTAAGGTCCGCCTAGTCAAGGCTATGGTTTTTCCTGTGGTCATGTATGGATATGAGAGTTGGACTGTGAAGAAGGCTGAGCACCGAAGAATTGATGCTTTTGAAGTGTGGTGTTGGAGAAGACTCTTGCGAGTCCCTTGGACTGCAAGGAGATCCAACCAGTCCATTCTGAAGGAGATCAACCCTGGGATTTCTTTGGAAGGAATGATGCTAAAGCTGAAGCTCCAGTACTTTGGCCACCTCATGCGAAGCATTGACTCATTGGAAAAAACTCTGATGCTGGGAGGGATTGGGGGCAGGAGAAGGGGACGACAGAGGATGAGATGGCTGGATGGCATCACTGACTCGATGGACATGAGTCTGAGTGAACTTTGGGAGTTGTTGATGGACGAGGAGGCCTGGCGTGCTGCGATTCATGAGTCGGACACAACTGAGTGACTGAACTGAACTGAGGCCAGAATAGCAATAATTCTTGAAACCATTTTGTTTTTAAGATTTTGGGGAAAAAATTCTAAAAATAGACAAACTGGTAGCTAACATGATGAAAAAGGAGGAAGCACAAATATATAAAATAAAAAAATGACAGTGGAGAAATAACCATTGAAACAAACAAAACTGTAAGAGTCTTTGCATATCTGTGCAAATAAACTTTAAAACCTTGATGAGATTAATAATTTCTAAGGGAAATTCTGATTACTAAAATTAATAGAGACAGGATATTTAAACAGACCAATTTCTGTGAAAGAAATAGAGAACTTTAATAAGGAACTATTCCTCAAAAAAAAGTACCAGCCTAGATTATTTCACAGGGGAATTCTACCAAACCTCTACTTATCAGATAGCCCCAGTCCTCTACAGATGATGTCAGAGAATGAAACTAAGGAGAAACTTGCTCCTTCTTTTTAAAAAATATATCTACCTGGTAGTGCAGAAAAGGAAACTACAGACAAATATTACTTATGAAATACCTATGAAAAGAAGACCCCAGTGGCTCAGTGGGTAAAGAATCTACTTTCAGTGCAGGAGACAGGAGACATGGATTTGATTCCTGGCTGTGGAAGAGTCCTTGGAGGAGGGAATGGCTACCCACTCCAGTATACTTGCCTGGAAAATCCCATGGACAGAGGAGCTACAGTTCATGGTGCCCCAAAGAGTCAGACATGACTGAACAACTGAGCAACCACGAAAAAGCACAACAAATGTAGTTCTAATATAGCTCTAATATATATTTTATTAGTGAACAAAGTTCAACATCACATTAAAGTGTAATTCGTTATGATCAAGTAGGGTTAACCACAGGAATGCAAGGTAGGCTCATTATTAAGAAATCCACGTATTCCATAATAATGGAATATTATCAGGAAAAATAATCAGAATTGTCTCCATAAATTATGACAAAACTTTCATCAAAATTCAACATTCGTTCGTTATAAAACCACTGAAGCAAATAAGACTTGCTTGGGAACAGAGCGGTGATGGTGTAATTCGAGATTCTCCCTGGAATTGTCCTCACGGCCACATACTTCTTCATTCCAGAAATGGCCACTGCACGCATCCATGGATTCACTCATGGGAGCAAGGGGGAAAGGGCTGCCCGTTATTCACATTGGTGACATCTGATGGAAAGAGATAAGTGCATCTCTGGAGTTAATTATCACTGTGTGTTGAATGGTTTGGAGAACATTGATTAAGAAAGCATTTTCCTTATTGATGAGAAATAACTCAGTTATGCTCGTCTACCCCGTTAGAAGGTTATGCAGTGTATTGTGTAGCATGCAGTATATTTTGTAGAGCATGATAAAAATAAAAGAAAAAAAAAGAAAATAATACTTGATGGATTCTTTCTTAACGTGATAAAAATTTATATACCTTATTCCAGAAACCATTCACTTTATAAACTGGGAAACACTTCAAGTATTTTCTGAGTCCAGAAACCAGGGAAAAATGCTCAATATCTCCACTACTAGTCAACATTGTACCAGAGGTATATAGAAATTGATTAGAGGCATAAAGCTTAATAAAGAATATTTCTTTTTGTAGATGATGTGGTAATAATCCTGGAAATCATTGAGAATTATTGATAAAACTCAATGAAACTCAATAAAAGATAACAGTATAAAATGAACCTACTGAAATTAACAGGTTTCACATACACAGAGTAACCAATTAGAGAAAGTGATGGTAGAGAAAACCTCATTTAATCACAATTAAGAAGAATTCAATACTTAGAAATGAACTTAACAGGAAATGTATATAACTTACAGGAGGAAGACTCTAAAACTCTTCAGAAAGACTCATTTGAACAAATGAAAGACATCCCTTATTCTTGAGTAGGATTGTTCAACAACATAAAAATGACGGTTCTCTCTATATCAATTTATAAATTTAATATAATCCCAAAAAAGTTCTAATGGGCTTTTTTTTTTGAAAGTTAGATAAATATATACTGAAGTTTTTATGGAGAAATAAATTTGTAAGAATAGTCAAGAAAATATTTAAAAAAGAGAAAAATTTCAGAGGGGAAGGACCAGCTGTACCAGATCTTAAATTATACTATGAAACCTCTACGAATAAAACATTTTGGTACTGGTACATGAATGAGCAAATATACAAGTGATACAGACTGTGAAGCCCAGGAAGAGACCCAGGAACTATGGAAATTTAGTGTATGATAAAGGCAGCATTGAGAGCAGGAGAAGGGGACGACAGAGGATGAGAGGGCTGGATGGCATCACCGACTCAATGGACATGGGTTTGGGTGGACTCCGGGAGTTGGTGATGGACAGGGAGGCCTGGCGTGCTGCGGTTCATGGGGTCGCAAAGAGTCAGACACAACTGAGCGACTGAACTGAACTGAAAGGCAGCATCTCAAATCCCTGGGGTAAAGATTGACTTTAGTAAACGGTGCTGGAACAACTGGGTAGCCATTTTAAAAAAAAAGTTAAGTTGGGTCTATATCTCACATTATATGCAAGAATAAATTCCAGATGGAACAGGGATCTAAATGCAAGCAATTTTGAAACCATATGAGAACTAGAGAAAAAGCAGAAGTGAATTCTTGTCTCATGTTAGCGTACGGAAAGCCTTTCTAGCCATCACTGAAAGTTCAGAGGAATGAAATATCGGTAATTTGATTATATAAAAATAAAATCCTTTTCATAGCCAGAAAACCATCATAAACTAAGTCAAAAGATGACTGATAGGGACTTCCCTGGTGCTCCAGGGCTAAGACTGCACACTCCCAATGCAGGAGGCCTGGGTTCAATCCCTGGTCAGGATCTAGATCCCACATACTGCAACTAAAAGTTCCTGCGTGCCTCAACTAAAGACCCCATGTGCTGCAACTGAGACCCAGCACAGCTGCAGAAGTGTGTGTGCGCTCAGTTGCCCAATCATGTCCGACTGTGCAACCCTGTGGACTGTAGCCCACCAGGCTCCTCTGTCCATGGGATTCTCCAGCCAAGAATACTAGAGTGGGTTGCCTTTCCCCCTGACACAGGGATCAAACCTGAGTCTCCTGCACTGGCAGGTGGATTCTTTACCGCTGCACCACCAGGGAGGCAGCCAAATAAATAAATATAAATATCCCCAAAGAGAGATCACTGACAAACTAGGATATCTCTGTAACATATATCAAAGACAAAAGGGTAACATTTCTAATACATAAAGAGCTCTTAAAATGAAGGTACAAAAGATAGAAAAATGGGAGAGATGTGAACAGATAATTCATGTACATATACAAAATATATAAAGATAAGGATGAATTTAAATTGAATTCTTAAACCTACCAAAAGAGGCTCAAATTCATAACTAAACAAATTTAAACAGCACTAAGATACAATTTGTCATCTATCATATTAGCAAAAATTTAAAAGTGTGACAACATAGTCTATTGGCAAGATTGTAGGAAAATGCACTCTCATGCATTGCTGATGGGAATGCAAATAGATAACAATGCTTTTGGTGGGGAATTTGGCAATACTTAATGAAGTTATCTACTTAATGTATCTATATTCACCTAGCCATCTTCTTTGAATCTACCCTGAAGATAGACCTCAATCAACATGAAAATACATATGCATAACGTTATTCATTGCTGCACTGTTTGTAACTGCAAAATATTGGGAAAAAACCCCTGCATTCCCATATATAGAAGACTAATTGACTAAATCGTGATATATCTACATAATGGAGTACCATGTAGCTGTAAAATAAGGAAGATTTCTAGACCAATATGGAATGATTTCCAGAATATATTAAGCAAATATTAATTGAAGTGAAGTGAAAAATGTAGGTGTAAAAAGAATGTGTGTGTGTTAGTTGCGTCTGACTCTTTGCGACCCCATGGACTGTAGCTCACCAGGCTCCTCTGTTCATGGAATTCTCCAGGCAAGAATACTGGAGTGGGTTGCCATGCCCTCCTCCAGGGGATCTTCCCAACCCAATCTTGAACCTGGGTCTCTGCATTGCAGGCAGATACTTTGCCATCTGAGCCACCTGGGAATATCAGTGTTTAATGCTATTTTGGGGACTTCCCTGGTACCCAGTGGCCAAGACTGCAAGCTCCCAATGCAGGGGACCTGGGTTTGGTCCCTGGTCAGGGAACTGGATCCCATGTGCAGTGAAGTTTGAAGATCCCATATGCTGCAACCAAGACCCAGCAGGGGCCAGGAAAAAAAAAAAAAGAAAAAAAAATTACTATGCTATTTTTCACATAAGAAAAGGGAAATAAATAAAATATACATATATCTTTTTTTCCAGTTAACGTAGAACAAATCAGATCGGTTATCTCCGGGAGTGGATAGGAATAGGGTGGAAAGACTAGAGAAAAGGGATTGGAGTAGAGAGAAAGATGGAGGCATGACACTTCTGAATGTATGTTTTCCTATAGCTCTGACTTTTAGAATCATGTTACTCTTTCTCCTGCCCCCAAATTAATTAAAATCAACCAAAATGTTAGGACAACCCAACATGGTCTACCAATTGTAATAAATGGACTTAACTGTATTACAAATTAATAACATAACCACACTGAAGGCAGAGGAAAGAAAAGAATTAACCTAAGTCACTTTGGAATCAGTATTTCGAGTGTACACTGTAAGGCTAAAGACAAAAAGGACTATATACCTGAAGATCAATTTCTGGCTGGTAAATTCATTTTTCTATGACCTGGCATAGCCCAATAGATAAATATTTTTTAAAATGACTATACTAATCCATATAAGGTACGGATTATCAAGTCAAATTTTGATGTGTTTTCTAGGACTGAGGAAATATTTGTAAATATATTGTGGATAGAGTCAGGTTTCTCACTGTGCGGAAAAAGGAGTTACAAATAAGGAAAAGGAGAAAGAGAGATGAACCCTGTGGTGCTGGGCTAGAGGCAGGATCAGGATAATTCATGGTCTGTTTCTCCATCTGTCTGTCAAGATAAGTAGATGGAAGTATGTGTCTAGGTGTGATACATACCTGTATTTCCTACTCTGCTCCTGAGAGGGCCCAGAATGTTACCCCAGTGGGATGAGTATACCTCTGCCCAAATTTTGATTTCTGAAAACTACTCTCCAACAAGAGGAGCCAAAAGTGATTTCTTTTGACAAATAGCTGATGACAGAGCTGGAGCAGAGCAAATACAAGATGTAAAAATACAGGTTCTAGTTCATTAGAACTGGAGCAGAGTTTGAGATTCTGCATTTCCATTCTATGCTGCATATTCTATTCTACTGCATTTGAAGTGTGTTGATTCCCAGTGGTGCGTGAGCGTCTGCTTTTCTGAGAGGCCCCTGGTGACGGTGCTGCTTGTCTCTGGAGCGCTCTTTGATTAGCAGACAGCTCCCTAGTATAAGTTATTACACAGGAGACTCCCAGCACTGGCTGTGGAGGGAGAAGTGGTTTAGGCTAAGGTAACCTCCATTCCGAGAGTTTTGGTGAGGTTGTTTAATCCTCAGGGATGCATTTATTTAGGTGACAGTGTGGTAGAGTGGAAAGAGCACTGGTTTGGGAGTCAGAGTGAATCTCACATTCGTAGTTTACAGTCTGGGTGGCCTTGAACATTATTTCACCATTTTGGAGTCTTGGGTTTGCAGTTAGCAAAATAGATACAGTAAAAATTTCCCTGGCAGCTTAGCATTAGAGAAATTGTGTCTAAAGGACCTAGCATAGCTCTAGACACAGAGTAGGTGTTCAGAAAAGTGGTGACAATTATTATCACTTATGCAATAGAATTGGAGAAGGCAATGGCACCCCACTACAGTACTCTTGCCTGGAAAATCCTATGGATGGAGGAGCCTGGTAGGCTGCAGTCCATGGGGTCGCTGAGGGTCGGATATGACTGAGTGACTTCACTTTGACTTTTCCCTTTCATGCACTGGAGAAGGAAATGGCAACCCGCTCCAGTGTTCTTGCCTGGAGAATCCCAGGGATGGGGGAGCCTGGTGGGCTGCCGTCTATGGGGTCACACAGAGTCAGACACGACTGAAGCAACTTAGCAGCAGGAGCATGCAATAGAATCCTCTTTACTGGAAGCCAAGAACTGTATTAATGTGCGTGAAAAGTTCTGTGAGGAACCTCAAAGCAGTTTTGCATCAGAAACAACTTACTTCTATTCATTGGCCGAAAGAAGGCTATGATTACTTAAGTAAAATTATCTTGGGCCTGATGAAAAATACTTGTTCTTGTCTTCCCCTGCATAATTAACTTTTAGAATCATCGTTAAGTCTTGGCCTGATGAAATTGGACACATTATTCACTGATTCAAAGAAAGATTTGTTGAGCGCCTGTTACTCTGAGTCCAACAATCCTGAACTCTTGTAACGTCCTGCATGGAGCATCTAGTTGAGAACTGAGCCCCTTTGAGCTCACTGTCCTCTTTGCCGCCTTTCCTCAGGAAAGCCCCCTGAGCATGGGGTTCAGATTGAGCTAATACTCCTAGCACCTCGCACACCCCTGTCTTAGCACTTGTCTTACCAACCTGCCAGCTGCTCCTCCTTCTCCTCTTTTCTCATTTTTTTTTTCCTGCAAACTTCTTGAAGGCATAAAGCTCTTTGTAGCCCCCTCACAGAACACTGGCTGCACCCACCTTGTAGTTGAACTGATTGCCTGGCACAGGACATCCTCACGGAGATCAGTGTCTGAGGTGTGTGGGAGGGTCAGGGAAGAGGTGGTGATGCTTGAGCTGAGGTTTAAGAAGAGATGCGAGGCAGGAGGGAGGTAGAGTGGCCAGAAGACATGGTGCGTTTGGGGCACTGCACATAGTTTGGACCAACCTTAAACGCGGGGATTGGGGGCAAATGTGAATGGATAAGCAAAGCTGGAGGAGAGGTAAGGACTAGTGCAGGACAGACTGAAGTGCAGCTGAGGAGGCTGGGTTTTATGCTGAGGGTAATGACAGGCCAGTGAAGGATTTTAAACAGGAATGTGTAGGGGGAGGGTTGAGGGTGATACTCTATAGAGGGAAGTGGGGTAGGGATTTTGATGTAAGCCAGGTAATCAGACCCAGCTGTTACCCTGATACCTTTGTGGCCCGGAGCAGAGTGGTTTGCTCTGGGGGCACCCTTTGCCTGTCCTGCCGTTTTGGCTGAACGGTAGGAGCTCACCTGGACAGGAATCTGGCCCGTGAGAAAGCAGAAGGTGCAGCCACCTCTAGCCTGCAGAGTGAGTGGATAGCAGGAGGCCCTTGGACCACCTGTACTGGGTTTGGTAACCAGGTCTGCCATGGCATTGGGACGGAGACTTTGGAGAAGTTACATGATTTCTCTGAACCTCATCCACAGAACGGAGATGATACCAGCCCTTCGGTGCTTCTGTGAGAACAGAATTAGATGATGATAATGAAAATAATGATGACCATTTAGTAAGCATCAACCGTGTGGCTGTGTTCTAGGTATATTGTTGTTGTGTTGTTTAGTTGCTAAGTTGTGTCCAACTCTTTTGTTACCCCACGGGGTGTAGCCTGTCAGCCCTCCTCTGTCCATGGGATTTCCCAGGCAAGAATACTGGTGTGGGATGCCATTTCCTACTCCAGGGAATCTTCCCGACCCAGGAATTGAACCCAGACCTCCTACACTGGCAGGCAGATTCTTTACCACTGAGCCATCAGGGAAGCCCTCCAGATACATTAGTGAGTCATTAAAAGACATATAAAACATCAAAAGTAGTGTTTAATTCATGATTCAGTTCAGTTCAGTTCAGTCACTCAGTCATGTCCGACTCTTTGCGACCCCGTGAATCGCAGCACGCCAGGCCTCCCTGTCCATCACCAACTCCCAGAGTTCACTGAAACTCACGTCCATTGAGTTGGTGATGCCATCCAGCCATCTCATCCTCTGTCGTCCCTTTTTCCTCCTGCCCCCAATCCCTCTCAGCATCAGAGTCTTTTCCAATGAGTCAACTCTTTGCATGAGGTGGCCAAAGTACTGGAGTTCCAGCTTTAGCATCATTCCTCCCAAAGAACACCCAGGACTGATCTCCTTTAGAATGGACTGGTTGGATCTCCTTGCAGTCCAAGGGACTCTCAAGAGTCTTCTCCAACACCACGTTCAAAAGCAGCAATTCTTTGGCACTCAGCTTTCTTCACAGTCCAACTCTCACATCCATCCATGACCACAGTAAAAACGTTAGCCTTGACTAGACGGACCTTTGTTGGCATCATGGGAGGTACTCAATAAATACCAGATTCTTTCCCCTACCTCCTGCTGATCATTGCACGTCCTACAGTTTGTCAGTAGCTGATAGAACATGGCCTTAGCACTACCTTCCAAAGGACTTTATTTATTCCCACAAATTGACGTAGAGAAAATAGTGAAGATTTAATTTAAGTTCAGGAAGCAGCCAGTGAGTAATTTCTGATATCATTTCATCAAGGAAGTACTTGGAAATCAACTGTACTTTAACCAAATTATAATTTGATACTGTTAGCGCTTGAATTTAATTTTCAGGTTCAGAGTCTTGGGCTTCTACAGACATCAGCCAGAACTGCTGCCTGTACTATGACCTTGCTCTTGTGCTATTTTGATATTTAGTGCCCAAATAATCAGAATGAACACCTGAATATACAAGCCCTGTTTAAAATGGAATATGAAAGGTTATCTAAGTGTTGCCATGAGTTATGTGTCCTGCCTGAGTCTGACAGGTTTCTGATGGTACTGGACCATAAGTGTTGTCTGAAAAAAAAAAAAAAAAATGAAGGCTCCCCCGACCCCGACCCCAGTCTTCAGGAACTCTGCTCATCCTAGCCTTTCTTTTTCTTTCTTTGTGCAGGTTTCAGGTAACCAGATCCTCTTTGACAACATAAAGCCTGGATTAAAGCTAACTCTGTAGCAATCCCAGGATTATGGGCTCAGGAGGATAAATCCCAGGTTGATTTCAGTTAAATCTCTTTGTGAAGAAAGCAGCTATGAGAGGCAGTTCTGAGATCGGTTTAACTGTGGATTCCTAGCTCCCCAGGATCAGTTCTTAGGAATGTCACAGGCCATTGTGCACACGGGACACGAGAGATCGTTCCTGGGAAGCGCAGTGGGGCACTGGCAGCTCTCATCACACTTGAAAACGGGCTGTGCTTCTGGCCCGGCTTTATCCCTGGTCAACAGAGCTAAAGTCAAGGAAAGCAGGAGTCATTGTCGCCGAAACGCTCATCTGCGTACGTTGCCCACACCACCACCCGAGTCAGAGGGTAGCTCATCCCGGAGGCTAGCATAAAACCAGAGAATTTTAGAGCATCCTCCATGTCTAACCACCTTTCTTTCCTTAAAACCTTCTCCTCCTCCCTCTGGGTATAGACTGCTCAGGTGCTCAGTTGTGTGCAAATCCGACCCCGTGAACTGTAGCCCGCCAGGCTCCTCTGTGCATGGAAGTGTCAGGGCAAGAATTCTGGAGCAAGTTGCCATTTCCTACTCCAGGGGATCTTCCTCACCCAGGGACTGAACCCGTGTCTCTTGCAACTCCTGTATTGGCAGGCGAATTCTTCATCACTGGGCCACCTGGGAAGTCGGGTGTAGATTGCCCTGTCTCCAGTGCTGCCTTAGAGGGTGCAGGGAAGGGATATAAGTAACATGCAACCTTTCCTTATCTCCCACTTTCATTTTCCAGCAACAGCTGCAGGCGTACGTGGCCTGGGTGAACGCGCAACTGAAGAAGAGGCCAGCGGTGAAGCCAGTGCAGGACCTGCGACAAGATCTCCGGGATGGGGTGATCCTGGCGTATCTCATTGAGATTGTCGGTTGGTTGACTCTGATGCTAGCTTAAACCAGAGCATGGCCTTTTTACCCTCCATGGGCCCTTCAGAGCAGATTTTTGGTGGTGGTTTAGTCACTAAATCGTGTCCAACTCTTGTGACCCCATGGACTGCAGCCTGCCAGGCTCCTCTGTCCATGAGATTTCCCAGGCAAGAATACTGGAGTGGATTGCCATTTTCTCCTCCAGGCATTCTTCCCCACCCAGGGACTGAACCCTAGTCTCCTGCACTGGCAGGCAGGTTCTTTACCGACTGAGCTACTTCTTTAAAGTCTTATGGAAGTGAAAGTAGGGAAGACTTAAGATACTTGCCCAGGGTTAACTAATTTATTTATTAGTCAGTAAACACTGTGTTCCAGGTGCTGCATTAAACTTTGGGAGTGTGATGAGGAGCACAGTCATGGCTCTCAAGTCTCCCAATCTAGTTGGAAAGACTGGAGAGCGAAGTCACTTCCAGTAATGTACTTAGTACTGTGATGGGGCAAGCACAGATAAGAGCAGAGGGCGGGCACCTAACCCACTGTTAGGGATTCTAGGATGGCTTGCCAGAAGATCTGATGTCTACACTGAGGCTGGAAAGAGAAGTGGCAGCCAGGCAAAAAGAAAGTGTGTTACCAACAAAAGGACCCGACTAAGATAAGAAGACCTTGTTGAAAAAGCCCAAGAGTTGATGCCTGTCTTTCTTATTAGATGGTATCATAACCTTATTTCCACAGCATTTGTCCACACCTCTTATTACTTCTCTCACCAAATGATAATTGCTTCTTATCTACCTCTCCCAGTATAGATTGAGCTCTTTAAGAGCAGGTACAGTGTAATTTTTTTCCCCCTTGTTTCCACGATCCTTAACCAAGTGCCAGACACATAACGGGTACTCAAACATTCATTGACATATTTGAAGGATGTGGGTTTGAGTAATATGTAAGAAGGCAGGCTTGCATCAGGCAGCCTGTCCAGAAATACTTCATTGAGACAGCTCATATATTCATTATTCACTTATAGTGATAATAACCATGATAACAGTAACAGCAGCTACTGTGTATTGAACACTTAATTTTACTTAATCATCAATATTTGAAAAACATAATATTACCCCCATTTCCAGGAGCACTTTATATATATCCCCAGGAGCACTTTATATATATATATGTGTGTGTACGTATATATCAAGCCTTACTTTGATTGATTTATGATAATGGATAGCATTTAAGTATTTTACTTATTTTTTGAGATTTAGAAAGGTCTGTCCTTGGAATTTTCCAGGCAAGAATACTGGAGTGGATAGCCTTTCCCTTCTCCAGGGAATCTTCCCAACCCAGAACCCAGGTCTCCTGCATTGCAGGCAGATTCTTTACTGTCTGAGCCACCAGGGAAACCCTTAAGCAACTTTGCAAGGTCACATAAGAATAGTGGTAAAGCAGAGGTACAAGCCTAGATACACTTTAATTCCAAAGCTAATTTTCAACTTTTAATTTTTCACTCATTTGAACAGATTATCCTGGAAATATAATCAGTTAGAAAATCCAGACAGCACAAGAACATAGAAAATCAAAAGCCATTTCCCCTGTCTGTCCCCTTGCCAGTTACTTGTTCTTCCTGGAGGCAGCCAGTGTTAGCAGTTTCTGGCTATTCTTTCCAGAGATATTTAATGGTGCATATACAGGCAATATGAATGTGTATTCTTGTTTTTCAAAACACAGGTTCTTAAATGCTACATTCTGTTGCAACTTGGCTATAGAGAAAATCTCTCTGAATTCAGTACTTGAGATTGCATTCTTTCTTGAGCTGGCCCTCACTGAGCTTTTGATCCTACTACTATGCTCCTGAAATTGTTCTCCTTGAGGTCACAACTCTGCTCTGTCAAATCCCGTGGCCACGGCTCAGTCCTCATTTTGGTCAGCTTAGCAGAACTTGACACAGTGGATCACTCCCTCCTCCTCCAAACATCTTCCCTCGGTCTCCAGGATCCTGTGGGCGTGAAGGCTTCCTCCTTCCTCACTGGCCTTTCCTGTTCGCTTTGCTGGCTTTCTCGTGTGTGTGTGTGTGTGTGTGTGTGTGTGTGTGCGCGCGCGCGCGCGTGCTTAGTCGTGTCTGACTCTTTGTGATCCCATCGACTGTAGCCCGCCAGCCTCCTCTGTCCATAGAATTTTCCAGGCAAGAATACTGAAATGGGTAGCCACTTCCTACTCTAGAGGATCTTCCCAACCCAGTGATCGAACCCGTGTCTCTTGCGTCTTCTGCAGTGGCAGGCTGATTCTTTACCAACCGCACCACCTGGGAAGCCCTCCTGACCTCTAAATGTTGGAATTTTTCCTTAGAGGTTCAGACCTTAGTTCTTTTGTATATTCTCTATCCCTAAGTGGTCTCTTCCCAAATTTGACTCTTTAGCCCTAAGCTTTTCCTTGAGTTCTAGGAGTGAATATCAGCTTCCTATTCAACTTCTCTGCTTGGATGTCTAAAATGCTACTCTCACTTCACATGTCCTAATCAGAACTTTTCCTTCACGCCACTGATCCCTCTGTCCTCTGAGATCCTTCATCTGACTAACACATCACAGTACCATTCCCTCAGTTGTTAAAGCAGAACACTTAGAAGTTGTCTTTAATTATTCTCTTTTTCTCATCTGTCGTAGTCAGCCCTTCACATGTGTTGTTTGCTTTATATTAAAAATGTACCTGGTATCTCACTATTCACCTCTCAGCTTCTTCCCAAACCATCATTATCTCTCACTTGACTATTTTCATTTCCTTTCTAACAGATCTCCCTGTTTCCTCTTCACTGAATTTATGTCCACATGAAGTCAACTTTTAAAAGCATTAAGCAGGTCAGGTAACTCATCTCACATGCTAGCAAAGTAATGCTCAAAATCATTCAAGCCAGGCATCAATAGAATGTGAACTGTGTGAACTTCCAGATGTTCAAGCTGGATTTAGAAAAGACAGAGGAACCAGAGATCAAATTGCCAATATCCACTGGATCATATAAAAAGTAAGAGAATTCCAGAAAAACATCTACTTCTGCTTTATTGAGTATGCCAAAGCTTTTGACTGTGTAGATCACAGCAAACTGTGGAAAATTCTGAAAGAGATGGGAATAGCAGACCATCTTACCTGCCTCCTGGGAAATCTGTAGGTCAAGAAGCAACAGTTAGAACCAACATGGAACAACAGACTGGTTCCAAATAGGAAAAGGAGTATATCAAGGCTGTATATTGTCACGCTGCTTATTTAACTTATATGCAGAGTACATCATGAGAAATGCCAGGCTGGATGAAGCACAAGCTGGAATCAAGATTGCTGGGAGAAATATCAATAACCTCAGATATGCAAATGACACCACCCTTATGGCAGAAAGTGAAGAGGAACTAAAGAGAATTGATGAAAGTGAAAGAGGAGAGTGAAAAAGCTGGCTTAAAACTCAACATTCAGAAAACGAAGATCATGGCATCTGGTTCCATCACTCCATGGCAAATAGATGGAGAAACAATGGAAACAGTGACAAACTATTTTCTTGGACTCCAAAATCACTGCAGATGGTGACTGCAGTCATGAAATTAAAAGATGCTTGCTCCTTGTAAGAAAAGCTATGACTGACCTAGACAGCATATTCAAAAGCAGAGACATTACTCTGCCATCAAAGGTCTGTCTAGTTCAAGGCTATAGTTTTTCCAGTGATCATGTATGGATGTGAGAGTTGAACTATAAAGAAAGCTGAACGCCGAAGAATTGATGCCTTTGAACTGAGGTGTTGAGGAAGACTCTTGAAGGTCCCTTGGACTGCAAGGAGATCAAACCAGTCAGTCATAAAGGAAATCAGTCCTGAATATATATTGGAAGGAATGATGCTAAAGCTGAAACTCCAGTACTTTGGCCACCTGATGTGAAGAACTGACTCGTTGGAAAAGACCCTGATGCTGGGAAAGATTGAAGGTGGGAGGAGAAGGGGACGACAGAGGATGAGATGGTCCATCACCAACTCGATGGACATGAGTTTGAGCAAGCTCTGGGTGTTGGTGATGGATGGGGAAGCCTGGCATGCTATAGTCCATGGGCTGGCAAAGAGTCGGACACAACTGAGCGACTGAACTGAACTGAACTCCCTTACCTCCAAGCCTGCATTTTCTGCCCATTACATATAGAATAAAATTCAAGGTCTTTGCTCTTTTGCTCTAGTTGCCAAAGCCCCACATGACCTGGCCTTGCTTACCTCTCTACCTGTCCTAGAACTCGACTCCCTGCTTTCTCCACTCCAGCCATAGGGTCTTGTTGCTGTTTCTCAGATAAGCTGATCTCATTCCTGCCTTGGCGTTGGTACTTATGGTTCCTCAGCCTGGAATGCTACCTCTGCAAATCTCTCTGATTTTATTCAAGTCTCCACCCAAATGTATTATCAGACAGACCATGGTTACTCGTCTTTGTTTTTCCTCATAGTACTTATCACTGGGCTTCCCAGGTGGTGCTAGTTGTAAAGAATCTGCAGGCCAGCACAGGAGATGCAAGAGACCGGGTTCAGTCCCTGGGTGGGGAAGATCCGCTGGAGTAGGAAATGGTACCCACCTCCAGTATTCTTGCCTGGGAAGTCCCATGGAGAGAGGAGCCTGGCGGACCCCAGTCCTTGGGGTCGCCAAGAGTCGGACGTGACTAGCACAGCACGGCACTTACCACTACCTGAAATTATGTCAAACATTTATCTGTTATCTTGGTCATCTCTCATCCCTGCAGATATAAACTCTATGATGAAAGGAAAGACAGACAATGTCTTGGTCACTGCTCTTTCTCTGGTGCCTCAAACAGTGCCGTGCTCAGTGAATATTTGTTGAATGAATAAATGTACACATAGTAACTTTACAGGCCCCAGGGAATAGATGTGAAAATTCGAAGACCTTCCAGAATGCTTTGATTTTCCTATTTCCCATCCAGATTACAAACACAAAGGCCTAACTCCCTTACATATTTATAGATAATGTTAGTGTTTACATCAAATATTCTCTCTCTGTCTGGCTATTATGAAACTGTGATAGTACTCCTCTTCATAACTTCATGTATTTTCTCTCTTCTAACAGCAGGAGAAAAGCTGAGTGGGGTACAGCTGAGTCCCAGTAACCAACAAGAGATGAAGAATAATGTGGAAAAAGTGTTACAGTTTGTAGCCTCCAAAAAGATTCGTATGCACCAGACTTCAGCTAAAGGTCAGTACTTCCTTCTGTCCGTGGTGGCTGAGTACACTCATCTTTACCTGGGGATTGCCACCTTCAGAAGAACCATCCACAGTGTAGCTGAGGGCTCAGAGTAGACTGCAGTGACCTCACATCTTTTTCCACATAAGGAAAGTCATCCTCTTGGGGTGGAATAATTGTCAAAATCCAGGTGCTTTGGAGACCAGGGTGAAGGTAGAAGCTCTTCATTTTAACTGAATAAAGTTTTGCTTGAGTGTATATAGGAAAATTAACAGAAAAGAAATGACAACGTTTGGATATTAATTTTAGAACATCTTGTTTAAGATATCAAACATGAAGATAGATGATATTTTTTTGTGTTCCTAGTGTTTCATGACAGTTATTATCTCAGATCATAATAGCCTACTTTCTTTTATCCAGTTTTCCAGAAGGAAAATATTTGATAGCAGTTTTTTTTTGAACATCACAGGGTATCTCCAGGCAGGATCAGAAAGCTCTTTCTCCTCTGCATATGCCCTCTCCTGGAGCCACATGGCCAGATGAAGGACAGCTCTCATTGCAGTTTGAGCCCAGGCTGCAGGGGAGAAATGATGTAGCTGTCCTCAGACGGCACAGGCTCTCTGGTCCTCTCACTCTGACTCTGGAACTGATTATAATCTGGTTTGTTTCAGCCTCAGTTTCTGGGCCTGATTGCCTGTGGCTCTGATGAGAATGGAGGTAGGAGAGAGCCCTCCTTTCCGTGTTGTTAGTGTTCTCTGTGTTGGGCTCATTCAGGCAGGGCAGTTACTGACCACTGAGAATGTCCTGTAGCAGGTATTGATCAATCCTTTTGGAAACCTTGCATATTTAAAAGGCTGTGAAGCTGAAAAAAATACAGTTTTGTCTGTTTTCTGACATTAACCAGACCCATCATGTTATTTTCTGTCTGCCTTTCTCTCTCTCTCTCTTTTTTTTTTTTTCTAGGACAAAATTTAGAATGTCAGATATTTCTCTGATCAGGCCCCGTGAGGAGTGGGCTTAGGGATCTGGCCCATTAATGTCAGCTATTTTGAGGGAACAGTCGTTCAGGACATCATTGTCTTTTACCTGGAGAAGTGCAACCGCTTCCTAATCAGTCCCACTGCATCCATTTCTGCCCCCCTCCCGTCTGCTCTCCACACTGCAGCCAGAACGATCTTTCTAAGAGTACGATACACTCATGCCATTCCTCTGCACCTGAGGTCCCTTAAGATAAAATCCAGAGTCCTTTCTCTGGCTTACTATGCCCTTTCTGACCTGACCTCCACTTCATCCCCCTCGTCTTTCCCCCTCTCCCCCTGAACTCTGAACTCTGGCTATGCTAAACTGCTTTCTGTTCCTCTTCCAGTGTGTGCCATAGAAATATAAAGTAAGTCACATTCTTGATTTGAATGTGTCTAAATAGCCACATTACAAAAAAGAAATCAGTGGAATTAATTTTGATAATATATTTTATTTAACCCATGTGTCCAAAATGAGGGCTTCCTTGGCTCAGGGGGTAAAGAATCCACCTGCAATGCAGGAGACCCAGGTTTGATCCCTTGGTTGGGAAGATCCCCTGGAGAAAGAAATGGCAGTCCCACTCCAGTATTCTTACCCGGAGAAGCCCCATGGGCAGAGGAACCTGGTGGGCTACAGCCCGTGGGGTCTCAAAGAGCTGGATACGACTGAAGTGACTTAGCAGGCATGCATGCATATCCAGAATATGATCAGCTCAACATATAATCAGTGTAAAAAACAATCAGTGAGATATTTTGCATTTTATTTTTTTATACTAAATCTCATGAGATTTTTCATTCAGTTTTTTTGTGTGTGTGCTAAGTACACTCACAGCACATTTCAGTTAAGACCACTGCTGCCTTTTAAGTGCTCAACAGCTACATGTGGGCAGTGGCTCCCATACTGGATGGCATCTAGACCTTCATGCCTGCTGTTCCCTCTTCTTGGAATACTTTTTTCCTTCTCTTTCCTCATCTGATGAACCTCTATTGGTCAGGCAAGCCTCAGTTTAGGACTCACCTTGTCTGGGAATCCTTCCCTGAGGCCTCTAAACTAGACAGATGCTTCTCCTCTGAGTTCCCAAAGAATCTTGTGCTTTTCCTATGGTATGAAGGAAATGGCAACCCACTCCAGTACTCTTGGCTGGAAAATCCCATGGACAGAGGAGGCTCTCATGGGGTCACAATGAGTTGGACACAACTGAGCGACTTCACTTTATGTTATTACAGTTTATGGTCATTGCTTTAACTCTTCGATCTCCCTATTAAACACAGCTTTGTGAGGACAGAGAGCTTGACTGCCTTGCTTTCCTGTTCCCTAGCAGACACTCCAGTACTCTTGCCTGGAGAATCCCATGGACGGAGGAGCCTGGTAGGCTGCAGTCCGTGGGGTCCGAAGAGTCGGACACGACTGAGCGACTTCACTTTCACTTTTCCCTTTCATGCATTGGAGAAGGAAATGGCAACCCACTCCAGTGTTCTTGCCTGGAGAATCCCAGGGACGGGGAAGCCTGGTGGGCTGCCGTCTCTGGGGTCGCACAGAGTTGGACACGACTGAAGCGACTCAGCAGCAGCAGCAGCAGCAGCAGCAGCAGCAGCAGCAGCAGCAGCAGCAGCAGCAGCAGTAGCAGCAGCAGCAGCAGATGCATAGGAACCGAGTGCTTCCTCAGCACTCCGCTTCCCTCTTAGGACCTCTTGGTCTGTTCTGATCCTCAGATATCGTGGAAGGTAACCTGAAGTCTATCATGAGGCTGGTCCTGGCCTTGGCAGCTCATTTCAAACCTGGCTCCAGCAGGACAGTGAGCCAAGGACGGGATGCCAGAGCCCCCCTGCAGACTCACCAGCCTCACTGTGCCACTGCTGTGGCCCAGGGCGCCGCCGCTGCTCTGGCCGATGTGTGTCATGACATGTCGCGGTCTGGGCGGGATGTCTTTCGATACCGACAGAGGTAAGGATGGAAATCTGGGGATGGGAATTCGACCTGCACTGATATTTCTTCCCTTAAATGATAATTGTGCAGTAGATGGAAATATCACCTAAACAGCCCACATTGCAGAAAAGAGTATGGAGTGGAGGTTGGAGAGGGTGCTCCAAAAGAGAAAAAAAAAAAACACCTTTCTTTTAGGCATGTTTATTTTGACATTTGGAGAAGGGCATGGCAACCCACTCCAGTATTCTTACCTGGAGGATCCCATGGACAGAGGAGCCTGGCGGACTGCAGTACTTGGAATCACAAAGAATCGGGCACAACTTAAGTGACTTGGCATGCACGACACGTGCACATTTTGACTTTAGCAGAATGTAGAGGAATCATATATGTAATTCTTTTCTCTGGTGCCCAGAGTTTTAAACATATTCCTTTGGCACTGTGTGTTTTCTGCACTGGGAGGTATGTGGGAGCACCATCGCAATTCACCCCTGAGTCTCTCCCTGGTGTGTATCCTGAAGGTTGGGTATCCCAGAGAGTCATGGCAGGAGATGCTTCGTGGGTTGTGTGTCAGAGAGGGAGCATGACTCTGAGGTGTTGCAAAGATTGGTGATATTATTGGTTTCTCTACCTTCCTTGCCAGATTTCAAATGTCTTAAAGGCAGGGGCTTTGCCTCGTCTGTCTTTTTACCCACAGCAGTCCCAGAGTGGCATCTATCAGTAGTTCGTGGGTGGGCCCGAAGGACTGACACCCTCTCCTTTATTGGTGCCCTCCGACTTTAGGAACAGCAGCATGGATGAGGATATTGAGAATCCATGCTGGAGCGTGCGAGCCCTGGTGCAGCAGTATGAAGGACAGCAAAGGTCCTCGTCTGAGTCCAGCTGCTCCAGGTAACCGTGGCCTGAGATTCTTCATCGCTACAGTCCTCAATTCATGGAGGTTCTCAGGGTTGGCAGCTTCAGGTACCCATGCAACAGGCAATAAGGCACCAAAGTCTCTCCTCTTCCCTCAGTTTATGTGTGGCTCACAAGGGGTAACCCTCAGCACGGCCTTGTGGTTTTGTGCTGGCAAGAGGGCAAGGTGAGATGCTTGTGAATTTCCCACATACCAGTGTTAGGGCTTAGCTGTGTCCACGTGGGGGCATGACTGGGACCTGTCAGCACCCAGCTGGATCTTTTTGATATTTATCAGCTGCCAGTGTTTATGAGAGCCAGTTCCATTGCACTGTCTTTGTGCCTGAGAAGGTTGTATAAAGCTCGTAGCAAGAGGAAATGAGCAGAGTTGCCTTAGTGCTTTAAGAATGTTTCCAGCTTTCATTTGTAGGGCTGGGAATTGTGGCAGATCAGTACACATTTGAATGGGCTAGCGATGTGAGTGACTGTAGCTGAAAGGCTGTCTATATCCCTTAGAGCCAATTGCAGAGACCAAAACAGGACACAGTGCGCTGATAAAAGCCTGATCAATGCCAAGTATGGTGGCAGAGAAAGACTATTTTCCTGGCTTACGTAAATCATGCTCCTGTAAACACATCCCCAGATGTTGTTATCTTATTTACTAATTTCATTGCAGAATCATATTTAATGTATGCTCTAATGACCTTTTCTCTCATCAACCCAGATTAGTCTGTTCCAGTTAAGCCTAATTTTTCTTTGTCTGACATGTATGTATTTTCTATGTCTTTGTTTTCTTCCTCCTATTTCTTTTCTTCATAAAATTCCATCTTAATTTGATGGGCCATTTTCTCATTTGCTTGGAAATTAAATAGAATTCTTTCCATCATTTTAATATACTGGTAACCTTGCTTGATTTTTAACTTTCACATTTAATAGATTTTTTTAATTTTCAAAATTCACACAACGTTAAATTAACCATTAATCATTCTAAAGTGTATGATTCAGTGGTACCTAGCACCTTCATTAATATTGTGCAACCATCACCTCTATCCAGTTCAGAGAAATTTGCATCACCCCAGAAGGGAACCTTGTGTCCATTAAGCAGTAGATGTGCTTTTATTGAGAATCTAAACCAGTTTTTCCTTGCTTCTGCTTGGACTATCACTTGGTACAGAATCAAAAGATATTCTGTTGTACAATGAGATCTATTCCTTCCTGTATGGTTACAGGCCTTTTACTTTCCTGTGACTGATAGCGCTTGCCAGAGTTAGAGAAAAAAAAAAAGTCCGGATTTTTTTTCCTGAGAGCACCTGCTTCCTTCCTGTCTGGCAGAACTCAAGACTGGGGGCAGGGTATGAGACTGTGAATTCGGGGCTGCTGGAAATCGGGCTGCAGTGGCTGGCAGTGACCGTTTTCTAGGAGAGTGTTCAGAGAACAGTTGGCTTTCCTCTTTCTCTTCTTCCTGATTCGGTCGTTTTCTTCTCGGCCACCGTCTCACTCACCTCTTTGGGATGCTCAGTTGGCACCCAGAAGGGTCTGGGACATTTTGCCCTGCTCCTCCCCGCAACCCGCACGCAGTGATCCGTGAAGGCCAGGAGACACCCGGGATGTGACTCGGGAAAGAAGAGTGGTTCAGAAGATAGCCCCTTACGTCTGGTCCCCTCCCCCTGCTCCTTGACAGACATCCTGGCAAAGCCCTGCCAGGCTGCTCGCCTGTTGCTTCTCAGACCCGTAAACCTCGGGCCAGCCTCTCAGGATTCAAGCAAAAGGCTCCTTAGTTGAGGAAAAAAAAAAACATATGAAACGCCCGAGGGGAAGGTTGGGGGGAGTGGAGACCAGCGTTCAGCGGGTTTCCGGGGGAACACCCTCCCGCGAGGAGCCGAGTTAGACTCACCCGGACCTCGGTGCCCGGGAAGGCAGGGGTCAGAGGAGAGAAGGCACGGCCGCCAGTCCCGGGCTCCTCCGAAGGAGGGGACCACGCAGCCCTCCCAGGCTTCTGCCGACCCCGCGGCGCCTCCACCGCCTCGCCCGGGGCCGCCTCCGGGCCCCGCAGCCCCGCCCCGCTCTGCCCCGGGGGCTCGGCCAGCCCGCGGAGCGCCCGCCGGGGTCGGACGGATCCCGGCGCTGCCCGGCCGCGGGTGACAGCTCGGAGAGCGGGGGGAGGAGGGCGCGGGAGGGCGGGACCGGGAGGCGGCGCGGAGCGGGGATCGCCGCCCGCCCGGGCACTCGACCGCTCGGCCGGAGCCGCGGGCAGGGCTTTTCGGAGATGGGTTGAGATGCTTGCGCCCGGGGGCACTCCCGGAGCCGCGCGGCCGCGGGGACCACGGATGCGGCTGCCGGGGGCCGGCAGCCTGAGAGGGGAGGCGGTTTCCGCCGAGGCCGGGCCGCTGCAGTGTCTGAGCTGCCGGGACGGCGCGCCCCGGAGCCCGGAGCATCGCCGTGCCTGGGGCCGAGACGCCTATCTCTCTGCCCTCTCTGCTCTCTGCCGGGACCGGGGTGAGCGGCTGTCCTAGTTGGCCTGCCCAGAGGAGTCGTTCTTCGGGGGCCCCCAGCGCGGGGAGACATGCCCGAATCGGGGAGCGCTGTGACTCTCAGCCTCCCGCTTCACCCAGGGAAGCCGACTTGCTGAAGCCGGAGCCACGAGGGGGACCATGGGCGGGACGCAGGTCAAATGGTGAGCTGAAGCCACTTGGGCTTTGGAGGTGTGTGTGGGGGGCTTGGGTGGGAGCAGGGCCAGGACTGGAGGATGCTGTTGGCCAGAGACAGGCGGGGGTTCGGTGGGGGCGCTGTTCTGGGGAGAACAGCCTGCTTGCGGGCCTGAGATGAGCACTGTAAAATACAGTGCGTTTATTTAAGAAGCTGCAACCAGCATGGGAGAAGGAGTGGCTTTTGACCCCCCGTCTGGTCTCTGCTGAAGCCGGCACTTCAGGACATAACAGAACTCTTATTGCTTCGTACCCATTTAAAAAATTGATTGGACTTCTAATTGGAGATATCTTTTCTGGGAGACTGCTTGTCTGACAAGTTAAGATTGGAGAGATGTTAGACCTGTGGGAATTAGGAATGTATCAGTCAGACCTGATTTGTAATCAGTTGTTTCCTGTCTAGACAGGATTATAATGGCAAGTGGGGGGTTACTTGTTTATAAAGCAGTTTTTTAAGCTCATCAGGGAGATCCCAAGCCATGTAATTAATTAGCGTTAAAATAACGTTTGTGTATGATTCTCTTGCATGAGGTTCTTCCTTGGGGAAGGCAGCTTGCTCTGACGTGTGCCTCAGGATTTTTCTTCCTCAGATTTCTTTTATCTTTTAGACCCAGCCTGTTTAGTTTCAGGGTTTTTTCTCTCTGTGGCTCACATACTGGCAGCCCCAGTTCAAGAAAGAGAAATGTTGTTTTCTTTGGCTGCTCTGCCACTCCCCCAGTGGGGCTGGGTATGCAGACATCCGCCTCCTTCTGCCCTTATATGGGAGATGGCTCACTTAGGAGGGAGCCACTGAGCTGATCTAGCTGAGCATGCGTCTCTGCTCTCAGGAAAGCAGTTTTCCCCACATCCTAGGTTCACACCACTCCTCCCACCCCCCACCCCTTCGTCTCACACATATCCACTGTGGTCCAGCCAGATGCAGGCAGGGGCACCCGTCAGCCACAGCGCCGTGTCAGCTGGGAAAGTGTGGTCTTACCATTTCTCAAAGAGGAGCAGCTGGGGTGCAGGCCTCTTTCTGCACTCCGATCCCTATTTCTATAAGAAGGTGAACGCTGAGGCCTGAAGAGCAAAAATCTATTCTTCTCTTGAATGGTAGCCCTAGACTGGTGCTTTTCCAGCAGCTGATTCATGTTGGCCTGGAAGTCAGATTGCCTAAGTGGTGAGAGATGGATAAGAGAGTTCCCTGGAGCAATTTCTTTTTCTAAATAGCACTTCTTGCCTTTCTCCACCTGTCTGCCTCTTTGAGTTGTAAATTTATAGATATTGTTAAGTGACACTTCTTTTAAGTTGCAGGAGCAAAAGACAACTTTTTTCCCCTATGGTTCTGATAAGGATGAGAGTGTATTACTGGCTGAGGTCATTCCCACCAAATCCCAAAACCCGGGACACTGAGGAGGTTGAGACACTAGTCGTCAGGCTGCTTCAGAGCTTTTTGAAATCGCTGGCTGCCTCCACTGTGCTTGGCTCTTGTTTTTCGTGGTTTCTAGGAAGATGAAATGTTAACTCCTGATCGTGGCTGTGAGGATTAGCCTGGGAGATTTCAGGGGCACATTAAGTGGGTCAGTGAATCCAAGACACTTTCACTGTTGTCTGGGTGATGGATTTGGAAAGAATTCCTGAGAGGGGGCTGGGCCTGCAGACCCCACAACCCCTGAGATTGTTTTGGTGCTGATGTTCACAAGGTGGGTGCAAAGAAAAAGGGCTCTTCAGATGGCAGTGTCAGCCTCGCATTCCATCGTATCCTGTAGACTTGCTTCTGGAAATTTAAAATTCTGCTTCCTCCCAAATGCAAACCATTCCTTCCAAAGCTAGTAGTTGTACTAGAATTTAAGAATTGTTGCAAGATTTTGGTGACAGTTTTTTAAAAAAGATTTATTTGTTGTTTTGTCGTGCTGGGTCTACGCTGCTGCTCAGGCTTTCTCTGGTTGCAGTGCTTGGGTTTCTCATTGTGGTGGCTTCTCTTGTTGCAGAGCACTATCTCTAGGGTGCTCGGGATTCAGTAGTTGCGGCTCCTGGGACCTAGAGGATAGGCTCAGTAGCAGTGGCGCACAGGCTTAGTTCCTCCGGGCATGTGGAATGTTCCGCAAACGGGAATCGAGCCCTTGTCCCCTGCATTGGCAGGTGGACTCCCAACCACTAGACCACCAGGGAAGCCCTCTGACAATTTAAAAATTAGTGTGGCAGAGATATGAATAACTCTTGGCAGTAAATCAAGTAAACCTTTATTGTCCTTTGGCAGGTCTTATCCCCTTTTGAGATGTTACACCCTTTTCTGTATCACATCCTAGCGTTGTTGATATATCGCTACCCTTTGCTCAGCCTGGCACTGTCCACACTCTGCAGTTTTTCCCCTTTGAGGCACCCTTCACCTTGTCTCTGCCTTTGGGAGCAGCCCACATCTGCCATGATTATTCTGCTGGTATTGCACGTGTCTGTGATAGATCAATGTATTAGAAATATATTTTCCTTCCAGCTCCCAAAGCTACTAAAATGCATAGTCCATCAGTCTCTGAACTTGGGCCCAGGGATCATGATGGAGGAGGTGGTGGTAAGTGAAGGACAAAAACAAAAAGCCAAACCAAACAAAAGTGGAGTTCTTTAAAATGCTACATTATCCATCAGTTTGATAAATCTCTTATTGAATTAGGCTTAAAGGCAACTTTGTTGTGGGAGCTTCCTGGGATGGGTCATTCAGCATTCATTTCATTCATTTAACAAGTTCATCATTCATTCAACAAGTATTTCTTCTCACTGTGGGCCAGGCACCCTGTTAGGCAGTAGGAGTTAGATGAATAAGAACCCATCTCTGGAATAAATTAGGAAAGTTGGCTTCTAAACAACTGTTTGCAATAATTGTTTCTCTTCTTTTTCCTTTGGTCACAGCCTGACTTCCCCCAGTCCTATCCACAGTGCAAAGAGTGAATCCGTTATAACCCAGTCGGAGGAGAGGGCAGATTTCGTGATTATTCCCTCCGAAGGAGTAGAGAACAGAACAGGTACTATATTCTCGGCCTGCCTGGGCTGGCTCAAGGAACAGCCCTCAGCATGAAGAGTTTGGGGGTCCTGACTGTCGACTCTCAGCTCCCTGGCCTTCTCCACACATAGTCTGTGTGTGCAGGGTCCATTCTAGAGAGCCCTAATGCTTTAGAGCCAGTGAATGTCGTATCCTCTCACAAATTGTCACTTCCGCTGTCCAAACTGTCAGATGTCCTGCGGCAGTATAGACAGCTGACCACCTGTGAAATTAGGAGATGACTTTGGAACTGTCAGAAGCCTGCTCAAGTAAAAAATTTTTTTATCATTTCTGTATTATGCAAGTAATTTCAGTATTTCTGTAACTTAAATTGGGGCCAGGAATATATGGAGCAGAGGTGTCTGAGAATATACAGCAGAGAGCAGATCGGCATCATGTTTTGTGTAGAGGCTACTAGTTTAGACTTCTCCTTCCTCTGTCTCAGTCTCCTTTTTCTTAGATAAACACAGAGGAAAGCAAGGAAGAAGCAAAGTGGGTGACTTAAGAGTTTTATTTGCCTGAAAGAGAGATAATGAAACCGAAGTCCTCTGAAGGAAAACTGGAATTAAATTATTCCTTATTTCACACCCCATCTAGCCCTGGCATTAGTACCCAGAAAGTTAGTTATGTTACTGAGTCAGAAAGTCCAGGGACCCTGGGGAGGGAGAGGGAGGTCTTTACAGAGTGCTTACTCTGGGCTGGGCACCATGGGTCCCACACATAGTTGTCTCATGAAATCAGACAACAACCTAGAGGGATTAGGCTTATTATAATACTCATTCTTACCAATGAAGTCAGAAAAAGAGACTGTAAAGACAGGGAAATAAAACTGGAGAGAGGGAGGTACAGAGTTTGCTTATACTGGTCTGTTTCCTGTTTTTGTGACTCACACAATGTTATATGTGAAAGGGGTTCCGTCCTCCCAAAATGGTCAAAGGAATATGAGTTGAGGTCTCCCCTCTGAAGCTCCTTTACATTGCATCTGACAGCTCCTCTCTTTGTCGCTTGAGGGACCGAGCCCTGGGAAGGCCAGTTCTAGAGTAAAGAGTAAAACCTGCCCCCTACCAGGGTTCCCCGGGAGGGAATCCTTAAGGTTCTGAAGAGGGTGGACCGCCTCAACCAAGTTCAGCTTTGCTCCCCGGAACCCGGGGTTAGTGAAGACAGTGGCCAGTTCCTCCTGTCCCACACCCCCACCTGCTGGAGAGTTCAGCCTGTGCAGTGAGGCAGGTGTGGAAGGCAGGTGACCCAGCCCTGTGAACGCAGAGGATGGCGAGGGCTTGCTCCCCAACTCAGTTTTTTTCACCATGAGCTGTACTCCCTCTTCCCCTCTCATAGAGGAGACAGACTCTCCATTACCCCGGGACTGGAGACCAGGCAGCCCCCGGACCTACCTGGAGACTTCATGGGAAGAGCAGCTGTTGGAACAACAAGAACATTTGGAAAAAGAAATGGAGGAAGCCAAGAAAATGATATCAGGATTACAGGTAGCTCTTTCCCTTGTTGTTTGTCTTTGGTGCACCAGTTGTTGTTGGTCTTTTTTTTTTTTTTTTTTTTGGTTTGTTTTTGACCATACTGTGAGGCTTGTGAGATCTTACTTTCCAGACCAGGGATTGAACCTGGATCACTTAACCCCCAGACTGCCAGGGAATTCCTGCACCAATTGTTTATTATTTTTAACTCAGTAGAATCAGTTGAAAATAAAGCGATTCGGTCTTCTGTGAGGTCAGAGCTGAGTTTAGACAGAGAGGGTAGAACGCGAAGAGCAGAAAAATCTCTTACGTGTGAGTTCACTTAAACGGGCCTCCTGGACGCTTGTTGACAGCACAGCTGTTAGGAGTTCTGCCTGGGAGCCGTATCTACCCTCCCCTACCAAACCTCCACCCTGGCTCTTTGCTTTGTGGGTGGGTTTCTCCCGTATTTGCAGCCACAGACCTGCAATGGCAGCTTCTCCCAAAGAATGGAATTGTGAAGAATCAAGATTTTCTCTGAGGAATTCACCATCAGGAGGGCTGTAAGTGCCAGGAATGCCGCAGGTCTCCACCTGAGTCTAGCTAAGGGATTTAGCTCACCCTCAGTGGACCCCAAGGTACAGTGATCAGGGAGAAGGGCAACTGAGCCCTTCGGTTTTTCCTACACCTTCTGTGCCAGCAAGCCTCCCCCAGAGGCCGACTGACCCACTTGACTTAGTTCCTAGCCTGAATGACACCCTTAGTCCTCCACCTTTGTGTGTCTGGCCCTGTTTGGGGGAGGCCTTATAGTGTTCTGATGACCCTGAAATTGCCCAGGAATATTCCTTTCTGTTTGTGCTGAGAACTGCACTGCTTCTGAATTGTCAAATATTTATGGACACATAAACAAAGCCCACATTATGTGAGTGGCTCTGGCAGGCGGCAGGCGATGGAGGGCGTGCTCCCAACCGGCCAGCAACAGGGTGGAGACACAAAGGGGTCCTAAAGAAAACGGGGGATTGGTGCAGTGGTAAAACAATTTACACACTGTCTGCCCCAGGAGCCCAGAGAGGCGCTGGAGGGGTGTTTACTGCCCAAACATTCCCAGGGAGAGTTGTTGCGCTTTTCGCACTTGCCCTGTATTTTTAAATGTCTGCCTTTTAGTTCTCTTTGTCAGTTCAGTAGGAATGGTTTAATTAATGCAATGGATTTGTGTGTGTGTGTGTGTGTGTGTGTGTGCACACGCGTGTGTGTGCTTTTAATAGGAAGGATTAAAGCATGAAGAATTTCGGGATTACATTCAACCAGGTTTTTCTCAGGGTCATTTCATTGTATGAACATAGATATCCATCAGTTTGGTTTTCAGTTTGGTTTGCATTTTTCAGTCTGGGAGAAGTCTCATGGCAGATTAGATAGGAAAAAAAAAAGAGAATCAACGGGCAGAAAGTCAGCATCCTAATATTCCCCACAAACAGAGGTGTTTTAACTCACAGCCACATGATCACAATGAGAATTCAGTCCCATTACAGAATACAATGGGGCTCACAGCATCCACTGGGCTCCTTAACTCTTTGAGTGATGAACCCGTTGCATGCTGAGCCACGTCCGGGGTTTCTGACTGGTTAGTATACCTCATTAGTCTGTGAACACTTTGCCCTTGGAGTCAGGACTTTTGCAGTGTCGCTCTCCTCTGCTCCTCACACTTTCTTATACTTGTCTACACCTCTTGCCACAACTCCATGGGAGAACCAAATCCATTAGACTGACTAAAATTGTTTCATTAATTAGTACTTGGTAGACTTGATAGTGTCTGGATTGTAAAATGTTTTTATATACCAACATTTGTGATACAATTTGTGTTACATTTACTGAAATAAGAATATCTGTATCTCTTCTCTTTGGACTGGATTGAGAAAAAAATTGTATACAAAGTGGCTATAGATTTTTAAATCTTTCATTGAGCCCGTAGGTCTCCTAATACCTACCTTCAGGGGTAGATCCAAGTTTTCTGGGTTCTAAAGTGTACCCCTTGGGGGGCCTTCTTTAAGAATAAGATTATAGATTATGACTATGATGTTAGATACAGAACCCTGGCAGGAGCAGGCCTGTGAAGGGCCCTGAGAGGTTTGAGCTTCCTTAGCCTCGGAATACGGAGAAGGCAATGGCACCCCACTCCAGTACTCTTGCCTGGAAAATCCCATGGATGGAGGAGCCTGGTGGGCTGCCATCCATGGAGTCGCACAGAGTCAGATACGACTAAAGCGACTTAGCAGCAGCAGCAGCCTCAGAATAAATCTGCGCGCCCCCCCCCCCCCCCCCCCCCCCGCCACCACCATATTCTAATAAAAACAAAGCCTAGTGTGAAGACTTGAAATGAATAAGGACACCTCTCTGCAAATAGGTTTTCCTTCTTGTTCTATCCAGGATGCCTTAGGGAACAAAAATGCAGAATTGCTAAGTCAAACAAGAATCAAATACATCTACATCTCTGGCAGTCCAGTGGTTAAGACTCAGCACTTTCACTGCTGTGGGCTTGGGTTTGACCCCTGTTTGGGGATCTAACATCCTGCAAGCCACTCTAATGCAGCCAATGCATACATTCATAAATGTATTCCAAATAATTCCGTATAATAAACTTTTCTAAGCCAGGATAATTCTGCACTGCATTTAGTTCACTTTCCAGTGGGTAAAATTCAATTTGAACAGCCAGCTCTGGTTCAACAATGTCACTTCTTAAAATTGTTTATTTTCAGAATTTTTTCTGGGGCTAAGGAGCCTTGGAGCAGAGGATTCAGGTACATCCAGAGAGATGAAAGAGGCATTGAGTATGGGCCAGACACAAGGCAATCCAGACAGATCAATGATGAGCAATTGACAGAATCTAAAGATCTACAGTTATCAGGCAGATTTCCAGAGGAAGCCCAGTTGTGGTTTCATTTTGGGACAAGCTTCCCTGGTGGCTCAGAGGTTAAAGCATCTGCCTGCAATGCAGGAGACCTGGGTTCGATCCCTGGAGAAGGAAATGGCAACCCGCTCCAGTACTCTTGCCTGGAGAATCCCATGGACAGAGGAGTTTGGTAGGCTACCGTTCACGGGGTCACAAAGTCACGACTGAGAGACTTCACTTTCACTTTACTCCACTCAGCTCTAGACTCTTGTCATCTGATAGGAGTTAAATTTCTTTCTGCCTTTGTGGTTGTCCAGGCCTTACTGCTCAACGGATCCTTACCTGAAGATGAACAGGAGAGGCCCTTGGCCCTCTGTGAACCAGGAGTCAATCCCGAGGAACAGTTGGTGAGCTCCTCTTTTGTGACTGGACATGGAATAATCTGGCTTGTGTGTCTGATTTATTTTTAGCATTGGGACTCATCTGTGCCTTCATAAAATGCTCCCTTCCCCTGACTTCAACTCTGCTGGTTTTCCTCATATGTTTTCAACTGTTTTTCCTTTCTTCCACAAATATTTATTACATGCTGACCATGTGCAGACACAGTTTCAAGAACTGGAGACACGAGAACGATAGATGAAACCTCAGACCCTCTCCTCGTGGAGTTTATACTTGGGTCCCTGTTGACTGAAAAAAAAAAAAAAAAGCACAGTCTAAAGGTTGAAGGTTATGTTTTATTCAGTGGATAAAACCAAGGACTTAAGCCTGGGAAACAGCATCTCAGATAATTCTGAGAGACTGTTCTGAAGAGGAATGGGGGAAGCCAAGACATTATAGGAATTTTTGCAACAAAACCAGGTAGTCAGAACTTCAGAAATCACTGTTAATAAAAGAAAACCGGCTATCGCAAGGAATTTAGCGCTTTTCTATGTAGGAGAAGATGCAAGAGTCAGGGCTTCCTGAAGTCGATCCTCGGATTGCAGCTCAGCTCCCTGGGGCCAGTATCCTGTGCTTTCTCACCTGAGGGTCCGCCTTCTCCTGCTAGGTGCTGCTATTCTTTGTTTCCACCCCGAGTCCCCTCAAGGCTCACTGCCTGGGCAGCTGTAATGTGGTGGCTTGATGGCTGCCTTTCTTTAATGAACGGCAGCCGGCATTCTTAGTTCACATCCCCTTTGAAGCTGCTCTCTTTCTCCCTGTTCCTTAAAGGTGTGGGCTTCCCCGGTGGCTCAGAGGTAAAGAATCTGCCCAAGCAGGAGACGCAGACTCAACCCCTGGTTGGGAAGATCCCCTGGAGAAGGAAATGGCTACCCACTCCAGTACTCTTGCCTGGGAAACCCCATGGATGGAGGAACTTGGCGGGCTACAGTCCATGGGGTCGCAGATGAGTCGGGCACAACTTTGTGACTAAAACAACTACACCTTAAGTGTTGCTGCTCCTCGGGTTTCTACTCTGGGCTCTCTTCTGTCTTGGACATTCACCTGGGCAATACCTGCTGCCGTGGCTTCATTCACTTCCCACCTGTCTCCTATGTTGCCTCTCAAATATTTATTTCTAGCTCTGCATGAAATACATTTATTTTTATTGTTTTATTTAAATAAATTTATATAATTATTTAAATTTATATTTATGTTTAGCTCTCTGCATGGAGTTCTACATTTGTAAAGGCAACATGCACCTGCCTGTTATCTCTACTGTATGTCCCATAAGCATCTCAATTTCAATGAGTCTTGAATTCAACAGCTTTCTCTCCCTTCTCTCCCCACCCTCAAAACTATTTGTCCTTTAAGTTTCTGTTTTTTATGACAATCCATGTACCCAAATACCCCAAACAAATCTGACACCCATACTTGAAGGGCTTCCAGGTGATGCAATAGTAAAGAATCCTCCTGTCAATGCAGGAGACACGGATTCGATCCCTGGGTTGGAAAGATCCCCTGGAGAAGGAAATGGCAACCAACTCCAGTATTTAGTCACCACATTTTATCAGTATACTTTTAAAATATCTTCACCCAGCTTTTCTCCATTTTCATAGGTACTGCCTTAATTCAGGCCTTCATCCAGCACTCTGGTGGCCTCCTAACTGGTTTTCCTGATTGCTCTCCTATCCTCTAATTCATTTTCCCTAAAACAGCAAGAATAATTTAACTTCAAAGCAAGCTTTGTGTTGTCATCCCTTTGCCTAAAACTTCTTCATCAGTTCCTCCATTGTCCTTCCTGGCCTTCATGATCCTTTTCCATTTTCCTCTTGAACTTCATCTCTTATCATTTCTCTGATCATTTCCCAAACCCTCTGCACACAACACACACACACTCATTCTAAACTTTATCTGTGGTCATCTACTCGCACCCCCAGGGCATATGCCTCCACTGGAAGGCAGTTCTCTGTAGCTGCTCTACCCTGGCCAGCATCTAATAGCTGCTCAGTAAATATCTGTTGATGAATGACCTCTGAATTTTACAGCATAGATATATAATCATCTCTTTTTGCTTTATATCCAGATTATAATCCAAAGTCGTCTGGATCAGAGTATAGAGGAGAATCAAGACCTAAAGGTATGTCAGGAAATGCACATTTTACCCTTTGAAAAAATTTTGGGGCTATTACACACCCACTTTAGTATAGTAATGGGGAGAAGGGAGAGATGCAGATTCCAGACTTTAGCTGTATCTGTATTATGTCTTTAACTGAAAGAGAGAGGTATATCATAAACAGAGTAAAAGAGTAACACCTTTTTAATCTCAGGGAATAATAGGTATCTATGTCATTATTACTTATACCTTTCTATATGTTTGAAATGTTTCATATTTATCTTTTTAATTAAAATAAATAAAGGATCTACTATCAGTATGGTCATGTTTAAAATGATTGACATAACATAATTAGTTTCAGGGTGTACAACATGTTGATTCAATATATGTATATATTGTGAAATAATCACAGTAAACTTAGTTAACATATTTACAAATTCTTTCTTATTAAGGAAACTTTTAAGAAACTTACAGTTTTCCAATATACAGTACAGTATTATTAACAACAGTTCAGTATGGTCTTTTTTTTATTAATGAATACTTCCAGAATTTTTTTAGATCAGTGGGGCTTAGCTTTTTTGAAGTCATAAGTATATGACTGAAGCCATTAACCCTCTCCCCAGCAATTTGCATGAGAGCACTCACTGACCTGGGTTTTGAGTGGACTAACTTTGGAGCCCATCTGTGGAGTCCTGCTGAAGAATCCCCATTTTAGATATGTTAATTCCAAACTCTTGAAGAGATTGCAATAGAAAAAGAGAGAGTAGAATCTGAGTTACGGGTGCTCCTCTCCTAAAATCTTTCTCCTAATGACAATCGTGTGCATATATTTAAGGGACAGTTAACTAAGTATTTTATTATTGGGCCAAATGTGTTTTTGTTTGGTCCATAAAGAACAATACCCTCTTGGAGAACCGAAACTCTGTAACCCTTTCTGGACATTAAAAATGAGATAATTACTTCATGAGGTTGGGGGTAGGTATATTGAGATATCATGTATTTTCAGGAGAGGGATTTAGATTATTATGATTGATGATTAAGTTTCCCTGTTGGTGAGGATTGCTAAATATAGGAATGATGAACCTATGGGAATGTATGGCATTTTCTTTCTTGGCCAGAAAGATTATGAACAGTTGAAACTGGGAAACTGGGCAACTGAGCGTGGGTGCCACAGGAGAGAGTGAGATGGGTCCTGCTCATTTCTATGGGTCAGCTTTTAATTTTTCCTGGACCAGACCTGCCTTTGGCCTCAGTGGAGGGTTGATTTTCCTTGGAATGGTTATATGAGTTTCATATTCTTACTGACAGAATGAGGTAATGCTTCTGAAGCAACCCAGATGCTACCATCTGATCTAACTATATTTGGTTTGCAGAAGGAGCTGCTGAAATATAAACAAGAAGCCAGAAACTTACAGGGGATAAAGGTAAAAAGAAAGATATTTAACATTTTAAATAAATTCTCTACAAGGTAAAGCATTCTGAGGGAATTGGGGTACTAGTTGGGTCCCCTAGCCTTTTCTTGTGTACATCTGATGGGCCCTTTCACAGGCTCTGTGCTCCCAGCAGAGACAGGGCTTTGTGGATGGGAAGTGAGACAGGTGGAGGAACATACCTTTGCTTTGCTGAGGTGTAGTTCTGGTGAATATGACTCATGGTGCTGTCATTTCCCTCTGCCACCTTGCTTTTTTCTATGTGTGAAAACAATCAGTTACTGCGGTTTTCTTCAGTTTCAGTATTTTGTCAGTTTTCTGAAGTTCTGAAGAAGAACATAACTCTTAAAAACTGTAATTTACTTAGGTTTGAATAGTTACTAACATTCAAATGGTTCGAAGTTAAAAAAGTACGAAAGGATAATCCTTGAGAAGTCGGCTTTCCGGCCCTGCCCCCTCAATCACCTAGCTGTCTTTCCTGGAGGCAACTTACCACTTATCCCCAGATATGTATGTATGTAATTTCCCCCCAAATAATAGCATACTATAAACCCACCTCGACATATTGCTGCTTTCACTCAACAATATATCTTAGAGATCATTCTATTTTAGTACATGAAGACCTTAGTATTCCAGTATGTAAATATATGAGAATTCATTTAATCAGTTCCTATTGATAAGTCTTCTGGGTTATGTCTAGTCTTTTGGTAATACAAACAGTGATCTAGCTAATAATCTTGCTGCTGCTGCTGCTAAGTGGCTTCAGTTGTGTCCGACTCTGTGCAACCCCATTTTGCTTACATGTTATTTCACCCCAGTAGGAGTAGATGTGCTAAGTGAATAATACCTCAGAAGTGGAAAAGGATGCTCTTAAACTGCTGCTTTCCTACACTCCCATTCATGAGCCAGACTAGGGTGTAACTCAGCAGCATCTTCCAGAATGTTCTGTAGTCTTAGTCCTTTGAGATGCCAAAAAACAGCATGTTCCATGCTCAAATAAGTTTGAGAAGTGCCATGCAGGCTTGAAGAGTCACACTGAATAATAGCATATTAAAGGACCAGAGAAGGTCTGCCGTAAAGAGGCTGGCCTAAAAAACGATTAAACTGTTAATCACAGAAGCGCTTTTCCTCTCATGTGACACTTGTTAACATCCCATGAAGCACACTTTGGGAAATATTCCTCTGAACCACTGGTGCCAAGGGCATCTGAGGCCACCTGGCCATGTACTGTCATGGCAGACAGCATATTTAAGAAAGACTCTCACATCCTCCAGAGCCTGCATGGTTTGTTTGCAGTCTGTAAAGAGAGAAGAGTCAAGGCACATTTCCTGGGATGCAGCTCTAGTCCATTAGTTCCATTTGAAGTCACTGTGGTTGGAGGATTGTGTCATCAGTTCAGTTCAGTTGCTCAGTCGTGTCCGACTCTTTGCGACCCCATGAATCGCAGCATGCCAGGCCTCCCTGTCCATCACCATCTCCAGGAGTTCACTCAAACTCAGTCCATCAAGTCGGTGATGCCATCCAGCCATCTCATCCTCTGTCGTCCCCTTCTCCTCCTGCCCCCAATCCCTCCCAGCATCAGAGTCTTTTCCAATGAGTCAACTCTCCACATGAGGTGGCCAGCGTACTGGAGTTTCAGCTTTAGCATCATTCCCTCCAAAGAACACCCAGGGCTGATCTCATAGCCGATCCTTTTAAGTAAGTGTGTACAACCCACCTTGTCCTATGCCTGGTGGGAACCAAGATGGTCCAAGCTAAGAGGAAGATATCCTAAAATTAGTAGGATCCTATTACACCGGGAGGAGGAACCATCGGTTTAAGAACATTTCTGAGCAGGGAAATAGGATCCCAGTCCTGGTCCAGACAAGGCGGTGAAAGGCAGTGGAAGCCGGGCAGGGCCCGGGCTCTGGAAGGCAGGATGGGAGTGATTCCACGGCTCCTTTGTGAACAGGGTGTCAGGCAGTGATAGGCCCCAACCCTCTTGGACAAAAGAGCTCATCTAGATTGAGTATTTACAGGCCAAGGATTTAGAGAAGAAAGTCAAGGAGGGAGGAAGGAGAGTGCGTTGTCCAAGGTCATAGTCATGGTGCTAGTGGTAAAGAACCCTCCTCCCAGTGCAGAAGACATAAGAGACGAGGGTTCGATCCCTGGGTCAGGAAGATGCCCTGAAAGAGGGCATGACAACCCACTCCAGTAATCTTGCCTGGAAAATCCCATGGACAGAGGAGCCTGAAGGGCCACAGTCCATAGGGTCACAAAGAGTTGGACATGACTGAAGTGACTTAGCATGCATGCACTGTCATGAAAGCAAGTGGTAGGTGTGTAATTTAAGACTAGGTCTGTCTGAGCCCAGAGGCCACTTATATTCTCCCCCTAGACCATCATGCTGTTGGCAACACAAGGGAATGTAGGGGCAAGTAAAGCACAGAGGGAAAAATCGGGTTTCCATCAGTCTGGTAGGACAACAGGTAGGATTTTCCTTTAGATTCTAGTGTCCTGGAAGGGAACAGAAAAATTCCTGCTCATCTCCTGTGGCAGGACCCTGTGTTCTGTTTGTCTCCTGGTTTAGTAACAGCTGGCTGATGGATGAGCTGGGATCACGTAGTGAGTGTGCTTTCTCCCCAGGATGCCCTGCAGCAGAGGCTGACTCAGCAGGACACATCTGTCCTTCAGCTCAAACAGGAACTACTGAGGGCAAATATGGACAAAGATGAGCTGCACAACCAGAACGTGAGTTGCAAGAGTGAACTTGGACTCCACTGAGCCCCAAATAGGATATAGTATGAAGTCCTGTTAGATCTGTTCCCCCTCTGAGGACTCCTCCTTGTTCCTAGATGAAAGCCTGTACCACACTGGCCTTGAGCCCTGCGATGTTGAGGACACTGAGACATTCAGGCTGCCTTGTGGTTCTACAGTCTGATTATCTCGCTAAAGATGTGGAGAGTGGCTGTGTGTTTTTACCATAGACGTGCCCTCTCTGTGCTGTATCCTGTAAACTGCCACCATCAGCTCTAGTTACCTACTGGTTTGGCAGATAATGCCCCCACACCATTGAATTCTGTCTTATTCTTCTTGCAGGTGGATCTGCAGAGGAAGCTAGAGGAGAGGAATCGGCTCTTGGGAGAATATAAGGTAAGAATGTGTATCAGTTTGGAAATTATTTCCACCTGACCTTTGGTGAACAGTCTATTGTTGCTGTTGTTCAAAGAACACTTCAGTACTCTGTTCTCCTCCTTGCTTTCTGCAAGGAAATCCTTTTCTGAGTTCCTTTGATTTACTAACTCTGAAGGTCGATAGCACGGCTAGGAGAAGGAACACAGAGCTAGGAGTCTGGAAGCTTCAGTTCAGCCAGCCTTTATCTTTATCCAATCCCAAAGAAGGGCAATGCCAAAGAATGTTTGAGTTACCGTACAGTTGTGTTCATTTCACATGCTAGCAAGGCAATGCTCAAAATTCTTCAAAATAGGCTTCAATGGTATGTGAACTGAGAACTTCTAGATGTACAAGCTAGGTTTAGAAAACGCAGAGGAACCAGACGACAAATTGCCAACATCTGTTGGATCATTTAAAAAAGCCAGAGAATTCCAGAAAAACATGTACTTCTGCCTTCACTGACTACGCTAAAGCCTTTGACTGTGTGGGGCTCTACTTTCCTTAGATGGAAATGGTATCACGAAAGGTGAAATGTTGGATCTCCTTGGCTTTGCCACTCATCTGAAAGGCGTGTCTCTGTTGCAGAAGGAGCTGGGGCAGAAAGATCGCCTCCTGCTGCAGAACCAGGCCAAGTTGGAAGAAGCACTTCGGCAACTGTCTGAGGCCAGTTACCAGCAGGTGGGGACCATGTTTCACCACTGGCTTTCCTGCCCCTCCGACCTGAAGGAATCCCTGTCTGATTGAGTGTTTGCATTTGCAGGTGGACCTGGAGCGAGAGCTGGAACACAAAGATGTCCTTTTGGCTCACTGTATGAAAAGAGAGGCAGACGAGGTAACCTGCCTACCGCCCGGGGTCTCTGTCACACGTTTACAGGGGCAAAGAGGGAGATTCAGTTGTTAACTCAGGGCTGAACCAGCACCACAGGTTGGTTTCTGTTTGGTGGGGAGGATAAAAGTGCAGGTTCTGGGATAAGAAAATCTGGTTTCAAGTCCCAGCTTTACCATTTAAAAAAAAAAAAAAAACATTTTTTTATACACTTTCCCACTGTGTGACCTTAAGTTGCTTAACTTCTGAACCTTAGAAAGAAGGCTCATCTGGGAAATGGAAATAGCAGTGACCTTCTCTGCCATGATGAGGAATACATAAGATAGTCCATCTAAATAACAACACAGTCCTGGTAGATCTGCCTGGCACAGAGTTAGGCTCAAAAAGTTTTAGACACTGTTCTTTTTTTTCCTTTTTATTACTGAAGCAAAGGCAGGAGATACTGGAGCAGCATTCTCAGGCCTTCCTGGGGCCAGGCAGAGGCTAGGCAAGGGCCTCCAAATGAAGGTTTTCATTTTCTTCACTCTGCATTCAGCAGTGCCCTCTGAGTGTCAGGTACTGGAGATACAGCAGTGAACTAAAGGGAAAAAAATCTTTGCACTACGTCAGGAAGTGATTCGTGTAAAGAAGAAAAATAAGAGGAATTGCTTTGGAATTTTCCCTCGTACAAGCATCCTTTCTTCTTGCTGCTCTAGGTGACCAGCTACAACAATCACAGCTCTCAAAGCAATGGTTTTCTCCTTCCAGCGGCAGGAAAAGGAGCTGCTTCAGTCGTTCACAGAGGGGTATGTCCTTAGGATTTGAGTACAGACTTGCCACTTCCAGCCAAAACGAAAAGGGTACCCTAGTCATCGCCAGTGGAGTCGGCCTTTTATATCCCTGTTCCCCAGTTCTTGCATCTGTTGGATGTGTAAAGCTGTGAGGCACTTACTATCCAAAGTTAAGAATTCGTGAGCCATCAGTGGGCTTGCGTCTATGGAGGAAAAAGTTTTCCTACCATTTCCACCTCTATCATCAAAAATAAGAGGTCTGTTGGAAACCCCTCCCCTGTATCCTCTTAAGCCCCGCGGTCGGGACATGGTTAATAAGGTGGCCCTGCCACGTGGCCATGCCCGCAGCCCCGCGGTTTTGCTCACAGAGCAGCGACCTGCAGCTTGTGCGAGACGCCCTCCGCAGCCTGCGCAACAGCTTCAGTGGCCACGACCCTCAGCACCACACCATCGACAGCTTGGAGCAGGGCATCTCCAGCCTCATGGAGCGCCTGCATGCCGTGGAGACCCAGAGGAAGCAAGAAAGAAGGGTGAGCCTCTTTCTGTGATGTTTCTCTCATCCCCCGAAGAAGCTTACTCTTGTCAATTTAATGTAGATGAAGGCAGTGCCAAGATAGAAGGCCCTGCTGAAGGTTACAGTTGCTTTTCTCTTTGGTTTTCCTCTCAAGGGAGCTGACCATTCATCATGGTATGTCAGTCAAGGAGGGAGTTCACAGATAACTCTAAGCAGCTGGGTAGCTGTCTAAGGGATTGTCGTTCTTGACCCACAGGTCTCCGTTTACTGCTTATTCTCCGTCCTCTTCCCCCCGAATGAGCTTCGCATTGGTTGAGGAAATATATGAGACAGTGCATTGAAAACCAGAATGCTTTTTACACGTGTATGTTGTTATTGCTAGGATAAACACATCCAATTTTATATTCTGTGGAAAAAGATGTGGTAGAAAAGTATATATTTTAAGTATACTTTTATGATTAAAATTTCTTGGTTAAATTCTCCTGTTGATCATAACTCTTGTGATTTTTGCGTCACTCCCCAGGTTCGGGGCAAGTCACCCAGAACTCAAGCAGGTAGTGAATACCGGGAGTCCTGGCCCCCTAATTCAAGTAAGTACTCCGTACTGCTCAGTAAGGACTCCTAGCATAGTAGATCAGAAAGTTAGTATTTATATGCTACTAATATTTTGGAGATAGGATTTTCCTTGTGGTATTTCATGCTTTTTTTTAAAAAAAAAGAAGTACCACATTCTTCACACTCATTTATTCTGTTTGGCTGCATCGTGTCTTAGTTGTGGCAAGGCGTGTGGGATCTTAGTTCCCCAACCAGGGACTGAACCTGTATTGCCTGCCTTGCAAGGTGGATTCTTAACCACTGGACTACCAGGGAAGTCCAGTACTTCACCTTTACAATGCATTGTTCTATAGCAATACTAGAATCAAGTTGCTTCTAGGACTATGAAGACTATGCCATCATTATCACCACCACCATTACCCCGAGTACTGTTTAGCCACATGCAGCATGCTGCTGATTCAGAGAGGCTAAAATATCTTAAACAAAATATCTTTGGAAATAAACAAGCTCCAAACAGGCTACACCAAACGAAGCAAAATATAAAACAACAAACACATACACAGATCACTTGAAAGTCTCAAATAGAGAAAATTTCCAGTTCTTCTTAGAGGCAAGAAGTTTCATTTCTTTGGGGATTTCCGAAACTTTGAGTGCATAGGTCATTCAGTTTGTTTGAACTTACTGTGTTATATTTTTTTTTTCTTTGTTAATTCTAACATGTTGGGAAATCTACCCTGCCTGGTAATTTCTATTATACTTCATATCTTGCCTTTTGGTTTAATAGCATTCATGTTTTCTTATCTTTTATAGTTTACCCAGGCCTGATCTAAAAGTATCTAAATAATAGTTTATAAAAACCAAATAGTAAAAGGCTGACCACAACCAGTTTTATATGTTAAAGATAGTTTTTAAAACCACATTAATAAGTCTAAAGTAAAACACTTAAAGAAAGTATTTGCCCAAATGTGAAAGGTAAAATATTTTTGTTCTCAAACCTCCATATATTTTGTTCTCAAACCTCCATATATTTTTTTTTCTCTTGAATGATATATTTACACTGAGACTGAAATAGACTATTAGTACCCAAATTAGTTTCAGTGTTTTTTCTAGCATTGTTTTGAACCAGTCATTTCTGTTTTCTTTTTTTTAATTTTTATTTATTTATTTATTTGGCTTCTCTGGGTTATGGCACACAGGATCTTCAATCTTCACTGTGGCATGTGGGATCTAGTTCCCTGACCAGGAATTAAACCCAGGCCCCTGCACTGGGAGCTCAGAGTCTTAACCACTGGACCACCAGGGAAATCCCCATTTCTGTTTTCTTGATAGGCTTTTTATTTCATCCTTGTCCTCTTTAGTACTTTCTTTCAGTTCAGTTCAGTTCAGTCACTCAGTCGTGTCCGACTCTTTGCGACCCCATGAACTGCAGCACGCCAGGCCTTCCTGTCCATCACCAACTCCCGGAGTTCACTCAGACTAACGTCCATTGAGTCAGTGATGCCATCCAGCCATCTCATCCTCTGTTGTCCCCTTCTCCTCCTGCCCCCAATCCCTCCCAGCATCAGAGTCTTTTCCAATGAGTCAACTCTTGGCATGAGGTGGCCAAAGTACTGGAGTTTCAGTTTTAGCATCATTCCTTCCAAAGAAATCCCAGGGCTGATCTCCTTCAGAATGGACTGGTTGGATCTCCTTGCAATCCAAGGGACTCTCAAGAGTCTTCTCCAACACCACAGTTCAAAAGCATCAATTCTTCGGCACTCAGCCTTCTTCACAGTCCAACTCTCACATCCATACATGACCACAGGAAAAACCATAGCCTTGACTAGACGGACCTTTGTTGGCAAAGTAATGTCTCTGCTTTTGAATATGCTATCTAGGTTGGTCATAACTTTTCTTCCGAGGAATAAGCATCTTTTAATTTCATGGCTGCAGTCACCATCTGCAGTGATTTTGGAGCCCCCCAAAATAAAGTCTGACACTGTTTCCACTGTTTCCCCATCTATTTCCCATGAAGTGATGGGACCAGATGCCATGATCTTCGTTTTCTGAATGTTGAGCTTTAAGCCAACTTTTTCACTCTCCTCTTTCACTTTCATCAAGAGGCTTTTTAGTTACTCTTCACTTTCTGCCATAAGGGTGGTGTCATCTGCATATCTGAGGTTATTGATATTTCTCCCGGCAATCTTGATTCCAGCTTGTGTTTCTTCCAGTCCAGTGTTTCTCATGATGTACTCTGCATAGAAGTTAAATAAGCAGGGTGACAATATACAGCCTTGACGCACTCCTTTTCCTATTTGGAACCTGTCTGTTGTTCCATGTCCAGTTCTAACTGTTGCTTCCTGACCTGCGTACAGATTTCTCAAGAGGCAGGTCTGGTGATCCTGGTATTCCCATCTCTTTCAGAATTCTCCACAGTTTCTTGTGATCCACACAGTCAAAGGCTTTGGCATAGTCAATAAAGCAGAAATAGATGTTTTTCTGTAACTCTCTTGCTTTTTCCATGATCCAGCGGATGTTGGCAACAGTGCTTTCTTTAAGTTAGTTTAAACTGCCAATGTACCTAGGTCTAAATATTTAGAAATTCTTTTTCATAAGTCTAGTAAATTTCTCCCTCCCTGGAATAATTCTTTCTGTATATGACTTACTTATTTAAAAGACCAAATAAATTCACAGTTAATTCAATACCAGAGTGTTAATTCAATTTCTATATTGACAAATAAGCTGAATGCCTCTCATCTAAAAATACAACATTCACGCAATTTGATAACCCTCTAGCTACTGAGTTATTTATCTTATTCCCCTGCATCAGACTTCTTGAAAGAATGATCTACAAGGCTCTTTCTTCATTGTTACCTCCCATTCACTTCTTAATCCACTAAGTGGTCTTTTACTCAGGTACTCCACTTAATGTTTTTCTCGGGTGCATGTTGACTGTCTTGTTGCCTAATCAAAGTGGTCATGTTTCATACCTTATCTTCCATTGAATTTTCAAAAGCATTTACTATCTTTGAATAGTCTCCTTCTGGAAACATTCCTCTTCTTTAACTTTAGTACCAACCAGTTATTCGTTCATGAAATATTTATTGAGCATTCATTATGTAGAGTTCTTGTTAGGCACTAGAAATCTCGAGATGAACAAGATGGACTTGGTGCTTGGCCTTACTAGACTGTAGTCTCGAGAACTAGGTATAACCTCCTTCTCTTCTCCTCCTCTGCCTAACCCTTGACTGTGTCCTGGGATTCCACTGGAGGTCTCGACCTAGGCCTTCTGATATTCTTCATCGGTGATCCTTTCTACTTTCATGGCTTCAACCACTCTGGTATGCCAATTATTTTTAAACTTTCATCTCTAACTGCAAGCGTTTTCCGAGCTGCAGGGCTATATTTTTGAATGCCAGCTGGATATCTTCTGCAGGTCAGAAGGCACTTCAAACTCATGTGCAAAACTGGAAACAAAACAATAAAGGGGGAAAACATAAGAGTATAGAATCAAACAGATCTGGGATGCAGTTGTAGCTCTCAGCAGAGTATACCATGGGCAAGAATGTTAATGACCATCCTTGCATTTTAGTTTTCATGTTTTTGAAATGGAGATAATCTTGAAGGATTGTAAACATTAAGTGAAATATTATATGTGGATAATCTGGTATAGTGTGGCATATGAGAGATGCAAGGCTGTGCCCTTTCTTTCTCCTTTTCATGACAGCCAAATCTCCTGAAAGAGTAATCGTCTCTTTGAACCTACTTCCTGTCTTGCAATTTACTCTTAAGGGAAACAGCAACAACAATAATTATTTTAAAAGTAATACAGTAGATTATTGAGGGCCTCCCTGGTGGCTCAGTGGTAAAGAATCCGCCTGCACTGCAGGAGCTGCAGGAGACCGGTTCAATCCCTGGTTCAGGAAGATCCCCTGGAGGAGGGCATATCAACCCACTCCAGTATTCTTGCCTGGAGAATCCCATGGACAGAGGAGCCTGGTGGGCTACAGTCCATAGGGACATGACTGAAGCAACTTAGCAGGCATGCACATTAGATTAGTGGAATACATTGAGATTTCAGATAAAACCCATGCATCTATGATAATTTGACAAGCAAATAGTATCTCCCACAAATGGTGTCAGGACAACTGGATATCCATATGCAAAAAAACAGAGTTGGACCTGTACTTCACATTATGTACAAAATTAATTTAAAATGTATCATTGACCTAAATATAAGTATTAAAACTAAAACTCTCAGAAGAAAACACAGGGGAAAATATTCATGACCTTGAATTCTTAGACATTAAAAACATGAGCAATAAAAGAAAAAAAAGAGGAAAATGGACTTCATCAAAATTAAAAACTATTTGGATCAAAGAATATTATCAAGAAAGTGACAAGACAACCAGAATAAGAGAAAATATTTCAAAATCATTTATCTATTAAGGGCCTAGGATAAAAACTATATAAAGAACTCTTATAACTTAGCAACAGAAGACCAAAAAAAATCTGATATTAATAACAGATGGGCAAAGGACTTGAATAGACATTTCCCCGAAGAAGAGTAAACGGCCAAGGTGTATATGTGCGCTCAGCCTCTTCAGTGGCATCTGACTCTCTGTGACCCCATGGACTATAGCCCGCCAGGCTCCTGTGTCCATGGGATTCTCCAGGCAAGGATACTGGAGTGGGTTGCCATGCCCTTCTCCAGGGGATCTTCCCCACCCAGGGATCGAACCCGTGTCTCCTGCATCTCTTGCACTGCAGGTAGATTCTTTACTGCTGAGTTACCAGGGAAGCCCCAAATGGCCAATACGCACATGCCAATATGATAAAGTTGTTAGTTATTAGGAAAATCCAAACCAAAACCACAATGAGATACCACTTCATGCCTACTGATGACTCTGAAAAAACAAGTAAAAGTGTTGGTGAGAAGTTGAAACTTATGCACATTGCTGATAGGGATGTAAAATGGTAGAAGACAGTTTGCTGGCTCTTCAAAGTTAAACATAGAATTACTATATGACTTCGCAATTCCATTCCTAGGTATATGCCCAAAAGAATGAAAAGCAAGTGTTCAAAAAAAAAAAAAAGAAAAACCCATGTACACACATGTTCTATTCACAGTAGCTAAAAGGTGGAAACAGCCAAGTGTCCATCAGTTGATAAAAGGGTAAACAATTTCTGCATATATTCATATAATGGAATGTTATTCAGCCACAAAGAGGAATGAATTACTGATACCTGCTACGACATAAATGAATCTTGAAAATGTTAAGTGAAAGATGCCAAACGGAAAAGGGCAGAAATTGGAAGGATCCTTTTCTATGAAATGTCCAGAATAGGCAAATCCATCGAGACCGAAAGTAGATTAGACAGACGTCAGGATTAGGAAGGGAGTTTATTGAGTATGAGTTTTCTTTTTCAGATACTGAGAATGTTCTGGAACTAGATAGTGGTGATGGTTACACATCACTGTGAATGTATTAAGTGCCACTGAATTGTACACTTTAAGTGGTTAAAATGGTGAGTTTTGAGTTACATGAATTATACCTCAGTTTTTTAAAAAGTGAATTATAATAAGCCTGGAAGGAGCTGTGCTAACAGGGAGAAAAGGTTGACTAGTCTAAAATATTATAACTGTCTTAAATCCATCAGAGAGATGAGATCAGAGGGCAGCCAACCAGCCTGAAAGGTAAACAGGTGCTTCCAAGCACAGATAGGATACCAGCACTGGCTCACTTATGGCAGAGCGCAGGAGGAAGATGGGGCCACTGTACAAACAGGTAGGAATTCAGCTAAGATTTTAATAAATTGTGAAAGGCTAGGCAGAGACTAGGAACCCTGGGGGCCGTAAATGCAACAAGAGTTTGCACCTGCTTGCTGATGCTTCTGTTGACCTCCATTTGGGTGCTTATGGCAAAGACTGGTTGTGGGAACAGAGTGTTGAGAAATCCTGTTTTGGGGGTGGGGGCTCAGAGGAGGGACCGGCTGCCACTGCCGGGAAGAACAAGCAGTGTGCCCATTTCTAGACATAAACATTTTTTACCTTAGTCTCTACCATCTTACACAGGAAGACTTACACAGGAAGTCTGACAGTCAATAAAAATTTATGTAACATCCACAGAAACAAGAAAAATGCACACCACTGTCAGGAGTCAATAAGGGTCTACTCAAGAGTTGACTCACACGTGACTAAGATATTGACACGATCAGAAAAGGAGTTTTTAGAAACTGTGTTAATGGCTGAAGTAAAAATGTTTATATAGTGCATGTATTGTATAGTGCATTTAGCAGAGAGATGGAAATTATGAAAAGGAGTCAAATGGAATGCTAGAAATAAAAATAAATATTACAAAGATGAAGAGTGTCTTCAGCAGGTTCATCAGAAGTCTCAACAAACACAGCTAAGGAAAGAATCAGTGAACTTGAAGATAGGTCAATAGGAATTACCCAAACTGCAGTACGAAAAGAAAAAGAGTCGGAGAGAGGAAAAACAACCCAGTAGCCATGGGATAATATCCATATGGATGAAGATACATGTAACTAGAATCTCTGAACCAAAAGAGACAGAACTGGGCAGAAGAAGCATTTGAAGACATAAAGGCCAATTATTTTCCAAAAATAAATAAGACATCACACCACAGATCCAAGAAGTTCTGAGAATTGCAAGAAGTATGAATAACAATGACAATAAAGGAGTCAAATTAATGAAAATCAAAGAAAAGAGAAAAAGGTAACCAGAGATGGGGGGAAATATTACAAACAGGAGAACAAAGATGAGAATTACAGAATTCTTATCAGAACCTGCAGGTCATAAGATAGTGGGGGGACATCTTTAAAGTACTAAAAGGGGGGGAAAAGCCTAGAATTCTGTAGTTAGAGCATATATATTTTTATACATAAAACCCAAGAGAATTCATTACAAACAGATTTTCACTGCAGGAAATGTTTAAGGAATTTCTTCAGACAGGAGGAATATGAGATGGGAGGAACTGAGATATACAAACAGAAGTGGTTAGAATGAAGGAAAATATAAAAGACTTTTTACCCCTTATTTTTAATTACTCTGAAAGATAATAGGCTGTTTAAAGCAAAAATAGTATTGATGTGTTACTGGTTTATTTCATATTTGACAGTAATACAAAGATCAGGATAGAATTAGGACTCTACTGTTGTAACTTCCGTAGTTCTTACATGTGAAGCGGTATAATATCATTTGAAAGCTGACCGACTAAAGATATATATATAAATCTAAGAACGACCACTAAATTTTTAAAGAATAAATAAAAAATTAATAGCAGAGATAAATTGTAAAAATAATCCAATACCAAAAACAAAAAGTAAAATATCTCACTGTTTAAAATATCATTTACATGTTGAAATGATGTATCCAAATTGAGAACCTAAACATACTGGGGTTTGAAGACATACATGTCTGTGTGACTGCTTAGTCGCTCAGTTGTGTCCAACTCTTTGTGATGCCATAAGACTGTAGTCTGCCAGGCTCCTCTGTCCGTGGTTTTCTCCAGGCAAAAATCCTGGAGTGGGTCGCATTCCCTTCTCCAAGGAATCTTAATTCAGGGATTGAAGCCACGTCTCCTGCACTGCAAGCAGTTTCTTACCATCTGAGCCACAAGAGAAGCTCCTATATGTATATACAGATATGCATATACATATATGCACACATTCCAAAGGTGGGAAGAAAAAGAGGAGAAAAGAGAAAAGGAACAAAAAATATATGGAACAAATAGAAACAAGAGAGATGGTACATTTTAAAAAATAATCTGGTTTTTATGACATAGGTTTTTTTTTTTTTTTTTACCACTTGCAAAATTATTGTTTATCAGTATCATAGTAATTGGGAAACAGCCTTGTTTGATGGGATAAATATAGCTCAACCTTGTGAAGATGGTTCATTCTCCCCAAATGATCTGTAGCTTCATGTTATTCCAATAAAAATCCTAACAGTGTTATTGTCCAATTAAAATAAATTAATTAAAAAAAAAATCCTAACAGGGGACTTCCCTGGCGGTCCAGTAGTGAAGACCTCTGTGCAGGGTGCCTGAGTTTTGATCTTGGTCAGGGTAGATCCCACCGGATGCAACTAAGAATTTGCATGCTGCAAAAGGAGGAGGAGGAGAAGGGGACAACAGAGGATGAGATGGTTGGATGGCATCACTGACTCGATGGACATGAGTTTGAGTAAGCTCTGGGAGTTGGTGATGGACACAGAAGCCTGGTGTACTGCAGTCTATGGGGTCACAAAGAGTTGGACACGACCGAGTGACTGGACTGAACTGAGCAAACATCAAAGATCTCAAGTGCTACAACTGAGACCCAGAGCAGCCCAATAAATATTTTTTAAAGTCCTGTCAGACTTTTTGTAGATATAAACAAGCTGATACTAAAATTTACATGGATGAGATTGCTGCTACTGCTGCTAAGTCGCTTCACTTGTGTCCGACTCTGTGCGACCCCATAGACAGCAGCCCACCAGGCTCTGCCATCCTTGGGATTCTCCAGGCAAGAACACTGAAGTGGGTAGCCGTTTCCTTCTCCAATGCATGAAAGTGAAAAGTGAAAGTGAAGTTGCTCAGTCGTGTCCGACTCTTCACAACCCCATGGATTGCAGCCTACCAGGCTCCTCCATCCATGGGATTTTCCAGGCAAGAGTACTGGAGTGGGGTGCCATTGAGATTAGAATAGTTAAAAAAAAAAGTTGAGAAAAATAAACAAAGGAGTTGGTGGGCCCCACTACCTGATTTCAAAACTAACTATGAAGTTAGAGTAATCAACACAGTGTATTATAAGTGAATAGATAGACACAGAGATCATTGGAACAGAATAGAAAGTTCAGAAACAGACTTACTGAATTTGACCAGTTGATTATTAATAACAGTGCAAAATCTATTTGATGGCTCAAGGGTAGGCTTTTCAACAAATCTTCCTGGAACAATTAAAGACCCACATCAAAAAAAAGATCATTGAGCCACGCTTCATACTACACATAAAAAACTGAGTCCAGATGAACCATACATGTCAGTTAAAAGCTAAAATTGATTTCTAATGCCTTTTAAAATCATGTATGTTATTTACACATACATATACACAACGCTGTGTTTCTGGGTCATTTGTCCTCTCAGGTTTTCAAGATTTTTAAAAATTACTTTATTTATGTATATTTTGCCTGCGCTGCACAGCTGTTTCTCTCTCATTATGCTTTTTCTCTTTTACTCAGAGTCTGTGCAATCTAACTCGGCCTTCTTCACTAGTCACCCCAAAGTCCTCTCATTAATGTCACCAGCGACCTATTTACCACACCTGTGTTTATCTACCAGACTTCTGTGTGGCATCTGATGTACTCTTACCCTCCAGTTCACCCAAAGTGTGTGTGTATAACATTTTATTGGTCAGCATGGACTGCCATAACAGAACACCATAGACTGAGTGGCTTAACAGCAGTTTATTTTCTCACAGTTCTGGAGGCTGGAAGTCCCAAGATGAGGATGCCAGTGTGGTCAGATTTGCTGAGGGAGGGTGTTCTTCCTGGCTGGCAGACAGTCACCTTCCTGCTGAGTCTCCATATGGTAGAGAGAGCTGTGGTGTTTCTTCCTCTTTGGGATGAGAACTGGTCTACTCTTATAACCTCATTTAACTTTAATCCCTCCTTAAAGGCCTATCTGCAGTATATTCTTGCCTGAAGAATCCCACAGAGGAAGAGCCTGGTGGGGTACAGTCCGTGGGGCTGCAAAGAGTCGGACACAACTGAGCGACTAACACTTTCACTTTTCACTATTTTTGCATCTCTAGTTCTTGATACATAATAGGCACCCAGTAAACATTTTAAATGGATGACACTTCTGTTCCCCTGTCTTAGGTAACTACCATGAATCTATTTCCTCGATCATAAATTTTGGTTATTTTTCACTTTCTCTTTTATCCTTGACATTCAACTATATCCGAAGTACTAAGACTTTTACCTTCTAAAGGTCTCCCAAATTCATCCCTTCTCTAGCTCCAGGGCTATATCTTACCCTTCCAAGCCTTTCAGATTATTTTAATTGCCTCTTAATGGGATCACCCTTTCCAGAATTTCTCCCATCCAACCCTTTATTTTGCTGCTAGACTGACCTTTCCAAAATGCCAGTCTGATTATATCGGTTCCTTTTAATGTCTCCCTAGAGCTTAAGACTAATATCTAAATGTCTTAGCCTGGCAGAGTCCTTTGTGATTTGGGCCATGCCTACCTTATCCTCATTTTCCATTACTTCCCAAAGTATAATGCTCAAGCCTTACTAGTCAACTTTCATTTTTATAGATACGTGATCCTTTTTCATGCCTTTATAAGTATCCTTCATTCTTGGAATGCCTTTTCCAAATTCTACATATGATCATTTTTTTAGGTGCTTTAACAGTTCTCAAATTGTTTAAACAATTTAAGGGAACTTTCTGACCTCTTCCAGGTAGAATTAACTACTCCATCTTTGATCTTCCTTTGCAGTTTGTACAAATCTGATTTTAGTGTATTAAGTATTTGTTGGGTGATTCCCAGGTGGCTCAGTGGTAAAGAATCTACCTGCCAAGCAGGAGACGCACATTCAGTCCCCGGGTCTGAAAGATCCCTTGGAAAAGGAAATAGCAACACACTCCAGTATTCTTGCCTGGGAAATCCTATGGACAGAGGAGCCTGGTGGGCTATAGTCCATGGGGTTGCAGAGTTGGACATGACTTAGCAACTAAATGACAACAACAACCATTATTTGTTATCATACCTGTCATCTATACTGGACTATAAACTCTTTGAGATTAATTTTATATTCTCAAAATCTAGTACATGGTAAGTGCTCAATAATTGTTTGTTGAATGAATGAATGAAAAGATCAATCATAAAATTTAATGATAAAAGTGAATGTTTTATTAAAAAACCTGCTGTGTGCCAGGCCCTTGGTGCTGGAGTCAAAGGAGCATCATGGCGTGTAGGTTTCAATAAATGGCATTTTTGAAAAAAATTCTGAAAACTAACTGATTACTGTGCAAAGAGAGAATGTTCCCTTGTTTTTCTTCTCTGTGTTATTCATCTCTCCTACTTCCTTATTTTAAACCTCTTCCTAGGAATTGCCTGGTAGTTAATTCCCTGGTGGTTAATAACCACAAAGTGTGGTTAAGATTCCACACTTTCAACACCAAGGGTCTGGTTTTGATCCCTAGTTAGGGAATTAAGATTCCCACAAAATTTGAGGTGCAGCCAAAAAAAAAAAAGCCTTAAAAGCCCCAAACAAAAAAACTCTTGCTGGGGACTTCCATGGTGGTCCAGTGGTCAAGGGTCTACCTTCCAGTGCAGGGGCCTGGGGTTCCATCCCTGGTTGGAGAACTAAGATTCCATATTCCCCAGGGCAACTAAGCTCACCACAACGAAGACTCAGTGCAGCTGAACAAACAAATATTTAAAAAAATAAAGTCTTCCTAGAACTATTCTCTGGTTGCTGCAAGTTTGATTGGGATCAATGGCCTAGAATAAGTTAGGAAAACCTGTGCATCTGGAATTGCAGGAGATGTTTTAATAAAAGTTTGTTTTTGGTCCTGATGATAAAACTTTGTAACTGGTCTCTTTTCCTATTCTCTTAAATTCATAATCACAAGTAATTCACTGATTAAGTTTTTCTATCAGTACCTATACAAAGAAGAGAGGCAAAGTATGGATCAAGAAATCTGAGTTAAAAACTGTGGGGACTGAGACTATGCTGGTGGTCCTGTGGTTAAGAATCCACCTGCCAGTGCAGAAGACACTGGTTTGACCTCTGGCCCTGGAAGGTTCCACATGCCTCACGGCAGCTAAGTAGTTACGGTGCACAGGCTCAGTTGCTCCGTGGCATGTCGAATCTTCCCAGACTACGGATTGAACCTGTGTCCCCTGCATTCGCTGGTGGATTCTTATCCACTGTGCTACCAGGGCAGTCCCCTCCCTGAAATCTTGCCTGGCTTCTCTGACCTCTTTTGACTCTTGGCAGCAGTGCCTGTCAGAACAGTTGCTGTTCCCCTGCTAGAATCACCTGGAACAGGTGAGAAGGGATGGTCCTTGTGATAGCATCTATGTCCAAAGCACCTCCTACCTTAGTGGCCCCAGCGGTGACTTCCTGTGGGTCACACCCTATGGACAAGGTGTTTGGCAAGGGTTTCAAAACTGTGCTAATGACCTCAGGCAGCTTCATTCTCCTGGGACATTTTGAGTAACTGGAAATGATGGGTTATTGGAAGCAAACTGAATGTTCTGACCACAAGGTGTCTCTCTGATTGCAGAGTTGCCTCACTCACAGAGTTCTCCAACTGTCAGCAGCGCCTGCACGAAGGTGCTCTATTTCACTGACCGGTCACTCACACCCTTCATGGTTAATATACCAAAGAGGTGAGATTCTGAATCATTATTTCTTTAAAAAGGACAGGAAGGCAGAATCATTAGTTACTGCCCACCTAACCAGCTGCAAGGTGTAGCAGTGTAGTGAGAAGGGCATAGGAAATAGAGATTCCAGTTCCAGCTTCACCACTAACCTTCAGCATTACAAGGGACGCGTCAGGATCTGCTATACAGCATAGACACAATATTGCTTCCAGTCCTGATATACAAAGATGCTCCAAGTCAGGAATAACAGTTTTTTAAGTGCTCAAAATAGCTTCTGCTGAGAGCTATGGATTACAGCCTAGCATTCCAGGGCTATTTATTGCTTATTGACCTTTGTTGCTATTGGATGACTACAACTAATCTAAAGAGAATTCATGTTAAAAACCTTGAAACTTTTCAGTTAATATACTCCTTTCTAAGTTAGATGGCTTTGAAATAAAGATTTTTAATCTTTGGAACCAACTGCTGAGAGAGGTGTTAAGATTTACCATTCCTAAAGGGTCTGAGTTAGAGGGGAGCTTTCTGAAGCAAAGTGGTATAGTTTGAATTCTCCCAGCCTGGAGAAATGGAATTGCTGCAAAGAAGGAAATCAAGAGAACTTAGACATATTGATAGTTTAACAAATTAGATTGCAGACACTTTGTGTCTTATTTCCAGAGTGATACAGAAAAAAAAAGTGATTTGGCTTCTGTCAAAGTAGTAAATCTATTTTAAATTCTCAGATTGTCCCATTTGTAATGCTATTTACATTCCCTAATGGGGCTTCCCTGGTGGCTCAGATGGTAAAGAATCCACCTGCACTGCAGGAGACCCAGCTTTTATCCGTGGGTCAGGAAGATCCCCTGAAGAAGGGAACGGCTACCCATTCCAGTATTCTTTTTTTTCCATTCCCGTATTCTTGCCTGCAGAATTCTGCAGAGTTGGACACAACTGAGCGACTGACAACACTTTACATTCCCTAACCATGACTAACTCCCTAGCTTCTGCTAATAGAATCATTTGAGTTACAAAGGGCAGTGACCTAACAAGGCCATGCTGTTTCTCCGAGCAGAGACTTTGACAGGGGCCTGGGTTTAAAACTAACATCTTATCTGTTCAACCCACTGATAAACAGTCTATTTTAGTGTTCTCTCCTGTTGTTGCAGGCTGGGGGAGGTGACACTGAAGGATTTTAAAGCGGCTATTGACCGGGAAGGAAATCATCGGTATCACTTCAAAGCACTGGATCCTGAGTTTGGCACTGTCAAGGAAGAGGTACAGAACCCACAGGGAGTCTGGGCGGTATTGCTGGTTGTTCTTGAACTCTGCAGATTCCTACTTAAGATCTAGTGCCCAGAAATACCGGAATTCCCTAACCAGGGCAGTGGAGTTTCCCAGTGCCTCAAGCCAGTTGACTACTTTAGACCGAGAAGTTGCAGGGAATGGCCCAAGAAGTTGATAGCTTCATTAGTTCATGGACTTAATCACTCTGATCAAACTTAGAATTTTTATTTTATAAAGGAAAAAGTTTTGGGGACTTCCCTGGCAGCCCAGTGGTTACGACTCCATGATTCCAATGCAGAAAGTGCAGGTTTTGAGTCCTGGTTGGGAAACTAAGATCCCACATGCCCCGGGTATGGCCAGAAAATTAAAAAAAAAGGAAAAAGTTTTGTTAGGGAAAATAAAGAACCCACATTGAAGAAAAGCTTGGCGTTGGGGTCTTTTTTCTTTCTATAGCCAAACCTTAGAAAACTTTCTGCTTCCTGTGTAGAGCAAAATAAACAAACTGGCATGAATATATGAAATGGTATATTGTGGTGGTAGTTTCTCGGAAAATGAAAATGAGGAAACTCTGCAGTCATCTGTGCTTATACTCAGTCCTTGTCTATTTTCTTAGCCTACACTTTATAGTACATCTGCCAGAAACAGATTTTTTTTTTTTTTTGAAAAGAGTTCTGTGCTCTCAGCAGTGTTTACAGAATGAACCACTGGTTGGCTTTGCCAATCTTTTATTTTGAAAATATTTTCTGGACTTCCCTGGCAGTCCAGTTGTTAAGACTCCCCGCTTCCACTTCAAGGGCACAGGTTCAATCCCTGGTTGGGGAACTAAGATCCTGCATGCCACATGGCACAACCACAAAAAAGAAAAAAAAAACAAACAAAACAACCAAATTTCTTCACTGGACTGTTTTAATAATCTTGTTCTATTAGCGACTTAGGAAATGAATAAATGAATGAAAAGGACTGCATACACACATTAAGATTAGCCTTTTTTCTGACCCTTTCTTTACAATGCCTGGGACCAAAATTTCCCCCTTTCTCTTTTATTATTATTCTCCTCCTTCTCTTTTAAATGTTTATAGTACTGCTTTCTCCTGAGAAGCCTAAAGTGCTCTATGGTTAGTAATTTATTAAATCTTATAAATCTATGAGCAAAGCAGTACTAGAGGGGTGCTTTTACCATTTTGTAGATGTGGAACTAAGGATATATAAATCATACGTATATACACCATACACAATTGGCCCTTGAACAGTATGGGTTTGAACTGCATGGATCCACTTATATGCAGACACTTTTCAATAAATACATACTACAGTATTATATGATCAGGAGTTGGTTGAATCTGAGGAGGCAGAACTGTGGATATGGAGGGCTGACTGTGAAGTTATATGTGGATTTTTGACTGCACAGGGCCGGGGCAGGGAAGGGGGTGGGTGTTGTCTCTGTGTTGTTCAAGGGTCATTACATATATATATATATATACATATATATATATATATATTTTTTTTTTTTTACCAGTTGTAACTTTAGGGACAAAACCAAAGGAACACAGGCTCTAACTCAAGACTCCTCTACACTTTCTTATCCTTTATGTTTGGGATCTTTTTTTATCAATCACAGATTTGTTAGCAGGCCTCCCTATCTTCTAATTTTTTTTTCATGGTGGCTTTTTTTCTTTTTCTAGGTTTTCCATGATGATGATGCCATTCCTGGATGGGAAGGGAAAATTGTGGCCTGGGTAGAAGAAGACCATGGAGAAAATTAATGCTGAGTATTAGATTGGGGACTTGCAGAAGTTGGCACACCCTGGCTGCTTCACTCAGGAAAGAGGACTAAAACCAGAATACACAGGAAGTTTGTGCTGCCAAAACAGAAGCTTCTCCAAGTGTGACAGCCATGGGCCAGTCCTGTTTGTGTGCCTGGCATGTGTGGCAGCTAAAATCTCTGTCCAAAAGTAGACCATGGGTTCTTCTGGAGTTCCTTGTCCGTGGGAACACACTGTTTTACTCTACTCTGCGGACAAAAAACCGAAGGCCTTAACCAACGGGGATGGATGATCCCGCTCCTATATGGGCATGGCTGCTATTATCTGGAACCCAGGAACTGGATGCATCACTCCTATGTGTTACAGTATTATTTTCATTTTAATTGGCCTCAGTGGTTGCAGCAATCAGGGTCCCAGCATTTGTACTCACAGACAAGGTGGAGGTACCAGCTTTTTTGCTTCTTTGCAGCTATTGCAAACCAAGAATAACTCAAAAGGTGGTACCAAAGATGAAAGCCCACTCTTCAGGAATTTTTTTGGACTGGACGTGGATGGTGCTGAATTGTTAATTGGATTGAAAAAGGGCTGCCCATATTGTGCTGTACTATGCTAAAACCATAATTAAGACCTTGGGCTGCCTCTTGCGTCTTAACTGATTCTGCAACTTGTCCTTTACCCACAGAAGGCATATTTCATGTACTGCTTGTTTTTCTCTGTGGACTCTCTAACTTTAGAGCCATTCCCCTCCCCCCCCCCCGCCCCCCCCCACCTTCTAACTGATGAACTTTGTATTTGAAAGGAATAAGGAGTGAAAATCTCCTTTCAAATCCAGGCGGGTATGGAAAGGTGCTGCTACCCATATCTTCTTGACTTTCTTTCTCTCATGACTTTTCTTTAGCCCATGGCATCTCCTTTGCAGTTGAAAGGAAACAAACCATTACTTTCAGTGTTTGTGATTTATAAGTACTGAGCATGAATTATTGGTCTGCCCCTCTTCGATGTCAAGGCCAGAGTTATTTTCTATAATATATTTAGTCTAGGCTGATCCTTTAGGGCACAATAGAAACCATGGGGGCATGAGATGTGAATGGCAGGGTTGATTCTGGATGAAAAAAACCAAGAATCCTTTCTCATGTGCAACACTGTCAAGTGTAGAAGCTAAAAGAGTTAAACTTTCAGAGATTACTTAGTATCTTGAGTTTTCTCATTCATTCAACCAATCAGATATATATATATATAGTCAGTATAAATATATACTATAAATATATATGTATATATCAGTCTCCAAAGCAGTCTGCCTGTGATCACCTATGTACACTGCCAAGCAGAAGAGTCAGACAGATCTGGGTTCTTGACCTGTCCGTCTCAAGTTCATCTCCCCTTTTCAGCCATTTCAACAGACTACTTGTTGGAGCTCTGACATGACATTTTGTTGTTTTATATAGATGCGTCTTTTAAAAATAGTTCATGTTTGGAGAATTCTTTTGTACTCATTTGCTTTTTGTCCAAGAACCATGTCTATTTTTATAACTTGAGTGTGAGTTCTATATATTCTTACATTCTGTATACTGTATCCATTTTCTAGGGAACCCAGTAGCTTTTATACAGGCTCTTTCTTCTTACCAGCCCTTGTGGTTTCAGAACAAGCTTTATTTTATTACAGGTATACTAATGATAACTCCTGTTCCAGTTCTACCAGCCATTTTAGTTGTGGAGTTAGTTTTATAGAACCTCTTTGATGGCTCCTTTAGCTGACAGAAGGAACTCAAGACACCTGATGTCTTTCATATAAGTTTACCTGGTTTCCTCCTACTGAAGAATGATTTCTCATCAGAAATGACCAGGACAATTTGGGAAAGTCAGTTAAAAGCAAGAATAATTCATTACGAAAGCAGACAGAAGAAAACAGTATATTTGCCTTTTTATTTTTCTTTTCTGCCCCCCAGGAAGTCTGGAGAAAAAGTCCTCCCATCACCAGTTTCTCTGCTGCATGAATTTTAGTGTTTTGCTGTAAGACAGCATGAGGGTTATCAGACTAAAATTTGTTATTGTATTTTCAGTACAATTTATCTTGAATGTTAAATCAGTTTTGTCAGTATTCTTTCAGCAAACATTCTTTCCATTATGTAAATTTAAATTTTCAGAGGAAATTAAATCAGAGCAAATTTTCAGAGTCCTTTACCTTCTTTGTCTTTTATCTCTTGTGTCCTTTGGAAAAGAAGCTGTGTGGCCTTGGTTCCTCCACAGAAAGCTTAAGTTGATTTCAGAGCTCATTAACCTCAGAGGCCATGGGTAATAATGAAGCACCCCCATTACAGGATGGCACGCCAGTATGTTTTTGTAAAATGTGTTGGTAATCCTCATTCCAGTTTCTAAACAGGAGCCTATTCTAGGAGTGTGTATTGATTCATTCTGGTTTGAACAGTCTCCTATTTGATATATAGGAGACCTTTTGACTTAAGAGTATTGCCCCCTGCTGGCATTTGTGTGGGACAGTCCATCCTGCTACCGCTGAAGTTCTTTGAGAAAACTAAAGAACTAGAAATGTTTAGAGCTCATGAAATAAGCTCTAAACCCAATTTAAAAAATGACCCTGTCATAAAAACTAAGTTAATAAAAAGTTCATTTCCTTAAACAGTCTTCATTTAAAAACTGAAGACTATTCTCACTCAGTTAACTAAAGTAGCTGGAATTGGAAAATTTTACAATTTCTACCTAAAGAATTTAGGTTAAATTTACTTGGTACTGAAATGGCTATCCTACTAACTGACCAACTTCTCAGCTCTTTTTGACCAGGATGGTTGTACATTAAGGAAGTTATCTTTATGCCCTATATTCAATACAAGAGGACTCTAATTACTTAAAACATTTAGGTCATAATTATAATAACTTTCATTTCCCCCATAAAATAAGCATTATGATTGCACACTTCTATTGTCTGAATTTATGTAAGAGGGTATAGCTTGCTTAAAATATATATGTAAAGTTATATTTTCTTAGAAACATGGATGTTTGCAACCATTGCTTTCGAAGAGATTACTATCATGTATTGTTTTACGTTTTCATAAAGATTGTGTTATACCAGAGGCTTCTGATTATCAAAGTGATAACCAGTTTTAACTGCCTGTATGTACCAGATTTGTGAACTAGTTTTAAAAAAAAAACAAACGCAGAAACAAACTATGAATAAAATGGAGTTTGCAAACTAAATACCATTCATAATTTTCACTTGTGTTTATTATCAACTGATATTAATCAAGAAAGCCATTCACATTTAGTGAAAGTAAATTTCCTCAAGTGATCTCCCTGGTAGCATGTTTACTCGTTACTTGGGGAGTGGAGATAGGATTACTTTATTGCTGCAGATATTACTACTGGTATTTCTAGTGTTACTTAGCACTTCTTTGACATTTTATGTAAATATGCAAACAAGTAAGAACCCAAGACTCTAAAGTATGACAAAACAATCTCCAACACAAAAGCAAAAAACACTGAAGCTTTCAGAAATGTATAAAAGAACCAGAACTTCCAAATTAATTTGAAAGCTGCTTTCCTAAAACTTAGCCTTTATTTATTACTTTAAAGGTTTTATATATCTAAAGTTTTAGCCCTGGGTGCTTTCATTTGCCTTCCAATTATATTATTTTCATCTATTAATTACAAGCCATTTTAATTGGGTTACTCCATCATTATGTTAAGTATGTGAAGAACTTTCACTACCAACTAATTCCTCTTTACATCTCACCCATTCGATATCAGTAATATTCTACAAGTCTCAGAGGGCTTATTTGACCAACCTAATTATTCCCAGCTTACCTCTGCGGTAAACTAACCACTCCTGGACTGTTTCACCTGTGCCCTCCGATGATTTAGCTATATCTGTCAAAAGTATATTCAAAATGCGAACTTGCTATGCACAGAAAAATGAAAAAAACAAGGCTTAAGTAAGGCTACCTAAGTACCTGAACAACAAACTGAAGATCATCTTGTACAAAGGCTATGTTAATTTAGATCCAGTTATTAAATTCAGAGTGGAAATACTGTAGTAAGGTATCAGCCAATTCAAAATTGTTAATTTAAATAATTTATATAGTATAAGCCCTTTCACTAATCACAATTATTCTTCCATTATTTCTTCCAATTGCTATTCATAAGTAGTTTTACATAATTGTTAACAATATAATTGCTCTACTTTTAATATTATTTCAGGTATGCCTTTCCATTTAATCTGGGAATTCTGTTTCTCAGTTGTACTCCCTGCATATCATTCTGTTAGACAACTGTACTTGTTTAACCTTTTTCTCATTTTTGGATAGTTAGATTTTTCCAATTTTTTTTCTGTTATAAAGATAGTAAAAAAATTTTTTTTAACTTAAAGTTTCCAATTTAAATAGGTATGAAATAGTGCCTTCTGGCTGCCTTATTTTTCCAAACGTTTAATTACCTGCAAAGTTTAACATGTTTTAAAATGTTGGTTTTCTTATATTCTTGATGTTCTCTGACCATCTGTATACTGGGGACTTACGATATAAATACAGCACGTGTTTCCTTCTAGTCTAATGCCACCCTCAGCTCAGAAATGAGATTATTTTCCAATTATAGGATGATAACCTGACCGCAGCCATGAAATTAAAAGACGCTTACTCCTTGGAAGAAAAGTTATGACCAACCTAGATAGCATATTCAAAAGCAGAGACATTACTTTGCCAACAAGGGTCCATCTAGTCAAGGCTATGGTTTTTCCTGTGGTCATGTATGGATGTGAGAGTTGGACTGTGAAGAAAGCTGAGCGCCGAAGAATTGATGCTTCGGAACTGCGGTGTTGGAGAAGACTCTTGAGAGTCCCTTGGACTGCAAGGAGATCCAACCAGTCCATTCTAAAGGAGATCAGCCTTGGGTGTTCTTTGGAAGGAATGATGCTAAAGCTGAAGCTCCAGTATTTTGGCCACCTCATGCGAAGAGTTGACTCATTGGAAAAGACTCTGATCCTGGGAGGGATTGCGGGCAGGAGGAAGAGGGGACGACAGAGGATGAGACGGCTGGATGGCATCACTGACTCGATGGAAGTGAGTCTGAGTGAACTCTGGGAGTTGGTGATGGACAGGGAGGCCTGGCGTGCTGCGATTCATGGGGTCGCAAAGAGTTGGACACCACTGAGCGACTGAACTGAACTGAACTGAACCCGACAGTAGAAGTGTAACAAATGTAACTGGAAAGGATTCTACGGCAAATTAAAATCGGAAATCTGTTTTGTAAACTTTTTTTCTTCAGAGAAGATGCTTAATCCTGCTACAGCACTCTTGAATGTGGGGATATAGCTTCCATTCAGCTGCTCTTCACACCATTTGGCTGGAAAACCTAATCATCCCGTTTCCTGTTGGGCTACAATCCTGAACTTGAATCTTTGTCACCCAGTACAGCCTGCGAGGAGCGAGGCCCCAGACTTGGGGGCCACAGGGTGTGCTAAGGCTGGGGGCGCGCCGGAGAGCACAGACGCCCCCTCGGGCGGCCCTCCGCCAGAGCGCCTGGCAGGCTCTCGATGCCCGGCTGGGCCGGGAGCCCCCTCCCATCCATCCTCAGGGCGGGGCCAGGCCCCTCAGCCCACCTCTGACCACTTCACCTCCCGCAGTCCCGCTCTTGCCGCCTTTTTAGGCCCCTCCTTTTCGACCGCGCCCGTCACGGCGCTCAGGTCCTGTCCCCCCGCCCCAGCGACGCCTTCGCCACCGATCCCACCACTTTCCACTCCTCCCCACACCTAATCCTCCCAGATTTGGCCTGCTGGAACGCCCCTGCCCCTCGTCGTTCTATAGTAGCCGCCCCGACCCGCTCTGGATCACCCTCAGCCCCTCATTTCCCGGAGAAAGACCATACGTTCTCCGGTCCGTGGAGCGGGTGGGGCGAGGCTTCGCAGCCCGTTTTACGACAACTTGCGGCCGCGCGGCGCGGCTGACGGCAACGCCGCGCTGCTCTTGGAGAGGTCACTCCGGAGACGGCGTTGGTTTTGGGGTGTGGGGGCCGTGGCAGTATGTGGCGCGTCTGTGCGCGACGGGCTCAGAATGCAGCCCCCCGGGCGGGATTCGGGGCTCGGTGGACGGCTTTTCGGGAGGAGCCGGGAGCTCCGTGCGTGACCCCGCAGGCTGGCTCGGCTCTGGCTCGCTACAGCAGCAAGACCCCAGGATATGGCAGGGTCCGGGCACTCTGTGGCTGGAGCCCTGTCTCTTGGGCCACACCGCGGAATCGCGTCTTGCTGCAGCTCTGGGGATCGCCTAGCCGCCGCTGGTATAGCCTCCCCCCGCATCAGAAGGTAAGCCCCAGAACCTGTCCTTCGCGGGACCCCGTTGTCCTTCACGGCAGACTTGTTGGCTTGGGATCCTTCCTTAGAGGCCTTGATGATCCTCCGTCTCCGCCCCCCTCCAGGTATACTCTGTCACTGTCCCTTCTCCATTACCCAGCTTTGCTTTAGCTCTTGAGCTTCCCTCTCCTGACCTATGCCATTGAAGAAGGAGCTGCAGGCTTCCTTCTGACCGGTTCCGTTCAAAGAGCGCCAAGCCTGGGGCGGTCTGTGGAATGTCTGCTGAGTACATGCTGTTAGACCCGCCCAGTACAGTGGAACGGGAAGTCTGTCCTTCTGGTTGAGAGCTTTTGGTGTTAGGAAATCCCTTTATAAGCCCATTGCCCAATGTGTGAAAGGACTCAGACTCAGCATTAAATTAGTCTGAATTGAACGAGGTGTTACACCAGTTTGCGAGTTAGGTAGCTCTTAAAAATGAGTATTTCTCCCTTTTCTCCTCTAGGTTCCATTGCCTTCACTGTCCCCTACAATGCAGGCAGGTACCATAGCCCGCTGGGAAAAGAAGGAAGGAGAAAAAATCAATGAGGGTGAACTAATTGCAGAGGTAAGTTGGAAATGAGTTAGAAGAGACTAGCTTAGACTAAACCGAGTGTTAACTTTCTGAGTAGGTAATTATCCCTTTTTCCTGGAAAATTCCCTGGACAGAGGAGCCTGCTGTCCGTGGGGTCACAAAGAGTCGGACACGACTGAAGCAACAGCATGCATGCATGCATTGGAGAAGGAAATGGTGACCCACTCCAGTATTCTTGCCTGGAGAATCCCAGGGATGGAGGAGCCTGGTGGGCTGCCATCTATGGGGTTGCAGAGAGTTGGACAGGACTGAAGCGACTTAGCATGCATGCATTAAGAAACTTAAATGTTTTTTACAGTTTGATATGAGAGATTGGTTAGCCAAGTTAGCAGCAGCTAACCAAACTGATTTTTAGCCTGGGTGTTTTTAATAGTAATTCTTTTAAACCTGTGATAGAGGCTTTATTTTCACTGTTGAACTGTATGATTTTTTTTTTATTGCGGTATGATTGATTTACGATGTTGTGTTAAATACTCTTGTCCATTATGGTTTATCACAGATACTGAATGTAGTTCCCTGTGCTATATAGTAGGACCATGTTGCTCTCCATTCAGTATGTAATAGTTTGCATCTGCAAACCCCCAAATCCTACTCTGTTCTTTCCCTGCCCCACCCCCCAATCACAAGTCTGTTCTCTGTGAGTTCATTTCTGTTTCATAGGTAAGTTCATTTGTGCCATTTTAGATTCCACATATTTTTCTTTCTTTTTCTGACTTACTTCACTTTGAACTGTATGATTTTAGACACAAGTTAATAAAACTTCATACTGGCAGCAGAAGCCTAAGCTCCTGCTTTTGTGTTAAAAGGTTGAAACCGATAAAGCTACTGTTGGATTTGAGAGTGTGGAGGAGTGTTACATGGCAAAGATCCTTGTTGCTGAAGGTACCAGAGATGTTCCAGTTGGAGCAATCATCTGTATCACAGTTGAAAAGTGAGTAGGATCAGGGGAATCTGTGAAAGTCAGGTGCTTAAGTGGAGTATTTTAACCCGCAACTGAGGAGTTAAAGGCTTCTAAGGCTGATACATGCGCTTTTTAACCCCTTTATACTTACACGTTCTTTCTCTTCCTTAGGCCTGAAGATGTTGAAGCCTTTAAAAATTACACACTGGATTCTTCAGCAGCACCTGCCCCACAAGCAGCCCCGGCACCAACCCCTGCCACCGCCGCTCCATCACCTGCACCTTCTGCTCAGGCTCCTGGTAGCTCATATCCTACTCACATGCAGGTGAGGCTCAGCCTCTGGGTGTCTGCTTTAGAAAATTTATTACTTACTCATTATTTTTCATAGATGAGTTGCATCCTGGAAACTAGCATTAAACCTGGCTAGTTTTTGTCATTTGAAAGTAAATAGAGATTTAAACATGAAAATTGACAACATTTATTCTTAGTGGTTATATCCAGATGTGTATACTTGGATAGTTCTTTTAACCTTTCTCAGCCTCAGTGTAGCAGGTAGGATAATGTTTGGTACTTTTCATTCAAGAATATCATGTCGGATTTTGAGGATTGTTTGTACTTACATCTGTACTTTGCTGTGCTATGTCGCTTCAGTCGTGTCCGATTCTGTGATCCTGTGGACTGTAGCCCACCAGGCTCCTCTGTCCATGGAATTCTCCAGGCAGGAGTACTGGAGTCGGTTGCCATGTCCTCCTCCAGGGGATCTTCCCAACCCAGGGATCGAACCTGTGTCTCTCTTATGTCTCCTGCATCGGCAGGTAGATTCTTTACCACTGAGCCACCAGGGAAGCCTCTTTCCTGAGCTTTCTGTTTGCACATTGTGGGACAGTGTTATCCATGCTTTAGAAAACGGTGATGGCTGTTATGTGAATTTCTCTGAGCAACAAAAGAAAAATACTATTGACTATAGTCTTTAAAAGTTAAGCAAGAATTTGTAACTGATCATTAGCTTTTTTTAGTATTTATTTATTTTTTAATGGAAGGATAATTGCTTTACAGAATTTTGTTATCAGCCAAATATCAACATGAATCAGCCATAGATCATTAGCTTTTAAGGAGTTGAATTTCATCAACTTTAACTTAATATGGTGGCTCCGTGGTAAAGAATTTGCCTGCCAATGCAGGAGACCTGGGTTTGATCTCTGGGTTGAGAAGATCCCCTGGAGTAGGAAATGGCAACCCACTCCAGTATTCTTGGTGGGAAAATCCCGTAGATAGAGGAGCTTGGTGGGCTACAGTTCGAGGGATTGCAAATACAGTGAGGCATGACTGAGTACAAGCCATGACATACTAAAAGATAGATATTGCTTGAACATTAATACCCAGGTTAGAATTGAAATTAAGCCAGTAACATTGCTGAGTGATTTATCACTTGAGCATTTTTAACATGCCATTTTAATAGCAAGATGTCAGGATGTGTAGAAAGAAGTCTTCCTGAAAATAATTATTTGGGAAAGGATCTCAGAATAAAAGTGACCTATGCATGTAAAAAGATAAAAAATTAATTGTCCAAAAATTTTGTGACTTTATGCAGGGCAAAAATGTTATGGGAGTTGGGGCATAAAAACTGTGTCAGAATTTTTTTCCTCAATCCTCAGTTTCTTCCTCTTCTGAGGTTATGGTTGGTTACTTTCTATATTCTTCCTCCTGCTAAAGACCTTTGGATCCTTTTGTTAATTTGTTATTATACAATACCTAAGAGGCAATGGCAACCCACTCTAGTACTCTTGCCTGGAAAATCCATGGATGGAGGAGCCTGGTAGGCCGCAGTCCATGAGGTCGTGAAGAGTCAGACACCACTGAGCGACTTCACTTTCACTTTTCACTTTCATGCATTGGAGAAGGAAATGGCAACCCACTCCAGTGTTCTTGCCTGGAGAATCCCAGCGATGACGGAGCCTGGTGGGCTGCCGTCTATGGGGTCACACAGAGTCGGACATGACTGAAGTGACTTAGCAGCAGCAGCATCAGCAGGCAGGTTCTTTACCGCTAGCACCACCTGGGAAACCCACTTATATATACTCCCTGTATAAACAGAGGTTTTTTTAGTAGGCGTGAAGTGCTGTCTATTGAATAAAAGCCCCCAGTTAGTGTTTTTCCTTGACATGTAGTGTTCTGTTTTCTCAGAGTAAGTGAAATAATCCAGTAGTATTTAGAAAAGACTAACAATAAAGAATAAGCTTCAAATAGACATATGTAATCTGGAGGAGGGCATGGTAATCTACTCCAGTATTCTTGCCTAGAGAATCCTCATGGACAGAGGAGCATGAAGGGCTACATTCCATGGGGTCTCAAAGAGTCAGACATGACTGAGCGATTCAGCACAGACATATATAATAACATTACAACAAAGCTGAAGGTGGTAAATATAGTCACTGTTGATTCTGTTAACTAAATCAGTTTCTACTGATAAGTTTATTAGATATTAGGATTACCCCATGTATATTTGTGTGTTTTGGATATTGGAAATGGATAAAAGCCAGCTGCGTTTTTTCCTAAAGAATTAAGACTAGAACTTTTCCTTCTCTTAGTTTTATTTGTAGAAATTTTTGTATAGGAGTAACTTTCTTCTTTGGGCATCATGTTCTATTCCCTGGTCTTTTATTAACATTCACTCCTGATGAAATTTTGCCTGGTGGTCAGTTCACACATTTATTTCATCCTGTTCAGCAAATTTTTTAAATTTTTAATTAAAAAAAAAGTTACAAAAATTTTTTTTGTCTGTGCTGGGTCTTCATTGCCAAGAGAAGGCTTTCTCTAATTTTGGTAAGCAGGGGCTACTCTCTTGTTATGGTGCTTGGACTTCTCATTGTGATGACTTCTCTTGTTGCAGAGCATGAAGTGTAGGTACAGGAGCTTCAGTAGTTGCAGCTCGAGGGCTCTAGGGCATGGGCTTAGTAATTGTGGCTCATGGGATTCATTGCCCCAAGGCATGTGGGATCTTCTCAGTCCAGGGATCAAAGCCGCGTCCTCTGAATTGGCAGGCGGATTCCTAACCACTGGACCACCAGAGAAGGTCGAGAGTTCTAAGTTTTGTTTTACTTTTTTCCCCACAGCTTCCTGAGACATCATCAATTAAAATGACTTTTCTCTCAGCATAATCCTTATGTTAAATAGATGCAGAAGACTTAAGAAGATAGCAAACAAAACCGTAACTGAGTGAGCATCCAAATTCAGTGAACATACAAGCCATATAAATAGGGAAGTAGTCTTTAATTTAGATTAGCCAATCTGTTGTTTTAGATTTTACTCAGGTGGAAGTGACTATTGTAAGAACAGGTTTTCGTTATTGTTTTGGGTTTTTTTTCAGCCATGCCATATGGCATTCAGGATCTTAGTTCCCCATACAGGGATTAACCTGTGCCCTGCTGCATTGGGAGCAGAGTCTAAACCACTGGGCCACCTGGGAAGTCCTGAACAGTTCTTGATATTAGTTTTTTATCTTGAAAAAGTACCTGGGAGGGACTTGGCTAGTGGTCCAGTGGTTAAGAATCTGCCTGCAGGGGTCACAGGTTCAATCCCTGGTCTGGGAAGATTCTCACATGCTGAAGAGCAACTAAACGCATGTGCCACAACTACTGAGCTTGTGCTCTCGAACCCAAAAGCTCCACCTACTGAGCCTGCGTGTCTTGAGCCCATGCTCTGCAACCAGAGAAACCTCTCCAATGGGAGGCCTGTGCACTGTAGCTGGAGAGTAGCACCTGCTCAGTGCAACTAGAGAAAGCCTATGTATAGCAATGAAGACCCAGAGCAACCAAAAATAAATAATTAAAAATTTAATAAAGTATCCAGGGAGTTTGGGAGAAATTCAGTCTCCTCTGAATGAAAAGGTGGATTTCAATAAAGCACACAGTAAAATTTAAGTGGAAAAGTCTGAGGTCATTCTATGAAGATGAAAAACCTCTAGCTTAATCTAAGTGTTAAGAAAGATGAGATGTTCTATGTTTAGATATTGTTGAGGAATTAATTTTAGCCGTCTAGAAAGAAATCTTTCCCCTCTGCCCGTGGTTTTTAACTTCGGAGGGTGGGTCAGAGTATCACTGGCACTATAAAAGCTTGAGATTTAAAGGATTTACCTGTAGGGACACTACTGAAGCTCGAGGCTTTTGCTGCTGTGGGAGCATCAGGCAGATGGGAATTTGGATTGTCATAGTCGCTGTCATTCCATAAAGCTGTTTGCTTGCCTGAGTGCCATTGTGTCAAAAGCATCCTAATATTGAGTAATAATAAAATATATGTTTGTTTCTACAGGTGCTTCTTCCTGCCCTCTCTCCCACCATGACCATGGGCACAGTTCAGAGATGGGAAAAAAAAGTGGGTGAGAAGCTAAATGAAGGAGATTTATTGGCAGAGATAGAGACTGACAAGGCCACTATAGGTGAGATTTCTTCAGCTCTTAATGGTTGAGACACTGAGTTTTCCGGTGAGGGAAGAGGATTGCCATCCTATCCTATAATGAGTGAGTGATAACATGAAAAATTTTAATTCTTGGGATTAATTTCCTGGAACAGAGTATTTTCATAACAAAAATATTGCATAGTTGGATCTGTCGGTTCCATACTGCACTATCATTGAATCAAGGATGTATCGCCTTGGAGATAATTTTTAGGCCAGAGTTTGCTTATTAGCCTTATGTTACTGAGAAACTGTATCCAAACTGACGTTCTTCACACTGGGCAAGGGGGAAAAAAGAGGAAATAGGGGAAAATAACATCAAAGGCAGGAAAATACTGAAGATATTCAGATGACTTTGAGGGAAAACTTGAAAATAGGGTTTAGATTGTTTTTGTATATGAGAATGACTGATGAAATGTATGTATTACCTGTTCAGATATTATATCACATTTCCTTTTATTGACTATCTGATTTATTTTTATGCTCAGGAAAAAATCCACCCTATAGACAATTAATATTTGCCATACTGCATCTGGATATCTGAAGATAAATATATATATATTTTTTCTCCAGTCCTCAAAGATGCAGTAGGAGCTTCTGGGCATCCTCTGCAGCGGGGTTTTTCAGATTTTGTTCTTTACACTCGCTGATTCCTTGATGGCGCCTTGGGGTAAAGGAGACTTAAGAGAGCAGGATTCTACTATTCCTTGCCCCCTCCCTCACTTCTGACTCTGTTTGATCTTTTAGTATATTGTGCTTCCCCTCATAAAATTTTATTAGAGGAAAAGGGTCTTTTTTGTTTGTTTCTTTGTGTTTTGGCTGCCCGGGTTTTTGTTGCAGCGCAGGCTCTCTCTAGTTGCAGGGCTCAGGCCTGTTTCAGAGTCTGGACTCTAGAGCTCACGGGCTCAGCAGTTGCAGTGGCAGGCTTAGTTGCTCTGTGGCATGTAGGATCTTAGTTCCCTGACTGGAGATCGAACCCATGTCCCCTGCTTTGGAAGGCAGATTGTTAACCACTGGACCACCAGGGAAGTCCCTATTCTCTTTGTTAAAAACATTGGTAAAAAGAAAGAAACAGAAAAGCCCTGGCAAAAATATATCTGCTTTGCATTTTAACTTGATTACCAGTGTTTCTGTAGAGAGTGGTATTCTAGAAACTGCTCACTAGAGAAGTATTAACCTTGGTCAAACTCTACACTCTGTAGTGGCCTTGGAGCCTTTTCTTTTGATATGTCTTGTACTGGATGTTAATTCTCAGCTGGGAAATAAAAGGATCCATCAGAAATATGTTCGTCAGGGAGAGGCACAGCCCACCAGAAAGCTAAGATCTGGAAGGCAAAAGATGTCCTCTACAGTGGCTCCTTTCAGTTTTACTTTTGGAATCCTGCGTATTTGAGTTCCTTGTGAAAAAAAAAAGCAGTAGCTGGGAATTCCCTGGTGGTCCATTGGTTAGGACTTCACGGTTTCCCTGCCAAGGGCCTGGGGTTCAGTCCCTGGTGGGGAAACTAAGATCCCACAAGCCACATGTTGCAGCCAAAAAAAGAAAAGCAGAGGCTGAGTAAAGTTGTCAACACCATTGAATCTCCATAATAATGCTATATTTCTTCATATTGAAATAGTTGGTGTAATACCAAGTATGACCTCTTCAGAAAAGTTCCAAAGATGCATCACTGTCAACTGTAGTAGCTCTTTTAGTTTAACAACCATGTGGTTCTGTTCTTTAGCAGTACAACTGATGCCATCTCGGGAGTCTTGTGGGTCTGCACAGAGCAGCCCTTGGAGATGTGTTAAAGAAAACATTTAGAACTAACCACTGTGTAACCTCTCGGGGTTTTATTTGACAAATATTTATTAGTATTTACTTTGTATTAGGTACTATTTCCAAGTGCTTGGAAAATATTAATTCACTTAACTTTTGTAACAGCCCTGTGAGGTAGGAACTCTTGTTCCCATTTGGTAGGTAAAGAGGCTGAGACACAGGTTAAATAGCTTGCGAAAGGTTATATAGCTACTTAGAAGAACCTTTTACTTAAAAACTGTGCTTTGAATTTGGTAGGCTAGTAGAGTCCTTTAAGTTCCATAATGGTTTTTTCTTTCTATTTAAGGTTTTGAAGTACAGGAAGAAGGTTACCTGGCAAAAATCCTGGTCCCTGAAGGCACACGAGATGTCCCTCTAGGAGCCCCGCTCTGTATCATTGTGGAAAAAGAGGCAGATATACCAGCATTTGCAGACTATCGGCCAGCTGAAGTAACTGATTTAAAACCACCAGCACCACCACCTATCCCATCTCCGGTAGGTATGCTTCTAGAATTGAGGGAACACTTACCTTATTCATCTCTAAATTAAGGAGTGATAGTCTAGGTTCCTTTCAGTGCTGAGAGTCTGTGATGAAGGAAGGAGATAGTTAACATTTATGGAGACCCACAGGCTGCATGGGACTGCACTGTTCACAGAATGGTCAATAGTTTGATTTTTGTAATTTTTCTTTTCCCTGCTTTCTTGAGTCTTGTTGAGAACAAAACTGAGGTGACTTGATCTTTTTATGCTTTAGGTGTAAATATACATATGGAAGGTAATGCTTCATCACCCATTTTCTGTAGAATTTGTAGTCTTTGTCAGTCCTCTTGGTATTCACATATTATAGTAGGTCAAGCTTATATTTGTAACACATGGGAATCTTGACATAAATGGCTTATTTTGCATAGAATTTAGTCTTTTGCTATATATTATATACGGGGGGGGGGGGGTTCCCTCGTAGCTCAGCCAATAAAGAATCTGCCTGCCGTGCAGGAGACCCGGGTTCGATTCCTGGCTCAGGAAGATCCCCTGGAGAAGGAAATGGCAACCCACTGCAGTATTCTTGCCTGGAGAATCCCATGGACAGAGGAACCTGGCAGGCTACGGTCCATGGGGTCGCAAGGGTTGAACATGACTTAGTGACTAAACCACCACCATATACTATATACCTATAACATGAACTCATATGAATTCCAGGCAGTAATAATACTATAAGGCTTCTGCAGGTATAGAATCATGTGAGTTTAGGTACACAGTTCTGTCAGAGAAAACTTTAATTTCTGACTTCCATACATTTATGGGGAACTGGCAAGTAGTAGTATTGGTTTATTTTTTAATGTGTTTTCAACATGGAACCTTCCAGAATAATTTATTATTTTGGAAGTAGGTTAAGTAAAAACCATGTAGGTGATAAAATGAGAATAAAGAAGGGACAAGAAAATAGAGACAAGATTAAAGTGAAGAAAGGCTATAAGGATGTTATATACTGGTCACCAGAATTAAATTCAGTGCCTCTCTGTATTAATCATGGAGTTAGAGAACTTGATTGTGTTCTATCTTTGTTAAAATAATGTTATTGTATTCATATTGCTCTATTATGTTGGTTAAGCAAGAAAAATGAGCATTTGACCTTTGGAAAAAAGGTGAAAGTTATATAATGAAAATAGGTTTGAGTTAATAAACTATAAGCTCTTAATCTTTCAGGCCAGTCTTTGCAGTGGTGAATTAACAATTTGTAACTTTTTTCAAAAGGCAGCCCCTGTTCCTCCAACGCCCCCACCTGTAGCCCCTCCATCTTCAGCCCCCCGGCCAGCCGCTCCAGCTGGACCAAAGGGAAGAGTGTTCGTTAGCCCACTTGCAAAGAAGTTGGCAGCAGAGAAAGGGATTGACCTTACACAAGTAAAAGGTACGTCTGTTTCTATCCAATGGAGTTGTACTAAAATTGAGTTTCCTCCTTAGGACCAGAGAGCACAACCACAACTCTTAATATATAGAGCTGTCTTACCTGGGGAAGTAGGGAGAAGGATGAGGGAGGGAACTGACAGAGTAGGAAAACTTCCTGTGCTTTGCTTGGTCTGTCTGAGGTCTACCTGTATAATTTAGATAGCTTTTTTCATTTTCTGTTAATGGGAACTGCTTAATTGTTTGTGAACGTATGATGTGTTCAGCAAAGTTGGGTTATAGTACTTGATTATGTAATCAGAAATCTGTATTAGTGCTAGGCTGAGTGAATATAGCAATACTCAAAACACAACATGAAGTTGGGATGATTTGAAATGACTTAAGATATGACTTAAAATTCATATAAAACTGAACTAACGCCTATTGAGGGCAAAGGAAAATGCCTTACTCATCTTTTCCTTCCCAAAGAGAACGTGTAGCTTAGTGATAAGAGTGTGGGCTCTTGAATGAGACCATCTAGGGTTTAATCCTGGCTTTATCACTTTCTATGTAATATGTCTGTTGATGAATTACTTTATCTGTTTTTCCATCTGTAAAACTGAGATAATAGTTTCCAATAAAATAAGTGAAGGGCTTAGAACAGTATCTAGAATATAGTAATACTTCATACATATTAATTTTGTTCACATTATTATTATTGGCTGGCATTTAAATGTTTTAAGCTAAAATTTAATGTAAGGTAATTAATATACTTTGGAAAGGGGTGGGAGAAATTACTGTTTGTGGAGCTTGGTTTGAGGGCTAGTACTGTGTGCTAGTCATTTAATTTCCAGACTTAATTTGCATAACACTGGAAGTAAGAATTTTATGGCCTCATATTTTTTGGATAGGAAAATAGACTCTTGAAAGATCTCTTGTTCTGTTAAGCAGTGAAGTTGCAATTCAGATCTAGATTTGCTTCATTTTAGAATATGCATGCTTCCCACTACCCTATACTTTCTCCTGTTTTGATGTTCTGCCATCTTTAATTACGCAAAATAATGGCTACTTCTGCAGTTTTCCAGCTATGAGCAATCGTTGTTGGTTATCACTGTCTGCGGCCTGTTGTTTTTATGGTTTGAAAGCAAGCCAGTTCCCAAAAATACAGGGACAGAAGTTATCACTGTTTTACCTTGGAGAATTCTTGTAAAAAAAACCCTTCTTTCCATCTTAATGTCATTTCACTAATATATTGCCATTCTTTATGTATGTATGATTAGAGATAGCAATTTAAGTTGGAAAACATTTTTAAGGGGAGGAAGGACTGGGTTAATAATTATATCTGAAGAATTTAAACAAGTAAATGAGGACCATTTGTTGGATATTGAGTGATACTGGCTGCCTTAGGAAATATTTATGTGGAAAAAATCTCAGTATTCTTACGCAGTTAGAGTTAAGTGATTCATTTATTTAAACAAATGTTCATTGAGTATTGTCTGTGCATCCAACACTTGTTCATGGGACAGACAATAAAGAAGTAAATGGACAAGGATTATAACATAGTAGTTAAGAGTATTGGCTTTAGAGTTGGAATGCTTAGATTTTAAACCCCAGCTCTGTCGAACACTAGGTGTGTTCCCTTTTCTGTCTCAGTTTCTTTATTTGTATGTAGAAATAATACTTTATAGCTTGTTGGGATTAAATATGTTAATAACAATACCTGTACATAGGAAGCAAATATAGGTAATTAGCTATGGTGATAATAATAGCCTATTAAATAATATGATTTGAATGCTAACAAATAAATAAACCAAGTGTTATGCTAGGGAGTAACAAACAGGGTACCTCTGTCATGGGTTTCCCAGGTGGCACAGTGGTAAAGAATTTGCCTGCCAGTATAGGAGACACAGATTCAATCCTTGGGTCAGGACGGTCCCCTGGAATAGGAAATGGCAGCCCACTCCAGGATTCTTGCCTGTACAATTTCATGGGCAGAGGATCCCAGCAGTCCATGGGGTCGCAAGGAGTCAGACACGACTGAGCAACTCAGCACAGCACACACATGCACGCATGACCACTTTTGGACAGGATGGTTGGGGAAGATCTTTTTGACAAGGTGAAATTTGATCTGACCTGAAAGATGAGGAGGAGGCAGCTATGAGCCAACCATGTGAAGAACTGCAAGAGAAGCATTCTGGGCAAAGACCAGCCTGAAGGGGAGAGAGCTCGGTGTGTTTGAGACAAAGAAAGGAAGCCAGTGTTAATGGAGCATAGTGAGCAGAGTGGTAGGAAATGAGGGCAGAAAGAAACTCAGGGGTAAGAACATAAAAGACTTTACAGGTTATGATAGAGTTTGAATTTTATTTCAAGTAGAGCAGGAAGCCATTGAAAGATAAAAATGAAGAAGTGGCATAAAATCATTTATATATTTAAAAGATTGTTTTGGCTGCTCTGTGCAAATGGATTAAATGAAAGCAAAAGTGTCTGTTAAGATGTTGCTGGAGTCGGTGGTGGTTTACACAAAGGTGATGAGAATAGAAATGGAAAGAAATGGACAGCCTCAACATACGTTTGTGGCAGAATCAATAGAACTTAGTGAGGGATTGGATATGAGGACTCAACAATAGTGACTTCAAAAGATACATGCAGTGACAGTCTGGATAGGGTGAAAAGTGAATGAAGAAGTGGAGATAGCATTGTGGGAACTTAGTCAAGAGCTTTAGCTGCAAAGGAAGGCATAGAAATAGAGATGTACCTTTTGGGAGGATATGGGCTTAAGAAAGGGCTTTAGGAAATGAGTGGTGGTAGAACAGGCCTAGTGTAGAGTTTCTCAGCTGTGACACTGCTGACATTTTTCACCAGGTAATTCTTTGTTTGTGGGCTTCTCTGGTGGCAAACCACTTCAGTATTCTTACTTTGAGAACCCCATGAATAGTATGAAAAGGCAAAAAGATAGGACCCTGAAAGATGAACTCCCTGGGTCGGTAGGTGCCCAGTATGCTACTGGAGAGCAGTGGAGAAGTAACTCCAGAAAGAATGAAGGGATGGAGCCAAAGCAAAAACAATGCCCAGTTGGGGATATGACAGGTGATGGAAGTAAAGTCTGATGCGGTAAAAAGCAATATTGTATAGAAACCTGGAATATTAGGTCTGTGAATCAAGGCAAATTGGAAGTGGTCAAACAGGAGATGGCAAGAGTGAACATTGACATTTTAGGAATCACCAAACTAAAATGGACTGGAATGGATGAATTTAACTCAGATGACCATTATATCTACTACTGTGGGCAAGAATCCCTTAGAAGAGACGGAGTAGCCATCACAGTCAACAGAAGAGCCCAAAATGCAGTACTTGGATGCAGTCTCAAAAATGGCAGAATGATCTCCGTTCGTTTCCAAGGCAAACCATTCAATATCACAGTATCCAGGTCTAGGCCCCTACCAATAATGCTGAAGAAGCTGTAGTTGAACGGTTCTGTGAAGACCTACAAGACCTTCTAGAGCTAACATCTAAAAAGATGTCCTCTTCTTTATAGGGAACTGGAATGCAAAAGTAGGAAGTCAAGAAATACCTGGAGTAATGGGCAAATTTGGCCTTGGAGTACAGAATGAAGCAGGCCAAAGGCTAATAGAGTTTTGCCAAGAGAACGCACTGGTCATAGCAAACACCCTCTTCCAACAACACGAGAGAAGACTCTACAAATGGATACCACCAGATGGTCAATACTGAAATAAGATTGATTATATTCTTTGCAGCCAAAGATGGAGAAGCTCTATACAGTCAGCAAAAACAAGACCAGGAGCTGACTGCGGCCCAGATCATAACTCCTTATTGCCAAATTCAGACTGAAATTGAAAGTAGGGGAAACCACTAGACCATTCAGGTATGACCTAAATCAAATCCCTTACACCTATACATGGAAGTGACAAATAGGTTCAAGGGATTAAATCTGATGGTGCCTGAAGAACTATGGATGGAGGTTTGTGACATTGTACAGGAGGCAGTGATCAAGACCATCCCCAAGAAAAAGAAATGCAAAAAGGCAAAATGGTTGTCTGAGGATACCTTACAAACAGCTATGAAAAGAAGACAAGTAAAAGGCAAAGAAGAAAAGGAAAGATAATACCCATCTGAATGCAAAGTTCCAAAGAATAGCAAGGAGAGATAAGAAAGCCTTCTTCAGTGATTGGTGCAGAGAAATAGAGGAAAACAATATAATGAGAAAGACTCGAGATCTCTTCAAGAAAATTAGAGATACCAAGGGAACTTTTTATGCAAAGATGGTCACAATAGAGGACAGAAATGGTAGGGACCTAACAGAAGCAGAAGATATTGAGAAGAGGTGGCAAGAATATACAGAGCCATACAGAAAAGATCTTCATGACCCATAATCATGATCTTCATGATCTTGATAACCACGATGGTGTGATCACTCCCCTACAGCCAGACATCCTGGAATGCGAAGTGAAGTGGGCCTTAGGAAGCATCACTATGGACAAAGCTAGAGGAGGTAATGGAATTCCAGTTGAGCTATTTCAAATCCTAAAAGATGATTCTGTGAATGTGCTGTGCTCAATATGCCAGCAAATTTGGAAAACTCAGCAGTGGCCACAGGACTGGAAAAGGTCATTTTCATTCCAATCCCAAAGAAAGGCAATGCCAAAGAATGCTCAAACTACCGCACAATTGCACTCATCTCACAGACTCATAAAGTAATGCTCAAAATTCTCCAAGCCAGGCTTCATCAGTATATGAACCAGGAACTTCCAGACGTTCAAGCTGGATTTAGAAAAGGGAGAATAACCAGAGATCAAATTGCCAACATCCGTCGGATCATTGAAAAAGCAAGAGCATTCCAGAAAAACATCCATTTCTGCTTTATTGACTATGCCAAACCCTTTGACTGTGGATAACAACAAACTGTGGAAAATTCTGAAAGAGATGGGAATACTAGACCACCTGACCTGCCTCCTGAGAAATCTGTATGCAGGTGAAGAAGCAGCCTCCTGAGAAATCTGTATGCAGGTGAGGAAGCAACAGTTACAACCGGACATAGAACAACAGACTGGTTGCAAATTGGGAAAGGAGTACGTCAAGGCTGTATATTTTCACCCTGCTTATTTAATTTATATGCAGAGTACCTCATGTGAAATGCTGGACTGGATGAAGCACAAGCTGGAATCAAGATTGCTGGAAGAAATGTCAATAACCTCAGATGTGCAAATGACACCACCCTTATGGCAGAAAGCGAAGAAGAACTAAAGAGCCTCATGATGAAAGTGAAAGAGGAGAGTGAAAAGTTGGCTTAAAATTCAACATTCAGAAAAGTAAGATCATGGCATCTGGTCCCATCTCTTCATAGATGGGGAAACAGTGGAAACAGTGACAGATTATTTTTTGGGGCTCCAAAATCACTGTAGGTGTTGACTGCAGCCATGAAATTAAAAGACACTTGCTTCTTGGAAGAAAAGTTATGACCAACCTAGACAGCATATTAAAAAGCAGAGACATTATTTTGCCAAGAGAGGTCGTCTAATCAAAGCTATGGTTTCCCCAGTAGTCACGTATGGATGTGCAGGTTGCCCTACAGAGAAAACTGAGCACTGAAGAATTGATGCTTTTGAACTGTGGTGTTGGAGAAGACTCTTGAGAGTCCCTTGGACTGCAAGGAGATCCAGCCAGTCCTTCCTAAAGGAGATGAGTCGTGAGTATTCATTGGAAGGACTGATGCTGAAGCTGAAGTTCCAATACTTTGGCCACCTATTGCGAAGAGCCGACTCATTGGAAAGACCCTGATGCTGGGAAAGATTGAAGGCAGGAGGAGAAGGGGACAACAGAGGATGAGATGGTTGGATGGCATCACCGACTCAGTGGACGTGAATTTGGGTAAACTCTGGGAATTGGTGATGGACAGGGAGGCCTGTGGTGTTGCGGTCCATGGGTTCGCAAAGAGTTGGACATGACTGAATAACTGAACAGAACTGGTGACTTGGTGGTAAAGTATCCACCTGCCAATGCAGGAGACATGGTTGCAGTCCCTGGGTTGGGAAGATCCCCTGGAGAAGGAAATGACAATTCACTCTAGTATTCTTGCCTGGGAAATCCTATGGACAGAAGAGCCTGGCGTGCTGCAGTCCATGGGGTGGCAAAAGGGTTAGACATGACTTAGTGAGTAAATAACAGTTCTACTTGGCAGAGTGAGGGTGGGGTTCCTCTGCATTGTAGCATGTTTAGCAGCATCCTTGGCTCTTACTCGCTACACGGTAGTAGCATCCCCCACTTGTAACAACCAAAAAACATCTCAAACATTGCCGGATGCCCCCCTGGCAAAACTGCAAAATTGCCTTGTTGAGAAACAGTTATCTAATAGAAAGGGATAAATTGATGATGCAGAATAATTTGGCAAGGAACAAAGTTCTTAGATGTAAAAGGGGATGAGATTGCTCTTGGGTAGGTATTGGGACAGTTTGTTTTTATAGGAGGGAAGAGAATATGGGGTGGTTTTATAGGTTTGGTGGCAGCAGATGAGGGTAGAACCTCTCTGGTTGCTGCTATTTGTTAAGTAAAATATAAAGTGAGCGAGGAGTTCCCTGGTGGTTTATTGGTTAGGACTTGGTGCTTTGACTACCGTGGCCCGGGTTCAATCCCTGGTTGGGGTACAGAGATCCTGCAAGCTGCTCAGCATGGCCAAAAACATATAAAGTGAGGGGACCTGTGGTAGAATTAGTGTGGGAAGGTCTGAGGTTAACGAGTGTGGAATACTGTTCTCTGAGATTGTGAAAGTGACTTCAGGAGAAACAGTTTATCTTCTGGGTAGTTTTGTGAGTCTATTTTAGATTTATGTCTCTGATTTATAGTACGGTCAGTCAACTAGGTGTGTACTTGTTTCTCCCAGCAATATTAAACAACTGTGGTGCTGGCACTGAGAAGGCATGTGTTACAGAGCTTGCCCGGACAGTGATGGTAACAATGATCCGTGGAGTGTAGCCTGGGTAGGGAGGAAGTGAGGACAGGAGGCTCACAACAGATGATGAGAGTGGAGGAGTCAGTCTTGATGAAGTGGAAGAAATTTTGCAGTGGGTGGAAGGAATGGTTTAAAATAAGTGAGCTGAGAGGATCAGCAGTTAGTGTTTTCTGACACCCAACTCTAACATGAAATGTAATGTTTTTTTCCCAGACCATCAGTCAGTTCTGTGACACCACCCAGGTAACCAACAGTTCAATCCTATTCTGACACTAACTCTCCAGAGTTAGCATCAGACTCCACAGGTTTAAGGGTCCAGTCCCACAAGTCTGCCCTCATTTCAGGGGGCAGTTGCGAGTCCTGGGGACCACCCATGTTTCTTTTCCATGGGCTATAAATCAGAAGTTCCTAAGACCCTCCCTCCTCAGGTTTGATAATCATTAGAATGATTCACAGAACTCAGCAAAGCACTTTACTGTTGCCTATTTATTGTAAAAGATACGACTCAGGAACAGTCAAATGGAAGAGATGCATAAGAGAGTATGGGTGCCCTTGTGGGAGCACCATTCCTTGGCACATTAATATGTTCACCAACCCAGAAACCCTCCAGGTCTGGTTCAGGAGTTTTTATAGGGGCGTGGTTGCCCCTTTACAGGCATGTGTCTCGTAACACATGCAATTGTACCATTGTATGTGTGTGCTCAGTTGCTCAGTCATGGCCAACTCTTGAACCCACCAGGCTCCTCTGTCCATGAAATTTTCCAGGCAAGAATACTGGAATGGGTTCCCATTTCCTTCTCCAGGGGATCTTCCTGACCTAGGGATCAAACCTACATCTCTTGCATCTCCCGCCTTAGCAGGCAGATTCTTTACCACTGTGCCACCTGGAAAGCTGAATTGTATCACTGGCCATTGGTTATTGTATCAATCTCCAATCCTCACCCCTACCCCCTTCCCAAGGGACAGGTTGCTTGCTAAATTTGACCAAAATGTGATCATTTGGGGAGAAGCTGTTTTGAAAGCCTAAACCCTGATGTTCAGAGTTTGATTGTCTCAGAGCTACCCACATTATGGTTTATAGTTCTTTGATGCAGAGCATTCTCACGTCACTGTCCCATTTTATCTTCATGACATACCCATGAGCAGGGGCGGGTATGATAATCTATCCTACAGATGAGACTAAAGAGCAGATGAGATTACGTGGCTGTAGGCCTGTGTCTAGTTTATATTTGACAGCAGCCCTACACTCCTAGTCTAGTGTTCTTCCTTTTTTACTATACTGCCTCATGATGACCTGTTACGCCTTCCTAGGGAGATTGGCAAAATAATTTCAAAGATTTCTACCAACTCCTAATAGGGAGTTCTTATGGGTGGCTGAAGATAAGCATAAGACAGGTCCTGCAGTTTCCTCGTCTTGAGGAACTACAGGGTTCGAGATTAGCCGTGGTTGCAAAGGAAGGCTGTGGTTTTTGTCCTTTATAATGAGGGGGATCTCATAGTACTGCTGCCTCTGTTCTAAGCTCCTGGTAATACACAGTCTTAGCCAGCCAGTTTCCATAATGAAGGAGAGGACTTGGGACGAACTGCACACAAGAATCCTTTTAAAAGTCATTCTTTGGAGGAAGAGGAATCAATTTGACCAAATTTTTTTTAGAAGTGTACAAGGGTAAAGGGTATTTTCATACTGAATCTCCTTAGAATTAAATTCAGGGTTATCTACTTAAGTGTAATGTTAAACCTAAGAGGCCATGAATGGGAGGAGGAAACAAACTGAATGAAAGTAAAACTAAGCCTTGTTGAGGGAACTTTGAAGATCTTTCTTCATGTGTAACATGATGGCTATTTCCTTCATAATCTCGTAACACAAGCCAGTATAGAACCTTGGCTGCTATGAGAAGGTTGTGAATGATGGAGACCACATATGGATTGAATGATTCTAACAGATGAGATCATTGCATTTGAAAGTTATTCATGCTATTTCATGGTAAAAAAAAAAGTTACCTGATTTGTCCAAAATAATTGTTATCATGTCTGTAGAAAGATAATTCTTTAACATCAAATGAATGTGGAACCGAAATGAGATCTTTTCAGAGTTAAGAAAGGGTGTTTTGGAGCTAACCAAGAGGAGGTGACCGAAGCTGGTATTTTTTAGAGAAATGTTTAAGGGGCATGGTTGAGGCAGTTGCCCCTTCAGAGGGTCGGTGGTAGAGAACCTCTAGGAGCTTGTGCTTCTGGATCATAGTGCTGATTTCCTTGAGGAATCCGTGGTTCACTCTCACAGATGTGGTATTTCTGTGTCTCCTCCAGGGACAGGACCAGATGGCAGAATCATCAAGAAGGACATTGACTCCTTTGTGCCTACTAAAGCTGCTCCTGTGAGTTCTATTTGGCTTTTAAATTCTGGTTGCAGTTTTCTCTGCAGAGTGCTTTGTCCAGCCTGTTAGACCGTTGCATACAGTGAGTGAAATAGCTTAATTGGTGCTGTGTTTTCTTTGTCTGATTTTACTGGCTGACAATATATAAGTATGAATGTGTTGTTATTCATATACAAAAGCAAAGATGCTACGGTAATGGTTTAGGTGCTAAGTCATGTCCAACTCTTGCAATCCCATGGACTGTAGCCTGCCAGGCTCCTCTGTCCATGGGATTCTCCAGGCTAGGATGCTGGAGTGGGTTGCCATTTCCTTCTCCAGAGGATCTTCCCAACCCAGGAATTTAACCCTGGTCTCCTTCATTGCAGGCAGATTCTTCACCAACTGAGCTATGAGGGACGCCCCAAAGATGCTATAGTACATTGAAATCCTTCAAAGTTGTTTTTGTTTTTTGAGTAGAGATACTAAAATTTTCCTAACATATTATCTATTTTTAAGAGCATGCTTGACTTGGATTTGAGTTTTATTTGGTTAATTAGTCCACAGAGGGATTAAATCCACATAGTCAACTCTGATCAGCAAAGGTGCTAAGATAATCAGCTATAAGTAAGGATAATGATTTAGTTATTTAGATGTTTGCTTTAAAATGAAAGATTTGTCGCTATTTTTTATTGACACTATTCAGGAGAATACAGTACCTTCTTTGTATTTATCTCAGTCTTTTCAATTTAAGAATGCTTTGATTGTTTTTCTTGAGGAAAATATTGCAAAAAAAAATTGTTTTGATAGAAACTAGTCACAGAAAAATGACACTTAAAATATGATTACCCAATTCCAAGTATGAAAATTAAAAACAACTTTTAAACAAGCACAGTCCAGATCTGAGTCCCTTTTGCTCCCTTGGGATAGAAATAGTTATTTTTCTATAAGCCCTTTAATTTTTACTTTGCCATCTGTAAAAGGATCACTAACAGTAGTTCACAGTTGCTGACGCTAAGACTAAGCCACAGTTACTAAGAACCTTTTTACCTCTCTCTAGACTCCAGCAGCCGCTGTGCCTCCCCCGAGTCCAGGAGTGGCTCCAGTTCCTACAGGTGTCTTCACAGATATCCCAATCAGCAACATTCGCCGAGTAAGAGTATTACCGTAACTCCAGACCTCAAGCTGTTGGGGGCATTTTTACTCTGATTGTTCAGTTGCATTCATAGTTTAAAACACTAAGAAGAGACTTTTTAAAAATTGTGGATCTTTGATGATTCGTTTAGTAAATGTTTGGTTTGGCCAGTTGAATTCTCAGAATACACAAACACTGTGTTCTGATTAAATACTATTACAAGGGGCTAACTTGTGCTACAGTCCTGCATCTTTCAGTTCTAATAATACATCAGGTAAGCATCGCCAGGGAGCAGGATAAAGGGGCAAACAGAGCCCTGAATAGATAACATCTCATCTCAACTCAAGAAAATTGATTTTTTAATCTCTTTATTTCAGGTCATTGCACAGCGGTTAATGCAATCTAAGCAAACCATACCTCATTATTACCTTTCTATTGATGTAAATATGGGAGAAGTTTTGTTGGTACGGAAAGAACTTAATAAGGTAAAAGGTCTGGAAATTCCACCTCCATAAATTCTAAAAATCTTGTTTTCCTTCACTGAATATTTACATTTTTGTCGCTGTATTGTATTTTGTTATAAATGCCAGTTGATGACAGAAAGTGGATGTTATCTTAATTTTAACTTGCAGAAAATACCCTGGAGAATTTTAATTTTCTCACCCTTGATTAAAGCTTATTGTTAAAGTCAACTTTGCCATGGATCCATTTTAGCCTCACATAGTCACTATGATTCTTTGAGACTGCTTGGGTCTCTTCGGGTAGGTAAGAAACAGTGTGTTTGCTTTGTCTTCATACCTCCTTAGGGCTTAGTTATTTTGTAACTTACAGATGCAGCAGCGCTTAGCAGGAAATTTAACAGTTGTAATGGTCTACATTAGAGAAGATGAAAAAGAAACAACTTTTGGTTTCTTTTCATCCTTTTTACCTGAGGACATTTGGATATCCATCCCCTCCCACCTTCTCAAGATTATATAGTTTCAGTCTTCGAGAAGAGAATTTAAGAAACTATAATGGTTTCTTTCCTTTGCAGATGTTAGAAGGAAAAAGCAAAATTTCTGTCAATGACTTCATTATAAAAGCTTCAGCTTTGGCATGTTTAAAAGTTCCTGAAGCAAATTCTTCTTGGCTGGACACAGTTATAAGACAGTAAGTATAACCCTTTTAGGGAAGGTGTGTTCTATATCTGTCTGCTGCTGCTGCTGCTGCTGCTGCTAAGCCACTTCAGTCGTGTCCGACTCTGTGTGACCCCATAGATGGCAGCCCACCAGGCTCCCCCGTCCCTGGGATTCTCCAGGCAAGAACACTGGAGTGGGTTGCCATTTCCTTCTCCAACGCATGAAAGTGAAAAGTGAAAGTGAAGTCGCTCAGTCGTGTCTGACCCTCAGCGACCCCATGGACTGCAGCCCACCAGGCTCCTCCTTCCATGGGATTTTCCAGGCAAGAGTACTGGAGTGGGGTGCCATTGCCTTCTCTGCTATATCTCTCTCTCTATATATATATACACATCAGCAGGTGTTTTTGTGTGTTGTCTAATGTATAAGTAGGAGTGTAGGGAGTAAGAAGAAGCAGAATACAGAGTGGGAGATGACTTCCATGGGCCAAACAACTTGAAAACAACATAAAACTGTTTCTGAGACCGTGCTAAATTTAATCAGTAAAGACTACAGATGCTTAAGAGTTCCGGGAAGGGAGATGAGTGTACAGATATGTATAATTAAGTTGATAATGACTCTCAAGGCAGGATTGAAATGGTTTTGTTCACCAATTAGTTCTGCTAAAACTTTAGTGGTGGCAAAATTGAAAACAAAACCAAAAAAGCAGTATTTGTTAATATTACGGTATCATGAGACTGGCATGGTGCTTAGTGTCTTTCGCATGTTGTCCCATTTAATTCTTAGGACCACCTTATGAGGTAGGTGCTTTTACTCCTCTATTTTCCAGATGAAGAAACTGAGGCTCAGTAAGTTGAGTTACTCCTTGAGTTCATATGTTAGTAAGCAGCAGAACTGGGATTGGAACCAGGATTCTGACTCAGTCTAGTCTTTTATACTATGTAGATGGTTTTATATTATTAACTTAATTTTTATTAGGATAATAGTATATACTTTATAATATTAATTCGTGGCTTATGGTCACCTGCTCAGCCTTTATCTGAGGTCCACTCCCAAGAGGGAAACATAGCCTTTAAATTATTATTTCTTTTGGTATTTACCTTTATATTTCTTCGGGCTTCCCTGGTGGCTCAGATGGTAAAGAGTCTGCCTGCAATGCAGGAGACCCAGGTTTGATCCCTGAGTCGGGACGATCCTCTGGAGAAGGAAATGGCAACTCACTCCAGTATTCTTGCCTAGAGAATTCCATGGACAGAGGAGCCTGGTGGGCTATAGTCCCTGGGGTTACAAAGAGTCAGAAATGACTGAGTGACTAATCTCACTTTTCATATCTCTCTCTCTTTTTTTTTTTTGATGTGTTCACTTACTTTAATAATACTGCATTTACCATATTATCACCATGGAAGGTGAATTCAGGTTAGACAAGAGAATTTCATCAGTACAGCACAGCAGAGTTTGTGGTATACCAAAGTTTGCATACTGTCTGACCAAACCAGCTTGCTCATAAATCACTTCCATTATAGGCAATTTATTTAATTTATGATTCTTTCAGAGAAAATGAACATACTGCACACATTTTAAAAGTGTTTTTCATTTACCTTTGCATTAGCACTTAAAATGCACATTTCTGTTTTAAAATAACATTTAAATTATTCTAATATAACAGCAGCAAAATATAATTTTGCAATTACAAAAGAGCTAAAAGGGATCTACAATTAAGTTATTCTCATGTTTACAACTACGATTCTAAAATAAGTTATACTTCAAAGTGGCTGTTACCAGCTTCTTTAGGTTTGGTTTAAAAACACACATAGACTTTCAGGGAGGTTTATAATGTTGTATTCCATGCAGTGTTCTGAAAGGGTTCCTCAAGTGCCTCCCAGCCCTTAAAACAGTACTTAGTCCACAAGGCAGTCAGAGAGTTAAATTAAGTTGGGTAAACAGGATTCCTACATTACATCAAAAGCATATGATTATTCTGCAGCCACTCGGAGCATTTTCAGGATTGGCATGTTGTCTTCTTTAAAACTAATTTCATCAGAAGGGTTTAGGAAGGTGGACAGGTAACACTAGCAAATATATTTAAAAATGACATGTTTCTTTTGTGCTAATCTGACTCCCCTGAGTGACCTAGCTAGTGAACTAGTCACCAGTAACTTGGTCACCAGGCAAATCAAGCCTGCAAGAAAGGAAGCCAGTATTCAAATTACCATGTTCTTGTCTGACCCAAACAATATATTTTCAACAGAAACATATAACCTCAATATGAGATGTCTAACTAAAGCAAGCACCAAGACCAAGATGGCATCTCCTCTTCTAAGGTTGAGGTTTTGCCCAGAATTCTTGATACAGGGAATTGTCCAGATCAAGAGTCATTGCTCCCCCAACAAAGCCTTGGACCGCCACACGCATGTGGGTCAGGTGAACAGACATTTTAGTATTTCTCCTGCTCTTCCATTTATGTAATCCATATGCAATGATTGCTGCAGAACGTGCCGTTCCAATGGGAACACATGGTGCCTCTCTAGGTTTTCAGATGAGTTTAGATCCCTGATCTTCATCATATGAAGAAAGAGAAGCGTGTCGCTTAACATGGTGGTTGAATAATCTTTAGACAACTACAGGATGTTTCAGGTTCCTACTGGCTTCTGACCTGGCTCCCGCATCTGCCGTCTACCTTCATATTTCTAAATAACATTTTTCTGTTGCCTTTTGTCAGTTTTTCATTTCATTTATTGTATCACCTTTCTGTTAAAGAAGGTTAAAATTTAGCTTTTTTGTACCCTCTCTACAAACACATACACAACCCATCATCCGACTAGATTGATTATAGTATAGATTTTTAAATTGCTTATCATCATTTCTTTCTGAAGTTTCTTTCAGGAAAAAAAAAAGTTTCAGTTTCTATCTGAAACTCCCCAGGAAAACCAAACATATTTCCCAAGACTGAAAAATGGTTTATTGATTCTGATTTTTGTCTTGGTCACCCTGCTATTAGAGAACATCTGAGGGTCATATTATTCTTTAGAGACTATATTAGTTTTCTAGGGCTGCCAGTACAAATTACCACAAAATTTGTGGCTTAACAAAAATTTACTCGCTCCTAGTTCTGAAGGTTAGACGTGTGAAATTAAGGTATCAGCAGGACCATGCTCCCTGCACAGGGTCTTGGGTGAACTCTTGCTTGCTCTCTCCAGCTCCGGCAGCTTCGGGCATTCCTTGGCTTGGGGCTGCGTAGCTCCAGCTTCACGTGGCCTTCATGTGTCCATGTCTTCCCTTCTGTCTCTTACAAGGACAATTGGCATTGGATTTAGGGCCCACCCAGATAACCCAGGGTGAACTCATCTCAAGGCCGTGATTATTTCAGTGAAGACCTTTTTACTAAATATGGTCACATTAATGGACTCTAGGATTAAGACATAGACATAACTTTGAGAGCATGGTTTATGAACATTTGAGGACAATTCTTTATACTGACATATGTCTTCATTTCTTTTGGGTAGACTCCTTGGAGTGGAATTGCTGGATTGCAGGGTAAATTTATGTTTAACCTTTTAAGAATATCTGAAGGAAACACTACTTAGATGAAAGGATGGTGGTTGTAGCTCAAGTTCTATGAATTATTAATTAATCCTTACCAAATGCCCTTCATTTATTTGTTCATGCAGCTATGTAACAAATGTTTATTGAACATACAGTGTTAACTGGATTTTGTCGTTGTTCAGTCGCTTAGTCATGTCTGACTCTTTGCAATCCCATGGACTGCAGCACACCAGGCTTCCCTGTCCTTCACCATCTCCCTGAGTTTGCCCAAACTCATGTCCTTTGAGTCAGTGATGCCATCCAACCACCTCATCCTCTGTCACCCTCTTCAGCCCTCAGTCTTTCCCAGCATCAGGGTCTTTTTCAGTGAGTTGGTTCTTCGCATCAAGGATTGGAGTTTCAGCATCAGCCCTTCCAATGAATATTGAGGATTGATTTCCTTTACGATTGACTGGTTTAGTGATGAACAAGATAGGAAACACCATCCCTATTCTATTAGGAATGTTTTTAAACATTACTGTAGTAACAGGATAATTTAATTAAGAAAGCAGTGCTGCTCTGTGACACCTTGGGCAGAGCCCAGCTGTGAGCTGCCGAGTGTCACTGTATTATTAGAGCAGGTCCCTATGTTTGTAACTGGCAAAAGCCTGCTGCCTCGGGCCAGCTTGGGCACACTGCGGGGTTTGGTACCCATAATCTCCAAAGAGCTGGAGTTCTTTTTTCATGTGAAGTTTTAACTTTTTTAAGTTGAAGGATAGTTGATTTATAATATTAAATTAGTTTGGATTATGACATAGTGATTCAGTGTTTTTATGGATTGCACTCCCTTATAAGTTATTACAAGATAATGGCTATAATTCGCTGTGCTCTGTATTTGTTGCTTATCTATTTTATACGTGGTAGTCTGTATCTGTTAATCACATATGCCCAATTCGTCACTCTGCCCTTTCCTCTCTCCTTTGGTAACCACTAGCTTGTTTTCTCTGTGAGTTTGTTTCTGTTTTGCAAGTATATCCATTTGTATTATTTTTTACAGTCCATATATTAGATATACAGTATTTGTCTTTCTCTGATTTATTTCCTGAAGCATAATATTCCCTAGGTCTATCCATGTGGCTGCAGATGGTAGAATGTCATTCTTTTTTTATGGCTGAGTAATATTCCTATGCGTGTATATATGTGTGTGTGTGAGTGATTGAGATGTCCGTTGTCTGTTGATGGGCACCTGGACTTGGGTTGCTTCCCTGTCTTTAATTGGTATGTTCATTTTTCTGGATATATATACCCAGGAGTGGAATTTCTGGATCATATAATAGTTCTATTTTACTTTTTTAAGGAACCTCCATACTCTCTTCCTATAGTGGTTGCACTCTATAGTGGTTACATCAGTTTATTGATGCATTCTCACCAACAATTTATAATTTATGGTTTCTCACCCTTTTCATCCTTGCCAACGTTTGTTAACTTTTTTCTTAATTGCAGAACACTTTAGCAGGGGCCCTTACACAGACAACCCCTAAGGAGATCCTGATACAGTTCAGGAGTTTGGGAACTTGGTTGGGGGGGAAATATAATTCTTTTTTGCTAATCTTTATTGTAATATTTGGGCTTCCCTGATAGCTCTGTTCGTAAAGAACGTGCCTGCACTGCAGGAGATCCCAGTTCGATTCCTCAGTCAGGAAGATGTGCTGGAGAAGGGATAGGCTACCCATGCCAGTATTCTTGGGGTTCCCTTGTAGCTCAGCTGGTAAAGAATCCACCTGCATTGTGGGAGACCTGGGTTTGATCCCTGGGTTTGAAAGATCCCCTGGAGAAGGGAAAGGCTACCCACTCTAGTATTCTGGCCTAGAGAATTCCATGGACTGTATAGTTGATGGGGTCACAAAGAGCTGGACATGACTAAATGACTTTCACTTTCAGTGTGAAATTTAGCATTTTCTCCTATTATAGAGAACAAATCAAAGAGGTGTTTTAATACTTGTGCTGATAACCAAATAAAATCGAGTTGTTTTTATATGCATTGTAGTTGTTATGGATGTCTTAAAATATATCACTACTTCAAAAGCATAGCCATAATTAGATCTGCTGCAAGACTTTTGAAGCACATATATCACAGTTTTGTTTTTTGAATAGTTCAGTAACTGAATTTCAGTATATTTTGTTTGGGGGGGGAGGTTTTTTTTTTTATTTAAGTATTTTGTTTCCTGTGTTTAAAAATTCTGAGAAGGGACCCAAATGCAGCGGTGTCTGTAGCATAGAAAAGATGAGGAATCCTGCTTTTATGTTCTGAGGCAGCACTAGCTCCCTACCAGGGGAGCACTCCTATTTCTCCCCCGTGCAGTTCTTTTCCTTCAGTCTTCCTTTCATCTGCTCAAGCTCTGCTTGCAGACGAAGCTCCAGCCAGTCCTCTTCATCTCGTAAACCTAAGGAGTTCTTTTCAGTTCTCACTGGATGCTCAACGTTTTTTCCCCAATTACGTTCATGATGTTGGTCAGTGCCGATAAGGGGTAGTTCGTGAGTACATGTGAAGCCAACCGGTGGACACATTGCTCATTCATTTTTAAAATGTGCAAGTCTAAAAAAATAAAAGTGCAGGTATAAGAGAGGGCATATAGCAAAATTGAAAAACCAGGCAAGATCTCTCTGGCTAAAAAGTAACACAGACTGAATACCGCTATTCTTGCTTAACCTGACAGACTCTTAACAGTTGATGATTATTGAGTTTTACTTTTCTTTTTTTCTTTTTAAATAGAAATCATGTTGTTGATATCAGTGTTGCAGTTAGTACTCCTGCAGGACTCATCACACCTATTGTATTTAATGCACATATAAAAGGACTGGAAACCATTGCTAATGATGTTGTTTCTTTAGCAACCAAAGCACGAGAGGGTAAACTACAACCACATGAGTTCCAGGTAAGATATTATGTATTTACTTTATGGATGTCACTGTGCTATTTTAGTGAATTGTATTGTTTTTAAAGTTGGCCTTATGCTTTTATTGCATTTTCCGCTTTTTGATTCTGCCTTGTGTTCTCACTGACAGAAGGTCTTGAAAATAAAGAAAAACTGAGTAACCTATCAAAAGCTGAAAAAAAAATTTTTCAAGTAGTGTGCAAAAGCCACACAACTGACTTGTGTTCATGTTGCTATGGTTGTGTGTTTTCAGCAAAGTGTACCCCATTCAGTCTTTTATTTCTTTTTTTTCCCTTTCACCTTTATGTGTAATTAGTAAATAGGAATTGTATATATTTAAGGCATACAACTTGATGTTTTGATATATGTATACTCTGTGATCGTGACAAGGTAATTAACCTGTCATCTCATATACTTACCATTTTCCTTTTTTTAATGGTAGTTGAGTCCTTTTTTTAGAAAATATATTATTGAAGTAGAGTCGATTTACAATGTGTTAATTTCTATCGTACAGCAGAGTGTCTCAGTTATACATGTCTATACATTCTTTTTCATATTCTTTTCCATTATGGTTTATCACAGGATATGGAATATAGTTCCCTGTGCTATACAGTAGGACCTTGTTGTATATCCATCCTATATCTAATAGTTTGTATCTGTTAATCCCAAACTCCCAATTGAACCCTCCCCACCCCCCACCCCCCACCCCCCACCCCCACTTAGCAACTATGAGTCTGTTCTCTCTGTCTGTGAGTCTATTTGTGTTTCATAGATAAGTTCATTTGTGTCATATTTTATATTGCACATATAAATGATACCATGTGGTATTTGTCTTTCTCTTTCTGACTTGCTTAGTATGATAATTTCTAGGTTCATCCATGTTGCTAAGAATCCCTTCTTAAAGTAAAACATCTTAAGGTTTTTTCACAAAACATTTGTCATTTTTTTAAATTTATATTGACAAGCAGTTATGATGATCTGTTTTTAAATCTTTCTTTTCCTTTAGGGTGGCACTTTTACGATCTCAAATTTAGGAATGTTTGGGATTAAGAACTTCTCTGCTATTATAAACCCACCTCAAGCATGTATTTTGGCAATTGGTGCTTCAGAGGATAGACTGGTTCCAGCAGATAATGAAAAAGGGTAAGTGCCAAAATGGAGAGGGAGTTGTAAACTTACTTTCATTACAGTATACCTGGCTTTGAGTCTTAAGTTTTATAATTATTGGCATGGCATACTGGAGCTTCACACAGAGCTAGATGTAAGCACAGAGTGACGTTTCTCAGGGCACTAACTTCTTACTTTGCTATTTGAGATGGGAAGTCTTATTTACTCTAGGTCAGGGGTCAGCATAATTTTTCTTAAAGAGCCAGTTAATAAATGTTTTATTTTTTCTGGGTCATGCAGTTGCTATTGCAAATACTTGGCTATTGTGGTATGAAAGCAGGCATAGCCAATACAAAAATGTATTCCAGTAAATCTGTGTTTGGTGGGATTTGGCCTGTGGGCTGTTGTTTCCTGACCTGTATTGTTCAGATGGTTGTTTGGTCTGTTTCTTCAAACTATTGATTTGAGCTAGAGGTGTACAACCTGTGAAGAGTAGGAGAAAAATAATGTTACCTGGTTGGGACTGTAAGTTAGGAGCTGGCATTTGGGCTGGTTACTACCTAACATCTAGTGATTGCTTTTCGAATACCTAATAATGTTTTTTAATCTTTTTCTAGGTTTGATGTGGCCAGCATGATGTCTGTTACACTCAGTTGTGATCATCGGGTTGTCGATGGAGCAGTTGGAGCCCAGTGGCTTGCTGAGTTTAGAAAGTATCTTGAAAAACCTATCACCATGTTGTTATAATTAATCCAAGAATTTCTAGACTCTCCTAGGTCACACTGTTTCATTCTTAAGAAGGTATTAATATGTCATTAAACGGTGGTTCTCTTTTTATTTTAAGGTTAACCAGTTATTTTTGAGTCTGTCCAGATAAGTTATTTGTAATGGCATTACTGAATTTTTTAAAATGCCAATTACATCCCAATATTATGCACATTTAATAAACACCAGAGTTTAAGCTGTGTACTCCAGGTCAAGGGGCCTGTGGCATAGCCCTTTGGTAGTATGGCCTTCCACTGGAAATGCAGAGGTAGAATTGTGGTTCCCTATTGAGACAGGCACATAAAAGTAACCTTGATGAGACCTTGAGGTTTTGAAATTTAATTACCTCGATGTTTTGATTAGATTTGAGAAAAGAGAAGTCAGGAAAACTAGTTCTTTAGGAGAAAGGATTTGAACTGAAACTTGATTTTGGAATTTAAACCTAGTTAAAAATTTTCTGTTACATAAATCTTGGTTTATCACAGATGGGAAGCATGGAGAACTTGAAGGAAAATATGAGAAAACTTTAAAAGTCAACATTTTCATAGGACTGTTCAACCAGCTGTTCTTTGTTTATTTTTCTATGAATTCAGAAATGGTTGTTTTCTCCTCTTGAGATGAAGATATAAATATGAACCAGCTCCTTGGTATAAGTGAGAATTTGTGTGTGTATCTATTTAAATAATTTAAATGTGTCACTGTGAGAGCAGAATTCTATAATTGCCTCAAATAAAAGAATATGCTTATAGAATTTAACAGAGTGAACTTGTGAAAGTAGGATTTTTCCTGTAAAATTAACTAGTGGTTACTTGCAAATGAACTTAATTACTAGGATTTATTACTTAAATACTTGAAAAACTTGTATCAAGTAACTGTGGAATGGAATAAGTGTATATATGTAAATATGGTTCCTAGTGAGATATGTGCCAAAGTCCATTTATCATCAAGTTGTGTCTGAAAAGAAAAAGGGGAGAGATACACTGGTGGACAGTTTGGAGTGATAAAAGATGGTGACCAGGACAAACTAGTCATTTCTACTTGGATAAAATGGAAAATGTTAAATGTGTATAAAGAGAAGTGTTCTATGTTTTTCCACCCCAATGTTGTCTCATGTAAAATAAGAAAACCCTAAAATCCTGTCAGAGAGAAAAAGTTTATTTAGGTTGTTAGCTACCTTATCAGCCTAAATATTTATTTTCCATTTTCTTACAATTTGCCTTTCTGTAGGGGGTTGGGGGGTGGTGATATTCAGGATAATAAAAATGAATTACAAACATTATCACAGTTCTAGACTTTCTATGGAATTGATGTGATTTAATAAATAAATTTGGAATTATGACTATTAGCAAATCTGATCCTCCTTGTCAAATGTAATATGCAGAACTCTTCCCTGAAATTTAGGTCTTTCAATGTTGAATCTGTTTCTAAATGTTCATTATTACATGGTGCACAAGTGACACTCGATATATTCCAGAAATATTTTCCTTGATGTATTATTATGAAAAGTCAGTTAATCTGACTTTTCAGTAGTGATTTTAGCTTGAATTGAAGATTATGGAGAAGGAACAAACTTATGACAAGGGACCATCGTAGTATGAGCCACATCTGGTTCAAATATGTGAAACTTCAAAGATAATTCATTATTTGGTAGTGTTTATGGCTCTGTTGTTCCCTTGAGAGAAAAATTTAAAAGTTGTATTCTAATAAAAATTGTTCTGAGTTAAAAATTAACCTGAGCTACAATCTAAATTTGGATTCAGTTTATTTCCCTTACCAGATGGAATGAACAAGTGTTAGAAATAGTGTTTTGGTTCAAATTAGATTGTTTGAAAATTAAACTATATGTTTTCAATGTGTCTTGTCTAATATTTTTGATTTGTTGGTAATTATTTTTCACATTAGATTTTTTTAAGACCAGGAATAGCTATGTACATGGTAAGCTCTTAGTACAGATACATTTTGAGTTTATAGAATTGGTAAAATAAGTTCTGAGTTTGGGAGCATATAATCTAACCTTCAGGCTCAAGGAGCCCTCTTGTTAGGAGGTGGCACATAGCAAGAAGGAAGTGTGGTCTGGCTCTGCTAGCTATAAACCTGAGGTTTGTGAATGCAGTAGTATCCCAAGGCCTGGACTGCAGAAGTTGACCAGTGCGAGTGGTCCCAGGATTGTGCTGTAAGGAATTCTCATCACTCAGTAATGCATAAACTCTGGGGGACATGAGAAAATAATCACTACTGATTCCTAATCTCTAAAGCCAAGTTTGTAGAAAAATCTGGTATCTTAATCAAGGATAATTCATGTCCATCTCAAAGTTTTCAGTTTTGAAGAAGAAATATCTTGATAAGATTCAGATTAAACTGCTCAACTGTTCATCATTAGCTGATGCTCTTCCTGACCAGAGTTTTGCTTTTTGTAGGGAGGGGGAGGTGGAGATGTTATAAGTGAAGGTATTTTGGAAAACTAGTATGTAAGTTTACCATTTTAATGTTAAGCATGCTAGATCTTGTATTCATTAATAAGTACACAATTACATAAGTCCTGACATAAGTAACACCTAAGTGCGAGAGTGCAAGAGTAGAGATTCAGCTATTTCTGTGTAAGTAGGTATGGAAATTTATAGAAATTAAGTTTGACAGTGATTTTGTAGAAGAAAAGATAAGGTCAAAGCATTCCAAGTCTTTTGAAGGATGAGTATAGGATATCACAGTTCTAGAAAACTTTCCAACAATAAATTATCCTATTGCTAGAAAAATTCAAGTCCACACCAGGTTTAAGAAAATTACTCATTTCTGATTATCACAGGTCAGTTACTGCTATCCACACATTAGTTTCTAAAGTTTAAAAGTTTTAAAATTAATGAGAACTTTATTTAAAGACCTTATGTTGAATTAGAAATTAATAATTACAAGGAGAGTGTTTTGTATTTAGAAAAGACAAGGGATGTTTGAAGTTTGGTGTGAATGTTGCTTACTTGGATATAAATTGGAAAACTGACACTTTTGTATTGAACAAAGAAGTGACAGATGAATGGGAGTTTAAAAGTACATCACTTCTGTATTTTAAAAGTTATTTTCTTAAGAGAAAGGCACTTGTCCCAAAGTCAGCTCCTTTGCCTTAAATTAGAGTTGGGTGTATTTTATGTCTTACGTGTAATAATACCCGATGACTGTCACTGCATCGTTTTATCTAATCCGTAGACAAGTCCATACCTGATAGTAAAGGGAGGTAGGCCTGGGTGGCTTGGACTCTTGCCAGAGCTTGCTTTATAGAAATATAGAGGTTCACGGAAGCAAAGGTTTACACATTATTACACTGGTCCTACATCTTTATTGCTGGACGAAACTTTCACTGCTAAGGCACATCTTGATAGTAAAGAACTTCTTGCACAGTCTGGAATTTATTCCTGATGCAAAAATTTACTAGAGACAAAAATGTTTTCAAGTAGTAAACAAAGAATTCTTACATATTATAATACCTAGAGACAGACTTTTCCCAAATGGTATTTAAGTTACTTGAGGCCATTACAAATATCTTCAAAACAAGTATATTATGGCAGTACTGTTTTTGGTAGTTTCTGCTTACTGCCAAGTTTACTTGAGGAGAAAGAATTTTAAAAAGCAGCTGATGAGAAAATCTCATTCCATCAAAAGAAACTCCTAGAAAACGAAACTTAAAAGTTTTAAGATAAACTTCTTCACAGATAATGGAGGCCCTCTAATTCAAATGACTTTCACAGAAAACTCCAAATACTCGATGCTTTGAACTTACACCAATGGCATTGTGACGATTAAAGTGGCTTTCTCTTTGATAAATTTTGCTGTAGTCATTTCAGTATCCACAGATTCTGGAAGATTTAGATATAATCTGTACTTTTCAGAGACCTCGATCAATATATCATCCTAAAAAAAAATAAACCAAGAGATTTTAAAAGATGAAAGAAAAGTATTCCCTGGTTAGAATTTGTTACAGGTTTATTGTTCCCAGTTATTCACTCCTTTCCCATAAGAAGAGTGTCCACTTATGAGCAGTAAAGGTATTGTAAATCCCTGAGATTCTGAGGTGGTTATTATTGTTCAGTGCGTTAAAAGTGAATTGATAGCAGTACCAGAAGATGGGTGCTGCCATTATAAATTAAGTAGCATTGACTTCAGGGCTGACCAGCAAACAGCAAGAAAACTTGCTGGAGACTGGAAAGATGGTGATCTATGTTTTATGGTGACAAAGCTCTTATCACAATAATCTGGAAGACAGTCTACCTCATTAACTTGTGTTTTTAGGTACAGAAATGGGAACATAGAATGTTATTTGCATGTGTTGGTTCTGTTGGCTACATTTAACAAGGTACTACAGAAAGATGGAAGTTAGAAAAGTTCTCAATTTGCAAGGGAATATAAAGAATTGAAAGGGAATATACAGAGCACATAAATTCTAAGACTTGAATGAAAAATGGAACCAATTTTTATTTTCAACCAGTAATAAAACAAATAACCTTTCAGCCTCAACATTCCATGGGCAGCAAACAGGTTCAGTAAGCTCCTCAGCACCTAATGACAGCGTAGTCTTCAACGCTCTTTTCAGGCATGGCTAAGGTAGATTATGAAAGAAAAAAACCTCCCAAAGAATGGAGCTAAAAGTCATGGAAAATAATGGAAATAGGAGGCTAGGTAATCAAGGAAGCTTGTCAAGGGACCTCAGCAAGAACATCCTCTACCTTCAGGAAAGGGACCTTTGCACTATCTGCCTACCAGGGTTTTAGAATTGTCGAGTACCAATAACTACTGTGTGCCTTACAGTTTTCCAGTTTCTGAATTGAGACTGTTGATTGTGGTTATTCTCTCTCCGTTCTACATTGTATGATGCATGGGGTTACAGAAATAGATGATAACTTGTCATTGCAGTTCATGCAAATTTTGTCTAATGCAGATTATGATGGCAAAATCCTGCACTTCGGAATCTGATACTGGGATTGGAGGTATGTTTCTTGAGAAAAGAAGCAAATACTTGTGACCAAGAGGGTGGACTGTGGTAGACTGTAGATTGGTGCTTTTCTAAGAGGATTTATGCATTCTTGTCATGTAACTTCCAGTGACTGTTTGTGAAAAGAATGTTCTTTCCAGCTGTACTGATGTAGGACTTGGCCTTCTGACTTTTTGATCAATACAATGTGAGCATAAGTAATACATTCCATATCTGAGAGGAAGTTTTAGGATCTATTGCATGGTTTCACCATTTCTATTTTCCCTCTTCCATCAGAGTGACTTGTCTAAAGTGAAAATTGTTCTTTCACCTTGTGTCTTAAAATGTGCAGCACACAGAGCAAAGCAGGATGAGCTGACATGTAACCTGAGCAAATTATTGTAAGCCACTGAGATTGTGGAGTTATTTTTTACTGCAGTATAACAGTGATTATTGACTGATGCAAATTTACAGCATTACTTATTCAGCTTACCTCAGAAACACTAAGGTCACAGAGAGATACTGAATTAATACCAGGTAATTCAACTTTCAATTCAATTTTCAGAGGTTTCTCATTCTGATCTGCCACAAGTTTTAATTCATAGGCTGGTCTCTTCATCTCCACTTCAGTCTCTGTACTAGAAATTTCTTCTATCAGACATGCTGTTTTACTTGAAACTTGGTCTTTCGGCAGTAAAAGTTGAGGAAACTGATCTGAATTGCTCACAGTACTGCTTCTTATCTTTTCAAGGGTTAGTTCTTTATTTTAAAAAAGGAAGATGAAATCACAAAATTAATCAACATGAAATACTATCAGGCAATGAGCTGTAACAGTGGTAGTGTTAGCCAAGATGGCAGACAAAGCTGCAGGTAAATTCGTTTGGGAATCTTAAAAGAGTCTTAAACCAGAGAATCTGGTTTAAAAGTTTGCAGGATTTATCTTTAAGGACATGCTAATTTTTTTAAAAATTTTATTAAGTATAGTTGATGTACAGGGTTGTGTTTAATATCTGTGGAATAGCAAAAAGACCGTTATATATTTTTCATATTCTTTTCTATTATGGTTTATCACAGGATATTGAATATAGTTTCCTGTGCCATACAATAGGACCTTGTTTATTCATCCTATATATAATAGTTTGCATCTGCTAATCCCAAACTCCCAGCCCATTTCTCACTTTCCCTTGCAACCGCAAGTCTTTTCTTTATGAGTCTGTTTCTTAGATAGGTTCATTTGTGTTGTTTTTTAGATTCCACACATAAGCAATATCATATGGTATTTGTCTTCCTCCTGATTTACTTCGCTTAGTATGATAATATCTAGGCCCATCTATGTTGTTGTTTAGTCACGAAATTGTATCCGACTCTTTTGAGACCCTATGGACTGTAGCCTGCCAGGCTTCTCTGTCTATGGGATTTCCCAGGCAGGAATATTGGAGTGGGTTGCCTTTTTCTTCTCCAGGGGATCTTCCTGACCTGTGGATCCGACCCATGCCTCCTGAATTGGCAGGCGAGTCCTTTACCACTGAATCATCAGAGAAGCCTCTGTCTGTGTTGTTGCTGCTGCTGCTACTGCTGCTAAGTCGCTTCAGTCGTGTCCGACTCTGTGTGACCCCATAGACGGCAGCCCACCAGGCTCCTTCATCCCTGGGATTCTCCAGGCAAGAACACTGGAGTGGGTTGCCATTTCCTTCTCCAGTGCATGAAAGGGAAAAGTGAAAGTGAAGTCGCTCAGCTGTGTCCAACTCTTAGGACCTCATGGACTGCAGCCTACCAGGCTCCTCCGTCTATAGGATTTTCCAGGCAAGAGTACTGGAGTGGGGTGCCATTGCCTTCTCTGCCATCTATGTTGGGATATGCTAATATTCCTAATATCTAATCTTCATATTTTTCTATCTTAAATTTCTCATCTTTTACAATTGAGACTTCTAGTTTGCAAAATGTACACCAGAAGCAAAAAACATTTTAAATCAGATCACTTTCCATTACATTTCATTAATTTACCGTTTCTCATTTTCTCTCTTAAGCCTGCGGGATTGGTTTGGATTCCCATCAGATTTTGTTTCATTCTTTGAATGCTTCCTTTTATTCTAAATTTGGTAATAGAGTAACAGTTTGAGAGAGTAAGTTGGAGTTGTTCCTCAATGCATTTCATGGCCATCCGTATCAGTTGATCTTTTTTCACTTGGTCTTTCTCTGCTGCCTGGAGAACATCAGGATGATAGGCAACATCGATGACTGTGTAAACATCTGTGTGTGTAATTCAGAGGGAGTACAATGAAGACAATTTGTTTTACTAATGCTATTGTAAGTCATAGCCTGATAAAGATGGAAAAGTATAAATTCTATTTCTGTATTTTCAAAGATAATCACAATGGTGCTATATATATAAAATTCCAATTAGAGCATTTCTTGGCATTTTATATGAATTAAAATAGCTCATATTATTAGGAAATTAAATAGTATTCAATTTTCACAAAGTACCCTTATTCAGTTCAGTTCAGTCGCTCAGTTGTGTCCACCTCTTTGCAACTCCATGGACCCTTATTATTCATTGACTATACCATGACCAAATATGTAATGCTTTTTACCAAGTAAAATCTGGCCCATGCTTATTCCCACATCCCAATTTTTAAAATGTGCTTTCTCTCCCATAATTCTATGTACCTGATGTCTCAGATGTATCTTCTGGTCTGCCAATACTTAGAGGTACTGGATGAGTGGCTGATTCTGGAGCTGGGATCCTTTTCCACTGACATAGGTTGATAAAAAGTAATTTTTCTTTTGGTTTCTAGAAAGCAAAAAATTTGCATGTCTCAAAATCCAGTTTTTAAATTTTTAAAAAATATCCTAAAGGTAACTCATCACAGAGTTACCTCCCCAACCAAATAACTTCTCTTTATTTGAAAAATCTCCAACTATATTATTCTCTATTAAATGATTACATTACTTTTGATTTTTATTCTAGCAGAAAAATGACTGATTTGGGGATCTCCAAAATGTGTAAAATATGAAATTCCCATTCTTCTTCCATCAACACTATCTTTCACATTACTTTCAATTTTCCATTATTCAGAGTGGCAGTCTCCCTCAATGTTCTTATGCTGAAGTAGTAATAGCTAAGGGTAAGCCATTGTCTGGTTATTCCAGGACCATTTCAATCAGGACTTCCCTTTCTCTGGGCACCAACTCTACATACCAGAATCCTGGTTTGTAGACAGAGCTGTGGTTCTGGGGTAGCACAGAGCTCTTTCCCCTCTTTGAGCTGCTGTTGAATGAACTTCTGATAGCTCTCAGGGTTACTTTCAGCCAGATCATCTAAGAGGTTCCAGAACTGAGTAACCTGGGTAAGCAGACCCTTTGAGGATGACTCCATGATATAGATGAATAGGCCTCTTAAGCCTGTGGAAAGACATGACTTAAGGAAGAAAAAAATCTCACCTCAAATCTATTCTTCGCGGGGAGGAGGAACAGTTCAGGGGCTGTTTTGTTGAAGTTGACAGCTATTCTTAACATCAGTGCCTGAAAGATTATGGATCAGCACTGTTTTATCTTTTCCTTATATTCTATTTAGTACCCTTTCTTACATTCTCAAGATGCTGTCTCAGATGATAAGTCCTTACCTCTGCATAGACCCTCACAAGCCTTGCTGGTGCTGCTAAGTCGCTTCAGTCGTGTCCGACTCTGTGCGACCCCATAGACGGCAGCCCACCAGGCCCCCCAGTCCCTGGGATTCTCCAGGCAAGAACACTGGAGTGGGTTGCCATTTCCTTCTCCAATGCATGCAACTGAAAAGTGAAAGTGAAGTCGCTCAGTCGTGTCCGACTCTTAGCGACCCCATGGACTGCAGCCCACCAGGCTCCTCCGTCCATGGGATTTCCAGGCAAGAGTACTGGAGTGGGTCGCCAGTGCCTTCTCCGCTTGAGAGGTCATTTAAAGTTTGGATTTCTCGGGATTTTCTTGTCTCAGCACCCGGGTATATGCTAACTGGGGCCTGAATTTGCTAGAAGTGTGCTGTGGGTTGACGGCCACATGAGACTTCCTCAATCCTCAGCATAGTTTAGGAATTAAAAGCATGGACTCTGCAGCCAGAATGCCGAGATCCCACTCTTAGCTCTATCATTTACTAGCTGTGTGATCTTGAGAAATTAATTTACACATGTGCCTCAGTTTATTCTCGAAATGGAGGCGATAATACCTATCTCATAGGGTTATCGTGAGAATTAAGTAAGCTAATACGGAGAGGCTGGAACACCTGCCAAGAATAATAATATTCTCTCTACCACTTGAGATAACCTCCCTCAAAGCCCCCTCCGTCAATGGAGACGTATCTCACAGCATCCACAGAATGAGGAGGATTCTCCAAATACTACATTAAGATTAGACTAAATGGGAAATTTAATTTTTCCAGAGGTCGGCGAACCTACCTCTTCCTTTGGTTACTTGACAAAACGCGACGCCTGTTACCAGGTAACCACACTGGGACAACATCTAATTGAGTCCGGAAAGCTCCAGACAAAAAGGTCTTCTCTTTCTACATCCAGTTCCCGAGTCTTCTCCTTCTGGTGCTGGGCTTGCTTTTCGGCTGAGCCTGACCCACTTCTTTTCCAGGACGGACCTTGCCTCCCGTTCTACTTCTGAAGACTTCTAGAGTGTCCTGGAAACCCTTCTGTGGGAATCCTTGGGACTTCTGTTGGTGGGAAGAATTTCCCATGAGCACCACTTCCGGCCTGGAAGGGAAGTCAGATCTCTCTTCTCCCAGAGAGCTTCCTCCCCCCCAACCCCGCTACGCGAGGCTGCGGCGCACGGTATGGGCGTGTTTGTGTGTGTTTGTGTGGGGAGGGTGTTTGGAAGGAAAGTTACCAGGAGTCCCGTGGCCGCTGGCGAGCAAGGGTCCCGGTGACGAAGATAGGGGTAGTTTCTCTGTCTTCCACTTGGAAGCCTCCCCCCGCCCCACCCCCTCTTCAGCCACTCTAGATACATCTTGGGGCCCAGTCGAGAGTCGTACCCGTCCAAAGCGTCCTTATCCCTTTTGGGGAGTGAAACCCAACCCCTGGGATCGTCCCAGAGGAACGTGAGCGGGGAATGCCCCAGCCAACCCGGCCGCCCGAATTCCGCGCCGGAGCAGCCCCCGGCCTCAGTCCGGAGAGAAATCTGCCTGTCGGCCTGGGCTGAGGGGACGGCGGCCGTGACCTGGGCCACGGGTGAGGGCGGAATAACTGGTGGGAAGGCTGCGTTTTCACGAAGGACTCGGGTGAAGCTGCAGAGCTGCCTTTGAGCCCTGACTCCTTGGCTTCCTGGGTCGGAGGAGATCTTGTAATGGAATGGTTCTTCGTCTCACACTAACAAGATGCCTGATTTCCTCAGGATCGAGGGGTGAGTGAGCGGTGGGGTGGTTGCCCAAAGCCCCTGATAGCTAGACGTGTGAATATGTCTGTCATTTATTTTTTGGAGGCTTCTGGACAAAATAGAACATAAAATTCCCTTGAATGAAGTAGTGTAGGGCATCTTTGCAGTTGATGTTTTCAGGCGTCAGTTTTTGTTACTGTTGTTGACATTTGTGTCCCTGAAGCTCTTAAATCTAGGTGTTTAACTGCAAACTAATTTGGAGATTTGGGAATTGATTTCTAATCTGAACTTTGTTTGCCCTGGACTCTGTGCCCTGGAGCAAGGTATGGCTTTAAGGGAATGTCATCTACAGAAAAGGAATGAAGGTGAAGTGAAGTGACTCAGTCATGTCCGACTCTTTGCGATCCCATGGACTGTAGCCTACAAGGCTCCTCTGTCCATGGAATTTTCCAGGCAAGAGTACTGGAGTGGGTTGCCATTGCCTTCTCCAGGGGATCTTCCTGAGCCAGGGATAGAACCCGGCTCTCCCTCATTGCAGGCAGACGCTTTACTGTCTGAGCCACCAGGGAACATAAAACAGTTATTTTAAGGATTAAATAAAATGGTGCTCTTGAAAGCACTTAATTTTGTGCAGTTTCAAAGAACTCTAATGTACATTATTTCCTTTCATCCTCACATTAGTGTGGACAGGTGTTTTCCCCTTTTAATGGTGAAGGAAAAACTATTCCTCAGGACCACTGACTTCTAGTTCAGAGACCTTTTCTTTATCTCATGTTTCATTATAGCATAGTGATAAAAGATAACATTAAATTATTAAATGTTACTTATTGATTCATTTCAGGTTGAAGAATGTCCCGAGTTCCTTTGGGGAAAGTCCTCCTGAGAAATGTCATCCGGCACACAGATGCTCACAATAAGGTCAGAGATACACCTTAGTTATTCCTCATGGTTAAGGAGGGTAAACAGTGTGCTTGGAGTGATTTTGGTACAGTTGGAAGAGACAAAGATAAAATACACAGTTAGAATATAATTTGGTAAGTATTATAATGTAGACATACACAGAGTGCTTTCATCCACTGAGGAAGGAATAATGAACTCTGCCTTGGGAAATAGGGAAAGGCTTCACAGAATGGGCGGTATTTGAACTGCTGATATTTGCACTAGTTCTTGATGAACAGGTTCAAGTTTATCAGATGTCAAAGATCATTCAGCACAGAGGGAATATCATGTAGTAGCATATGGTAAGGAGCATGAAGCACTTAGGGCCAGAAATTGTATGCATCCATAAAGTGGAGAATTTGGGAGGTAATGGCAGAAGATGAGGCTTGAGTGGTGAATTAGAGTTGGATTGTGATGCTTGGAGATCAGACTTTTTCCTGTAGGCAATAAAGAAGCCATTAATTATTTTTAAGCAAGGTTAGAGATGTTCAGTTAGTTCAGTTCAGTTGCTCAGTCGTGTCTGACTCTTTGCGACCCCATGAACCGCAGCACGCCAGGCCTCCCTGTCCATCACCAACTCCCGGAGTCTACCCAAACCCATGTCCATTGAGTCAGTGATGCCATCCAACCATCTCATCCTCTTCCGTCCCTTTCTCCTCCTGCCCTCAATCTTTCCCAGCATCAGGGTCTTTGCCAATGAGTCAGCTCTTGGCATCAGGTGGCCAAAGTATTGGAGTTTCAGCTTCAGCATCAGTCCCTTCCAATGAACATCCAGGACTGATCTTCTTTAGGATGGACTGGTTGGATCTCCTTGTAGTCCAAGGGACTCTCCAAGAGTCTTCTCCAACACCACAGTTCAAAAGCATCAATTCTTTGGCACTCAGCTTTCTTTATAGTTCAACTCTCACATCCATACATGATCACTGGAAAAACCATAGCCTTGACTAGATGGACCTTTGTTGGCAAAGTAATGTCTCTGCTTCTTAATATGCTATTTAGGTTGGTCATAACTTTCCTTCCAAGGAGTAAGCATCTTTTAATTTCATGACTGCATTCACCATCTGCAGTGATTTTGGAGCCCAGAAAAATAAAGTCAGCCACTGTTTTCACTGTTCACTGTATTTATATTTTAGAAAGATGATTTGTTAGCTGGGGAGGGGATAGATCAGATGGGTTGAAATAGTAGAGAGGCCAGTTAGGAGACAGTTGTAGTATTTCAGGTGAGAGATAATGAGGGATTCACATGAAAACAGTGACAGTAGGGATGAAGATGAAGAATTTAGGGACTGGAGTTCAAGGAACTTGATGATTGATTGGATGATAGTGATAATTTTGGAATCAAATATAACCACCTTGTGTGACTGAGTGAATGATGATGATGATGATTATGATGCAATTAATTGAGATAGGGAACAAAATAAGAGACAGATATGATGGGAAAGGTAATTAATTTGGTTTTTAACATGTTGATGGTAAGGTGCTTATAGGATATCCAGACAGTTGGCAACTTAGACTTTGAGGAAAGGAGAAAAATTGAGGCTGGATATAAAGGTTTGAGGGTTACTGATGCAGGAAGTGATAGAGGTCATGAGAGCAGATGAGGTCAAAACTTTAGTTGTCTTTGGTGAATTCTGTGCAACTCCTATTTCAGTTCAGTTCAGTTTCTCAGTGGTATCCAACTCTGCGACCCCATGGATGGCATCACGCCAGGCTTCCCTGTCTGTCACCAACTCGCATCAGGTGCCCAAAGTTTTGGAGCTTCAGCATCAGTCCTTCCAAATGAATGTTCAGGACTGATTTCCTTTAGGATTGACTGGTTTGATCTCCTTGCAGTCCAAGGGACTCGCAAGAGTCTTCCCCAGCACCGCAGTTCAAAAACATCAATTCTTTGGTGCTCAGGTTTCTTTATGGTCCAACTCTCATATCCATACATGACTACTGGAAAAACCATAGCTTTGACTAGATGGAGCTTTGTCGGTAAAGTAATGTCTCTACTTTTTAATATGCTGTCTAGGTTTGTCATAACTTTTCTTCTAAGGAGCAGGCATCTTTGAATTTCATGGCTGCAGTCACCATCTGCAGTGATTTTGGAGCCCCCCAAAATAAAAAATCAGCCACTGTTTCCACTGTTTCCCTGTCTACTTGCCATGAAGTGATGGGACCAGATACCGTGATCTTTGTTTTTGAATGTTAACTTTCAAGCCAGGTTTTCACTCTCCTCTTTGACTTTCATCAAGAGGCTCTTTAGTTCCTCTCCACTTTCTTCCATAAGGATGGTGTCATCTGCATATCTGAGCTTGATACTTCTCCCTGAAGTCTCAGTTCCTGCTTGTGCTTCATCCAGCTTGGCATTTCATATGATGTACTCTGCAAAAAAATAATAAGCAGAGTGATAATACATAGTCCTGAGTACTCCTTTCCCAATTTGGAACCAGTATGTTGTTCCATGTCTGGTTCTAACTGTTGGTTCTTGACCGGCATACAGATTTCTCAGGAGGCATGTAAGGTGGTCTTGTATTCCCAGCTCTTGAAGAATTTTCCACAGTTTGTTATGATCCACACAGTCAAAGGCTTTAGAGTAGTAATGAAGTAGAAATAGATGTTCTACTGGAATTCTCTTGCTTTTTCTGTGATCCAAAAGATGCTGGTAATTTGATCTCTGGTTCTTCTGCCTTGTTTAAATCCAGTTTGAATATCTGAAAGTTTTGGTTCCACACTGTTGAAGTCTAACTTGGAGAATTTTGAGCATTACTTTTGCTAGCCTGTGAGATGAGTGCACTTGTGCAGTAGTTTGAGCATTCTTTGGCATTGCCTTTCTTATGGATTGGAATGAAAAGTGACCTTTTCCAGTCCTGTGGCCACTGCTGACCAAATTTGCTGGCATATTGAGTGCAGCACTTTCACAGCATCATCTTTTAGGACTTGAAATAGCTCAGCTGGAATTCTGTCACCTTCACTAGCTTTGTTCATAGTGATGCATCCTAAGTCCTACTTGACTTCACATTCCAGGATGTCTGGCTCTAGGTGAGTGATCACACCATCGTGGTTATCTGGGTCATTAGGATCTTTTTTGTACAGTTCTTCTGTGTATTCTTGCCACCTCTTCTTAATATCTTCTGCTTCTGTTAGGTCCATACTGTTTCTGTCCTTTATTGCATTCATCTTTGCATAAAATGTTCCCTTGATAGCTCTAATTTTCTTGAAGAGATCTCTAGTCTTTCCGATTCCGTTCTTTTCCTCTATTTCTTTGCATTGATCACTGAGGAAGGCTTCCTTAACTCTCCTTGATATTCTTTGGAAGTCTGCATTCAGATGGATATATCTCTCCTTTTCTCCTTTGCCTTTTGTTTCTCTTCTTTTCTCAGCTATTTATAAGGCTTCCTCAGACAACCATTTTACCTTTTTGCATTTCTTTTTCTTGGGGTTGGTTTTGATCATCGCCTCCTGTAGTGTTAGGAACCTCCATCCATAGTTCTTCAGGCATTCTGTCTATTAGATATAATCCCTTGAATCTATTTGCCACTTCCACTGTATAATCGTAAGGGATTTGATTTAGGTCATACCTGAATGGCCTAGTGGTTTTCCCTACTTTAAGTCTGAATTTTGCAATAAGGAGTTCATGATCTCATCCACAGTCAGCTTCTGGTCTTGTTTTTTCTGACTGTATAGAGCTTTTCCATCTTTGACTGCAAAGAATATAATCAATCTGATTTTGGTATTGACCATTTGGTGATGTCCATGTGTAGAGTCGTCTTTTGTGTTGTTGGAAGAGGGTGTTTGCTACGACCAGTGTGTTCTCTCAAACAGTATGAAAAAATGCAACTCCTAGTTAGATCACAGATGTTATTACTGTCCTATCCCCTGATATTTTGATTGTGAGTGAGCATGTAGCTGTTACATAAGCAGCCTCTGCAGTTGCTTTAAATCTCCCCTAGTTGGATGGTAAGCTTATATTTGAAAGCAGTGATTAAAAAAGATAAATCGAGGGCAAATTTAACAGAATATTATAGGAGAAATATTATAGAAATAGCTGATTGTTCTTTGTGCAGCTGTACTCTGCTTTTCAGGAAATTATCTAACAGATCTCATGCTGTTTGTTTTGTTTTGCTTTGTTTTTAACAAAAATTATTATGTTGTGAAAAGAGACGTAGCCCAGAAAGTTGAAAGACCAGTCTTTATTAGCTTTTTGACGTTGGTAAAAATCTATGAGCTTTTGTTTCTTCTCAGTAAAATGTAGTAATAGTACCTTTTTTTTTGGCTTTCCTTATAAGATTGCTTAACATTCAATAGAGATGATACAATTAAAATCACATAGCATTTAGGGGATTATCATTTGCTAACTGCAGCATACTTGGTTAATAAGGTGATGAGTGTATCTATGCAGGAGTTACAAAGCTCTTTTGTTGCTGCAGAATTCTACGTAATTGAGATTTACTGAGTTGGATTGTTTAAGCACTCTAGAGAAACCAGAATTTGTTTCTCAGGTTCCTGATCAAAACACAGTTTGTAATCCAATAACTAGTACAGACTTTATTTTCAGTTACTTTTCTGTGATGTGAAGTGTTATTTTTATTAACTTGTTTTTAAAAAATAAGTTTATTTATTGGCTGCACTAGATATTCATTGTCTTGCACAGGGACTGCTCATTGTGTGGATTTCTTATTTTGGTGACCTCTCTCATTGGAGAGCACAGGGTCTGGGTACACAGCACATGGGCTCAGCAGTTGGGGCTTCAGGCTCCAGAGCGCGGGCTCAGCAGTTGGGGCACAAAGGCTCAGTTGCTTTGCGGCATGTGAAATCTTCCCAGACACGGGATCGAACCTGTGTCCTCTTCATTGGCATGTGGATTCTTATCCACAGTCCCACCAGGGAAGTTCTAGTAACTTAGTTTTCTTTCTTTCTTTCAAATCCAGATACAGGAGGAATCAGATATGTGGAAAATAAGAGAACTGGAGAAACAGATGGATGATGCTTACCGGGGAACCAAAAGGAAAATGTTACCCAGCAGTTCAAGGTGAAGTTGCAACTCTGAGAACCAAAATATTCTCATCTCATTCAGAATCATCAACTTTTGTTTAAAAACATGATGGTGTGCTAAAGATAGATGAATTCAGTTCTTCTGTGAGTCTTTTAAGACTTTCCTTTTTCATAAATCTTGACTCAAGCATACAGGTAATGGCTATGATGCATATAGTCCCACTGTTTTTGCTTATTTGGAATAGAGAACTTAAAAATTCTGCCTTGAACAATTGTAAACGTTAAGGATTCTGTGGATTCTGACCTTACCTGATGGCTTTTGACTTAAGATTTTTTATAGGTATGTTATGGTCACTTAGCTGATCATTCACACCTTTCCCTTTTTAATCTTTCATCCTCTCTGCCTTTTTTTTAATCTACTCACTGTCTTAGTCACACAACCTTTCACATTACCTTCTTAATAATTTGAGTGTGAGTATGAAGGATTATGTAGGCTTAGTTGTCTTACCTGTGAAGTATAGGAATGTCAGAGTGTTGGAACATCTCCTGGGCCTCATATGCCTATTGGTGTAGAGCTGTTGTATGAAAAATGACTATAAAGTTAGCAATGCTGATTTCTAAAGCCATCCAGGGACATAGTTAATAATAGTGAGATATGTAAGGAGTGTGCCTGCTGAGTGTGTGGACTTTGGAGTGACTGACTATGTGAATAGCTTTCCACAAGAAAGTATTCAGTGTATCCATGGTAAACATGGCAGGGTCTCAACATAAAAATAAATACCTTTTCAGTCTGTTTTCTCTCTTAGGATGGTTCTTTGAGAATTTGAAAGTACTTAGTGCAGATGATGATTTGTTTTGTGTTGGTTATTCAATTCCAAGTAACATTCCAAAACAAAATACTGTTCTTTTGGAGTGGACTATTAATGCCTGTCATGATAAGTCTTTAAAACATAATTTCTCTGGGGGCAGTTTTTTGATTGGCTCATTTCCCATTGTAGTCCTACAAGCTGTAACAGTGCCTCATAGGCATGTAGGAGGCCCTTAAACATTTTTGACTGCCTCTTAGCTGGCTTAGTGACTTGTTAGTGGGATTTTGTAGGCACAGGCTAGATTAGTAGTTCTTAACTGTTTTTCTAGTTCAACATATTCATGGGTTACACCTTGCTGCCACTGTTACTGTGATCTAATTACAGTAGGAGCTGGTGTTAGGGAAGGGAGTGTATCTCAAAATTACTGGGGCAGTTTGAGATGTCCCCAGCTGTGATTATCGGTCTGCTTCCTTCAGAATTAGTGAGTGAGGTATAATATGCCTCAGTCCAAAAGTTATTTTGTCTGTACTCTGCAGTAGGAGGGGTAGTGATGATCATATTTTCATTGAATAACTGTACAAATTAAGAGAGGACATAATGTTAAAAAGATACATATTTTTTAAGTATCAGGTTATAAAAAAGTATTAGGTTGTTTTGGTCTCCTTTTAGCTTGTTCAGTGAGTTTTGTGAATGATATTCCATAAAATAACCTTACAGATTGCTTCTGTATCTAAAAGTTCTTCTCTTTTCTCTTATAGCCGGATGCGCAGTGATGGTTTTGATGAAGAAAGTCAAAGAGACTACTGGAGGCCAAAGAATGAAATTTGTGGAGCACTGGATGATGGTTTTCTTAAGGCTAAATCCTGGAACAAGAAGTTATATGATTATGAAGCTAACATGCCAGACAGGTCTGTGACTAAATTCTTATGACCATTAGTGATATTTGGCCTGAGAACGTGTACTTTTAAAATGTTCATAGCATACTCATAATAGCCAAAAAAGTGGAAACCCAAATGTCTGTCAGTTAATGAATGGATAAACAAAATGTGGTATATGGAATGGTAATGGAATGTTATTTGGCAGTAAAAGGAATAAAGTACCATTACCTGCTAGAACATGGATGAACCTTGAAAACGTTATGCTAGGTGAGAAAAGTCAGACACAAAAGGCCACTTATTATATGATTCTATAGAAAGTGCATTAGTGGTTGCCATGGGCTGTAGGAGATGGAGGAGTGGAATAACTGCTGATGGATTGTGTTTTGGGGGGGTGATGAAAATATTATAAAATCATAGTGGTAATGGTTGCACAACTCTGAATATGCTAAAAGCCACTGAATCATACTCTTTAAATGGGTGAGTTTTATGGTATATGAATTATACCTCAGTTAACTTATTCAAAAAAGTTGTCCCAAGGTAGACAGCATTATGTTATGAAGTGTTTTTGGAGAAGTATATCACAGCTGAAGAGCAGCATATTAAGAGTACCTCAGTGTTTCAAGGAAGAGAATGGCAAGTTTTCTTACAAATGGATAAAGGAATCCTTTGTTTCTGGAATGAGAGTGTATAGTATGGAAAATGTAACCAAGTTACTGATCTTGGTTAAGATGTGGTGTTGGATAAATGTGGTGTTGACGCTTCCATGTCTTTTTTTTGTTCTGTGTGTGTCTGTGTATGTATACATTCCTAAGTCTAATTTGTCTTAGTTTTGAGAAATGTATGCATTGCTTTAGTAATATGTGTAATAAAACGTTATCTTACAGATGGGGCCACAGTGGATATAAAGAGTTATACCCTGAAGAATTTGAAACAGACAGGTAAGGCAAGTAGGCTTACTGGAAAAAAGTTAGAAACTAAGATTAGTACGAAGTCTGAATTATAAGTGAAGTTCCTAATTTTTTACCAAGTATATGACATTTGCCATTAAAAATGTAACCAGAGAAATATAGGCAGTTTAGTTGGGAGAGGACTGATATTTTGCTTTTCCCTGACATTTGGCATATCTGTACCATGTCAGTTTTATATACAGTGTTCCATATAGTAACTCAGTATGGCAGGTAAGAATTTTTATCTTCATTTTAAAAATGAGGAAATAAAACTCAGTGATAAAGTCTGATGGTAAGCTTGTATCAAAGCTTTGATTTAAAATTCAGAGGTTAACCCCAACTTCCCATTTAGAAAGCAGAATATAAAAATTATATAAATATACTTTATATTTTCTACAGTAAAGCAGTTTTTCTTTTTTATTAGTAGTGATCAGCAAGATATTACCAATGGGAAAAAACCATCTCCCCAGGTGAAATCATCTACCCATGAATCTCACAAACACAAGAAGTCAAAGAAGTCCCACAAAAAAAAGCAGAAAAAAAAGTCACACAAAAAACAGAAGAAGAGCAAAAAGGAAGCCACAGATATAACAGCAGATTCCTCAAGTGAGTTCTCAGAAGAAACTGGGGCTTCTAGTACCAGGAAAAGGAAGCAACCACACAAACGCAAGAAAAAATCCAGGAAAAAGTCTCTCAAGAAATCTCCTTTATTCTTAGAGGCAGAGAGTGACACTTCCCCATCAGATGATTCTGCATCCAGCAGTTCTGAGGAAAGTGAGGAAAGAGACACTAAGAAAACCAAAAGGAAAAAGAGACAGAAAAAAGTCCACATCCCTGTAGTTAACAATGAAATACAGGAGAGGACAAACAAACGCACTAATTGGAAAGTGGCTACAGATGAAAGGTCTGCCGAGAGTTCAGAGGATGACTAAATGAGAGAGAAGCATTCTTGTTTTCTGCATGACTGGATATTTACAGTTCTTACACCTTGGGGTTTGCCAGTGACGCTACTGCTGAGCACAGGGCCTGAGGTTAGAGCTGTCCTGTGCCATCTATATATGTTCTGACAGACGTCTTGTCTAGTTCGGCCTGTTAAACTTGATCCTCTTATTGTTAATAGGGAATCCGTTATTTTGTTATGAAGGTTTCTTGAAGAGATTATTTTTTGTGATTAATCACATTTAGGGTAGAGTGCATATGCAGCAAATTAAAGGACCCAGAAAGCTGAATCCAGTAAAGACCTGGGTATACCAGTCACAGTGTTGAATTTGGGGAAAGCAAGGGCTGGGGTCAAGAGATGGATTGAGCTAGTGCTATATAGGATGATATGATGAGGGAATATCGTGTTGCTCTTGTCTATTATATAATAGGTGCCACAACTTGACTTTGTCTTTAGCCTTGGTGCTTTGATCTTTTCGGTATTTTTGCCCCACAGGTGTGGTCCAGTTTACTTAATAAGGAAATGAGCATAAGAACAAACAATTTCAATTCATGGTAACATCCTTAGACAGCTGTTATTGGTAGAAACTAGGGGTTTTTGTCAAATTTCCCTGCTGGACAGGGTCTGTGGCTTTACTCAGTATACCGTTAAACATGGGTGATTGGATAGTAAAAGGTTTTCCAGTTTCAGTTTATTGCCTAAATGCACTTATATTCAAAATTATTTCTTCAGTTGTCTCGGGTAAGTCCTCAACCAAATGAAGAATTAGGCATCAGTCATGCTATCTCATCGTGCACTGAAGGATTCAGGGCAGCAACAGCCATTTAAATGTTGTCTTCCTTGTTCATTTCTTAGTTAATGAACTTGTAGATTTCCCTTGAAACTAGGTTGAATCGATTCCAAAATGAAATAGGCTTCTCAGGGACATATCCATTTCTTCCTAGTCTGCCTTTGGATTAAAGCACCAAGCAAAGATCAAATTTCCCTGTGCTATATACGGTGATCCTACTATGTTAATTCTTAAGAAACCAAATTCACTGGAAGAAGGCTGGCAGAACACAAATGAATTTTATTTACTATGGCAGAACAAGTGACATTGTTTTTTCCTGGCTGTCACTTCATGGGCTGAGTAAAAATCTTGAAAGCTCAGACTTTTGGTCTTGGTTCTGCCATTAGTTGGTTATGAGGTTTGGAGCAGGTAAGTCAACCTCCCTGGCCTTAGTTTCCCCATGTGTAATACAGAAATACTTCATGGTAGCCTGACAGTGTATGACACCAGCAATAGACTATAACAACATTCCATGAGGTGGTAATATTTTGTAGCTCTGAACTGTTAAATTGTTCTCTTTACAGAACAGATTTCTAATAAAATGCTTAGTCATAAAATAAACAAGTTGGGAGAGGTTCCCTAGCCCTTGACTCTAAGCAGGTGCTACCTTTTGGGATGTTTATTTGAAATATTAGTACTTTGGTACTCAATTGCTGATGTGATGTTCCATGGTGCATATTTTTAACATTGAGATTAAGGGCCCAAGTAGGGAAGAACAGTCTATAATTACTACCTCTTAACCTAAAGCAATTGTTTTCTTCTTGGAGCAAGTGAAATCTTTGTGGGAAGGAGTTTTCAGCTTCTGGGTTTTTTTTTTTAGCATTATCTCTGTGCTCTAAAAGTTTTGATTCTAAGCACAGACTCAGGAAGATGGGCCTGTGGAACCAGGCTTCTCCAGGAAGTTGATTCTGTTTGGGTCTTGACTTTCTCTTCGTCTCATACTAGCAGGGCTCCTTCCCAGTGAACACACATCTTGCCTGTTTTGCTTTTTGCCATGTTTACCTTTTCTTGGTCATGTATAAGCAATAAAGCTGTTTCTGTTCTTCACCTTTCTCAACCCCAAATTCTCTCTGATGCCTTAGGCTAAGGCTTGATGGTTCTTCCTACCCCCTTAAATATGGCTTAGGATGGCTCTTCAAAACCTAAGATCTCTCATTTGCACTACTAATGGCCTTGGAACATACTTATTTCTAATGTTCCTATCAATCAGAGATCTATATATTAAATCCTAAAATGGGATTTAAAAAAGAGAGTTGGAGAATTCACATTTATTGAATAAATTGTTGTGATACAAGATGGAATTTCTGAGTTCCCAATAAATTTCACTTTTTGAACATCTGATCTGTTCCTTTTTAGCACCAACAGGCTTGGTAGCTGCCTTAAGCTAATCCGACAGAGAACTGGCTGCCTTCCCCTGCTGGCCCTTCAGTCTGCTTAATCAGTCCTTGGCTGCTGCTGTCATTCTTCCAGGGGTGGCTTACTGCCCTCCTTTCTGTACAATCTGGGCAAACCGACTGGTGATAGCAAGAGTAGTGTCAATGAAGCGGTCCACACAGCTAGAGAGACAATTTTCCGTGCGAGAGTCTAAGCGATTCCCTGGCTTCTCCACACATTTATCCCAACATAGCTCCATGAAGTGATGCACCTAAGAGGAAAGAAAAATAGTAACTACTTGGGGTCTGCAGACAGGCCTTACCTATGAATTTCCTTCCCATTTTTCTCATTTTCAGGCTTCCCTGGTGGCTCAGAGGTTAAAGCATTTGCCTGCAATGCAGGAGACCTGGGTTCGATCCCTAGGTCGGGAAGATCCCCTGGAGAAGGAAATGGCAACCCACTCCAGTATTCTTGCCTGGAGAATCCCAGGGACGGAGGAGCCTGGTGGGCTACAGTCCACGGGGTTGCAGAGTCCAACAGGACTGAGTGACTTCACTTTAACTTTCTTTTCTCATTTTCTGTTACCTGACTAAACCATTCTTTGACTCCTTCCTCACTTCCTAATTTGTCACCAATACAGTCCAACTCCTCACTCCTGCCCTGCAACAATACTTTCATCCTCTCCATTTTTCTCCTTAGTAACTGAAAAATAGGTACTTTTGATCAAGTCACCCCAGTGCTGGCCTACTGCATCAGTTTCTTTGTCGGCCACTCAGGGCACTCCCTTATTTAACACCCAACCAATGTGTTTCAATGAGGTAGGTCCACACATAGCATACTTAACTTGGCCCTCAATACTCCTCCCTAATGGTTTTTCCAGTTTATTATCACCTCCTTGAGAGTGCCATTATTTTCTGTGTCACTTCCTTAATCAGACTAAAACTGCAGGCAGGGTTGATAACTTATTTCCAAACTAACACCAGTGTAAGCTGGGAAAGCTGCTACCAATTAATTCCCCCAAACCACTGCACTCATCTCATTCTAAGCCTATTCTTCAGCAGTTCTTAAGTCGTTGACCTTTTGGGGGTCAGGGACATGTGAGAATCAATGAAGGTTACGGACGCAATCTACAGAAAAATGCACACAGAAGCACAGAAAATGTGTGCGCTTTCAAAATGTTCAGGACCCGAAGATTTCGAACCAGGGTTCTTGCCACTTCCACGAGTCCTCCCCTTCCACCACCTCCACTCCCCGCTAACGCGGGGAATAACCATTTACCAAGGGCTTAGCTATTTCGGGAGGCTGGGGTACTAAGTAGTAAGTCAGTTCTTTTCGCGGTCTTAAAGGATGGCTGTCACCTCCATTTAAGAGGCACGGTAAGTAATAAGTGCAAAATCATGCAGCTAGTAAAGGTCGACGCCGGGGCTGGAACAATGCTCCGAAGCTCTTGTTCTAACCTAATAGTCTAGACTTGACTACTTCAGCCCACTTTTATCCAATAATACTCTACTACTCTATCGTTTTCAAATACATTATTGCTTATGATCCTCGACATCCTGTGAGGCAGCAGGCGACTGCCTGCTGTGAAACCAAGACCTACGGTGGATGGGTATTTTGTTTAGGGGCACGTGGCCTGTAAGGGACAGAGCGATATGAGAAGCTGGGTCCTCTGAATGCCAGCCTAGAGAGCTCGCCACCAAACTAAGCTTCCGTGCACTTGCGTCGCCCGAACCTTTTCGCTTCGCTTTACACCTTCTCTTTCCCCTACGCTATGCTCACAGGGCACCTGAGCACTGCAGGTAACGAGCGGCAGCAGTGACTCGTTTCTTCAATGAGCAGAACTACGCGCAGCAAGCACGGAGCGGCGGGCGGCCGCCCGCCCCACGCCGGCAGCGTTCAGAGCTCCGCGAGTGCCTGGGACTTGTATTCACCCTTCTTTCTCTTCACACTAGTCCCTGTCCCCGCACCTGTGCAGTGAACTGCGCTTTCTGCTGTTCGGCCGCCACCAGGCGTTGCAACTCAGCTTCATCCGCCTCACCCAGCTCCGCCATCTTCTGTGTCCAGATACCGACCTTCCGAAGAGTTATCTGCGCATGTACGGCGGGCCCGCGCCAATTCCAACTTCCGGTTCACGCGGCGTTTTCCTTTTCCATGTTTTCTTCCTCGTCGCGGGCGGATGTTGTCGTATGACTGCTTCCGGGTTGCTGGTTGACCTTGAACCTTCCAGAGCGACATGGCGACTCTCTGGAGGCTAAGTGTCCTCTGCGGCGCCAGAGAAGGGCGAGGTGAGGGCACCCGGAGGTTCTTAGCACAGCCTCCAGCCGGGGAAAGGGATGCGGTTAGGATTCGTCTGCTGGGTGGTGAGACCTTTTCAACAGGGGTGGGGAGGTCCCTCCTTTCCTTTGGCACAGCATGACCAGCGTTGTCTTCGGGTCCAGATGTCCACCCGAGTGCGTATTTCCCCTGCTCTGGGCTGACGTGGTGATGGGAGTACCCTGAAAGTTATAGTCCTGCAGCGGCTGTGTTCACGAATTCTCTTTTTCTCCACATTCCCTGTCTTTGGAATGTTCCCACCCTGAATCAGAAAAGAGTGTCAGTGTTTAAGTTCCAATTTACGTATTGGTCGTTTTCCTTGGAGTTCAGTTCGATACTCATTGAGGGGGCGTTTGTGTTATACAAGGTACTGTAGTATGATTGGGTTAAAAATGTGAGAAAGCGTAGTTCCAACCCTTAAAGAGTTTCCATTTTTATAGGAAAACCATATAAGCATAATATGACAGAAAACAAAAACTACAGCACAGTATCTAAGTTGTATGCCAATCCAGAAGACTATACTAGCTCTGTGTTTCGGAAGGTTTATCCTGTCTCACTTGCTGAAGGAGCTGTGCCTGATTTGCATCTTGAGGGTAGGGAAGGCCACAGGAAGAAGGGCATTACAGTTAAAGCTAGTGGGATGAGCAAAAGCAATGATGAAAGGCATAGAAACTGCTTGTTGTGAAAGAAAACAAATCGGATGTTAGAACATGAAGCTCAAGGTGAGGAATGAGATGGTTCTGGAAAAGTAAACTGAAATCAAATCTCAGAAAAATTTGTCTTGATGTGGAGTATGCACTTTTCTTTGTGTGAAGGGGAGCCGGTGAAACATTTGACACAGATTTGCAGTTCGATTGACCACCTTGATAACTGTGTGATATAGATGGCCATCATGGTAGATGGGACAAGCTAAGACATAAGTTAGGAGATGAATTGAGACACTTACTGTAGTAGTCTAGGCAAGCATGGTGAGGTCCTGAAGTTGGAAAGTAGTACTTAAGAGTCTCAAGAAATGCTAAGGAGTTATATCAGTATGATTTGGTATTTGACTGAATTTAGAAGGGAAGTCTTACATGATTTCCAGATTTTTGGTTTAGGTTGATGAATAACTGGGATATCATTAAATAAAATGAGGAACATGCAAATGAGAGGCAAGTTTGAATGAGAAAACGTGTTGAAGGGTGATTTTAGTTTTTGCCATAGTGAGTTTGAGGACCAGGTGGGATACCTCAGGGGAGAGAGCTTGCAGGTACTCAAACTTCTGAAACTGGAGAGAGATCAAGCCTGGGAATACAGACTTGAGTGTTACCAACCTAAAGGCTCTTGAAGTTGAGTGGACAAAATGTCTAGGGGTGGGCCTAGGCAGCAGGGAGAGCAAAGGGCAGATGATGGGTTCCTGGGTGAGCATTTAAGAGCAGAGGCAGGAGGAGACTGATATGATCAGAGAATCAAAGGGAGAAGCTGAAGAGAGTTCTGTCAGAGAAAAGAAGGGAGAAGCGGCCACCAGTGCCTCATGCAGAAAGGCCCAATAAGATGAAGACTGTTGGATGTGGCCATATGAAAACATTGGTGATTCATAAATGCAGCTTTGGTGTGGATAAGGACGAGTTGCAGGCCATGAAGAATTTTAGGGAAGTGAGGAAGTCAAAGTGATTTAGACAGCACTTTAAAGAAGCATGTTTAGAAAGAGAAGAAAGGAGGGGAAGAGTGCATGGGCATTATAGGACATAGGATGAAGAGAGGGGTTAAGTATATTACATCAATTGAGGGAAAATGGTCAGTAGGAAGAAAGGAGGGGTTAAAGATACAGGAGAGAAATTATCTTTTATTGAGTGCTTATAACACTGTGGGACTTAGGCTGAACATCTTACATATATTATTTAATTTTCAGCAGAGTATTATGAAGTAAATACCAATGTTTTCATTTTACAAATGAGGACATTGAGGCTTGGAGAGTCTATTTAACTTAATTGTCCATTGTCTAATACCCAGTATTGATAGGCTTGGGTGTTCTTAGGTCTGTCTATTTTTTAACCAAGATCTATAAGAGGACAGAAAGGGATGACTTCAAGCGTGCAAGCACAGAAATTGATCTTAAAAAAGAAGGTGATATCTCTCAAACTAGGCTGAATTACTTGAAGACAAAGACTTTGTCTTTATCTCTCTTGCTGTTGTACAGAGCATAATTTTGTGTGTAGTAAAAGTTTGTTGGATGAGTAGATGAGTGAAAGGATAAAAGAGCCGTAATTAATTTTTAAGAATTGGTCAACGTGAAGCCCTTTTTGCAGAAGTGTTCATTGATTTATCAGTCTTTCCATGGCTGCTTAGTCTAGTCTCACAGCAACCCAGTGAAATAGATGCTATCCACATTTTACAGATTAGATGGTTATTCCCTATTTGGGGTTAAGTAGCTTACCTATGGGTCTTCCTGGGTGGCTCAGTGGTAAAGAATCAGCCTGCAATGCAGGAGACCCGGGTTTGTTTCCTAGGTTGGCAAGATCCCCTGGAGGAGGGCATGACAATGAGAATCGCATGGACAGAGGAGTCTGGCGGGCTGCAGTCCATAGCGTCACACGGAGTCAGACATGACTGAAGCAGCTAAGCAGCAGCAGCAGCTTATCTATGGTCATTTAGAAAGTCCTGTTACAGGAAAGGTGCTTATGATTCCCTTGATGTCTCTTTCCTCAGCTCTGTTCCTCCGAACCCCAGTGGTCAGACCAGCTCTTGTCTCAGCATTTCTCCAGGACCGACCTGCTCAAGGATGGTGTGGAACACAGCATATTCACCTGTCACCCAGCCACCATTGTATGTGCATTTTTGTCTGGGCTGGTTATCATGCCTTTGGCAGGATTTGTTCTCTCTGAGGGGAACTCTTGGCTCCAGCTCTGTCGAGTGAAGACCTAGTCTACACTTGTGGGCACACATTGCTAGCATGGTTGAATGATGCCATTTCCACTTATACAAAACCTTCTGGTCTAAGTCTTTTTAAAATATTTAAGTTTCTTAAAATAGCTCTGTAGGGGGAATCTGTTCAATGTAGTTTAGTTACCTATATTTATTGGAGAGGAGCCAGATCCGAATAATTTAGAATAGCAGACAATTTAAAAAATCTTGCATATTTATAGCTATAATGATATGCTTGTTTTTATTTAGGTTGCTATTAAAATCATGTTATTTCTTGGATGAATACTATTTGGTATTGTTAAGTCTTAGAAAATCCATAGGAGAATAATGAGGTAACTGTTTTCATTTCTAAAGTCTAGAAACATCAGTATTTTATAGAGATAAAGACTTTTGATTCTTAAGCCTGTCACTTGAAAGCCGCTTCTGAGTTATGAATAATTATGCAAGTATAGTTTTTCTGCTATTTAGAATTATTTTATCTTTGAAAAGTTTTTGTTGATGAACTTTGTTCAGTTAGATTTAGCAGAGCGATTTTAACTTGGGGTGCATGGGACTGAAGGAAAGTCCCCAAGGTTGTGTACATAGTTTGTAACGTATGTATCTATGTGCATTTTTCCTGGACGTAACTCCATTGATAATAAAACATTCCCAAAGGGGTATGTAACCCCCCCCCCCCCCAAAAAAAAGAGGCTTTCAAAGAGATGTTTAAAGCCCATTTTGTTTTTACTTGTTTAAAAGAAAGTGTCATGTTCTTCTCTATATTGGGCTGTTTATAAGTAACAGAACAGAAGAACCATAATCCTAAAAGTTGACATTAGAACTGTGCTTCTCTTTTAATTGACAGGCTTAATTTTCTTTTGGGAGGATTTTTAATATTACTTAGAAAGATTAAGTGTAAAATCATATTGATGTTTTAAAGGAATTCGTCAGGTATCACCAGCTTACATTTATAAGGTGTCTGTCTATTGTAATGAAGTCCAGGGTTGGTAATTGTGCAACAATATTTCATCCATCTTCTTGCCTCTAAGCAGAGTGAATCTCTCTTTTAATTAATATATGTAGGCTTTGAGAAACCCTATGCTGAAAGACTTCAGAGAAGGGAGCTTGCATCTTTCTCATTTACCTCCTTTCTCTCACCCACTTTATGTTCAGAGTTAAATCTTTAATGCATACTGTTTGCCGTTCTCTTAGTCTGGGTTAGTTTGTGGCAAATACTGAGATGGGTATTTCCCCTGAAACTCTTAGGAATCTTGTCCTTCCTTTCTATAGCTGGCTCCAAGGCTGCATCTCTCCACTGGACTGGTGAGAGGGTTGTCAGTGTTTTGCTCCTGGGCCTAATTCCAGCTGCTTATTTGAATCCTTGTTCTGCGATGGACTACTCCCTGGCCGCAACCCTCACTCTCCACAGTCACTGGCAAGTACAGCAGTCCTTCCAATGTTACCTTGTCTGTGCAGTTTGTTTTCTGTGAGCTTATCTCACAGTTGCATATGAGGGAGAAGTTGCTCAAAATACTGAAGATCTGAAGAGATCAATAAAACATACGTAAACTATTTATATGCCCAAATTTGTGTATCTATGTGCCTATAAGATGTCTTCCTTTTCATATCTGAGAGGCTTTTGAACTTAGCATTGCTTTTGAGAGTTGCCCATTTTATGTGGTTTGGCAAGGACAGTATGCTGTCATGGGTGGGGAGGTGTTTTTTGGATTGTTAGAACTGAAAGGACTTGTGGGAGTATCTTAGCCAACCCTGTTATTTAACCTCTGTGGAAACTAAATCCCAGGGACGTTAAATAACTTGTCAGAACCATTTTCTTGATAGTATTAAAGGGGTTGTTTGCTTACCTAGTTTTGTTACTTAGCAAGCATTGGTTAGAATTACCCTTCAACCAGATAGACCTTTCACAGTAAATGATCCCAGTTGCTCTTGAAATACTAGATCACAAGTACAGTAGGATTTCTCTAATGTGTGTATCTTGAAAGAAGATGAATCTAAATTGATGAAAAATCAGAATAAAAGATAAATCTAAAGTCATGCCTTTTTTTTTTTTCTTTTTTTTGACTATGCTGTGTGGCATATGGAATCTTATCTTAATTCCCTAACCAGGGGTCAAGCCCACGTGCCCTGTAGTGGAAGTGTGGAGTCTTAACCATTGGACCACCAGGGAAGTCCTAAAGTCATACATGTTAAAAATTGCAATTGACTTCTCCAGTTACCTTATTAATTCTCTCCTTTTTAACATGTAACACAAAAAAGACTTGAAAGAGTTGTCTGTAATTGTGCACTAGTTCTTTAGCATCCCGTTTTTTAAACCTGCATTGATTGGGCTTTTATCCCATCTATTTAACTGAAGTTATTCTCAACAAAAATCACTAAAGACCTTCATTTTTCCGAATCCAGTTGTCCATTCTTTGTTCTCCACTTGAACTTGGCAGTTTTCAACTTAATTGAGTGATGTCTTCTTAAGTAATTTTTCTTTGGCTTCCTAGACACCATCTGTACCTTGTTTTCCTCCATCCCACCAGCTCTGTATACCTTCTCTGTCTCCTCAGTCAGCACCTCCTCTTGTCTGACCTCTGAATAATGAAGATCTGAACCCTAGGCCCATTCTTGGCGCTCTTAAATTTCTCTGCCTACATACTTGCCCCAGGTGAGTTCAGATAGACCTCTTTTTTTTTTTTTCAGATGGCCCTCTTTTCCTGAACTGCAGACTTAGTATTTGCAGTTATCCACTTGGATATCTAGTAGGCATCCCCAATGTAATATTGCCCCAAATCACTCTTCCCCTCAAATCTCTCAATTTCTCCTCAAAAGCTTCTTCTCTCCCGTTCTTCAATAATTGAATAAAGTCTTGTTGCTCAAACCAAAAATCCTAGGAGTCATTCTAAATGCTACTTTTTGTCTTAACCCCGCCACCAGTCCATCAGCTCTTTCTTTTAGTTCTGTCCTCACAACATAGCCTGAATTGTCACTTCTTGATATCCTTGCTGTCATCACCGTAGCTTAAGGCAAGTTAAGCCAGCAGCCTTGCCTCAGCTACTTCAGTTGCTTCCTAACTAGTTCTCTATTTTTGTTCTTGTTGCCCTTCTGCCTGCACTGTCCATTCACCACATACAGCCAAAGTGACCTTTTTATAGGGTAAAATTAACATTTATCTAAAGAAGATAGAGAAATGGCAAAAGGTACACGAAAAAAATGTGTTTGTTATTAGAGAAATGCAAATCAGAACTACACTGAGATGCCATCATACACCTACTCAGGTGGCTGTAATCAAAAAGATGGACTGTTACAAGGGTCATGAAGTTAGAATCCTCATATATCTCTGCTGGGAATGTAAAACATTGCAGATACTTTGGAAAATAGTTTGGCAGGTCTAACAAGTTTTTACAAGAGTTATAATATGAGTTAACAACAGAGAGTTGCCATCTGACACAACAGTTTCACTTGTAGGTGTATACCTACTGAAAGTGAGAGCGTATGTCCCCATCCACACAAAACCTTGTAGCATAATAGTCAGAGCAGTGTTATTTTAGCCCCAAAGGCAAAGTCGTCCAGATGTTTCAATTAATGAATAGATAAATAAATATATGTTTACAAAGGAGTGTTATTTGGCCATACAAAGGATTGAAGTGCTTGTCCATACTACAACATGTCTGAGCTGTTAAAATACTATGCTAAGTGAAAAAAACTCAAGACAAAAGGCCACATGTTATATGGTTTCATTTATATAAAATTTCTCAAAGAAGCAAATCTGTAGAGACAGAAAACAAATTAGTGGTTGGGTAATGGGCTGAAGCATACAGGGTTTATTTTGATGAAGATGTTCTGGAATTAAACAGTGATGGTATTGCACAACTCTGTGAGTATCCCAAAAGCCACAGAATTGTTAATTTTAATTTTATGGTACGTGAATTATATCTCAATAGAGCTGTTATTTTAAAAAAGTAAAGTTAGGTCACTTCCTACGTAAAGCACATCTGTGGTTTCCCATTGTGTTTCATGTAAAACTCAGACTCCTTGTTATGACTTTCATGACCCTACGTGATCTGCGCCTGCCTTCTGATTTCCCTGTTCTCAGCCACATAACCTTTTTACTGTTCCTCAGAGACTCTAAGGTCATTGTTACCTTTGTTTGGAATGTTCCTTGCATTCAAACCATCCTTTCTAAAATATTCCTTCATAGCACCTATGTACTTTTTCTTTCTCTTCACTGGAATGTTTGTTCCATTAGGGTAGTAATACTGTCTTATTTGTGTATTCTCAACATCTGTAACAGATTCTAGCGCATAATAATCTGCTTAATAAATTCTTTTTGAATTAATGAAAAACTCTGTAGGCCGCTTGTTTTGGTTTAAAAAAAAACAAGTTTTTGTAAATAGAGTAGGAATTAGTTACTGTCTCATATAAATGACTCTGGGAAATTGAATCTGAAGAATAGGAAGGTATTTTTATTATATTGTTAGGAAACATTTGTTTCCTTCATCTTGGTTATGATTCTTGTTACTATGGGCTTCCCAGGTGGTGCTAGTGGTAAAGTACCCACCTGCCAATGCAGGAGACTTAAGAGACTCGGGTTTGATCCCTGGGTTGGGAAGATCCCCTGGAAAAGGAAATGGCAACCCACTCCAGTATTCTTGCCTGGAGAATCCCATGGACAGAGGAGCCTACTGGGCTACAGTCTGTAGGATTGCAAAGAGTTGGACATGACTGAAGCAACTTAGCACGCACTTGTTACCATGAATTGCATTTTGACCTTGACTGATTATTTTTTGCAGCCAAGTTAACTGAATAGCCTTCTAACCTGACATTACTTGTGGCTTTTCATTTGTACTGTGATTTTTCTTTTTTTTTTCCTTCAGGGGCATTGGACAAGTTGTTACTGACTATGTTCATGGAGATGCAGTGCAGAAAGCTGCCAAGACAGGCCTTTTGGTGCTCTCAGCTTTCACCTTTGCTGGGCTCTGTTACTTCAACTATCATGATGTGGGCATCTGCAAAGCTGTGGCTATGCTGTGGAAGCTCTGACCTTTTAGACTTAATACCTTGAGAATTGATTGTACACCTCCTTGCCTCTGCTCTGTCATGCCATTTCAACTCACGATAAGAAGGAAAAACATTGGTGAGACAAACCTCTTCTCCTAATCACCTGATTGTTTTTAGAATTTAATCTTTGAAGAAAGATTTGAGAGAAGTTGTATCTTAAGAAATTATAAGTCTGATTTATGTATTCTGGGGAGCTAATGGAGTGTCTCAGCTTTTCACAAGTCTCATAGTATAACTGAACATTATATATGAGCTTTTTGCCTTTTAATTGATCAAACTCTTAAAGGGAATTCAGCTTTATTACTCTCGATATCTGATCAAACGTCTGTATTTGTCCTAGGATGATGGAGAAAGGGAAAGACTTAATTCATAAGTAAAGACTGCAGAAAATTAGGCAGTCTTTAGTTTCTGTAAACCTCTCCCTCTGTTCACTTGATACCAGTTACTGATGGTTACATGTCTTAGGGAAATTTGAAAATTAGAAATGCTGATATTTCACATTACTGATTTCTAAATCCTAGGAAGGAGAGCCTGGAGAGTTTCTGAATGTAGAGAAGTTCTGTTTAGGAAAGAGGTCTGTTTATAGATGTTTCAAATTGTTACAGATTCTAAACCAAGACTTAATCCTCAAATGTGTTTATTTTACTTGTCCTAAAATAATCTGTCCACAAATATAAAATTATAAGTGATAAGTTGTTGTTTTCCCACTGGGAATTTCTACTGTGAAAATGTATTCCATGAAGGTAATTTTTAAAAAAAATAAAATGCTGCATAATAAAAATTTATTCTACTCTTTTCTTAATTGTTCCTAGTTTTATACGGTAGAACTGAGTGTCTGTTACATATATGGCTCTGAAGCAGGACTGAATTTCCTTTAATTTCTTTCTGAGTTTAGCAGATAGGTAAGTTAGACACAAAGTGCTGTAATACAAAAAAGACTTTCATGTAATAGGCAGAAATATACTGAGTATAAGTAGTTTGGTGTGAGGAGACTAAGGTTAAGTAGTAGGAATTAAATTAGGTCCAGGTTATGGTGTTCTGTGAATGCCAGCCTTTATATCCAAATTATATACTGTGTGCAGTTAGCTAGTCTGGTCTAAGGAATGAGTGTCAGGCATGATGGTTTCATCTAGCAACATAGATTAGATGCGAGTGGGTGCATTTCACTTACTGAGGACCTTATTCCACAACTGAGGCAAACTACTGAAGGGGAGGTGGCTAGAAAGGTAAGTGTTCATGCTGGAGGTTAAAGATGAGGTCCCCTTAACATGCCTTTAATCTTATAGGAGATTCAGATGTGTATTAAGGATTTAGGAAGAGATGGTTAATTCTGTCTGGAGGCAGGTTAAAGGTTTCAGAAGGGGGTGGTGCCTGAATAGTAGTGCTTTGTCAATGAGTGGTGGTGGTGGGCTGGTCTGTCTTGGTGGGGAGGAGTATCTTTTACTACTGACTTTCTTCAGAGTTGGTTGCTCATGATGATGATAAAAAGCAGACTGACCTTTAGTCTGTTTCATTATTGTTTTAAAATCTCTATAGACAGTGTTCCCCTTAAAGTCATTTCTCCATCCCCACCCAGCCCTCAGTACCTGACTGCTGTAAAATGGAATGGAGAAGTGGAATTTTCCATAGAAGCAAAACAGGAGGGCAGTAACTGAGTAATGTGGGAATCTTGTAGCTATCACCAATACCATCAGATCCTAGTTGGATCGACTGAGCAACTGAACTGAACTGAATGCTAATGAGCTTCATTAGATGGTGATTGAATGTTAGAGTCGAGGCTGGTTGGGTAACGCCTGCCCCTAGTCCTGCTCAGTTTTGTAATTAGGTTGGAAGCTCACCTATCACTTTGGAAAATCAGTGGGTTGCTATGAACTGCTGGAGCAGGAGGGAAGATGAGGCAGGGGCTGACAACAGTAGGAAGTTTCTGAGGTTAAGCAGGACATGATCAGAATTGTGCTTCAGAGATAATTTAGGTGTCATCAGGAAGGTCGGTGAACTGGAGGCAGAAGGGTGTGTAAGAAGATAGATGTATGTAGAAGACGGTGGTGGAAAGTAGGAGTCACTTTTAAAGGTAGAGGTCAACATTCATTGGTTTGATAGGTGTTAAGTAGCTTCTATAATTGGCACCGTGCCTGGTACTGTGGTGAAAGAGGTAGGAATTTATCTCAGAAGGAATTCATAGACTAATTGGGACAACAGATAAATGACTGCCACTCCAGTACTCTTGCCTGGAAAATCCCATGGACTGAGGAGCCTGGTGGGCTGCAGTCTATGGGGTCGCTAAGAGTCGGACATGACTGAGTGACTTCACTTTCACTTTTCACTTTCGTGCGTTGGAGAAGGACATGGCAACCCACTCCAGTGTTCTTGTCTGGAGAATCCCAGGGACGGGGGAAGCCTGGTAGGAGGCTGTCTATGGGGTCGCACAGAGTCGGATACGACTGAAGCGACTTAGCAGCAGCAGCAGCAGCACAGTGTAATATGTGCAATAATAAAGTACATTGAATGGGGATATAACGAAACAATTTGCTTGCAAATTTCCTGGGAGACAGAAGAGTGTTGAGCTGGATTCTGAAAGGTGAGGAATGGATACGTAGCCAAGAAAGCTGGATGGCAGATAAACAGAAGATTGCACATGATTTGGTACGACTGCACCCGAGAGCTATTGTAGTACCTTCTGTGCCATGGTAAATAACTGAGACCACCTTGAGAACACCCAAGTCATGGAAGATTGTAAATTATGCCAAAGACAGGATCACGTTTATTTTAAATAGGTTATGCTGGCAGCTGTGAATTTGAGGGAGGAAACAGGTTATTTCAGTGATCCAGAAAATACAATGAATTCTGAAGACCATAGTAGGGTGAAAAGAAATTCAAGACATATTTAGAACTTAGAATCAGTAAGAATTATACTGGGATGTGAAAAGGGGGAGGGAGGCTATGCTCAACTTTTTCATTATGAAAAATGAGAAGCAGTGTCATTAAATTTTGAAGGAAAATTAGATATGGTAGCGGAGGGGCTTCCCTGGTGGCTCAGATGGTAGTCTGCCTGCAATGCGGGAGACCCAGGTTCAATTCCTGGGTTGAGATTCCCTGGAGAAGGGCATGGCAACCCACTCCAGTATTCTTACCTGGAGAATTTCATGGACAGGAGCCTGGTGGGCTACAGTCCTTGGGGTCACAAAGAGTCAAACATGCCTGAGCGACACTTTAACTCATTCAGTGGAGGGATAGGTCACTAAGTTTTTGATTTGTGAGATACCCAGGAAAAGAGATTTTGTACTCTTGACATTTTTTGTCAATATGACAGACTAAATTTTAGGTATTACTTTGCTATGACACACCTAAGAATGTTGAATACCTTTTACAACAGCTTTTGCAATAGCTGTTGAACAATACTGAAATTACTCTTTATCAGCAAGGGGAAGAAAGGCAGTTAGATTTTAATTGGAACAGTAGTTAGTAGTTATAAAAGAAGCAGACAGTGAAACTATAGAAGGCAATGAGCTTATGTAGTTCCTAATTTTGAGTAAGCATCACATAAAGCACGTCGACAAGAATGGTTTAACATAGGAATGTCCGAAGTTAGAGGTTAGGTAAGATAGTTTAGTAAAGAAAGACAAGTCCTGTTGAACATCTGTATCCCGCAGTACAGCTCTGGGATATTTTAAAGTTTCAGCTCATAGAGTGTTTTAGCTAATCGAACTACAAAGAATACAAAAACAGACCTAATTATTTTTAGTATCTCTCCTTTCATGAGGTAAGAAAATAACATTATAGTCATTCAAGACACTCCAAAGAAAGTTTAGATATAAAAGAACTCTTAACAATTCTGTTATTCTGAATTTAAGCCTTTTGAGCTTAGGAAATAAAAAGAAAAAGCCTATCAGAGAATATTGGTGATTAAAAATAAAGCTTAAGTCAAAGATACCAGAATACAAGAAAACATTTTGCTTTAGAGTGACAATATATACCACAGGAAACTTAGAAGTGAAGAACTTTTGCAAAGACTAATTCAAGAGAATAATAAAGGCACAAATACTATATTTAAAGATAAATCTTATTTTCTACTACTAATTTTCCCTGTAAAAATGATTTATAAGGTCTTTTTGCTTAGTAATCTTCATATATCTTCATATATTATGATTATATATATACAAATATATGATATATTTAAAGCTTTAGCCTTTAGCTTTAAATTTTAGTTCTAGTGTGTTATGCAAACATTATTTTGTTAAATTTTCTACCTTCATGAACTGTAAGAATTCCCTTGAGAAATAGACAAATTTCAGTTTTTTCAAATTTATGTATATTTTTATTGCACCTACTATATCTAGTGTGTGTATGTATATATATATGTATATATATCTGCTTCATCTTTTTAATGGAGGGTATGCTACAGTCAGAAAGCAATAAGATTTGAGGAAACATTGAAAATTTTGTTTTTTGCTAAATGGTAGCAAGTTGAACAGCAATCAAAAAATATTGAAGGTTTTAGTTAAAAGTTATTGCTTCTTTCTCTACCTGAATTAAAAAAAAATCAGTTGTCATCTAATACAATTTTATATTCTATTTACAGAAATATGGATGTCTGAAAAAGTCATGACTTTAAATTTCCACTGAGGGGGCAGGTAGGAGATAAAGATGAATTCTGAGCTGCTACTAAAAGTATTTCTGTTTTTTACCATGGGGCAGGTCAGGGAACTGAGGTTAGCTGACCTTGTTAGGGGATATGGGTTTGTTTGTTTTTAGTTTCATCACTTGTTATCTCTAGGAGACTGGGAGCCAGTGATCCTTTTATTCTGCTACAGTCTTTAAACAACAGTCTTTAAAGAACAAAAAGCAAAGGCCGCCAAAACTTAAATCTTTCTTGATTTCCTATTTTGTTCTCTAATGGTTCATGTTTTTAAATATCTATATGTATCCTGTTTCTTGGATAAAAAATTTTGCCAAGTATCAAAAGAAGAAACCCTAGAATTTAAATGGGGACTGCTATATATCACAGTGGGTTTCTTTCCAAACTGACAATGTTTAGGTTTTAAGTAAAATAAAGTGCCAGTTAATGTGAAATTCACTCATGAAGACTTGTGATTTTTGCTTTATGAAAACAGAATTAAAATTCTTTTATGCCATAAATGTGCATTCAGAGTCCATGAACCACACTCTGTTTTTATTTAGGGATAGACTGTTTTCCTGTCAGACCCCGTTCGTCCCATTTCTTGGTAGAAACATGGTATAGAGTGCATCTCTTGGCTTCCTGCTGGTGCACAGGGCACTCCTGCACAGCCTACTCACAGTGCCTACCAGCCCTCTCTAGGACATGATTTCTTCTGGTTCTGTTCTACACTTACTTCATATCCTGTGCTTGATGGGACTATGTGACATGCTGCTCTGATACTATTCAATTAGCGTTTGTCTTTATACCGGTGCCCTTGCTTACTGCATATGTCGCTTACAGCAGCAGTTTAAGGGGCTATGCAGGGCTGGAGAAACCATGCATTCAGGAGGCCTGTGTGCAGTGGATAACAGACCAGTTACATGCCTTATGAAGGTAGTCAGGAGACAGATCTGTAGGCTTGCTTCTCCACATTCTGTTACCATGGACTAATAGAAACAAGGTCTAGGGGGCCTTGGTGTGCTAATGGGCTTCCCAGGTGGCTCAGTGGGTAAATAAACTGCCTACAGTGCCAGAGATGCCAGAGATATGGGTTCGATTCCTGGGATGGGAAGTTCCCCTGGAGGAGGGCATGGCAACCCACTCCTGTATTCTTTCTCAGAGAATCCCACGGACAGAGGAGCCTGGTGGGCTACAATCCATAGGTTGCAAAGAGTCAGACATGGCTGAACTGACTGAGTACAGCACAATATCTAGTTTAGTCTTGATTATCCATCTAGTTATAACCTTTAATCATAGCAATAAATTTTTGTGCTCTTAAAGACAAGTGATTTAAGTGACCATAAAAGGCAGGTGACTTAAGAACTGATGTACATCAGTAAACACTCATGTTACAAGGACATAGGAACATTCTACTAAACACTTTAATTGATGGTCAATTTATAATGTATAAAAATACTTTAAAGTACTTTTGATTGGTGACCAATGTTTTATATTCTCTGTCTTAGAAATTGTCCAGGTATCCAAGGATGATGTACTATTTACCTGAAAGAATTGTTGTTCCATTGCTAAATCGTATCTGATTATTTGCAACCCCAGCTCTGTCCTCCGCTGTCTCCTGGAGTTTGCTCAAATTCATGTCCATTGCAGAGTAGGCAATGGCAACCCACTGCAGTACTCTTGCCTGGAAAATCCCATGGACGGAGGGGCCTGGTAGGCTGCAGTCCATGGGGTTGCGAAGAGTTGGACACAACTGAGCAACTTCACTTTCGCTTTTCACTTTCATGCATTGGAGAAGGAAATGGCAACCCACTCCAGTGTTCTTGCCTGGAGAATCCCAGGGACGGGGGAGCCTGGTGGGCTGCCATCTATGGGGTCACACAGAGTCGGACACGACTGAAGCGACTTAGCAGCAGCAGCATGTCCATTGAGTCAGTGATGCTATCTAACCATCTCATCTTTTGCCACCCTCTTCTCCTTTTGCTTCAATCTCTCCCAGCATCACAGTCTTTTCTGCTGAGTCAGCTCTTTGCACCAGGCGGCCAGATGGTAATGGAACTTGACCTTCAGCATCAGTCCTTCCAATGAATAGTCAGGGTTGATTTCTTTAAGGATTGATTGGTTTGATCTCCTTGCTGTCCAAGGGACTCGAAAGAATCTTCTCAAGCACCACAATTGGAAAGCATCAATTCTTTGGCACTCAGCCTTCTTTATGATCCAATTCTCACAGTACATGACTACTGGAAAAACCATAGCTTTTGACTATATGGACTTTTGTTGGCAAAATGATGTCTCTGCTTTTTAGTATGCTGTCTAGGTTTGTTACAGCTTTTCTTCCAAGGAGCAAGCCTCTTTTAATTTCATGACTGCAGTCACTATCCACAGTGATTTTGGAGTCCGCCAAAATAAAGTCTGTCACTGTTTCCACTTTTTCCCCATCTGTTTGCCTTGAAGGGATGGGGACAGATCTTCATTTTTTGAATGTTGAGTTTTAAGCCAGCTTTTTCACTCTTCTTTCACCCTCATCAAGAGGCTCTTTAGTTCCTCTTCACTTTCTGCCATTAGGGTGGTATCATCTGCATATCTGGGGTTGTTGATATTTCTCCTGGCAATCTTGAGTCAGGCTTGAGCTTCATCCAGCCCAGCATTTCACATGATGTACTCTGCATAGAGGTTAAATAAGCAGGGTGACAAGATACAGTCTGGACGTACTTTCCCAATTTGAAACCAGTTCATTGTTCCATATCTTGTTCTAACTTTTGCTTCTTGACCTTCATACAGGTTTCTTAGGAGGCAGGTAAGATGGTCTGGTATTCCCATCTCAGACTTTTCCACAGTTTGTTGTGATCCACACAGTCAAAGGCTTTAGCATAGTCAATGAAGCAGAAGTAGATCTTTTTCTGGAATCCACTTGCTTTTTCTATGATCTAACAGATGTTGGCAATTTGATCTCTGGTTTCTCTGCCTTCTCTAAATCGAGCTTGTACAGTGGGAAATTCTCAGTTCACAGACTGTTGAAGCCTAGCTTGAGGGATTTTGAGCGTTACATTGCTAGCATGTGAAATGAGGGCAATTGTGCAGTAATTTAAACATTCTTCAGCATTGCCTTTCTTTGGGATTAGAATGAATACTGACCTTTTCCAGTCCTGCGGCCACTGCTGAGTTTTTCAAAATTTGCTAGCATAATGTGTGCAGCACTTTAACAACATCATCTTTTAGGATTTGAAATAGCTCAACTGGAATTCCATCACCTCCATTAGCTTTGTTTGTCATAATGCTTCCTAAGGCCCACTTGGCTTCACATTCCAGGATGTCTGGCTCTCGGTGAGTGATCACAGCATCATGATTATCCAGGTCATTAAGGTCTTTTTTGTACAGTTCTTCTGTGTATTCTTGCCACCTCTTCTTAATATCGTCTGCTTCTGTTAGGTCTATACCGTCTCTGTCCTTTATGTGTCCATCCTTGCATGAAATATTCCCTTGATATCTCTCATTTTCCTGAAGAGATCTCTAGTATTTCTCATTCTGCTTGCTTTCCTCTATTTCTTTGCATGGATCACTGAGGAAGGCTTTCTTATCTCTCCTTGCTTTTCTCTGAAAGTCTGCATTCCGATGGGTATATCTTCCCTTTTCTCCTTTGTCTTTTGCTTCTCTTCTTTTCTCAGCTATTTGTAAGGCCTCCTTAGACAGCCATTTTGCCTTTTTTCATTTCCTCTTCTTAGGGATGGTTTTGATCACTGCCTCTTAAACAGTGTTACGAACCTCCATCTGTAGTTCTTCAGGTGCTCTGTCTATCAGATCTAATCCCTTGAATCTATTTGTCACTTCCACTGCACAGTCATAAGGGATTTGCTTTAGGTCATACCTGAATGGCCTAGTGGTTTTCCCTTCTTTCTTAGATTTGAGCCTGAATTTTGCAATAAGGAGTTGATAATATGAGCCACAGTAAGCTTGGTCTTGTTTTTTCTGACTGTGTAGAACTTCTCCATCTTTGGCTGAAAAGAATATAATCAGTCTGATTTCAATATTGATCAGCTGGTGATATCCATGTGTAGAGTTGTCTCTTATGCTGTTAGAAGAGAGTTTGCTCTGACCAGTGCATTCTCTTGGCAAAACTCTGCCTTGCTTCATTTTGTACTCTAAGGTCAAACTTGCCTGTTACTCCAGGTATCTCTTGACTTCTTACTTTTTCATTCCAGTCCCCTCTGATGAAAAGAACATCTTTTTTTGGTGTTAGTTCTAGAAGGCCTTGCAGGTCTTCATAGAACTGTTCACCATCTTCTGTGGCATCAGTGGTTGGGGCACAGACTTAGATTACTGTGATATTGAAAGTTTTGCATTGGAAGTGAACCAAGATCATTCTGTTGTTTTTGAGACTGCACCCAAGTACTGCATTTTTGACTCTTTTGTTGACTATGATAGCTACTCCATTTCTTCTAAGGGATTCTTGCCCACAGTAGTAGATATAATGGTCATCTGAGTTAAATTTGCCCATTCCCATCTGTTTCAGTTTACTGATTCCTAAAATGTTGATGTTCACCCTTGCCATCTCTGTTTAATGGCACTTCCAATTACCTTGATTTGTGGACCAAACATTCCAGGTTCCTATGAAATATTGTTCTTTACAGCATTGGACTTTGCTTTCACCACCAGAAACATCCACAACTGGGCGTTGTTTCTGCTCAGCCTTTTCACTTCCTTCTGGAGCTATTTCTCTGCTCTTTTCAGTAGCATATTGGACACCTACAGACCTGGGCGGTTCATCTTTCAGTGTCATATCTTTGACTTTTCTGTTCATTTGGTTTTCAAGGCAAGAATGCTGAAGTGGTTTGCCATTCCCTTCTCCAGTGGACCACATTTTGTCAAAACTCTCCACCCTGACTCATCAGTCTTTTGTGGCCCTACACGGCATAGCTCATAGTTTTTATTTGGAAATTTGTGTGTATATACGTATTTATCTATTTGGTCTATTCCAAATTTTGGAAAGCCCCTGATGCTGGGAAAGGTTGAAGGCAAAATGAGGAGAGGATGACAGAGCATCAGTTCAGTTCAGTCGCTCAGTCGTGTCAGACTCTTTGCAACCCATGAACCACAGCACGCCAGGCCTCCCTGTCCATCACCAACTCCCGGAGTCCACCCAAACCCATGTCCATTGAGTCAGTGATGCCATCCAACCATCTCATCCTCTGTCATCCCCTTCTCCTCCTGCCCTCAATCTTTCCCAGCATCAGGGTCTTTTCAAATGAGTCAGCTCTTTGTATCAGGTGGCCAAAGTATTGGAGCTTCAGCTTCAGCATGAGTCCTTCCAGTGAATATTCAGGACTGATTTTTTTTTAGGATGGACTGGTTGGATCTCCTTGTAGTCCAAGGGACTCGCAAGAGTCTTCTCCAACACCACAGTTCAAAAGGATCAATTCTTCGGCACTCAGCTTTCTTTATAGTCCAACTCTCACATCCATACATGACCATAGCCTTGACTAGATGGACCTTTGTTGACAAAGTAATATCTCTGCTTTTTAATATGCTGTCTAGGTTGGTCATAACTTTCCTTCCAAGGAGTAAGCATCTTTTAATTTCATGACTGCAATCACCATATGCAGTGATTTTGGAGCCCCCCCGAAATAAAGTCTGACACTGTTTCCACTGTTTCCCCATCTATCTGCCATGAAGGATGGGACTGGATGCCGTGATCTTAGTTTTCTGAATGTTGAGCTTTAAGCCAACTTTTTCACTCTCCTCTTTCACTTTCATCAAGAGACTCTTTAGTTCTTCACTTTCTGCCATAGGGTGGTGTCAAGATGGCTAAAGAGCATCACTGACTCAACAGACATAAATTTGAGCAAACTCTGGGATATAGTTAAGGACAGGGAAGCTGGCATGCAGCAGTCCATGCGACTGAACAACAACAATATATGCATTCTATTGACAGTGGTTAATTGTATATTTTTGTAATATTTATTATTTTGGCAATGAATATATATTCCAGTTAGAACAATAGCTTAACAAAATAGAACAACAAAGTAGGTAGTATGTCTCTATCTTCCTACTGGGGTTTGGCCTTTTCCTACTCTTCTTTGATGAAACTAGATAGTAGTTTCAATAGTGTGTGAACATAAGCTGATGATCTTAATCTTTTGTTTTTAGGCCAAAGAGTGTTGGTATCTGGAGCCTCCTTCATCTTTACTCTCCAGAAAGTGTATTCACTTATTCATTTGAGCACTGGGGATAGACACGGAGACAAATATGTTGGTATCGTGTAAAATTTTTTAAAAATTATTTGTTTATTATTTGTTTACTTTTGGCTGCACTGGGTATTCGTTGCTGCATGAGAGCTTGCTCTAGTTGCAGCAAGCAGAGACTACTCTTTGCTGCAGTGTGCAGGCTTCTCATTGTGGTGGCTTCTCTTGTTGCAGAGCGCCAGCTCTAGCTGCACAGGCTCAGTAGTTGTGGCGCGTGGGCTTAGTTGCCCCATGGCATGTGGGATCTTCCTGGACCAGGGATTGAACCCATGTCCCCTGCATTGGCAGGCAGATTCTTAACCACTGGACCACCAGGGAAGTTGGTACTGTTTGACATTTTAAGTGATGGTGTAATGGAGGAAAAAAAAGCATTGTATAACCACAAGTGAGAAAATGGGGTCAACACACAAAGAAAGTCTTCTAAAAACATTGGTTACGTGAAAATCCCTTTTGTTCTGCTGAGCGTGTAATGATTGGGAAATATAGATGTGAGCCCAAGTTTGGGAGCAGAGATTGAGGGGAATCAAAACTTGTTCCACAAAATAAAATAAGGAGAATTTGAAGTTTCTTGGACTAATCCAGAAGAGACTTGGGAAAGAGGAGAGACCAGAGGGACAGATGAGAAAAGAGGTGGTGAGACGGTGTGAGGCTGGGATCTGGGGAAAATAGGGTTACAGTAGCCAGAGGGGGGAAAAAATCCTGATTGTGGATGACGAGCAGATGGACAAGGTTATCCATGTGCAATTTTTTTTTTCCATTTTGGCAGCATGATTCATTCTTTTGTCCCTCACACTTTTTTTGGTAATATTGATATAGACTAGAGACTATGTCTTGAAAAAATATTAGTGGTTTTTTAAATTTTACTTTGGATATTTTATATCAGGAGTAAATTTCTATCAGGATCAAAGCAATATCCTTATTCTAGAGCACATGCTAGATGCCAAGATGATCCACAAACTGTACCAGTTCACTGGAAGAAGGCGTCTGGAGCCAGAAATGACTATGAGAGTGTAAACCTCCAGGAGTTTGCAGAACTCTTTGGAGTAGAGTAGATGTGGAGATCTAATATTCTATGCAACGGAATTCCACAATGTGGAATACTAGATCTCAGGGAAACCTCAGGTGACATCTAGGTTACACTATGCAAAACCCCTGTTCAGTGTTCCTTCATGTTTTGTTGAATTCAGGTTCAGACTTATGCATTGAACTTTCTCATTACTTGCAAGGTATGATTTGAATGAGCTCCTAGACCTAGCCTACTTGGACTATTTTCTCTCTGACCTCAAAGCCTTACCTGCAACTCTCTTCACTCTTCCAGTCTAGAAAGCACAAATGAGGCATTGTTTCAGCAAAGTCCTACCTACTTTACAGGACTGCCATACAGATTTTAAAAGATGTTAAAATACTTAGGGCATTTATAAATGCTATACCAATATAGACATTCATTCCTGTGTTATTGTTTTTATTTCTAATAAAGATGATAGTAAACATTAAAAAATTGTACCTATAATTATATACCAGATACACTATGAATTTTCTCATTTAATACTCATGACATTTCTGTGAGTGTCTCTATGAGACAGGAGGTATTATTTGTCTTCTCATTTTAGGGATGATAATAATTACCTAGAGCCAAGAATTGAACACAGTTCTACAGGACTAGAAAATTGTCCTCTTAATGAACTAAATAATAAATACAGATTAATAACTGGTGTTTTAGAAACTAAATCAGTGATGATACTTCCCTGGTGGTCCAGTAGCTGAGACTCTGTGCTCCCAGTGCAGGGGGCCTGGGTTTGATCTGTGTTCATCAAACTTGATCCCACATCTTTAGCTGCAAATAAAGATACCACATGCTTCAGTGAAGATGGAATATCATGCATGCCACGACTAAGTCCTGGCACAGCCAAATAAATAAATTTTTAAAAAAATTGGTGAGAAATACAAACAACTCTACAAAAAAACGAGCAATGGTTAAAGAGAGACAAATAGTTTTTAAATATATGAAAATAGCAACATCTTTACTTAATAATAAAACCATGATTAAATACCATAGCACTTATGTGATTACCAAAGAAGAGAAAGCTTAATAACAGCTGGTGAAGTTCATAGTAGCAGGCAGAAAAGCAGAAAAGGTGAAGTAAACCAATTAGCTTGATGAGGGTCTTGTGAGAAAGAGGGGCTAGAGTCATTTCTGTCAGATTCTGTCCGACATGCAAGTTCACAGAAAAAGAGAGATCCTGCCGCCCCAGGAGCTCAGTCTGGTGGGAGGACACAGATACATAAGTTAAAGTGCATGATACAGACTGTAAAAAGAATACGTTCACAAGGTAAGTCTGAGGAGAAAGAATAGAGAATGGATTCCCACAGCATTTAGTTTTCCCACACAGCATTTTGAAGTTATGGTGTGAGAAAGCATTAAGAGCAAAGCTCCCAGACCAGCCCATTGAAAGATGCCTAGGGATTTCCTTGGTGGTCCAGTGGTTAGAATTTTTTGCTTCCACTGCAGGGTGTGTGGGTTCCATTCGTGCTCAGGGAACAAGATCTGACATGCTTTGTGGCCAAAAATAAATAAATATATAAGTTGTTGTTGTTCAGTTGCTCAGCCATGTCCGACTCTCTGCTACCCCATGGACTGCAGCATGCCAGGCTACCCAGTCCTTCACCATCTCCCAGAGCTAGAAGTTAACCCAGCTCTAAAGTTAAGGTTGATTCTATATGAATTTAATTGTACTTATATATATCCTTGATGGGTAAGTTTTGTTATTGGCATATAGTCTAAAGCTTTCCTGACAAAAATGTGTATGTTTTGTATTTTCCCTCTGCTTTTCCAGCCATGCTTCCTAGTTTAAAAGGAAAAAAAATGCAGACTTCCCTGGTGATCCAGTGATTGGAGAACCACCTTGAAGTTTCGATCCTCGGTCCATACATACTGTAGGACATACCGTGGGACAACCAATTCCGTGGCCACAACTACTGAGCCTGTACACTCTAGGACCCATGGTCCACAACAAAAGAAGCCACTGAAGTGAGAAACCAGCGCACTGCAATGAAGAGTAGCTGCAGCTCTTCCCAGTTAGAGAAAGTCATGTGCAGCAATGAAGACCTAGCACAGCCATAAATAAATATTAAAAATAGAAAAAATGCACCCATTCTTAGAAGCCAAGTGAAATGCAGTAGAGTCATATCTTCCTTTCAAGAGTAGCGAAAGAGAACAATCTCCGCAAGTCTTGAGATTTGACTCAATCTTGCATAGTTTTTTTTTTTGTTTTACTCCCAGAAAATACCTACTAATCAGTTTTCCCTCTTCTGCAAAAATAAGTAAGCACTTTTATAAGTTGGACTTTAGTATCAGCATTATGTCTGTGAAACAGCTGTCTGGGAGAACCTTAAAAAGGATGTGAAAGCAAAAGAGCTGTCTCTAAGTTAAATTTACATTTTATGATAATTTAGGAATTTTCTGTTCGTGTTTCACTTAACTAGCTGGATTTTGACACTTTTAGGGCTGGGATCACATGTCAGATCCTTTTGTATTCCCATTCCTCACTCAGCACACTGCCCAGCATATGCTAAGTAGTCAGAGAAAAGCTGTGGAATGAATGAACAAGCTGGCTTCTGTAGCTTCTCTCTCCTTTTATCAGCAAATGAGCAGTGCTTGCCTGTGTGGAAGGAGTTTTTAAGCAGAACTCACGCATTGTGCAGCTACTGAATGATCCACAGATGCTCAACAATACTGTGACATTGTAAATAAATATTTTTTGCAGGGGCAGCTGCTTCTGACAAAAAAACAAACAACCCTAGACATTATAAAAAAAATAGACGTGATGGCCAAAGAATGCAGAAAAGTAAGGTGAATTGTGCCCAGCAGTTAATTTATAAAAATGACTGAGTGAAAACACCAGGTCAATGCCATTGTGAAAAAAGCTGTCTTAGAAATGAAAGGCATGTCATGCCATGCGTGGCCACAAGGGGTGCACCAGAGTCAGTCTGAAGGAAGAGAAAAGTGTTCTTTGCTCAGTCGTGTCTGACTCTTTGTGACCTCATGGACTGTAACCTGCCAGGCTCCTCTCTGTCCATGGAATTCTCCAGGCAAAAATACTGGTGAGGGTAGCCAGCCATTCCCTTCTCAGGGGATCTTCCTCGATCCAGGGATATGAACCCAAGTCTCTTGCATTGCAGGCAGATTCTTTACCATCTGAGCCACCAGGGAAGCCTGAAGGAAGAGAGGAGGGGGGAAAAGCACAGGTCATAGTCTTTGTTATGTGTTCTGTGGAAAAAGCAAGGCAGAGAAAGGCAAACAGATGAGGATATCTGAGTAACTCCAGCGAACTTTGGGGGACAGGGCTGTCCTTGTTGTCTATCTGATCTTGGGATGATTTAGGGCAGGGGAAATACTGGCCATGTGTGTGACTGCTAGCTAAAGGAGGTGGTTGGTGGTGCGCAGTTGGAATTGGTCGGTTTGTATAGGAAAGCTGGGCTCACCAACCAACATACTGTTTCCTGTCTCAGGAATTAGCCAGCCTAAAGGGCAGTCCTTCCCCAGCCAGCAAAGCCCCCAAAGATGTCAAAACCTCATGAGATGTAGAACATAAGTATAATTAATGCATAAAATCCAAGAGCTTAAAAGAAATGTTATGAGAAGAAGTATATGAATGAGAAATTTTTACCTATTCCCGTTAATGTGATACTGCTTTAGGTGTTGTGTTAAATCTGTAAATTAATTTGAAAAGCAATGCCATCTTCACTATAGTTACTCTTCTTGTCTATGAGTATTTCTGTTTCAGGATTCCTTTATTTCTTTCAATACGTTTTATAAATTTTCTCTGAGTAGATTTTATTATCTAAGTTATATTATTCCCACTATATTCCTTCTTACTATTATAAATGGGATTTAAAAAGAAGAAGAAAATTTTCTTATATTACTCATGTTTTAAAGTGAAATTATTTTTGTGGCTGTATGTATTGTAATATATTGCAAATTCGCAGAGTTAATTTATTGGGATGGCCCAAATGTTCATTCAGTTTTTCTCTAAGATATCAAAAACCTAAATGAAACTTTAGGCCAGCCCAACATTATCTTTAATAGATCTTTAGTTAAAAAAAATTTTTGGTATAAAAACTTGAAAATTTATATAAGTACCCATCACCCAGGCTCAACAGTTACCGAAATTTTACCTTATTTCTTCTATTTCCCCTCTCCCATACATTCAGGTCCTTCAGTTCCACTTAAGATGCCCAGTAATTTCCTGGAATTTTTTTCTGGCTCCAGCAAAGTTATTCACATGTATGGAAAGTTTCTGAATCTCTGGAGTACTTTTTTCCTTTCTCATGTTTCATTGTGCTGCTTTGTTTTTTAATGCTTTCCATGCGGACTTTTTGTCTCTGTTACCAACTTTGAACATGCTGCTGCTGCTGCTGCTAAGTCGCGTCAGTCGTGTCTGACTCTGTGCGACCCCATAGACGGCAGCCCACCAGGCTCCTCCGTCCCTGGGATTCTCCAGGCAAGAACACTGGAGTGGGTTGCCATTTCCTTCTCCAATGCATGAAAGTGAAAAGTGAAAGGGAAGTTGCTCAGTCGTGTCCGACTTTTCACCACCCCATGGACTGCAGCCCACCAGGCCCCTCCGCCCATGGGATCTTCTAGGCAAGAGTACTGTAGTGGGCTGCCATTGCCTTCTCCAAACTTTGAACATAGTGGTATCTATTTAGATTCAGAGTCAACAAAAGAAGGGAGATAATCCTAAAACTGGAGAAGGAAAGGCAGCCCACTCCAGTATTCTTGCCTGGAGAATCCCACGGACAAAAGAGCCTGGTGGGCTATAGTCCATGGGGTTGCAAGAGTTGGACATGGTTTAGCAACTAAACCAAACCAACCAGTGTGAGTGAGACTTCCGTTTGTTCTGATTTCTGTCCAATGGCGTGGTAATGGACTCTTCCTTTAACATCTGTATTTAGAGGGCAGATTGATATGGCAGCCTCTTTTCTGTTTCCAGCAACTTCTCACTTAGTATACTTCTGCTTTGTTGAAGTTGCATCTCTCCCTTACTCCTTTTGTCTGCTGTTCTATGAGTCTCTAGTACATGAGGAATTGTGGTTTTTAAAAAGTGCTGCCATAGTAAGGTATTTCCCTGTTTCCTCTTCTAACTCTAAATCACGCACAACAAAACAAAAAGCCCCACCTATAGGTATGATTATTTTTTCTTTTTCTTTTTAGAATTATTTATTCATTATTGGCTGTACTGGGACGTCGTTGCTGCATGAACATTTTCTCTTGTCGCAGTGCACCAGCTTCTCCTTGCAGTGGCTTCTCTTGTTGTGGAGCACGCGCTCTAGGTGCTTCAGTTGCTTTGCGGCATGTGGGACCTTCCTAGACAAGGGCTCGAACCAATTCCCCTGCATTGACAGGTGGATTCTTAACCACTGGACCACAGGGAAAACCCTGATTTTTTTGTGGGGGAGGTTGGTGGTGGTGTGGAGAATGGTGATCTTTTAAAAAATTTATTTATGTTAGTTGGATAATAATTACAATATTGTTAAGGTTTTTGCCATACTTCAACATGAATCGACCACAGGCACATGATGACCCCATTCTGAAACCCCTCCCACCTCCCTCCACACCGCATCCCTCTGGGTTGTCCCAGAGCACCTGCTTTGGGTGCCCTGCTTCGTGCATCGAAGTTGCACTGGTCATCTATTTGACATATGGTAATGTACATGTTTCAATGCTATTCTCTCAAATCATCCCACCCTCGCCTTCTCCCACAGAGTCCAAAAGTCTGTTCTTTTTTTTTTTCCAGATGAACATCTTACACTTTATAATACACTCACAAATTTTTACACAAATATCATGTTTATAAGTACAAAAAGGCAAAGAACCTCAAAGAATCGAAGTAACTGTATCATTGACTACATGCAGTAGAGTTAGTATTGTTGTCCCCGTTCTTCATCTTCTAAATCCAGATTCTGTGTTGGGCCAGATGGGAGCTGGGTGTCAGGTCCAGTATTTGTGAATCCACCCCCCATGTGGACTCCGCTTTCAGAAGTTGGAGACTGGGTATAGTTCTGCACACGTCTGGGTTTCAACAGAGCTGAATTGAGATTCCATCTTGTTCCAGGCCAGATCAGCCAGAGGAGAGTCCTCCATTGCTGTCTGAGTTTCATTGCTGGTGAAGAATAAGCTCCCCAAAGTTTTGAAGCCAGAATTCATTGTGTGTTTTGGCGCTGTTCAACTGAACTTTGCTTTCCAGGGCAGGCAGGTTTTTAGCAGTGGAGATTCTGTCAGTCTGGGTCTCTGTATCAGATGAATCAGTATTCATGGAAAAGCTGGAGTGTTTCAAGATACTTCCCAGTGGCAGAACTTCTACTGTCTAAAAAGAAGTTCAGGTCTGTCTGTGTCTGCGTGTCAAACATTTCAAGGCCGAAGAAGCTAGAATTTCCCCTACAGCTGTAGGCCTAGGCAGAAGGGTCTGCAAGGAAGAAATCAGTTTGGGTTTCTATGTCCAGCGATTCCAAGGCTGGCTCAGTGGTCATGGTGCTAAGCTCACTCTCCTCGGTTTGTGTCTGTGTATTCAAGGCTGAAAAGAACTCTTCAGTATCAAAATCAACTGCAGGATTCTGGATTGGGCCAGATGGGAGCTGGGTGTCAGGTTCAGTATTTGTGTCAGACAAAAGACTATGATTGTCCAGCGTCTGACCAGGTAGGTTACTTGACAAGATGTTTTCTAGATCACTTAATAAATCCATGCTTTGGGTTTGATGATCTGTCATGTTTTCTGATGAAAGTATACTATTCCATGCACTGAAATTTGGTGCGGATTTCTCAATATCTTGAGTTAAAGTTTTAGGGTGGTTCTGAGGTAACAATTCATGAGTTACAGTCTCTGCTTCTAAGCTACTGCTTATAATATTGTCTGTAGACATACCATATGATGAATGGACACTCTCAAAAATGTCTCCACACATTACAGTGTGGTCCATCTGTACTCAGTCATCTGCTGGACTTTGCATTCCGCTGCTCTGAGTTTCTCAGGAGATCCCACCTGGCTGGAAACTGGCATGTATAAATGCATCAGTCTGAGCAGCGATAGATGAGGTTACCTTGCTGCTGCTGCTGCTAAGTCACTTCAGTCGTGTCCGACTCTGTACGACCCCATAGATGGCAGCCTACCAGGCTCCCCCGTCCCTGGGATTCTCCAGGCAAGAACACTGGAGTAGGTTGCCATTTCCTTCTCCAGTGCATGAAAGTGAAAAGTGAAAGTGAAGTCGCTCAGTCATGTCCGACCCTCAGTGACCCCATGGACTGCAGCCTTCCAGGCTCCTCCGTCCATGGGATTTTCCAGGCAGGAGTACTGGAGTGGGGTGCCATTGCCTTCTCTGATCTTAATCTTACTGCCACCTTATTCTTCAGTTTCACCTTAGAGACAGTTGACTACATCCTGAATTAATCCTTTCAGTACAGAATTTTTCAATAGTCTCAAATGTGTGAGGGATTTACAAATGTGATTAGTAGTAATAGTAGCCAGAAACATAATGCCCATCACTAAACCATGGCTGTTCTAATAAAAGCCATATATATAAAATACTTCCTTGTCAAGAACACTTATATCTGTGATCTTATTTTATTTGTAACACCCTGTAGGATAGGCTGTTTTTAGCACATAAGCAAAGCACTAGGTTTATACTGTTCTGTAACCTAAACCAGGTATTCTTCTTGCCAACCCGGCCCAGAGATAGAGAGATTTGCTTCAGGAAAAGGAAACAAACAGCAACTAACATTCATGTGATTACTAACAAAACTAAAAGAAAGGTCTCTTCACAATGATGCGCACAAGATATGCACAAGGAAAAGTGAAGTTCAGTGTCATTTAAGCTAATCCCTATTCAAACCTCAGAGATAAAACCATTTGAGCAGTAATTTAGGACTGAATTAACTTGTTTTTTCCCTCTCTATCTTTGAAGCTTTTGTTATTTAAGTGTTTCTGCAAGAAGCAAGGTCCTCTTCTATTCAGAAGCTGATGGTGTGTAGTAACCTCTGCAGGGCTCGGCTTATCCCAGGCTGATAATCAACAAACAGCCAAATACATACCACATCTGACATACAACCTTTTCCCCCAAGACTGTCCCCAAATACTCCATGATAATCAAGTGTTCGTATCACTGAATCATCGTGGTACAAAGCCTTCCAGTATCAAAAACTGAACTCTGCAGAGGCAGGATACCAGCCGCGGGAAAAAAAAAAAACAGAGAAGAACCGTGGCAGTTATTCGTATCAGATAAAAGCTTTGCAAAGATCCTTCAGATAACAAGTTTAGCAGTTAGACTGAGAAAGATTTCATTTTTTCTTCTTAAGCTAGTAACAATTCAACCTGGATGTAATCAACTAAAATGCGATCAGCCTTGATAGAGGGAGAAGCCTGTGTTTAGAAAGGCAGTGCTGCTCCCAAAGTCAACGCTAATGTTAGCTAATAAAGACCTGGGCTTCCCTGGCAGCTCAGCTGGTAAAGAATCCACCTGCAATGCAGGAGACCCCGGTTCAATTTCTGAGTTGGGAAGATCCCCTAGAGAAGGGGTAGGCTACCCACTCCAGTATTCTTGGGCTTCCCTGGTGACTCAGCTGGTAAAGAATTTGCCTGTAATGAGGGGGACCTGGGTTCAGTCCCTGGCTTGGGAAGATCCCCTGGAGAAAGTAACTGCAACCCACTCCAGTATTCTGGCCTGGAGAATTCCATGGACTGTATAGTCCATGGGGCTGCAAAGACCTGGGTTTTAGTGCACTTCCTTCTGGCTCCCTGGGGTAGGAACTTCTTAATAACTGACATAGCACCAAAAGCGTGAGCACCTGCTGCTCCTCTAAGGCTGCGTCTTTTGGAATCTTCAGAGAGGCTGATCTCATGTGGGCCAAGTCAGCAGTTCCAGATGAAGCCCCCTGACTCTGACTCTTCCAAAGTCTTCAACTCCTCAAGGCTTAACATTTTGCCCAAAAATCTTAACTTAGCCAGCCTGTAATTTGTTAATTCAATTACGCTGTTTTCAGGCTATAGTAAATGTCCGTATTCCAACACGCACTGCCAAACAGGCATAATACACTTTCAGCATTCTAAGGTTTAAATTTTTCATTAAAATATTGGTGATAATATCTACACACTGTGGCTTATTGGAACGAAACAGAGTCATGTCTACACCTGTAAAGCAGAAAAAGAAACGTCTGTGTCGGTATACATTTTAGATAGGCACGTATTAGTTAAACTGGAAGATGCGAAGGAAGGAGATTTATTCTCAAGGTGGGCAAGGGGAGGTTACCTTAGAACTGGGCAAAAAAGTCTGACTTTGAACACTAATGGGAAGGGAAACCTGGAAACCAAATGTCAAATCAGTTTGTGAACAGGACGACACAGAGGAGTCAGGGCTGGCCCACTGTGCAGACAGTATGAATTGTGGTGTGGTGTAGGACAGGTCTGTCTGTACATTGATCAAAGAAATGCTGTTCTTCTGACATGTGTTCCCAAGTTCTTGTAATGGGCTATGCATGCATGTATTGCTTCAGTTGTGTCCGACTCTGTGTGACCCCATGGACAGCAGCCCGCCAGGCTCCCCTATCCATGGGATTCCCCAAGCAAGAATACTGGATTGGGTTGCCACTTCCTTCTTCAGTAATGAGCTAAATGGAATTTTACCCAAGTTCACTTGAACACCTGTGCTAATCGGCTCAACAGCAACAGGATTTACAAATTTTGAAAGAGCCTCCAAATCTAGGCTGAGGGTCAGGGTTCCAATGGACAAGGGCAGTAAGTGTACGGCACCAGGGGCAGAGCCCTGATGGTTGACAACCAACACCACAGGCTGGGCCGAAGAGTCGGCTGTAGGCATAAAGACAGGCACAGGAGAAAATTGCATGATGGGGAGTTTAACCAAAGCCACTTTGAGCTTTGGTAAAAGCAACTTCTGAGGGTACCTTGGAGCTGCTGGAAGAGTCTGTTGTTTCTCATTAGAGCTGCAAGAGTCTTCAGAGGAAGCCACCAGCTTTATTTCTAAAGTTTCTAGTTCTGGAACGTCTGGTTGTGGAATTGGTTGGTTGCTCAGTGATTCAATGGTCTTACCGGACAGCTTCCGGCTGCGCAGGCAGTTTTCCATTTTCCTTTTCTTACTAGGTGGATCCTTGTGTTCTGCAGGGATCTCATGGCCAGTTCGGTAGCTGGCGTAGGGACAGCCACATGTGCACTGGAAGGTCTTGCCACAATCCTCTGCATGTCTTTTCAAGTCCCACTTGGTGCCATATGAATTGCTTCGCTTACTACATGTATGCTTCTTTTCAGCATGCACTTTCATACAGTGCTGTTTTGCAAGAGAAAATTGAGAAAATGGTCTGTCAGGGCCTCTAGGGCATCCTTCAATTGGACAACAGTAGAATTTTGGTACAGTTTTCAAATCTTTTCTTATTGTTGGATTTACTGTGCCATCATGCAGACTACATCACGAGAAATGCTGGGCTGGATGAATCACAAGTTAGAATCAAGATTCCTGGGAGAAATATCAACAACCCAAAATATGCAGATGATACCATTTTAGTGGCAGAAAGTTAAGAGAAACTTAAGAGTCTCTTGATGAGGGTGAAAGAGGAGCGTGAAAAAGCTGCCTTAAAACTCAACATTCAAAAAATGAAGATCGTGGCATCCAGTCCCATCACTTCATGGCAAATAGATGGGAAACAATGGAAACAGTGTCAGATTTCATTTTCTTGGGCTCCAGAATCACTGCAGATGGTGACAGCAGCCACAGAATTAAGACATTTGCTCCTTGGAAGAATAACTAGGACAAACCTAGATAGTATATTGAAAAGCAGAGACATCACTTTGCTGACAAAGGTCCATCTAGTCAAAGCTATTGACTAGTTTTTCCAGCGGTCATGTATGGATGTGAGAGTTGGTCCATAAAGAAGGCTGAGCACTGAAGAATTGATGCTTTTGAACTGAGGTGTTGGAGAAGACTCTTGAGAGTCCCTTGCACACAAGGAGATCAAACCAATCAATCCAAAAGGAAATCAATACTGAATATTCATTGGAAGGGCTGGTGCTGAAGCTGAAGTTCCAGTACTTCAGCCATCTGATGTGAAAAGCCAACTAATTGGAAAAGACCTTCATGCTGGGAAAGATTGAGGGCTAAAGGAGAAGGGGGTAACATAGGATGAGATGGTTGAATGGCATCACTGACTCAATGGGCCTGAGTTTGAGCAAACTCAGGGAGATGGCGAAGGACAGTGAAGCCTGGAGTGCGGCAGTTCATAGGGTTGCAAAAAGTCAGAGACGACAAAGCAACTGAACAATTGTATACTATCAAACCAGTCCTGAGAAGTATTGATAAATGGTATCTTTTGCTTAACGGATGCTTCACAAGGTTTGGAGAAATATAGCTCCTGATAGGAGTTCCACAAAAAACAACAATATAAAATATTAAAAAGGGCTTGCGAGAATGGTTCAGGCCAACAACGTTAAGAGAGCCCTCGTCAGACTGGCTGCTTCCTTTGTGCTTGCTGCTGCTACTGCTACTAAGTCGCTTCAGTCGTGTCCGACTCTGTGCGACCCCATAGACAGCGGCCCACCAGGCTCCCCCGTCCCTGGGATTCTCCAGGCAAGAACACTGGAGTGGGTTGCCATTTCCTTTTCCAATACATGAAAGTGAAAAGTGAAAGTGAAGTCGCTCAGTCGTGTCCGACTCTTAGCGACCCCATGGACTGCAACCTATCATGCTCCTCCGTCCATGGGATTTTCCAGGCAAGAGTACTGGAGTGGGGTGCCATTGCCTTCTCCGTCCTCTGTGCTTAAGAGATGTAATGTCTGCCTTAGTAATCAGTGAGGGGATGATCCTAAGGTGGGTGATGGCTGTTACATATGAGCTGCAGGCGGTGGCTCTTGACCGGGTGCATGTGGAGCGCGGGGCTGTTGGGCAGGATCTTGCTGCAGCCGCGCACCGTGCACCGGGTGTTGGTCCGCTCTGCCCAGACGGCTCGCCACCGACGGCTGGATGAGCTCCCGGGCGCGCGGCACCGACCCCGCGTGCTGCTGCCTCGCCGCCGTGGGTCCCGGCCGGCTGCCTCTCAGCCGCCCGGGGGAACCCCACGGGCCGGAAGCGGCGGCGGCAGCGGCGGCGGCGGCGACGGCGGCTCCCCTCGCGGCCGCCGGGACGGCAGGGGCGCCCAAGGCGAGAGCCGTGGGATCCGCCGCCGCCCCAGAGGCCGCCATGGCTCTCGCACCGCGGCCGGATCAGGCTCCAAAAGTCTGTTCTTCGTGTCTCCTTTGCTGCTGGATCTTTGAGAGAGAAACTGTGCACAAGAAATAAGACTGCTCCTTCTAATGGAAAGAAAGGGATACTTTTTGCTAAGGGACTTAAGATTAGCTTATCTAAATCTTTCCTGACCTATTTCAATATCTTCCAGATATACAGATTAAAAGAAAAAAAGCAGCCCTGCACTTTAAAAGAGACTAGGATATTATAAATAGAGAAGGAAGCGGCACTGTCCTTTGTCCACCAGCTCTCCTGCTTGTGGTCTACATAGTCTTTCACTAAGCAGATGGATGTGGCCGATGGCTGATACTGAATGAATGGTGTCTCCTGAACAATGACTCAACCGTGTGGTGGCTCTGCCAAGTTTATGACCAGGGCACCTCCTTCTCATTCCCAAACTATGAACATTACTCATTCTCCCTCAAGGCTGTTACAGCAAAATTAGAGGCTTATTTGTCATTGATTTATTTTTTTTCCTATGACTTAGAAGCTTAAGGAATTCAGTAACTTTTTATTTATCTTCTTTGTCTTGCCTAATACATTTAATAATTCAAACTATTCTTTTGGCCAGATCAGGAGCTAACCACTACTGATTATCTCTGACTCAATGTACGTTTTAACCCAACTATGCTCAACATCTCACTTTAAACACAGTCTGACTTCTATCTTTTCCTAAGGTAAGTTGATCGTGACAATATTCTCTTAAGATCTGTCATCCATTGACTGACCCACATTTTTGTTTTTCCTTATTCATAGCCTTAAATGTAAAAGAAATGCAAACAGAAAATTCTGAACAGTCTCCTTTGAGGACATTGCCCAGGTTCCTATTAGGTACAGAACAAGCTTCCTGACTTGGAAGACCCGTGATGTGGAGGTTTGAAGTTCTAGTTTTAGGGTTCCCCTTCTCTCTCTTAACATCAGCTCATTCTTATTTATTATTGTTGTTCAGTCACTAAGTCATGTCCGACTCTTTGCGACCCTATCAAAGGCAGCGTGCCAGGCTCTTCCGTCCTTCACTGTCTCTTGGAATTTGCTCAAATTCATGTCTACTGAGTCGGTGATGCCATCCAACCGTCTTGTCTTCTGTTGTCCCCTTCTCCTGCCTTCAATCCTTCCCAGCATCAGGGTCTTTTCCAGTGATTCAGCTCTTTGTATCAGGTGGCCAGAGTTTTGGAGCCTCAGCACCAGTCCTTCCAATAAATAGTCAGGGTTGGATCATTTTTATATGTTTGACATTAAATTGCTTTTAGGGACTTCCCTGGGGGTCCTGTGGTTAAGAATTCACCTTCCAATGCAGAGGGCATGGGTTCGATCCCTGGAGGGGAATCTAAGATCCCACATGCCGCGGAGGAGCTAAAGCCCATGCACCACAGCTTGAGAGCTGGAGTGTTGCAATTAGACAAGCCCTCTCACTGCAACTCCTGAGGCCCCGTACTCTGAAGCCTGCAACCCACAACTAGGGAGCCTGCATACCGCAACAAAGACCCAGCACAGCCAAGAAAAAAGAGCTTTTAAAACTTAGTGTACTGTACTTCATATCTCTTAAATGTTATCTAAAAACATTAATTGACATTATTACATTAATTTTGCTTTTATATATGTACATCTTCACTTGCTGTCCAGTGTTTGCTTTCACACTTCATTGCTCCTACTGTGAAGATGGGCACATTAGTCTATTGTAGCTTAATGATTGTAAGTCCTTATTCATAGTCACCGTTCTGTTTAGATAGTGCCTTACAATTTGCAGAGAGATTTCACACAAATCATTATTATTCACTTGCTCATATGTAAAAAAAATATGTCAGTGTCTACCGTGTACCAGGCACCGTGCTGGGCCCTGAGATTATAAAGACCAAAGAGACACAGCACCTGATCTCCAGCAGCTCACAGGCTAAACTGGGAGACACGTAAGACAATAGACAGGATACTGCGGTCAAAAGTAAACTTCTGATAATGGTTTGGTTTCTAAATAGATCTTTTTAAAACTGAGAAGTGAATATATTGACTAATGGACACTTGGCACTTTTCCCATTCGACAGTTTTATTGTGTGTATGTGTGTGCATGAGAACTGAATCAATTGGCATTTTAGCTTATAAATTCGTCTCTTAGGAGCACGGCCAAAACTTAACCTCTACTGGATAACTGGACAACTATAAGGACCTGATCCTTGAATTTAAAGCCTCTAGTCTGTGACCCTTGGTGATCTATCAAGGCTTACACAAACAGGGGAGCCCAGTCTGGTCAGTCCCCTGTTCCTGCTTTACTTCTCAACATTGACCAATAATGCCAATAAACAAAGGATTCCTGTAAAAGGTAAAACTTTCTTCTTCTTTGCTGGCACTTGTGTTGTAACTCACACACAAGGAGTTGAGCCTTTTCCCGTGCTGCTTTGTAACACTGGCATCATTCAAAGTGGAAATGTATTCTGATGGCGTAAGTGTTATTTCCTGGGTAATAAACATCTTGAATAGAGAAGTGAGTCAGCAGAGCCCATGAAACTGATGAACGAAAATTAGTCACAAGGGCAGTGGAGCTGCTTCATCTGAATATAACTTTCTCTGCAGATCCCCTTGAAACTGGGTGGAAGTCCCCACACCTCTTGCTCAATTCACCAGCTGCGAGGGAGAGCTAACGCAGTAGTACTCTGAAAATACAGCAGTGATAGCTGTAGCTATTTGGATATTCAGTAGTTAATCCATTTTAACTTGAACTTTTTCTTTATAAGCTTTTAAAATTATGAATTATTAGGAATATTGTAATATCCAATTATGGGCTTCCCAGGTGGTGCTAGTGGTTAAAAAAAAAACAAAACCTTGCCAATGCAGGAAGTGTTTGAAAGAAGCAGGTTTGATCCCTGGGTCAGGAAGAGCCCCTGGAGGAGGGCATGGCTATTCTTGCCTGGAGAATTTCATGAGGAGCCTGGCAAGCTACAGTCCCTGGGGCTGCAAAGAGTTGGACACAACTGAGTGACTGAGCAGAGAGCATCCAATTATAAGGAGAGATGATTAAGAAAAGAACTCAGAGCCATAGCGAAAACTAAATGCTGTTTCATTCTAATTTGGGAGTGCTTTGGAATGAAGCAGTCCTGTGCTCTCAGAAAAAGTATGAAGATCTGATAGGATTCGGCGTGACTGCTTTGAATGTCGTAGGACTAGTTTGGAATCTGATTACCTATCTCAAGGTCTCAGAAAAGTTAAAAGTTACCTTATTTCTTTTCTTCATTGCAAAGGAAAAGTAAACGTTAATTTCAAACCTGAATTTTTGCACTGGGGACACAGAAATGTTATTTCTCAAGTTCTAAAGGCAGAACTTTGAGATTTTCTGCAGCTTCTTGACTCTAATGGAGGCAGTAAATCACTTACAGCAGAAATTACCCAAAGAAATCACTTGACTGGCCTTCCCTGACTATGGAATTGTGACTTCTTTCTCCATTGCTCAAGGGAGAGAGTATAACAATATCTTCCCTTCCCTCTTCCAGTTTCCTTAGTGTGCCTGGTTCTGGGGTGGGGGTGGAAAATTTATGCGTGGAACTCAGGATAAGCACCAAGAGTCCAAACTTTGCCCCAGCGTTTAAGGTTAGGGAGTGCAGTGGGAGAGAAGCGGCATGGCTGACTTTAAGGCTTGGTGGCAGCTAAGGCCCAAATTTCCAGTTCCCTGTTATAAGATAACCATGATGACTGGAAATGGAACTAGTGAGCTGGCCTCAGTGCTGGTGGAGTGAGGAGGTGAAGAGAACAGTCCTGGAAACTGGCCTCATCATTTTTTCTGGGGGCAGGTTTGCCTCCCGGGAAGTAGTTGCTGCGAAACAGCTGTCATCTGGCGAACCTCTGAGTGAAATGACCACGAGGCAGGAGCTTGCCCTCTCTCGAGGAACTCCAGTCTAGACTGCAGTGGCGGATGGAAAGTCCCTCAGACCTTCCTCGCAGCATCGGTGTGACTAGCTCCCAGAGGAACCCTTCCAGAGTCAGCTGATCTGCTGGTGACAGAGGAACCCTCCAGCTGCTAATGTCGAGAGAGTTTCGGTCTCTCCTTCCCTCTCTTTGTACACTATCTTTGCACAGGTTCCTGAACACTTATGGGAAGCAGAAGGCGTTGTGGAGACTGAACCAGACTTGCATTTGGGAGGGCGAGAATTGGATTTTAAGGGGAGGGCATTGTTCACTCCACCTGTGCAGTTAGATAGGATTTACACATATAAGGACAAATAAACATTTTAAATGATGCTTCATTCTCCTTGTGAAAAATACAGGCAGATGTCCCTCCCCTCTTTTCTTAGAGCATTTACTTTAGAAAACTGGTAAGTTCTTTCTCTGTCTCTCTGAAATATATGCAAACACTTTAAAAAGTTACATAAGTCTTTTGCCACGTTTATAACCCAGGGGTGTCTTTCTCAAGGGCTTGGGGCCATGCCTTTGAAACGTAAACATCCACGTTTCATTTCCCTATTCCAGTTTCTGTGGACAGAAAGAACCTGACTTCCGTGAGCACCTCCCTCCCAGTTGCAAAAATACCTCCTGTCATAAAGATAGAGGTTTATTTTTCTTTATATAAAACCAATTAGCTAATATAGACGGTCACCCCAATTATCAGGTGAATTGAAGATGAACTATGTGTAGCAAAGGGTGCTCTGAGTCCTCTTACTCAAAGACTGGTTATTGCTTATCTTTTTAAAATGATTAACACTATTGCTTATCCTGAGAACATGTATGTGATGGTGAGATTTCCTTCTGTCTTCGTAATCTTTTAGCAGATTTCCTAGGGTGCGCATCACATTTTTGTTTAATGCTTATTCAATAATGAAAATATTTTCTTTTTCTTCCTCTGTGGAGAGGTTTTCTGGGTTGGGAGAAGATTTTATTTTAATTATACTTTGCCATCATATACTAATGCCACAACTCGAAGGAATAGCAAATGTGAAGAAAGAAAATTTTACATCTTCTGGACTCTCTTCTCCAGAAGGACTGACTTCTGATTAATTTGTCTCAGACTTTACAAGAGAGCTGCTGCCTTGCCTTTTCTCCCACTTTGTCTCCTCTTTTCCCACTCAGTTTTTTTTTTTCACTTTCTTATTTTGCCTGTCTCTCTGTTATCCTGTTAAAAGATAACTTTCAACATAAGGTAAAACTGGGACTTCTCTGGTAGTCCAGGGGTTAAGAATCTGCCTTCCAATGCGGGTTTGATCGCTGGTGGGGCAATGAAAACCCTATGCATTAGAACTATAGCCTGCACGCTCTAGACCCATACCACAGCTAGATAGACGCCCATACACTGCAGCGAAAGATCCCTCATGCCTCAGTGAAAATCCTACATGCTTCAGCCAAGACCTGATGCACATAAATAAATAACTAAATATTGAATGGCTCATACAGCTATAAAAATGAATACATATTAAAGACTTTATCCTCTTCATTAATTAGTGAGGGAACCCAAAAGAGGTAGCAACTGGCTCAAAGGACAGACCATTTTTATTTAAAAATTTTTTTTAAACTTTTTATTTTGTATTGGGGTCTAGTTGATTAACAATGTTGTGATGGTTTCAGGTAAAGAGCAAAGGGACTCAGCCATACATAGACATGTACCCATTCTCCCTCAAACTCCCCAGGCTGCCACATAACATTGAGCAGAGTTCCATGTGCTATGCGGTAGGTCCTTTCCGGTTATCCATTTTAAATAGAGCAGTGTATACATGCCCATCCCAAACTCTCAAACTATCCCTACCCCTCATTTTCCCCCACCCCTACCGACAACCACAGGCCATTTTTAGATCAAGAATGTTGAAATAAATGTACAAATGGTAGCAAAGTTGTTTTTCTGGAATGGAGGAGGGAAGTAAATTGCTCTTCCATTAGACAGGACAGAACATGCATGTTCAAAGACAAGAATTGTTTTCTGTTGCTATCAGTTATGTACAGCTTGCTGCTGCTGCTGCGAAGTCGCTTCAGTCGTGTCCGACTCTGTGCGACCCCATAGACAGCAGCCCACCAGGCTCCCCCGTCCCTGGGATTCTCCAGGCAAGAACACTGGAGTGGGCTGCCATTTCCTTGCTTACAAAGTGGCAAAATAGCTCCCATAGAATTGGAATCAGATAACTAGTGATGTCTCCTTAAGGCAATGCAGTTTGATATGGAAACAAGCTAAGTGTTCATCAGGGGATGAATGGATAAAGAAGACATGGTATATATGTTACAATGGGATCTTATTTGGCCATAAAAAAGAATGAAATCTTACATTTAGGGTAACATGGATGGACCTTGATGGCATTATGCTAAATTAAATAAGTCAGGGAAAGACAAATACTGTATGACCTCTTTATATGTGGAGTCTAAAAACAAACAATAAGAAAACCCAAGTTCATAGACACAGGGAAAAGATTGGTGGTTGCCAAAGATGGGGGTGGGTTAGGCAAAATAGGTGAAGGGGGTCGAAAGGTACAAATGTCAAGTTATAAGCTAAATAAGTCTTGGGGGTGTAATGTATAGCACAGCAGTAGTAGTTAATAACACTGTATCACATATTTGGAAGTTGCTAAGAGATATCTTAAACGTTCTCACCACAAGAAAAAAATTCTGTAACTATGTGTGGTGACAGATGCTATCTAGCTTTATTGTGTGATCACTTCTCAATATATACAAGTAGTGAATCATTGTATTTTATATCTGAAACTAATATAATGCTGTATATCAATCAAGCCTCAATAAAACAAGACAGTGCAGCTTTCTACTAAATACAGTTTTTCCCCTATGGTCTTATTCGTCTTACTGTAAGAAAATAAAACAAAGCACATGTGATGACATTTTTGAGAAGCTGACAGTATGTAATAATTGTTTCCTCTTTTTCTCTACCAAAACAAGTATTTTACTTTAAGTCTAATTAAAAATCCTCTATTCCAGGAAAAGTTCTCTGATTAATCTTACCTATCTTGACTCCCCTGTTTCTGCCATCATCATTGGTAAACATTTGTGTGTGTGTGTTTAGTGTACTGTTGCTGCATCTGACACTTACTGTCAGCAGAAATAACTGAAACTCTGTAAGAGCACGAATAACAGCAATAGTTATTTATTAAGATTACCAGTTAAGGTTAAAAATAAAGTGAAGCAATTGCTTTTCTTCAGTTTCAAGAAATAGCCTGCCTAATTAAAGCAAACAAGCATAACAATTTTAAAAGCTCAATGTACTAAATTAATGAATGATATTGGCTTATTTAGATCCAGGTTACATTGTTTTATTTCTTTGCTTTTAACATTCTTCAACTATATATATTTCTTTTAGAGACAGGTTTCTTAAAAGCAGGTTCTATGTCTAGTTCGTCTTTGTATTCCAAGCACTTAGTACAATGCATATTGTGTTGCTTATTAATATCCACCAAATGACTAATTCCCTGACTAAATTTCTTGAGGGCAGAGATCTCACCTGATTGTTTCTCTGGCATGCTCAGTGGAGGGTGGCATGCGTTCCCCTACTAATCTCAGTCAATCTCTTTATTTCAAAATTTTTTTCTTCTCTCCTTGTGGCCATGGGATGTCCAATAAATAATGTAGTGGTTTATGGGAACAGGTGTGATGACCTCTCAGCTACTCCCCGCTGAATGGGGGCAAAGTCAATTTTTCAGTATTAGAGGAGAGAATGTCATTGATTTTCATTTTAAAGAATTCTTGAGTCCAGGCTTAGCTTTAGTATTCTGTATTATGAAAACAGAACCTCAGTCTTTGATTGCTTTGTCATAGCACTTGGGCAAACATTTGAAAATTAATACACATAGCATAGGACAGGGAACTCTGCAGTGTTACATGCAGCCTAAATGGGAGGAGAGTTTAGGGGAGAATTGATACCAGTATATGTATGGTTGAGTCCCTTTGCTATCCACCTGGAACTGTCACAACATTGTTAATCAGCTATACTCCAACAGAAAATAAAAAGTTTTGTTGTTTTTTTTTTTTAAAGACAAGCTACAAGGAAGTATTGTACTATATGGGGAATATAGCCAATATTTTGTAACAACTGAAAATGGAACATGACGTTTAAAAATTATACAAAAATAAAAATATTTAAAAAAGAGAATTAGTAGATATACTACAATGAGGATAATGATGAAAATTTACCATTGTAATATTCCTTGAAAGATACCTCCTATTCCAAATGGCAACCAGGAAAATAAATTCTTAAGTGGGTTCTCTTTATGTACATTTTGTAAACAAGTAGTCTTTTGAATTATTCTATTTCCTTGGGTTTCTACAGGGGTATTTATATATATATAACAGAAGCTATTGTCTACTATACATATGTCTTTCTGTGTCATCATTTTTTTCTTTTGCTAAAATATAATTTAAAGCAATTTTATCATATAGTATTATTCTGGCAAAAAGAAAAAAAAAAATCTAGTGCCTTCTGCTGGAAGACTACTGCTTGAACTATCTCATTTGTTTTACCATTCTTAAAGAGTTTCACAGTTGTTATAAGAGGAGACCTGGAGACCATAGGATGCATTTGGCAGCTGTTTGAAGGTACTGTTTTGAAAATGGGTTGTGGTATCCTTGAGTCTGGTACAGTTCAGAAAATTCAGTTTCTCAGTAATACAGTAAAGTATCTGAAACTATGTCCATAGTAGCCACTCAGCTCTATTTTGGATGCCTGAACCACAATTATTCCTTTTTGATTTTAAAAAATACATTTTTTCTTCGATGGTTAAAGCAAATGTACAATGCATGTTTAATAGGCCATAAAACATGCTGTCTGGTGAGCATATATGTTAAGTTAAATGATGTATAAGCCAAAATGACTTACCCATATTTCAATATGTGAAAATTTCCTCTACCATTTCTCCTTTTGATTGCAAATCTTTCAGTAGGGAGCACTAATAATCAAAGTAATTGTCCCTCAATGCCAGAGTGGTTGTAGCCTGCTTTGGGTCCATAATGTCTCTTGGTGTTAAGCCTTGTTTTTTGTTTGTAAATATTTGCCTAGTCACCTATGTTGGGGGAAAACTAATCCAGACACAGTGAACAAACACAGAGGTATGCTAATGGGGAAACATTTTATAGGCTCTATGTTTTACCAGTTATACCAACTTGTGACACAGACACTGTACATATGCTTTTAACAGTAGACTTAAAGTAAGCAGTGAGACGTGTCATAAGTAATCAAAGTCTGTAAAAACTTCACCAGAGAACTTTTTTCCATCTTGAACACTGGATAAAAAATTTGGTTAGAAATAACAGTGCCTTAAGAACTATGGACAGAGGTTCATGACACTATACAGGAGGTGGTGATCAAGACCATCCCCAAGAAAAAAAATGCAAAAAGGCAAAATGGTTGTCTGAGGAGGCTTTATAAATAGCTGAGAAAAGAAGAGAAGCTAAAGGCAAAGGAGAAAAGGAAAGCTATACCCATCTGAATGCAGAGTTCCAAAGAATATCAAGGTGAAGTACTAAAGCCTTCCTAGCCTTCCTCAGTACTCTTGCCTGGAAAATCCCAAGGAAGGAGGAGCCTGGTGGGCTACAGTCCATGGAGTCACAAAGAGTTGGACAGGACTGAGCAACTTTACTTTCAATTTTCACTCTCATGCTTTGGAGAAGGAAATGGCAACCCACTCCAGTGTTCTTGCCTGGAGAATCCTAGGGACAGAGGAGCCTGGTGGGCTGCTGTCTATGGAGTTGCACAGGGTCGGACACGACTGCAGCGACTTAGCAGCAGCAGCAGTGGTCATTGAAAAAGAAATAGATGAAAACAATGGAATGGGAAAGACTAAAGATCTTTTCAAGAAAATTAGAGCTATCAAGTGAATATTTCATACAAAGATGGGCACAATGACAGACAGAAACAGTATGGACCTAACAGAAGCAGGATATATTAAGAAGAGGTGGCAAGATACACAGAACTATACAAAAAAGATTTTTATGACCCAGATAACCACGATGGGCCAAGATCACTCACCTAGACACAAAAAGGCAAAATGGAAGACATCCTGGAGTGCAAAGTCAAGTGGGCCTTAGGAAGCATCACTGCAAACAAAGCTAGTGGGGGTGATGGAATTCCAGTTGAGCTATTTCAAATCCTAAAAGATGATGCTGTGAAAGTGCTGCACTCAATACGTCAGCAAATTTGGAAAACTCAGCAGTGGCCACAAGACTCGAAAATATCAGTTTTCATTCCAATCTCAAAGAAAGGCAATGCCAAAGAATGTTCAAGGTATCCCACAATTGCACTCATTTCACACACTAGCAAAGTAATGCTCAAAATTCTCCAAGCCAGGCTTCAACAGTACATGAAACATGAACTTTCAGATGTTCAAGCTGGATTTAGAAAAGTCAGAGGAGCCAGAGATCAAATTGCCAACATCTGTTGGATCACAGAAAAAGCAAGAGAATTCCAGAAAAACATGTACTTCTGCTTTATTGACTATGCCAAAGCCTTTGACTGTGTGGATCACAACAAACTGTGGAAAACTCTGAAAGAGATGGGAATACCAAACAAACTTACCTGCCTCCTGAGAAACTGTATGCAGGTCAAGAAGCAACAGTTAGAATTGGACATGGAACAACATACTGGTTCCAAACTGGGAAAGGAGTACTTCAAGGCTGTATATTGTCACCCTGCTTTTTTAACTTATATGCAGATTACATCATGCAAAATGCCACGCTAGATGATGCCCAAGCTGAAATCAAGATTGCTGGGAGAAATATCAATAACCTCAGATAAGCAAATGACACCTCCCTTATGACAGAAAGCGAAGAGGAACACAAGAGCCTCTTGATGAAAGTGAAAGAGGAGAGTGAAAAAGCTGGCTTAAAACTCAACATTCAAAACACAAAGATCATGGAATCTGGTCCCATCATTTCACGGCAAATAGATGGGGAAACAATAGAAACAGTGACAGACTTTATTTTCTTGGGCTCCAAAATCACTGCAGATGGTGACTGCAGCCATGAAACTAAAAGATGCTTGCTCCTTGGAAGAAAGCTATGATCAACCTGAAGGGAAGGGAAAGTCGCTCAGTCGTGTCCGACTCTTTGCGACCCCATTGACTGTAGCCTACCAGGCTTCTCAGTCCATGGGATTTTCCAGGCAAGAGTACTGGAGTGAGTTGCCATTTCCTTCTCCAGGGGATCTTCCTGACCCAGGGATCAAACCCTGGTCTCCTGCATTGTAGGCAGACGCTTTACCCACTGAGCCGCCAGGGAACCTAGACAGCATATTAAAAAAGTAGAGATATTACTTTGCCAACAAAGGTCCGTCTAGTCAAAGCTATTGCTGTGGTTTTTCCAGTGATGTGATGTGAGAGTTGTACCATAAATAAAGCTGAATGCCTAAGAATTGATACTTTTGAACTGTGGTGTTGGAGAAGACTCTTGAGAGTCCCTTAGACTGCAAGGAGATCAAACCAATCAATTCTAAAGGAAATCAGTCCTGAATGTTCACTGGAAGGATGGATGCTGAAGCTGAAGCTTCAGTACTTTGGCCACCTGATGTGAAGAACTGACTCATTGGAAAAGGCCCTGATGCTGAGAAAGATTGAAGGTGGGAGGAGAAGGGGATGACAGAGGATGAGATAGTTGAATGGCATCACCGACTCAATGGCCATGAATTTGAGCAAGCTCCAGGAGTTGGTGATGGACAGGGAAGCCTGGTGTGATGCATGGGGTCGCAAAGAGTTGTACACGCTCAGCCGTGTCCAACTCTTTGAGACTGAACTGAAATGAATACAATAACTTTCCATTTTGATAAGGAGATAAAAATTTGATAAACAATTCAATTGAATTAGTAGGATAGGTCTTACAGGCCTGATCTGGATTCTTGGGCCAGCTGCCTACCATTGCTCTCATCTTCTTCTTGTCCTGATTTGGGTGTAGTTTGAAGTCAGCAGTCCTTTCAATAGACCAGTCTAGTTTAGAAGCCCTTCTTAAGTGGGAAATATGAGTCAAGAGTCAGTTCTCTTCAGTTTCATTGTGTATGAGTTAGTTAAGAGTACCTGGCAAGAGTCTTTTCATCTAGGTTGGAGAGAGAGTCTTTTAAATTATGTTTGTTTTCTAGTATGCATGATCCCCTGGTTGCAAGTCATGGGGCATCTGACCTTTATCCAAAGATTACTGTGATCAGCTTCAGAGATATGCTTAGAACATCATTTTAATATTAATAATTCAGGTAAACTTTACAGTGATGTGGTATAGCAACAAAAAATCATCTTGGACATAGACAACAGATTTAAAAAAACCTTAATATATATGAAACTTCGACATCAACCAAAGTATATTATTGAAACATAACTTTTCTTTTTGAGTTATCCTCATTTTTAACAAGTCTAGCAAAATTAAGACTTATTTGTTCACAAAATAACTCTGGTTGTAATAAAGTTGGCCTGATAAGGCTGCTGGTAACTTAAGAGTTTCCAATTTCTGGAGGGATCAGGTAGAGAGAAAAGATAAATATTTCAATTCTATTTACAAAAGTATAATTTATCAAGTTTCTATAAACCATAATTAGCTTGAAGGGAAAAGTTTCTTCATATCTGATAATACAATAAAAACTCATAATATTTCAGATAAAAATCATAAAAATTATAACTATATTCATCACTTTACTCAGTCCTATGTAACTAATTCTTGATCTTAATCTTTTTTTAACAATAACACAAAACCATTATTGTTTCCATTAGAATTATTTAATTTCACACCCAGATCTGAAAGTTATCAGAAACCTGTATATGTCAAAAAGCCATTTCTAGGAATCTTGAGGATGAAGCATTTTCTTTTGCAAAGTGCCGGGGTCCAGCCCCGGTAGATCCAGGGAATTCGAAGTGGGGATGGCATTGGTGAGGGAAAATCTTATTTATTTATTAACATAAGATTAGATTAGGAAGAAATAATATAGTAGGAAAATCAAGTGGAGAAAAGAGGCTGACTAACTTGGTTTACGTGGAAAACCAATAAAGTTCCAGACAAGGACTTGCACCATCTACGTTAGGCCGCCGGTGCCCGTTTGAATATCAGAGAGTGCCCCGCCTTGGGCGCTCTCTCTTACAGATCTTAGAAGCCAGGACAAGTAAGTATACATGGTGAGCCTCCATGCCCCAGATGGGAATTCAGCCTGAAATTAGAGTAAAGAGGAGACAAGGGGGAAACTAGTCCTTCCAATGACTGGCCCCCCCTCTACTGTCTAGAAAGGCCTTTTATACCTTTTTGATTGTACATAGAGATCAGTGGGTAATACAAAATTATGTAGTGTTAGCAGCCCAGACTCTTTCTGTATATCTTTTTGTATACAAAAGGTCTCAGGTGATTTACATTATCTTCTGGCCAAGAGGCTTGCTAACACTTTTTGGCTCTCTTCCTTAATGAATGTTAATCTCGTTTCCCCTGAAGTGTTTTTCTTTAATCTGCATCTCCTTAAAGCACTTAAATTAAATCTCTATAGAACAAAGGCACAGTGGGTTATAACAAAGAAGGTACTTAACTCAAAGATCTAATGTTGCTAATACCAGGTCTCCTACTTGTTTTTCTATATACCAACTATATCTGAAAATAAAGGATATGAAAATTTGGCAGCAAGTATTGGCTCAACAATGAAACGCTTAATCAGTTTTATTCTAATGATCTTGACACCTTGGAAGCCCCTGCATTCCTAGGATGTTTTAAGGTTCCTGTGCCTCTCGAGGTTGGGAGACTACTGTAAACAATCACATGCGCAGCTGTATGAGTCCTGCAGGCAGGCTAGAAAGCCATCAGAGGAGTTTTTCGATTGAAACACTCGTATTATGCCCAGGAGATTTATTATCTAAAAGCTCTAAATTAATTTTTTTTCCATAAAAATGTGGTGGGGGGACAGCCCCCTGTTAATGACAGAAGAGTAGGTGGAAAGCATAACACAGTAAAGCAGGCAGACTCTGGTCTTGGGGGGTGGATGCTCAGGAAATTCCAGGGGGAACCCCTGAAGTCTGATCACGTCCTTGCATTTTGTCAGGCTTCCTTCCGCATGACCTTGTCACGGGTGGGATTCCTCACGCTGGCCCCAGGCAGCAAAGGCATTGGAGTGAAGCAATAACTAGTTATGAATGATAAAAGACTTAAAAGACATGTTTAAAGATTGAATTATAGTTCAATTGATAAATTTTAACGAAGTTGCTGTGACATGCAACATTTTGTGATAAATAAAATTATGACTGATAACATTACTCCAGGACATATTCAAATTTTAAAAATTTTATATAATTTCTATAACTTCTGTATTAATGACATTTATTCATATGGCAAAGCCTAACAATGTTTGTCACCACACATTTGACATTGCTTCCCACGGAATTTAACATACTAAATAATCCCAATTAATTTAATACTTCTCTCTCTCTCTCTGTGATACTTCAATGGCCCTGTTAACCAGAGTTAACCAGAGGTCCAGAGTTAACCAGAGGTCAAAAGAACTTAAGAATTTGGTTTGAGGAAGTTTGCAAAAAAAAAAAAAAAAGCAACCCCCCCCCCCCCCAAACTGGTCAAATATGATCATAGATCACAGTGAAACAGTACTTAGTCACTTAACCATAAAGTGACAGTAAAAGATTTTAAAGGTAAATATCAGCATTACCTGATTGGCAACTTTATGAACATATTCTATAACCTCTAAAAATATACATTTTTCCCCTCAGTGTGGTACAAAACATGTGTCTCATAAACCCAAACATCTTTAGTATTTTAATAACAATACTAAAGAATGTAAACTTAGGCTTGCCTAGCAATCAGTGTTATAGTATTTTATCTTAATTTAAAATTATATATACCATCAATGAATTTTCATCATTTAACTTAATTTAGCAAAACTGTAAAGTTTCAAGTTACCAAAAAACTGGAAAAACTAAGCCATAATTATTTCTAAAGTTCACTAAAAAGCTTTTCTCTTGTTTACATTTAATTTTTTGTCATTTGAGTAATTTTTCTTGCTGAAAAATTTGTGACAGATATAATAAGATTTTATTTGACTTCTAGTAACTTTAGGTACATTAGAAATATTATACATAATGTTGATGACTCTAAAGACATGTCTATGTTAATTAAACCAACAAGCTTAAACTGACTTTAATATCAGACATTAATTTAATGCTGAATATTCCCCAGATCATATGAATCTGAAATTCATTTGGCTTAGTTTCTTTAATATTTCTTAGAATTTATGTAAGTGCTTGATTTCCTTTAAGCCAATTGAATAAAGCTCATTTATAAACTGATTTTTAATTTTAGCTTTCTTTTTTCCCCCTACAATGTTAGGCTTGCAGGATCTCAGTTTCTTGACCAAGGGGTGAACCCAGACCATGGCAGTGAAAGCCTGGAATCCTAACCACTATGCCTCCAGGGAACTTCCTCATAGCTTCATTTTTGAAACTTACTCATGAATCGGGTATTTCAACACAAGACTTATTATTTTATGAATAACAGTTGGAATAAGTTAAATTTACTCACTTGAGTTTAAAAGGCTTCTTCACCCTATTTCTCTTTTCATTCAGCTTTGTGTGAAAGTGTTAGTTGCTCAGTCATGTCTGACTCTTTGTGACCCCTGGACTGTAGCCTGCCAGACACCTCTACCCATGGAATTCTCCAGGCAAGAATATTGAGTGGGTAGCCATATCCTTCTCTAGGGGATCTTCCCAACTTAGGGACTGAACCCAGGTCTCCTGCATTACAGGTGGATTCTTTATCATCTGAGCTCCTCAAGGCCTCAGGCAATGTGGGTTGTGTTTGCATTCCAAGAAAATGTTAAGACTTTTAACTTGAAGATTTCTTCTAGGAATACTTTCGTTCTCTTGGGGTCAGAGTTTTGAAAATATATTTTATCAAGCCATTTTTCTCTGAAATCTTAAGAATGCTATAGCCACATGGTGTTAAAAGGAAATCATCTTTCTTTTCATATGAGTGGAGCTGAAAATTTCCCGATTTTGTAAAATACATCCTAGGGGCCTACAAGATGGAACAGAGATCTAATTTCCCATTTTTTCTTTCAAATAGCTTGTATTACCAGAAATAGACCAGAATGAGGCAACCCAATGCACAGCAGCCTCTAAAAGTCACAGTTCCCTAGCATGAGAATGGAGGATTTCCTACCTACTATTTCAGATGGGGGTGCAGACGAGTTTAGATCTAACAGGGACTTTCACAATTACGTCTCAGGTGGTAATGGGTGACCAAGAAGCTCCTTGGCACAGAGGGAAAAGTTAAAATGATGCTCCACTTGGAGATCAGGCCCAGATGACTAAGTCATATGATTTTTCTTCCTCAAAAGGAAAAGTTCCAATCAAGGCAACCCAATAGGGAAGAATACTTTAATGTCATCACGTGTGAGGTTCCATCACTTAGCAGAGACATCTTACAAACCAGGAACAGAGCTTTGCTTCCTTCAACCCAAAATTGAAAGTGATATGGGCCAGCAATGCCTGGTTAGAAGCAAGCACTCAGGGCTATCCGTGAGACAAAGGTACTCAGGGAGCTGCTGGACAGGATCTGAGAGCTGCCACTGTCCAGACACCTACCTGGGATGGGAATCCCTTCATGGTTGCCAAAATTGTTACTTAACTGAACTTGGGTCATTCCCTAATGCACAGCAATCTACTGACACTGGGTTGTGGTGAAGGAAAGTATAGCATTTATTGCAGGGTGCCAAGCAATAGGAATGAGAAATTCACACTCAGGAGACCTAAACTCCCTGATGACTTTTAAAGAAAGGTTTTTAAAGGCAATGTTGGGGATGTCAGTTGCAGAGTGCCTTTTCAGCTTGTGCATAATTCTCTGATTGGTTGATGGTGAGGTCAAAGGGTGAAGTTTTAGGAGTCTCATTCATCAACCTTCTGGTTCCAATTGGTCTGGGTTCTGCTGGTGGTCAGCATGCAGTTAACCTCCTTCACCTGGGGGAGATTTTGATATTTGCAGAACAACTCAAGGATATGGCTCAGGATATAATCTATAGACCTTGAGGGGGAAGTAAAGGTCTTTGACTATTTTATGGCTAAGCTATTATTATTTTGTTTTGCTTGACTCTTTTCCTTTCTTTCTGTATTTTCTTCTCTGGTGAAATTTGCTCTTTGGAACCTAGAAGGTATAGTAGGCTAAAAATTTTCTACAAATAAGAGGTAGGGGGCAGAGGAGATTTCTCCCTGGGAAGGCTTGAGAACTACTCAGTTTCATTAGCACTTAGATAAAATCCACACTCTTTACTTTAGTCCACAAAGCCTCTGCCCAAGCCCCAATCACCTCTCCCACCCCATTCACGGCCATTCTTCCTTCTGCCAACTCTCCTTCAGCCACAGTAATCTCTTTCCCTGCCTCACACTCCCCAAGCTGTTCCAACCTCAAGACTTTTGTACTAGCTGTTTCCTTTGCCTAGAATGTACTTCCTCATAATCTTGGCATGGGAACTTCTGTCTTGGTCTACATATCTCACTTTAAGGGTCACTTCTTCATAGATGTTCTTAATGGTTCACATTGCATTTTTCACTATCTGATATTTTTGATCTTTAAAAAAATTGTCTAGTCTCATTTCCTTTTTACTAGAATGTAATCTCCTTGGGAACAGGGATCTGTGTCTCCTATTTGCTGAGTCATTAATACCTATAGAAGAGCTTGACTTATAGTGGGGGCTCAATAAGTATTTGTCAGATGCATGGAATTTACTCAAATAATTTTTAAGTTGGTCTTCCTTGATAGGTGGGTGAAACTAACATGTGAGATTTGGGGATGCAATACATAGCTTCCAGGTACTTCCCTGGTGGCTTGGATGGTAAAGAATCTGCCTGTAAAGTGGAAGACTTGGGTTGGATCCCTGGGGCAGGAAGATTCCTGGAGAAGGGAATGGCAACCCATTCCAGTATTCTTGCCTGGGAAATCCCATGGACAGAGGAGCCTTGCAGGCTATAGTCCATGGGATCTCAAAGAATCAGATACAAGTGAGCAACTAACTAACATGCATAGCTTCCAACCTTGATCAGTTGGCTGAAGAGCAATGAGGCAAGGAGGTAAGGTAGCAGAGGAAAGACTGATACAAGATGGTAACGGACCAGGAAACCAGGCGTGTATCTTTATGGAACCATCAACTGATGAAGCTTTGTGACTTCGCCAGGCAGCCCATGCTTGATCATTTTGTAAAGGAGTAGGGATACTCTGCCCTGCTCTCCAATACTTCAGGTTGTTATTGCTTCCTTAAATAATTTGTGAGCATTTATCATAGACTACATTAGCCTTTGGAACCTCTGCATCAGGAACTTTGTTCATGGATATCTGTATAGTTAAGTGAAATAATACTTAGCATATAATAGGCATTCAATAAGGGGGAGCTAACTGGGGTCCTCGAGACTTCAGAGAACTTAGAAGTTTGTGCATTTAGTTGACTGACTTGCTCTGTCTGTAAGAAACTATCAAGCCCCAGTATTTATATTTTCCCTTCTTTTTAAAAATATTTTTTGATGTGGGTCATTTTTAAAGTCTTTATTGAATTTGTCACAATATTGTTTCTGTTCCATGCTTTGATTTTTTGGCCATGAGGCATGTGGCCATCTCCCTGACCAGGGGTTGAATCTAAACTTCCTACTTTGGAAGGTGAAGTCCCAACCACAGGATTGCCATGGAATTCCCTGTATTTTTAACTGACATATGGAGTGCTTCCTGTGTTTCAGGGTCTGCACTAGGTGCTTGGGATACATTCATGAATAAAATGAACAAAGATCCCTGCCTTCATGGAGCCAGTAATATATTGAGGAATCTCACAGAAAATAATAGCATAGTGTGTAAGTTAATTACATAGTATATTAGAAGGTAATGGGCCTATGATAAAAATTAATGCAATGTAAGAGGGATCAATAGTGCCTGGAGGTGAGCTGGCTATTAAATTGAGTAGTCAGTGTTAGGCTCATCAAAAAAGGAAGATTTCATCAAATCCTTAAAGGAGGTGGGGAATTAGACAATGGACATCTGGGGGCATGGAAAGAATTTCAAGCAGAGAAAACAGGTAGAGTCTACCTGTGGACTCATGCTTGGTGTGTTTGAGAAGCAGAAGGCCGATGTGGCTGGAGCAGAATGAATGAGGAGACAAGCAGCAGACAGTTGAGAGGTAAGAGGGGACAGATGATGCAGGGCCTTTGTAAGCCATTAGAGGGACCTTGGCTTTCACTCTGATGGAACGGAGAGCCTGTGCAGAATTCTGAGCAGAAATGTCTCGTGCTTTGACTTATGTTTCCAAAAGGACCACTGCTGCTGCTATATTGAAAATAGATAATAGGGAAGACAAAGGCAGGAGCCCAGGGACCAGACTGGAGGTTGTTGTAGTATCCCAAGTGAGAAATGATATGGATCTGACCAGGGTGGTAGCAGTGGAGGTGCTGAGGAGTGATTGGATTCTCAATATACTTTAAAGGTAGAGCTACGGAATGCTCTGATTCTCCAGTGGTTACGACTGTGTTTTCACTGCCAGGGCCAGTGTTCAATTCCTGGTTGGAGACTAACACCTTGCAAGCCACATGGTGAAGCAAAAAAATAAAAATAAATAAATAAAAAATAAAGGTAGAGCTAACCTGAATTTCTTTATTAAAACTTTCTTTCTTTCTTTCTTTCTTTCGCTGTGTCACATGGCATGTGGGATTTTAGTTCCCTGAGCAGGGATGGAACCCGTGCCCCCTGCAATGGAAGCACAGAATCTTAACCACTGGCCTGTCAGAGAAGTCTGGATTGGATGTAGGGTTGAAAGAAAAGGAGGAATCAAGATTTTGGCTTGAACAACTAGAAGGACAAAGTTGCCATCAACAAAGACGGGAATAACAGGCTTTTGGGGGGAATTCAACAGCAAAAAGTACTGAACTATATATATGTACATACATACATATAGTTGTATATACCCAACAACTTGGGTGAATTGCCAAGGCATTTTGTTGAATGGAAAAAAACAGTCCAAAATTTACATAGTGTATGATTTGTATGAAACTCTGGAAAAGTTAAAACTATGTGAAGGGAAAGTCGCTCAGTCGTGTCCGACTCTTTGGGACCCCATTGACTGTAGCCTACCAGGCTTCTCAGTCCATGGGATTTTCCAGGCAAGAGTACTGGAGTGGGTTGCCATTTCCTTCTCCAGGGGATCTTCCCGATCCAGGGATCGAACCCAGGTCTCCTGCATTGTAGGCAGACGCTTTACCCACTGAGCCACCGGGGATGCCCTGACAAGCAAATCAGAGGTTAGATTTGAAGAAGCAGGGTAAGGGAATTTGGTTGTGATTAACTGTTCTATAGGATGGGGTATAAATTGACAACCGACCGTCCTGACAAATAGCTTTGTGAGATATAAGAAAAGGGGAGAGCTATGCCCCCTATTCGGAGAAGGCAATGGCACCCCACTCCAGTACTCTTGCCTGGAAAATCCCATGGATGGAGGAGCCTGGTAGGCTGCAGTCCATGGGGTCGCTAAGAGTCGGACACGACTGAGTGACTTCCCTTTCACTTTTCACTTTCATGCATTGGAGAAGGAAATGGCAACCCACTTCAGTGTTCTTGCCTGGAGAATCCCAGGGACGGGGGAGCTTGGTGGGCTGCCATCTATGGGGTCGCACAGATTCGGACACGACTGAAGCGACTTAGCAGCAGCAGCAGCAGCATGCCCCCTATTCTGGGTAGAGCTGTCGGAGACAGCAAGATAGTATAAAATAAATTGTTATGTGGAATACATAATAGATAAGATCTGAACAGCCTCTCGGAGTTCTCCAAGCCCAGATGGGTCCAGAAAAAACAGAATGTTTTCAGTGCGCTTAAGAGTGCGCTAAAGTAGACTGGTTAGAATGCTTTTTTATGGAAGTGATAAAAAAAGAAAAAATCCAATTCAAAGTGATTTAAACAATAAATGGATTTTATTGGCTCAGTAATAAAGTGCAGGGACAGGGTCATTTGATCAGGCTCTGGTGATTTGATCAGGCTCTGCCTCCACTTCTGTTCTCTTACGGGTCTTGGCTCTGTTCTCAGGCTGACTTCCCTTCTAACAGCAAAATGCTTGTATCAGTTCCAGGCTTTACATATCTGTCTGTCCGGAAGGAGAACTTCTCTTTTCCCAACTATAGGAAAATAATCCTGGGGTTTCAATTGGACCAGCTTCAATGAAGTACTTATCCCTAAAAGAACAGCTGTGGAGAAATCCCCGACAGTGGACCAGTGGTTAGAACTTGGAGCTTTCACTGTCAAAGCCCTGGGTTCAATTTGTTTGGGGAACAAACAATTCCCCAACAAGATCCCACAAGCTGTGGGACACAGGCAAGGAAAAAAAAAATAATCACTGAGGATAACAACTGCCATCAAAGCAAGAAGGATGAGATCACGGTTGAGCCAGTCAGGATCAGCCAGTGGAGATGGTTGGGAGGAGTGGTGGCTTGTGTCAGTCCCGTCCCACTCACCTGGCTGCTGCATAATGGAGAGAGAGCACATGGATCCTAGAGCAGCAACCAACAATGCCTGGCCCCCACCCCCCAACCATGGAGATGAAGTGAGCTTTCCTCCTAAAAGGGCTTTATGGGCAGGAGTAAGGGCCTGCTCAGTAGCAACTGATAGGCAGGAGGTTAGCTGAGAGCAAGGGAAGGTAGCCCCTTCAGCTAAACAGTACAATAGCTGCCTAATCCAAGCAATTTATTAGCCTTGCTCCTAATAGACCCCCATTTGTACTCCAAAAATGGTCAAGAAGACAGAAACCTCCCGTCACCCCACCACTGACTGTTGGGACTTGCCCTACTCTAGCATTTTGTATTGGAGGATAGGGGGTTAACAATGCTGTGATAGTTTCAGGTGAACAGCAAGAGAACTCAGCCAGACATATACATGTATCCATTATCTGTGGTGTTGGAGTAGACTCTTGAGAGTCCCTTGGACTGCAAGGAGATCCAACCAGTCCATTCTAAAGGAGATCAGTCCAGGGTGTTCATTGGTAGAAGCTGATGTTGATGTTGAAGCTGATGTTGAAGCTGAAACTCCAATACTTTGGCCACCTGATGTGAAGAGTTGACTCATTTGAAAAGACCCTGATGCTGGGAAAGATTGAGGACAGGAGGAGAAGGGGATGACAGAGGATGAGATGGTTGGATGGCATCTGAACTGAACTGAACTGATTCTCCCCCAAACTCCCCTCCCATCCAGGCTGCCACATAACATTGAGGAGCATCCCTGTGCTATACAGTAGGTCCTTGTTGGTGATCCATTATCCTGTACTCACAATATCCTGTACTGAAGTAACCTTTGGTGACCATTGGACTCATTAACTGCTCATAAATATTCCATGAACACATAAATCTAATTATCAGTTCAGTTCAATTAAGTCACTCAGTCCTGTCCGACTCTTTGTGACCCCATGAACTGCTGCACGCCAGGCCTCCCCGTCCATCACCAACTCCCAGAGTTTACCCAAATTCATGTCCATTGAGTCGGTGATGCCATCCAACCATCTCATCTTTTGTCATCCCCTTCTCCTCCTGCCCTCAATCTTTCCCAGCACCAAGATCTTTTCAAATGAGTCAGCTCTTTGCATCAGGTGGCCAAAATATTGGAGTTTCAGCTTCAACATCAGTCCTTCTGATGAACACACAGGACTGATCTCCTTTAGGATGGACTGGTTGGATCTCCTTGCAGTCCAAGGGACTCTCCAAGAGTCTTCTCTAACACCACAGTTCAAAAGCATCAATTCTTCAGCGCTCAGCTTTCTTTATAGTCCAACTCTCACATCCATACATGATCACTGGAAAAACCATAGCCTTGACTAGATGGACCTTTGTTGACAAAGTAATGTCTCTGCTTTTTAATATGCTGTCTAGGTTGGTCATAACTTTCCTTCCAAGGAGTAACCATCTTTTAATTTCATGACTGCAATCATCATCTGCAGTGATTTTGGAGCCCCCAAAAATAAAGTCAGCCACTGTTTCCCCATCTATTTGCCATGAAGTGATGGGACCAGATGCCATGATCTTCATTTTCTGAATGTTGAGCCTTAAGCCAGCTTTTTCACTCTCCTCTTTCACATTCATCAAGAGGCTCTTTAGTTCCTCTTCACTTTCTTCCATAAGGCTGGTGTCATCTGCATATCTGAGGTTATTGATATTTCTCCCGGCAATCTTGATTCCAGCTTGTGCTTCATCCAGCCCAGCGTTTCTCATGATGTACTCTGCATATAAGTTAAATAAGCAGGGTGGCAATATACAGTCTTGAGAGACTCCTTTTCCTATTTGGAACCAGTCTGTTGTTCATTGTCCAGTTCTAACTGTTGCTTCCTGACCTGCATACAGGTTTCTCAAGAGGCAGGTCAGGTGGTCTGGTATTCCCATCTCTTGAAGAATTTTCCACAGTTTGTTGTGATCCACACAGTCAAGGGCTTTGGCATAGTCAATAAAGCAGAAATAGATGTTTTTTTCTGGAACTCTCTTGCTTTTTTGATGATCCAACGGATGTTGGCAGCTTGATCTCTGGTTCCTCTGCCTTTTCTAAAACCAGCTTGTACATCTGGAAGTTCATGGTTCATGTATTGCTAAAGCCTGGCTTGGAGAATTTTGAGGATTACTTTGCTAGTGTGTGAGATGAGTGCAATTGTGCAGTAGTTTGATTCTTTGGAATTGCCTTTCTCTGGGATTGGAATGAAAACTGACCTTTTTCAGTCCTGTGGCCAGTGTTGAGTTTTCCAAATTTGCTGACATATAGAGTGCAGCACTCACAGCATCATCTTTTAGGATTTGAAATAGCTCAACTGGAATTCCATCACTTCTACTAGCTTTGTTCATAGTGATGTTTCCTAAGGCCCACTTGACTTCACATTCCAGGATATCTGGCTCTGGGTGAGTAATCACATCATCTTGATTATCTGGGTTGTGAAGATCTTTTTTGTACAGTTTTTCTGTGTATTCTTGCCACCTTTTCTTAATCTCTCTGCTTCTGTCAGGTCCATACTATTTCTGTCCTTTATTGAGTCCATCTTTGTGTGAAATGTTCCCTTGGTATCTCTAATTTTCTGGAAGAGATCTCTAGTCTTTCCCATTCTGTTGTTTTCCTCCATTTCTTTGCACTGATCACTGAGGAAATTTCCCTTATCTCTCCTTGCTATTCTTTGGAACTCTGCATTCAAATGGGTATATCTTTCTTTTTCTCCTTTGCTTTTCACTTCTCTTCTTTTCACAGCTATTTGTAAGGCCTCCTCAGACAGGCATTTGCTTTTTTGCGTTTCTTTTTCTTGGGGATGGTCTTGATCCCTGTCTCCTGTACAATGTCACAAGCCTCCATCCATAGTTCATCAGGCACTCTGTGTATCAGATCTAGTCCCTTAAATCTATTTCTCACTTCCACTGTATAACATAAGGGATTTGATTTAGATCATACCTGAATGGTCTAGTGGTTTTCCCCACAATTTCAGTCTGAATTTGGCAATAAGGAGTTCATGATCTGAGCCACAGTCAGCTCCTGGTCTTGTTTTTGCTGACCGTATAGAGCTTCTCCATCTTTGGCTGCAAAGAATATAATCAATCCCATAATTATTGATTATAATTATCTAATTATAACAGACTGAATTATGGGAAGCACATGAGCGGTAGAGCATCTTGTTATATAACCTGTAGCTGTCAATCAAGGTTGTCAGTTGATGACATCCCTGGATTATGCAAATGATCCTGCCTTAAAAACTCTGTATCCAGCCCTCCATGGTCCTTTGCCTCTCTCAGTGTGGCCCACTCTCTCTTGAGGTGTTCTCTCTGTTATTTCTTTGTGTGTGCTTGGCCACTCAGTCATGTATTACTTTTTATATCCTGTTCTTTCTTTCCTTATTGTTACTAAACTTTCTGGCAATAGATAAAACCTTAGATTCCTCTTTGCTTCCTATCTATCCTATCCCCCATGCCTTGGTATTATTTACACTACAGAACTTAGATACAAGTTCTATATTTGTATAGTTCTACATCTTTCTCCCCTCTGTGGGGACAGAGGGGCTGTTAGCAATTACTAAAATTAAGTTTTTACCACCTCAGCATAGTGAGAACTTGGAGTAAAAATTAAAATATAGAAAAAGACTTGGAAAACGAACTTATGGTTGTTTGGGGAAGAATGAGGGGAAGGGATAGTTAGGGAGTTTGGGACAGGCATGTACACACTATGTTTAAAATGATAACCAGCAAGGACCTACTGTATAGCATGGGAAACTGCTCAATGTTATGTGGCAGCTTGGATGGGAGGGGAGTTTGGGGGAGAATGGATACATGTATATGTCTGGCTGAGTCCCCTTGCTGTTCACCTAAAACTGTCACAGCATTGTTAACCTGCTATACTCCAATAGAAAATAAAAAAGTTAAAAAAATATATATAGAAGGTAAGGTTCTCGGAATACCTTGGAGTCCAGTGGTTAGGATTTGGCACTTTCACTGCCAGGGCCAGGGTTCAATCCCTGATTGGGGAACTAAGATCCTGTAAACGTGTGGCATGGCCAAAAAAAAAAATAAGAGTAGAAAGTAAGGTTTCATTTCTTACTCATTGTTATGTCCAGAGTCCGAGTCCCCACAACTGAGACAATAAGACATCCATAGCAATGCAAACGCAAAAAGGGAATTTATTGCTAGCTCGAGCCAGGGCCCAAGTTTCATCCAATGCAGTGGAGTGGAACAAGGGCCCCGAGTTTTGAATCACCTATACTTTTATACAGATGGTTCTTTGTTTCTGTAACAGCATAGCTGATTGGTTAAACCGTATGCGCCTGCAGGACTTTTAAACCTCACATCTCTATCTGGATTGGCTCAGGTCTGGGGCAGGCAGGGGGCTACGGGGATTTTTTCTGATTGGTCTAGCTACACTGCCTGCGGGCCTGCCCCTTAGAGCCTGTCCTGGCTTCAGTTTGGTCCTAACACTCATCAGAGCTTAAGGACTGAGATTCCAATCTGCTATGACAATTAGCACTCTGACCTTCAGAGACAACGTCTAACAAATCCAAGTCCATGTGCTCAGGGAAGAAAGACTCCTTCCTCCCATAGTCTGTTGAGATGCTGCTTGCCCATCAAGGCTTAGCTTAAATGAAACCTTTTCTGTGAAGGCTGCCCACCCAGCCAATCAGAAGTCGTCCCCTGCCCTTCATTTTTATCCCTTCTTTTGCAGGCATCTTTGGAAGGCCCAGAGGCTTTGCCTGATGTGTGCCTCTGGCCTTAGAAGGCATTGTGTTCAGAAGATGGTATCTGAGAGCTTTCTGGAAATATCTCCACCTGTCATTTTTTTTTTAATCAAATGGCTGTAAAAAGTGAGTTAATGACTCTAAAAATACCTTATAGACACATCTTGCAGTCTTGGAGCCAGAAAAAGAAGATATCTCTCTTTTGGTGTCCCCCAAAAGACCTCAGTTGAGGAGCCCTTTTGGGGGCAGGTGGAATTTCATGACATCTCGCCCCAAATGTTATGATTTTCAATGCCTATACCTTTGACATTCTTCCTCTGATGACTCAGCAGATTAAAAATCTGCCTGGAATGCAGGAGACACAGGAGACCCGGATTCGATCCCTGGGTCAGGAAGAGCTCCTGGAGAAGGAAACGGCAGCCCACTCCAGTATTTTGCCTGAAGAATGGCCGGAGGAGCCTGGCGGTTTATAGTCCACGGGCTGCAAAGAAGCCGACACGACTGGGCAACTAAGAACATACCTTTGACTGCTTTTACTTTCATTTCCTGAACTGAGCTCTGTGACGTATAATTAAGTCCTGGACAAAACGTGTACCATTCATGGGGGTGAGGAGCCATTCATGAGTAAGGTCATTACCATTTTAGGAAAAATCAAAGGCCAAATTTTGAGCATAACTACAGATGTGAATATAAAGTTTGTTCTGCTATATAGGTTTTGTGGTTCCAGAGACAATCACATGTAGACTTAGCAAAATTCCAAGCCATGACTTGCCATTTTCTATATTCTAGTTTAAGTGGGATTTCTTTCGTGCAACAAAATCAAGAGTTTAAAATTTGGAAGATAAGCAAGCGAAACAAAGTAGCCTTCTATGTCCTGGCCTTTTCTCTTTCAGTTATAAAGTACATGTGTTGAAAGAAGATAGGGAATATGCGACATATGTCTAAGAGCCAGAAAGAATGGTAGGGAAAGCTGTGATGTTTTTATTCCTTTGGAGTGAGCAATGAGTTTATACACTGTAGGAAAAGAAGTGACCTAAAGCAAGATGGGTTTATTTCTTTTTCAAATATTTATTTATCCATTTGGTTGCACCAGGTCTTCACTGAGGCATGTGGAATCTTTTTTTTTTTTTTTAATTGCAACAGGTGGGTTATTTTAGCTGTGGAATGTGGGATCTAGTTCCCTGACCAGGGATTGAACTCAGGCTTCCTGCATTGGGTGTGTGGCATCTTGGCCATTGGACCATCAAGGAAATTCCAGGTTTATTTCTTATAGGAAGAAAAGGCCCTGTTTCTGACAGGTGTGTGTGTGTGTGTGTGTGTGTGTGTGTGTGTGTGTGTGTGTGTGTGTGTGTTGTGTATGAGGGTGGAAGTGGATGGTGAGTACATGGAGAAATGTAAGAAGGGAAATAGAATTTATTAGCTGTCATGGTCCAGTGCCAGATACTATCGAGAGCTTCATATTATCTCATTTATTCTGTCAACTACCCTATGAAGTGGGTGTTTCCCTCCATTCCCATTTTATATGTGAGGAAACTGAGCCTCAGAGAGATGCGTCCAAAGTACACATCTCTCGTGTACTTTGGTCACGGGACAAGATTCAAAACAAGATTGCACATCTCCAAAAGTCAGTCTCCTTGTATCATCTCTGCATACTGCCTTTTTAAATACGCACATTTTCAGGAGTCAAATATAAGGAAGTTATACCAAAAGAATTTAGAAAACTAAAGAGTGTATTTGAAAGTTGGTAAGAGACTAGATCTTAAAAGTTAACATCACAAGAAAAAAATGTTTTGTAACTATGTGTGGTGACAGATGCTAACTAGACATTGTGGTGATCGTTTCACAACATAAACAAATATCAAATCATTATGTCATACATTTTATTAAGAAGAAATAACAGGCCCCAGATACAGTCACTGCTTTAAGGCCCTGTGTCAGCAAAACAAACTTAATACCTAAACTAACTGCAGTGACAGTCTCTCCCAGGAAAGTAACCTTTAACCAGTCAATATGCAATTACCTAGTCAGCACTAATGAGATATTCCACCCATCCCTAAAGGGGCCCTTCTATTATCTTTAGGAGAACTGTGCCTAAAACAATGCTAATTATTTTGCCTTATAATTTGCTAATAATTTATTTTTCTTCTGCTCCCTTTCCTTTTCTGCAGCTTGACAGAGCCTCTTTCTATTTTCTAAGGTGGGATGCTGCCCAATTCATGAATAAATTAATAAAGTCAATTAGATCTTTGTTAGGAAAATTAAATAAATAGTCTTGTTTAAGCTTCAGAGACAAAGTAGAGCAGTCCTCTGACCTTGCTTCTAACCTGCCTAGACACTGCTCTGACTACCTGCTGTGAATTCAAGACTTGCAGCACCATAGATAAGACTGGGGACAAAATTTGAAATTGTTGAGCCCTTGAAGGGTCCCTGGCCAACCAAGCCCAGGCTTAACAACATTCCAAGTTTTACAAGACTAAACAAATAGTATTAACATGAAAGCAGAGCTGCTATTTGCTCACAGATTGACAATGATATCACTTTGCATCCTGAGATTATAAGCAGGAGCCCCTAACTGCAATATCCTGCAATCTTTGAAGTCTCACCCCTGGAGTAGATCCACCACCTGGGACCTTTTCCCAATTGGGACTCCACATGTGCTGTGTCACGGGACTGCCCAGCGCTGTTTGAGTCTGGATGTTGGTCAAAACCCAATTTGGTAATGTATCCTCTGCTGTTTCTCTTTCTCTTTTCTTTTAATGTTAGTATATTGAAAGTAAACTAGATAATTCTTTAATAAATATTGCTATTATTTACGGAGAATGCACTGGCGACCCACTCCAGTACCCTTGCCTGGAAAATCCCATGGATGGAGGAGCCTGGTAGGCTGCAGTCCATGGGGTTGCAAAGAGTCAGACACGACTGAGCGACTTCATTTTCACTTTTCACTTTTCACTTTCATGCATTGGAGAAGGAAATGGCAACCCACTCCAGTGTTCTTGCCTGGAGAATCTCAGGGTTGGGGGAGCCTGGCGGGCTGCCGTCTGTGGGGTTGCACAGAATCGTACATGACTGAAGTGACTTAGCAGCAGCTATTATTTATTTGTATAGAACTAGAACTAGTGGCTTATTTGGACTTCCCTGGTGGCTCAGAGGGTAAAGTGTCTGCCTACAGTGCGGTGCCAGGAGCCAGCGTGAGGAATCCCACCCATGACAAGGTCATGCGGAGAGGCCTGATGGGCAAGGCGAGTCAGGCCTCAGGGTTTCCCTCTGGAATTTCCTGAGCATGTACCCCCAAAACCAGAATCTGCCTGTACTGTGCTTTTCCACTCTTCTGACACACTCTGGAAAAAGTTAACTCAGGGCTTTAGCCTTCTGCATTTGAAAGGGATGTTTCAGTTCAAACCCCCTCAGATAGCTCTCTAGCTTGCCTAACAGGTTCACCCGAACTTTTTACAGCTTGTGAATTGTTTACAGTCTCCCAACCCCAAGAGGAACAGGAAGCTTAAAACATCCTAGGAATGCAGGGCTTCCGAGGTGTCAAGATCATTAGAATAAAACTGATTAAGCGTTTCACTGTTGAGCCAATACTTGCCGCCAAATTTTCATATCTTTTATTTGTTGATATAGTTGGCATATAGAAAAAACAAGTAGCAACATTAGGTCTTTGAGTTAAGTACCTTCTTTGTTATAACCCACTGTGCCTTTGTTCTATAGAGATGTAACCTTAGTGCTTTAAGGAGATGCAGATTAAAGAAAAACACTTCAGGGGAAACGAGATTAACATTCATTAAGGAAGAGAGCCAAAAAGTGTTAACAAGCCTCTTGGCCAGAAGATAATGTAAATCACCTGAGACTTTTTGTATACAAAAAGATATACAGAAAGGGTCAGGACTGCTGCCCCTGCATGACCCTGTATCTTCCATTATGTAAAATGTAGGGTATATAAACACCTTTTGGGGGCTTCCCTGGTGGCTCAGAGGTTAAAGTGTCTGCCTCCAATGCGGGAGACCTGGGTTCGATCCATGGGTCGGGAAGATCCCCTGGAGAAGGAAATGGTAACCCACTCCAGTATTCTTGCCTAGAGAATCCCAGGGACAGAGAATCCCAGGGACAGAGAAGCCTGATAGGCTACAGTCCACGGGGTCGCAAAGAGTTGGACATGACTGAGCGATTTCACTTTCAAACACCTTTTAAATAATAAAGTTGGAGGGGTTTTTGAACAAGCCTGACCTCCCCCATGTTGATTCTTTCTCTTGCTCCCTCTCCCTCCCTCTCCTTTTCAGGCTGATCCCTTGGAACGCGGAGGCTCACCAAGTCTACTTACTTGCCTGGGCTTCTAAGACCCACGTGAGAGGGAGCCCAAGGCAGGGCACCCTCCGCTATTCAAGCGGGCACCTGTGGCCCAACACAGACGGTGCAAGTTCCTTGTCTGGAACTTTATTGGTTTTCCATGTAAACCAAGTTAATCAGCCTCTTTTCTCCACTCATTTTCCTACTACACTTTTTTTTCCTAATCTAATCTTATATTTCGAATTAAATAAATCTCTCCTTGCCAACTCCGTCCACCCTTCAAATTACCCTGGATCCACCGGGGCTGGACCCCGGCAGTGCGGGAGACCTGGGTTTGATCCCTGGGTTAGGAAGATCCTCTGGAGAAGGAAATGGCAACCCACTCCAGTACTCTTGCCTGGAAAATCCCATGGACAGAGGAGCGTAGTAGGCTATAGTCCATGGGGTCACAAAGAGTCGGACACGACTGAGCGACTTCAGTTCAGTGGCTTATTTTGTTAACAAATCCTTTGAACCTGAGATGAAAGTGAAAACTTTCAGCACAAAAATCTTCAACTTTATTCTGATGAATTTTTATTTAACAAATTTGGAGGCAGCAGTGGATTAGAAGTGAACTTGACAGCATTTGGGGACAATGAGAAACACAAGGCATGTTACTCTTTAAATTCACTATCTTTCTTGCCATTCTCAAGGGCCATGAGTAAGTTCTGAGCTCTGCTCTCTTTGCCCTGAACTCCTGATCTAATAGGCTTTTCTTCACAGGACAGGTCAGCTTGGCGCCCCGTTGAGCTAGTAGATGGGTCTACCTAGAGACCAGCCCCTAATGTTTTAGCCTGCAATTCCCAGCCCTTGATTCTGCCCAAAGATCCATGTGGCAGTAGGTGGTGGCAGTGTGCAGTTCCTCATCCATGCAGAGCCCCCAGCCTGCAGTCCTCAATTGTTGAGTTCTGTTGGTTCAACTTTTCCCCTTAGTCCAGAGTTCCATGGGAACTGTTGGTAGTTATCAGCTGGAGTTGGACAGGATCCCATTTAAAAACCAGACTTTGTCTTGGATTGGACTGGATTGGATTTGAGTGGACTGGTCCACTGCTGCAAGATCTTAGGTGAATGAAATTTCATTTTGAGTGAAAAATGGGATTCCTAAGATCCAAAGAGTTATTTAACTCTTTGCCATCTTTCAGCATATCTGCTTATTTTATGTCTAAGAACTGTGGTTCTGGAAGATACTGAATTATCACAAAATCTTACAAAACTTGCTATGTGTTCTGAGGGCTTGGCTTGGTAACCTCTAAGGTGTATGTTTGTGTGTTAGTTGCACAGTCGTGTATGACTCTGAGATCCCATGGACTGTAGCCCACCAGGCTCCTCTGTCCATGGAATTTATCAGGCAAGAACACTGGAGTGAGTAGCCATTCTCTTCTCCAGGGGATCTTCCCAATCCAGGGATCAAACCCAGGTTTCCTGCACTGCAGGCAGATTCTTTACCATCTGAGCCACCAGGGAAACCTCCAGGGTAGGGACCCCAAAATATGGCCAGACAGAAATGAGAATTACACCCCATTTGTGGCTAGACATAAGCTGGACATAAATGTGGATTGTGAAATAAAATTCATGTTTTACAGCAAGACAAGAAAAACTTAAACAAAATTTTCTCTGCCTTTAGCTTCCTCTGTCCCCACACCATGCATTGTATTTGTACATTATGCATCGACCAAATCTCCCCCATTGGCAGAAAAAGGTGCTCACCCTGAAGAGTGACAGTTTCCTAGCACCAGCAAGACAACTCCTTAAAAGATAACATTCCATCTTGATCTTGTCAACTACAAATTGGCACTTGCCTTGGGGACTTGCCATAGACCTCCACAAGGATGAAATCATGTGTTGCTGCAGCTGCTGATTTTCAACACCCCCTGAAAGGAGTTCAGGGTGGAGAGCAGAAATGAGGCACTCTGTGCTGGGGGAAAACTGGCAAGACAGGTCTTCAGAGAGTTAGATATTTTTAGGAGCCAATATTATGAGCCTAATTCTTGTTTCTCCCCATGTGTAGAAAAGCACTAAAATCCTTCATGGTGATGACTGTTTCTCGTGACTAGCAAAAACTTCACAAAACTAGCAGAAAGTTTCTGGAAAAATCTGTGCTTCGTTGCATGCATTCTCCCTTTACCAAAATCACACATATACTGATCTCACCCTCTGGACTTTTGGAGCAGTTTCTCAGAGCTATCTGAGGTGCTATCTCCTGGGCTGCAGTTCTCGTTTTGGCCCCAAGAAAACTTAACTCTCAACTCTAACCATGTGTGCATTTTTTAAGTCAGTGTCAACTAAAAATTGGCATTTGCCAAGAGCATTTGCCAGCGACTGAATAACAACATGGGCATTTGCCATCTGCCTGTGCTGCTGCAGCTGCTGACCTTGATTACTCTGAAGGGAATTCAGGTTGGAGAGTGTTGCACTCTGTGCTCTAGGGAAACTGATGGAACAGGTCTTTAAATACTTAGATATTTTCAGGAACTAATTTCATGATCCAAATCCTTGCATCTCCTCGTATCTAGAAAAGCACTAAATGCTTTCATGGTGACGTCATTTCCTTGTGACTAGCAAGAAATCTTTCATAAAATGAGTGCTTTTTTACATTGAACTCCCCCATCACCAAAATCTTATACATTGACCTTCTCCCTTTGCCTCTTTGGAGAAGTCTCTCAGAGCTGAGATGCTGTCTCCCAGGCTGCAGTCCTCATTTGCCCCCAAATAAAACTTAACTCACAACTCTCACATTATGCATCCTTTTAGCTGACATCAACAAAGTTGTCGGGGTCACATGCTGCTTAGATTTGAAGTATGTAAAGTGTCAATAATACATCATTTGATGTACAGTCTTAAACTTACATAACTGTGCCTTGACTTCCAACAGGTGGGACAGTTCTCAGAGCTTTCTGAGGTGCTCTTCCCAGGTTAAATCCTCAAATTTGGCTCTAATAAAGATTTCTATTTCTTAGATTGACTGATTAACTTTTCATTGACAGGATTAAACTCCTACAGCTAGGGTCCTTCTAAACTGCTGCCAACACTTGGAAATCACAAACTAGAATTACAGTGGTCATTAGGAAGAACACTCTAATTGGATAAAATCATTTAAAGAAGAAGTGTTGTTGTTTAGTTGCTAAGTTATGTTTGACTCTTGTGTGACCCCATGGACTGTAGCCCACCAGGCTCCTCTGTCCATCCAATTTCCCAGGCAAGAATACTGAAGTGGGTCACCATTTCCTTCTCCAGGAGATCTTCCTAACCCAGATACTTATTTTAATTGACATGCTGAAGCTTCCACAAAGCTTCAAAATTCCAAAATAGTTTCTTTAAAAATTTTGTTGTAAAAGGCTAATGAAAAATCATAAAACGTGCTGAGGACTTCCCTGGTGGTACAGTGGATGAAAATCTACCTGCCAGTGCACAGGACATGAGTTCTATCCCTGGTCTGGGAAGATCCCACATGCTGCAGAGCCATGAAACCCAAGCGCCCCAACACTACGCCTATCCTCTAGAGCCTGGGAGCTGCAACTACTGATCCCACCTGCAGCAACTAGTGAAGACTGCATGCCTGGAGCCTGTGTTTCTCAGCAAGAAAAGTCACCACCACCATAGGCCCTTGCTTCAGAACTAGAGAGTAGCCCTTGCTCACCACAACCAGAAAAAAACCAGTGCAGTAACAAAGAAGCCCAGTGCAATCAAAAATAAGTAAATGAATACACAGAAGAATGATGAAAAAAAGAGCAGTGTCTTAATAAATGTGCATATCTTAGAAGGTAAGGAAAACAAAAGACTATGGGACTGATGAAATTCCTATTGCTCCACTCCAGCTTCTGGTATTTGAGCATCAGTTCTAGTAATCTTCCATGTAAATTGCCTTTCCACTGTGAAGAGACTGTTAAATGGTTCAGTTCAGTCAGTTCAGTTGCTCAGTCGTGTCCGACTCTTTGCAACCCCATGAATCGTAGCACGCCAGGCCTCCCTGTCCATCACCAACTCCTGGAGTTCACTCAGACTCACATCCATCGAGTCCGTGATGCCATCCAGCCATCTCATCCTCGGTCGTCCCCTTCTCCTCCTGCCCCCAATCCCTCCCAGCATCAGAGTCTTTTCCAATGAGTCAACTCTTCACATGAGGTGGCCAAAGTACTGGAGTTTCAGCTTTAGCATCATTCCTTCCTAAGAAATCCCAGGGTTGATCTCCTTCAGAATGGCCTGGTTGGATCTCCTTGCAGTCCAAGGGACTCTCAAGAGTCTTCTCCAACACCACAGTTCAAAAGCATCAATTCTTCGGCACTCAGCCTTCTTCACAGTCCAACTCTCACATCCATACATGACTACTGGAAAACCATAGCCTTGACTAGACGGACCTTAGTCGGCAAAGTAATGTCTCTGCTTTTGAATATACTATCTAGATTGGTCATAACTTTTCTTCCAAGGAGGAAGCGTCTTTTAATTTCAGGGCTGCAGTCACCATCTGCAGTGATTTTGGAGCCCCCCAAAATAAAGTCTGACACTGTTTCTACTGTTTCCCCATCTATTTCCCATGAAGTGATGGGACTGGATGCCATGGTCTTCGTTTTCTGAGTGTTGAGCTTTAAGCCAACTTTTTCACTCTCCTCTTTCACTTTCATCAAGAGGCTTTTTAGCTCCTCTTCACTTTCTGCCATAAGGGTGGTGTCATCTGTATATCTGAGGTTATTGATATTTCTCCTGGCAATCTTGATTCCAGCTTGTGTTTCTTCCAGTCCAGCATTTCTCATGATGTACTCTGCATAGAAGTTAAATAAGCAGGGTGGCAATATACAGCCTTGACGTACTCCTTTTCCTATTTGGAACCAGTTTGTTGTTCCATGTCCAGTTCTAACTGTTGCTTCCTGACCTGCATACAGACTTCTCAAGAGGCAGGTTAGGTGGTCTGGTATTCCCACCTCTTTCAGAATTTTCCACAGTTTATTGTGATCCACACAGTCAAAGTCTTTGGCATAGTCAATAAAGCAGCACTCTCTTGCTTTTTCCATGATCCAGCAGATGTTGGCAATTTGATCTCTGGTTCCTCTGCCTTTTCTAAAACCAGCTTGAACACCAGGGAGTTCATGGTTCACATATTGCTGAAGCCTGGCTTGGAGAATTTTGAGCATTACTTTACTAGCATGTGAGATGAGTGCAATTGTGTGGTAGTTTGAGCATTCTTTGGCATTGCCTTTCTTTGGAATTGCAATGAAAACTGACCTTTTCCAGTCCTGTGGCCACTGCTGAGTTTTCCAAATTTGCTGGCATATTGAGTGCAGCACTTTCACAGCATCATCTTTCAGGATTTGAAACAGCTCAACTGGAATTCCATCACCTCCACTAGCTTTGTTCGTAGTGATGCTTTCTAAGGCCCACTTGACTTCACATTCCAAGATGTCTGGCTCTATATTAGTGATCACATCATCATGATTATCCTGGTTGTGAAGATCTTTTTTGTACAGTTCTTCCATGTATATTGCCACCTCTTCTTAATATCTTCTGCTTCTGTTAGGTTAAATGGTTACCTTTTTAAAAACAAAAGCTTGGCTTGGCTTTCTGCCTGCCTAGGACATGTAGGTGTCAGTGCTTTCTTTTGGCTATCTTTGGGAGTGACTTTGAATCTTGGGAATGTAGGAACCTTTGAACCCTCTTTGAGAATGAATGCCTTTTGGGTCCATGAAGTTATTTAATACTCCCAGGAATATTTACTGTTTGTCCTGCCTGAAACCTGATAAGATACTGGAAGAACATATTGGAGCCTGATAAGAACTTTTTCCTTTTAAGGACTCTTCTTCAAAGATAAAAATGTATGCCTTTGAGATGCACATATTCTACAGACTTCAGGGAGATAATTCTTATCAGAAGAACAAAATGCTGAAAGGTCATTTGAAATTTGAGTGAATGAAAAATCTTACGTCTTCTCCACAAATATTAGTAGAAAAAGATTTAGCCATCTGAGCATATAAACTTAACTTATTCCAACTGTTTCTTTTGTAGCTAGTGAATTTTACATTATCATACCTGTCTGATGGTTAAAATTTAAAAACTAAACTATCAGTTTGTGCCTGTCTATATATTCATGTGTGTCTGTACACAGTGTGTTGTAGCTGTGTGGTATTTTCAAACCTCAGATAATATTACCAAAATTAATCTCTACAAGATCTCTGTTTAATTGGCTTAAATAAGTAAGCAGTTATATAAATTTATTATTCATAAAAATTCTCAGAAATATAGTGAAAACTAACCCAAGCGCTTTTCAGGTTCACTGTGATCTGGAAAAATATTTGGTACTAAACCTATAACAAGTATCGCCACAAGATAACATCGTGGTGGCCTGAAGAGGCGTTGGTGGCCTGGGAAGTGGCTTTGCAAAGATCAACCCAGAGTTGGAGGTGGAAGCAGGGTAGTGACCAGCACCCCCAGTTCCCAGGGTGACCGCGGCAGCAGAGGGGTCAGGGTACCAATCGCTCCTGAGTGGCTGATTGGCTCTGAGACTCCTGGACAGCGGATGGGTTCCAGGGCAGCCAGTGGCAGTGATGAGGCTGGGGTGCTCTTCCATCCTGAGTGTCCTCCAACATCAGCTCCAGCCTTCCCCAGACCCTCTTCCCAGCCACTTCAGCAAGGCCTTTGCCTCGATCCCTGGGTGCATGTTGACCGACACCCAGTGGACAGTGAAGGTTCAAATGCTCAAGGAGGACCAGCAGTGAGACAACTAGGGCACCCAGCATGTCATCCAGCTACATTGAGCGGCTGAAGGGCATGTCCCTGATAGTTAGAGCCTGACAAAAGGTGGTCCACTGGAGAAGGGAATGGCAAACCATGCCATTATTCTTGCCTTGAAAACCCCATGAACAGTATGAAAAGGCAAAAAGACATGACACTGAAAGATGAATCCCCCAGTTCACTAGGTGTCCAATATACTACTGCAGAAGAGCAGAGAAATAGCTACAGAAAGAACGAAGAGGCTGAGCCAAAGCAGAAACAATGCCCAGTTGTGGTTGTATCTGATGGTGAAAGTAAAGTCCCATGCTGTAATGAACAATATTGCGTAAGAATCTGGAATGTTAGGTCCGTGAATCAAGGTAAATTGGTGTGGTCAAACAGGAGATGGTGAGAGTGAACATTAGCATTTTAGGAATCAATGAACTGAAATGGATGGATATGGGTGAATTTAATTCAGATGACCATTATATCTACCACTGTGGGCAAGAATATCTTAGAAGAAATGGAGTATCTCTTGTAGTCAACAAAAGAGTCCAAAATGAAGTACTGGGGTGCAACCTCAAAAACAACAGAATAATCTCAGTTCATTTCCATGGCAAACCATTAAATACCACAGTATTCCAAGTCCATGCCCCAACCACTGATGCTGAAAAAACTGAAGCCAAATGATTCTCTGAAGACCTAAAAGACCTCCTGGATTTAGCACCAGAAAAAGATCTTTTCATAGGGAACTGGAATACAAAAGTAGGAAGTCAAGAGATACCTAGAGTAACAGGCAAGTTTGGCCTTGGAGTACAAAATGAAGCAGGGCAAAGACTAACAGTTTTGCCAAGAGAACACACTAGTCATGGCAAACACTCTCTTCCAACAACACAAGAGACGACTCTACACATGAACATCACCAGACTGTCAGTGCCAAGAGACGACTCTACACATGAACATCACCAGATTGTCAGTGCCAAAATCAGATTGATTATATTTGCAGTTGAAGATGGAGAGGCTCTATACAGACAGCAAAAATAACACCAGGAGCTGACTGTGGCCCAGATTATCAGCTTCTTATTGCAAAGTCAGGCTCAAACTGAAGAAAGTATGGAAAACCACTCTGCCATTCAGGTATTACTTAAATAAAATCCCTTATGATTATACAGTGGAGGTGATGAATAGATTCAAGGGACTAGATCTGGTAGACAGAGTGCCTGAATAACTATGGGCAGAGGTTCGTAACATTGTACAGGAGGTGGTGACCAAAACCATCCCCAAGAAAAAGAAATGCAAGAAGGAAAAGTGGTTGTCTGAAGAGACCTTACAGATAGCTGAGAAAAGAGGAGAGGTGAAAGGCAAAGGAGATCGGGAAATATACCCAACTGAAGGCAGAGTTCCAGAGACTAGCAAGGAAAGATAAGAAAGCCTTCTTAAATGAAAAATACAAAAAAATAGAGGAAAACAATAGAATGGGAAAGACTATAGATTTCTTTAAGAAAAGTGGAGATACCTAAGGAACATTCCAGAGAAGGCAATGGCAACCCACTCCAGTACTCTTGCCTGGAAAATCCCATGGACAAGGGGAACCTGGTGGGCTTCAGTCCATGGCGTCGCAGAGTCAGACACGACTGAGCGACTTCCCTTTCACTTTTTACTTTCATGCATTGGAGAAGGAAATGGCAACCCACTCCAGTGTTCTTGCCTGGAGAATCCCAGGGACGGGGGAGCCTGGTGGGCTGCCATCTATGGGGTCACACAGAGTTGGACATGACTGAAGTGCCTTAGCAGCAGCAGCAAGGAACATTTCATGCAAAGGAAGGCACAATAAAGGATAAAAATGGTAAGGACCTAACAGAAGCAGAAGAGATTAAGAAAAGGTGGCAATAATACACAGCAGAGCTCTACAAAAAAGCTTTTAATGACCCAGATACCCACAGTGGTGTGGTCACTCACCTAGAGCCAGACATCCTGGTGTGTGAAGTCAAGTGTGCCTTAGGAAGCATTACTCGAACAAAGCTAGTGGAGGTGATGGAATTCCAGCTGAGTGATTTCAAATCCTCAAAGATGATGTTGTTAAAGTGCTGCACTCATTATGCCAGCAAATTTGAAAAACTCAGCAGTGGCCACAGGACTGGAAAAAGTCAGTTTTCATTCCAATCCCAAAGAAAGGCAATGCCAGAGAATGTTCAAGCTACTGCACAATTGCACTCATTTCACATGACAGCAAGATTACGCTCAAAATCCTTCAAGCTAGGCTTCAGCAGTATGTGAAACAAGAAATTTCAGATGTACAAGCTGGATTTAGAAAAGGCAGAGGAAACAGAGATCAAATTGCCAACATTTGTTGGATCCTAGGAAAAGCAAGATTTCAGAAAAACACCTACTTCTGTTTCATTGACTATACTGAAGCCTTTGACTGTGTGGATCACAACAAATTGTGGCATATTGTTAATAAGAAGGGACTACAAGATCACATAGCCTGCCTAACTTGAGAAACCTGTATGCAGGACTAGAAGCAACAGGAACAATGGACTGGGTCAAAATTGAAAAGGAGTATGTCAAGGGTGTATATTGTCACCCTGCTTATTTAACTTATATGCAGAGTACATCGTGTGAGATGCCAGGCTGGATGAATCACAAGCTTGTGGTCAAGTTTGCCGGGAGAAATATCAACAGCCTCAGATATGCAGATGACACCACCCTTATGGCAGAAAGTGAAGAGAATTAAAGAACCTCTTGATGAAGATAAAAGAGGAGAGTGAAAAAGCTAGCTTAAAACTCAATTGAAAAAAGGAAAATCATGGTATCTGGTCCTATCACTTCATGGCAAATAGATGGAAAATGTGAAAACTGTCTGATTTCATTTTCTTGGGCTCCAAAATCAATGTGGATGGCGACTGCGGCCAGGAAATTTAAAAAGGTTTGCTCCTTCGAAGAATGCTATGACAAACCTAGACAATGTGTTAAAAAGCAGAGCCATCACTTTGCAAACAAAGATCTGAATAGTCAAAGCTATGGTTTTTCCAGTAGTCATATATGGATGTGAGATTTGGACTACAAAGAAAGCTGAGCATGGAAGAATTGATGCTTTCGAACTATGGTGTTGGAGAATAGTCTTGAGAATCCCTTAGACTGCAAGGAGATCAAACCAGTCAATCCTAAAGGAAATCAGTCTTGAATATTCATTGGAAGGACTCATGCTGAAGGTGAAGCTCCAATACTTTGGCCACCTGATACAAAGAAGTGAATCGTTGGAAAAGACCCTGAAGCTGGGAAAGATTGAATGCAGGAGGAGAAGGGGACAACAGAGGATGAGATGGTAGGATGGCATCACTGACTCAATGGACATGAGTTTGAGCAAGCTCCAGGAGTTGGTGATGGACAAGGAAGCCTGGCGTGTGCTGCAGTCCATGGGGTCGCAAATAGGCATGACTGAGCGACTGAACTTAATATCATCTATAATGATGAAATATTGATTGATTTCTTTCTAAGATTGAGAATAAGACAAATATGCTGTTTCTCATCACTTCTAGTCAACATTTTACCGAGGTTCTAACCATATGGTTGGAAAAGGCAATGGCACCCCACTCCAGTACTCTTGCCTGGAAAATCCCATGGACAGAGAAGCCTGGTAGGCTACAGTCCATGGGGTCGCGAAGAGTAGGACATGACTGAATGACTTCACTTTCACTTTTCACTTTCATGTATTGGAGAAGGAAATGGCAACCCACTCCAGTGTTCTTGCCTGGAGAATCCCAGGGACGGGGGAGCCTGGTGGGCTGCCATCTATGGGGTCGCACAGAGTCGGACATGACTGAAGTGACTTAGCAGTAGCAGTAACCATATGGTAAAATAAGGAAAAGAATAATCCAAATAGATTGGAAAGAAAGAAGTAAAACATCTGCTCAAAGGTCCTCTGGTGATTTTTAAAAAATTTTAATTGATAGATAATTGCTTTTCAATGTTGCGTTGGTTTTTCCTGTACAACAACGTGAATCAGCTATGGTGATTTCTTTCTACTTAAGCTTCACCCTCTTGCTTGATCCAGTCTGGTGCCCTGTGTCACATTGCTTCAGCTCACTTCTGATTTCCACAGTAACTGCAGTGGACAGTGCCATGCTAGCTCATACTAACAATATTGTCTTGAGTGTGCTGTGTGTGTTTTCACTTTCCGCCACACGTAAATCTGCCTGGCCAAGCACTGCTAAGTGTGGGGATTAACATCCCCAGGGGCAACCTTTGATTAACGGGTGTCTGGAGCTTATGGGTATATACCCTTGCCTCCCTCCCTGCAGGGAGATAATTTTGGAAGGCATTTTGTATGCTTCTCAGGTGGTTCTGGACAAGTCAGGCCCATAGTGAGAACCTTGATAACACACCTTAGATTAGCTTGCACATTCCCTTTCTCATCCTAGTTTTCTCATTCTTGCTCCCTGGGATTACATCCAAAATAAATTACTTGCACAAAAGTCCTTGTAGTAGACTCTGTTTTTTGTGGGAAGGCAGGAAACTCAAGCTAGAACTTTCATTGTGCTCTCCCTCTCAGAGCCTCCTCTTTCCTTATGCAGAACCATCCCTTATGTCAAGACTCAGTTCAAGCTATCCCTTTGTATGTCCAAGATTTCAAGTCAAGCTTTGAAAAATTATTGAAAAGGTATAGCAGATTCTGTCTACATCAAGGGGCAGGGAATTTTTAGTTTTTCAGCTCACGTTTTTATAGAAAGGAAAACTAAGGACCTATGCCAAGATGTCAGAGATGGTTGTCTGAAGATGGAAGCAATGGGCACTTTGAATTTTCTTCTTTCTGTTACACAGTATTTTCTACAATTTCTGTAACAAATAGGTCTTAATTTTATAGTAAGGAAAAAATAATAAAAGTTAACATAAAAATTCAATCAAATGGAATTTGTAAAAGTAATTTTATTAAGGCATAATTTACATACCATAAATTCACCAAATTTAAGGATACAAATTCAAGGAGTTTTAGGAAGTTTACCAAGTTGTGCAACCACTACCACATCCAGTTTTAGAACATTGTCTTCTCCCCAGTATGATTTTCATATCTGTTTACAGTTAATCCCCATTCCCACCCCAACTCTAGGCAAACATGAACCTACTTTTCTGTCATGACAGATTTGTCTTTTCTGGACATTGTATGTAAATAGAATATCACATAACACGCAATCTTCTGTATTTGACTTTTTTAACGTAATATTTTTAAAGTTCATTCATGTTGTAGTATTTATCTGTATTTTATACTTTTTAAATTAGTATTGATATTTCAATACGGCACTACTAAATTTTATTCACCTCTTCACTAGTTGAGGGACATTTGGGCTCTTTCCACTTTTTGCCCGTTATGAATAATGCTGCTGTGCACAGCATTAATATATATACATTAATGTATAACTGTGGAAACATATGTCTTATTTTCTCGAGTAGATATGTAGCAGTGGATTTCTGAGCCATATGAAAAAATTATACTTAACCTTATAAGAAATTGCAAAATTGCTTTCCAAAGTGACTCTACTACTTCATATTTCTAACAGCAGTGTATGGGATTTCCTGTTTCTTCAGATTTTTTTGTCAGCACTTGTTATTGTCTTTTTATTTATTAATTTTTTACTAACTTAAGTATTGTGTTGTTGTTCAGTCGTTCAGTTGTATCTGATGCTTTGCAACCCCATGGACTGCAGTATGCCAGGCTTCCATTAAATACAGTTAACTTGAAATACTTTATTAGCTTCAACTGGGCATATACCCAGAGAAAACCATAATTCAAAAAGACACATGTACCTCAATGTTTATTGCAGCACTATTTATAGTAGCCAAGACATGCTATTGTAACAACCTAGAATGTTGTTATTACATGAAACAACCTAAATGTTCATCGACAGAGGGATGGATAAAGAAGATGGGGTATATATATACAATGGAATATTACTTAGACATAAAAAGGAACGAAATAGGGTCATTTGTAGAGACACCTAAAGACTGTCATGCAGAGCATAGTAAATCAGAAATAGAACACAAATATCATATATTAATGCATATATGTGAAATCTGAAAAAATTGGTATAGATGATCTTATTTACAAAACAGAAATAGAGACACAGATATAGAGAACAAATAAATGTATGGATACCAAGGGGGAAAGAGGGAGTGAAATAAATTGGGAGATTGGGATTGACATATATACATCATTAATACTATGTATAAAATAGATAGCTAATGAGAACCTACTGCATAGCATAGGGAACTCTACTTAGTGCTCTGTGGTGACTTAAATGGGAAGGAAATCCAAAGAAAAAGGATATATGTTAGCTGATTCACTTTGCTGTACAGTAGAAACTGACACATATTGTAAAGCAATTATACTCCAATAAAAATTTAAAAACTAAAAAATAAATACTTTTCAGAGCCCCCAATATATTAATTTTACATGTTCTGTTCAGTTCAGTTCAGTCGCTCAGTCGTGTCCGACTCTTTGTGACCCCATGAATCGCAGCACGCCAGGCCTCCCTGTCCATCACCAACTCCCAGAGTTCACTCAAACTCATGTCCATCGAGTCAGTGATGCCATCCAGCCATCTCATCCTCTGTTGTCCCCTTCTCCTCCTGCCCCCAATCCTTCCCAGCATCAGGGTCTCTTCCAGTGAGTCAGTTCTTCACATCAGGTGGCCAAAGTAATGGAGTTCCAGCTTCAGCATCAGTCCTTCCAATGAACACCCAGGACTGATCTCCTTTAGGATGGATTGGTTGGATTTCCTTGCAGTCTCCAAGGGACTCTCAAGAGTCATCTCCAACACGACGTGTACAGCATAGTAATTAAGCATTTTTATTGATTATACTCTATTAAAAGTTATTATGATATGGCTCTAATTCTCTGTGCTATATAATATTAATATGTCTTTGTTTCTTAGCTATTTTATACCTAGTGCTTTATATCTCAGCCCTGTACCCCTAATTTGCCCCCCCTTTTTCTATTGTTTTGATCATAGCCATTCTGGTGGATGTGAAGTAGTATCTTATTGGGTCTTAATTTGCATTTGCCTAATAACTAATACACCTTCCCTGGTGGCTAATAAAGTTAGGCATCATTTTATGTGCTTATTAGTCATTTGTATATCTTCTTTGGAGAAATTTCTTTAAATAGACATCTTATGCCCATTAAAAAAATTGGATTGTCTTTTCATTGAATTGAATACTTCCTTGTATTTTCTGGATACAAATTTTTTGCCATACATGTGATTTACAAATATTTTCTCTGTAGCTTGCTTTTTTACTTTCTTAATGACATCTTTTGAATAAAATTTTTTTGAAAAAATTTAAAATTTGGAATAATAAAGAATCACAGGACCTTGCAAAGATATTATCTAGATACCCCTGCACCATTCATGCAGTTTAACTCCCAAATTTTGAATTTTGATAAAGTTCAATTTATTAAACTTTTTCTTTTACAGATCATGCTTCTTGGGTTGTGTCTAAAAAAAGTCTTTGCCTAACTCAAAGTTCTTTTTTTTTTTTTAAACTCAAAGTTCTTGACATTTTCTCCTGTTTTATTTTAAAAGTTTTACAACTTCAGTTTTTACATTGAAGTCTCTGATTTTGAATCAATTTCTGAATATAGTGGGAAGGGTCTAGTTCATCTCTTTGTTCGTTCATTTTGCATGTGGATATTCAGTTGTTCCATCATCATTTGTTGAAAACTCTCCTTTTCTATCAAATTGCTTTTGTCAAAAATTAATTGGCCATAAATATAGGGGTTATTTCTGGACTCTCAAATTTGTTCCATTGATCTATATGTTTACCCGTGTGTCAATACCAACCTATTCTGAGTACCGTAGCTCATATTAAATTTTAAGATTAGGAAATGAAAATTATCCAACTTTTTTGTTTTTTAAAAAATTTTGGCGATTCCATGCTTTTGGATTTCTTGCTTCCCAGGTGGCTCAGTAGGTAAAGAATATGCCTGCAATGCAGGAGACACAGGAGACACGGGTTTGATCCCTGAGTTGGGAAAATCTCCTGGAGGAGAACAAGGCAATCCACTCCAGTATTCTTGCCTGGAGACTCCCATGGACAGAGGGTTCTGGGAGGCTAGTCCGTAGGGTCACAGTCAGACACAACTGAAGTGACTTAGCACAGAGCACACACACATACATTTTAGGCACAGGTTGTCAACTTCTGCAAAAAAACCTGCTGGAATTTTGGTGGAGATTGAGTCGAATATAATGATCAATTTGGGGGAGAACTGCCATCTTAACAACATTGAGTCTTCCAAACAGTGAATATGAAATGTCTCATCTCTCCATTTAGAACGTATTTAATTTTTCTCAGCACTGTTTTGAAATTTGCAGTGTTTAAGACTTGTACTTCTTTTGCTAACTTTATTTATATGTCATATTCTTTGTAATATCATTGTAAATGGAATTGCTTTCTTATTTTTGTATTTACATTGTTCATTCTCATATATAAAAATACAATTCATTTTTGTATACTAATCTTGTATTCTGTGACCTTGTTGAGCTTGTTTATTAATTTTAATAGGGGTTTGTGTAAACACATGGGTATATATTCCTTAGGATCTTCTACATTTAGAAACACGTTGTCTGCAAATAACATTTCCTTCTTCCTTTCTAATCTGGATATGTTTTATTTCTTTTTCTCATAATTTTATTGGCTTGAACCTCTAGCATGATGTTAAACAGAAGTTGCAACAGCTGAAATTCTTGCATTTTTTTTTTACCATTAAAGTATGATATTAGCATTAGCTTTTCATAGATGCCATTTATCACATTGAAGAGGTTCTCTTCTCTTTCAAGCTTGTTGAGAACTTTTACTATGAACTAGATTTTGTAAGTGCTTTCCCTGCATTTATTCAGATGATTGTGGGTTTTTATCCTTTATCCTATTAATATGGTATATTGCTTGATTTTAAAATTTAAACCATCTTTGCATTCCTGGATTGAATGGTACTTCACCAGATTGCATAATCCTTTTTTATATGTTGCCAGATTCAGGATCAATCTGACTTTTAAAGATAACCTGACTTTGAAAGGAATACAAAAATTAACATTTAAGGTTTTAATTACTTATTGAAAACTAGAAAATTCAAGTATCAGTTTTATTCATCATTTGGACCAATAACCCCAAAGTTTCAAAACATTTCTATTGAATATAATCTATTTTCCAGCTAACACTGTACAATGTGTTTTCAAACTATTCATTCTTTTTACACTATAGAGATATTTTATTCACCTGGATGAGAGGAAGTCAATTTAATTTTTCAAAAGCTTATTATTAATTTTTCAGTGACATCTTTGAGATCATTATTCATTTTATCATTATAATTACACATTCAAACTCATAATCTTTTTGAAAGGTAAAAACTCAGACAGTTCAAACTATGCCATTTTAATTTCTAGTTCTGGTTTTGAACAGTGAACATTACAGATTTATCTCTATTATCGTCCTGTCTTTTCAAAATGAGTTTGAAAAGGTCATTCTCTTTTTTACAAGCTAGAAAGTACCCTTTGTACAATGAAGACTCAAATTGTATCTTATCATCATGTCCTGGAACACTTCTCTGAAAGAATATGATGTCACTTCCTTCATTATCAATGTTATCAGGAGGATTCATTTCCTATAAAGAAAAAAATTGCTTAATTTTTTTAGGACATGACTGATTTGAATATGTGCAATTTATTTTGAAATATTGTATAGAACTAAAAAGTTCATATTCTCAAGAATTAAGAAAAAAATCTCTGAATGTAGGAATACTGATCTCCCCTCCCTCTTAATCTCTAATCTTCCATTCTTCTTGACCACTTTGGCTTTCCCCACTATGTAATGCATATTTAGGTCCAGGCCTCTGTTTTTCCCAATATATCCATCAGATGATTTCCTTCTCTCCTTTCCCATTCAGTGGAGTCCATTATTTGCTCAAGATGAAGTTAAGTTCTAGCAAAGCCCACAGCCCTTTTAGGCTAATATCAGTTCCTGTCTTCTTCTACCATTCACAGCTGTAGACTTTGATGACCTTCAGCCATGAGCCTAGGGTAGCTCCAGTTTGTGAACCAACTATGAGAGAGACAGGAAGGAGCAGGAATCTCAGCTGCTTCCTTCAGTGGAGACAAGAACCGAAACTGGCTATAAAAAGACCTGTTACTTGTTCCAGGTCTTGGTCAGCAACTTTTGGTGCTTCCCTGCCAAGCATTTCATTTCCATAGTAGTCCTGAATTTCTGTCCTGGAAGTAGTCTGTCTCTTGGCTGGACCCTGCCCTGGGAGGTCACATGCTGATTCCTACATCTAAGTGGCAGAATGGGGTTTTCCGAAGAATGGCTAGATCTCTTGAAACTATAGCCCTGCTGGTCACTTAACTGATAGTACTGCCTGTGCTTTCCCCATTAGCGCATCATGCATACTTTTCGGGATGGACTAGAAAATGTGAGCACCTCTTCAGGTTCTTTCCATGTTAATCCCAGAACCAGTAGAATATTTGAACTTTATTTTCACCCTCTGGTAGCAAAGATCTTCATGATCCTAACCAAGGACTGACAAAGAGCCCTCCAAACCCAAAACAGCATCCTGGTATCCTCCTTAGATGCCTGAAAGGACCTGGATTTCCCCCCTAAACTTCTCAACTGGAATTTATAAAGCCATAACTCTTGACCTTTGTCCTTTATCAACAAGTGTGAATCTGATTTAATGACACTATAAACTAGTTCTCCCTTTCTATTTGCCAAGAACTATGTTCATCTTCCTGACACTGCCCCCAGTTGCTCAGTAAGAGTCTACTTACATGTGAAAGTGAAGAGTTAGTTGCTTAGTCATGTCTGACTCTCTGTGATCCCATGGACTACAGCCCACCAGGCTCCTCTGTCCATGGGATTTCTCAGGCAAGAATACTGGAGTGGGTAGCCATTCCCTTCTCCAGGGGATCTTCCCAACCCAGGGATTGAACCTGGGTCTCCTGCATTCCAGGCAGATTCTTGACCATCTGAGCCACCAGGGAAGCCCCCACTTACATATAGATCAGGCTTTTCCCAGTTTCTGATTCTGTCTCGCAGCTGAATTAAGTTTTCCTCTATCCCACATGGCTTGAGCTTGGCCATCTCCCTCCTTCCCTTCTGATTTTGTTGCTAAGTAACAACTCGCTTAATCCTCTCCACCCTGTCTGTCTACCTCCAGGCTTCTAAAGCCATTACAGTAACTGAGCTTCCTGACTGTCAGATCAGGGAACAGGGATTCCAAACTGTCACTTGAAGGGGTGGTACTTTGCTTGGAAGGGAATGGCTAAGGGGTTTTTTTTTTGGAGGCTCTATTTGTTACAGATGTACTGATCTTACTTGGATTATATTTTAGTGTGGCTTTTCCCTCTGTCCCAAGTTGCTCCTTTGCATGTCTGTGAAGGTCTTACTTTAACTTTCAGTGGGAACTGGGTGATCTTTATTGTAGTTCTTTATTGGCAAATCTCCACTCAGAAAGTCTTCATGACATGAGATTCACTTTTGAAATACTGCCAATATGTGAGCATCCCCTGGCTGCTCTCACTGGGAGGAAAGTTTTCTGAGTCAACCTATATCTATAGTTGGTTGTTTATTTAATAATAATGGAAAAAATAGAGAAAAATAATGATGGAGAATAGAGAAAAAAGCAGTGGCCAAAAAGAATTTATATCTGGCTTTGAGATATATCATACCATTGCTTTACAACTGACCCTATTAATTTTGGTCACTTAGATTAACATTAAAAATAATATCAACTGAATGCTATGTTGCAAGGTTATATCAAGACATAGGCTAAGAAGCAGGAACAGAATGATTAGGGGTTAAAATATTATCATCATAGTTTATACAGTAGAGGATTTACAGAAGAACTATTAACTTCATTCCTTGCAGCAGGACTTATTCTGGAAAATCACATGTAGTTCTTAAAATAAAATAATTCATAAATTATTCTGTGTTATTGTTTATCTATAGGTTGATTATTCAGAAGACCTGGATTATGAAACAAGTGTTGAAGACCCTCTTTCCCTATGGCAAACTCTGAAAAACTATGATGTTACTACAGTAGATTAAAGAGTTTAACAATTTTCAGTAATGATTTTAATGGTTCTCTACTTCTTGCTATTCTTGTCCAGACAAAAGGTGGGACTGGGGATATTTGGGCTTTCTAATTTTGCACATAAATATGACTAAAACAAATTAAGGCTCAGTCTTACCTTAAAGGAAATAATTTTGTTCTCACAGGAGAGAGTAGACATTTTCTTACACTGCACAGAGATGGTTACAGCCAGACCTCTAGTGAGGCTGTCCTTATACATATATATGATAAATATGGTCTGGGGTGCATTATCTGAAATAAACATTGATAAATAAGAACATTAGTTAGAAGAATTTTTGCAAATAAGTATTTAAGGGAGTTAGTCAAAAGATAATCCTTAATAGGCCCATTTCCAATCCCATACTCTGAGATTCAGCCACTTAGCAAGAGACTATATACAGTGATTCATACATTCTTTAAAACATATTTAAGTATGTATTAAAATACAAATACAGCAGCTTTTTAAAGTATGTTAGAAATATTCTGAATTTTCAAAGATTGTCTTTAACTTTTAAACACTAAATAGAATATTAAAGCTCTATCTGTTAAGATAAAAATTCAGCATTTTTTCAAGAGTGCACCATTCACTTTTCCCACTCTGCCTAAAGTCTCATATTTGAAATTCATACCCTGGAAGGCACAGTAAACTTATACATTTTCTAAGGCACTCTAAATTTCTGGTGGAAGACAGACTTACTTGCAGTGCTTATATATTTATATTTAATGTTTAGTTTTGAAAATGTTATCAGCAGTTTCAGCTATCACCAGCAGATATTAAGGATCCAACTCAATGAAGATCACATAGAGTTAATGCTATTATAGTGAAGGGATTGATGATTCAAGGATAGGTTCAAACAGTGTGACCCCTAGCACTATCTTTATTGCATCATTTTTTCAGCCCAACTAAAAAATATGGATTCCCTATAAAGTTTCTTGTCAGTGAAATTATACCACTATGACTTTTCATGTAAGCTACTGTCTATCATAGAAAATGTAAGCAGTTAAATGGAATAAGAAGAAGTAGCTTGTTATTTCCATATTTACAAATGTATATTAAAAATACCTGAACAGTCAGAATCAGGCATATCCTCAAAGACAGGTTGATTTCCCTGGCTAATGAAGAGAACTTGGTCGTTCAAATTTCGTATGATTGAGAGCTTAGGTTCAAGCTTGCCAAAGTGATCTGATTCCAGGTCTTCTAAAATGCACATGAAATCTCATTAAAAAAAAATTTTCCCCCAAGTTTACAAATAGGTATACTACACATTCCAGTTTTTAATAACAATCACAATTTTCTGTATTAGAAGCTAAGGTAAAATTGTACAGTGTTTTTAAATGGACTTCCAGGGGCACCTTGATTCATGTTATTACTCAGAACCACTCTATTTTTTAAATCTTCGAATATCCTGCTTTTGACCACAATCTTCTATCTTTTTAGTCTTCTTAATACTTTTCTTTCACTTTTTCCTGACTCTTGATTTTCTTCCTGTCTTCCCTTCCTTCTCTATGCAGCCTGGACCTCATGATTCATCATTTATACCCTTTTGCCACTGTCTTAAATCCCAAACTCATTTGTCTTTCCACTGCAGAACTCTAAACCTGGCTGCTGAATGCACTGCTGGTAACCAGTCATACAAATGTACAAATTGGTGCTATAACGAACCTTCTTTTCTGGTTCAACATTCTCGTCCATAGTCCATAGCTGCAATTTGAAGCCTTCTTCGTTATCCTCAGGATCTCTACACCATCATCTCTGCTTTCACTTTCAGCAAATGATTTCCTGCTGCTTCACTTACAAACTTAACTAGGGCATCACCTCTTATTTCCTCTACCCTTCTCATCTCAAGGGATATGTGAAAAGGGGGCCTCTTCTGGTATCTAAGGCCAAATTCATCTGTGTGTAACATGTACTTTCAATGAATCAATCATTCCCTCTCTTCCATCGACTCAGCAATTTTACTTACTGTATTTTATCCTGAGGAAATAGCAGACAAACGTGTAAATATTTCTCTACAAGAATGTTTATGGGGTGACTTTTTAAAAATTTTTTATTTATTTGGCCATGTAGGATCTTCGTTGTGGGAACTCTTAGTTGCGGCATGTGGGATATAGTTCGCTGACCAGGGATTGAACCCAGGCCCCCTGCATTGGGAGCGTGGAGCTTAGCCCCTGAACCACCAGGGAAGTCCCTATGGGATGACTTTAATAATAAAAACAAACTGGACACAACTTAAATGTTCATCAGTTGGGAATTGATTAAACAGATTTTGATATTTCCTTACTATGAATTATCATGAATTTAGTATAATTATAATTTAAAATAATTATTAATTGCCATGGAAAGATGTCTATGTATATTATATTAGAAAAAGAAGTTTAAGTATGGTATTTTATTAATATATATATAATACATCAAAATAATAGCAATGAATATTTTGAGGTTATTTTCATGTTTTAATTTTTCTTAATTTTCTAATCTTCATTGCCTGAATTATTTATTATAAACAAATATTTTTATAATCAGAACAACATAAAGCTTTTCATTTTGAGATTTAAAGCACCTCTATCAACAGAATCCCACTCTAAAGCCTGTCTTGTTTCTTTCCTCCTTGTAGTAGCTGAGCTTCTGGTAAGAATTGTATGTATCATTTCCTTACTTTCCATTCACAATTCTACTTATTGCAAGCTTCTACTCACTGGCTCCATTTTTCCATCAAACTGCTTTCACCAAGATCACCAAACTCCCTGTTGCTAATTATAATAGATGCTTTCTGGCTATCGATTTTCAAGGCTGCAAAATTCAACACAGTGCCTATTATCTCCGCCCTGAAACGCTCTCCTGGGGTTCCAGGGCATTCTCTGGTTTTCTTCTTCCTCTCTGGCTACTCTGCTCTGTTCTTTGTTAGGTTCTCTTTCTACTGAATCCTTTAAATATAGGTATTCTTCAGAGCTTAGTCCATGACGTTTACTTTCTCATGCTACGCATTTCCTCCAATTTGTCATTGTTACTCTTATAGCTCCAGATGACATTTCTATATGTCTATCACATCATGTGCAGCTCAAATTTTTATCCTGAGTTTAGAACCACATGTCCAAAAATCTACTGGACATCTCCACTAGGAAGTCATACAGATAAGATCATCATTCACCATCACTAAATCTATCATCTGTCTTCCTCTTTGCCTCTCAAACCTCTCCACCTTGCTCTTCCTCCTGTGTTTCCTATTTCACTGAATAGTACAGATTGCCTATGTGAAAAAACATAGGCATCATCTTTTCTTTCTTTCCATCCCCTTCAAAATACATGTCCTATTGATTTTTCCCCGTTGGTTTTTAATCCATTCACAGCTCTTCAATGGCACCCCACTGTGCCTATCTTAATTCACGTCATCATCATTTCTTAAAGGGACTACAATAATAGCCTCTTAATTGGCATCCCCCTTTTATTGTCCACACAGCAATTCTTTATAGAATAGAAGCTAGAAGGAATTAAAATTCAATCTTAACTAAAGTTAACATTCAGAGATATGATCATGTTATCTTTCAATTTTAATGAATGACATGGTCACTTTGAATAAAGTTTATATTTTCCATATTTCCCTTGCAGTTTGTGCCATATGACTAAATTTGAGTCAATGGAATATGAGTGGACTTAATGTTTACAACTTCTAAATAGAGCCTTTCTTTGAAAAGAGTGGACCTGTCTTCCTCTTATTTTGAACACTTTCTTGCTAGCTGGGATATAGGTTCAGAAAGTGTGATGAAGATTTTCAAGTATGTAGATGAGTTCAACAACTAGGGGATGATGGAAGAGAAAAAGAAAAAGTTTAGATTCCAACATCATCAGGCTGTATCCAGCCATACTAATACTGAACCGCTGCCTACTTGGATTTATATTCAAGAGAAATTTTTTTTTTATCTTATCCAGTTACTATATTTTGGGATCTCTTTGTTACAGAAAACTAATCTGTATCCTACATCATACATATTGTGCTTAATGAATCCCCAAAACCCAAACATAAGGTTGAGATTCCATATATCAGAATAAGAGAAACTTATGGTTCTGCATCCTATTTTTCATTCCTCTCTCATTATTTTTCTACTGCTGCTCTATTCCCATTCTGACTAACTCGAGTCCTTATATATGCCATGCTTTCTTTTGCATCTTGATATTTGCATGTGTTCATCTCTCTGCCCAGAATACCTTCTCTTGGCTAACCCCTATTGACTTTTCAATTCTATCCCTCCTTCAAATTGCCCTTCCAGAATCTACTAGACTAAGTTAGGCGCCCTTCTATGTGCTCCCATAGCATCCCTGGCCTTTCTAACACTCCACATTCCAATTGCCTTCCTAATGGGCCTGCTTCTCCCATTAGAACTGTGTTTTGCTCACCATTGTATCGGAGTGCCTAACACAGTGCCAGAGATACAGATGCCAGTACTTGCTGAATCAAGTAAATAGGTGTAGAGCAATCTTCCAGAAACATGAGGAGCTATATGGCAACAGTATCACAATAAATCTAGAGAAAGAAACCTAAAGGAATAGTATTTTTCAAAAGTCCCTGTTTTCTATTTTTGGTCTAGTAGGGATCACACTACAAATGGGGAAAAGTGCTATTTTTAAGGAAAAGTATGAGAAACTGGTGACCTTTAATAATTTGGGGGTCTGTTAGGAGATCATAGGCTTTATATGGGTATGAGCCTCTCTGAATGCCAGAGGGACAAGGGTTGGGTACATTCACTTCTTAGGAAGACTTACTGACTCAACCTCACTGGTCTGTTTGCTCTACCCTCCCCCTTCTCCACTATTTCCAGAATTGCCTGCACCCTGGGAACCTGCCAGGCTTCTTTCCAGACCATTCTGAAGGGGAGGGTTGAAGAAGGAAGATGTTCCTGATTTTAGGCAACAATTCTCATTTTTCAGTACCCTGTTCCTATATACACCAGAGAACACATGACTTTCTGCTAATCTCAGGATCTGCATAACAGGCAAGGTCTATTTTGGAGATTCTAATAGCTGAGAATTTCCTAAGCTGGGAGAAACATATTTTGTTGGAAATTCTTTTTTGTATCCCTTATAGTCGTCTTTATTCCGAGGCAGTGCTAGTGAGTCCACATTCCTCTGAGGGAATATTAGCTTCTCAGATAGACTGGTATCAGTTTCTATCAGCTGAGAATGGTATTATGGATGTGTCTGTGGGATGTTTACTCAAGTAGCTATCTATTTTGAAAAGAAAGAGAAATAAAGTTATACTTTACCACCATTTTCAGCTAAAGGGGGAAAAAAAGAAACAAAATATGTTAATTCTATATTTAAACTCAGAATATCCTCTCACAAACACTTTTATTACTCTTTTCTGCCCCTCTGTATTCTTTAACCCATATCTTACTGCTTATGGCCTTTGCTGGCCTCCATAAAAATATATAATCATCCAAAAGTTTCCATAAAATGAAGCTAATTAGACTTGGTATGTTCTTGGGTATGGTAGGTGTAAAACCTAAATCTAGGATTCATAAATTTAAATTTGTAGCTAAAAAGAAATTTTATAAAGTGATAGATTTTAATCTTAAATTTATTGCTTTGATGGAAAGGCACCAAAGAATTTTCTATGAAGCTTTCAAGTGAAGCCCAACTGCCCAGGGAAGATTAATCCTAAGAATCTGTTTTTATTTGTCAAACGTATTTACATAAAATAACTCACAAAACTCTAGATTTAAGATACATATCTCTTATATAATTTGCCAGTTTGCTTTGGGAAATTGTATTACCCAAATGTATCTGATTTAGTGGGATTTTCATGACATGCACCCGCAGCCACCTTCTGGGTGGGCTACTATGAACTAATTGCTGGGAGAGGTGGCAGGACAAAGTATTGGGACCTTGGACATACTACGATTAATTTCTAGAGGCCCAATATTTTTTTCCAGGGAAGTGTGTATATTACAATGGAATCTGGTAACAAAAAACAAGTGACTTAATAGTTTGCCTATAACATATTTTCTAGCTGAATTGTTGTTCAGTTGCTCAGTCATGCCCGACTCTTTGTGACCCCATGGACTGCGGCATACCAGGCTTCCCTGTCCTTCACTATCTCCTGGAGCTTGCTCAAACTCTAGTTGAATACATGTGTCTAAACCCTGTATTTGGCCCACTGTTTTGAACTTACCTACAAAATAAAGTGTATTGTTAATAAATTTCATTTCCACAAAGCTGATGCAATTGTCTTCTACCAGTTCTGCAGCCATCTTTATGCCTAATGAAAGCAAACAGTCATCTGTTAAAAGGTAGTGATTATTCCTTTTACACAAAAGGAATCTTTTACCGCTTACAGCCTCATTCTGTTCTACCTCCAATTTCAGAAGTCCAGCATGCTGATGAACACTCTGGACATTTAATAAATGACAGGAATCTTCAGTTTATGAATGCATGTGTTCAAATGTACTCTTGCAAACCATTAGATATTTGAAATCTAGATAACGGAAGTATATTCTCATTAAACAGTGTTATAAAGGGAGGATAAGTTGTCCATTATTGAACTGATTTACTATTCCGGTATTTTGTTAGAAATATACATATATTATCAGTATAAACATAGGAAACACATCTAATCCTGTCCTTTAACTAGGGACTGGTTCCATCTCTGCCTTACAACCCACAGGATTCTGTGAGTGAAAGACTGAAGACTGTGACTTCACTGTCAAAGTGCTAAAGGTGAGGCAATGCTAAAAATAGTGTTTCTGCCTGGAGGAGGGGTGAGGTAGAGAAGGTTGAAGGGCTCTGCGTCTTGATGGCTCCCTCTCTGAGCCAGAGGAGCTTTTGATCTGGAGTCTAGACTGGACTATGTTATGCTTTTAGCACAAGTAATACATAAATACAATCTTTCTGTAAAAAAAAATCAAATATAGAATTTGAAAATGCTAAGAATTTTTTTGCTCTTTTCCTCTGTTCCACTCCACCCACCCTCACTCCAAAATGGTATATATCCTTCCAGACCTTTGTTTATTGAGCAAGGGTTCTAAATCTGGGAAATCTTTGAACTTGGATGGGGGGAAAAAAAACCACACAAATATTTTCACCAACTTCTAACTGAAATTTAACAGTTCCTTCCATTATGCTTCAGGAAACAAACCACAGTATTATACACAGTATCTTTGACTATCATTAATAGACATATATATTTTCTACTGTATTATAATTGTTGCAGAGATCTTGAAATATGGCTCATTACTACTTTGAAACATATGAAAGTTATTATTTTCAATGTGACATCTTGTTATTTAATGTACAAATAAAGACTTACATATAAACCTATTAAAATTTGTTAAAAATTTTTTGGTAACTAATTATGAAGGATTTCCTTTCTAATCCTAAGTATTTAATTTTATGCATATAAAAACATGATTCTGAAGAGGACTCCATAGACTCACCAGATTGGCCATGGGAGGGTCCATGTCACAGAAATGATTAAGAAATTCTACTCTAGACTTCAGAGGTCCATGGCTCCCTGAGGACTGTTATGGTTGGTCCTCCAAGGAAGATGGTTAGGACAAAGTTGTCAATTGGTTTATACGCCTATACTTAGAGGTGACTCAAATTTTTTCTAGCACAGTTTGCTAGAGGCCAAACATATATAGAAGAAGGAGGAAATTAAAACTCAGTTGAAAACACTTAACTCATATTGCTGCTGCTGCTAAGTTGCTTCAGTCGTGTCCAACTCTGTGCGACCCCATAGACGGCAGCCCACCAGGCTCCTCCATCCCTGGGAGGAGGTGGATGTTCAGCGACTGAACTGAACTGAACTGAACTGATTCCATTATATACACCACATCTTCTTTACCCATTCATCCATTGATGGATACTTATGTTGTTTCCTGTTCAGTTCAGTTAAGTTGCTCGGTTGTATCCGACACTTTGTAACCCCATGGACAGGAGCACACCAGGCTTCCTTGTCCATCACCAACTCCTGGAGCTTGCTCAAACTCATGTCCATTGAGTTGGTGATGCCATCGAACCATCTCATCCTCTGTTGTCCCCTTCTCCTCCGGCCTTCAATGTTTCCTAGCATCAGGGTCTTTTCCAATGAGTCAGTTCTTCACATCAGGTGGCCAGAGTATTGGAGCTTCAGCTTCAGCTTCAGCATCTGTCCTTCCAATGAATATTTAGGACTGATTCCCTTTAGGATTGACTGGTTGGATCTCCTTGTAGTCCAAGGGACTCTCAAGAGTCTTCTCCAACACCACAGTTCAAAAGCATCCATTCTTTGGCACTCAGCTTTCTCTGTGGTCCAACTCTCACATCTGTACATGACTACTGGAAAAACCATAGCTTTGACTAGACAGACCTTCGTTGGCAAAGTAGCGTCTCTGTTTTTTAATATGCCATCTAGTTTGGTCATAGCTTTTCTTCCAAGGAGCAAGCATCTTTGAATTTCATGGTTGCAGTCACCATCTGCAGTGATTTTGGAGCCCAAGAAAATAAAGTCCTCACTGTTTCCATTGTTTCCCCAACTATTTGCCATGAAGTGATGGGCCTGGATGCCATGATCTTTGTTTTCTGAATGTTGAGTTTTAAGCCAGCTTTTTCACTCTCCTCTTTCACTTTCATCAAGAGGCTCTATTGTTCCTCTTCACTTTCTGCCATAAGGGTGGTGTCATCTGCATATCTGAGGTTATTGATATTTCTCCCGGCAATCTTGATTCCAGCTTTTGCTTCATCAGCTTAGCATTTCATATGATGCACTCTGCATATAAATTAAATAAGCAGAGTAACAGTATACAGCCTTGATGTACTCCTTCCCCAATTTGGAACCAGTTCATTGTTCCAAGTCCGGTTGTAACTGTTGCTTCTTGACCTGCTTACAGATTTCTCAGTAGGCAGGTAAGGTGGTCTGGTATTCCCATCTCTTGAAGAATTTTCCACAGTTTGTTGTGATCCACACAGTTAATGGCTTTAGCATAGTCAATGAAGCAGAAGTAGATTTTTCTTTGAAATTCTCTTGCTTTTTCTATGATCCAGTGGATGTTGGCAGTTTGATCTCTGTTTCCTCTGCCTTTTCTAAATCCAGCTTAAACGTTTCTGGAAGTTCCTGGTTCATGTACTGTTGAAGCCTAGCTTGGAAAATTTTGAGCATTACTTTACTAGCATGTGAGATGAGTGCAATTGTGCAGTAGTTTGAACACTCTTTGGCATTGCCTTTGTTTGGAATTGGAATGAAAACTGAAATTTTCCAGTCCTGTGGCCACTGCTGAGTTTTCCAAATTTGCTGGCATATTGAGTATAGCACTTTAACAGCATTATCTTTTAGGATTTTCCATATCTTGCCTATTATGAATAATCCTGCAATAAACATAGGTTTGAATATATCTCTTTGAATTAGTGTTTTTGTTTTCAATACTCAGAATTAGAATTGCTAGATCATATGATAATTCTATTTTTAATTTTTTTATAGTCTGCAGAAATTTACTTTTCCACCAACAATGCATAGAGTTTCTTTTTCTGCACATTTTTGCCAATACTTGCTCTTTATTATTCTTTTGATAATTTTGAGAGAGATGTAGATGATAAGTCATCTTTCTGATGATTAGTGATACGGAACATCTTTTTATATACCTGTTGGCCATTTGTATGTCTTGTTTGGCAAAATCAACTTGACCATTTTTAAAGTCAGGTTTTTTTTTGTTGTTGCTGTTATTGGGTTTTAAGAGTTCTTTATACACTTTGACTATTAATCCCTTATTGGATATGATTTGCAAATATGTTCTCCCATTCAAATGTTGCATTTTACTTTTGTTGATAGTTTTCTTCACTGTGCAGAAGGTTTTTTTGTTTGACATAGTCTCATTAGTTTGCAGTCAGAGCCAAATATATATATATATATATATATATATATGTACTGCCAGACTGATGTCTAGGAGATATCTGCTTATGTGTTCTTCTAGGAATTTCATGGTTTCTGGTCTTACATTTAAGTCTTTAATCCACTTTGAGTTATTCTTTCTGTAGAGTGTAAACAGTGGGCCAGTTCAATTCTTTTGCACACGGCACCAGTTTTCCCAATACTTATTTATTGAAGAGACTGTCGTTTTCCATTGTATATTCTTGCCTCCTTTTTTCATAGATTACCTGGTCATACATGTGTGGGTTTATTTCAGGACTCTTGGTCTTGTTTCATTGATCTATGTGCCTGTTCTTTTGTGTGTGTGTGTGCTAATACATACTGTTTTGATTACTATTACTATAGCTTGCAATGTATTAGTAGTTTGAAATCAGGGAGTATAATGCCTCCAGCTTTGTTCTTCTTTCTCAAGATTGCTTCAGTTATTCAAAATCTTTTGTGGTTCCATACAAATTTTAGGATGTATTGTTCTATTTCTGTGAAAAATGCCATTGAAGTTTTAATAGGGATTGCATTGAATCTGTATATTGCTTTGGGTAATACAGACATTTAAATCATATTAATTCTTCCAATTCATGAGCATGGACTATATTTCCATTTATTTGGATCTCTTTCATTTCTTTCATCAGTGTCATATAGTTTTTGGCATTATAGGTCTTTACCTCTTTGACTAGTTTATTCCTAGATATTTTATTTTTTTTTTGATGTAATTGTAAATGGGCTTGTTTTCTTAATTTTTCTTTCTTGTTCTTTGTTGTTAGTGTATAAAAAAACAACAATATTTGTATACTGATTTTGTACTCTGCAATTTTACTGTATTCATTTATTAGTTCTAACTTTTTTTTGTGGAGTCATGGGGTTTTCTATGTATAATATCATGCTTTCTGCAAATAGTGACAGTTCTACTTCTTCCTTTCCAACTTGGACATCTTTCATTTCTTTTTCATGATGAGTTACCCTAGCTAGGAGGGCCCATACCGTGTTGAATAAAACTGGCAATAGTGGGTATATTTATCTTGTTCCTGATCTTAAATAAAAAATTTTCAGCTTTTTGATGTTGAGTACGATGTTAGCTGTGGGCTTGTCAAATATGGCCTTTATTATGTTGAGGTGAGATCTCTATACTCACTTTGTTGAGGATTGTGTGTATGTGTGTGTGAAAAGGTATTGAATTTTGTCAAATACTTTTCTGCATTTATTGAGACGATCATAAGATTTTTATCCTTTATTTTGTTAATCTAATGTATCACATTGATTTGTGGAACTGAACAACCCTTGCATCCCTGGAATAAATCCCACTTGATAATTGTGTTCAGTTCAGCTCAGTTGAGTCACTCAGTCGTGTCCAACTCTTTGCAACCCCACGAATCGCAGCACGCCAAGCCTCCCTGTCCATCACCAACTCCCGGAGTTCACCCAAACTCATGTGCACTGAGTCGGTGATGCCATCCAGCCATCTCATCCTCTGTCATCCCCTTCTCCTCCTGTCCCCAGTCCCTCCCAGCATCAGGGTCTTTTCCAATGGGTCAACTCTTCGCATGAGGTGGCCACAGTACTGGAATTTCAGCTTTAGCATCATTCCTTCCAAAGAAATCCCAGGGCTGATCTCCTTCAGAATGGACTGGTTGGATCTCCTTGCAGTCCAAGGGACTCTCAAGAGTCTTCTCCAACACCACAGTTCAAAAGCATCAATTCTTTGGCGCTCAGCTTTCTTCACAGTCCAACTCTCACATCCATACATGACCACAGGAAAAACCATAGACTTGACTAGACAGACCTTTGTTGGCAAAGTAATGTCTCTGCTTTTGAATATGCTATCTAGGTTGGTCATAACTTCCCTTCCAAGGAATAAGCGTCTTTTAATTTCATGGCTGCAATCACCATCTGCAGTGATTTTGGAGCCCCAAAATATAAAGTCTGACACTGTTTCTACTGTTTCCCCATCTATTTCCCATGAAGTGATGGGACCAGATGCCATGATCTTCATTTTCTGAATGTTGAGCTTTAAGCCAACGTTTCACTCTCCATCTTTCACTTTCATCAAGAGGCTTTTTAGTTCCTCTTCACTTTTTGCCATAAGGGTGGTGTCATCTGCTTGTCTCCTTAAGGTTTGTCAATTTTGTTTATCTTTTCAAAGAACCAGATCCTAGTTTCATTGATCTTTTCTATTATCTTTTGGGCTTCCCAGGTGCCACAGTGGTGAAGAACCAGCCTGCCAGTGCAAGAGATGCAGGAGACACAGGTTCGATCAATCCCTATGTCAGAAAGATCCTCTGAAGAAGGAAATGGCTACCCACTCCAGTATTCTTGCCTGGAAAAGAGGAGCCTGGTGGGCTAATGTCCATGGGGTTGCAAAGAGTAAGACATGAAGGAGCATACAAGCATGCACTTTGTCCTTTTAGTTTGTACTTCACTTATTTCTGCTCTGATTTTCATTATTTCATTCCTTCTGCTGACTTTGGGCTTAATTTGTTCTTTTTTTCTTTAATTGTAAAGTAGGATCATTTATTTGAGATTTTTCTTGTATCTTGAAGTAGTCCTGTATCACTATAAACTTCCCTCTTAGAGCTCCTTTGGCTGTATCCCATAAGTTTTGGCATGTTAATTTTCCATTTTCACTTGTCTCCAGGTAATTTTTAAATTTCTCTTTTGATTTGTTCATTGACCCTTTGGTTGTTCATAGAATGTTTTTTAATCTCCACATATTTGTGATTTTTCCATTTTTTAAATTAATGATTTCTATTTTCAAACTACTGTAATGAGAAAAGATGCTTGACATGATTTTGATCTTAAGTTCATGAAACTTATTTTGTGGCCTAACATATGATCTATCATGGAGAATGTTCCACATGCACTTGGGTGCACTTAAGTAGAATGTATATTCTGCTGTTTTTAGCTGGAATGTTCTGTATATATCCATTAAGTTTGAAATAAGTCTTGTAGGCAGCATATAGATGGTTCTTATATTTTTATCCATTCAGCTACTTTCTGTCTTTTGATTGGAGAATTTAGTCCCCTTACTTTGAAAAAAATTTATTTAATTGGAGGATAATTACCTTACAATACTGTGATGGCTTTTGCCGTACATCAACATTAATTGATCATGGGTATACATGTGTACCCCCATCCTGAACCGCCTTCCCACCTCCCTCCCCACTCTATCCCTCTGGGTTGTCCCAGAGCACTGGCTTTGGGTGCCTTGTTTCATGCATCGAACTTGCACTGGTCATCTATTTTACATATGGTAATTACATGTTTCAATGCTATTCTCCCAAATTATCCCACCTAGTCCCTTACTTTTAAGATAATTATTGATTGGTATGTACTTATCACCAATTTGTTAATAGTTTTCTGCCTGTCTGCCTGTTTTATCATTTCTTTTTGTTTCATCATTTGATTTCTTCTCTGTTGTTTGATGACTTTCTATAGTGTTATGCTTAGATCCCTTCCTCATTTTTGTGTGTGTATCTACTATAGATTTTTGCCTGGTGGTTACCATGAGAGCGATATCTAAACAGCTTCTACATGAAATATATGTTTTAAGTTTATAAGAAGTTTGAATGTATTATAAAACCCTACATTTTCATTTCTACATTTTTATGTTTTGATGTCACACTTTAAATTTTTTACTTTCTATAATCCTTAATTAGTTATTTTGTAGTTTTAAAAATTACTTTTGTCTTTTAATCTTTATACTAACTTTGTAAGTGATTAATCCACTAATTATTATATGTTTACCTCTATAATGAGATTTTTACTTTCATCTATTTCTTGTTCCTAATTAGTACACTTTCTTTTCAGCTTAAGAAAGTCCCGTTAACATTTTTTGTAAGACTGGTTTAGTGGAGACGAACCCCTTTAGCTTTTGTTTGTTTGAAAAGTTATTTATTTTTTTACAGTTTTGAATGATAAAACTTTCCAGGTAGAGTATTCTTGGTTGGAAGTTTCTTCCTTTCACCAGTTTGAATATATCATGCTACTCTTTTCTGGCCTGCAAACTTTCTCCTGAGAAATCTGCTGATACTCTTCTGGGGCTTCTTTTGTATGTAATAAATTGCTTTTCCTTTTGTTGTTTTCAAGATTCTCTCTTTAACTTTTGATATTTCAATTATAATGTGTCTTGGTGTCTTTGCATTTTTCTTTTTTTGAAACTCCCTGGATTTCCTGGATCTGGGCATCTGTTTCACTCCCCAGGTAAGGGAAGTTTTCAGCTATTATTTTTTCAAAGAAGTTTTCTGCTCCCCTTTCTCTCTCTTCTCCTTTTGAGAACCCAGTAATGTGAATGCAATTCTGCTTGATGTGTGTCCCACTGATTCCTTAACTTCACTTTCTAAAATTTTTCTATTTTGCTGCTCTGTTTGAGTAAGTTCTACTGCCTTGTATTCATCTAGTCTGCTGTTGAGTCCCTCTGGTGTATTTTTCAGTTTAGTTGTTGTCTTCTTCAGTCTGTGACTTCAGTTTGGTACTTTCATCTATATTCTGTTTGTTGAGGTTCTTACTGAGTTCATCCATTCTTCTCCTGAGTTTGATGAGTATCTTTATGACCATTACTTTAAAATATTTATCAGGTAAATTACTTATCTCCATCTCATTAAGATTTTCTTCTGGGGTTTTATCTTATTCATTCCTTTGGAAAATATTCTTCTCATTCCTCATTTTACTTGACTTTCTGTATTTGTTTTTATATATTAGGCAAAGCAGTTATCTCTCCTAGTCTTAAAGGCATGACCTTGTGTAAAGATGAACCTTATTATTTCACCTTGCCCTAGTTCTTGGCGGTCACTCAACCTTCGTGGTTGTATATGTAGCCTGATTTATTCTTGATAGGTCCCAAGTGTTGAGGGACCTGTGAGTATTTCAGAGGAAGAGACCTCAGTTAGCACCTAGCTTCAGGCTGATTAGAAGCCAGACTTCCAGGCAGCAGTTTTTAAGGTATGTAAATATATATTGCCCTGTGGGACTGCAATGATAAATTCTGCTAGCCACCAGAGCTAGCCATCTGAAGGTGTCCTTTTGACTACAGTTGGCAAAAATCAGGGCTATCGTAGTGTGTGTGAGATCCTCTCTTGTAGGTGCCAGTGAACTGCAGTAAAGCCAAAGAAGAGTGCAGAGATGGTTCCCCCCTGGCTTTTAGATGAGATAAACGTGAAGTGAGCTCCTCAGCCTGAAGCTCAAGGACAAGTTGTTAGTCCTTTTTCACAGGGACACTGGAGGTACATTTCAGTCTGCTGTCTGTGCAGCACCCTGAGGGTGGTAGTCTTCTGAGAACTCCCCATTTGATTGTCTCAGATTCATGGGACCTAGAAATGCATTCCCTCCAGCCACCAAAATTAAGAGGTCTAGGAACATTCCCCCATGTGGGCTGTGTACACCTGCCTGGCCTTGGCAGGTACAGGATGGAAATATGGGGGTGCAGTGTGCCCAGTGGTATTAGCAGGTTATAGGGAGAGTGCCAAGACAGCACTCGTCTGTGTCAGTGCTAGCAAGATAGAAGGAAATTGCCAAAACAGCACCTGCCAGTGTCTTCATCCAGGTGGAGAGAGTACTAACAAGCTCCTGCACCTTCCTCAGATGCTTTAAGATTAGCAAATGACTCTTCTTTCACATTTGGTCTGGGTGCTTTTCAAACTGCTACTTTTATGATGGGTCCTATGGTAAATAAATCTGCACACAAGCCCTTTAAGAGCAGAATCTGTTTCCCACAGCCCCGTGGTTCTCCTGGATATAAACTCTACTGATTTTCAAAGCCAGATGTATTGGGGGCTTATCTTTTTGGTGTAGTTCTCCAGGGTTGGGGTGCCTGCTGTGGGGCACTGACTTTTTGCTCCTCAGGGAATAGCTCTGCTTTATGTTATCAGTCTCTGTTGTGGGTTGCTGCACCCTAAGTGGGGTTCTTGGTGAAACCATGTTTCTCCATCTCCTACCCATCTGGATGTGGCTCTTTTATCCTTTCTTGTGGAGGAAATTTCAGCTAGATTTTAGGTCTTTTTCAGAGGGAATGGTTTATATGTAACTGTAGATCTGTTGTCTGAGGCAGGAGGTGAGTTCAAGATCTTGTGAGGCCACCATCTTGAACTGACTGTCCATTTGGTGGCTATTTAACAGTTTTATATAGATTCAGTTCATATATAATAAATAAGCATACATATATGCATATATACACATATGTATGCTTTTTATTTTACATTTATTTTATTTTTTAGAGAACCACATGATTCTCCATCAACATTGTTCAAATTAAAAAAAATGACAAGAATTGAGAGAGTATCACTGAAATATATGCATTACCATGTGTAAAAGATAGTGGGAAGTTGCTGTATAACACAAGGAGCTTAGCCTGGTCTCTGTGATGACCTAGACTGGTGGCATGGGAGTAGGCAAAAGGGAGGCTCAAGAGGGAGGGGAGGGAGTCTATATATACAGACTTATGGCTGATTCATGTTGCTGTATAGCAGAAAGCAACACAACATTGTAAAGTAATTATCCTCCAATTAAAGAAAAAAACAAGAGAAAGAATGAGATTTTGGAATATCTAAGTGCCTTGATGAAAGGGATCAAGGCAAAGTGGGGGTGGGGATATTGAAAATAAATGGCTGAGATTTCCAAAGAAAATTACACCTTCTAGACAATTTCATAAAAATATGGCCTCAAATATTTTAACATGGTTTGTAAATATATCCTCTATTATTTTTTCCCCTGCTAGAATGTAAATTCCATAAGAGTAGCAATATCATCAGCTTCAGTTTTGTGAACCTGGTGTGTAGCAGACATCTATAAATGCTTGCTGAATGAATGAATAAATATCTAAAATTATAATAAAAATAATGCCACAATAACCTGTTTGTCTCAAGAGCTTCTGAGATGTTTAAAGAATAGCCTCACTTACAATATGCCAATGTGAAAGCAGATATTTTTACCAGGTAGAAGAGACACTTCTATGTGCCAATAGTGTTAGCAGTTCACAACTCACTTGGCCTACCAGCTTTGAAACCATCATTCTAAACAAATTATTTAATTTGGAGTTCACATATTTCATTTTGCCTATAAAATGAGATTATTATTTTCATTTTAAATTAGTTTGATTCTGCCCAGTTCAATTCAAATAAATGCAATTTGCAATGTAGTTAAGTTTGCCAAAAGCTTGAAAAGGAGAGTAGGCTAAAGAATTTGAACTTTTTTTCTGAAAGTACTGACTTATTTTCAGTAGAAGAAAGACATGGTGAAATTTATGTTTCAAAGAGCTCTCTCTGGCACCAGTATAGAAAATAGATTTGATGAGATATTAATGAATTTGGACAGAGGCCAGAAAACAGCTGCAGAAACAATTTTAACAAGTTAAGAGTTGATGAGGCTACAAACTAAGGCAGTGGCTGTAGGCATGATTCAAGAGAGATTAAGCAGCATTTTTTAGCTGATTATTTGCAGGTCAAATGGAAAAAGGAGGAATTGAGGATGATTTCAAAGTTTCTGGGCAATTTGTTGAGTGATTACCTCATTAAGAAAACAGAATGAAAGACAGTCTTGAGTAGAAAATTATTAAATCAGTTTTGCAAAGCTAAGAGATAAGTATCACGGAAGTCAAAGAGCAAATGAACTTCAACAACAAACAGCTGGTTGGAATCAGAAGCTGTAGAGTCGATAATTTACACACAAGCTTAAACTTGTTCATTGAATTTGGCAATTAGAAATTTTTGATATCAGTAGAACAGTTTAGGGAATGTGGAGGAAGGGAAGGCAAGTGGACAAAGATCTAGAACAGAATGAGATGAAAAAAAAGTAAAGACATTGAATATAAACTGTTCTTTTAGGAAGTTTAACTATAAAGAGAGAGGGTGGCAGTTACTGGGGGATATATAACTTGAAAATTACAATTTCTGGCTCCAGATCCATAGTCCCAACTGTAGGATGTACTAATGAATTACCTTCTCAAGTATGTCCAAATAACCTGTCTCAAACTGAAACCTGGGCTTCCTAGGTGGCAGAGTGGTAAAGAATCTGCCTACCAATGCAGGAGACACAGAGATGCGGGTTTAATACCTGGGTTGAAGATTCCCTGGAGTTGGAAATGCAACCTGCTCATTAGAGCAGTCTTGCCTGGAAGATTCCAAGGACAGAGGAGCCTGGGAGGAGTCCATAAGGTTGCAAAGAGCTGGACACGAACGACCTACCCAGCGAAACTGAAACCTGGGAGTTCTTCTCAATTTCTTTGTTTAACCTTCTCCTGTCTCAAAAATACCATAGATTTGAACTCAGAAATGTGCCTAGAATTTGGTGTCTCCTCTCCATCTCCACCAGCACTATTTTAAATCTAGCCTTTGTCATTTCTCATATCTTCTATTTCAATTTCCTCTCCTTGTTTTTCTTCCTTTCAGACTCTCCCTCACTCCACTGTCTAGCCAGTTATTTCCCATCAGGCCAAAATTTCCCCTCCCTTTTTTGCCTGCCAAACCCTTCTTCACTGTTTATCCTTTAAGTCACAGCTCAAACATTTCCTACAGGAAAACTGACTCATCCACACTGAGTTAATCCTTCTCTCATCAGTGCCCACAACCCCCTCCCTGTGTTCATGCTTCTAAAATAGTTCTTATTACCCTGAATTAAGATTACTTTGATTACAAATAGGTCTAACCATCTTCAATCTGAGTTTATTTAAGACAATGAGATGCCTTCTGGGTTTTTAGTCTTCAACACCTGGAAAGAGTTTATCACATAGTAGGAGCTCAAAAAATGTTAAATAAATGTTTTCTATGATAAACCTTGTTGCCATGACAACACTGTGTAAAGAGACTGGTAGAAACTTTTTTTTCTATCTTAAAACTCTAACTCTGGGACTTCCCTGGTGGTCCAGTGGTTAAGAATCCACCTTGCAATGCAGGGGACATGGGTTTGATTCCTGGTCAGGGAACTAAGATCCCACAGACTGCATAGCAACAAAATCCACGTGCCACAATTGCTGATTACATGCTTCAGAGTCCGAAGCAACTAAGACCTGACACAGCCAAAAAAAAAAAAAACACCAAAAAAACTTAAACCATCCGAAAGCCATAAGAAAGGGAAAGAATAGGGAAGTCTGAAGACAGATTTTTAAAAATAGAATTTCTCAAATATTCTTCTTTTTTTCTCTAGTATTAATAGTTTGACTTTCTCTTTTATTTCATGCAAGTATTTATTTTGAATTCTTTATTTTCTTAGCACTTTTTTTTTTGTTAGATCTTAAAACCTCTAGATTACAAGTATTGTATCCTCTTCCGCTCCCACTGCCCTCAATTTTCCTCTTTTCCTTTCTCATCCATGTTCCTTTGCTTTCTTTAATCTATAAAAAGTATAGGTTCCATCAGATAAAAATGCTTTGAATATTTCAGGCTAAGATTCTGAGATTATTAACTTTTTCTTTTTAAAGAGTTATAAACTACTCCAGACAGATTCTTCCAGGAATATGCAGGGGTAATTGATTCTTTGCATCAATAAAAAGTTTTAGTTATACAAGCCTTGGAAACTAGCCAGAGGCTAGTGAATGGTAGAAAATCATTCATCTATCATAAATGGTGATTAAACCACATATGTTCCAAACTTTTCGGGGGTAAGTCATTTAATTCTGAGGGTCTTAGTTTCCTCATTTGGACAAGAGAGTGTTGAATGGTCAATATTTGAGTCTTTTTTTTCCCCTAGCTCCAGCATTCTATAATTCTAGATTCTAGTTAAGGTTGCAGAGAAAGAGGCATTTATATGCGGCAAACACTCTAGTAACCACTTCCTCATAATTCAAAAACAATACATACCAATGGAATATTTATTATGTAACCAGCTTTATTAAGCCAAGGGAATTTAAAAACATACTATCAGATTAAAAGTCAAAATGTCTTGAAATTGAAAAGCAATAATGATTATGTTTATCTTTGCTGTGGAATTCCAATTCTGTGGAATAGGTACGGGATGAAATGAGGAAGCATGTTACCTAACTAATGCCCTAAAATCAGGTAGGTAATCATCTCGACAGCAACAAGGTCAAAATAGAACTCTTCAGTTTAGAAGTCATTTTGTCCTTCAAGATTTTGCCATCTTAATGAAGGTAAGTATGTGGGCATGGTAGAGGTGGGGAGTGGAAGAAGACTCAGGTAAAAATTTAGGTAAATATTAAATGATAAAAGGTGTACAGTGTATAATCAACTGTTAAATACAGACTCAAAGCAAGAAGCGAAAATAGAACTGCCGGATTGACCTTGTGTGAAAAGGAGAATTGAATTTAATCCTGATTGCTTGATTGAAGAGATGGAGTACAAGGAAGAGCATTTAGGTGATAATTAACACCATACTGTGGTGAGAAGTGGACTGAATGGAGCTATTTTTTTGACTGCAGTGGAACAATTTTGCTGTCCTGCAGTGAACACAAGGTAGGGTGGGTTAGACTGTAGAGGGCTTGGAAAACTCACAAAGAACATATTTAATCTCACAGGCAATAAGAAAGCAGATTACTGAGCTGGCAATGACACGATGAAAAAGATTAGAGACAGGCTATGAAACTCTGATAAGAATTCATGAATGAATTAATATAAGAATTCATAATATTTACATAGGGATATTATGGACAAGCCAGATTTAAAAAGATATTTTGAAGGAAGATTTAATAGAATCTAAATTAATAGAATCTCAAATTCTATTAAATCTTCCTTCAAAATATCTTTTAAAATCTGGCTTGTCCATAATATTGAGTTGGACTATGAAGAAAGCTGAGCGCCGAAGAATTGATGCTTTTGAACTGTGGTGTTGGAAAAGACTCTTGCGAGTCCCTTGGACTGCAAGGGGATCCAACCAGTTCATTCTGAAGGAGATCAGTCATGGGTGCTCTTTGGAAGAACTGATGCTCAAGCTGAAACTCCAATACTTTGGCTACCTCATGTGAAGAACTGACTCATTGGAAAAGACCCTGATGCTGGGAGGGATTGGGGGCAGGAGGAGAAGGGGACGACAGAGGATGAGATGTCTGGATGGCATCACTGACTCGATGGATGTGTTTGAGTGAACTCCGTGAGTTGGTGATGAACAGGGAGGACTGGTGTGCTGCAAGTCATGGGGTCGCAGAGTCGGATACAACTGAGCAACTGAACTGAACTGAACTGACTGAGATAGTTACAGGTAGGCATGGGCTTCTTGGTAGCTCAGATGGCAGAGAATCTGCCTGCAATTTAGGAGACCAGGGTTCGATCCCGGGGTTGAGAAGATATCCTGGAGAAGAGAATGGCAACCCACTCCAGTATTCTTGCCTGGAGAATTCCAAGGAGAGAGGAGTTTGGTGGGTGAGCTACAGTCTATGGGGTCACAAAGAGTCGGACACAACTGAGCAACTAACACACATATACAGACGGCATAAAGAAGAATTTAAGAATTTAAGAATCTTCATTTAAGAAATGAAGATATTACTCAGCCCTTTCCTTGCTGTGAAATAAAATTCTCCTGGGGAATGCTATAATATTGTCCAATATAGCACAGCATAAGGGTGCTGATGCAGATTCCATCAAGATTTCATATGAATAATTTTTTGTTTTTAAAATAGTTGATTCAGAGTTGAGGCTCCCTTTAAAGAGAAGCTTGTTTAACATTCTAAAGCAACGATTCTTGAGGGTTCATGAAGTCAAAGAAATTTTCAAAATAATTCTAAGATGTAATTTGTAATTTTCACTTTCATAAGTGTACACAACAGAGTTTACCAGGGGCTACATTTTGTGTGATATTGCATAGACTGAATGCAGAAGCAGATGAGAATACACCTGTTTTTTTTATTAGGCCAGATGTTAAAGAGATTTGTAAAAATGAAAACAATTTCACTCTTCACAGGAGATTTTTTTTTTGTAATATATAGTTATCCATAATTTAAAATGTTATTTAGTTATTTATGCTAACATGTCATGTGCCTATTGTTATCTTCAAATAAACAGGTCATTATCTTTTACATTTCTCAGTTTTAATTTCTAGTATAGCAAATGACAGTAATACAAGAAATAGCCCAGAGAAACAAAAATTCTTCAGGATCCTCAATAATTTTTAGGAGTATAAAGAGGTCATGGGATCAATATGTTTGAGAACATTTCCTCTAAAGTGATACTCTCCAAGAGTGGCTAAAAGAGAGAAAAAGATTTTCCTCTGACTACGCTATCTATGTTCCTTATGTTGTTACCAACTAGTCTCCCATCATAGTGATGTGAGAGAAGTTAAATTCCTCTCAATCGCTTTTCTATCTTATCACTTACTTCTCATCTCCATGCTTGAGTTTCTAAATAGCAAGTAATATATTTCTTACCTGTGCTCAATAGCTTCCTAGGAGAGGAAACGTGATCTGAAAGGTTTGAGGTCCTTTTCTTTTCCTTATAGAAGACGGCAGCCCCTTCAGCAGCAGAAGCAGGCAGCCAGGAGAGCTGAAAGCATTGGAAAGCAGAACTCTCTGCCGGTCCGGATCCGACTGCTGTCTGGGAAGGAGGGGGCGCAGCCCTAGGGAGAAAGGAGGAAGAAGGTGGAGGGAGGAGACTATTCTGGCACGCCTAGGACCCGCCTTCAAACGGGGCCTGTTTCCTAAGGCAGTGAAACCTGAAACAAAGTGTCAGAGAATAAGGATATTTCTTTTAATATAGAATCATGTTAATGAAATAATTTCTTCTGTTGCAGTTCTGGCCCTTCAAAGTTTGTACCTCTTTCCGAAGTACACCCAAACACTTAAAAAAAAAAAAAAAAGCACCTGCTTGGTCAATCAGAAGCATTTTTCTCACATTAATTTTTCTCTTCTGAGACTTTCTCTTCAGGCTTTAGCACATTTTCTCATCTAACTGAGCTGAATACTATGGGATGGCAGAAGCGGAACACGACTTAACAACTGAACATCAGTGATGAATAATCAGCCCTAGCAGGGTGAGTCCTGTAATGTAACCACCCCACTTAAAATGAAACTGATAAAGAGCAGAGTGTTACTATCACAGCCTTGACAATAACTAAGGGAAATAAAGTTTCTTAGCTATTTTCTCTTGAACATGTGCTAAATTGCATTACCTTGCTAGCAAGGGAATTAGCACAGTGATCTTTTTTTTTTTTCCTGCTTTTTTTGCCAGTTCAGAGACTGTATGGAAACAGGGGTTCTAGAATTAGGAAACAAAACGTTTATAAAAACAGCTAGGTGAGCTGTTTTCGTTGTTGTTGCTTGTGTGTTTTTTTAGCTGTCAACAAGATAGGGTTTTCATTTCATAACATCAAAGAAACATTATGAAACAGTAGTTATTACAAAGGAAGTCTAAGATAGGATGGTTGAGGGTGCTTGGTACAGTGATTATCAGAAGGGAAAAAAAGGCACACTTAAGAAACCAATGCAATATTGTAAAGCAATTATTCTCCAATTAAAAATAAATAATAAAAAAAAGTGTATGATGGGATTTTGCTGGTGGTTCACTGGTTAGGAATCTGCCTGCCAATGCAGGGAACAACGGTTTAATCCCTGGTCTGGGAAGATTCCACATGCCCTAAGGTAACTAAGCCTGTGCATACAGCTACTGAGTGCAGGCACCCTAGAGCCAGTGCTTGGCAATGAGAAAAGCCACTGCAACAAGAAGCCCATGCACTGCAACTACAGAGTAACCCCCAGTTGCTACAACTGGAGAAAGCCTGCACGCAGCAATGAAGACTCAGCACAGCCATAAATAAGTAAATAATTTTTAAAAACTTAAAATGTGTTACTAAAACTGATGACAGGTTTCATCCTCTGTGTTGTTCAGTTGGGTCAATTAGCACAAAAGCATTAAGTAGAGTCAAACTGTGATTTAAATAAGCAGAGCACCAAGCAAGTTAATTTTAAATGGCCCATTGCCAATTATTTCTCTCCAGTTGTAAAAGTGCATAATGCATAATTTACCCATTTCTTACTTTAGGGACAAACATTTTTTTCTTTGACATAGAGCAACCCAAATGTGTCTATGTCCTACCTACTTCATAGGGTTGTTTGTGAAAATTAAATGAGATGATAGCTCTTTGAATATTTTAAAGTGCTGGACCATTATAACCCTCTGCACCCTCCCATTTACTCTCACTCATGTATTTTATATAATGGAAAAAAGATTTTAAAAAGAAAATGTCCATGGTATCCTTTTAATCCGATGTAAGCATTTATGTATTAGGTGGAATCATTTTTCTTAGCCCACTGTGCTGCAGTCCATGGGGGTCACAGAGAGTCAGTCACAACTGAGCTACTGAACAACAACACAAATTTTTCCTGGAAATATTTTAATAAGTACATAACTACCTGTTTGGCTATCATGCAATGTGAAGGCTGGGAGAGGAATTAGATCAGTATCTCTCAGACTTTTGGATTTAATGGACCATTAAGAATAATAACAACAGTAATGATAATAATGAAAAGATAAACATTGATTGGATAACTTTATATTTTACCAATTAAGGGTATTAAAAAAATTTTTTTTTAATTTTATATTTTTATTTCTTGAGAGGGCACTTGAACACCAAAAAATTTAGGACATAGCATCAGAATGACAATGTTTTCCTTCATTTTTATCACAAATACAGAATGTTTCAATATACGTTGCTACCAGGCCTAAGATGGTGATTAGAATCTTTAAAAAGACTATCAATTGTGTTCAGTTGCACCTACTCTTTTTTCAATTCCACCGACTGTAGCCCTCCCGTCTCCTCTATCCATGGGATTTTTCAGGCAAGAGTACTCCAGTGGGTTGCCATTCAGCTGCACATAATCATGTGGTCCAGTTTTATTGAATGACTTACATTTCACAATAATAGCAGCTCAAGGTAAACTGAGTCCCTTTTGCCTAGGAGTTAAAACAATTGGCTTTTTCACAAACAATAAATATATACACATAATACTTACAATTCTTTATAAAATATTTTTTTGGAAGCTGCCAATGAAGTCGACTAACATTTAAATAAGCCAAAGGGGGGGGGGCACTAATAATATGCATACATCAAGTATAATTTGCTGAGGTGCAAGACTGTTGACCTGGAATTTACAGGAAGTGTTATTGACCTTTGTTTTATGAGGTGATAGATAGCATATTGAAAAGCAGAGACATTACTTTGCCAACAAAGGTCCGTCTAGTCAAGGCTTTGGTTTTTCCAGTGGTCATGTATGAAAGTGAGAGTTGGACTGTGAAGAAGGCAGAGCGCCGAAGAATTGATGCTTTTGAACCACGGTATTGGAGAAGACTCTTGAGAGTTCCTTGGACTGCAAGGAGATCCAACCAATCCATTCTGAAGGAGATCAACCCTGGGATTTCTTTGGAAGGAATGATGCTAAAGCTGAAACTCCAAAACTTTGGCCACCTCATGCGAAGAGCTGACTCATTGGAAAAGATTCTGATGCTGGGAGGGATTGGGGGCAGGAGGAGAAGGGGATGACAGAGGATGAGATGGCTGGATGGCATCACCGACTCCATGGACGTGAGTTTGAGTGAACTGCGGGAGTTGGTGATGGACAGGGAGGCCTGGTGTGCTGCGATTCATGGGGTTGCAAAGAGTCGGACACGACTGGGCAATTGAACTGAACTGAACTGATGGTTTTTATTTTCCTTCACAACTGAACATTAAATGTAGAATGTTTATCTTTTAAGTTGCAGGTCAAAGTCACCACATTAAAGTGCCCAATGAGAGTAAATTTCAAATACGTGAGCCACGTGTTACAAAATATTTTTTTGGAAGCTGCCAATGAAGTCGACTAAACTGAACATCAAGAATGGAATTTTTTTAAAAAAAACTATAATTCCCAAAATTTGCTTGCACCAAAGAAAAGGAGTTGAAGAAACGGATGTTCTGGATACGGAAATCTCGGTTTGCTAAGGCACGGAAACTCAGGTTTATACCGTTCCAGCGAACAGACCATCTGCAACAGGATGTTACTTTTACTTGGAAAGTGGTGGTGGTGCGCTACTGTTTTGTGTTTCCTGTCTGAGGTTTCAAGAGGCTGGGACACACTGCCTTCCTCTGACAGTTCTTCTTGGTCTTTCTTTTTAAGGAAACATCCTCAGATCTCCCCCTTGTTCTCTAGACAAGCACTGGGGAAGCGACAGGAGTTCTGTCTCACGAAGACTCCAAGCCGAAAGGCCGGCGGGGAGAAACCCCCTCTCAGTGGAGGCGGCGTGGGCGTGTCACGTGATCTGCGCGCTGCCTGCTGGGAAGGCCAACGCGGCAGCCTCCTCATTCCCGCGCTTCGGCCTAGGAGGAAGGTATGGATCCCGGACTGATGTTGGAGTAGCCAGCGGAGGATGAACGCCCAGAGGGTGTTCGTGTGGAGTGAAGCAGTGAGAGGGGGCTGTTTCCTCGCAGGGTCTCTAGTGGGGCTGAAACGCTAGTGGGGAGGAAAGGAGAGGTGGGGTGGGTGGTGAGAGGCAAGGTAGGTGTGGTGGCGTGAGGGCCCCGGTGGGAAGAAAGAGAGGTTGAGGAGAAAACGATTGCTTAAGGCCGAGAGGTAGTACTTGGTAATGACGATGGCACCGACGCGCCAGGTTGCACAGCCAGGGTCCGGGACTGTGAACGGTTATATATTGAAGGTGGAGGCCCAGCCTCTTGACCAGGTTCCGCTGAGGCCTTTAAAGTGAAAGTAGTGAAAGTGTCAGTCGCTCAGTCACGTTGGACTCTTTGCGACCTCATGGACTTTGGCCCCCCAGACTCCTCTCTCCATGGGATTCTCCAGGCAAGAATACTGGAGTGGGTTGCCATTTCGTCCTCCAGCTTATCTTCTTGACCCAGTGATGGAACACAGGTTTCCTGCATTGCAGGCAGATTCTTTATCTTCTGAGCCACCAAGGAAGCCCAAAACTGTGACAGAAAAAGTCATCTGTTTTTTACAGAAGCAGAATTACCTAATTAAGAGTTTTGATTTGATATACATGTATGTTCTTTGAGTGAGGCGAGAAGAGGTGTAAAAGGGAAGAGAGAAAGAGGAAGGGAGACAAGAACAAATCTCATGTTGGCTTCCCTGAAACAGTCTCTTAAACTTCCCACGGCAAACCGAGCACTACTGTGCATGTGTAGTAGTTTTTTTTTTTTAACAAATTAATGTTAGAGCGCTTAAGTTTACATATTAGAAAGATACTGACAGCAGTGTAGAAGCACAGTTTGGAGTTTGCTGAACAGACATCTTTATTGTTTGTTGCTGCTGTCTTTATGTCATATATATGATTCTTAAATATGACTAAGCAAACAGATTCATTACAATATTCCAGGTCCACATAGTTTCTCAAAAAGCAAGCAAATTGATAACTTGAGTGTTGACAGGAATTCACATCTATTAAGATGAAGAGATTATATCATTCTAGGTTTCAACATTTTCCAAGTTTAATCTTTCAGGCTCACAAGGTAATTATCTTCAGAATTTTTGAGAAAGCAATTTAAAACTAAAATTTAATGCTGTATGAAGGTAGGATAGGACGGTAGAAAGAGAAGTCTCTTTTAGACTAGAAGAGATCTTGATTCTTCTAGTCTGGCCTAGTTTTACATGTTTCCATTTGGCCAGCTACCTCTGCCTCTATTTTTTCATCTCTGTAAAACTGAGATTGAATTAGATGAACTATAGGATTTTTTGGGCTTCCCTGGTGGCTCAGTGGTAAAGAATCTGCCTGCCAATGAAGGAGGTGCGGGTTTGATCTGTGGGTCAAAGATCAAACTGTGGGTCCAGAAGATCCCCGGGAGAAGGCAATGGCAACCCACTCCGGTATTCTTCCCCAGAAATTCCATGGACAGAAGAGCCTGGCTGGCTAAAGTCCATGGGGTCTCGAAAGTCTCAAACATGAATTAGCGACTAAACAACCAATCAGCAAGATTTGTTTCAACATTAAGATTTTGTGAAGGCAGAAAAATCTTTTAATGAATCCTGAAACAAAGCAGAAAGTGCCAAAGAGACTAGTGTGATTGTAGAAGGAGTAGGAGAAAATCACCAGACTGGTAGGCTGGCCCCAGGTGCTCTACCACACAATTTGAACTTCCTCTGGAGCCATGAATGGTCAAGGAAAGGTTCTTTTAAGTGTAGAAATGCAGTAATCAGAGTTTTGAAAGATTGCCCAAACAGCAATTGGTAGGATGAAACAGAGGAGGGATAATTTGAGTAGTTTAGGTAAGTGATGAATAATGAGAGGCTAAACTAACAGTGACAGGAGGAGTGGAAAGACAGGGAAGGATTCAAGAGAGCTGTATCGTGGAGTTTGCACCTAAAATTGGCATTGCTTTAAACTTTGCAGTTCCTGCCTCCAGAATATGATGGCAAGTCAACTTGTAAAACCTGATACTAGAAATTGCAAGAGACCAAGAGAGTTAGAGGTAATCTTTATGCTTGTGGAACTTTACTCTTTTATATACTTCTCAAATTTCTTCATTTAAGATAATTCTGTTGATAAATGGAATTTAATGTCTTCATATTCCCAGAGCTGGTGGTGTCCCAGCAGGAACTATGTTGATTCCAGCAGCCTATTTACTAAGTATAGGCTTTCAGGAAACTAGTGGAAGGTTTCTTTGTGGTAATTTGTGATCTAGAGATAGAAGTGGACTCATGACTTTTGATATGTAGGACTTTAAATAGTTATTTTGATATATATTAATAAATAGGATACTTAGGTACTATACCTACTGACATTTTTTGAAAAAGAGTACTATATCCTGCCATTCTTTACTGCTGCCCCTACCAATTGATCTGTTTACATTTGAGACATTATTTGTTCCCTTAAAGATTATGTTAGCTTGCAAAAATTTGCAAGCATATGGCTGTTACCCAAATGAAAGCTTTGATCTTTTGCTATGGCAGCATCTGCTGGCTACAGGAAACTTTTTCATCAGGGGATTAATAGCATTTTCAAAGTCTAATGTAAATTTACAATAAAATGAACAAGTGATTATTAGGCCTACATTTCCAGCATGCTTGCTTTTTTCTGAAAGATGTTTTATTTGCTGTTTTCTTTTTTTTTAACAGAATGTATATATCTTAAGGATCTTATTAACTGTTTGCCTATTTCCTTTACTTTCTTATATTAGCCTCAAATGCCAGATAGTCCACAGCTGTCCTCTCTTGGAAAATCAGATTCTTCTTTGTCTGAAAGCTCTGGACTATTTTATAAAGATGAAGCTCTGGAGAAAGACTTGAATGGTGATGTGTAAAGTGCTTATATTTCTATATATTGATTTTATAATATGGAAACTTTATTATAGTTCATAACTTAGTGATTTTTTTTAAACAGATATGAGCAAGGAAATTAATCTAATGCTGTCAACATATGCAAAGATCTTAAGGCAAGTATTTATGGTATATTCTTTTGAGTCTTTATTTTAGACATAGAAGTTTTCTTCTGGAAGCTCCATGATGGGAAGTTTAGCTCAGGGTCTAAAAAACCTATCTGGTAATTATAATTTTCAAATTTTTTATTCTGCCTCTGTTTCTTAAATTAGCTGGTTATTTTCAAAGACTAACTTTTCCACTAAATATCTTTTGTTTTGATACTCTCAGAGCTGAAATGAGGCTGGATATATTTTGTTTTCTAATTTGATGATAAAACACTTAAAATTTTATGAAAACATTTTCAGAAAAATACCATTTGGTGAAGTTAAGCATAATAATAGAGTGATACTGAAGATAAATATTTATTTTATGAAATATTAAACATTATCGATATATATTTGAAGACTGAATTTAAGTATTCTATTGACCTGAAACTATCATGTTTTATAAGGTGTTTTTTTAGAGAACTACTGAGCAGTCACGGTTTTTAATAATAATGGTTTATGTGGCTGTTAAAATAATGTATATAGTTTAATATTAGAATTATAATGTATAAGATACACATTCTGCTGTGTCAAGGGACTTTGAGTAGTCAAAAATATTTGTGGAACTAATTTAACATATTGAGCAGTGTTGGTAAATTAATGAAGCCAACTACTGTACAAAGAAATTTAAATGAAATAGCTAACAAATATAGCATAATAAAGCACATCATTTTGATGGTATGTTTAGATATTATGACTATTTGGTTTAACATAAAACCTTTTTTCCTCTTAGTGAGAGAGCAGCAGTAGATGCATCTTATATTGACGAGATAGATGGACTCTTCAAAGAAGCCAATACTATTGAAAACTTTCTAATACAGAAGAGAGAGCTCCTGAGACAGAGGCTTACAGTGATTGCAAACACTCTACACAGATAAAATTGTATACTTAAAATAAGCTGAGAATTTAAGCTCATTATTGTTTTAATGAAAGAATGACATTTGTACTCTGAATGTGCTCTAGTTGTTAAAAAAAAAGTATACCTTAAATGTAGAAGGGGAAACTTCTTAAATTTCTTTTCTAGATTTAAAAGCATTAAGCTGGACATTAATATGAAGTATGTAGCCTTTCTTTTGAAGTCTAATATTTGGCATATTTTGTAAAAGTGTAAATTTTTTCTCAAACACCCTAGCCTTTCTTAAATTTCTAAAAGAAGACTCAGTGGATTAATTTGATAATATTTAACAATATTGTACTTTTAGAATATTTTGTTTAAATAGTAGATAGAGATTTAAGGTGTCTTTCATGGTTAGAATTGAAAAGAAATTAAAACCCAAAAGTAATCTGTCCAGTTTCTCAATATGTAAACTGTGCTATTGCTATTTAATATTACCATATGATTATTTTCACTAATATTATTATACAATGTTAATAAAAATTTGTTTTATTATCGTGTTGTTTTTATTATCATATGTTAGAGAAGGAAATGGCAATCCACTCCAGTATTCTTGTCTGGAAAATCCCATGGACAGAGGAGCCTGGTGGGCTACAGTTCATGGGGTCACAAAGAGTTGGACACAACTGAGCAACTGAGCACAATAAAAATTTGGTTTCAAATTATCTTGTGGTAAAATAAAAACTAGAAATTTGTAACCAGAATTTTATATGAATTGACTTTTTTACACATTAAAGTATCAGTGGTGCAGTTAATGAAGTATATTTAGAAGCCTTAGCAAGCTATGTGGTATGGGATAAAGATTAGTGGTCCAAAAGTAAAGAGATTGGTTAAACAAGTTAGCCTTAGCGAGTCATTTCGGTCCTGTTATAATTCAGGAATTGAATTTGGACTAGGAAATCTCTAATACTTTTCTAGTAAAAAAATCCTCCCTTTGAGGAGAGTTCGGGAAGAATGGATACATGTATATCTGTGAACCAGTCTCTTCACTGTTCACCTGAAACTCACATTATTAATCAGCTATACTCCAATACAAAACAAAAACTGTTTAAAAAAAAATCTACACTGTTGGAAGGTACTATGACTTTAATGAAAACTTTTAATATGTTATGTATAATTTATATAACTATATTGATCAGATTAAAAAAAATCAACACTCACTTCAATCATATGGACAATTCTATCTATTATATGTGTATTTTGCCTGTGTAAGTAATCACAAATTTGGATATATATTTAGACAGTACCACAGGGAATATGGTATTCTTCAGGTGGACAGCAGGGATTCCCTGGTGGCTCAGATGGTAAAGCATCTGCCTGCAATGCAGGAGACCTGGGTTCGATCCCTGGGTTGGGCAGATCCTCTGGAGAAGGAAATGGCAACCCATTCCAGTACTCTTGCCTAGAAAATTCCATGGATAGAGGAGCCTGGTGGCCTACAGTCTATGGGGTTGCAAAGAGTCAGACACGACTGAGCAACCTCACTCACTCACTCACTCAGGTGGACAGTGTGTTTGCCCTGCTGCCTTCTAAATGTTAAATCTTATTTCATCAATTACTACCTTAAGGCATATATACCATGTAAGATAAATATTCATACAAGAAAGGATTGATAATAATGTAATATTTACTAAGTATATTGGTTACAGTGGAAAAATTATTTGCCTCATAGGCAGATATGTTAATGGCACAGGATAGGTTGGAGGTCAGTAAAGATTAGAAATAAGATTTTAAAAACTAAATGCAACAGGATGACCACATTTGAGTTGGTATGACAAATCTGTTGGATTTTGAGTTATCCTGTTGCCTTACAGAGTTTTTTAATGTTTAACTGTGAAAATGACTGCTAACTTGGGCAGAAGCTAGCAACATTAAGAAATGTTCTTGAGTTATTTTTTTCTTAAATATGTTATTAATGTAAAAGATAAGGCTAGCATTGTTTCAGAGTAGATTTTGATTTCATATTATATTTATTATACCTTTTTTTTTCTTTTTGCTGTGGCATATGGGATCTTAGTTCCCTGACCAGGGATGAAACCATGCCTCCTGCATAGGAAGTGTGGAGGCTTAACCACAGGATGGCCAGGGAAGTTCCAATATTTGTTATGTCTTAATAGGGTCACCATTGCTTGGTATCTGGTTCTTCCCTGTGCACGTTAAATTTGATCATTTCATTGGCTATATGTTTAAGACTAGAGAATGACTTTTAGTCACAATGTTATTTACCGGTCAGAACAGACACCTCCTAGGGAAGAAGTTCGTGAAAGTCTAAATACGGCTTATTTTTAAATCAAACGATATCTTTGGTACCATCCACATGAGCATAATTATCTTACAACTGGAAATATGCTATTGCAGGAATATATTTGCCCTTTAATTTACACTTGTCACTCATTTCAGTAAAATTTTGTAAGTTTATATGTTATTTTTCAATAATTACAAATCAAAATATATATTGAATTTCTTTATATCATGATCTGCTAGACACTGTAGGGAGTACAGAACTCTGTTCTCCCTTCTGACAAGTTTAACCACTCCTTTTTAAAAATTTTAAATTTATTTATTTTAATTGGAGGCTAATTACTTTACAATAGTGTAGTGGTTTTTGCCATACATTGACATGAACTTCAGTACTTTGGCCACCTCATGCGAAGAGTTGACTCATTGGAAAAGACTCTGATGCTGGGAGGGATTGGGGGCAGGAGGAGAAGGGGACGACAGAGGATGAGATGGCTGGATGGCATCACTGACTCGATGGGCATGATTCTGAGTGAACTCTGGGAGTTGGTGATGGACAGGGAGGCCTGGCGTGCTGCGATTCATGGGGTCGCAAAGAGTCGGACATGATTGAGCGACTGAACTGAACTGAACTGACATGAATCAGCCATGGGTGTACATGTGTTCCCCATCCTGAATCCCCCTCCCACCTCCCTCCCCATCCCATCCCTCAGGGTCATCCCAGTGCACCAGCCCTGAGCACCTTGTCTCATGCATCAAGGGATGGAGTGGCACAATGAAATTGATACCCTGGGTCAGCTGACTTAATCAGTGGACAGATCTGAAACAGGAAAGTTTAGAAAGGGAGACCACTATTGGTGGTCCAATTACAGTATTTCAAACAGCAACTTATCATAACCAGGTTGTAGGGATACTTGTCCTGAAGATGAGACTAAGAGAGATTGTACATGTTTTGAAGCCCCACCCCTCAACTGGGCTGGCGATCTGTTTCATATATGGTAATATACATGTTTCAATGCTATTCTCTCAAATCATCCCACCCTTGCCTTTTCCCACAGAGTCCAAAAGACTGTTCTTTACATCTGTGTCTCTTTTGCTGTCTCGTATATAGGGTCATTGTTACCATCTTTCTAAATTCCATATATATGCATTAATATACTGTATTGGTGTTTTTCTTTCTGATTTACTTTACTCTATAATAGGCTCCAGTTTTATCCACCTTATTAGAACTGATTCAAATGCATTCTATTTAATGACTGTAACCACTCCTTTCTTGAAATACACTTACATGTCTTTGCTAGGAGGACATGATATGTCAGTGTTAAAAGTATTCCCTGGTGTTCCAGTGGATAAAATCCACCTGCCAATGCAGGAGACACGGGTTCAGTCCCCGGTCCAGGAAGATTCCACATGTTATGCAGCAACTAAGCCCGTGTGCCACCACTACTGAGCCTACATACAGGCTGTAACTACTGAAGCCCATGTGCCTAGAGCTTATGTTCCACAACAAGGGAAGTCACCGCAATGAGAAGCCTGTGCACTGCAACTAGAGAAAGCCCATGTGTAACAACGAAGACCCAGTGCAGTCATAAATAAATTCTGTGGCACTGCTATTAACTCCTTTTAGTGGGAGTTATTGGAAGGCTTTGGCAAGGGGATCACAGAGGTAGATTTTGAAATGGGTTTTTGAAAAGGAAAGAGGGAGGGTATTTCAGGCAGGGAAAAGTTTGTTTAAAGGCACAGAAGAATAAAAACACTTGGCAAATGATTTTACTGGACTGAGAATTCACAAAAGGGGATAGTGTATCATCTATATTGCTGGAGAGCAGGATAGAATCTGTTCTCAACTTGTAGCACAGTATTAGATTGGAGCTCAGAAATATTTGTTATATTAATAAAATGATGTGTGGTTATTTGTTTTTAAGGGTATACCTTCACAGAGCTTTATTCATATTACCTTGCTGAGGATGTTCTGTAAATTAAGTGAATAGGAAACGAAAGATGAAATGTTGGAAGGGCAGAAAGACAAAGGATGAAATGTAGATTGTGGCCAGATTGTAGAGTCTTGTTGTCAGACTAAACTTGGACTTTATTCTGTAAAGGAAATCTGAATCATTCAGAGGGAAGGAGTGGCACAATGAAATTGATACCCTGGGTCAACTGATTTAATCAGTGGACAGATTTGAAAGAGTGAAGTTTAGAGAGGGAGACCACTATTGGTGGTCCAATTTCAGTATTTCAAGCAGCAACTTATCATAAACAGGTTGTAGGGATACTAGTCCTGAAAATGAGACTAAGAGAGATTGTACATGTTTTGAAGCCCCACCCCTCAATCCCCAACCCCACCCCTTCCTATTCTGTCAGTGAGCCAAAGACAGCCCAGGAAGTGAGTTTTCGACTGTTAGTCAGCATGAGGATTTAGGAATCACAGGATCTGTTGCTGCAGAACTCAACACAAAAATGTTTCCTCAACTCTTTCTACGTTCAGTCAGCAGCTTTTCTACCATTGCAGTTGATTTCCTTTCTATGATATTATGCCGGATCCCAGGTAGGGGATTTGCCCCTTCCTTCTCCTCTCTCTCCTTTTCCTGAACTTAGGACTCTGTGCCTCTTTCTTGAAGAATACCAGGGGCTTCTGAAATTTCCCAGTCTGTGTGGAACAGATTCAGGCAGCAACACTGCAGAGGTGGGAGTTAAAGGAGAGTTAAGTCAGGATTTGTTAACTTGTCAGGCAAACAGCCTTTCTGTTTGTAGATTTTATGCAACATACAGGGGTGAGATTCAGGGTTTAGAAATTCTCTTGGATCTGCAATAGGAAAAATATTCACTATTTAGGACTTTCTCATAGTGAATAGTGAATATTTTTCCTATTGCAGATCCAAGAGAATTTCTAAACCCTGAATCCTGCCCCTGTATGTTGCATAAAATCTACAAACAGAAAGGCTGTTTGCTTGACAACAAGTTAACAAATCCTGACTCACTCTCCTTTAACTCCCACCTCTGCAGTGTTGCTGCCTGAATCTGTTCCACACAGACTGGGAAACTTCAGAAGCCCCTGGTATTCTTCAAGAAAGCAAAAATATTCACTATTTAGGACTTTCTCTTGGAACCTTCCCTGGTAGCTCAGAGGTTAAAGCGTCTGCCTGCAATGCAGGAAACCTGGGTTTGATCCCTGGGTCGGAAAGATCCCCTGGAGAAGGAAATGGCAACCCGCTCCAGTATTCTTGCCTGGAGAATCCCATGGACGGAGAAGCCTGGTGGGCTGCAGTTCAGGGGGTCGCAAAGAGTCGGACACAACTGAGCGACTTAACTTAACTTAGGACTTTCTCAACTAAAAATCACTGCTACATCTTCTAATGTAAATGTTTGGTTTTACTATTTGCATTCTGGTGGACTTCTTTAAAAACTCTGTTTAACACTTCCAAGTATTACACCGTGCTGCCTCTTAAAGGGAGTAGCATTTGAGATAGACTTTGAACAACAGATAAAACTTCCTTAGGGATAGACTAGTGGGAAGGACATTTAGGGTGAGAGTGAATTTTCTTTGGAAAATAAGGAAATAGTTTGATTTGACAGAATTGGTTGCTTACAGGGCTTCCCAGATGGCGCTAATGGCAAAGAACCCGCCTGCCAATGCGGAAGATGTAAGAGATGTGGGGTTCTATCCCTGGGTTGGGAAGGTCCCCTGGAGAAGGAAATGGCACCTACTCTAGTGTTCTTGCCTGGAGAATCCCGTGGACAAAGGAGCCTGGCAGGCTACAGTCCATAGGGTTGCAAAGAGTTGGACACAACTTAGTATGCATGTGCTGTGAGCCTACATCTCTGAGAAGGTCTCAAGTGCTCTAAACTGAATTTTTGCAAGATTTTAAAGAAGTGGGATAATAGACACAATGTTGTAAAATATCTTGCTAAAAGACTAGTATCCCTATGTTTTTCTAGTTTAGACTTCTATATCACTGTTAGTTTTATGATTTAAAATGAAAGATTATCTTATAGTATCCAATTAGTTATGTACTTGACCACCCCTCTGTGTTAGGCAATACTGCCTGTGAACACTGAATACATATGAAATAATAGGGACAATTTTCAGCTCTCTATTTTAAAATAATTTTTTTGTGTGGCTTTTGAATTTGAGGTAATTTCAGAACAGGTATCAGTGCATTATTTGATTTATAACAGCTCTTTCCTAGGAAATGCCATGTACGTTCATGTGTATACCATTAAAATAGAAGAAATTAAGTTTCAGATCCTATTAAATTCACATAAATCCTGTGAAATCTTTAGAATCACATTCTAGTCTGTCAAAAGTACTGAGATTAATGTAATTGTAATAATATCAAATGGTGGTTATTTATATTTCTTTATTTAATTTTTTAAGCTGTGTGGCATGTGGGGATTTTAGTTCCCCAACAGGGATCAAACCCATACCCCTGCAGTGAAAGCTCAAAGTCTTCATTAACCACTAGACTGCCAGGGAAGTCCTGGGCATTTTTTACTAAACAATGAGATGTAGCTATTAGCACATCTGTGGTTAACATGTAGATTCAGTCTTGTGAAAAGGCCTGCATTGTTCAACTATGAGAAATGATAGCAATGGTAATTAAAGTCCTGAGTTAATTAAGCAGATTTGTTCTGCAGGAACACAAAAAGGATTGCGGTTCAGAAGTGGAGAACTGAAGAGTTGATGGTCTGAAAATAAGGAAGGAGACGAATTTAGAGACTGTATTTGGTGATAGGTTTACATTTTCCTTACCAGTAGATGAGACTGTCTATGGAGAAACAGGCATGTTTATAGAAGACTGATACAATTTTTGTGCTTTTGATTTCCTCTTCACAGTTTTGAAGAAGTACATGGAGCAGACTCATCAGAAAACAGTGATCTTTAGTCAGGGGAAGACTCTTCCATGCATTGCACCGCTTCTAACCACAGTGGAAGAGACTCTGGAGGTCGTCTCAGCTCGAGTCCAGGGACATTTTCCTGAGTGGCTCAATGGCTATCTACTTCGTGTTGGACCTGGGAAATTCGAGTTTGGGAAGGATAAGTAAGCGCTGATTTTGGAGAACAGTTTAGTTTTCTTAGCATGGGCTCTTTCTATGTAATGTGCATAATATCTGCTTCCTCTCCGAAGCTAACATTGCTACACAATCCCTTTGATCACAGCTAAGGAAACTATAGCTTACAGGAAAAAAAAAATGGAGACTTTAATTCTTCTTTAGAAGTCCTGACTTCTGCTTTGCAGACTGTTATAAATTTTAAGTCATCTGAAAGTTTAAAATAGAAGTGTCAGAAACTATCTGTATGACTACTGAACTCTGTTTCATCATAAGTTCCTGGAGGAAGGGGCAATGTCTTCATTTCATACCACTCTTACCCAGTACTCCCCAGACACAGTGACTCTTTCAGTTCCTCAAACCAGGAATGTTTATTTTTGCTCAAGGTCTTGGCATTGGCTGGCTTATCTCTCTTCCCAAGTCTGATTCTTGTCATTCAGATATCAGCTGAAATTTCACATCTTTTGAGCTTTCCCTGATCTCCCAATCTAAAGCTGCTGTTTTTTATATTATTTATTTTAATTATCTGCATTATCAATAGCTAATATATTTTTGCTTGTTTACTTATTAGCTGTGTTTTTCTCTAGATGGCAGTTTCATGATGGCAGGGACCTTTTCTTGATCAACCCGTATCTCTAGTATCTAGGATAGTGCTCTGTAGTTAAATAGCACTCAATATATATATGTAAGTAAATGAGAAGCCCAGCAACTCATTGGTGTATCATTTCTCTGTGTGACTACTAGGGACATGAAGTGATGTGGAGAAACCATTGTGGTCGGGAAGAAATCTACTTTGCTTTAAACATTTAAAAATTTTAGAAACATTTTTTTCATTGTGAAAGTTTTTACCTGTATTAAACTTTTTGAAATATAAAACCAAGTGAGGGAAAAGTGTGTACCACATCCTTTGTTAGCACCTTGAAATATTTCCTGCTGATCTTTCCCCCATCTCTATAGATTTGTTTTAAATAATTACAATCATGTGAAAAAAATTTTTAGTGAGGTATAATTGACATGTTAGTTTCAGGTGTACAACATAATGATTAAATATTTGTATATATTGTGAAATTATCATCACAAGTCTAGTTAACATTCCTAACCATACATGTTAATAAAAATTTGTTTTTCTGATGATGAGAAGTTTTAAGATTTACTGTTGTACATACTGCATGCTAAGTTGCTTCAATTGTGTCTGACTTTTTGCGACCCTATGGACTGCAGCCCGCCAGGTTCCTCTGTCCATGGGATTTTCCAGGCAAGATACTGGAGTGGGTTGCCATGCCCTCCTCCAGGGGATCTTCCTGACCCAGGGATCAAACATGCTTCTCTTATATCTCCTCTATTGGCAGGCAGGTTCTTTATCACTAGAGCCACCTGGGAAGCCAAAGATTTACTGTTAGCAACTTTCAAATATGCAATACAGTTTTATTAACTATAATCTGACTCTGTACTTTACATCCCTTATTTATTTTATAACTGGAAATAAATTTTCATCCCATTTACCTCTTGCAATAACAAATCTCTTTCAACCACCAACTTATTTTCTATGTCTGTGAGCTTGTTTTTCTTTCTTTCTTTTTAATCTTTAAGATTCTACATAAAAGTGAAATCATATGGTATTTGTCTTTCTCTGTCTGACTTATTTCACTTAGGATAATGCCCTCAAACTCTACTCATGTTAAAAATGGCAACATTTTCTTCTTTTTTATGGTGGAGTAGTATTCCATTGTGTGTATGTGTATTTATATATATTCAGTTCAGTTCAGTTCAGTCGCTCAGTTGTGTCCGACTCTTTGCAACCCCATGAATCGCAGCACGCCAGGCCTCCCTGTCCATCACCAACTCCCGGAATTCACTCAAACTCACGTCCATCGAGTCGGTGATGCCATCCAGCCATCTCATCCTCTGTCGTCCCCTTCTCCTCCTGCCCCCAATCCCTCACAGCATCAGAGTCTTTTCCAATGAGTCAACTCTTCGCATAAGGTGGCCAAAGTACTGGAGCTTCAGCTTTAGCATCATTCCTTCCAAAGAAATCCCAGGGTTGATGTCCTTCAGAATGGACTGGTTGGATGTCCTTGCAGTCCAAGGGACTCTCAAGAGTCTTCTCCAACACCACAGTTCAAAAGCATCAATTCTTCGGCACTCAGCCCTCTTCACAGTCCAACTCTCACATCCGTACATGACCACAGGAAAAACCACAGCCTTGACTAGATGGACCTTTGTTAGCAAAGTAATGTCTCTGCTTTTCAATATGCTATCTAGGTTGGTCATAACTTTTCTTCCAAGGAGTAAGTGTCTTTTAATTTCATGGCTGAAGACACCATCTGCAGTGATTTTGGAGCCCCCAGAAATAAAGTCTGACACTGTTTCCACTGTTTCCCCATCTATTTCCCATGAAGTGATGGGACCAGATGCCATGATCTTCGTTTTCTGAATGTTGAGCTTTAGGCCAACTCTTTCACTCTCCACTTTCACTTTCATCAAGAGGCTTTTGAGTTCCTCTTCACTTTCTGCCATAAGGGTGGTGTCATCTGCATATCTGAGGTTATTGATACATCTTCTTTGTCCACTCATCCATCCGTGGGCATTTAGGTTGTTTCCGTATCTCAGCTATTATAAACAATGCTGCAGTAAACATGAGGGTGCATGCATCTTTTATGAGCTAGTGTTTTTTATTTCTTTGGATTAATATCCAGTGGATCATATGGTAGTTCTGTTTTTAATTTTATGAGGATCCTCTATTTTTTGTGGCTTTGGTATTGGCTATACTAATTTATGTTTTCACCATCAATATGTAAGTGTTCTCTTTTCTCCACATCCTCCCCAACACGTGTTATTTCTTGTCTAGTAACCATTTGAACAGGTGTGGTGTGGTATGTCACTGTAGTTTTGATTTTCATTTCCCTAATGATTAGTGATGTTGAGCATCTGTTCGTATATCTGTTACCATCTGAATGTTTTTTTTTGTAAAATGTCTATTCAGATCTTTGGCCCATTTGAAAAATAGGTTTATGTGTTTTTTTGCTATTGAGTTGTATGAGTTTTAAAAAATATATTTTAGATATTAACTGAATTTTTTGTCCTTATTTTAAAAATTTCATACTGTCTTAAGGCTTTTTATCTGTGTTGCTACAAATCTGAATGATTTACTTTTTTAGTGACTATCTAAATTTAACCTTTATTTAAAAACTTTCTTGTATTTATTTATGTTTAATTTTTTATTTTTAAAATTATGAACATATGATAACACATTTATAGGAGACTTGGAAAATACAGAACAAAGTTACATTTAGTTCCACTATATGTTATAATTATTTTTTTAAATAGATAAAGTAAGATTTTTAGTTGGAGTTTCATATCAAGCTCTCAAAAATTAATAGAATGAATAGACAGAAAAATGGAAGATACAGTAGACCTGAAAAGCACTATGAACAAGTTCAGCATAATTAAGATTTATACAATTTTCACACAGTAGCAGGATACAAATTCCATTCAAGTTTCCATGGACTATGAACCAGGAGACACTGGAACATATCCAGGGACATAAAACAAGACACAAAAATTTCATGATCTAAAGGTACTGAAATGATATAAAGTCTGTTCTCATCACTGTGGAATTATGTTGGAAATCAATATCAAAAGATACTTGAAAATAACCCACATATTTTCAAGTGCAATGTGACATTTCATGAATCTTTGACTTAGTCATTGAAAGCCTTTAATAAAGCTAAAAGACTGAAAAAAACAGAGGGTGACTGAAGCGAAAAAAGCCTTTAAATGAGAAATTAATATAAAAATGAGAAATTAAAATCAAAGACAGTTTAAAAATGCCTTTTATTTGGAAATTACATGTCCACTTTTAAATGATGGATGTGGATGACTTACTTTTAATGGCTGGATGATATTCCAGGAAACTTTTTTAAAAATGTGATAAAATATACATAACATTTACCATCTAAAATTTGCCAACTATTTTTGATTGTACAGTTCAGTAGCATTAAGGACATCCACACTGATGTGCAATTATCACCACCATCCATCTACTTTTCATCCTGCAAAACTGAAACCCTGTATCCATTAAACAGTAACTCCTCATTCTCCCTTTCCCCAGGTGTGGCCGCCACCTGTTCTACCTTCTATTAGTCTTATTCCTGTGGGCCTGGTGGGAATCTGGTCATGGCCATACTGTGCTTCTCTACCTGTTGTTAGAAACAAATCAAGAATTAGGGCATGTTTAAGATATATTTCTTAATAACTCAGATACTTTAATTTTCTGAATCTGTTGCATCTTGTCTTCACTGAGTATTAGACTTCTAAGATGACAGTGCTAGAAGGAAACAAAATGCAATGTTCTTCTACTACCCTATCCCTCTCCAACCAGCTGAGGCAAGAAGCCCTTGAGAAATTATTTTAAATGCTTAGGGCAGTGGTTGGGGGACTGGGAGGGTAGAGGGCTGATTTGGAGGTAGAGAGAAAGAAAATTACTGGTCTATGGATCACCCCTGCCCCCTTAAGCCCTAACAGAGAAGTAATTATTTTCCCTATTTTTATCTGGATTTCATAAAATTTATAACTTGAAAAAAAGATCATGAAGCATAAAGGAGGAGGAGGAGGAAAAATAAAAATAAAAGTACCAGTCCACCTCCCAAAGGAAAACAGCCTCTTAAAAAAGCACATGGTATTTCATCTGCTGCAGAAGCGGCTCTAGTCAGTTGTAAGCAGCAGAAAGTTCTTTGTGGGGGAAGGAAAGTGGGTGTGGTTGGTTGGTCCTTGTAAGTGTCTATATTGCCTTCAAATCAATATTTTTCAGAGCCAGCATTAGGCATATATAGCAAGAACAAGATCTTGCCTGACCCCTGGGTGAGAAATACAGATATCTTCAAATTAAGAGGCAAAAAACTGAGGCTTAGTTTAGTGATTAGCTCCCAACTTTGATTGATTGATTGATTTTCATGGGAGAATGTTTCCTTTTTTTTTAATATATAAAAGGCATTATCAATTATCATAATATACAGCTTTCTTTTTTATGGATACCCAAGTCTCTTTCATATATTTCTTTTCAATAGAATTTACTTGCAAATATTTGGGGGAATTTCTTTGTTTTTAGACTTTTTATTTTATTTTGGAGTACAGTTGATTGACAAAATTGTGATAGTTTCAGATGTACAGGAAAGTGATTCAATTAGATATATACATTTAAGTGGTGGTGTTTAGTCACTAAGTCATGTCCCACTCTTTGCAACCCCATGGACTATAGTCCACCAGGCTCCTCTGTCCATGGGATTTCCCAGGCAAGAATACTGGAGTGGGTGGCCATTTCCTACTCCAGGGGATCTTCCTGACCCAGGGATTGAACCCATGTCTCCTGCATCTCCTGCCTTGCAGGAGGATTCTTTACCACTGAGCCTCCAGGGAAGACTCTGTACATGTGTATGTTCTTTTCCAAATTCTTTTTCCATTTAGGTTGTTACATGATAGTGAGCAGAGTTCCCTGTGCTATACAGTAGGTCCTTGTTGGTTATCCATTTTAAACATAGCGGTTTGTCCATGTCAATCTCAAACTCCCTAACTATCCTTCCCACCCACACTTTCCCTGGGTAACCATGAGTTCCTTCTCTAAATCTGTGAATCTGTTTCTGCTTTGTAAATAGGTTGTTTTGTATAATTTCTTTTTAGATTCCATATATAAATGATACATAGATATTTCTGAGTTACTTCATCCAGTATGACAATCTCGGTGTGTGTCATCCATATTGCTACAGATGGCATTATTTCATTCTTTTTAATGGCTGAGTAATATTTCACTATATATATGTGCCACACCTCTTAATCCATTCACTTATTGATGGACATTTAGGTTACTTCCACATCTTGGCTATTGTAAACAGTGCTACAGTGAACACTGGGGTGCAAGTATCATTTTGGACCATGTTTTTCTTTGGACATATGCCCAGAAAGGATTGCTGGGTCATAAGGTAGCTGTATTTTTAGTTTTTTAGGGAACCTCCATACTGTTTTCCATAGTGGCTGTATCAATTTATATTTCTACAAACAGTATAGGAGGGCTCCCTTTTCTCCACACTCTGTCTAGAATTTCTTGTTTGTAGTCTTTTTGATGATGGCCATTTTGACTGGTGTGAGGGGGTATCTCACTGTGATTTTGATTTGTATTTCTCTAATAATTCCCTGGAGAAGGAAATGGTAACCCACTCCAGTATTCTTGTCTGGAGAATCCCATGGATGGAGAAGCCTGGTAGGCTACAGTCCACGGGGTTGCAAAGAGTCAGACACAACTGAGCGACTTCACTATTCACTACTAATAATTAGTGAGGTTGAATATCTTTTCATGTGCTTCTCGGCCATCTGTTTGTCTTCTTTGGAGAAACATCTGTTTATGTATTCTGCTCAGTTTTTGATTGGGTTGTTTGTTTTGATGATATTAAGCTGAATGAGCTGTTTGTAAATTTTGGAGACTAATCCCATGCTGGTCACATAATTTACAAATATTTTTTCTGAATCTGTGGGTTGTCTTTTTATGTTATTTATGGTTTCATTTGCTGTGCAAAAACATTTAATTTGGTCTCATTTGTTTATTTTTGTTTTTATTTCCATGACTCTGGGAGATGGATTGAAAAAAATATTGATATAATTTATGTCAGAGAGTGTTCTGCCTATATTTTCCTCTAAGGGTTTTATAGGATTTGAGCTCACATTTAGATCTTTAACCCATTTTGAGCTTATTTTTGTGTATAGTGTTAAAGAATGTTCTAATTTCATTTTTTACATGTAGCTGTCCAGTTTTCTCAGCACCATTTATTTAAGGGACTATCTTTCCACCATTGTATAGTCTTGCCTCCTTTGCTGTAGATTAATTGATGAGAGGTGAGTGGATCTATTTCTCAGCTTTCTGTCCTGTTTCATTGATCATATTTCTATTTTTGTGCCAATACTATACAGTTTTGATGACTATAGCTTTGAAGTATAATCTGAAACCAGGAAGCCTGATTCCTCCAGCTTTATTTTTCTTTCCCATGGTTGCTTTGGTTGCTGCTGCTGCTGCTGCTAAGTCGCTTCAGTCGTGTCCGACTCTATGCGACCCCATAGATGGCAGCCCACCAGGCTCCCCCATCCCTGGGATTCTCCAGGCAAGAATACTGGAGTGGCCCTATAGAATGAGTTTGGGAGTTTTCTTTCCTCTGCAATTTTTGGGAACAATTTCAGAAGAACAGGTGTTAGCTGTTCTCTAAACGATTTGTAGAATTTGCCTGTGAAGCCATTCAGGTCCTGGACTTTTGTTTGTTGGGAGTTTTTTTTTTCTTTCTTGTTGGGAGTTTTTAATCACAATTTCAACTTCAGTGCTTATGATTGGCCTGTTCATAATTTCTATTTCTTCCTGGTTCAGTCTTGGGAGATTGTACCTTTCTAGGAATTTGTTCATTTCTTCCATATTGTCCATTTTATTGGCATACAGTTGTATTGGCGTACAGTAGTAGTCTCTTATGATCCTTTGTGTTTCTGTGGTTTCAGTTTAACTTCTCTTTTTCCATTTCTAATTTTATTGATTTGAGTCCTCTCTCTTTTTGTCTTGATGAATCTGGTTAAAAGTTTATCAGTTTTGTTCATCTTTTCAAAACACCAGCTTTTAGTTTCATTGATCTTTGCTATTGTTTTCCTTGTTTATATTTCATTTATTTATGCTTTGAGCTTTATGATTTCTTTCCTTCTACTTAGTTTTGTTTGTTCTTCTTTCTTTAGGTGTAAAGTTAGGTTGTTTATTTGGGATTTTTCTTGTTTCCTGAGGTAAGATTGTATTGCTATAAATTTTCCTCTTAGTACTGAAGGATTGGTTGGAGCATTTAATCCATTTACATTTCAAGTAATTATTGATATGTATGTTCCTACTATTGATATGTATGTGCCATTTTCTTAATTGTTTTGGGTTTGTTTTGTAGGTCTTTTTTCTTCTCTTGTGGTTTGATGACCATTTTTAGTGTTGTGTTTGGGTTGCTTTTTCTGTGTGTGTATCTGTTGTAGTTTTTGGGTTTGCTATTACCATGAGGTTTTGGTATAGCAATCTATATGTGACAAAGGTGTTTTAAGTTGCTGATCTCATCCCTGCCTAGGGGAGTTCCTTTCGCAATTGTTGCAAAGCTGGTCCTTCAGTATTTGTTGCAAAGCTGATGCTGAATTCCTTTAGGTAACAGAGGCCTTCAAGAGGGCTCATGCCAATGAGCACTTCCCAGAACTACTGCTGCCAGTGTCTTTGTCCCCACAGTTGTGTGCTCCGCCACCTCTGCAGGAGACCCTCCAGTACTAGCAGATAGGTCTGGCCCAGTCTCTTGTGGGATCACTGCTTTTTTTTCCCATGGGTCCTGGTGCACTTAAGAATTTGCATGTGCCCTTCAAGAGTGGAGTTTCTGTTTCCTCTAGTCCTGTGGTAGTCCTGCAATCAAATCCCACTGGCCTTCAAAGCTGGACTCTCTGGTGACTTCTCTTCCCATTGCTGGACTCAGGGCTCAGAACCTTCCCTCCAGTGGGAGAACTTCTGTGGTGTGACTGTTTTCCAGTTTGTGGGTCACACACCCTGTGGGTATGAGATTGATTCTATCAAGTTGTGCCCTCCCTACTGCTTCACGGTGGCTTCACTTTTGTCTTTGTGTGGAGGGTATCTTTTTTGGTAGGTTCCAGCATTTTTCTACTGATGGTTGCTTACAAGTCAGTTGTGATTCTGGTGCTCTCACAATAAGGGGTGAATGAATGTCCTTCTACTCCACCATCTTGAGATCCCAACTTAGGTTTAAAGGCAGTGGTGGAGACCTGAAGTAAACGTGACTCTTAACCTATGGACAAGAATAGCTCTGCTTGGTTATCCAGGCCGTATCTGAAGCTTATTCCACATAATTGTCTACCCCTGAAACCTTGAACTCTGAAACTCTACTCTGTTCTTAAAACCCCAGTTTCCACACCCCTCCATTCCTGTGAAACTTATCTTTAATTGCTTCATGTTCTCGTCTTGCTCTTCTCCATCTTTTCAGTTTATCAGCTTTCCTTTAGTTTCTTCTTCCTGGTATAGATTCCATGATCTATAGATTTCTATAGATTCCTTCAAATACACTCTTACTGCCACCATCCTCTCTATCTTTGCCCTGGTGAGCTACCTGCCTCTGACCATTTCTGGTCCTACGTTAGCCTATTTCTGGTTTCCTCTGCTCAGTGTCCAGGCCTGCTAAGTATTTCTAGAGGAAATCACATAACCTAACAGATTGATTCGGTTACAGAATTATGATTTCCAGTGCCATGTGAGTCCTTGGTGCTGCCAGGAAACCTTTAGCTCTTTCCAGCTTCCCATGGGGTCCCTTTCCCGAAACTTCCTTCACTCTCCCTGTCCCCTTGACTGTCAACAGACAGACCTGCCCACTTCATTATAGATAGAGGGACAATAGGATTTGAGCTCCTTGAACTGCCCTCTTCCTTACCTCCCTAGTTCCCCAGAGAGTTACTCCTGCCTTTCATCATCAGAGCAGAAAGAGGCCTCTTCCCCTCCTCTGAAACCTCACCGCATCATTCCTGCCTGCCCTTTGTAATTGTTTCTCCTTCGCTAATCCCTCATGTCAGCCTGCAAGTGTCCTCTCACCCTGAAATCCCCTCATTCCTTCGCACCTTCTTCTCCAACTAATACCCTCTCTCCTCCCCTCATTGTTTCTGTTTTCCTGCTTCCTGAGGTCTTTTCAGTTCACTTCCCTCGGACTTTTCATCCCACCATGGTACAGTGCATGCATATGTGCTGTTACTTCAGTCATGTCTGACTCTTTGTGACCCTATGGTCTGTAGCCCGCCAGGCTCCTCTGTCCATGGGATTCTCCAGGTAAGATTACTGGAGTGTTTTTTCATGCCCTCCTCCAAGGGATCTTCCTGACCCATGGATCAAACCTGCTTGTCCTGCGGTTCCTACCTTGCAGGTGGTTTCTTTTACTGCTGAGCCACCAGGGAGGTGGTATCAGTTCTCAAAAAGGCCACCAAAGCCTAGTAAGTGTTAAATGAAATGGGTTTTCCAGTTCTCAGTCTACTTTTCTACAACATTTGACCTTCTTGTCAATGCCCTAACATTCTCTGGTCCTAGACTCCCACATAACACTTTCCTGATTCTTCTCCTGTCCCTCTGATTGTATGTTCTAAAATAATTTTTTGCTGCTCACTTTGCTTCACTTGTCCCTTCAGTCTTGATGTACCCCAGCCTCTGACCTGAGTATTCCTTCCTTTTCTTTCATTGTGTGATTTCTTTGCTATAGTAGAAATAGTATATTCTTTAGAGTAAGATGGAGTGGGTTCAGATTCCATGTTCTCCACTTATCAGCACTATAATCTTGAGCAAGTTTTCCCATATGAAAAATGGGACTAATAATACTGATTTTAATGACTGAGTATGAGGATTAAAGTAGATAATGCATATAAAGGGCTTCACTCAATGGCTGACAGGAATGAACACTTAAGTGCATTTTCTTTCTCTTCTTTCCCTTCAAATGCCCTCTTTCCCCATTCCCTTTCATGATAAGTAACTTCTAGTTCACCTTACTTTTGTAGATTCCAGGATGTGGAGTCAGCACTGGACTGAGATCTTTGTTCTGCCACTTGCCTGTCCTGTGACCTTGATTTGTTTTTGCTGTGAACCTTGGTTTCCACATCTATACTGTGGTGATAGTAGTTCCACATCTGTAATCAACGTTGGGTCAGTGGAATAAATATTTATATATTTGACCCTTGAACAACACAGGGGTTAGGCGTGCCAAACCTCTGCATAGTGGAAAACTGTCTACAACTTATAGTCAGCCTTTTGTACCCATGGTTCCTTCACATCTGTGGGTTTTTAACAACCAACTGCAGATTGTATAGTTTATTACAGTATTTCAGTCCAGTTCAGTTTAGTCACTCAGTCATGTCTGACTCTTTGTGACCTCATGAACTACAGCTTGCCAGGCTTCCCTGTTCATCACCAATGCCCAGGGCTTCCTCAAACTCATGTCAATTGAGTCGGTGATACTACCCAACCATCTCATCCTCGGTCGTCCCCTTCTCCTCCTGCCTTCAATCTTACCCACCATCAGGGTCAATGAGTCAGCTCTTCCAAAGTATTGGAGCTTCAGCTTCAGCATCAGTCCTTTCAATGAATATTCAGGAATGATTTCCGTTAAGATTGACTGGTTTGATCTCCAATGGACTCTCAAGAATTTTCTCCAACACCGCAGTTCAAAAGCATCAATTCTTCAGTGCTCAGCTTTTTTTATGGTCCAACTCTCACATCCATACAACACTACTGGAAAAACCATAGCTTTGCTATACAGACCTTTGTCAGCAAAAATCTGTATAACTGGATCCATACAAAATAAACTTATGTTGTTCAAGGGTCAACTGTATATATATACACACACATTATATATATGTATATATACATATTATACATTATATATATGTATATATACATATTTCATAAGTATTACTGTTGTTTAGTAATTATGTTGTTTGTACACTCAGTCATGTACAACTTTTGTGACCCAATGGACTGCAGCATGCCAGGCTTCCCTGTCCTTTACCATCTCTGGGAGCAGTGAGTCAGTGATGCCATCCAACCATCTCATCCTCTGTCGTCTCCTTCACCTCCTGCCTTCAATCTTTCCCAACACCAGGGTCTTTTCAAATGAGCTGGCTTTTTGCACTAGGTGGCCAAAGTATTGGAGCTTCAGCTTCAGCATCCATCCTTCCAATGAATATTCAGGGTTCATTTCCTTTAGAATGGACTGGTTTGATTTCCTTGCAGTCCAAGGGACTCTCAAGAGTCTTCTCCAGCACCACAGTTCAAAAGCATCAATTCTTCAGTGCTAAGTTTTCCTTATGGTCCAACTCTCACATGCATACACGGCTACTGCAAAAAAAACTATAGCTATGACTAGGAGAACCTTTGTTGGCAAAGCAATTCTCTGTCTAGGTTGGTCATAGCTTTTCTTCCAAGAATCAAGCATCTTTTATTTTCATGGCTATAGTCACCATCTGCAGTGATTTTGGAGCCCAAGAAAATGAAGTCTATCCCTGCTTCCATTGTTTCCCCATCTATTTGCCATGAAGTGATGGGACTGGATGCCATGATGTTTATTTTTTGAATATTGAGTTTTAAGCCAGGTTTTTCACTCTCTTCTTTCACCTTCATCAAGAGGCTTTTAGTTCCTGTTCACTTTTTGCCATAAGGGTGATATCATCTGCCTATAGGGGGTTATTGATACTTCTCCAGGCAATCTTGATTCCAGCTTGTGCTTTATCCAGGCCAGCATTTCACATGATGTACTCTGCATAGAAGTTAAATAAGCAGGGTGACAATATACAGCCTTAAAGTACTTCTTTCCCAATTTTGAACCAGTCCATTTTTCCATGTCCAGTTCTAACTGTTGCTTCTTGACCTATATACAGGTTTCTCAGGAGGCAGGTAAGGTGGTCTGGTATTCTCATTGCTTCAAGAATTTTCCACAGTTTGTTGTGAACCACACAGTCAAAGGATTTAGAATAGTCAATGAAGCAGAAGTAAATGTTTTCTTGGAATTCTCTTCCTTCGCCTATGATTCAACGGATGTTGGCAATTTGATCTCTGTTTCCTCTGCCTCTTCTAAATCTAGCTTGAACATCTGAAGTTCTTGATTCATGTACTGTTGAAGCCTAGCTTGGAAAATTTTGAGCATTACTTTGCTAGCATGTGAAATGAGTACAATTGTGCAATATTTGAACATTCTTTGGCATTGCCTTTCTTTGGAATTGGAATGAAAACTGACTTTCCAGTCCTGTAGCCACTGCTGAGTTTTCCAAATTTGCTGGCATATTGAGTGCAGCACTTTCTTTTAGGATTTGAAATAGCTCAGCTGGAATTCCATCACCTCCACTAGCTTTGTTCATAGTGATGCCTCCTAAGGCCCACTTGACTTCACTCTCCAAATGTTTGGTTCTAGGTGAGTGATCACACCATTGTGGTTATCTGGGTCATTAAGATCTTTTTTGTACAGTTCTTCTATGTATCCTTGCCACTTCTTCATAATGTCTTCTGTGTCTTTTAAGTCCATACCACCTCTGTCTTATTTTGCCCACCTTTGTATGAAATATTCCCTTGATGTGAACTGAACTGAAGTGAAAGTTGCTCAGTTGTGTCTAACTCTTTGGGACCCCATAGACTATAGAGTCCATGAAATTCTCCAGGCCCGAATACTGGAGTGGGTATCCTTTCCCTTCTTCAGGGGATCTTCCCAACCCAGGGATCAAACCCAGGTCTCCCACATTGCAGGCAGATTCTTTACTATCTGAGCCACAAGGGAAACTCATATTCCTTTGGTATCTCTAATTTTCCTGAAGAGATCTCTAGTCTTTAACACTTTGTTATTTTCCTCTATTTCTTTGCATTGATCACCGAGGAAGGTTTTCTTATCTCTCCTTTCTATTCTTTGGAACTCTGCATTCAGATGGATATATTTTTCATTTTCTCCTTTACCTTTTGCTTCTCTTCTTTTCTCAGCTATTTGTAGAGCCTTCTCAGACGACCATTTTGCCTTTTTTGCATTTCTTTTTTTTTGAGGATGGTTTTGATCCCTGCCTCTTGAACAATCTCACAAACCTCCATCCATAGTTCTTCACGCACTCTATCAGATCTAATCCCTTGAATCCATTTGCTACTACCACTATATAATAAGGGATTGGATTTAGGTTATACCTTAGGGACTAGTGGTTTTCCCTCCTTTCTTCAATTTAAGTCTGAAGTTTGCAATAAGGAGTTCATGATGTGAGCCACATTCAGCTCCAGGTCTTGTTTTTTCTGACTGTATAGAGTTTTTCCATTTTTGACTGCAAAGAATATAATCAATCTGATTTCGGTATTGACCATCTGGTGATGTCCATGTGTAGAGTTGTCTCTTCTGTTGTTGGAGGAGGGTGTTTGCTATGATCAGTGTGCTCTCTTGGCAAAAGTCTGTTAGTTTTTGCCATGCTTCATGTTGTACTCCAAGGCCAAATTTGCCTGCCACTCCAGGTTTCCCTTGACTTCTTGCTTTGACATTCCAGTCTCCTGTGATGGAAAGGACATCTTTTTTTTTTTGGTGTTAGTTCTAGAAGGTCTTGTAGATCTTCATAGAACCATTTGGTTTCCACTTCTTCAGCATTAGTGGTTGGGGTATAGACTTGGATTACTGTGATATTGAATGGTTTGCCTTGGAAATGAACGAAGATCATTCTGTCGTTTTTGAGATTGCACCCAAGGACTGCATTTCAGACTCTTTTGTTGACTATGAGGCCTACTCCATCTCTTCTAAGGGATTCTTGCCCACAGTAGCAGATATAATGGTCATCTGAATTAAATTTGCCCATTCTGGTCCATGGTAGTTCACATATTCCTAAAATGTCAATGTTCACTCTTGCCATCTCCTGTTTGACCACTTCCAATTTACCTTGATTCATGGACCTAACATTCCAGGTTTCTATGCAATATTGTTCTTTACAACATTGGACTTACTTTCACCACCAGACACATCCACAGCTGGGCACTGTTTCTGCTTTCGCTCAGCTTCTTCATTCCTTTTGGAGCTATTTCTCCACTCTTCTCCAGTAACATATTGGGCACTTACCAACCTGGGGAGTTCATCTTTCTGTGTCATATCTTTGTGACTTTGCATACTGTATATGGGGTTCTCAAGGCAAGAATGCTGAAGTGGTTTGCCATTCCCTTCTACTGTGGACATATTTTGCAGAACTCTCCATCAAGACAGTCTGTCTTGGGTGGGCCTACATTCAGTTCAGTTCAGTTCGGTAGCTCAGTCGTGTCAGACTCTTTGTGACCCTATGAACTGCAGCATGCCAGGCTTCTCTGTCCATCACCAACTCCTGGAGTCCACCCAAACCCATGTCCATTGAGTTGGTGATGTCATCCAACCATCTCATCCTCTGTCGTCCCCTTCTCCTCCTGCCCTCAATCTTTCCCAGCATCAGGATCTTTTCAAATGAGTCAGCTCTTTGCATCAGGTGGCCAAAGTATTGGAGTTTCAGCTTCAACGTCAGTCCTTCCGATGAATATTCAGGATTAAATATTTCCGTTAAGATGGACTGGTTGTATCTCCTTGCTGTCCAAGGGACTCTCAAGAGTCTTCTCCAACACCACAGCTCAAAAGCATCAATTCTTTGGCACTCAGCTTTCTTTATAGTCTTACTCTCACATCCATGCATGACTACAGGAAAAACCATAGCTTTGACTAGACGGACCTTTGTTGGCAAAGTAATGTCTCTGCTTTTTAATACATTGTCTAGGTTGGTCATAACTTTTCTCCCAAGGAGCAATTGTCTTTTAATTTCTTGGCTGCAGTCACCATCTGCAGTGATTTTGGAGCCCAAGAAAATAAAGTCTTTCAGTTTCCATTGTTTCCCCATATATTTGCCATGAAATGATGGGTCCAGATGCCATGATCTTAGTTTTCTGAATGTTGAGTTTTAAACCAACTTTTTCACTCTCTTCTTTCACTTTTATCAAGAGGCTCTTTAGTTCTTCTTTGCTTTCTGCCATAAGGGTGGTGTCATCTGCATATCTGAGGTCATTGATATTTCTCACAGCAATCTTGGTTTCAGCTTGTGCTTCATCCAGCCCAGCATTTCACATGATGTACTCTGCATAGAAGTTAAATAAGCAGGGGACAAAAATACAGGCTTGACATATATGGCGTGGCTCATAGTTTCATGAGTTAGATAAGGTTGTGATCCGTGTGAACAACTTGGTTAGTTTTCTGTAATTTTGACTTTCATTCTGTCTGCCCTCTGATGGATGAGGATAAGAGGCTTGTGGAACCTTCCTGATAGGAGGGACTAGATGTGGTTCTTGCTCTGGTAGGCAGGGCCATGCTCAGTAAATTTTTTATCCAATTTTCTGCTGATGAGTGGGGTTGTAGTTTGTATTACCTCCCTGTAGTTTGGTCTGAGGCCAAACTGTGGTAAGGGTAATGGCAGTAACGGGGACCTCCTTCAAAAGGACATATGTCGGCCCGCAGTTGCTCCCAGGGCTGTTGTATTCAGTGCCCCTGACCCTGCAGCCGGTTGCTGTTAACCCACGCCTCCACCAGAGACTCACAGATGCTCACCAGCAATTCTGGCTCAGTCCCTTGTGGGGTCACTGCTCCTTCCTCCTGGGTCCTGGTGCACACAAGGTTTTGTTGTGCCCTCCAAGAGTCTGTTTTCCTGGGGGTTTTCAGTCCTTTTGTCGGATCCCCAGGTTGGGAAATCTGTTTTGGGTCCTAGAACTTTTGCAACAGTGCGAGAATTTCTTTGGTATAATTGTTCTCCAGGTTGTGTGTCATCTGCTCAGTAGCTCTAAGTGGGGCTAATGGCGACTTCCTCCATGAGGACTTATGCCACTCGCTGCTCCTCCCAGGGCTGCTGCAGCCAGAGCCACTGTGCCCGCGGCAGGTCACTGCTGACCCAGTCCTCCACAGGAGACACTGAAACACTCAAAGGCAGGTCTGGCTCAGTCTCTTATGGGGGTCACTGTTCCTTTCCCTTTATCCTCGTGCACACAAGTTTTTGCTTGTACCCTCTGATTGTCTCTGTCAGGTCTGATATTTGATTTCACAAGTATATATTTCATAAATATATATATTTTATATAAAATTATGTTGTTCAAGGATCAACTGTATATACACATTATGTACATACATATCTTTTCATAAATATATATTTTTATGTCCTGGTGATGTGCCCAGCACAGCACCCGACACACAGTAAGTTCTCAGCAGGTGGTGGTGTTATTCTAGAGCCATCCCTATTCGTGTCACACACAGGTACTCTCAAAGATCTCTCTTCCACATCACACCCATCTCTTGTATCTTAAACCTGTATTTTGCCAGCTGACTGTGACACATCTCTACTCTGATGATTTGCAAATGGCTCAGACTCTTGTTCAAAACTGAACTGCTTGCTTTTCTCCCAATATTTGCTCTTGCTGTATTCTCCATCTCAGTTAAAGAGTCACCATCCATTCAGGTGTGATTTTTTGGACTCTCTCTTTCTTACTGCCTAACTCATGACAGTCATCTCTGACTTATTTCTGCAGTTTGTCCTTTTCTCATTGTACTGTTTCATTTTAAGCTTTCATCTTCTGTCACTTGAATTATTACCTGATTGTTTGTCTTTCTGTCCCATATTCTAGTGTGTTCAGAGTGACCTTTCTAAGATACAAGTTTCACTGTTTCACTTTCCTAAACTCCATGCTTTCCTGTTGAAGCTGAACTATTTCTCCATCATCGTCACCTGCCACTAATGGCTAATACTAATTTGTTAACTGGCTGCTTCTTCAAGATACCATATACCTTCAGGTTCTTCCTTTTCTTTTTCTTTTAATCACCTAATCCTAAGATGCCTTTTTACTCTTCTCCACCTGGCAAACATCCTTAAAGAATCATATTCTTCTCTCTTGACTTTTCTCTGATAGCCACATCCTTCCATTCTGTTGTTCCTCCTATGCATAGTGTTTTTTTTTTTTTTTTTTTTAAAACAAACACTTTTCCATTGTTGCAGTAATCATTGTATACTTCCCAGGTGGTGTTAGTGGTGAAGAATCTGGCTGCCAATCTAGGAGACTCACAAGATGTGGGTCTATCCCTGGGTTGGGAAGATTCCCCTGAACTAGGAAATGACAACCTATTCCAGTATTCTTGCCTGGGAAATCCCAAGAACAGAAGAGCCTGGAGGGCTACAGCCCATGGGGTTGCAAAGAATCAGATGTGATTGAACACACACACATATCATGATAGTTATTTATATGCCTATAATTTCTGGGGTTGGACAATGCCTCTCAGATAGCAAGGACTCAAGAAACGGTTGATTTGACTAAATAAACACCTAGAATGACAGAGTCAAGAAGGATCTTGTGAGATGGAATCTAACAAGTTAATTATCTAAAAGTAATTTGGGTCAAGAAACTCAGTTATTATAAGAATGAGCATGGAAGAGATTGGCTTAATAGCAGAACGTGCCAAAAATTAGGGGTTTGCTTGACAGCTCAGTGTGAGTCAACAATATGAGGTGGTAACAAAGAAAAATAAGACGGAAAGAAAAAAATATAAATAAATGAGGAAGCTGAGTGTCTGAGTTTATACCCAGAGTATAGGTTTGGCTCTATGTATCATGATTTTATTGGGATTTAGACTGGAAAAACAATAATTATTGAAACTATTTTGTTTTTAATGTTTTTTGAAAAAAATTACCAAAACTCGGTGAGAAACTGCTAGTTAATGTTATCAAGGAAATAAGGGAGAAAGCCCAAATGCACAAAATAAGAAATGACAATGAAGGAATTCTCTGGCAGTCCAGTGGTTAGACTCCATGCAGGAGGCACCAGTGTGATCCCTGGTCAGGGAACTAAGATCCCACAAGTTGTATGTTGCAGGCAAAAAAAAAAAAAAAAAAAAAAAAAGAAATGACAATGAAAAAGATGTCACTGAATAGATAAAATATTATAAAAGACTTTGTGGGCCTATATGCAAATATGCTTGAAAACCTCAAGGAAATGAATAATTTCCTGGGGAAATACAGATTACCAAACTTGACAGAGGTAGAAAGTTTAAAGACACCAGTTTTTGTAGAAGTAAACAAGAAACTTATTGAGTAACTAACTGCCTCTTTAAAAAAGCACTAGGCCTCGATTATTTCACAAGAAATTCTACCAAACTTTTGAATATCAGATAGTTTCAGTGCTTTATAGATTATTTTTGTTCAGTTGCTCAGTCATGTCCAACTCTTTGCAACCCCATGGACTGCAGCATGCCAGGCTTCCCTGTCCTTCACCATCACCCAGAGTCTACTCAAACTCATGTCCATTGAGTCAGTGATACAATCCAATCATCTCATCCTCTGTCATCACCTTCTCCTCCTGCCTTCAATCTTTTCCAACATCAGGGTCTTTTCTAATGAGTCAGCTCTTTGCATAAGATGGTTGAATTATTGGAGTTTCAGCTTCAGCATCAGTCCTTCTAATTAATATTCAGGATTGATTTCCTTTAGGATTGACTGGTTTGATCTCCTTGCAGTCCATGGGACTCCCAAGAGTTTTCTCCAACACCACAATTCAAAAGCATCAATTCTTCGCCGCTTAGCTTTCTTTATGATCCAACTCTCATATCCATACATGACTACTGGCAAAATCATAGCTTTGATTATACAGACCTTTGTCGGTGAAGTAATATCTCTGCTTTTTAATATGCTGTCTAGGTTTGTCATAGCTTTTCTTCCAAGGAGCAAGTGCCTTTTAATTTCATGGCTGCAGTCACCATTTGCAGTGATTTTGGAGCCAAGAAAATAAAGTCGTTCACTGTTTCCATTGTTTTCCCATCTATTTGACATGAAGGGATGGGATCAGATGCCATGATCCTAGTTTTTTGAATGCGAGTTTTAAGCTAGATTTTTCATTCTCCTCTTTCACTTTCACCAAGAGGCTTAGTTCCTCTTTGCTTTCTGTCATAAGGGTGGTGTCATCTGCATGTCTGAGGTTATTGATATTTTTCCTGGAAATCTTGATTCCACCTTGTGCTTTATCCAGCCTGGCATTTCGCATGATGTACTCTGCATAGAAGTTAAATAAGCAGGGTGACAAATATATAGCCTTGAAGTACTCCTTTCCCAGTTTTGAACCAATTTGTTGTTCCATGTCTGTTTCTAACTTTTGCTTCTTGGGCTGCACAGGTTTCCCAGGAGACAGGTAGGATGGTCTAGTATTCCCGTCTGTTCAAGAATTATTCAGTTTGTTGTTTGTCCACACAGTCAAAGGGTTTAGAATAGTCAATGAAGCAGAAGTAGATGTTTTTCTGGAATTCTCTTGCTTTTTCTATGATCCAACAGATGTTGGCAATTTGATCTGTTTCCTCTGCCTTTTCTAAATCCAGCTTGAACATCTGGAAGTTCTCAGTTAATGTACTGTTGGAGAATTTTGAGCATTACTTTGCTAGCATGTGAAATGGTTTTGATCACCACCTCCTGTGCAATGTTACGAACCTGTGTCCATAGTTCTTCAGGCACTCTATCAAATCTAATCCCTTGAATTTATTTGTCACTTCCACTGTATAATCATAAGGGATTTGATTTAGGTCATATCTGAATGGCCTAGTAGTTTTCTCTACTTTCTTCAATTTAAGTCTGAATTTTGCAGTAAGGAGTTCATGATCTGAGCCATGGTCAGCTCCCAATATTGTTTTTGCTGACTGTATAGAGCTTCTTCATCTTCCACTGCAAAGAATATAGTCAGTCTGATTTCAGTATTAACAATATGGTGATGTCCATGTGTAGAGTCATCTCTTGTGTTGTTGGAGAGGGAGTTTGCTATGACCAGTGCATTCTCTCGGCAAGAGTCTGTTAGTTTGGCCCTGCTTCATTTTGTACTCCAAGGCCAAATTTGCCTGTCACTCCAGGTATCTCTTGACTTCTTACTTTTGCATTCCAGTCCCCTGTGATGGAAAGGACGTCTATTTTTGGTATTAGTTCTAGAAGGTCTTGTAGGTCTTCATAGAACCATTCAACTTCAGCTTCTTCAGCATTAGTGGTTGGGGCATAAACTTGGATTACTGTGATATTGAGTGGTTTGCCTTGGAAAAGGACAGAGATCATGCTGTTGTTTTTGAGACTGTACCCAAGTACTGCATTTTGGACTCTATTGTTGACTATGAGGGCTGCTCCATTCCTTCTAAGAGATTCTTGCCCACAGTAGCAGATATAATGGTCATCTGAATTAAATTTGCCCATTCTGGTCCATGGTAGTTCACATATCCCTAAAATGTCAATGTTCACTCTTGCCGCTTCCAATTTACCTTGATTCATGGACCTAACATTCCAGGTTCCTATGCAATACTGTTCTTTACAGCATTGGACTTTACTTTCACCACCAGACACATCCACAGCTGGGCTTTATTTCTGCTTTTGCTCAGCTTCTTCATTCCTTTTGGAGCTATTTCTCTGCTCTTGTCCAGTAGCATGTTGGACACGTACTCACCTGGGGGGTTCATCTTTCCATTTCATATCTTTTTGCATACTGTTCAAGGGGTTCTCAAGGTAAGAATGCTGAAGTGATTTGCCATTCCCTACTCCAGTGGACCATGTTTTGTCAGAACTCTCCATCAATACCCATCTGTCTTGAGTGGCCCTACATGGCGTGGCTCATAGTTTCACTGAGTTAGACAAGGTTGTGCTCCATGTGAACAGTTTGGTTAGTTTTCTGTAATTTTTGTTTTCATTCTATCTGCCCTCTGATGGATGAGGATAAGAGGCTTGTGGAGGCTTCCTCTTGGGAGTGACTGCTGCTGCTAAGTCACTTCAGTCGTGTCCGACTCTGTGTGACCCCATAGATGGCAGCCCACCAGACTCCCCTGTCCCTGGGATTCTCTAGGCAAGAATACTGGAGTGGGTTGCCATTTCCTTCTCCAATGCATGAAAGTGAAAAGTGAAAGTGAAGTCGCTCAGTCGGGTCCGACCCTCAGAGACCCCATGGACTGCAGCCTTCCAGGCTCCTCTGTCCATGGGATTTTCCAGGCAGGAGTACTGGAGTGGGGTGCCATTAGTGACTGGCTGTGGTTAAAACTGGTTTTGCTCTGGTGGGCAGGGCCATGTTCAGTAAATCTTTAATCTGGCTTTCTGCTGATGGCTGGGGCTGTGTTCCCTCCCTGTAGTTTGGCCTGAGGTCAAACTGTGATAAGGGTAATGGCAGTAATGGAGACCTCCTTCAAATAGACTTATGCCAGCATGCAGTTGCTCCCAGGACTGTTGGATTCAGTGCCCCTCACCATGTGGCAGGCCATTGTCGCCATGCCTCTGTTGGAGACTCCTGGATGCTCACTGGAAATTCTGGCTCAGCCTCTTGTGGGGTCACTTCTCCTTTCTCCTGGATCCTTGTGTGCACAAGGTTTTGTTGTGCCCTCCAAGAGTCTGTTTCCCCAGTCTTTTGGAAGTTCTGTAATCAAATCCCACTGGTCTTCACAGTCAAATTCGCTGGGGGTTCTCAGTCCTTTCGCTGGATCCCCAGGTTGGGAAATCTGTTTTGGGCCCTGGAACTTTTGCTACAGTGCTAAAACTTCTTTGGTATAACTATTCTCCAGTCTGTGTGTCATCTGCTCAGTGGCTCTATGGTGGGGCTAATGGCGACCTCCTCCAAGAGGACTCATGCCACATACCATGCCTCCCAGGGCTGCTGCAGCCAGAGCCGCTGTCCCTGCAGCAGGTCACTGCTGACCCGTGCCTTCACAAGAGACACTCAAACCCTCAAAGACAGGTCTGGCTCGGTCTCTTGTGGGGATCCCTGCTTCTTTCCTTTCATCCTGGTGTGCACAAAGTTTTGTTTGTCCTCTCTGATTTTCTCTGGCAGATCTGAGATTTCATTTTAAACGTGACTGCACCTCTCCTACTGTGTTATTGGGGCTTCTCCTTTGCCCTTGGATTCAGGGTATCTTTCTTTGTTGAGATCCAACGTTCTCCCGTCGATGGTTGTTCAGCAGCTAGCTGTGATTTTGGTGTTCTCACAGGAGAAGATGAGTGTACATCCCTCTACTCTGCCATCTTACTTACAGCAGATGTAAGATTAATTTAGAGGCTTGAAAATGCAGGGAAGTTTCCTACTTCTTTTTATGAAGCAAGTCTAATATTGGTATCTACACATGACAAAGTTGATACAAAAAATAAAACAATTATTCCTATTATTTATGAATATCTATGAAAAAGTACAAAATATATAGTACTAATAGAATGCTAATAAATATTTTCTTAAGAAACAGAATCCAACATTACATTAAAAGCGTAATTCACTATGATCAGGTAGGATTAATGCCAAGAATGCATGATAGGTTTATAATTTGGAAATCCATTTTGTAATTCACCATATTAATAGATTCATGGAAAAATAATCATGTGTGTGCATGCTCAGTCATATCTGACTCTCTGTGACCCCAAGGACTGTAGCCCACCACACTCTTCTGTCCATGGGGTTCTATAGGCAAGACTATTGGAGTAAGGTGCCATTTCCTACTCTAGAGGATCTTCTTGACCCAGAGATTGAACCCACATTTCCTGCATCTCCTGCACTGGCAGGCAGATTCTTTACCACTGTGCAACCTGGGCAGCCACACACACACATATTATATACACATATGTATATACATACACATATATAAATTGATATATTTTCATCTTAGTCCTAAAGCCAGTACAACTAATTGGAAAACACTACATATATCCCCTCCCTTTTGAAACTCCCTCCCGTCCTTCACCCCATCCCACCCCTCTAGATTGATACAGAGCCCTTGTGTGAGTTTCCTGAGCCATACAGCAAATTCTCGTTGGCTATCTATTTTACATATGGTAATGTAAGTTTCAATGTTACTCTTTCCACACATCTCACCCTCTCCTCCACTCTCTCCATGCCCATAAGTCTGTTCTCTATGTCTGTTTCTCCATTGAAGTCCTGCAAAGAAATTCTTCAGTACCATTTTTCTAGATTCTGTATATATGTGTTAGAATATGATATTTATGTTTCTTTTTCTGACTCACTTCACTCTGTATATAGATACGAGTTTCATCTACCTCATCAGAACTGACTCAAATGCGTTTCTTTTTATGGCTGAGTAATGTTCCATTGTGTATATGTACCACAAGCTTCTTTATCCATTCATCTGTCGATGGACATCTAGGTTGCTTCCATGTTCTTGCACTGTTGGTGGAAATGTAAATTGATACAGCCACTGTGGAAGCTGGTATGGAGAGTCCTTAAAAAACTAGGAATAAAACCACCACATGACCCAGCAATCCCACTCCTAGGCATATACCCTGAGGAATCCAAAATTGAAAAAGACACATGTATCCCATTGTTCATTGCAGCACTATTTACAATAGCTAGAACATGGAAGCAGCCTAGATGTCCATTGACAGATGAATGGATAAAGAAGTTATATCAATAAAGGTTATATCAATAACCTCAGATATGCAGATGATACCACCCTTATGGCAGAAAGTGAAGAGGAACTCAAAAGCCTCTAGATGAAAGTGAAAGTGGAGAGTGAAAAAGTTGGCTTAAAGCTCAACATTCTGAAAACAAAGATCATGGCATCTGATCCCATCACTTCATGGCAAATAGATGGGGAAACAGTGAAAACAGTGTCAGACTTTATTTCTGGGGGCTCCAAAATCACTGCAGATGGTGATTGCACCCATGAAATTAAAAGATGCTTACTCCTTGGAAGAAAAGTTATGACCAACCTAAATAGCATATTGAAAAGCAGAGACATTACTTTGCCAACAAAGGTCCATCTAGTCAAGGCTATGGTTTTTCCTGTGGTCATGTATGGATGTGAGAGTTGGACTGTGAAGAAAGCTGAGTGCCGAAGAATGGATGCTTTTGAACTGTGGTGTTGGAGAAGACTCTTGAGAGTCCCTTGGACTGAAAGGAGATCCAACCAGTCCATTCTAAAGGAGATCAGCCCTTGGTGTTCTTTGGAAGGAATGCTGCTAAAGCTGAAACTCCAGTACTTTGGCCACCTCATGCAAAGAGTTGACTCATTGGAAAAGACTCTGATGCTGTGAGGGATTGGGGGCAGGAGGAGAAGGGGACCACAGAGAATGAGATGGCTGGATGGCATCACTGACTCAATGGACATGAGTCTGAGTGAACTCCGGGAGTTGGTGATGGACAGGGAGGCCTGGAGTGCTGCGATTCATGGGATTGCAGAGTCGGACACGACTGAGCGATTGAACTGAACTGAACTGAATAATGAGTGATGTTGAGCATCTTTTCATGTGTTTGTTAGCCATCTGTATGGGCATTTCTCTTTGGAGATATGTCTGTTTAGGTCTTTTCCCCACTTTTTGATTGAGTTGTCTGTTTTTCTGGCATTGAGTTGTACGAGTTGCCTGTATATTTTGGAAATTAATCCTTCGTCAGTTGTTTCACCTGCTATTATTTTCTCCCATTCTGAGGATTGTCTTTTCATCTTGCTTATAGTTTCCTTTGCTATGCAAAAGCTTTTAAGTTAAATCAGGTTCCACTTGTTTACATTTGTTTTTATTTCCGTTACTCTAGGAGGTGGGTCATAGAGGATCTTTCTTTGATTTAGGTCATTGAATGTTCTGCCTATGTTTTCCTCTAAGAGTTTTATAGTTTCTGGTTTTACATTTAGGTCTTTAATCCATTTTGAGTTTATCTTTGTGTATGGTGTTAGGAAGTATTCTAATTTCATTCTTTTACATGTAGCTGTCCTGTTTTCCCAGCACCATTTATTGAAGATGCTGTCTTTTCCCCATTGTATATTCTTGCCTCCTTTGTCAAAAATAAGGTACCCATAGGTGCATGGGTTTATTTCTGGCCTTTCCATCTTGTTCCATTGGCCTAAATTTCTGTTTTTCTGCCAGTACCATACTGTCTTGATGACTGTAGCTTTGCAGTATAATCTGAAGTCAGGACAGTTGATTCTTCCAGCTTCATTCTTCTTTCTCAAGAGTGCTTTGGCTATTTGGGATCTTCTGTGTTTCCATATGAATTGTGAAATTTTTTGTTCTAGTTCTATGAAAAATGCCATTGGTAATTTGATAGAGATTGCATTGAATCTGTAGATTGCATTTGGTAATACAGTCATTTTCACAGTATTGCTTCTTCCTTTTGTCTGCTTAGGTAAGTTTATTCCTAGATATTTAATTCTTTTTGTTGCACTGGTGAATGGGATTGATTCCTTAATTTCTCTTTCTGATTTTTCATTGTTAGCATATAGAAATGCAAGTGATTTCTGTGTATTGATTTTGTATCCTGCAACTTTGCTAAATTCATTGATTGGCTCTAGTAATTTTTTGATATTATCTTTAGGGTTTTCTATGTACAGTATCATGTGATCTGCAAACAGTGAGAGCTTTACATCTCCTTTTCTGATCTGGATTCCTTTTATTTCTTTTTCTTCTCTGATTGCTGTAGCTAGGACTTCCAGAACTTTGTTGAATAATAGTGATGAAAGTGGACATCCTTGTCTTGTTCCTGATCTTTGGGGGAATGCTTTCAGTTTTTCCACCATTGAGAATAATGTTTACTGTAGGCTTATCCTATATGGCCTTTACTATATTGAGGTAGGTTCCTTCCATGCCCATTTTTTGAAGCATTTTAATCATAAATGGGTGCTTAATTTTGTCAAAAACTTTTTCTGCATCTATTGAGATGATCATATGGTTTTTATCTTTCAATTTGTTAATATGGTGTATCACACTGATTGTTTTGCATATATTGAAGAATCCTTGCATTCCTGGAATAAACCCAACTTGATCATGGTGAGCTTTTTGATGTGTTGCTGAATTCTGTTTGCTAAAATTTTGTTGAGGAGTTTTGTACCTATCTTCATCAGTGATGTTGGCCTGTAGTTTCTTTTTTTGTGTTGTCTTTGTCTGGTTTTGGTATCAGGATGATGGTGGCTTTGTAGAATGAGTTTGGAAGTGTTCCTTCCTCTGCAATTTTTTGAAAGAGTTTTAGAAGGCTAGACATTAGCTCTTCTCTAAATGTTTGATAGAATTCTCCTGTGAAGCCTGGGCTTTTGTTTTGGGGGAGATTTTAGGTCACAGCTTCAATTTCAGTGCTTGTAGTTGGGTGGTTTATAATTTCTGCTTCTTCCTGGTTCAGTCTTGGAAGATTGAACTAAGAATCTGTCCATTTCTTCCAAGTTATCCATTTTATGCCATATAGTTGTTCATAATAGTCTCTTATAATCCTTTGTATTTCTGCATTATCTGTTGTAACCTCTCCTTTTTCATTTCTAATTTTGTTGATTTGATTCTTCTCTCTTTTTTTCTTAATGAGTCTGGCTAAAGGTTTGTTAATTTTGTTTATCTTCTCAAAGAACCAGCTTTTAGTTTTATTAATTTTTACTATTGTTTCTTTCATTTCTTTTTCACTTATTTCTGCTCCAATCTTTGTGATTTCTTTCCTTCTACTAATTTTGGGGTCTTTTTTTTCCATTTGTTTTTGGTATAAAGTTAGGTTGTTATTTCTAAACAAAGTTTAGGTGTTTTCCTTGTAAAGTTTCAATATTTTTCTTATTTCTTGAGTTAGGAACGTATTGCTATAAGCTTCCCTCTTAGAACTCCTTTTGCTGTACCCCATAGATTTTGAGTTGTCATGTTTTCGTGGTCATTTGTTTCTAGAAAGTCTTTGATTTCCCTTTTGATTTCTTCAGTAACCTGTTGGCTGTTTAGAAATGTGTTGTTTAATCATGTGTTTTGTGTTTCTTAGTTTTTTTCTTGTAATTGATATCTAGTCTTATAGTGTTGTAGTTGAAGAAGATGCTAGATATGATTTCAATTTTCTTAAATTTACTGAGGTTTGATATATGACCAAAGGTGTGGTGTATTCTGGAGAATGTTCCATGTGCACTTTAGAAGAAGGTGTATTCTTCTGCATTTGGATGGAGACTGTCCTGAAGAAATCAATGCGATCAATGTCATCTAATATATCATTTAGGACGTGTATCTCCTTATTAATTTTCTGTTTTGATGATCTGTCCATTGGTGTGAGTGAGGTGTTAAAGTCTCCTACTATTACTGTGTTACTGTGAATTTCTCCTTTTGTATCTGTTAATGTTTGTCTTATGTACTGAGGTGCTCCTATGTTGGGTGTATAGATATTTACAATTGTTATGTCTTCCTCGTGGATTGATCCCTTGATCATTACGTAGTGTCCTTCCTTATCTCTTGTAATCTTCTTTATTTTAAGGTCTATTTAGTCTGATATGAGGATTGCTACTCCAGCTTTCTTTTGCTTCCCACTTGCATGGAATATATTTTTCCATCCTCTCACTTTCTGTCTATATGTGTCTTGAGGTCTGAAGGGGGTTTCTTGTAGACAGCATAAGTATGGGTCTTGTTTTTGTATCCATTCAGCCAGTCTGTGTCTTTTGGTTGGAGCATTTAATCTGTTTACATTTAAGGTAATTATTGACATATATGTTCCTATTGCCATTTTCTTAATTGTTTGGGGTTGATTTTGGCTTCCCTGGTGGCTCAGAGGTTAAAGCATCTGCCTGCACTGCGGGAGACCTGGGTTCGATCCCTGGGTTGGGAAGATCCCCTGGAGAAGGAAATGGCAACCCACTCCAGTATTCTTGCCTTGAGAATCCCATGGATGGAGGAGCCTGGTGGGCTACAGTCCACCAGGTTGCAAAGAGTCGGACACGACTGAGCAACTTCACTTTCACTTATTGCCATTTTCTTAATTGTTTGGGGTTGGTTTTGTAGATTTTTTTTTCCTTCTCTTGTATTTTTGACTGTGTAAGTCCCTTTAACGTTTGTTGTAAAGCTGGTTTGGTGGTACTGAATTCTCTTAACTTTTGCTTGTCTGAGAAGCTTTTATTTCTCCATCAATTTTGAATGAGATCCTTGCCGGGTACAGTAATCTTGGTTGTATATTTTTCCCTTTCAGTACTTTAAATATATCCTGCCACTCCCTTCTGGCCTGCAGAGTTTCTGCTGAAAAATGTTAAGCATATGGGGTTTCCCTGTATGTTACTTCTCCCTTGATTCTTCTAATATTCTGTTTTTGTGTTTAGTCTTTGGTAGTTTGATTAGTGTGTATCTTGGTGTGTTTCTCCTTGGGTTTATCCTGTATGGACTCTTTGTGCCTCTTGGACTTGACTGACTATTTCCCTTTCCATGCTGGGGAAATTTTCAACTATAGTCTCTTCAAGAATTTTCTCCTACCCTTTCTTTCTCTCTTCTTCTTCTGGGACCCCTATAATTCAACTGTTGGTACATTTGATATTGTCCCGGAGGTCTCTGAGACTACCCCCAGTTCTTTTCCTTTTTTCTACTATATTCTGCTCTTCAGAAGTTATTTACATCATTTTATCTTCCAGCTCACTGATTCATTCTTCTGCTTCAGATGTTCTGCTATTGATTTTTCCAGAGTATTTTTAATTTCAGTAATTGTGTTGTTTGTCTCTGTATGTTTATTCTTTAATTCTTCTAGGTCTTTGTTAATTGATTCTTACATTTTCTCCATTTTGTTTTCAAGGTTTTTGATCATCTTTACTATCATTATTCTGAATTCTTTTTCAGGTAGTTTGCCTATTTCCTCTTCATTTATTTGGACTTCTGTGTTTCTAGTTTGTTCCTTCATTTGTGTAGCATTTCTCTGCATTTTCATTATTATATTTTAACTTATTGTGTTTGAGGTCTCCTTTTCCCAGGATTCAAGATTGAATTCTTTCTTCCTTTTGGTTTCTGCCCTCCTAAGATTGGTCCACTGGTTTTTGTAAGCTTCTTGTGGGGTGAGATTTGTGCTGAGTTTTTGTTTGTTTGTTTTTCCTCTGATGGGCAAGGCTGAGTGAGGTGATAATCCTGTCTGCTGATGTTTGGGTTTGTATTTTTGTTTTGTTTGTTCTTTAGATGAAGTGTCCTGCACAGGGTGCTACTGGGGGTTGTGTGATGCCTGGTCTTGTATTCAGTTGGATTCCTTTGTGTGATTTCTCACTATCTGACACTACTAGGGTTAGTTCTCTGGTAGTCTAGGGTCTTGGAATTAGTGCTCCCACTCCAAAGGCTCAGGGCTTAATCTCTGGTCAAGAATGAAGATTCCACAAGTGGTTTGTTATGGCATTAAGTGAGAGTAAAACAAATATCCAAAAATGAGAAACCAAAGATGAACCCCAGACAAGTGACAGTTATAAAATCAGGGAAATAATAATTAAATAATGGAGTATACACATATACATATACACCTAGAAGCAAAGTCAAAACAGTCCAAGAAAAATAAAGTATAATAGATTGACCTGGAAAACAAAGGAAATAAAAAATTTTATTTACCAGTTAAGAACAAAACTAACTAAAGTTCAAACTGAAAAACAAAACTAAAGCAAGGTGTCAAATGGGGAATAAAGCAATGAAAACAAAACTAAGAAACATGTTGAAAAGAAAGGGAAGAAAGAAAGAATAGATATGCAAAGTTAAATAGAGGTAGATGAAGATTTATATATGTTAAAATTTAACTGCAAGGGGAAAAGAACAGTAGGAAAGGCAGACAAAGGAATAAATGTAGAAAAAATATGATATGTTTTTAAAAATTAAAATTATAAAAAAGATAAAAGAAAAAAAATGGAAGAAGAAAGAAAAATGGAAAACTCCACAGAACTGCAAAAGCCCAACATAGAGCCAGAGGTTTATAAGAATAATAAAAAGTGTGACTGAATATACCCATATTCATATACACCCATAAGCAAAATCAAGCAGTCCTACAAAAGTAAAGTACAATAGATTGACTCGGTGAACAAAGGAAACCAAAAATTACATCTACCAGAACAAAACTAACCAAAGCACAAACTGGAAAGCAAAACTAAAGAAGGTGCCAATTGGGGAATAAAGCAAGGAAAAAAAACTAACAAATATGTTGAGAGGAAAGCAAAGAAAGAAAGAATAGATGCAAAGTTAAACAGAGGTAGATAAAGAAGATTTATATACATTAAGGATTAACTGCAAGGGGAAAAGAACAGTAGGAAAAGCAAACAAAGGAATAAGTGTAAAAAAATAATAGGTTTAAAAAATTAAAATTAAAGAAAGAGAGAGAGAAAAAAAAAGGGAAACTCCACAGAACTGCAAAAGCCCAACGTAGAGGCAGAGGTTTATAACAACAATAAAAAATGTGACTGAGGGGGAAAATGAAAAGCTCAAAAGCTTAATTAGATTTCATAGTGCCAATAAAATTGACAGCTACAACAGAGGGGGGAAAAGGAAAAAAAAAAAAGAAAAAATACAAAGAATCTACAGAAAAGTCAAGGAATAATAAATGTTTTTCTTGAATCACTGCTGTCAGAGTCCTTTCCCTAACTGGGAGTCACAGTTCACCTCACCTCCCTAGGATGCCCTCCAACACTGTGCTGATCTCTGGGCCTGCTGTGGGGGCAGCTCAGATTCTAATCTGGCCCGACTCCTGTGTGTTCTTGCCTCCAGTGTCCACAGCTATCAGAACTAGTACATTTTCTTTTGTGGGAACTTTCAATGACCTTTTATATATTTCATAGACACGGAGTCTGGCTAGTTGATCTTGTGGATTTAATCTGCAGCTTGTACAGCTGGTGGGAAGGCTTTGTGTCTTCTTCCTTAGCCACTCTGCCCCTAGGTTTCAATTGTGGTTTTATTTCCACCTCTGCATGTGGGTTGTCCACTGGGATTTGCTCCTGAGGCTGCCCTAGAGGACTGGGTTTGCTCCTGTGAGGGCCAGGGGTGGATGTGGTGCAGCTGCTTGGGTCACAGGGGTTCTGGCAGCACCAGGTTCTCAGGGGAGTTGGTGGCTAGGGCAGCAGGAAATATAGTGCTCTAGAAGGGTGTGGCAACCAGTATTGGCCAATATGCTCCAGTATTCTTGCCTGGAGACCCTCTGTCCCTGACAGAGAAGCCTGGCAGGCCACAGTCTACAGGGTTGCAAAGAGTCAGACACTACCTGTGCCCATAGATGCAAGATATGTCTTGCTTGTTGCAGCTCTGCCCCAGTGAGAGTTGAGTGTGAAGGTGGCGCAACTGCTTGGCTTGCAGGGACCCTGGCAGTGCCAAGTATGCAAGGACAGACTGCCTTTGCTGCAGAAGTTATGGTCCTCTCAGAGTCTTTTTTCCAGCCTCTTGTAGCTGGCAATTGAAGGCCTGTTTGGCTAGTCTTTCTCCATAGCTCTGCCTGTTCAGGTACTTTGAGGGCTCCCTTGCCTGGAGTCCTTCTCTGTTGTTCAGCACATCAGGCACATGGAGGTGCCTCCTGGCTGGGATCCTCCTCTGTAGATCAGCATGTCAGGCACTTAAAGGGGCACCTTAGGCGGGGTCCTACCCTGTAGATCTGTACATCAGTCACTTAAAGGAACATCCTGGGTGGAGTCCTGCTCTGTAGTTCAGTGCCTCAGGCGTTTTATGGGCCAGCCTCTCTATTGTTCAGGTGCTGGTGTGTGGGGAGAGAGAGGCTATGGTGATGGCTCCACCCCCTATGCGTGGCTCAGCGGTATTGCCTTGCTTCCATGGCTGCCTGGCTTTCCTCCACAGGCATTTCCCACCATAACCTCCTTCCTCACATCCCCTCAATCCATCTTTCTGCAATCAACAGCAGCCTTTGCCCTGGGATTGCTCCACAGTCCCCAAACGCCAGCTCCCAACCACTGTGCCTTCCAGGGGACCTGTGTCCCTGTCCAGGGTATGTATGGCTGCAGCAAAGACTGTCTGGTCCTCATTCTATTTAGGCTGCTGCAGATCAGCTGTTTCACTCTCAGCCTTAAATGTTTCTCCTCTGACTCAGACAATCGCCTTGATGTGGGGATTGGGCCCCTGCTTCAGTTCTCCCACCCACTGAGGGCAGATCCAGTCCTACTAACACTCCTGCTTTCCCCCCTAGTTCCTTGTCCTGCTGAGTTTTGGGTGATTCTATACATTCTTCGCCTCTGGTCAGGTATTCCTGTCTGCTCTCAGCTGGTGTTCTGCATTCTGCATGCGCTTCTGTGTCTGAAGGTATATTCCTGATGTTCCATGGAGAGATGTACTCCACATCCACCTACTCCTCCACCATCTTGTTCTCTTGGATCCTCTGTTCTTTGAGTAGGATGGATAGTTCAATATCATAAAGATGTCAGTTCTCCCTAAGTCAATTTTTAAATTTAATACAACCTTAATAAAAATTCTAATTTTTAAAGGAAATTAGATGAATGAATATGAAGGTTCATGTGGAAAAATAAATATACAAGAGTAGTCAAGAAAACACTAAAAAAGAAAATTGTCTGAGGGGTGGAGACTAGCCTTGTTGTTATTGTCTGGTCACTCAGTCATGTCTGACACTTTGCAGCCCCATGGACTGGAGACTAGCCTTATCAGATGTTAAAATATAATTTTATATTATTTTAATTAAATATTGAAATGTAATTAAAATATTATGATACCAATATATTAATGGACAAATGGGCAAGTTATATAGAATAGAAAACCCAGAAATGGAGCCAAGAACTTACAGAAATTGAGTTTATGATAAAGATGGCATCTTAAATCAATATGTAAAGAGGGCATTTTATAAAAACTTTCTTATTTCTTGCAGTTTAACACAATTTGTGATGAAAAATAAAATTTACTATCTCAGCCATATTTAAATGTACAGGTTAGTGTTGTGAAACAGATCTTCAGAACTTTTTCATCTTGAAAAACTGAAACTCTATACTCATTAAACAATAGCTCCCTATTTCCCCCTCTGCTGAGCCCCTGGTAATCACCATTCTACTTCATGTTTCTATGAGTTTGATGACTTTAGATATATCATTTAAGTGCTATTGTATAGTATTTGTCTTTTTGTGACTGGCTTATTTCACCATGTTATAGCATGTGACAGAATTTCTCTCCTTTTTAAGGCTGAATAATATTCCATTATATGTTAAATTTTGTTTATCCTATTCTTCAGCTGATGGATGCTTAGGTTGTTTCTACCTTTTGGTTATTGTAAATAATGCTGCTATAAGATGGGTGTACATATATCTACTTGCATCCCTGCTTTCAAGACAATAACCTTTTAAGACAAGCCTTTAAGATAAGACCAAGCATTTTTGCTTCCTTTTACATGCTGAAGACATTAAACATTCAATTGGTCAAGCATACGAGAGAAAAGACTAATGTTAAACCCTTCAAAAAGTAAAGTGAAAAATTTTCCTTACAGTATTTTAATGTTCCATCATTTAGATACATCATTTGTAGTGTGATAATATGGAGAAGACTCTTGAGAGTCCCTTGGACTGCAAGGAGATCCAACCAGTCCATTCTGAAGGAGATCAGCCCTTGGTGTTCTTTGGAAGGAATGCTGCTAAAGCTGAAACTCCAGTACTTTGGCCACCTCATGCGAAGAGTTGACTCATTGGAAAAGACTTTGATGCTGGGAGGGATTGGGGGCAGGAGGAGAAGGGGACGACCGAGGATGAGATGGCTGGATGGCATCACTGACTTGATGGACGTGAATCTGAGTGAACTCTGGGAGTTGGTGATGGACAGGGAGGCCTGGCATGCTGCGATTCATGGGGTCGCAAAGAGTTGGACACAACTGAGCGACTGAACTGAACTGAACTGAAATATGGACAAAAATGATTATCCACTAAGGACATTCATCTTATTTGCTTACTTTAGCATAGTTTTGATAAATTTGACAAAAAATTTAAATAAACAGAAAGTATAATACATAAAAGATATGAAGATAAGTATGTCTAAAAGTTTTGGAATCCATTTTAATTTGAGAAATATCAAGCATTCCATATGCTATTATCTTGGCTATAGGGTAAAGATACAATTATCTTAGAAGTCAACAGCTTAGGGTTTTCCTGCAGCCCTCTGATGTACGAGGTTAGTGATAAGGGGTTAGGATCAAGAGAATGCAAGTTGGTCTTTCATTGTTGTACTCTGGATATACTCAAAATCTGTCATCCCTCCATTTCCAGTTCTTCAACTAATCAGGTTGTGCTAGGAACCCATCCCACAGAGATAACCCCTCCCTTATCTCTATGTTTGAAATCGCTCTTTTTGACCCCATGTTTTTCTTCCTAATACTTTTCTATTTTTGCTCCTACCAAGGTACAATCACTGGTTTGATGGAATGGCTTTACTTCACCAGTTCAAGATGGAGAAGGGCACAGTGACATATAGGAGCAAGTTTCTACAGAGTGATGCATATAAGGCCAACAGTGATCGTGATCGAATTGTGATCTCAGAATTTGGTACACTGGCTCTCCCTGACCCATGCAAGAATGTTTTTGAACGTTTCATGTCAAAATTTGAAAAGCCTGGTAAGCACCCTTTATTATGCCCAGAATTTTCAGGTAACAGGGATGATTCTTTAAATTATTATGACATATGTCAATCTTTTTTTATAAGTATGGATCTTGATATTTATTTTGATATGAGAGGATGTTTCAACTGCTTTCTCCCTTGATTGTGTGCTTTAGGATCTGCCATAGTAGTAAGCTGTGGTGTTTAAATAACTTTGGGGTTTGATTTCAGCAATTACTGACAACACCAATGTCAACTTTGTGCAGTACAAGGGTGATTACTACCTTAGTACGGAAACCAACTTTATGAATAAAGTGGACATTGAAACCCTGGAAAAAACAGAAAAGGTAAAATATAGGTTAAAATATAATAGACCCTAAAATTTCTCTCCATTCAAATACTTTTTAGAGTAGTTATTATCAGAAGAAAAAATTGTATTCTTAAACAAAATCAAAGTTACCCACTGATTCAGGTCATTATGTACCCTCTGTCATCATTAGAATGGCCTGCGGTGTTGGTTGTCCTTAAATATAATTCTAGATTTCTTCCTTAGTCCAACTGTCTGAAGGCTAGGCAAAGGAGACATAGCATAGTACAGATTTATTTTTGTCGTTTCATTTTCTGCTTAGCTATAGGTAGAATTGGACTGGCGATTACCTAGATCCATACTGCCCTGGAGAAGGAAATGGCAACCCACTCCAGTATTCTTGCCTGAAAAATTCCATGGACAGAGGAGCCTGGTGGGCTACAGTCCATGGGGTTGCAAAGAGTCAGACACGACTGAGCAACTAACACATACTGCCTTCATGTTATACATTAATTTAAAGCAAAATAAAATTTGGGGCCAGAATTTTAATCCTTATCCTTTTGAACTTTCTTGTGATCTGGATAATCATTTTTGTGCATTTCTTGGTGGTGGTGGTAGGAGGGATTTTGTTTGGTTTTCTTGTTGTTTGTTCTTAGTTTCTTTTTCTTTAGTAGGAAAAATAATTTTGATTTCACAGAAGTGAGACATCAGGGCTTAAACTATAATTTTTATATCTTATTTTAAAAGTATTTGATACATCACTACTGTCTATGCATCTAAATAGAGACCTAGCTATGTAATTTAAGTCTCTGAATGGTCTTAAATTTTCAGGTTAACTGGAGAAAATTTATCGCTGTGAACGGAGCAACTGCACATCCTCATTATGATCCAGATGGAACAACATACAACATGGGGAACTCCTATGGGAAACATGGTAACATCGGGGTGGGAGTCTTTGAAAAAATAATTGGGAGTTAACTGTCTTCCCAGATTTCCATTACGGCTAAGATGTTAACTTATATGAAACTCATTTGAAAATTTCAGAAAGAAATCTCTGAAATTGAATTTCTGTACTTAAAATATGTAATTTATTATTATGTTCTGTGGTCTTTTTGTGTATATACTTAGAAGCTGATTTTCTATTTGATCTTTTCATCATGACTCACATTTTTATGTTCCATTATGCTTTTTGGCTCACATGCATTGTAGGGATTTTCAGTATGTATTTCTCAAACTTGAATTTTTAAGAGGTACCATACTATAAGAAATTTAGAATGGTACAGCAAAGAGATAAAGAGAAGGTACACTGTAGGTTACATAGAGAGGAATTTATTTTTACCATGGGAGTAATACCCTACAAAGTAAGTTAAGGTTAAAGTTTGGTTGCATTTGCAGCTACTTACATCACATCCCCTTCCTGTTCATCTGTGTACTTTCCTAGCTGTCTGTTAGTCTGTTTCAGAAGGTTCTAATGGCTAATAATGATAGCTAACATTTATAGAGTAACTAGTGTGTGCTGGTGTTAACCACTTTTTCCCTTATAGTTTCTCATTTAATCCTATAACAAATCTCTGAGAAAGGTACAGTTATTTTTATTTTTTTAATTGAGGTATAGTTGATTGACAACGTTGTGTTAGTTTCCCACATTCTTTTCCATTATGGTTTACTGCAAGATATTGAATATAGTTCCCTGTGCTATACAGCAGGACCTTGTTGTGTATCTATTTTATATACAGTTTGTATTTGCTAATCCCATACTCCTAATTTATTCCCCACCCATTTCCCCTTTGGCAACCATAAGTTTGTTTTCAATGTCTGAGTCTATTTCTGTTTTGTAAATAAGTTCATTTGTATCATATTTTAGATTCCCATACAAATGATATCATATGATATTTGTCTTTCTCTGTCTTACTTCGCTTAGTTTGATAATCTCTAGGTCCATTGATGGCATTAAGAAAGGTATTATTACTCCCATTTTATAGATGAGGGCAGTGAACCTTGAGAAGATTTAAGATGCTTGCTTAAGCAAGCCTCAAGTGTCTAATACCAGGCTTGGCAGCAAGCCTGAATAACAGAGAAAAAGCTTGCTATTAGTCATTTTGTTAGACCATCTTAATAATTATATATCACTGAGTGCAGAGGATTCTCTCAGGGCATGCAAATTCATTATCATATACTCGAATATGCATCTCCCTCTGTTTGGAAAGGAATGTGTAAGTACAAGTATTAGAAGTTTCTGACTGTTTATCTTAGCTGTCAATCTATCATTTATAACCTATGAATCCTTTGTATAGGTTAACTTTTGAATAGGTTAATGTAAGGAATTGGCTTTTTGGGTTGTTCATCTCTACCTCTCCATATTTACACATATAAGTATATGTGAACATGGAGACTTCAGGTTTGTTTTTTTTTACTGGCTCAAGAAGATACAGGGTACCCTGGAAACTTCATCATCCAGCCATCTCTGCTCTTTGTTACCTGACCTCAGGTAGGGATGTATTCTTCAAATCTGTTATAGGAAACATCAAACATCTTTTTAGGTAAAATCTTTAAGCAAGTGGGTAAACTGACTCAGCTTTTTTTTTTTTTTTCCATTCAATTTTTTTGATCATTAAAAATTCATTTCTTTAAAAGTTAACTCTAATAACCAAGCGAGGCTTCCCTGGTGGCTCAGACAGTAAAGAATCTGCTTGCACTGCAGGAGACCCAGGTTCAGTCCCTGGGTTGGGAAGATCCCCTGGAGAAGAGAATGGCTACCCATTCCATCCATCAGATACAGATGTAAGAGTTGGACCATGAAGAAGGCTGAGTGCCAAAGAATTGATGCTTTCAAATTTTGGTACTGGAGAAGACTCTTGAGAGTCTTGGGCAGCAGGAGATCAAACCAGTCACTCCTAAAGGAAATAAATCCTATTCATTTGAATGGCTGATGCTGAAGATGAAGCTCCAGAACTTTGGCCACCTGATGCAAAGAGCTGACTCATTTGAAAAGACCCTGATCCTGGGAAAGATTGAGGGCAGGAGGAGAAGGGGGAAACAGAGGGTGAAATGATTGGATGGCATCACCGACTCAATGGACATGAGTTTGAGCAAACTCCAGGAGATAGTTAAGGACAAGGAAGCCTGGTGTGCTGTAGTCCATGTAGCAAAGAGCTGGACACGACTTAGTGACTGAACAACAGCAACAGCCCACTCCAGTGTTCTTACCTGAAGAATTTCATGGACAGAGAGGAGGCTGGTGGGCTATAGTCTGTGGAGTTGCCAAGAGTTATAGATAACTTTGTATATAGTCCATAATATAAGAAATACTGTTTAACCATTTTTATTTATTTTTCTAAAATAAATCCTCATTAGATCAGTGATTCTTAGCCTTTAGAACACCCCAAAGCCATCTGGAATGCTTTCTAGCATTCAGTGGGCTTCATCTTCAGATATTCTGGTTCAGCATACTTGAAAAGGGGCTAAGAATCTGCATTGTAACCAACCCTTTACTCCTTATCTTGATGCATTTTAACAAGATCTCCAGGTGATTTTGGTGCAAAGGGCCTATGAGTCTCTGAGAAACCTTGCACCAGTCATTATGAGTTGTACTTGTTATTTTGCCTCAATTTGATGTTTATGCAAAGTCCTGAGGTGTCTCCCAGAGTTAGACACAAAGTATTGAGCAAATCATTTCTCTGGGCATTCAGTCCTCTCCTGTGTGTTTCCTGGGTGTCTGTCTGCCTTGTACATACCTTGAAGACCTACAGTTAGGACAGTTCATCAACTTGTAGTGTTCAAATTTAGTAAATTGAGTAATCGTCATTTAATCCAATTGCTGAGATAGGAAATTCTTCTCTTGATACTCTAATCTCAAGTAAAACTGGATTTACTTCTTTTTTCTTACTTGATTATTTGGTTCAGTGAGGAGTTTTTGAACTAGAACACAAATGTATGTGTAGCTGCAGAGAGCTCAACTAAACAATATGTGTTTGGGGGACATTTAGTGATTTTTTTTTTTTTTTTTTTTTTGGTAAATACAGTGCTTGCTAGTAATTTCTACCTTTACAAAATAAAAAGCTTTTAATTTTTTCACTTTTCCAGATATTTTTAAAAAGCCCTTCTAAAAGTAACAGAAATCCTCTAAACATTTAATCTAGGTAGTTTTAAGTACTAATTTAAAATAATGCAATCTCTTAGATAGATGCTTACCGTAGATGGAGATGGAGATGGTAGTATTGGAACTGTGGAGTTTATCTTTCATTTCTTTTATAACTCATCACTGTATAAAGCATGATGTTTTATTTATAATTGTTTCTCAAAACGTATAGTATCCTAACCTAGACCTCCACACTAGTTGCTTACTCAGTGTTTTTACTAGGATGTCTAATAGAGGTTACAAAATCAATTTTTTAAAACCCAAACTTTTGATCTTTCTCCCTAAATTTCTCTGCCTAAAATCTTCCCCATCTCAGTTTCCGGTAACTCTGTCATTCTACTTGCTTAAGATGATAACCTTGGAATCATGTTTTATTCCTCTCTCACATCCACATCTAATGGGTCAAAAAGTAACTTCAGCAATGCCTTCAAAATATATCAAAAATCCAGCTATGTCATATCACCTCCACTGCCCCCACTCTGGTTTGGGCCACCATTCTTTCTCACTTGGATTATTGTAATAGCTTCTTAACCAGTCTCCTTGCTTCTCCCTTTACCTGACTTCAGTTTATTCTCAGTATATCAGCCAGTTATCCCTTTAACCTACCCCACCTCATCTAGAATTTTCTCTCTGCTTCCTATGGGCAGGGCAACACTGCCCTCACTGCAGTTATTTGAATACTCCAAACTTATTCTTGGCTGAGAATCTTTGCATTTGCTCTTCTCACCTCATAGATCAGTTGGTAAAGAATCTGCCTGCCATGCAGGAGACCCCAGTTGGATTCCTGGGTCAGGAAGGTCCCCTGGAGAAGGGATAGGCTACCCACTCCAGTATTTTTGGGCTTCCCTTGTGGCTCAGCTGGTAAAGAATCCGCCTGCAATGCAGGAGACCTGGGTTTGATCCCTGGGTTGGGAAGATCCCCTGGAGAAGGGAAAGGCTACCCACTCCACTGTTCTGGCCTGGAGAATTCCATGGACTGTATAGACCATGGGATCGCAAAGAGTTGGACACAGCTGAGCTACTTTCACTTTCATCACCTGAAATGCATTTCTCCCAGATATCCTCAAAGCTCTCTTCCTCACTCCCTTCAGGTCTTGACTCAAATGCCACCTTCGTAGTGAAGCCTTCCCAGATGACCATAATTTAAGTTGCAAATAGTAGCAGCCCACATCCTTACACACTCACTTCAAATTCCCATTCCCTTGTTTATTCCTTATTATAGTTCTCATCTGATGCATTATATTTTTACTTATTGTTTGATTTTTTTAAAATTTGAGTTTTATAAAAGAAGAGCCTTTTGTCTATTTTGTACACTATTTTGCTGTACACAAGTGTCTGGAATATGCTACTTAGGAGAGCACTCTTAGAAGAGTGCCTGGAGTATAGTTGACACTCAGTCAGGGCTTCCCAGGTGGTGCTAGCAGTAAAGAAGCCTCCTGCCAATGCAGGAGACTTAAGAGATGCAGATTGGATCCCTGGGTCAGGAAGATCTCCTAGAGGAGGAAATGGCAACCCACCCCAGTATTCTTGCCTAGAAAATCCCATGGACAGAGTAACCTGGTGGGCTATGGTTCATAGGGTTGCAAAGAGTCAGACATGACTGAAGTGACTTATCTCTCAAGGAGCTGCTGATAAATGAGTAGGGAACCGGATGGTTATCCTGTTCCAAAAGAGGTGAAGAGATTGTGAAATTCTATAAGTTACAGGTTCTTCAGGACCTACGTTGGCACTTCTAACACCAGAAAGATAATTCAATATGATCTCAGTATTTGTTCATTCACTGAGTTATTTAACAAACATATGTTCTTAGTCAATCCAACAATAGTTTTTTATAGTTTACCTACAGGTCAGTGTTTGGTACTGAGGATGCCAAGATGTGTCAGACATAGTTCCTGCTCCAGAAGAGCCTAGTCTACTAGGAAACAGATAAATACACAGAGAATTATAGTAAATGAGATAAGTACTATGACAGTGTAGAATATAATCAGAGCATAAAGGAGGGGCAACAAATATCTTTGGATGGGAAAGTCTGCTTAAGGAGTGGGTACCTGAGTTGATTATTGAGGAAGTAATAATAGTCAGATGAATAATTGCATGGGTGAATGTTGATAAGATGGGAGGAGAGGGGACCCAAAGTGACCCCAAGCGTCTAGAAGACTGAAAGGAAGAAGTTGGACATAAGTACAAATGGAGACTGTAGTTTTTGGAACTGGGGAGTGGGGAGATGGACAAATAGAATTTGAAGATATTCCTGGCTGCTATCCTATCTTTTCCTGTGAAGCTGGGATTGAGTTCATCTTCAGAGAGCTAGAAGGGAACCGTTTGTGAATATTAAAATACAATAGCTGTTGGTTGGTTACTTTGTGTATGTTTCAAAACCTTAGCTAATACTGTTTATAAAGTTAATATATTTTTTATATCCATGTCTTTGAAATAACCCCTTATGAAATATATGTGTCATACATATTGCATAAATCTTTTAATTGCTTTTGCCTAGTCTACAAATACAAGGGCTATCTTTTATTCTTCAAATGTATGTAAAACAGTTAAGATAGGACTTTCCATGTTCCAGGTTCCTGCTATAATGTTATTCGGGTTCCTCCAGAAAAATCTGACCTTGGGGAGACAATCCATGGAGCCCAGGTGATATGTTCTATTGCTTCTGAGGAGGGGATGAGACCTTCTTACTACCACAGCTTTGGTGAGCTCATAAATAAGGCAAAATTTGATGGGACCTGCCTTAATGTCACTGTTGCAGGGGAACTACTTTTGGAAAATAGTGTGTTAATATAGTTTATCAGAGTATGGTGGTAAGAGACCAAGGTTGTGTTTTGATGTGAATTAAGTTCATTCTGTTTAGTCATGGATCGCTTACCCTAGCCAACTGACTGATGGAAGAGATATTTTAATACAAGCAGTTATGAAAAAGTTGTTAACAAGTTTTTCATTAATTGACTGCTCTAGGAAACAGCTGTCAGTTTAGGAAGTTATCAGTTCCTTCCCAGCACATTGAGTCAGGGAGAAATAGGCTGAGATTTAGTCACCCAACTATAATTCCACTTAAGTTCTCTATGAAGAACAGCCTCTCCCTCCAGCCCCCTGCTCCAGGATGAAACAATGAATAACCCCTAGTCATAGAAATTATCTCTTTGGTTTGTTCTGTATTGTGTTGTTTGTCATTGAATAAATACAAAGGAAAAATATACCTTTATGCATGTTTCCACAATAGAAGCTATGGGCTTTGGGTGATTATGATGTGTCAATGTAGATGCATCAGCTATCATAAATGGACCACTCTGGTGGAGGAAATTGGTAAAGTGGGAGCTTCGAGTGTATGGGGATGGTGGTATATGGGAATTCTCTGTACTTTCCCCTTGGTTTTGTTTTGAGCCTAAAATTGCTCCAAAAAATAAAATCTTAATAAAAAAAAAAGAATTAACCATAAAAAATGGACAGAATTCAGTATTTTAGGTGATTTTAAAGACCACAAATAATAATCATGTTAATATTTTTGGGGAGGGAAATTCATATTCCACTTAGATTGCTTCAGCTTTTTTACAGAATGTTTATTTTTTGCATTGTTAACTATTATAGCCAATCTGCTCCTGGATCCTTACCTCCGGTGTAAATAGCAAAAGGATTAAGGAATGAAGCTCTAGATCATAAATGACAATTTAATATAATGCTTCCTAAACCAAAACAATTTGAAAAGGAAGAAAAAAAAAGATTAAAATATGCAAGTTGAGGGCATTCAACCCAAGCTATTCTAAGAAGTTCCTGTTTTTTTTTTTTTTCTGGGACCTATGACTTTATTTCTTTTTTTTTCTTCCTTTTTAAAAATTTATTTATTTTTTAATTGGAGGTTAATTACTTTACAATATTGTATTGGTTTTGTCATACATCAACATGAATCTGCGGTATATGGGAATTCTTTGTACTTTCCCCTTGGTTTTGGTTTGAGCCTAAAATTGCTCCAAAAAATAAAATCTTAATTAAAAAATAAAGAATTTAACCATAAAAAATGGACACGGGTATACACGTGTTCCCCATCCTGAACCCCCCTCCCACCTCCCTCCCCATACCATCCCTCTGGGTCATCCCAGTGCACCAGCCCTAAGCATCCTGTATCATACATCGAACCTGGACTGGCGATTAGTTTCATATATGATATTATACATGTTTCAATGCCATTCTCCCAAATCAACCCCTCTCCTTCTCCCAGAGTCCGAAAGACTGTTCTATACATCTGTGTCTCTTTTGCTATCTCACATCAGGGTTATCGTTACCGTCTTTCTAAATTCCATATATATGCGTTAGTATACTGTATTGGTGTTTTTCTTTCTGGGTTACTTCACTCTATATAATAGGCTCCAGTTTCATCCACCTCATTAAAACTGATTCAAATGTATTCTTTTTAATGGCTGAGTAATACTCCATTGTGTATAAAAATTCCTGTTTTTATGTAGGAACAGAAAATATATATAGCAAAGCTGAGAAATGATGAAGAATTATTTCTGATTGGCATTTGTTTAGGTCAGCAGTAATATGTCCAACTATTCTGACAAGTCCCCATAACTGTTGCATTTCAGACATCTCTATTTTGCCAAATAACATTTTATTATTTACTTGAACCATTTTAGGAATGACAAGGAACTACATCATCTTCATTGAACAGCCTCTAAAGATGAATTTGTGGAGAATCATCTCTTCTAAAATTCGAGGAAAGCCCTTTTCAGATGGAATAAGCTGGGAACCCCAGTATAATACACGGTTTCATGTGGTGGATAAGCATACTGGTCAGGTAGAGAATTTTGACTGTGAATGATTAGACGTGAAGGCTAATTTCCATATCACTGATTTTTGCCTTGTTGGGTATTTTTTACATAAGCCACTCTTAATTAAAGGATATTGTCTTCTTCCATAAGGAGGGCTAGCGATTTATTTTTAATTAATACAGTGAATTTTGCATATCAGAAAATTATAGGAAATGGTTTTATCCTTTAAATTATCTGATTCAATTACAAAATGAATTGACAATAAAAATGACGTCTAGGAAATCCTCTTAGCATGTTAGCATGGATTTTTCTGTATAATAATATTTGCCAAAGAGAATATTGTTCATGCAGACATCTTCTGTAACTTTTGCTATTATATTTTTATTAGTTGCTTTTATGACATTTTGATATACAAGTATGATAATATCACCAAAGTCCAAAGTGTATCGGCTAAATATCTTTCTATAGATGCCTGATAAATAGCATTATTATATTTGTCTACTTTTTAACCCCTTAAAGAAATAGTATCCCAAATTTACTGTAGTCCCGCATATAATTTCATTACCAAAAAAATCCCGTTTTAGTAATGAGAGCATTTTCCAGAGAATTAGTCACTTAATTTATCATAAACTTTTCAATAGAAGTATTTTCTATTTAACCATGTACTAAAGAGTTTAGGATTTATTTTTTCTTCAAAATATTGGGCCATATTTCATGAGAACTTTGAAGTTAGTTAAATCAGTTGATTGATCTATATCAAAATAGCCTCAGTTTATTGATTAATATGAGATGAGATGATTTTAAATCAAAACATATTTGCTACTACATTCCAAATTCTGGTTTTTATACCTACCAGGCCTATTACTTAAAGGGAGAGAAATCTTAATTTGAACTTTGTGGATCCGTACCCTAAAGGAAATAAAATATCTCTTTCTCATTGTCTGTGTTCCTGCAGCTTCTTCCAGGAATGTACTTCAGTAAACCTTTTATTACTTTTCACCAAATCAATGCCTTTGAGGACCAGGGCTGTGTCATCATTGATTTGTGCTGTCAGGATGATGGAAGAATTTTAGAAGTCTACCAACTACAGAATCTTAGGAAAACTGGGAAAGAGCTTGATCAGGTAGAATTCTCTGATTTGTCAAGAGTGGTCAAAATAATTTTGATCTAGCCAAGTTCTGGCTTTGGGCTTGAAATTTGCGATTTCTCTTGGCTTTTTGGCAAATAAAGAGGGAGAATGGTTTTAAATCATTGAAGACACAAGTTTGTAATTTATTTATTTAATACTTCAAAATAATTTGAAATATGTACTTAATGCTTAACAAATAAAACTTATATTAAAGAAAACCAAGAAATATGTTTTGAAACACTTGTGATTAGTTCCTTGTTACTCTTGAGCACTAAACATGCTTATATTTCTTAGAAGGGATAGTAAAATGGTAAGCAAAGCAAAACTATAATATTAATCCTTTGATAAAAGAAAATGTCTTAGTTCCTCAGCTTGAAGGGATTCACTTTTTCCTGATAATCAATCTAAGGCAGAATTTTTCCTTGGATTGTGTAATGAAAATTGTTTTCTGCTACAGTAGTTTTATTTTTTAATTTTTTAAAAACATTACTTTTAAGGTTTACTTACATTTACTTAGCTTACTTATGTTATTATACCTGTATGGTAGGTCTTGATATATACAGTATAAGGCCTTTAGCTCCTTTCTATTTAAAGATTGCCTCAGTTTTTGTTGGCCTTTTGCATTTCCATAAGTTTTAGAATCAACTTATTAGTTTTTGTAAAAGCAAACAAGAAAACAAACCAAAAAAAACCATAGTTGGGATCATATTGTATGATCTGTATAGATTAATTTGGACGTAACTGACATCTTTACAATAATGAGAAATATTGAGTCTTCCAACTCATGAACAGAGAATATCTCTCCATTTAATCTTTTAAAATATCTTTTTAAAAGTTACCTTTACATTAACAAAATTTATTCTTTTTATTTATTTGGCTGTGCTGGATCTTCTGGGCTTTCTCTAATTGCAGTGAGCAGGGGCTACTCTTCATTGTGGGGCACTGGCTTCTCGTCGCAGTGGCTTCTCTTGTTTCAGGGCATGGGTTCTGGGCACATAGGCTTCAGTAGCCGGGGCTCATGGGCTCAGTAATTATGGCTCACAGGCCCTAGAGAGCGCAGGCTTTAGTAGCTGTGGTGCACAGGCTCAGAAGTTGTGGTGCCCTGACTTTAGTTGCTCCTCAGCATGTAGAATCTTCCTGAATCAGGGATTGAAACTGTATCCCTTGCAGTCACAGGCAGATTCTTGCCCATTGTACCTCCAGGAAAGTCCTGAATCTTTTAAAATTTCTTGAAGTAATGTTTATAGTTTTCAGTGTGAGGAGATTACATATCTTTAGTTAAAGTTATCATTAGGCAGTTAGAATGTTTTGAAACTGTTGTAAATGTTATCTTTAAAACTTTCATTTTGTTTTTGACGATATGTAGAAATGAAGTTGATTTTGTATATTGATCTCATATTTAGAGATTTAGATTGCTAAATTCACTTATTTTGATCTGTAAATTACTTTGGATTTTCTATGTATACACTCATATTATCTGAAAATGATGACAGTTTTATTTCTTTCTTTCCAATTCTTATGCATCTTATTTTATTCTTTTCTTAGTGTACTAGCTAAGACTTCAACTTGAAAAGAAGTGCTGATAGCAGTAATTATTTTCCCACCTCATTTGGAAAATGTTTAATAAATCACCACTAAGTATGAAATTGCTGCAGGTATTTTTATAGATACCTTTATCAGATTGTTTTAATGGTACCTTTCAATAAACAGACGTGGTCCAGTATATCAGTATTTTCCTTTATGAGTAATACATTGTGAATCCTGTTTTGGACATCTTCCTATGACAAAGTCATAGAAATATTTTATGTTATCTTCTAGAAGAATTTTTAATTCTAAAAATTAAGTATCTATATATATTTATATTTTCTTTCTGGACTTCATTTTTTAGCATATCATCATTAGCCATTTGTTCCACTTTATTTCTCTCTCTCTCTCCTTTCCATCTGAACTTTCTTTTGGTTGAAAGGCATGATAAGCTGTTACCAGCCTGGGCTCAGTGGCAAAATCAGTTTATTTTACATATATCTATCCTTTTAAAAATCTTTTCCTATTTAGGTTATTAAACAATATTGAGCAGGGTTCCCTATGCTATTTAGTAGGTCCTTGTTGGTTATCTGTTTTAAATATGGTAGTCTGTATATGTCAATCTCAAACTCCCAGTTTATCCCCTCTACCATCTTTCTCCTTGGTAAACCATGAATGCTAATTGCTTCAGTCATGTCTGAGTCTGCAAACCCATGGACTATAGACCGCCAGGCTCCTCTGTCCATGAATACTGGAGTCGGTTGTCATGCTCTCCTCCAGAGGATCTTCTGGACCGAGGGATCAAACCTGCATCTCTTATGTCTCCTGCATTGACTGGCAGGTTCTTTACCACTAGTGCCACTTGCAAGCCCCTTGTAAACCATAAGTTTGTTTTCTATGTCTGTGAGTCTGTTTTTGTTTTGTAAATAAGTTCATTTGTATCATATTTTTTAGATTCCACATACAAGTATTATCTTGTGATATTTGCTTTATCTGATTTACTTCACTTAGTATGATAATCTCTATCCATGTTGCTACAAATGGTATTATTTCATTCTTTTTAATGGCTGAGTAATATTCTATTGCATATATGTTACACATCTTCTTTATCCATTCTTCTGTTGGTGGACATTTAGGTTGCTTCAGTGTCTTGGCTGGGGCTTCTCTGATGGCTCAGACGGTAAAGAATCTTCCTGCATTGCAGGAGACCCAAGTTTGATCTCTGGGTCAGGAATATCCCCTGGAGAAGGGAATGGCTACCCACTCCAGTATTCTTGCCTGGAGAATTCCTTTGCAGAGGAGCCTGGCAGGCTACAGTCCATAGGGTTGCAAAGAGTCAGACACAACTGAGTGACTAATGCTTTCACACTACATGTCTTGGCTTTAATTTGTATTGTAAACAGTGCTGTAATGAACATTGGAATGCATGTATCTTTTTGGACCGACTGTGTCTTTTTTTTTTTTTTTTCTTCTTCTGGATATAGTCCCAGGGATTGCAAGATCATATGGTAGCTCTATTTTTGTCTTTTTAAGGAACTTCTATACCATTCTCCATAGTGGCTATACCCATTTACATTCCCACCAACAGCGTAGGAGGGCTCCCTTTTCTCCACACCTTCTCCAGAATTTCTTGTTTATAGTCTTTTTGATGATGGCCATTTAGAGTGGTGTGAGGTGATATCTCATTGTAGTTTTAATTTGTATTTCTTTAATAATTAGTGATGTTGAGCATTGTTTCATGCATCTCTTGGCTATCTGTATATCTTCTTTTTTTTATTTTTTAAGTTATGAAAGTATGACAACACATTTACAAGAGACTTGGAAAATACAGAACAAGTTACAATATACTCCCACTATATATTACAATTATCTTTTTAAGTAGATAAATTAAGATTTTTAGTTGGAGTTTCAATATCAAACTCTCAAAAATTAATAGAATGACCAGAGAGAAAAGTGGGATGATACAGTAGACCTGAAAAGCAGTGTGAACCAATTCAACATAATTAAGATTTTCACACAACAGTGGGCAACAGGTTCAATTCAATTCTATTCTGTTCCAGTACCCATAGACTATAAACCAGGAGACACTGGAACATATCCAGGGACATAAAACAAGGTGCAAGGATTTTGTTGTCTAAAGTTACTGAAATCATACAGAATCCGTTCTCTTATCACTGTTATACTGGAAATAAATATCAAAAGCTATTTGAAGATAACCCACATATTTTCAAGTGCAGTGTGACATTTCCCAAGAGAGAACTTTTACTTAGTCATTGAAAGCCTCAATAAAATTAAAAGACTGAAAAAACGCAGAGGGTGATGGCAGAGAAGAAAGTATTTAAATGAGAAATTAGTATCAAAATGAGAAATCACTATCAAAGATACTTTTAAAATGCCATGTATTTGGAAATTAAATGTATACTTTTAAATGATGGGTGTATCTAAGAAGTCATAACAAGGAAAATTAGAAAATATTTGTAACAGCATAAAGATGAAAAGAGAATTTATCAGAATTTGTTGCTTGCAGCTGAAGCTGCTCAGTGCAATTAAATACAGTGTGGAGTCTTGAGTAAGGTATAAAAACAAACAATGGACACTAACATAAAATTTTGTGAAATTTGAACAAAATTTATACTTTAGTTATTAACTGTTGTTGTTCAATTGCTAAGTTGTGTCCAACTCTTTGTGATTCCGTGGGCTGCGGCATGCCAGGCTTCCCTTTTCCTTCACTATCTTCTGGAGTTTGCTCAAATCCATGTTGACTGAGTCACTGTTGCTATCTAACCGTCTCATCCCCTGCTTCCCTCTCCTCCTTTTGCTCTCAGTATTTCCCAGTATCAAGGTCTTTTCCAATGAGTTGGCTTTTCTCATCAGGTGGTCAAAGCATTGGAGCTCAGCTTCAGCATCAGTCCTTCCAATGAATATTTAGGGTTGATTTCCTTTAGGATTGACTGGTTTGATCTCCTTGCAGTCCAAAGGACTCTCAAGAGTCTTCTCCAGTATCACAATTCAAAAACATCAGTTCTGTGCTCAGCCTTCTTTATGGTCCACCTCTCATATTTACATGACTACTGGAAAAACCATAGCTTTAACTATATGGACCTTTGTCAGCAAAGTGATATCTTTGCTTTTTAATACACTGTCTAGATTTGTCATAGCTTTCCTTCCAAGGAGAAAGCTTTTTTTAATTTCAGACTACAATCACCATCAGCAATGATTTTGGATCCCAAGAAAATAAAAGCTGTCACTGTTTGCACTTTTCCCCCTTCTATGTGCCTTGAAGTAATGCAATGATCTTAGTTCTTTGAATGTTGAGTCCTAAGCCAGCTTTTTCACTCTCCTCTTTCAACCTCATCAAGAAGCTCTTTAGTTCCTCTTCACTTTCTGCTGTTAGAGTGGTATCATCTGCATAACTGAGGTTGTTGATATTTCTCCTGGCAATCTTGATTCCAGCTTTTAATTCATTCAGTCTGGTATTTCTCATGATGTGCTCTGAATAGAAGTTAAGTGAACAAGGTGACAGTATACATCCCTGACATACTCCTTTCCCAATTTTGAACCAGTCCCTTGTCCCATGTCCAGTTTTAGCTGTTACTTCTTGATCCACATACATATTTCTCAGGAGACAGGTAAGGTGATCTGGTATTCGCAACTCTTAAGAATTTTCCACAGTTTGTTATGATCCATACAGTCAAAGGCTTCTGCATACTTGATGAAGCAGAAGTAGATGTTTTCTGGAATTCCATTGCTTTCTTTATGATCCAACAAACATTGGCAATTTGCTGTCTATCATATGTTAATCTCCTGTTTTTTTTCTTTACAACATAGTATTTCTTTATTTTCTCAGAATTGCATTTGAAGTCTAAACCTCATTCAAAATTTTTAAATTCACTAAGATAATAAGTTTTCTAGACTTTTAGCAGTAATACCAGATGCCAGAATGAATGGAACTATATCAAAGTATTGAACAAATATAAATGATAAATCTATCATTTACAGATGGAATCAAGATGTCATAAAATTTTTAGCTAGACCAAAATTCATGTTTTCTAATATATATATTATCTTATACATATATATGTCTGCATATATATATACAAACCTTTATAAATATATGTGTGTATATATATATATGTATACAAAAGCTTTTATACTACACTAGATAAAGGTTTGAAAAAGAACAACAAAAGGAGAGAGATGGAGAAGTAGGAAAACAAACTAAATAAAATGGTAGCACTGAATGTGAAATAGAAAAGTGAAACAAACTAAATAAACGTAAAAGATCATCATATAGTCCAGTTGTTTTTAGACATGGCTGCTCATTAGAATCATATCTGGAGCTTTGGAGAGAGAAACAACACTTGGGTATTTGTATTTTTCAAAAACTTCCAAGATTTTGCATCTGGATTTTCAAAAGTGATTACAAGTTTTTCTATTAAATGGTAGTTTCAGTGTTATGGAATCCTATTATTTTCTGTTGACCAATCATGATACAATGGTATTAAACGAATAATAATTACATAATGGGAAAGATGTTATCAGTTTTCACAAACAATAGCCAGACCAAAAAAAAAAAAGATAATTATAATTACAAGCCATAATGGAAATATGATTAGCCAAACAATATAAACCTGCTAGAACTAACACCCCCAAAAGATATCCTTTTCATTATAGAGGACTGGAATGCCAAAGTAGGAAGTCAAGAAACACCTGGAGTAACAGGCAAATTTGGCCTTGGAGTACAGAATGAAGCAGAGCAAAGGCTAATAGAGTTCTGCCAAGAGAATGCACTGGTCACAGCAAACACCCTCTTCCAGCAACACAGGAGAAGACTCTACACATGGACATCACCAGATGGTCAACACTGAAATCAGACTGATTACATCCTTTGTAGCCAAAGATGGAGAAGCTCTATACGGTCAGCAAAAACAAGACAAGGAGCTGACTGTGGCTCAGATCATGAACTTATTGTCAAATTCAGACTTAAATTGAAGAAAGTAGGGAAAACCACTACACCATTCAGGTATGACTTGAATCAAATCCCTTATGACTATAAAGTGAAAGTGAGAAATAGATTTAAGGGACTAGATCTGATAGAGTGCCTGATGAACGATGGACGGAGGTTTGTGACATTGTACAGGAGACAGGGAGCAAGACCATCCTCAAGAAAAAGAAATGCAAAACAGCAAAATAGCTGTCTGAGGAGGCCTTACAAATAGTTGAGAAAAGAAGAGAAGTGAAAGGCAAAAGAGAAAAGGAAAGATATACCTGTCTGAATGCAGAGTTCCAAATAACAGCAAGAATAAGAAAGCCTTGCTAAGTGATCAATGCAAAGAAATAGAGGAAAACAATAGAATGGGAAAGACTAGAGACCTCTTCAAGAAAATTAGAGATATCAAAGGAACCTTTCATGCAAAGATGGGCTTAATAAAGGAAAGACATTGTATGGACCTCACAGAAGCAGAAGATATTAAGAAGAGGTGGTAAGAGTACACAGAAGAACTGTACAAAAAAGACCTTCACGACCCAGATAATCATGAAGCTGTGATCACTCACACTCACCTAGAGCTGGGCATCCTGGAATGTGAAGTCAGGTGGGCCTTAGGAAGCATCACTATGAACAAAGCTAGAGGAGGCGATGGAAGTCCAGTTGAGCTATTTGAAATCCTAAAAGATGACGCTGTGAAAGTGCTGCACTCAGTATGTCAGCAAATTTGGAAAACTCAGCAGTGGCCACAGGACTGGAAAAGGACAGTTTTCATTCCAATCCCAAAGAAAGGGAATGCCAAAGAGTGCTCAAACTACCGCACAATTGCACTCATCTCACGCGCTAGTAAAGTAATGCTCAAAATTCTCCAAGCCAGGCTTCAGCAATATGTGAACCATGAACTTCCAGATGTTCAGGCTGGTTTTAGAAAAGGCAGAGGAACCAGAGATCAAATTACCAACATCCGCTGGATCATGGAAAAAGCAAGAGAGTTCCAGAAAAACATCTATTTCTGCTCTATTGACTATGCCAAAGCCTTTGACTGTGTGGATCACAATAAACTGTGGAAAATTCTGAAAGAGATGGGAATACCAGACCACCTGACCTGCCTCTTGAGAAAACTGTATGCAGGTCAGGAAGCAACAGTTAGAACTGGACATGGAACAACAAACTGGTTCCAAATAGGAAAAGGAGTACGTCAAGGCTGTATATTGTCACCCTGCTTATTTAACTTCTATGCAGAGTACGTCATGAGAAACGCTGGGCTGGAGAAGCACAAGCTGGAATCAAGATTGCTGGGAGAAATATCAATAACCTCAGATATGCAGATGACACCACCCTTATGGCAGAAAGTGAAAAAGAATTAAAGAGCCTCTTGATGAAAGTGAAAGAGGAGAGTGAAAAAGTTGGCTTAAAGCTCAACATTCAGAAAACGAAGATCATGGCATCTGGTCTCATCACTTCATGAGAAATAGATGGGGAAATAGTGGAAACAGTGTCACATTTTATTTTCCTAGGCTCCAAAATCACTGCAGATGGTGATTGCAGCCATGAAATTAAAAGACGCTTGCTCCTTGGAAGGAAAGTTATGACCAATTAGACAGCATATTAAAATCAGAGACATTACTTTGCCAACAAAGGTCCGTCTAGTCAAGGCTATGGTTTTTCCAGTAGTGAAAACCCAGTAGTATGGTTTTTCCAGATGTGAGAGTTGGACTGTAAAGACGGCTGAGTGCTGAAAAATGATGCTTTTGAACTGTGGTGTTGGAGAAGACTCTTGAGAGTCCCTTGGACCACAAGGAGATCCAGCCAGTCCATCCTAAAGGAGATTAGTCCTGGGTGCTCATTGGAAGGACTGATGTTGAAGCTGAAACTCCAATACTTTGGCCACCTGATGCAAGAGCTGACTCATTTAAAAAGACCGTGATGCTGGGAAAGATTGAGGGCAGGAGGAGAAGGGGATGACCGAGGATGAAATGATAGGATGGCATCACCGACACAATGGACATGGGTTTGAGTGGACTCTGGGAATTGGTGATGGACAGGGAGGCCTGGCGTGCTGTGGTTCATGGGGTTGCAAAGAGTCGGACACGACTGAGTAACTGAACTGATCTGAACTGAACAATATAAAATAATTACATAGAATTTGAGGGGTTAACTAGAGTGATGTGGTCAGTAGAAGTGCATACATGCACACATTTTCATCTGCCCAGCCAGTTGGTGCCTGTAATCTATTTACATTGAAGGTGATTATTGATATATATGCTCCTATTACCAGTTTCTTAATTGTTTTGAATTTATTTTTTGTAGGTCTTTTCCTTCTCTTATGTTTCCTGCCGAGAGAAGTTCCTATAGCATTTGTTGTAAAGTTGGTTTGGTGGTGCTGAATTCTCTTAACTTTTGCTTGTCTGGAAACTTTTCATTTCTACATCAAATCTGAATGAGAGTCTTGTTGGGTAGAGTACACTTGGTTGTATGTTCTTCGCTTTCATCACTCTAGATATACCATGCCATCTCCTTCTGGCTTGTAGAATTTCTTTCTACAAGCCAGATTTGAGAAATCAGTTGATAACCTGATGGGAGTCCCCTTGTATGTTATTTGTCGTTCTTCCTTTGTTGCCTTTAACATTTTATCTTTGTCTTTAAGTTTTGTCAGTTCAATTACTGTGTGTCTCAGTGAATTCCTCCTGAGGGTTATCCTGCCTGGAACTCTCTGTACTTTCTGGACTTGGTTGACTATTTCCTTTCCCATGTAAGGGAAGTTCTCAGCTTTTATCTCTTCAAATATTTTCTTGAGTCCTTTCTCTCTCTTTTCTCTTTCTGGTACCCCTCTAACTCAAATGTTGGTGCATTTAATGTTGTCCTAGAGGTCTCTTAGGCTGTCTTCTTTTTTTCAATTTTCTGTTTTGTAGCAGTGATTTCCACCATTCTGTCTTCCAGGTCACTTATCCTTTCTTCTGTTTCAGTTATTCTGCTATTGATTTCTTCTAGTGTATTGTTCATCTCTGTTTGTTTGATCTTCAGTTCCTCTAGGTCTTTGGTAAACATTTCTTGCATCTTCTCTGTTCTTTTTCTGAGATCCTGGATCATTTTAACTAGCATTATTCTGAATTTTTTTTCTGAAAGTTTGCCCATCTCCACTTCATTTAGTTGTTTCTGTGGGGTTTCATCTTGTCCATTCATCTGGGACATAACCCTCTGCTTTTTCATTTTGATTAACTTTCTGTAATGTGCTTTTCATTCTAGCTGCTGTGATTCTGCTGTGATTCTAGCTGCTGTGGGATTTTGGTTCTTCTTGCTTCTTCTGTCTGCCTTCTGGTGTGAAGTGATATCTCATTGTAGTTTTGATTTGCATTTCTCTAATAATGAATGATGTTGAGCATCTTTTCATGTGTTTATTTGCCATCTGTTTGCTTTTGAGAAATGCCTGTTTAGGTCTTTTGCCCATTTTTTGATTGAATTGTTTGTTTTTTTGGTATTGAGTTGCATGAACTGCTTGTATATCTTGGAGATTAAGCCTTTGTTAATTGTTTCATTTGCTATTATTTTCTCCCATTCTGAGGGTTGTCTTTTGACCTTGTGTATAGTTTTCTTTGCTGATTTAGCACAGTATATTATTAGTTCTTTTAATTCTTTCCAGACAATGGAGGGAGTCTGGAACACTTTAACTCCATTTATTATATTCCTGATATTTATGCTACTGTTTATTATATATTTTAATTCTCTCTTTATATTAACCCCTGTAAAGCATTATTATCAATGTTGTTTTATGTAAACGTAATTACCCATACTACCCATTTACCTACATCAGTACCTTCTCTTGCTCTTAATTCCTTATTGCCTCTCTGAGTGTCCATGTGGTATCATTGTCTTTCTGACTGAAGAACATCTTTTACTATCTTCTTTAGTTCAGATATGCTGATGAAATCTCTATTTCTGTTTGTTAGAAAAATGTCTTTATTATACCTTCTTTCTTGAAAGATGTTTTCATTGGATAAAGAATCTAGGTTTTTATTTTCTTTCAACACTGTAAAGATATTTTATTGTCTTCTGATTTCTGTTGAGAAATCAGTTGTTAGTTAAAAGCTTTGCTCCTTTGTAGTTGATCCATTACCCCCCAAAGATTTTCTCTGATATTCTGAAGTTAGTACTATGATATTTTTCAATATGATTTCCTTTTGCTTTATTTTCTTAAGTATTTTTGAATCTATGATTTGATGTCTTTCATTAGCTTTGAAAAATTTCACCCATTATTTTTAAAAATATCACATCTAATAAATCTTTTCTCTCTTTTCCTTCTGGGACTAGAGTACACATATGATACCCCTCTTTACTGTAGCTCTCTGTTGCTTATGTTCTTTTTTAGTATCTTCCATCCTTTGCTCTCTCTAAGTATCTTGCTTTGGATATTTTCTTCTTATCTTACCATTCAAACTTTCTTTCTTCAGCTGTATGTATCCTGCTCTTAAAACTAGGCACTATGGTCTTAAACTCATTGCTTTTTTCACTTCTAGAACTTTGATTACCTTCTCTTTTATAATTTGTGATTCTCTGCTATAACCCCAATTTAAAATAATTTCCTCCAATGTATTCAGAATAGTTAAAGTTTGATAACTCTATTATATGGATCCCCTGCATTTCTATAATCTGTTGCTTATCTTTTTTTTTCTTTAAATTATACTTTGCTGTCTTCTTAAGTGCTGACTAAGTTTTATTCTATGCAGAATATTGTGTTTGAAAAATTTTAGGAGGAATATTTGGAGACTCTGTTGTCTTCCTTCAGATAAGATTTTCATTTGTTTCTGGCAGATGGCTAAGGTACATTATCAATTGCAGATATTCTCAGTCTAGTTATAAAGATTGAGATACTTTGAAACATGACACAGTTGCTGCAAGAGCTGGACTGTTTTTGTTTATTCTTACTTCTAGGTACAGCTCGAGGGGTCCTGACCAAAAGAGCTAGAGTTTTATCAAGACATTCCCTTCTTGTCCCTCTAGCTTTTCAAAACTATCAAAATCTCTTCTCATTAGGGTCAAGTGATGAGGGAGTTGTTGTGGCAATATCCTTATAAAAGTGTAGCATGAAGGACCCTGGTAATGATAGAACTGTTCTGTATCATGAATGTGGTGGTGATCATATAAGTTTACATATGATAAAATTTACACACACAAGCACACATAAGTGAATGCATGTTAAATGAATAAAATCTGAATAACGTTGGTGGATTATATCTATGTAACTTTCCTGGTTGTGATATTGTAGTGTAGTTATGAAAGAAATCATTGTTGAGACTTCATGAAGGATATGTGAGACCTCTCTTCATTATTTATTTTTTGTGTGGTAAAATATACATAACACAAAATTTACCATTTGACAATTTTATGTGTATAATTCAGTGACATTAAATGTAGTAACAGTATTGTGCAACCAGCATCGCTGTTCATTTTCAGAACTTTTTCTTGATCCTAGGTAGAGGCTCTGTACCCATTAAATAACAGCTCCCTATAGCCTCCGTCTCCCAAGGTTGTGGTAGCCTTTATCCTACTTTCTGTTTCTATAAATTTGTCTATTTTATGTACCTCATATAAATGGAATCATACAATATTTCTTCTTTGGTGTCTGGCTTACTTAATTTATCATAATCTTTTCATGGGTCGCTCATGCTGTAGCATGTATCAGAATCTCATTCCTTTAAAAGGTTTAATAATATTCCTTGTATGTATATACTCATTTTGTTTATTCATCTGTTCAGGGACGTGTGGGTTGTTTTCAGCTTTTGGCTATTATGAATAATGCTGTTATGAACATTGATGTACAAGTATGTGTGTGAGTCCTTGTTTTCAATTCTTTTTGGCATATACCTAGAAGGGAATTGCTGGATCATATGATAATTCTATATCTAACTGTTTGACGAACTGCCAAATTGTTTTTTAACAGCAAATGCACCATTTTACATTCCCACCAGCAATATACAAAGGTTCCACTTTCTTTACATTCTCAAACCACAAACACTTGTGGTTTCTGTTTTTTTTTTTTCTTGGTAATAACCATCATAATGAGTGTGAAGTATTATCTCACTGTCATTTTGATTTGCATTTCCCAATGACTAATAATGTTCAGCATCTTTTCCTATATTTATTCACCATTTGTATATCTTGGTGAAATGTCTAGGTGAAATGTCCTTTGCCCGTTTTAATATTAATTGTTTTTCTGTATTGTTTCTTACAGCTGCATATGGGTCTGCAATAATCTCAAAATGAAAAAGTTTAATAAAATATGTTTCTTTTTTCTTAGCCTTTCAACTGCCTCTTCTTAAAAGTAGCTGATGTCCTTAGTGGAAATTTGCCCCCAGTATGTAGTTTCTATCTGTGAGTTTCCTTTTCTTTTCAAATCTATGCTCTATTGTTCTTTGTTGGCTTTTTAGCTCACCAGTGCCTTCAAACAGCTGTTTTAAACATTTTGTCCACCTTTTCTATCTGTTATCAATGAAATGGTTGATCCATGCTGCCTAACTCACCACTATTGGAACTCTCTTTTTGTTCACCTTTGGTTTTGCAAAAGACCAAACAAGTTAAAATAAATTTAAAAGTAAATTTTTTAAGCTAATTCTTTTTAAAATTATTTATTTGGTGGCACTAGGTCTTAGTTGTGGCATGTGGGGTCTTTGATCTTCATTGTAGCATGCATGATCTTTAGTTGTGGCATGTGAACTCTTAGTGTGGCATGTGGGCTATAGTTCCTTGACCAGGGATCAAACCTGGAACTCTTGCTTTGGGAGCATGGATTACTAGCCACTGGACCACCAGGAAAGTCCTCAAAGCTAATTCTTTATGAAGCCTAAAAACAACACTAAAGCTTTACTTAGTAGGAGTATTGAAAACAGTTCTGCATGATACGGAGGTAATATGGACTAGGTATATAGGATAAAATGATACAATTTATTCCCCATCTTAGAGTATTTCCAGAGAGGAAGATGTGCTTAAACCATTCTTACTGTCAGAAAAGACACTTATTTTATCAGGGTCTCCTGCTTAAACGTCATCTCTGCAGAGCGGCTGTGTTGAGGGGTCCCCAAAACCATTCTTTGTTTTGATGATCCATTAGGAGGGCTCATAGGTCCCAGAAAAATCAACAGAAAGGAAAGATATATGGGATGAAGTTTAGAGGAAACCAGGGGCATGCTTCCAAGAGCCCTCTCCTAGGACTTGCCTAATTGCTCCAGCAACTGATTGTGACATGTGTGAAATGCTGCCTGCCAGGGAAGAGCACCCAAGCTGGTTGCCCAGAGTGTTGGGGATCAGCACATAAGCATATAGCCCTACATGAGTAATTTCAATCACTGAAGTTCCAGAGCCCCATAGAGAAAGACCAAACCTGAGGAAGGAAGCAGCCATTTTACTCTCTAGTCACTCACCCTTCAGTGTGTTTCTTAATGGTACTTATCATTATCTGACTTCAGCTGTATAATCATTATTTATTTGATACTACATAAGTAGCATATATTTTATTTCTTATCTATTACCATTCTTCCTCCACTAGAATATAAGTCCAGAAACTGTTTTGTATTCCCAGTGTCTAAAACAATGCTTGGTCTAGAGAAGGTACTCAACTGATATTTGATGAGTAAATGAATGAATGAAAATGATTGTTTATGCAGTTACTTAGAAATGCCAATAATGTTGGCTGGATCTCAATTATTGGGATGTGCTGTTATTCTATGCATGACAGTTTTCTCATCTGTTTACTTCTCTCTCCTAAACAGGTCTATAATTCAATAGCCAGATTTTCCCCTCGAAGGTTTGTTTTGCCCTTACATGTCAATTTGAATGCCCCTGAGGGAGAGAACCTCAGCCCGTTGCCCTATTCTTCAGCCAGTGCTGTGAAACAGGCTGATGGAAAGGTATGCTATGAATGGATATTAGCCTAAGACTTTGAGCCTCAGCAGTGTTTCTTTATTCACTAATAAAGTAGTGTGGCTATGTAGTGTGGCTGTTCTCCACAATGTTTGGTGCCTAGTAAGTTTCATAACATTCAGCTGAGCAGGATCATGGAGCATGGCTTGCAAAAGAGTTGCAGAATTCTAGGTGGGAGTGAGCACCATGTTTACCTATCCCTTTTGTGTTTTCTCCACTCCAGTACTCTTGCCTGGAAAATCCCATGGACGGAGGAGCCTGGCGGGCTGCAGTCCATGGGGTCGCTAAGAGTCGGACACAACTGAACAACTTCACTTTCACTTTTCACTTTCATGCATTGGAGAAGGAAATGGCAAGCCACTCCAGTGTTCTTGCCTGGAGAATCCCATGAACGGAGGAGCCTGGTGGGCTGCAGTCCATGGGGTTGCTAAGAGTCAGACACGACTGAGCAACTTCACTTCACTTTTGTGTTTTCCTATCACTTTGTGTTTTCCTATCCCTTTTGTGTTTTGAAAGAGGTTTATACAGCTTTCAAAGTGTCGTGCCCTGTCTAAGTATTTAAGATTGGCACTGACCATCCCCACATTTTAGAGGGTTTGTGCTTACATATCACTATATAGCTATCAGTGTCTCAGCTCTAGTAAAATAAAAGCCCATGTCCACCTCCTATGCCATTTGACAACTTAGTCACAAAACCCAATAATCTTTTATGTGTTCTTATGTATGATGAAAACAGAAACAATATTTTAAAAAATGATGTAGAACCTCAGTTCTCAAGCCCTGTCATAAACTTTTATATAGTGTTAGCCCCCACACTGACCTGAAGAAAGTAAGAATTAAGCAATCAGTTCTTTTGTGCCCTTTCTTAGATTTGGTGCTCTTATGAAAATCTATGTCCTGAGGCCCTAGAAGAGGAAGGAGGTATTGAATTTCCCCAGATCAACTATGGCCAATTCAGTGGCAAAAAGTATCAGTTCTTCTATGGCTGCGGCTTTCGGCATTTGGTGGGTGATTCTCTGATCAAGGTTGACGTGGTGAACAAGACGCTGACGGTAATGAAATTCCGCTTCCTTTTCTGAACTCTTTAAAGACCTCTTCTGCCCTTTGAATTAATTCCTGTTTTGTTTAAGGTAGATCTTGAGATTTTAAAATAGTTAAGCAGCTACTTACTTTTTTTAAAAAAAAGACTTTTTATTTTATATTGGAATATAGCCCATTAACAATGGTGTGATAGTTTCAGGAGGACAGCAAGGGGACTCAGCCATACATATACATGTATCCATTCTCTCTTAAGTTCCCCTCCCATCCAGCCTGCCACCTAACATTGAGCAGAGTTTCTTGTACTAACATTAGGACCTTGTTGGTTGTCCATTTTAATTGTAGCAGTGTGCACCTGTCAATCCCAAACACCCTGACTATCCTTTCCCCATATTCTTTTCCTAGCAATCATGTTTGTTCTCTAAGTCTGTGAGTCTGTTTCTGTTTCATAAATAAGTTCATTTGTATAATTTCTTTTTAGATTCCACATACAAGGAATGTCAAATGATATTTCTCCTCTCTCTGACTTACTTCACTCAGTATGACAATCTCTAGGTCCATCCATGTTGCTCAAATGGGCAGCCACTTACTTCTGTTAAATCTGAGAACCATGGAATTAGGGGTATGTTCCCTCTAGGGAATCTAAATGAACCACAAGCCCAGAAAAATAATTCTACGCTTGATGGTATTTTGAGAGAAATCATGGGACACATCTATTTCCGGTTGATGGGAAATTATAACTATACAAATTGTGTTTGATGATGATGGAATTTGCCACTGCAAAGGCTCCCTCTCCTACATTCAATTCAGTAAGCCTGATTCTTCCACTGTTGGACTGTTGTATTGGCAGCCAAATTCACGCTGGGGCTGACAAAAGCTATCGAACACTTCCAGCTCATAACCAGTCTTCTATCAAATACTTTTTTGGGGACTTACAGGTTTGGAGAGAAGATGGCTTTTATCCCTCAGAACCTGTTTTTGTTCCAGTACCAGGAGCCAATAAAGAAGATGATGGGGTCATTCTTTCTGTGGTGATCACCCCTAACCAGGTAAATGTATTTCCACCACTAGACAGAAAGAAAAGTAGCACTGGGCCTTTTGAGGGTTATATTGAGTGATGCTGTTGATCATTTATTTTTATTCCAGTTTGACACCTTCTCCCTTTTGTTTCTCTCTTTATTATTTAGATACCCTTTTATCATAATTAGTACTTTATTACAGTTTTAAAATTCTACTTGTAGAATCATAATAATTTACATTTGGATAGGAATTTATTTACAAACTACTTTCATACATATTATCTTATTTAGTCATCAAAACAGCTTTGTGGGTATCATTTTACACATGTTGAATTTGTAACTTAAGGAAGTTGAAAGAGACTTGCATCAAATCTTATAGTTGTAAAGCCAGTATTGAAATCCCAATCTTCTGAATTCTAGTTCAATATTTTATACCACCCTCTGTGCTGCCAGTTTTAATTGAGAGACCCAAAAATCTAATGTGATAGCCTCCGACTTAATGTCTCAATAATCTTGATATCTAATTTCTTGTCTAGAGAAGCCTTGTGGCTGATAGATTCACTCTGAGTTCCAACTTTGATCATTTATAAGTAGCTGCCTAGGTATAGGATCAAAAGCAGAGACATTACTTTGCCGACTAAGGTCCGTCTAGTCAAGGCTATGGTTTTTCCTGTGGTCATGTATGGATGTGAGAGTTGGACTGTGAAGAAGGCTGAGCACCGAAGAACTGATGCTTTTGAACTGTGGTGTTGGAGAAGACTCTTGAGAGTCCCTTGGACTGCAAGGAGATCCAACCAATCCATTCTGAAGGAGATCAGCCCTGGGATTTCTTTGGAAGGAATGATGCTAAAGCTGAAACTCCAGTACTTTGGCCACCTCATGTGAAGAGTTGACTCATTGGAAAAGACTCTGATGCTGGGAGGGATTGGGGGCAGGAGGAGAAGGGGACGACAGAGGATGAGATGGCTGGATGGCATCAGTGACTCGATGGACGTGAGTCTGAGTGAACTCTGGGAGTTGGTGATGGACAGGGAGGCCTGGCATGCTGCGATTCATGGGGTCACAAAGAGTCGGACACGACTGAGCAACTGAACTGAACTGAACTGAGGTATAGGATTGTGATGCTTTTTAAGGTTTTGGTGAGAAAAGTGTGATCAGTTAGTGATGTCAGCCATGGGCTTAGAACTTAGTCTTCATGCAGTATATTTGCCACTCCTGTAATTAGACCAGGGCAAATCTCAATCTGCCTTGCAATGCTACCTTTTGAACAGCTCCAGAATAACACAAAATGGAGGCATTTTATTTTGGGAGAAAGAATTTTTATAGCTCTTAGGAGATGGAAAAGGGGCAGGTAGGAAGATCCTTAAACCCAAAGAGATTCTATGAAGGTGATAGATATAAATGTAATTTCTTTGCTCTAGGTATGAACTTCTTCAGCTATAATTTCCTTTTTTTCGTTCAGTTCATCATTCTGCAAACACTTAGTGAATGAATCAGCAAGCCACTGTGCCCAGTGCTGGGACTAGATATAAAGATGAGAAAGATGGTCTCTCCCTTAGGAATTTTACAGCCCACTAGAGGAAACAGATTTCTGATAGGAACAAAGAGAATTTTCAGTATTGTCTTTCCTTTTCTAGAATGAAAGAAATTTTCTCCTTGTCTTGGATGCCAAGAACTTTGAAGAACTGGGCCGAGCCGAAGTGCCTGTGCAAATGCCGTATGGATTCCACGGCACCTTCGTGACCATCTGATGGAATGCCCACAAGCTCTGTGAACTACGTTTGAACGAATGTGCTCGCTATGTAAGAGAGAGCAAAAGTGTACCTTACCTTCCAAACAGTAGACATCTGCTTTTAAAATTTCTGTTAAAAATTGAATTCATGAGATAATTATGGTGTTATATTTTCTTAGGGATTGTCAGGGAATGTTTAACAGGAGGATTCCTACATGTTGTTTCTCACAAGTCCTTCGTTTCTTTTTAAGCGGAACAGCACACTGCTCCCAGGAATTGGGGTCATTGTGTGATACAGGTTTAAATCTTTAGAAAACATTCTCTTTATAACAAAACTGCTCAGTCTCAATCCCCTTTCTTGAGATATGGACTGTCTCCTGACCTTGTGACCATCATTGTCCCTTGGTAACGGTTACTGTACATTTGGTTTTCTGATCTTTATCATTGACTAAAGAAATTCCTTGTACTACAGACTATATATACTCAAAGAAAAATCATTAAAGCACCTTTGCTCCATTAGAGATTGGGTCCCTGTGTCTTTCTTTCTTTCTTTCTCTCTCTCTCTCCGGCTGATTCCTTGGAGCACAGAGACCCGTCTTGCTCACTCTCCTTCCCAGGCTTCTGAGACTCTCTCAAGAAGGCACCCTATGCCTTCACCCCTCCTCGAGAGGGTGCCCGGTGCCTTTGTGAGAGACGCAAGTCCTGTGTCAAGGACTTTATCGGTTTTCTGTGTAAACCAGGGAGTATCAGCCTTTTTCTCTCTTTCACGTTCTTATCGTTGCCTCCGGACCACCAAGTCCCAGTCCATTAAAGGACCCCAACAAGGGATCTTCTTTGAAAACCTTAAGCATTGATACAACTTTTGAAGAGAGTTTTAAATTTATATTTACTGGAAATATCTTATGGGTAATAAAGATACATGAAAGAAAAACTAGACCTGGATCAAAAACTAAAAATTGTCACCACCAGATAGATGGGTAACAGAGGTTCTCATACTTGGAAGAAGAAATAAAAATAAATATAGCTAGTAAAATGTGAATATAGGTCTGAAAAATCTCTGCCTTTTTTTCCATCACAGTTTACCTGTTGCTTCTAAGTAGTCACAGAGGATGTCATGCTTGCATGCTCCTTCTAAAATACCTACTTTTCTGCTGTCCACAGCAGATGCCCCTGCAGTTGAACCACCAACTACCACCTCCTATCCTGCCCCCAGCTCAGGCTTGGGAGGCTGTTGTTTTGAGAGATGTTGTTAAAATCAGGCATTTTCCCTAATCTTCAGGTGTCTGGTTCTTCAGAGATTCATGAAAGGTTGGTCTTAGTTTGGTACAAAAGTAATTGCCGTTTCAGACCATAAATTTTAAATCATTATAACTAGGCTCAACACATCTTTATTAATCAAAATAGGAACCATTACAATTAACACATTTTTCCCAATGAGAAATAAGTGTTAAAATCCATGCTTCAGGATTCAGTGAATTCTTGGAAATCATTTTCTGCCTCCTGCTGCTTGTAGAAGTGTTTTCCTTGGAAAAAGTTGTCGAAATGCTTGAAGAAGTGGTAGTCGATTGGCAAGAGGTCGGATGAATATGGTGGATGAGGAAAAACTTCAAAGCCCAATTCATTCAACTTTTGAAGCATTGGTTTTGTGACCTGCGGTCTGGCGTTGTCATAGAGAAGAATTCGGCCCTTCCTGTTGACCGATACTGGCTGCAGACCTTGCAGTTTTCAATGCATCTCATTGATTTGCTGAGCATACTCTCAGATGTAATGGTTTCACTGGGATTCAGAAAGCTGTAGTGGGTCAGACAGGCAGCAGACCATCAAACAGTGACCATGACCTTTTTCTGGTGCAAGTTTGTCTTTGGGTTAGATGGACATGGGTTTGGGTGGACTCTGGAAGTTGGTGATGGACAGGGAGGCCTGGCGTGCTGCGGTTCATGGGGTCGCAAAGAGTCGAACACGACTGAGCAACTGAACTGAACTGACTGAACTTGGCTTTGGGAAGTGCTTTGGAGTTTCTTCTTGGTCCAACCACTGAGCTGGTCACCGTGGGTTGTATAAAATCCACTTTTCATTGCAAGTCACGATCTGATTGAGAAATGGTTTCTTGTTGCACAGAATAAGAGAAGACTATACTTCAAAATGAAATTTTAAAAAATTTCTGGTCAGCTCATGAGGCACCCACTTATTGAGCTTTTTCACCTTTCCAATTTGCTTCGAATGCCAAACAACTGTAGAATGGTCGACACGGAGTTCTTCAGCAACTTCTCGTGTAGTTTCAAGAGGATCAGCTTTGTTGATTGCTCTCAATTTGTTATTGTCAACTTCCGATGGTCAGCTACTATGCTCCTCATCTTTGAGTCTCTTGTCTCCTTTGCAAAACTTCCTGAACTGCCACTGCACTGTATGTTCGTTAGCAGTTCCAGGTCCAAATGTGTTGTTGATGTTGCAAGTTATCACTGCTGCTTTACTGCCCATTTTGAACTTGAATAAAAAATATATTTGAATTTACCTTTTGTGTAACATCATTTCCCTAGTCTAAAATAAATACAAAATAAACAAGTAATAAGTCATTAGCAAAAACAATAAAGCAAGAAATGTGCATTAAAATGATACATAACATAGACCACATTTATTCAAGAATGTATTCCAATATCAAAAGACAAAGTTCAGCCAGTGCGAAACCTCAATTACTTTTGTACCAACTTAATAGTTCTTACTTCCAGATGTTTAAGCTGGTTTTAGAAAAGGCAGAGGAACCAGAGATCAAATTGCCAACATCCGCTGGATCATTGAAAAAGCAAGAGAGTTCCAGAAAAACATCTATTTCTGTTCTATTGACTATGCTAAAGCCTTTGACTGTGTGGATCACAATAAACTGTGGAAAATTCTGAAAGAGATGGGAATACCAGACCACCTGACCTGCCTCTTGAGAAATCTGTATGCAGGTCAGGAAGCAACAGTTAGAACTGGACATGGAACAACAAACTGGTTCCAAATAGGAAAAGGAGTACGTCAAGGCTGTATATTGTCACCCTGCTTATTCAACTTCTATGCAGAGTACATCATGAGAAACGCTGGGCTGGAGAAGCACAAGCTGGAATCAAGATTGCTGGGAGAAATATCAATAACCTCAGATATGCAGATGACACCACCCTTATGGCAGAAAGTGAAGAGGAACTAAAAAGCTTCTTGATGAAAGTGAAAGAGGAGAGTGAAAAAGTTGGCTTAAAGCTCAACATTCAGAAAACGAAGATCATGGCATCCGGTCCCATGAAATAGATGGGGAAAAAGTGGAAACAGTGTCAGACTTTATTGTTTGGGCTCCAAAATCACTGCAGATGGTGATTGCAGCCATGAAATTAAAAGACGCTTTCTCCTTGGAAGGAAAGTTATGACCAATCTAGATAGCATATTTAAAAGCAGAAACATTACTTTGCCAACAAAGGTCCGTCTAGTCAAGGCTATGGTTTTTCCAGTGGTCATGTATGGATGTGAGAGTTGGACTGCGAAGAAAGCTGAGCGCCGAAGAATTGATGCTTTTGAACTGTGGTGTTGGAGAAGACTCTTGAGAGTCCCCTTGGACTGCAAGGAGATCCAACCAGTACATTCTAAAGGAGATCAGCCCTGGGATTTCTTTGGTAGGAATGATGCTGAAGCTGAAACTCCAGTACTTTAGCCACCTCATGCGAAGAGTTGACTCATTGGAAAAGAGTCCTATGCTGGGAGGGATTGGGGGCAGGAGGAGAAGGGGACGACAGAGGATGAGATGGCTGGATGGCATCACTGACTCGATGGATGTTAGTCTGAGTGAACTCTGGGAGTTGGTGATAGACAGGGAGGCCTGGCGTGCTGCGATTCATGGGGTCGCAAAGAGTCGGGACACAACCGAGCAACTGAACTGAACTGAACGGACTAGTTCTTCATTTAGTTGGGCAACAGGTGGCACTAGAGACCATATAATCTTTGCATTTCTAAACCCCAGCAGTTTTTACCAACAGCCCAGATCAGTCTAGATCTGTCACTTAAACCATATGCTCAAATGCCTTGTTCTTTTTTCCTTCAGTTATACTCCAAGCCCAGGCCAGTTAAACTGTGCATGAATGTTGTGCATACTGACTGTTGCTGGAGGAAACCCCGCTCCCCCGCAAACATGTAGTCTGGGGCAGTGTGAACTCATTAGGCTCACTGTACAGTCCTGGACCAACATAGTTTCTTCTCAGTTTTCCTTGAAGGTTATTATAAACATCACAAACCTTATTCACTTCAGCAGAGAGTTGCATAGATACAAATGCCACATGTTGGAGTTTCGTGTCTGGATTGGTGAGATATAGAAAAACAGCAATAGGTACAGAATGGCAAGAAGATGCCCAAACAGAACTTAATACAACAGGTGTGGGAGCTTAGGGGCCGAGATAACCATAAGAACATAAACCCCTTGCTATTCCCAGGAGTCTTTGAAAAGGTGTTGTATCCCCCCAGACAAAACATGGAAGTTTTATCCAGATCTTATTTGGATCTGAAGGGTGAAGAAGACCACAGCTGACATCTGGGAGATACATAGATATATCTGATCATGCCTTTCTTTTGTTTATAAACCTTTACTCTGTCCTACTACACAAAGAGTGAATATCAAACATATGAAGATTAGCAGTATAAAAATAAGGCTTTGATCCAAAGATGCCTGGATTCTGCCTTGGCCCTGAAATCAACACAGGAAATCAACACATTTCTCAAAGGAGAAGACAAAACAGGATCAACAACATTTTATAATCTAAGTGTGTATGGTTGGTAAACCAGTGCACAAAGTTTTGGAAATTGAATGAGTATATGACTTAGTCTTGGGGCTTTCCTGGTAGCTTAGCTGGAGAAGCATCCACCTGCAAGGCAGGAGACCCCGATTCGATTCCTTGGTCAGGAAGATCCCCTGGAGAAGGGATAGGCTACCTGCTCCAGTATTCTTGGGCTTCCCTGGTGTCTCAGATGGTAAAGAATTTGTCTGCAGTGCGGGAGACCTGGGTTTAACCCTGGGTTGGGAAGATCCTCTGGAGGAGGGCATGGCAACCCATTCCAGTATTCTTGCCTGGAAAATCCCACGGACAGAGGAGCCTGGCGGGCTGCAGTGACTAAGCACAGCAGGGCATGACTGAGGCTCAAAGCCTAGGCTGGCCTCTTCCTTTCCATAAGCTCAACTTGTAACTGGCCAGTGTCCAAAGACTCAGGGAAAGAAGTATGTGGTATACAAGTGAAGGGAAAAGGGATTAGGGTGCACCCTGGTGGCCTTTTTGCTTCTGCAGACTATTTTCAAATAAAGCTATATTCTGAGGTACTGAGGGTTGAAACGTCGACACATTTAACTTTGAAGAGGACACAATTCGATTTGTAACAGGATGAATACAAATTCATTATTGTATTTGAATACAGTAGAAATTCACCACAGGGGCTTGTGAATTTGAGGGTGAATCTGGTGAGTGTCTTCATATAGAATTAGCTTTGATAAAATAGAGCAAGAACTCTGCAAATACCGTGACATATTTTACTAAAGCAAATAAGTAAAGCAACTTCTCAGAAATTCTTTCTACCGTTTTACCTTTTGTTTTGATTCCTTAAACTGTATTCAGAACAAGTGAAGTGCTAGAGGTTAGAGTGTTTATCTCCCATGCAGTCAACGCCTGGGAAACATTTATATTATAAGTGATCTTGGATAAATAATTCACTTATCCGGGTCTGTGTTTTCTTATTTGTAAAGTGAGAGGACTGAACTAGAATGTGAATCTCTATCTCAAAAATCTCTGGTTTATAATTATTTAAAGTTATTTTATTTCCAACCCAATGGGGGAAAGGAGAAAAATATTTGAAAACGTGTGAGGAATATTTGCTGCATATTAATACTTTAATACAGAACAAAGAGCATATATAGCTGGAGTCAGGAGGCATTTGAGAGAAACCATCACTGGGGCTTTAATTTCTGCCACGTCCATGATTTTATCCATCCTTTCCAGTGCCTGGGACAGTGCCATTCACAGTATATAACTATTTAATGCTGCTGCTGCTGCTAAGTCGCTTCAGTCGTGTCCAACTCTGTGCGACCCCATAGACGGCAGCCCACCAGGCTCCGCTGTCCCTGGGATTCTCCAGGCAAGAACACTGGAGTGGGCTGCCATTTCCTTCTCCAATGCATGAAAGTGAAAAGTGAAAGTAAAGTCGCTCAGTCATGTCCAACTCTCAGCGACCCCATGGACTGCAGCCTACCGTCCATGGACGGCAGCCCACCAGGCTCCTCCGTCCATGGGATTTTCCAGGCAAGAGTACACGGAGTGGGGTACCATTGGTAACTATTTAACGAAAGAATGAATTGAGGAAAGACATGACCTGGTGCATACCGGGACCTGTAAGTAGTTTGAGCAGATGCAAGGAAACAAGATCTTTTAAACGCAAGAAAGCAAGATCTTTTCACTCTGGAGATGTCTACAATGGACAGAGAATTGCTAATGTGTGTGTGTTTCTCAAGTGAATGTGCTTGCATTGTGGCAACCTAGAGTGATAAGTGTCTCCATGCATGCATGTGGATGATAAAGACAGCTTGAGCGGTCTCCTTTATGAGACAATAGTTACAACTAGTCCAAAGCTAGTATTTCTGAAAGCCGCGTGATACCCCACTTTCAAATTTTGCTCCCTTTAAACTATATTTAGGCTGGCCCTGGGACTCATCTCAGAATAAGCAGCAACTGGCGGTTTCTACTGTAACCCAGGGCTTTCTAGAAGAGATTGGGAAGGACCTCACTGAGCAGAAGTAACAGAGAAGGACACTAAGCCCCCAACCACCTTATTCTATCGCTCTGAGGCACTCCCACCTCTCTGAATGCTTGCTATTCCAAGAGAGGAGGATGGTACGGGACCTCGGTTAGGGCTTCCCAGGTGGCGCTAGTGGTAAAATGGTAAAGAACCCACTTGTCAATGCAGGAGACATAAAAGAGGCCGATTTGATCCCTGAGTGAGGAAGATCCCCCGGAGGAGGGCATGGCAACCCACTCCAGTATCCTTGCTTGGAGAATCCCATGGACAGAGGAGCCTGGCAAGCCAAGGTCCACGGTGTCGCAGAGTCGGACCAGACTGAAGGGACTTGGCACGCACAAGGGACGTCTATTAACGGCCTCCGGCCGGCAGAGGGAGCCCAGCCTCAGCGAGAGGCAGAGAGAGCGTCTGCCGGGCGCCCGCCGCGTTGCGCCGCCGCGGAGGGGGGCTCCGCCCATCCCAGGCTGGCGGCGGGCCGAGGGTGGGGGCCGCCCGGCGGGCCGTGGGCTTGCAGAGCCATGAACGGGGCAGGGTCGGGCCCTCGCCGGCGGGCGCGAGTGTCCCGCCTGGTCTCCTTCAGCGCGACCCACCGCCTCCACAGGTGGGGTTCGCCCTCCACAGGTGGTGGGGACAGGGCCGTGGAGCCCCGGGGCGAGGGCCCGGGTGTGGGAGGAGCGGGGCTGCGGCGCATGAAAGGCTGGGTGCGCGCCGCGGCCTCTTTTGGCCGCCAGGCTTTGTTGTTGGCGTCACAGCAGTTGGCGACTGGAGTTGACCCGGTTCCCGGGGTCTCTGATGTTCAAAAGAGTTAAATTCGCCCAGGTTACTCAGTGCCAGGCACATCGTAAACAGGCAGAGCGTGCTAAGTCGCTTCCGTCGTGTCCGACTCTGCGATCCCATGGACTGTAGCCCGCCAGGCTCCTCTGTCCATGGGGATTCTCCAGGCAAGAGTACTAGAGTGGGTTGCGTTGCCCGTCTCCAGGGGATCTTCCCGACCCAGGCAGGGCTTGAACCTGGGTCTGCTGTATTGGCAGGAGATTCTTTACCACTAGTACCACCTGGGAAGCCCGAAACACTCGATACATGTTAGCTACTATAATGTATCAAAAGCGGCATCTTTCCTCGCTAATATCGCTACTGCAGGGCGAGATTTGTTCACTTGTTACTGAACAGAAAATGAACCTGGATGTTCACTTTCCCGAGAGTGAGAAGCACAGTTGGGGTTTTGAACGCAGAGTACTCAGACTGCTTGATTGTCCTGAAGAGCTGATTTTGTGGAGGGTGTTGCCACTCATTAGCAAGCTCGGCTGTCTGAGCATGTGTTTCTTGGTGTATACCATGGGGTCGCTAAGAGTCGGACAGGACTGAGCGACTTCACTTTCACTTTTCACTTTCATGCATTGGAGAAGGAAATGGCAACCCCCTCCAGTGTTCTTGCCTGGAGAATCCCAGGGACGGGGGAGCCTGGTGGGCTGCCGTCTATGGGGTCGCACAGAGTCGGACACGACTGAAGTGACTTAGCAGCAAGATGAAGATAATAATTTCTACCTAACAGGATTCACCCATCCATTCATCCACTGGACCGGTATTTGTTATTAGATCTTGGTGCTAGGCAACAGGGATGCAGCACTGACTAAGACCTGTCACAGTTTTCTGTTTGGAATGTACAAACTGGTCAGTTTTGTGGCAGGTACAGTGAGATAATTTTGTGCAAAAACTTTGTGAACAGTAGCACTCTAAGAGGTAGGTGAGCAGGAGAAAGGAAAGTAATAGAATCTCAAAAAGAAAGGGGTTATTAGGAAGCTCAAATGTATGAGAGTGGTAAGGCCTCATTGAAGGTGCACGGTTGACTGGACAGGTTAGGCACAAAAATCTATTAAGAAAATGGTTCTCTGCCTGGAACAATACCTGAGTATTGTAATTTTAAAGTTTACCCGGGTTTGAATACCCCTCAATGGATTGGTGGGGTTATCAGTAGGCAATAGTTGAGGAGAAGTAAAGCAAGATTTTAAAGAGATGTACTAGGGCATGTAATTGTTTTTTAGGAGGAATGAGTTTTTTATTCAGATTTTTGAAAAACTTATTTTCTGTTGGGTTATAGTTGATTAACAATGTTGTAGTTTCAGGTGAACAGTGAAGGGATTCAGCCATACATACATGTGTATCCATTTGCCCCCAAACCAGGAGGAATAAGATTTCAAGCTACTTGAGGATAACCATCTTCTTTTTAATTTAAGTTACTGTCTACCATTGCTTCATTCATCCCATGCCTAGTATGTAGTAGGTGCAGTAAGTCCCCATTATACAAACATTCAAGGTGTGTACTTTTCAAAGGTGCAAACACACATCTGGTTCCAGCAAGGAACCAGAACCTGTGCCATCAATATCGGGCATGAGTGAAGTTGCAGCTTGCTCTTTGTCTCCTATTGTTGACGATCCTTCAGCTCTACCATTTTCCACCTCCTCTAAGGAAATCAGCCCTGAATATTCATTGGAAGGACTGATGCTGAAGCTGAAACTCCAGTACTTTGGCCACCTGATGCGAGGAACTAACTCATTTGAAAAGACCCTGATGCTAGGAAAGATTGAAGGCAGGAGGAGAAGGGGATGACAGAGGATGAGATGGTTGGATGGCATCACCAACTCAATGGGCATGAGTTTGAGTAAACTCCGAGAGTTGGTGAGGGACAGGGAGGCTTGGTGTGCTGCAGTCCATGGAGTCGCAAAGAGTCAGACACGACTGACCTCCTCCAGTCACTAGCTCTTTTTGCCTGTTTACTTGATGCTAGACCCTATACGCCAGCTGTTGTACTATACTGCTGTACTTTTCAAGGTATTGTACTGTAAGATTACAAATGTTTTATTTTTTGTGTTTTTTTAAATATATTATTTGTATGAAAAGTCTTCTAAACCTATTAAAGTACAGAGCTATATAGCTGATTTATGTTAGTTGGGTACCTTAGCAAACTTTGGGCTTACGAACACATTCTCAAAATGGTACTCTTTATATGTAGGGGACTTACTGTATTCAGTAAATGTTGAGTTGAAAAATGGAAGGGTCTTCAGCAGATCAGCTTTTGAAGTCTTCCTGTGGAACAAGGATGTTGAATTTATTTATGCTAATTTGTATGCTATGTTTGTCTAATTAGGGGACACATTGTGGTTCCTGACATAAAATTAAGTAATGAAATCAAATGGATTTATGACTCTATTTGATGAGCTAAAGAATAATAAGTTGTGAAGTTTTTCAAAGGCTAGAGAAAACAGTGAGTGTAGGGAACAGAGAAGGTATCAAAACTTGTGTCATGTTGATTTTTTTTTTTTTTTGACAGCAAATCTCTTAGTAATGAAGAAAACTTGAAATTATTTGGGAAGTGCAACAACCCAAATGGCCATGGGCACAATTACAAAGGTGAGAAAAAAACTGCTGAAATTTTAGCCCTTTCAATAATAATGAATGACTGTTGAGCAACTATGGTCTTAATGAGTATGAAACTTTATGGACAGAGCATGAACGCTTTGAGTCTTGAATGCGAAAGTAAATGAAAGCTCAAAATGAAAAGATCTGTTGCTTTAGTTGGATGTATCTTAAGTTACAGTTGAAAACAGAATGGTTTAAAAAAGTTTTTCCTTGGCCTTCGAGTACATGACATTCCTTTGGCACCATGTTTTCTTCTAATTAGGTATTGCTGAGGTCAATGATAAAATTAGATTGTATTCACTGTGTAAGTAATGACTGACAAAAAGGGAGTATTGGCTCAAGATGTGCTGTATGACAGGAAAATAAGTTGGGTCTAAAACTTTGCCAGCAGTGTTCTAAGGAGGTAATTAATTTATGCAAGGACAAGAGACTTGTTTATTGAAATACAGATGATATAAAAACAATAGCTGTGTAAGCCATAGAGTATAACAGCAAATGATATGGTGGAGTAAAAAGACCAGAAAAGATGTCAGAATATTGGGCTTTCACATGTAGTTACTGTCTCTTACTTTATCTGTATCTCTCATTCTGTTTGCTCACTTATACCTAATGGTGTTTCTATGAAGCTGAAAGAAATATGTAAAAAGTCATTAATTTGCAAAGCATTCTCATCATCAAGATCTTTCAGACGTTTCACTTTTTAAAAATTAATTAATTTTAATGGGAGAAGAATTACTTTTCAACGTTATGATGGTTTTTGCCCTACATCAATATGAATTGGCCACAGGTATACATTTTTTCAAAAGCACTTGTTAATCTACAAATCATTGCTATATACTGTGTTTACATTTCTATAAGTAGAGGGACAATAATTTTAGGCCCAGTAATAGTTTGCTTGCTCAGGAAGGTAGGAGCAGCTCAGTGTGTACCTGAATTTCTTCCTGTACATTTTCTACTTTTATAGGCAGTGATTAAGCATCATCTTGAAGTAGAGATTCCTTCCAAGTACATCATAAGCAAAATTTATACCCTTTTTGGCCTTGGCTAAGCATCCTTACGTTCCTCTGCCATGGTCGAATTGCATTAGTTGATAAAAAGATCTTAACCGAAAGAACAGACATTGTGGCCGGGGCCGGGGGTGGGGGAATACAGCTTTGTGGAGCAGAGATCTAACACCTAATTTATGTTGCTAACTTGTGTTTGGATGTTAATCTGTTGAAAGTCATGTTGGCTTTTGGTTTTGTTTTCTTCCCCATAGTTGTGGTGACAGTACATGGAGAGGTACGTGCTGAACATGTCTGTGGTTTGTGCAGATTGCTGGGCCCTCTGTCAGCCAAAGTGATGGATTCTGTGTTGAAAAATTCTGTTAAGATTCGTGTTGCTTCACTGTTGGTCTTTGTGTACGATGAGCTGCTGCCATTTCAGGCCTTTCCTCTCCCAAAGCATCATCCGTCATGTGCTGTATGTGGACAGGTAGAAGGGCAGTGCAGTGGAAAGGGAGCCTCGAGTACTTGGTGTTTCCATGCCGAGATGGATTGTCTCGGGGATGAAGGCAATGTGGGACCAGTTTCTGCACATGTTGCAGTCTTTAATAATTTACCAGAGGTTAAAATATGAAGAGCATACTATAGTAATACTCACCTTTGTTTATTCTTTAGGTTGATCCTGTTACAGGAATGGTCATGAATTTGACTGACCTCAAAGAGTATATGGAGGTAATGGCATGCTGGATGCTATTTTGTGCTGTTTTCTGAATGTAATATTTGATGGCCCCCTTTTCACTTCCCCAGCCAAGTATCATCAGAGGTTCTGTGACCTGGCAAGTGGAATTGGCTGTGGGAATGGGATAGTATTAATAGTTGGAGGAGCTTCTCTGAGTGTTCTCTAAAGGTGTTGGGATGACTGAATGGAAATTAGTCATGGTTGTATTACAATGATAGGAATGAATGTGGTGTGCTCATCTTGTCTTCTTTGTTGATATATCCTGATTTCCTCTGTTTAACAAATTCTTCCCTTCTTTCAGGACACAGCTTTATCCTTGAAGCTTTCTATTCTTGAAATCGGTGAATTTTCCTTACATCTTTAATCACAGATTTTAATACTACCCTGTTTTATTCACTCTAGCTTTATTATAAACTCACTGGGGCAGTTGATGATAGGGATAACAAAAAAGAAGGTTTTCAGTAAAAGACTTACTGCTTATATCATTACAGAATTCTTGGATTGTAAGAGACCACAGAGGTTATCCATGCCAGCTTCTTCCTTCCTTTGACTGAGGTCGAGAGATACTGAAGAGTTAACCTCCCCTACTTGCCCTCAGTCCTGTAATTAATCCTTTGCAAAGATGAGAATTAGATTTCCTTCCATTCAGCTTTGTTTTTATTATACCATCATTTCACCTGTTTGTTTTGCTTCAACTCTGCTCCTTACTTTTATTTTAAAATTGGACATTCAATTAAAAATGTTATTATGAGTCATTATTACTTCTTTCATGTTGCTTATCTTCCATATATTTAACAAGTTTGCCTGCTTTGCATCAGTCTTTGAGCTGAGCACTAGGAATCCAGTGATGAATGAGACATAACTCTTAGCCACTGTGTGCTCACATGGCTTTACAGCAGGTAAAGAACACTAAGTGTTAAATGAGTGTTGGTTGAATAAATGAATGGGAGAATGAGTGGGTGAGCGAACAGTGCTGTGCTCAGAGTACTTTAGGAAAAGCTATAAAGACCAAGTTCTTGCAAACACTAGTGACATAAATATATATACATGAAGGTTGATAAGAAACAGCCTAGGCAGGCAAACAGCGAAATACCAGAGGAGAAGTTCTCTGCACTTTTTCCCATCTTTCGGTACCTGAAGGACGCGGCATACCACATACTTTACTTTTGCGTTAGGAGAAGTGGCTTATGACATACAGAGACAAATTAGAAAGAGGCCTGTAGGAGAGGTCTCAGCGGGAAAGTTGGGATCCGAACAGTTTTCAGTTGAAACAAAGATTAAACAAGGATTTATTTTCTTGATATCCATGCGGATATCATTTATTTTAAAGTTCGTTTGGTTTAGGACTTACTCTTTTTATATGATTCTGATTTTTCTCAGAAGATGATTGTTATTGTTATGATTAAGGTACCTTTCTTAGAACCATACCATATGGAAATTTAGATTATTCCACAAATTCTTTTTTTTTAATTGAAGTACAGTGGATGTATAATATTATATGTTATGGGTGTACAGTATAGTGGTTGACAATTTTTAAAGGTTATACTCCACTGATAGTCGTTATAAAATATTGGCTGTATTCCTCATGTTGTACAGTATGTCCTTACAGCTTATTTTATATGTGATAGTTCATACCTCTTAATCCTCTACCCTTTTATACCCTTCCTCCCTTCTCTCTCCCCACTGGTAACCACTAGTTTTCTTCATCTGTGAGTCTATTTTTTTGTTATATTCACTAGTTTATTAATTTTTTAAGATTGCTTGGGTTTTTTACAATAGCTAAAAGTAATACAAAAAGTGAAGTGAAAGAAGTCACTCAGTCGTGTCCAACTCTTTGCGACCCCATGGACTGTAGCCTACCAGGCTCCTCCATCCATGGAATTTTCCAGGCAAGAGTACTGGAGTGGGTTGCCATTTGCTTCTCCAGGAGATCTTCCTGACCCAGGGATCAAACCCAGGTTCTCCCATATTGCAAGCAGACACTTTTACCATCCAAGCCACCAGGGAAAGTTTACAAAGAATAAGGCAATTACAATTCTTGCCATTGGCAAAGAAAAATGCTGTGTATAATATATATAAGTATTAAGAAGCCAGTCTTTACATGTTTTTAGTTTTCTTTCTAAGAGCCCAGGATCATTGTTAAATTATTCCTTATGGCAGAAACTCAGAACACCTTACATAATTTCAGTCTTAATCTGCTTTATAAAATATAGTACTTATTGAAGATGTGTCCTAACTGTATTGTGGCATTGTGCTGAAGGTGAAACTGTTAGAGAAAAGTATTTGTGGTAACATTTTGGACAGAATTCAAGAAGTGTTAAACTAAATTCTGAATCACAGAGGCTTGTTATGAGAAAGAACCAGTGAATTCTCTATTTTTTGTTTTTTTACCTCTCTGCATTCAGTAATGAGGATATCCAGCCATTATGGAGAGCTAGGCCTTTTTTTATTTTATAAAGTTTATTTTAAACTTTCTGAGATTGTTTTGTAAGACACAAAGTTCTTGCAAGTACTGAGTTAGTGATGAGATGATAAGGTAAGAAGATTTAGAGGCAAAGGTAGGACACTTTGAAGTATGATTGATAAATGGAATCAGTGATATTTTTCCTTTGTTTTGTCTATAGGAAGCGATTATGAAGCCCCTTGATCATAAGAATCTGGATCTAGATGTGCCATATTTTGCAGACATTGTAAGGTGGGTGACTGTTTCACTTTATATAAACAGTAGGAAAGAAGAATTTATTTTAACATTTTACTTGATTATTGTGTGACTTTTTTTTTAGTGTAATGATATCTTTTAAAACTAGAATTTTTATTCTCTGTAAATATTAAACATGAAGTTTCGCTTTTTTGTCTTTTGATCTTCTTTCCTTTTCTTCTCCAGCACAACAGAAAATGTAGCTGTATATATCTGGGAAAACCTCCAGAAATTTCTTCCTGTGGGAGTTCTTTATAAAGTAAAAGTATATGAAACCGACAATAATATTGTAGTCTATAAAGGAGAATAACTCTTAGAGATTAATTTCCATCCATATTTGAAGAAGATCTTTATCCCCTTGAACAATTAAGAAGTCATCACCTAACTGTTGCACTTCCACATTGTGTTCTGGAATCATTGTGAGTGAGTCCTGTTCTAGACTCAAATCTAATTTAAAACCAAGTTTGTAATGTATTCTGAGTATCATTTAAAGAGTCTTTCATCTGTAGATTAAAATCACTTCAGCAAAATGTTCTGGTGTAGAATCATTTGGAAGCAAAAGAAATCTTTGTTTTTTCATTATCTCATTTTTAGTATTCATTTTTTTCTTGGTATAATATAAATGGCAAAAATGTTTATAAGACTGACAGTAGGTAAATCTTATAAAAAATACCAGTGACCACAAAATCTGGAAACAGAGACTACATAATATTTCTAGTAGATTGAGCTGCCTTGATTACTTCTTCTAGGATATGCTAAACGTGTTCCACTGGAAAAGGGAATGGCAAACCACTTCAGCATTCTTGCCTGAGAACCCTATGAACAGTATGAAAAGGCAAAAAGATATGACACAGAAAGATGAAATCCCCAGGTCGGTGGGTGCCCAGTATGCTACTGGAGAAGAGTGGAGAAATAGCTCCAGAAGGAATGAAGAGGCTGAGCCAAAGCAGAAACAGTACCCAGCTGTAGATGTGTCTGGTGGTGAAAGTAAAGTCCAATGCTGTAAAGAACAGTATTGCATAGGAACCTGGAATGTTAGGTCCATGAATCAAGGTAAATTAGAAGTGGTCAAACAGGAGTGACAGAGTGACAGGCAAGAGTGAACATCGCCTTTTAGGAATCCAGTGAACTAAAATGGACTTTAGTGGGCTAATTTAATTCAGATGACCATTATATCTACTACTGTGGACAAGAATCCCTTAGAAGAAATGAAGTAGCTCTCATAGTCAACAAAAGAGCCTGAAATACAGTACTTGGGTGCAGTCTCAAAAATGACAAAATGATCTCTGTTCGTTTCCAAGGCAAACCATTCAATATCAAAATTCATTACAATATCAATAATCCAAGTCTACGCCCCAACCACTAATGCTGAAGAAGCTGAAGTTGAATGGTTCCATGAAGACCTTCTAAAACTAACACCAAAAAAAGATGTCCTTTTCATCATAGGGGACTGGAGTGCAAAAGTAGGAGGTTACAAGATACCTGGAATAATAGACAAGTTAGGCTTTGGGGTACAAAATGAAGCAGGGCAAAGGCTAACAGAGTTTTGCCAAGAGAATGCACCAGTTATAATGAACACCCTTTTCCAACAACACAAGAGATGACCCTACACATGGATAGGGCCAGATGGTCAATACTGAAATTAGATTGATTATATTTTTTGCAGGCGAAGGTGGAGAAGCTCTATACAGTCAGCAAAACAAGACTAGGAGCTGACTGTGGCTCAGATCATGAACTCCTTATTGCAAAATTCAGAAAGTAGGGAAAACCACTAGGCCATTCAGGTATGACCTAAATCAAATCCCTTATGATTATACGGTGGCAGTGACAAATAGATTCGATGGATTAGATCTGATAGAGTGCCTGAAGAACTATGGACACAGGTTTGTGACATTGCACAGGAGGTGATAATCAAAACCATCCCCAAGGAAAAGAAATGCAAGAAGGCAAAATGGTTGTGTGAGGAGGCCTTATAAATAGCTGAGAAAAGAAGAGAAGCAAAAGGCAAAGGAGAAAAGGTGCAAGCTTATTCAGTGAAAATTAGACCTGAATCATCTGGGACAATGCATTATAAATGAATGTACAGGGACTGATGCCAGTGCCTTTTGGTAGTGCATGGTGTTCATTGCAAATTTGCTTATTGAACCATGAACTGCTAGTGAGGAACACTGATCATGTCATAGAAGATAAATAAACTGCTTATGTATATTTGTCTGTTTTCAGACCTTATGGCTACCTGAACAATTTAAACTCAGAAGACTGAAAAATAATCACATGTATTAGACCTTGTTAAGATAGTCAGCATGAAAAGGATATGTTACTCTGTACAGCATCTCTTTACGAAAGTTCTTCCTAGCTTGTTTTGTTCTGATCACTAAATTTACCTGCTTCAAGTTGAGCTGCTTTTGTGGCATTCATCTCTGGTATCTTTCTTCATGCCAAAATCTACAAGATTTTGTAGATTTGCTTTCTTCCCACAAAGAACAGTTCTCACTTGTGTTCTCATTTGTATTTTAAAACCAAGTTCCTTAAATATAGGGTTCATTTTTCTCTCCACATAGCAACTAGTACACAATGGATTCTTAGAATGTTGCTGCCTGAAAAGAGTAAAAGGACTTGTGCCATGATTAGTACACTAAAAGAAATTTCAAAGTAGTATACTTTTATTTTGAAGAATTTAACTGCATGAATTTTACAATAAACTTAGACAGTAATATGATGCCCACTTGATCAAATTTGAATGTCTTTTAGTTATCAGCACAAGTTTTTATGTTACTTACATATATTTCGTTTAGATTACTTGACAGGCAGGGTAACAATAATTTGGTAAGGCAATTTATTTTTTAATTCTTAAAAATTCCATTCCCATTTTACATTACATTATTCCCATTTTACAGATGAGAAAATTGAGATGAATTAGTTTTAAGCTACTTGCCTAAACTAACTCAGCAAAATAAGTAGTAAACTGAGTGTTTGATGCTCAGTCTGACTCAAGCACAGACTTAAAAAAAAAGATAGTGTATACATTTCAATACTTTTTTGATACCACATTATACAGATTTGATATTATGTTAAAAAAACTTTCTTTTGGTAACAGTGTCACTCCAGGTTTTTGTTTTCATGAGTTGCTTCTAGAGAACATTTTTCTCCTACTTGCTCTTCTATCTGTCTAGTAAATGAGTGAGTGACTAGATGAGTGAATGTTCAAAGATGGGATATAGATTTTTTTAAGTCTCCCTAGAACTGCTATCAGAGACCTTATCAAAGTATATTGTAATTATTGCTTTGTTCTCTAGTTGCTAAGTCATGTCCGACTCTTTGCGACCCCATAGCTGTAGCTCTCCAGGCTCCTCTGTCCATGGTATTTCCCAGGCAAAGTTACTGGAGTGGGTTGCCACTTCCTTCTCCAAGGGGTCTTCCCAATCTAGGGCTCAAGCCTATGTCTCCGTCTCCTGCATTGCAGGTGTGTTCTGGGAAGCTTTACTGTTTTGTTTTTTTCACTACCCTGATAACTTGTGGGCAAAATTAAGCAGAATATCTGGTAAATAGTACACAATAATTTTTGTTGATTAAATGAATGGTGTTTGGTAGAAACTGCTGAAATTTTACAATATCATATACATAGTGGACATACGGTAAATATTTTCAGAATTGAGTGACGTGAAAATGTTGAGCCTTGAGTCCTAGTCTGAGTGCCGTTATCACGCAGCTTTGTCCCTTTCACCTCAGAGCCTTAGTTTTCCAAAATGAATGTTGGACAGATGTTTTCTGAAGTTGCTCCTGCCTCATCTTAGATTTTATATCTCAATGATTTCAAATATGAAATGGGTATTAATTTAGAGATGGGGAAAGATTATTGTGGGGTGTGAGGTTTGGAAAAGCTTAGTGGAGGAGGTTAGTCCTGAATGCTGCTTAAAGTGATGGGACAGGGAGGGGGAATGGTTTAGACCTGAGAAAAGGGGAAAAACACTGAAAGGGTAAAATTTTGTAAGTGTGGTTACCAATGTGACCCTGTGCTAAATGTATTTGTTATATAGTGAATAGAGTAATAAATATTTTTACAAATTTTAAATAAAATTAAAAATTTTTATTTTTAATTGGAGGAAAATTGTTTCATGATATTGTGTTGGCTTCTGCCATATATCAACATGAATCAGCCATAGGTATACGTATATCCCCTCCCTCTTGAACCTCCCTCCCACATCCCACCTCTCTAGGTTGTCACAGAACGCAGAATTTGAGCTCCCTGTGTCATTGAGCAAATTCCCACTGGCTCTCTAATTTTACATATAGTAATGTGTACATTTCAATGCTACTCTCTCAAAATTTGTCACACCTTCTACCCCCACTGTGTCCACAAGTCTGTTCTGTATATATGCTTCTCCATTTCTGCCCTGTAAATAAATTCATTAGTACCATCTTTCTAGATTCCATATATATGTGTTAATATGCAATGTTTGTTTTTCTCTTTCTGACTTATTTCAGTCTGTATAATAGTCTCTAGGTTCATCCACCTCATTAGAACTGACTCAGATTTGTTTATTTTTATGTTGTTCAGTTCAGTAAGTCATGTCTGACTCTTTGTGACCCCATGGACTGCAGCAAACCAGGCTTCCTTTTCCTTCAGTATCTCCTAGAGTTTGCTCAAACTCATGTCCATTGAGTTTGTGATGCCATCCAACCATCTCATCCTCTGTTGCCCCCTTCTGCTCTCTAGCTCCTAGCATCAGGGTCTTTTCCAGTGAGTCGGTTCTTTGCATCAGATGACCAAAGCATTCCTTTTTATGGCAAAGTAATATTCTATTGTATATAGGTACCACAACTTTATCCATTCACCTGTCAGTGGACATCTAGGTTGCTTCCATGTCCTAGCTATTGTAAGTAGTACTGCAATGAACATTGGGGTACGTGTGTCTTTTTCAGTTATGGTTTCCTCAGGGTATATGCCCAGTAATGGGATTATTAGGTCATATGGTAGTCTTATTCCTAGTTTTTTTTTTAAGGAATCTCCATACTATTCTCCATAGTGGCTTTATCAATTTGCATTCCGACCAACAGTGTAGATTTAGATGGTTTAGACCTGAGAAAAGGGGAAAAACACTGAAAGGGTACCAACAGTGTAGGAGGGTTCCCTTTTCTCTATGTCCTCTTCAATATTTATTGTTTGTGAGTTTTTTGATGATGACCATTCTGATCTGTATAAGGTGATACCTCATTGCAGTTTTGATTTGCATTTCTCTAATAATGAGTGATATTGAGCATCTTTTCATGTGTTTGTTAGCCATCTGTATGTCTTTTATAGAGAGATGTCTGTTTAGGTCTTCTGCCCACCCTTTGATTGGATTGTTTGTTTTTCCGGTATTGAGCTGCATGAGCTGCTTGTTTGCATATTTTGGAGATTAACTCTTTGACAGTTGTTTCATTTGCTATTATTTTCTCCCATTCTGAGGGTGTCTTTTCACCTTGTTTATAGTTTCCTTTGCTGTGCAAAAGCTTTTAAGTTTCATTAGGTCCAATTTGTTAATTTTTGTATTTATTTCCATTGCTCTAGGGGTTGGATCATAGAGGATCTTGTGATTTATGTCAAAGATTGTTCGGTCTATGTTTTCCTCTAATATCATTATAGTTTCTGACCTTCAGTTTAGGTCTTTAATCAGTTGAGTTTATTTTTGTGTATGGTTGTTAGGAAATGTTCTAATCTCATTCTTTTACTCATACCTGCAAAGTTTTCCCAGCACTACTTATTGAAGAGACTGTCTTTTCTCCATTGTGTATTCTTGCCTCCTGTGTCAAAGATAAGCTGCTCATAAGTATGTGGATTTATCTCTGGGCTTTCTGTCTTGTTCCACTGGTCTGTATTTCAATTTTTTGTGTCAGTACCATGCTGTCTTGACTGTAGCTTTGTATCATAGTCTGAAGTCAGGAAGATTGACTCCACCAGCTCCATTCTTCCTTCTCAAGATTAGTTTGGCTGTTTTGCATCTTTTGTGTTTCCATACAGATTGTGAATTTTTTTTTTTTTTGTTCTAGTTCTGTAAAAAATATCATTGGTAATTTGATAGCGATTGCATTGAATCTGTAGATTGCTTTGGGTAGTATAGTCACTTTCATGTTATTGATTCTTCCAATCCAAGAACATAATATATCTCTCCATCTGTTTATGTCATCTTTGAATTCTTTCATTAGTGTCTTATAGTTTTTTATATACAGCTCGTTTGTCTCCTTCAGTTCAGTTCAGTCACTCAGTCGTGTCTGACTGTTAGCGACCCGGTGAATTGCAGCATGCCAGGCCTCCCTGTCCATCACCAACTCCCAGAGTTCACTCAAACTCATGTCCATCAAGTCGGTGATGCTGTCCAGCCATCTCATCCTCTGTCTTCCCCTTCTCCTCCTCCCCCCAATCCCTCCCAGCATCAGGGTCTTTCCAATAAGTCAACTCTTCGCATGAGGTGGCCAAAGTATTGGAGTTTCAGTTTTAGCATCAGTCCTTCCAATGAACACCCAGGACTGATATCCTTTAGGATGGACTGGTTGGACCTCCTTTCAGTTCAAGGGACTCTCAAGAGTCTTCTCCAGCACCACAGTTCAAAAGCATCAATTCTTTGGCACTCAGCTTTCTTCACAGTCCAACTCTTATATCCATAAGGTAGGATTATTCCTAAGTGTTTTATTTTTGTTGCAATAGTGAATGGGATTGATTCCTTAATATCTCTTTCTGGTTTTTCATTGTTAATGTATAAGAGTACAAGGGATTTTTGTGCATCAATTTTATATCCTGTGACTGTACTATATTCATTGATTAGTTCTAGTAATTTTCTGGTGGCATCTTTAGGGTTTTCTATGTATAGTATATCATCAGCAAACAGAGTTTTACTTCTTTTCCTATCTGGATTCCTTTTATTTCTTTTTCTTCTTGGGCTGCTGTGGCTAGGACTTCCAAAACTGTGTTGAATAATAGTGGTGAGAGTGGGCATCCTTACCTTGTTCTTGATCTTAGGGACGTGCTTTCAGTTTTTCACAGTTGAGAATAGTGTTTGCTGTGCATTTGTCATATATGGCATTATGCGTACTTTCTGGAGAGTTTTTATCATTAATGGATGTTGCATTTTTTTGAAAAACTTTCTCTACTTCTATTGAGAAGATCATATGATTTTTATCTTTCAATATGTTAATATGGTGTATCACATTGATTGATTTGCATATATTGAAGAATCCTTGCATCCCTGGGATTAAGCCCACTTGATCATGATGTATGATCCTTTTATTATTTTTTTTCAGTTTTATTTATTTATTTTTAATTTACAATATTGTATTGGTTTTGCCATACATTGACATGAATTTGCCATGGTTGCACATGTGTTCCCCATCCTGAACCCCCCTCCTATCTCCCTCCCCATCCCATCCCTCTGGGTAATCCCAGTACACCAGCCCCGAGCACTCTGTATCATGCAGCAAACCTAGACGGGTGATACATTTCACATATGATAATTTACATGTTTCAATGCCATTCTCCCATATCATCCTGCCCTCGCCCTTTCCCACAGATACCAAAAGACTGTTCTATACGTCTGTGTCTCTTTTGCTGTCTTGCATACAGGGTTATCATTACCATCTTTCTAAATTCCATATATATGCGTTAGTGTACTGTATTGGTGTTTTTCTTTCTGACTTACTTCACTCTGTATAATAGGCTCCAATTTCATCCACCTCATTAGAACTGATTCAAATGTATTCTTTTTAATGGCTGAGTAATACTCCATTGTGTATATGTACCACAGCTTTCTTACCCATTCATCTGCTGATGGACATCTAGGTTGCTTCCATGTCCTGGCTATTATAAACAGTGCTGTGATGAACATTGGGGTACACGTGTCTCTTTCAATTCTGGTTTCTTTGGTGTGTATGCCCAGCAGCGGGATTGCTGGGTCATAAGGCAGTTCTGTTTCCAGTTTTTTAAGGAATCTCCACACTATTCTCCATAGTGGCTGTACTAGTTTGCATTCCCACCAACAGTGTAAGAGGCTTCCCTTTTCTCCACACCCTCTCAAGCATTGATTGCTTATAGACTTTTGGATAGCAGCCATTCTGACTGGCGTGAAATGGTACTTCATTGTGATTTTGATTTGCATTTCTCTGATAATGAGTGATGTTGAGCATCTTTTCATGTGTTTGTTAGCTATCTTTATGTCTTCTATGGAGAATGTCTGTTTAGTTCTTTGGCCCACTTTTTGATTGGGTCATTTATTTTTCTGGAATTGAGCTGCAGGAGTTGCTTGTATACTTTTGAGATTAATTCTTTGTTCATTGCTTCATTTGCTATTATTTTCTTCCATTCTGAATGCTGTCTTTTCACCTTGCTTGTAGTTCCCTTTGTTGTGCAGAAGATTTTAATTTTAATTAGGTCACATTTGTTTATTTTTGCTTTTATTTCCGATATTCTGGGAGGTGGGTCATAGAGGATCCTGCTGTGATTTATGTCAGAGAGTGTTTTGCTTATGTTTTCCTCTAGGAGTTTTACAGTTTCTTGTTTTACATTTAGATCTTTAATCCATTTTCAGTTTATTTTTGTGTATGGTGTTAGAAAGTGTTCTAGTTTCATTCTTTTACACGTGGTTGACCAGTTTTCCTAGCAACACTTGTTAAAGAGATTGTCTTTCCTTCATTATGTATTCTTGCCTCCTTTGTTGAAGATAAGGTGTCCATAGGTGCGTGGATTTATCTCTGGGCTTTCTATTTTGTTCCATTGATCTATATTTCTGTCTTTGTGCCATACTGTCTTGATGACTGTGGCTTTGTAGTAGAGACTGAAGTCAGGCAGGTTGATTCCTCCAGTTCCATTCTTCTTTCTCAAAATTGCTTTGGCTATTCGAGTTATTTTTGTATTTCCATACAAATTGTGAAATTATTTGTTCTAGTTCTGTGAAAAATACCATTGCTAGCTTGATAGGTATTGCATTGAATCTATAGATTGCTTTGGGTAGTATATTCATTTTCACTATATTGATTCTTCAAATCTATGAACATGGTATATTTTGCCATCTATTTATGTCCTATTTGATTTCTTTCACCAGTGTTTTCTAGTTTTCTATATGTAGGTCTTTTGTTTCTTTAGGTAGATATATTCCTAAGTATTTTATTCCTTTCATTGCAATGGTGAATGGATTGTTTCCTTAATTTCTCTTTCTGTTTTCTCATTGTTAGTGTATAGGAATGCAAGGGATTTCTGTGTGTTGATGTTATATCCTGCAACTTTACTATATTCATTGATTAGCTCTAGTAATTTTATGGTGGAGTCTTTAGGATTTTCTACATAGAACATCATGTTTTCTGCAAACAGTGACAGTTTTACTTCTTTCCAATCTGGATTCCTTTTATTTCTTTTTCTGCTCAGATGGCAGTGGCCAAAACTTCCAAAACTATGTTGAATAGTAGTGGTGAGAGTGGGCACCCTTTGTCTTGTTCTTGACTTCAGGGGAAATGCTTTCAGTTTTTCACTATTGAGGATAATGTTTGCTGTGGGTTTTTCATATATAGCTTTTGTTATGTTGAGGTATGTTCCTTCTATTCCTGCTTTCTGGAATGGTTTTTATCATAAATGGATGTTGAATTTTGTCAAAGGTTTTCTCTGCATCTATTGAGATAATCATATGGTTTTTATCTTTCAATTTGTTAATGTGATGTATTACATTGATTGATTTGTGGATATTGAAGAATCCTTGCATGCCTGGCATAAATCCCACTTGGTCATGATGTATGATCTTTTGAATATGTTGTTGATTCTGTTTGCTAGACTTTTGTTAAGGATTTTTGCATCTATATTCATCAGTGATATTGGCCTGTAGTTTTCTTTTTTTGTGGTATCTTTGTCAGGTTTTGGTATTAGGGTGATGGTGGCCTCAGAATGATTTTGGAAGTTTACCTTTCTCTGCAATTTTCTGGAAGAGTTTGAGTAGGATAGGTGTTAGCTCTTCTCTAAATTTTCAGTAGAATTCAGCTGTGAAGCCGTCTGGTCCTGGGCTTTTGTTTGCTGGACGATTTCTGATTTCAGTTTCCATTTCCGTGCTTGTGATGGGTCTGTTTTTCTATTTCTTCCTGGTTCAGTTTTGGAAAGTTTTACTTTTCAAAGAATTTGTCCATTTCTTCCAAGTTGTCCATTTTATTGGCATATAGTTACTGATAGTAGTCTCTCATGATCCTTTGTATTTCTGTGTTGTCTGTTGTGATTTCTAATTTTGTTGATTTGGTTTTTCTCCCCTTGTTATTTGATGAGTCTGGCTAATGGTTTGTCAATTTTATTTATCTTCTCAAAGAACCAGCTTTTGGCTTTATTGATTTTTGCTATGGTCTCTTTTGTTTCTTTTGTATTTATTTCTGCCCTAATTTTTAAGATTTCTTTCCTTCTACTAACCCTGGGGTTCTTCATTTCTTCCTTTTCTAGTTGCTTTAGGTGCAGAGTTAGGTTATTTGTTTGACTTTTTTCTTGTTTCTTGAGGTATGCCTGTATTGCTATGAACCTCAGCACTGCTTTTACAGTGTGCCATAGGTTTGGGGTTGTTGTGTTTTCATGTTCATTCGTTTCTGTGCATATTTTGATTTCTTTTTTGATTTCTGCTGTGATTTGTTGGTTATTCAGCGGCGTGTTGTTCAGCCTCCATATGTTGGAATTTTTTATAGTTTTTCTCCTGTAATTGACATCTAATCTTACTGCATTGTGATCAGAAAAGATGCTTGGAATGATTTCAATTGTTTTGAATTTACCAAGGCTAGATTTATGGCCCAGGCTGTGATCTATCCTGAAGAAGGTTCTGTGTGTGCTTGAGAAAAAGGCGAAATTCATTGTTTTGTGGTGAAATGTCCTATAGATATCAATTAGGTCTAAATGTATCATTTAAAGTTTGTGTTTCCTTGTTAATTTTCTGTTTAGTTGATCTATCCATAGGTGTGAGTGGGGTAGTAAAGTCTCCCACTATTACTTTGTTATTGTTAATTTCCCCTTTCATACTTGTTAGCATTTGTCTTACATGTTGCAGTGCTCCTATGTTGGGTGCATATATATTTATAATTGTTACATCTTCTTCTTGGATTGATCCTTTGATCCTTATGTAGTGTCCTTCTTTGTCTCTTTTCACAGTCTTTATTTTAAAGTCTATTTTATCTGATATGAGTATTTCTACTGCTGCTTTCTTTTGGTCTCTATTTGTGTGGAATATCTTTTTCCAGCCCTTCACTTTCAGTCTGTATGTGTCCCTTGTTTTGAGGTGGGTCTCTTGTAGACAACATATATAGGAATCTTGTTTTTGTATCCATTCAGCCAGTCTTTGTCTTTTGGTTGGGACATTCAGCCCATTTACATTTAAGGTAATTATTGATAAGTATGATCCCATTGCCATTTGCTTTATTGTTTTGGGTTTGAGTTTATATACCCTTTCTGTGTTTCTTGTCTAGAGAAGATCCTTTTGCATTTGTTGGAGAGCTGGTTTGGTTGTGCTGAATTATCTTGGCTTTTGCTTGTCTGTAAAGCTTTTGATTTCTCCTTCATATTTGGATGAGATCCGTGCTGGGTACAGTAATTTGGGCTGTAGGTTTTTCTCATTCATCACTTTAAGTATGTTCTGCCATTCCCTTCTGGCCTGAAGAGTTTCTATTGAAAGATCAGCTGTTATCCTTATGGGAATCCCCTTGTGTATTATTTGTTGTTTTTCCCTTCTGCCTTTAATATTTGTTCTTTGTGTTTGATCTTTGTTAATTTGATTAATATGTGTCTTGGGGTGTTTCACCTTGGGTTTATCCTGTTTGGGACTCTCTGGGTTTCTTGGACTTGGTGATTATTTCCTTCCCCATTTTAGGTAAGTTTTCAACTATTATCTCCTCAAGTATTTTCTCATGGTCTTTCTTTTTGTCGTCTTCTTCTGGGACTCCTATGATTCGAATTTTGGGGTGTTTAACATTGTCCCAGAGGTCTCTGAGGTTGTCCTCATTTCTTTCATTTCTTTTTTCTTTTCTCCTCTCTGATTCATTTATTTCTACAATTATATCTTCTACCTCACTTATCCTATCTTCTGCCTCCATTATTCTACTGTTGGTTCCCTCCAGAGTGTTTTTATCTCATTTATTGCATTATTCACTATATATTGACTCTTTTTTATTTCTTCTAAGTCCTTGTTAAACCTTTCTTGCATTGTCTCGATCCTTGTCTTCAGGCTATTTATCTGTAACTCCAATTTGTTTTCAAGATTTGGGATTATTTCACTATCATTATTTGGAATTCTTTATCAGGTAGATTCCTTATCTCTTCCTCTTTTGTTTGGTTTGGTGGGCATTTATCCTGTTCCTTTACCTGCTGAGTATTTCTCTGCCTTTTAATCTTGTTTATATTGCTGTGTTTGAGGTGGCCTTTCCGTATTCTGGCAGTTTGTGGTTCCTCTTTATTGTGGAGGTTCCTCGCTGTGGCTGGGGCTGGACGAGTGGTTTTTCAAGGTTTCCTGGTTAGGGAAGCTTGTGTCGGTGTTCTGGTGGGTGGAGGTCTATTTCTTCTCTCTGGAGTGCAATGAAGTGTTCAGTAGTGAGTTTTGAAATGTCAGTGGGTTTGGTGTGACTTTGGCAGCCTGTATATTGAAGCTCAGGGCTATGTTCCTGTGTTGCTGGAGAATTTGCATGGTATGTCTTGCTCCAGAACTTGTTGGCTCTTGGGTGGTACTTGGGTGGCCCTTGGGTGGTACTTGTTGGCTCTTGGGTGGTTTCAGTGTAGGTATGGAGGCTTTTCATGAGCTCTTATCAATTAATGTTCCCTGGAGTCAGGAGTTCTCTGGTGTTCTCAGGATTTAGACTTAAGCCTCCTGCCTCTGGTTTTCAGTCTTATTCTTACAGTAGCCTCAAGACTTCTCCATCTATACAGCACTGATGATAAAACATCTAGGTTAATGATGAAAAGTTTCTCCACAGTAAGGGACACCCAGAGAGGTTCACAGAGTTACATAGAGAAGAGAAGAGGGAGGAGGGAGATAGAGGTGACCAGGAGGAGAAGAGGAGGAATCAAAAGGGGAGAGAGCAAGCTAGCCAGTAATCACTTCCCTATGTGCTCTCCACACTTTGCATCCCTCAGAGATGTTCACGGAGTTACACAGAGAAGAGAAGAGGAGGAAGGAGACAGAGGTGACCAGGAGAATTAAGGGGGAAATCAAAAGGAGAGAGACAGATCCAGTCAGTAATCAGTTCCCTAAGTGTTGTCCACAGTCTGGAACACACAAAGAGATTCAGAGTTCAGTAGAGAAGAAAAGGGGGAAGGGTGAGATAGAGGTGACCTGGTGGAGAAAAAGGAGAGTCAAAAGGGGGAGAGCAATCAGGCCAGTGATCTCACTCCCAAGTAAAAATGGGTACTGAAGATTGGGTTCTTAAAGGTACAAAGTTGATAACAAATACCAAAAAGCAAATATTAAAAATCTAGAGTAGAGGTTACATTCTCAAAAATACAATATTTGAAAAAAAAAGAAAAAGTCACAAATTAAAAAAAATATATATATATATGAAGTTTGCTTTAAAAATAGGGTCTTTTTTTTTCAAGGTAATAGTAGATTATAAAAATGAAAATTAAAGGAATAATACAGGACTTAAAATTTTTTTTAAATTAAAAAAAATGATAATAGTAAAAATATATCAGGATTTTCTCTGGGTCTGTTGCAGACAGTGTCAGGTCAGTTCATTTATAGATAGTTCCTTGATCTGGCTTGTACTTCTCAAGACCTATAGGCCCCTTCCTATTTAGTCGGTGCTAACTACAGGGTTTTCATCTGTTGCACCTGTTACTTCCAAAGCGGTTCCCTCTTGTTTATTTTAGCTTCTTCTGTTTGCTAGTCTCTTCAGTGTCTAATTTCTGCCCTGACACAAGGGGGCGATGGTGGTCACTTTTTTAGGCTCACTTGTTCATTCGTCCTGTGGGGAGGGAGGAAGACTGCAAACAAATATCACTGGTGTGTTTGGGGAGTGCTTGCAGTGTTCCAGTTGCACTGGGTTTGCCCCCACTCACAGTGTGTGTGCTTTCATGGTCTACACTTCTCAGGCTCTAGGTTGCTCTGCTGGGAACTGTCTGAGGCAGGCCCTGGGTTGTGTGCACTTCCCAGGTCTAAGTCCCAGGTTCAGGTTCTCAGATACTCCACAAAGGCGCAGACTTGGTTGGGCCTGTGTTTTGTGCCCATCCCAGGTCGGAGCACAGTGGCCCCCAGTTGAAGTCTGCAACTTACAGCCTCCCCAGTCCAAGCCGCTCGGTTTTCTGGGTGTACAATGGGCACGCCTTCTCAGGTGTGCCGTGTGTCTCTTTTGGGGAGCTGATCTCTGGCTGCGACCCTTCCGGTGGATGTCGACCATCAAGAATCCCAAGAAGTCTTGGTTAGCAACAAAGTTTGCTTGCAGTTTGGTGTAGGATGCCTCTCTGGGGCCGTGATTGCCCACTTCTGGCTCTGGCTCCCCTTGCCTGCCTGTCTCCGGCAGGGGATGGGCTGGTCCACAGCCAGGTAGCTCTGCTCAGCCCTTTGTTCTGTGAGTGGGAGTGGAGGTGTCTTAGGTTAGGGCTTCTCTCGGGATAGCTATTCCACAGTCTGGGTTGCTATCTCAAGCTAGTTCCCTCATTGGCCTCGGGGCATTCAGGCCCAGTCCTTACCCTAAGCAATGCAGCCCGCGCCTCCTTGTCCTGCCCCCACTAGCCAGTGGGGGATGCGAGCGTCTGGGCTGCTGCTCTGTTGGGAGTTGCTGTTAGGCACGTAATCTGTGAGTTTTATTTATTTATTTTTTTCCTCCCAGTTATTTTGCCCTCTGAGATTCCAAGGCTCGCTGCAGACCTGCTGGAGAGAGTGTTTCCTGGTGTTTGGAAACTTCTCCTTTTTTAAGACTCCCTTCCCGGAATGGATCTCTGTCCCTACTTCTTTTGTCTCTCTTTTTATCTTTTATATTTTGTCCTACCTCCTTTCGAAGACAATGGGCTGCCTTTCTGGGTGCCTGATGTCTTCTGCCAGCATTCAGAAGTTGTTTTGTGGAATTTGCTTGGCGTTCAAATGTTCTTTCAATGAATTTGTGGGGGAGAAAGTGGTCTCCCCGTCCTAGTCCTCCGCCATCTTAGGACTGCCTCTGTATGATCCTTTTAATGTGTTGTTGGATTCTGTTTGCTAGAATTTTTGGAAGATTTTTGCATCTGTGTTCATCAGTGATGCTGCTGCTAAGTCGCTTCAGTCATGTCCGACTCTGTGACCCCATAGACGGCAGCCCACCAGGCTCCTCTGTCCCTGGGATTCTCCAGGCAAGAATACTGGAGTGGGTTGCCATTTCCTTCTCCAATGCACGCATGCATGAATGCTAAGTTGCTTCAGTCATGTTCGACTCTGTGCAACCCCATGGACAGCAGCCCACCAGGCTCCTCTGTCCCTGGGATTCTCCAGGCAAGAATACTGGAGTGGGTTGCCATTTCCTTCTCCAATGCACGCATGCATGAATGCTAAGTTGCTTCAGTCATGTTCGACTCTGTGCGACCCCATGGACAGCAGCCCACCAGGCTCCTCTGTCCACAGGATTCTCCAGGCAAGAATACTGGAGTGGGTTGCCATTTCCTTCTCCATCAGTGATATTGGCATGTAATTTTCTTTTGTGGCATCTTTGTCTGGTTTTGGTATCAGGATGATGGTAGCTGCATAGAATGCATTTGGGAGTTTTCCTTCCCCTGCACTTTTCTGAAAGTGTTTGAGTAAGGTAGGTGTTAGCTCTTCTCTAAACTTTTGGTAAAATTTGCCTGTGAAGCCATCTGGCCCTGGGCTTTTGTTTGTTGGGAGGTTTTTTTTTTTTTTTTTTTAATTTTACTTTATTTTGCTTTACAATACTGTATGGGTTTTGCCATACATTGACATGAATCCGCCACAGGTGTACATGAGTTCCTAATCCTGAACCCCCCCCCCCCCCCCCCGGGAGGTTTTTTTTATTGCAGTTTTGATTACTGTGCTTGTGATTGGTTGTTCATTTACTTTATTGTTTTCGACTTGTTTTTGTAGGCCTTTCTGTTCTCTTGTGTTTCTTGTCTAGAGAATTTCCTTTAGTATTTTTTGTAAAGCTGGATTCTCTTTAACTTTGCTTGCCTGTAAAGCTTTTAATTTTTAACCTTTGAATCTGAATGAGAATCTTGCTGGATGGAGTAATCTTGGTTGTGGGTTTTTTTCCTTTGTCCTTTAAATTATATCCTGTGGAGGGCGGTCCTAAGATGACAGAGGAATAGGAAAAGGAGACCACTTTCTCCCATACAAATTCATCAAAAGAACATTTGAACACTGAGCAAATTCCACGAAACAACTTCTGAATGCTGGCAGAGGATATCAGGCACCCAGAAAGGCAGCCCATTTCTTTTGAAAGGAGGTAGGACAAATAATAAAAGATAAAAAGAGAGACAAAAGAGGTAGGGATGGAGATCTGTCCCACAAAGGGAGTCTTAAAAAAGAGAGAAGTTTCCAAATATCAGGAATCAATCTCATCAGCTGGTCTGTGGCAAGTCTTGGAATCTCAGAGGGCAACATAACCCAGAGGAAAAGTAAATAAATAAATAAATAAAACCCACAGATTATGTGTCTTCGTAAAGCAGAGAAGCAGCCTAGACGCTTGCATCCATCACTAGCAAGCAGGGGCTGGACAGGGAGGTGTGGGCTGCATTGATTAGGATAGGACTGGGCCTGAATGCCCCGAGGGCAATCTGAGGGAACTAACCTGAGATAGCAACCCAGACTGTGGGATAGCCAGAGAGAGAGAGAGAGAGAGAAAGAGAAAACTCTTTCTGCTTTATTGACTATGCCAAAGCCTTTGACTGTGTGGATCACAATGAACTGTGGAAAATTCTGAAAGAGATGGGAATACCAGACCACCTGACCTGCCTCTTGAGAAACCTGTATGCAGATCAGAAAGCAACAGTTAGAACTGGACATGGAACAACAGACTGGTTCCAAATAGGAAAAGGAGTACGTCAAGGCTGTATATTGTCACCCTGCTTATTTCACTTCTATGCAGAGTACATCATGAGAAACGCTGGGCTGGAAGAAGCACAAGCTGGAATCAAGATTGCTGGGAGAAATATCAATAACCTCAGATATGCAGATGACACCACCCTTATGGCAGAAAGTGAAGAGAAACTCAAAAGCCTCTTGATGAAAGTGAAAGTGGAGAGTGAAAAAGTTGGCTTAAAGCTCAACATTCAGAAAACGAAGATCATGGCATCTGGTCCCATCACTTCATGGCAAATAGATGGGGAAACAGTGGAAACAGTGTCAGACTTTATTTTTGGGCAGCTCCAGAATCACTGCAGATGGTGACTGCAGCCATGAAATTAAAAGACATTTACTCCTTGGAAGGAAAGTTATGACCAACCTAGATAGCATATTGAAAAGCAGAGACATTACTTTGCCAACAAAGGTCTGTCTAGTCAAGGCTATGGTTTTTCCAGTGGTCATGGATGGATGTGAGAGTTGGACTGTGAAGAAAGCTGAGTGCTGAAGAATTGATGCTTTTGAACTGTGGTGTTGGAGAAGACTCTTGAGAGTCCCTTGGACTGAAAGGGATCCAACCAGTCCATTCTAAAGGAGGTCAGTCCTGGGTGTTCTTTGGAAGGAATGATGCTAAAGCTGAAACTCCAGTACTTTGGCCACCTCATGTGAAGAGTTGACTCATTGGAAAAACTCTGATGCTGTGAGGGATTGGGGGCAGGAGGAAAAAGGGACAACAGAGGATGAGATGGCTGGATGGCATCACTGACACGATGGACATGAGTTTGAGTGAACTCCGGGAGTTGGTGATGGACAGGGAGGCCTGGTGTGCTTCAATTCATGGGGTCGCAAAGAGTCAGACACGACTGAGCAACTGAACTGAACTGAACTGATCCCATGAAAAGCCCTAACCTAAGACACTGCCAGGCCCACTCACAGAACAAAGGACTGAGCAGAGCTAGCCGGCTGTGGAAAGGAGCATCCCCTGCCGGAGACAGGCAGGCAGGGGCAACAGAGCCAGAAGGGGGCAATCATGGCCCCAGAGAGGCATCCTCTACCAAACTGCAAGCAGGTTTCGTTGCTAACCAAGAGTTCTTGAGGTTGTGGATGGTTGACATCCACCAGGAGGGTCGCAGTGTTTCAGCTGCACTGGGTTTGCCCCCACTCACGGTGTGTGTGCTTTCATGGTCTACACTTCTCAGGCTCTAGGTTGTTCTGCTGGGAACTGTCTGAGGCAGGCCCTGGGTTGTTTGCACTTCCCAGGTCTAAGTCGCTCAGGTTTAGGTTCTCAGGTATCACACAAATGGATGGAGTCACACACCAACATGGTTGGAGGGGTGGGGTGGGCAGCGCATCTGCCTGGCCACTTGAGCACAGCGGGGAACCTGGGTTGAAGGACACTCAGCACCACGTGGGAGGTATGCTGGTCAATTTACCTTGCTATTCAAAGTGTGGTTTCAGGACCAGCAGCATCTCCTGGAAGACTGTTGGAAATACAGAACCCCAGGCCCTCCCAGACCACCTGAATCAGAATCCCACACTGAACAATATTCACAGGTGTTTCTTATGTACATTCGAGTTTGGGAGCCACTGCCTCAGAAGGTGGCTAGACCCTAGTTGCTAAACTAGGGAAAACATAGAGCAGTGGTTCTCAAGCTAGGCTGGATACTGAATCACCTGGAGAACTTTAAAAAATCTCAACGCCCAGGGCCAACCCCAGATCACTTATATCACAATTGGGTATCAGTGTTTTAATACTCCCCAATGGGTAGTTAGTGATTGCTAAGAGGAAAACTTCTGGAATAAGGTTCAAATTCCTTATGATTATACAGTGGAAGTGAGAAATAGATTTGAGGGACTAGATCTGATAGATAGAGTGCCTGATGAACTATGGACGGAGAAATGAACTGAAAACACAATAACCCCAAACCTATGGTACACTGTAAAAGCAGTGCTAAGGGGAAGTTTCATAGCAATACAGGCTTACCTCAAGAAACAAGTTCAGTTCAGTCGCTCAGTCGTGTTTGACTCTTTGTGAGCCCAAGAACTGCAGCACGCCAGGCCTCCCTGTCCACCACCAACTACCAGAGTTCACTCAAACTCACGTCCATCAAGTTGGTGATGCCATCCAGCCATCTCATCCTCTGTCGTCCCCATCTCCTCCTGCCCCCAATCCCTCACAGCATCAGAGTCTTTTCCAATGAGTCAACTCTTCACATAACGTGGCCAAAGTACTGGAGTTTCGGCTTTAGCATCACTCCTTCCAAAGAACACCCAGGACTGACCTCCTTTAGAATGGACACAAATAGATGGAGAAATATACCATTTTCATGGATTGGAAGAATCAATATAGTGAAAATGAGTATACTACCCAAAGCAATCTATAGATTCAATGCAATACCTATCAAGCTAGCAACGGTATTTTTCACAGAACTAGAACAAATAATTTCACAATTTGTATGGAAATACAAAAAGAACTCGAATAGCCAAAGCAATTTTGAGAAAGAAGAATGGAACTGGAGGAATCAACCTGCCTGACTTCAGTCTCTACTACAAAGCCACAGTCATCAAGACAGTATGGTACTGGCACAAAGACAGAAATATAGATCAATGGAACAAAATAGAAAGCCCAGAGATAAATCCACGCACCTATGGACACCTTATCTTCAACAAAGGAGGGAAGAATATATAATGGAGAAAAGACAATCTCTTTAACAAGTGTTGCTGGGAAAACTGGTCAACCACTTGTAGAAGAATGAAACTAGAACACTTTCTAACACCATACACAAAAATAAACTGAAAATGGATTAAAGATCTAAATGTAAAACAAGAAACTATAAAACTACTAGAGGAGAACATAGGCCAAACCCTCTCCGACATAAATCACAGCAGGCTCCTCTATGACCCACCTCCCAGAATATTGGAAATAAAAGCAAAAATAAACAAATGCAACCTAATTAAACTTAAAAGGTTTTGCACAGGAAAGGAAAGTATAAGCAAGGTGAAAAGACACATTCAGAATGGGAGAAAATAATAGCAAATGAAGCAATGGACAAAGAATTAATCTCAAAAATATACAAGCAACTCCTGCAGCTCAATTCCAGAAAAATAAATGACCCAATCAAAAAGTGGGCCAAAGAACTAAATAGACATTTCTCCAAAGAAGACATACAGATGGCTAACAAACATATGAAAAGGTGCTTAACATCACTCATTATCAGAGAAATGCAAATCAAAACAACAATGAGGTACCATTTCATGCCAGTCAGAATGGCTGCTATCCAAAAGTCTACAAGCAATAAATGCTGGAGAGGGTGTGGAGAAAAGGGAAGCCTCTTACACTGTTGGTGGGAATGCAAACTAGTACAGCCACTATGGAGAACAGTGTGGAGATTCCTTAAAAAACTGGAAATAGAACTGCCATATGATCCAGCAATCCTGCTGCTGGGCACACACATTGAGGAAACCAGAACTGAAAGAGATACGTGTACCCCAATATTCATCTCAGCACTGTTTATAATAGCCAGGACATGGAAGCAACCTAGATGTCCATCAGCAAACAAATGGATAAGAAAGCTATGGTACATATACACAATGGAGTATTACTCAGCCATTAAAAAGGATACATTTGAATCAGTTCCAGTGAGGTGGATTGTGGTCTTCTTTACAGACTGGGGCCTGGTGGACCGTAATCAATGAAAAGAAAGAGGGAACAGGAGAGAGAGAGAGACAGCAGTATCTCTCAGGTTATGTGGAAAACCAATAAAGCCCATGCACAAGACTTGTACCACTCATGAAGACACAGGGCTTCCTCTCAAGGAGGTCTTGAAAGCCTGGGCGAGAAAGTGAGCTCGGCAGGCTTCCATGCTCTGAAGAGAATGAAGACAGAAAGAAGGACACAGGGGACCCAGGTCTCTAGTGGAGCAAGGGTATTTTATTAGCAGAAATGTGGGCTTATATATCTTTAGTAAAATGATTACTCAGCTATTACAAAGAATGAAATTCCATCAATTGCAACAAAATGGATAGTCTAATACATACAAGGTCACTGACCCTGAAAAGAGTCACTGAAGGGAGTTACTGAAAGGAATCCAAGCAGGTACCCTTTCCCATGATCTCAGTCCTGATAACTGCATGCAGCTCTACTTGTTCCCAGAATAGGAACTGATAAGGAACAGAGAATCCTTGAGAAATGGCACACAAAGGAAGAAAAGTGCAACAAATTGGATTCCTTAGCATTGAACATCCCTTGACAATTCCCCCTTTTTTATTTTTTCATAATTGGGGGTCACTGTAGATACTTTAGTGGAAAAGGTCTTGACCAAATGAGTTTGTTTAGTTTGAACAATTTTAGTTGAAAGGCATGGTATACTGCAAATATAACCACCAGGATAATTATCAGTGTTACAGCTCCAGATCCAATATTATGTATAATGTTTTGAAACCATCTTTGAGGGTCCAGCCCGGATAATTGATCAGCTAAGGTTTTCAGATAGTTGGAAGAAGGTAAACTCTTAGAGAAGGCTGATAGTACATTTAAGGAAGCATTATCATGTAAGTCTTGTAAATGAAATTTGATTTGTTCCCAATTGTAGGCACTATAGTTGAACTAAACAGGGGTAATATAAAATTGAGTAGAATTCCAATCACATTTTAGCAAAGCCTGTTTTTTTTTTTAAATCTATTAATTGATCTCCAACCCATTGGATGGCTATTTTTATTTCCTGTATTTCATCTAGAACTTTCTCATTTATCTGAGCCTGAGTGGTCCACATAGTATGAGCATCTTTGGTCCAATTTTGGATAAAATTATGTATTTGAATTGAGGTTTGTAGAGCAGTGCTGGCAACAGTAGCAGTGGTGTAAATGGCGATTAATCCCAAAATGCGAAGAATTAGATATCCAATGAATTGTTTAGGTCACCGAAGTAATTTAGTAAGTAACTGGAAGGCAAGTCCTGCCAGGGGACCCTCTTCTCAGGGTTGTTGGAGATCTATTGGCAGTCATAGACTATATCGATATCAAAGAAGCAAAAAGGATTCATTTTTCAAAGAAACAGAGGAATTAAGACAGGTATACAATTTGCAATCTATACGAGTCACAGAACATAAAATCTTATTAAATTACAAGTTCCCTATAGCTATAACAAAAGGAAAGGGAACACAAGCTTGTATGAAATATGAATGATTATAATGAAAGGAATAATGACTAGAACCATGACTAGTCCCTGTGAAATATCCAGTCCAAGTTACAAGTTCTTTGGTGTTCATGGCAAATTTCCAAATGTCCCATTGTTCAGGTCCAATGCATTTATTGAAGATGATTCAAGGGCTATGAGGTGCCATTCCATTGTCAAGCCAGCCAAGAAGTCCACCGTAGTATTGGTAGTCTTCCATGTTACTTGAGTAGTATAATCACATACAGTACTATTAATATCATCTGAACAGTCAGATAACCATATACCATGGGGTCCCTAATTGACAATGGTATAACTGGCCACAAACATTAATTTTCCTGATTTGGCTTGACATCTGTCTCAACAAACAGGAGTATATTTAAAATTCTTATAAATAAACCCTTTGCATAATGTTTCTTGTCCTTTTCCTAGAGTTTCAGTAGTGTTGATATGGTTCACATAAAAAGAAAGGGCAGTAAATAATCCAAGCAATGTCCAAAAGTCTTTTTTGGAGGCAGGATGAAAGCCCAAGTTTGTTGGCTAACGTTTATGCATAATTCTGCTGGGACCATTCATAAAGGAAGGATTTCATAACCTGCAGAAATATTAATTAGTCTCCCTTCTTCCTCAGGGTATTAGGGCCCCTCCAGGCTCTAAGGAGGAGGCATATGTACTGAGTCATTAGTGGATACTATTGGTCTTATGTCTGTCCATATTATAACCTGCAATAAAAGGGGGGTTAGGTATATAAGCCCAGTAAGTATAATTAATCAAGTCAGCCTGAGTGGCGGAAGCAAAAGCAAGCAAAGCAAGCATAGCGACAAAAATATTTTCTGGATTCTGAGGCATTTCCTGTTGAGAAAAGATTTTCAGCTTGATTAGTAAGGGTTTTATCTGTCCCCAAGTAGGGAGATCATGAGGTCGATGACGTTGAGCGTGGCTTTATTTGGAAATCTCTAAAGCTGCCATGGCTTGTATTGGAACTTACTCTTTCCAGGAATTTCGCGTTTTCCTCTCTATCTTGAATGCCGGTGGTTCCCTGGGGGGGTGGATCTTCCAAAGAGGGAGCCAACTGACTCAGTAGGATCCATCTGGAGAAATACAAGTATTCCCCTTTCTCTGTAAGATTAGTTTCCTAGACTTCCATTGTTTGGTTAGCCTGTTTTGATACCAAATGGGCAGAAGAAGAGAGGCATCTTGTGATTCCTCGAAATGTTCTGGTCTTGTTGAGATATTTCCTTGTGGTAAATTTAAAAAATTTAAAACAAATAAAGCTGTATATAACAATGGTTATAGGTTTCAGTTCAGTTCAGTTCAGTCACTCAGTCATGTCCGACTCTTTGCGACGCCATGAATTGCAGCACACCAGGCCTCCCTGTCCATCACCAACTCCCAGAGTTCACTCAGGCTCACATCCATCGAGTCAGTGATGCCACTCAGCCATCTCATCCTCGGTCGTCCCCTTCTCCTGCCCCCAATCCCTCCCAGCATCAGAGTCTTTTCCAATGAGTCAACTCTTCGCATGAGGTGGCCAAAGTACTGGAGCTTCAGCTTCAGCGTCATTCCTTCCAAAGAACACCCAGGACTGATCTCCTTTAGAATGGACTGGTTGGATCTCCTTGCAGTCCAAGGAACTCTCAAGAGTCTTCTCCAACACCACAGTTCAAAAGCATCAATTCTTCAGCGCTCAGCCTTCTTCACAGTCCAACTCTCACATCCATCCATGACTACTGGAAAAACCATAGCCTTGACTAGATGGACCTTTGTTGGCAAAGTAATGTCTCTGCTTTTGAATATGCTATCTAGGTTGGTCATAACCACCATCTACAGTGATTTTGGAGCCCCGAAAAATAAAGTCTGACACTGTTTCCACTATTTCCCCATCTATTTCCCATGAAGTGATGGGACCAGATGCCATGATCTTTGTTTTCTGAATGCTGAGTTTTAAGCCAAATTTTCCACTCTCCTCTTTTACTTTCATCAAGAGACTTTTGAGTTCCTCTTTACTTTCTGCCATAAGGGTGGTGTCATCTGCATTTCTGAGGTTATTGATATTTCTCCTGGCAATCTTGATTCCAACTTGTGCTTCTTCCAGCCCGGCGTTTCTCATTATGTACTCTGAGTATAAGTTAAATAAGCAGGGTGACAATATACAGCCTTGACGTACTCCTTTTCCTATTTGGAACCAGTTATCGGTTTAGAGAATAGCTTATGTTGGAATCTAGTAAAGTCTGTTTTAGATAAGGAAGATAGTAGTGTTCCTGTGTATTCTCCCTTTAAAAAAAATTCTTTTTTTGTAGTTTTAGTGTATGATGTGGTCATTTGACTATATCTTGTGTTTGTGGGTTATAAGGAATACCTGTAATATGTTTACTAGAAAATGATTGTAAAAGTTTTTTGAAGTGTTTAGAAATATAGACAGGGCCATTGTCTGTTTTTATAGAATTAGGAGTTTTCATTATAGCAAAAAAGGTTAATAAATGAGTTATAACGTGTTGTGTAGTTTCATCTTGAAGAGGTGTGGCCCAGGTAAAAGAAGAGTTTGTGTCGATATAGACATGTAAGAAAGAAGATGGAGAGAGTTCAGGGCAATGAGTCATATCCATTTGTCATAATTCATTACACTGTAATCTTCGAGGATTGGTATCTTGTGTAATAGGTTGAAGGTGTAAGGGTTTACAAGTAGATCAATTATTAATGAGTTTTTTAGCTTGGTGATATGGAATTTTTCATATATGGTGTAAGGAGCCAGCGTTTTTGTGTAAAAAGCATGTTGTTTTTTGGGAGTAGCAAAAGAAACAAATTTATCAGCTTGTTCATTATCATGAGTCATAGGGCTGGGGAGGCAAGAATGTGTTCAAATATGTATAATATAAATGGGAGAAGTGCGTTTTGTAATAATAGATTGTAGTTTGAAAAAAGTTGTTGAATAACAGGTTGATTGGAGTTTATAGTGGAGGTTTTTAAATTTTTTAATACAAAAACTGAATATAAGGAATCAGAGATTATATTAATGGGGGAAGGATGTAGGTGGATAACTTGAATAAGAGCATATAATTTATTTTGTTGAGCAGAATGAAATTTAGTATAAAAGACTTTACATTCTTTAAAAGACTAGAATGAGGCTTTGGTGTTGTTAGTCCCATCTATATAGAAAACATCAACTTGAGGTATAGGCTATGAGCTGACGATGTGGGAGATAATAAATTCGGTATTTTTGTAGAAATTCTAGAGCTTGTTAGAAGGATAATGAAATGAAATTTTTCTAAAATATTCCAGAAAAGCTATTTGGAAATCAGTAGAAGTTTGTAATGTGTTTTTGAATTGAGATTTATTAACAATTTTATGTGGATCAGAGCCAATTAATGTCTTAGTTTTATTTCTTTCATTGATAATGATTAAAGTGATTAAATCAAGATAAGGTGTAAGTGATTTTGTCCCTCTAAAATGGGAATAGATCCATTCTATTTGGTGTTTTAGTTGGGCAAGAAGTCTTGCGGGGGAATGAAGAGAGGGGAGTATAAATAATTTTAGAGGTAAATCAAGTCTAATATGTGTAAGAAATTGCTTTTGCAGTTTATTTTGTATTAAATAGAGTTCTACTTGTGTCTCTTATGAAAGTGAACGAGGGCTATTTAAATTGGGATCTCCTTTTAAAGTATTAAACAGATTAGTCAGTTGATAATTAGCAATGTCTAAGGAGGATCTCTGAGAAGGCGATGGCACCCCACTCCAGTACTCTTGCCTGGAAAATCCAATGGACGGAGGAGCCTGGTAGGCTGCAGTCCATGGGGTCGGGAAGAGTTCGACACAACTGAGCAACTTCACTTTCACTTTTCACTTTCATACATTGGAGAAAGAAATGGCAACCCACTCTAGTGTTCTTGCCTGGAGAATCCCAGGGACGGGGGAGCCTGGTGGGCTGCACAGAGCCAGACACGACGGAAGGGACTTAGCAGCAGCAGCAGCAGCAGCAAGGAGGATTTAATCCAATTTATATCATCTAAAAGTTTTTGAAAATTATTTAAGGTTGATAATTTATCAGTATGAATCTGTGTTAGTTGAAGAGTAATGTGTTGTCTATTAATAACAAACCCTAAGTAATGGTAAGGTACAGAGGTTTAGATTTTTTCAGGGGCAATAATTAATCCAGAGTCTTTCAAGCATTGTTGAGCTACGTTAAACATGTGTTGAGTTTTTAAAACAGATGGAGCTGAAAACAATACGTCATCTATATAATGAATAACAAGAAAGTCACGAAATCATTTTCTTATATGTTTAAGGGCTTTGGCTACATAATATTGACATATGGTAGGAAAATTCATCATTCCTTGAGGTAGTATAGTTCATTGGTATCGTTTATGAGGTCCAGTGTGATTAAGGATAAGGAAGAGAGAAAGCAAATTTCTCTCAGTCTAGAGCGTGTAAAGGTATATTAAAAAAAGCAATCCCATAAATTTATAATAATAATATGCCAGTTTGGAGGAATAGTGGTAGGTGATGGAATTCCTGGTTGCAATGCGTTTATAGGTTTCATAAATGCATTAACTTTTTTAAGGTCTGTTAAGAGATGTCATTTGTTAGATTTCTTTTTTATAACAAAAATGGGAGAGTTCCAAGGGGAATAAGATTCCTCAATATGTTTTCATTTCAGTTGTGTTGTTATGAGTTTCTTAGTAGTCTCCAATTTCTCTTTTGTAAGCGGCCATTGCTCTGTCATCATTTTTCCAAGTTATTTTAATAATTGTATTGTTTGTTAAATGAGCGGTGGCCCTTAGGAAAAATGTGGAATGTATATTTGAGTTTGTCATAGCATAAGTAAATCTTTTTAATTAGATTAAGGGGTGCATTTGTCACATAAGGTTGTAATGTTGCAGGCTGGCCTTTTGGTTCTTCACAAGGATAAATTTGAATGTTTCAATAGACTTCTTGTATTTTGGTTTGAGAAATTTCTGTAATTTGGTAAGAAATTTTCTGTATAGGCCAAGATTTAGGCCATAAGTGTTTAGAAATAATAGTGATATTGGATCTAGTATTGAGGAGACCAGAAAATCTTTTATCATTAATTTTGGTATTTATATTTGGTCAGGCATATTTAGATATCAATGCTATCCATAAGGATTGTTTTTGATCTGTATTTTTTAATTCATTTGTCTGTATGTCATTAGAGAAGTTAATAGAAATGTAAGGTAAAAGAAGTAATTGGGTAATTTTGTCTCTCTCTCTTTTTTGAATTGTCATAGTATCTGAGATGACATCATAATTTGAATTTTTTTTTTTTTGTAATCTGAATCAATTATTTTAGGGTGAACAGTAATTGTTTTAGAAGTCAAGCTAGATTGGCCAAGTAAAAGGCTGAAGGTTTGTGGAGGTAGGGGTCTAAAAAGTCTGGTAGGTGTTTTAGAAGGGACTGTTTAAGGAAAAAGAAGAAAATCATTTAGGGCTGGTATATTGATGGCAGCACTGTTGGATGTTGAGGGTTTGAAGGAAAAGATGGAGTTTGTCTCTGTTTTTTGTTGATGGGGACCTGGGGAGTCCCCAGCTTGGAGTTTTTTGAAATAGGCATTTTTTTTAAACATCATATTTAGATTGATATTTTTTGGCCCAATATATCTCTTTGTGGCAATGACGGCAGATTTTTGGAGGTTTTTTAATAGTTTTAATTTTTTTTTTAAGTAGTAGCCATTGTTTTAGTTAATATCTCTATTTTTTGAGTTTTTGTTTGTTTTTGTTTATTTTTGATCCTAAATGGTGATAAGCCTTCAAATAATCAATAATAGTCCCAGTCTCATGAATTGAAGTGATAGGTCTTTGACATTCCTGATTTGTATTTTCATAAGTAAGTGGGGTTTTTTTTTTTTTTGTTTTTTTTTTTTTTGTATTTAACCTCTTTTTTGATAACATTACAGGAAATAGCAGTTTCTAGTCTAGCTAAAAAATCAGCATAGGCTTCATTAGGCCCTTTCTCAAGACACATATTTTGAGATAACTTTGGTACAAGATTAGCCAGGGAGAACAGGTTCCAGATGTCTTTGGGCAAGATATACTGTTGCTGTGTAATCAGGGGTACAAGTCTTCAGATACAAGTTCCCAGGCAAGGCTTGTTACAATTATAATTATTAACATAGAGCCTAAGAAAAGCATTTCCATGAGTATTGCTGTGTATTAGTTCTGGACCTAAACAAAGGTCAGTTTTCCGGCAAGATACATTGTTGCACAAGGTTTAAGGAAAGCATGAGTGAGAATGTTAGCTTTCTTTTTATAGGGCCCTGGACTGTCTGTTTAAGCTTTAACTCTTTCATTTCCTCCTGCTTTTAGGAGAATATGATTGTTAGGGAAAGGGGTGGAGAAATCATTCCATAACTTTTTCCTGTTGGAAAGGGGTGTAGACCCTAACTTGTTGAGACAATATATTTTCTTTATCCTCACATTGAAGATCTTTGATCTAAGGGCCCCAAGTAATAGTTGGAAGAGCCTGTGCCAATCATAGGAGCTCGAATAATCATTTGTAACTTAAATGCCTCAAACCTCTTAGATATAAAATTCATTATATAGTTACATATAAAAAGCAAACAGCAAGAATAAGATGATTACAGTTATTACAGTCAAGATAGTTTTCCACCATTTGGAGATAAGCCTCTATTTGCTGATGTCAAACTGAAATTCTTTGAACTTTAAATAAATGATGAAGTAAATTACAAAAATGGTGGGGCTTTCCAGCCGTTTGTCCCATAACCCTGCACTTACCTGACCTCAACAGGTCCCAGTCACTCCGTCCTGAATACTGTGAATTCCAGGACCCTGTTTGGGTACTACTTGTGGTCTTCTTTACAGACCAGGGCCTGGTGGACCCGAGTTGACAAAAAGAAAGGGAAATGGAGACAGAGAGAGCAGTATCCCTTGGGTTACGTGGAAAACCAATAAAACCCATGCACAGGACTTATACCACTCACGAAGGCACAGCGTGTCCTCTCAAGGAGATCAAAAGCCAGGGTGAGAAAGTGAGCTCGGCAGGCTTCCATGCTCCAAAGAGAATGTAGACAGAAAGAAGGATGCGGGGGACACAGGTCTCTAGTGGAGCAAGGGTATTTTATTAGCAGAAATGTGGGCTTATATATCTTTAGTAAAATGATTACTCAGCTATTACAAAGAATGAAATTCCATCAATTGCAACAAAATGGATAGTCTAATACATACAAGGTCACTGATGCTGAAAAGAGTCACTAAAGGGAGTTACTGAAAGGAATCCAAGCAGGTACCCTTTCCCATGATCTCAGTCCTGATAACTGCATGCAGCTCTACTTGTTCCCAGAATAGGAACTGATAAGGAACAGAGAATCCTTGAGAAATGGCACACAAAGGAAGAAAAGTGCAACATATTGGATTCCTTAAAGTTGAACGTCCCCTGACAGTGGATGAAACTGGAGCCTATTATACAGAGTGAAGTAAGCCAGAAAGGATAACACCAATACAGTATACTAACACATATATATGGAATTTAGAAAGATGGTAACGATAACTCTATATGTGAGACAGTAAAAGAGACACAGATGTATAGAACTGTCTTTTGGACTCTGTGGGAGAGGGCAAAAGTGGGATGATTTGGGAGAATGGCATTGAAACATGTATATTATCATATGTGAAATGAATTGCCAGTCCAGGCTCGATGCATGAGATGGGGTGCTTGGGGTTGGTGCACTGGGATGACCCACAGGGATGTGCTGGGGAAGGAGGTGGGAGGGGGGTTCAGGATGGGGAACACATGTACACCCATGGCAGATTCATGTCAATGTATGGCAAACCACTACAATATTGCAAAGTAATTAGCCTCCAATTAAAATAAATAAATTTATATTAAAAAATAAATTATATCCTGTCACTTCCTTCTGGCCTAAAGAGTTTCTTTTGAAAGATTAGCTGTTAGCCTTATGGGCATCCCCTTGTATCTTATTTGTTGATTTCCCCTTGCTGCTTTTAATATTTGTTCTTGGTGTTTAATTTTCATTAGTTTGATTAATATGTGCCTTGGTGTGCTTCTCTTTGGGTTTATCTTACATAAGATTCTCTGGGTTTCCTGGATTTAGGTGGCTATTCCTTTCCCTTGTTAGGGAAGTTTTAGACTTCAGTTCAGTTCAGTTGAGTTGCTCAGTCATGTCGGACTCTGCGACCCCATGAATCACAGCACGCCAGGCCTCCCTGTCCATCACCATCTCCCGGAGTTCATTCAGACTCACGTCCATCGAGTCAGTGATGCCATCCAGCCATCTCATCCTCTGTCCTCCCCTTCTCCTCCTGCCCCCAATCCCTCCCAGCATCAGAGTCTTTTCCAATGAGTCAACTCTTCGCATGAGGCGGCCAAAGTGCTGGAGTTTCAGCCTCAGCATCATTCCTACCAAAGAAATCCCAGGGCTGATCTCCTTCAGAATGGACTGGTTGGATGTCCTTGCAGTCCAAGGGACTCTCAAGAGTCTCTCCAGCACCACAGTTCAAAAGCATTAATTCTTTGGTGCTCAGCTTTCTTCACAGTCCAACTCTCACATCCATACATGACTACTGGAAAAACCATAGCCTTGACGAGATGGACCTTTATGGGCAATGTCTCTACTTTTCAATATGCTATCTAGGTTGGTCATAACTTTCCTTCCAAGGAGTAAGCGTCTTTTAATTTCATGGCTGCAGTCACCATCTGCAGTGATTTTGGAGCCCCCAAAAATAAAGTCTGACACTGTTTCCACTGTTTCCCATCTATTTGCCATGAAGTGATGGGACCAGATGCCATGATCTTCATTTTCTGAATGTTGAGCTTTAAGCCAACTTTTTCACTCTCCACTTTCACTTTCGTCAAGAGGCTTTTGAGTTTCTCTTCACTTTCTGCCATAAGGGTGGTGTCATCTGCATATCTGAGGTTATTAATATTTCTCCCAGCAATCTTGATTCCAGCTTGTGCTTCTTCCAGCCCAGCGTTTCTCATGATGTACTCTGCATGTAAGTTAAATAAGCAGGGCGACAATATACAGCCTTGACACACTCCTTTTCCTATTTGGCACCAGTCTGTTGTTCCATGTCCAGTTCTAACTGTTGCTTCCTGACCTGCATACAGATTTCTCAAGAGGCAGGTGAGGTGGTCTGGTGTTCCCATCTCTTTCAGAATTTTCCACAATTTATTGTGATCCACACAGTCAAAGGCTTTGGCATAGTCAATAAAGCAGAAATAGATGTTTTTCTGGAACTCTCTTGCTTTTTCCATGATCCAGTGGATGTTGGCAATTTGATTTCTGGTTCCTCTGCCTTTTCTAAAACCAGCTTGAACATCAAGAAGTTCATGGTTCATGTATTGCTGAAGCCTGGCTTGCAGAATTTTGAGCATTACTTTACTAGTGTGTGAGATGAGTGCAATTGTGCAGTAGTTTGAGCATTTTTTGGCATTGCCTTTCTTTGGAATTGGAATGAAAACTGACCTTTTCCAGTCCTGTGGCCACTGCTGAGTTTTCCAAATTTGCTGGCATATTGAGTGCAGCACTTTCACAGCATCATCTTTCAGGATTTGAAATAGCTCCACTGGAATTCCATCACCTCCACTAGCTTTGTTCGTAGTGATGCTTTCTAAGGCCCACTTGACTTCACATTCCAGGATGTCTGGCTCTAGGTGTGTGATCATACCATCATGATTATCTTGGTCGTGAAGATCTTTTTTGCACAGTTCTTCTGTGTATTCCTGCCACCTCTTCTTAATATCTTCTGCTTCTGTTAGGTCCAGACCATTTCTGTCCTTTATCGAGCCCATCTTTGCATGAAATATTCCCTTGGTATCTCTAATTTTTTTGAAGAGATCTCTAGTTTTTCCCATTCTGTTCTTTTCCTCTATTTCTTTGCATTGATTGCTGAGGAAGGCTTTCTTATCTCTTCTTGCTATTCTTTGGAACTCTGCATTCAGATGCTTATCAAATATTTTCTCATACCTTTTTTTTTCTTCTCCTTCTGAAACTCCTATAATTCGAATGTTTGTATTATTCCAGAGGTCTCTGAGACTGTCCTAATTTGTCTTTATTCTTTTTTCTTTATTCTGCTCTGCTTCAGTTACTTCCAGCATTCTATTTTCCAGCTCATTTATCCACTCTTCTGCCTCAGTTATTCTGCTATTGGTTCCCTCTGCTGCTGCTGCTAAGTCGCTTCAGTCGTGTCCGACTCTGTGCGACCCCATAGATGGCAGCCCACCAGGCTCCCCCGTCCCTGGGACTCTCCAGGCAAGAATACTGGAGTGGGTTGCCATTTCCTTCTCCAATGGATGAAAGTGAAACGTGAAAGTGAAGTCGCTCAGTCGTGTCTGACTCTTTGCGACCCCATGGACGGCAGCCCACCAGCCTCCTCCGTCCATGGGATTTGCCAGGCAAGAGTACTGGAGTGGGGTGCCATCTAGTGTATTTTTAATCTCAGTTATTGTGTTGTTCTTTGCTGATTGTTCAGTCTTTAATTCATTTAGGTTCTTGTTAAACATTTCTTGTATCTTCTCGATCCCTGCCTCCAGTCTATTTATCTGTGCCTCTGTTGTATTTCCAAGACTTTGGATCACCTTTACTACCATTACTTAGAATTCTTTTTCAGGTAGAATGCTTATTTCCTCTTCATTCGTTTTATCTTATGGATTTTTACTATGTTCCTTCATCTGCTGCATGTTTGTCTGTTTTTTCATTTTGTTTAATTTACTGTATTTGGTGTCTCCCTTCTGCAGGCTGGAAGGTTTTAGTTCCTCTCAATTGTGGAGTCTGCCCTCCATGAGTGGGCTTGGACCAATGCCTTGTGAAAGTCTCCTTGTTTGGGGGACTTGTACCTGTGGTCTGATGAATGGAATTGGATGTGTCTCTCGAAGGGCAGTGCTGTGTCCAGTAGTATGTTTTGGGTTGTCTGGACTTGATGTGGCTTTGGGCAGCTTTTCTGCTAGTGGGCAGGGTTGGGTTACTGTTTTGCTAAAGATTTGGCATGAGACATCCGGCCCTGGAGCTTGTTGGCCTTTGGGTGGGGCTTGGTCTTAGTGTTGAAATGGAGCCTTTGGGAGAGTTCTCTCCCAGTGGGGTCGGGACTTCTCTGGTGGTCCAAAGTCCTGGACTTGGGTCTCTTACCTCGGGGTTCAGGCCTGACCCCTTACTGTAGCACCAAGACTTCAGAGGCCACACAGCACAGAAGAAAAACTCCAAGACTGATGGAGAGAGCAACACCCAACAGCCAAGAACACCCCAAAAAGCTCAGACACTTATAAAGAAAAAAGAGGGGGAAAAAGAATAAAAACAGGAGTCAAAAAAGAAGAGAGGAATCAAGTCAATAAACAAATCCCTAAGTGAAAATGAGTACTAAAAACTAGACTAGCAAATATACAAAATCAAAAACATTTAAAAAATGCAATATAACTAAGTGATACTGTAAAAGTAGGAAAAAATGAATTTAAAAAGAAGATAGTTTAAAAATGGGAAAAGTAGGTTATGAAAAATAAAGGAATAATATAGAGAGTATAAAATGAGAATATGAAAAAGAAAAAAGAAGAAATGGGAATGTATATATAGAGAGAGTGGTAGTGAAATAATGATCTTGTGATTCTTTCATTTCCTCTCCACACAGGTTTCTCCAGTCCCTCTGCCTACTCAGAAAGTCCTCCAATATTTCTAGGAAGGTCCTGCTGTTGGCAGTGTGGAATTAGCTCAGACTCAGATCTTACCTTACTCCAGCTTGTGGTGGTGGTGATCTTTAGTCTCTAAGTTGTGTCTGAATCTGTGACCCCATGGACTGTAGCCCACCAGGCTCCTCTGTCCATGGGATTTTCCAGGCAAGGATAGTGGAGTGGGTTGCCATTTCCTCCTCTGAGGGATCTTCCCAACCTAGGGATCTTCCGAAACCCAGAGTCTCCTGCATTGGCAGGCAGAGTCTTTACCACTGAGCCACCAGGGAAGCCCCCACTCCAGCTTGTACTTGCTCCTAAGGTCCACAGTTGCCCCTGAAGCCCACAGTCTCAGGCTGATGGTGGGGATATCATCCCCTGCACCTGTGGCTGCAGGGGCGCTTTTCCCTTCTCTCTTTGGCTCAAGCTTCCCCTGGTGTTCAGTTTTGGTTTGGGGTTCGCCTCTGCCTGTAGGTGGCCCTCAAGACACAGTTAGGGTGTGTGGGAAGCGGCCGGGACCTGGGAGGTCGTCCCAGGCAGAGGCAGATGTGCACTTCCCCAGGGCGGTGGTGTCGGGCTGTGGGCCTCTGGGCAGGGCCAGGCTGCTCAGGAGGATGTGGGCAGTGACCCCTGTGCCTGCTCACAGCTCGTTGGTGGAGACCGTAGGGTCCTCCTGACCTCTGGCACTGGCGGCGGCTTTTCTATCTCTGGAGCTACAGGCTGCAGCCGGCTTGTCCCCCGATGACTCTCCCAAGGGCACGGGTCCTGCGTCCTGCACCCGCGCAGAGCTAGAGCGTTCCCACAGCAGTGATGCATGTGCCTCTCTGGGAGGCCCGGGCTTTCTCCCGGACTCCCCCAGCTGTGTCGTACCAGCCCTTTGAGACGATCTTCACAGCAGCCAGCCCTGGTCCTCTCCCGGGGGTCCGACCCTTGAAGCCTGAGCCTGAGTACCCAGCCCCCACTCTCTGCCGCGAGGCTGTGTAAGCCGCTTCTCAGCTGGGACGTGCTGCTCGGCAGCGATCTTTGGGCTGAATTCTCTCCATTCTGCCTTCTGAGCACCTGTTGTTGCGCTCCCCTCTGAGGTTCTGAGGCTCCCTCTCCCGTGTCCCCGCCTGTGAGGGAGTTCCCGATTGTGCAGAAACTTTTCCTCCTTCACGTCTCCTTCCCCGAGGCACAGGTCCCCACCCTGAAATCCTTTCTCTCTCTCTCTCTCTTTTCAATCTTTATCTTTTGCCTTACTTCATTTTGAGGAGATTGGCTTGCCTTTTGGGAAGTCTGAGATCTTCTGTCCGTGTTCAGGTGGTGTTCTGTAGCAGCTGTTCTACGTGCTGAGGAATTCTTGCTGTATCTGTGGAGGGGAAGTTGCTCTCCCCGCCTTACTCCTCCGCTATCTTAAGTTTGTCTCCAAATAGGTTAATCTTGATGGAATGGTGATGCAGTGTGAGAGGGTCATGGGAAGTCAGCTTGGAGATACAAAATGGGGACAACTGGAGGAGCCTTGAATATCAGTTTGATTTTTATTCTTAAAGGGCGTTGATTAAAATAGTCAATCAGTTCAGTTCAGTTCAGTTGCTCAGTTGTGTCTGACTCTTTGCGACCCCATGAATCGCAGCACGTCAGGCCTCCCTGTCCATCACCAACCCCCAGAGTTCATTCAGACTCATGTCCATCGAGTCAGTGATGCCGTCCAGCCATCTCATCCTCTGTCGTCCCCTTCTCCTCCTGCCCCCAATCCTCCCAGCATCAGAGTCTTTTCTAATGAGTCAACTCTTCACATGAGGTGGCCAAAGTACTGGAGTTTCGGCTTTAGCATCATTCCTTCCAAAGAACACCCAGAACTGATCTCCTTTAGGATGGACTGGTTGGATCTCCTTGCAGTCCAAGGAACTCTCAAGAGTCTTCTCCAACACCACAGTTCAAAAGCATCAATTCTTCGGTGCTCAGCCTTCTTCACAGACAATCCATAATAGGAATATGAAAAAGTTTCATTTGAGCCAAACTGAGGACCATAGTCCAGAAGACTGCCTCTAGATAACTCTGAGGAACTGTTCCAGAAAAGCACGGTTTTCAGCACAGTTTTATGTCTTGTCAGAATAAAAAACACCAAACAAGTCAGGGGTACATTCCTTCATGGCTTCAAAAACACCAGATCAGCACATACACAGCGAGTCAGTATGACCTTGGCACCTGGGAAGAGATCTTATCATTGAGGGAGGATCAGCATTGGTGTCCCAGGAAGGGAGGTATTTAATCTTTATTTTTAATATGGATATTCTTGTGATCACTACACTCTTTTCTTTAACAATTAAAGCAGATGTACAATATATATCAGAGAAGGCAATGGCCCCCCACTCCAGTACTCTTGCCTGGAAAATCCCATGGATGGAGGAGCCTGGTAGGCTGTAGTCCATGGGGTCGCTGAGGGTCGAACACAACTGAGCGACTTCACTTTCACTTTTCACTTTCATGCATTGGAGAAGGAAATGGCAACCCACTCCAGTGTTCTTGCCTGGAGAATCCCAGGGACGGTGGAGCCTGGTGGGCTGCCGTCTGTGGGGTCGCACAGAGTCGGACACGATTGAAGTGACTTAGCAACAATATATATATGAGAAGCCACAAACAGGCTATTTTGGTTATGAGGTGACAGTGTCTTGAGTGTGACGGTGGCCGTGGAAATGGAGTGGCAGGAGAAGTTTGGAACTGATGTGTGTGCTTACTGTGGTGTCAGGCATTTTGCTAATACTTACCTTACCTCTGTTTCCCCTTATAACCACCTTGACCATATTAGTTATCAACTGCTGCGTAACACATTACTCCAAACATCGGAGCTTACCAGCAGACATTTATTATCTCACATTGTTCACGTGCCAGAAACCTGGATGTGGCTTAGCTAGGACCCCTGGCTCAGAGTCACTCATAAGGCTGCAGGCATTTCAAAGCTTGACTGGGAAAGATCAGCCTCCTTGCATACTCACATGTTGTTGGCAGGATTCAGTTCCTTTGGACTCAGGTCTCCATTCCTCCCTCCCTTTCTTGCCCTGTAGGCCTCTTCATAGAGCACCTTGCTTCATCAGGGTGAGCAAGTGAGAAGGCAAGGGAGAGTATCAGCGAGACTGAGAAGAGGGGGTGAGGAGCGAATTAGGGGTGGAGCCAAGTGGGAGGAGTGTGAGTGAGAGAGTGAGCCCCAGCAGGATGGAAGCCAGCGTCTTGTAACCTAATCACTTTTATGTGTTTTTGTTCCTTAGAAGCAAGTCCCCAGATCCATGTCACACTCATGGGGAGCGGGGTATTAAACATCATCTAGTGTGTAACGTGTTACCAAGACTAGCAGGAGGTGAGGCTGGGCAGGTTGGCAGGGAGTGTGTGGCATGCCCTGTTTGATCCCAAGGGAGTAAAGTATATTTCACTTCGCAAGCGTGCAAAAAGATCTGTGATAAGTGTCCTTTTTATTTTTTAAACCGCATACTTTTACATTCTTCCTGGAAATGGAATTGTCTTAAAGATGGGAAGCAGACTGTGCTCATTTTGCTTTTGTTACGTCTGGGATATTCCTAGTCTCCCTTGCATATAGAAAAATCCTTGTTAGTTTCACACAATTTAACTATATAACATGATTCTGTTGCAAGACAGACATTTTGGAAAGTGCCCCACATAAACACTTATCTCTCTGGAGAGAACTGCTTTTACCACAAAAGTAGGGTAAAGTGATTCTTGCAGTGGAAGATTTTTCAAAGCAGCAGTTATCCTTTCATCAGTTAGTTTTACTTCCTTCAGAATCCACCCACTTGCTGCTCCCAATATTCTGTCATCATCTAGACAGAAGTATTAATCATTAGAAAAGAGAATTAGAATTCCTTTCCCCTTCTTTTTCCTTTCCTGGTTGTTGGCTTAAGAAATGACATCTCAGGCATGTATTCTGATTTTTTTTTTTTTTGCCACTTTATTTTTTTAATTGCAGAATAATTGCTTTACAGAATTTTGTGGTTTTCTGTCAAATATCAACAAGAATCAGTCAGCCGTGTATTCTTAAAGATACTCAAGAAACAAGTCCTCAGTACGGAAGCCCAAGTTCACCATCATACAACCATTTACTAGTCAATGAAAATTCCCAATTTTGTATGATAATAAGTTTGGAGATTTCCCTGGTGGTCCAGTGGTTAGACTCTACACTTCCACTGCAGGGGACACAGATTTGATCCCTGTTCAGGGAACTAAGGTCCTATAGCTGTGCTGCTGCTGCTGCTAAGTCGCTTCAGTCGTGTCCGACTCTGTGCGACCCCATAGATGGCAGCCCACCAGGCTCCCCCGTCCCTGGGATTCTCCAGGCAGAAACACTGGAGTGGGTTGCCACAGCCAAAAAAAAAAAAAAAAAACAAAAACAAAAATTAAATTAAAAAACCCTTTTTCACTTTGCACAAATGTCTTAATAAATGTGAGCACTGTCCTGGGGACAGCCTGAAGAAATAGAGCTAGTGTGGGCTTTTACTTTTTAAAGTTTTTATTTCCACAGATAGAACCACATATGGGTAGTTGGATGTCTTGTGGACATCTCAAACTTACATTTCCAAAAGTGAATTTTTAATTTCTCCTTCAGAGTCCCCTCTCTTCCTCCAAACTTGTTTATATGGCTAACTTTGTCTTCCTGGGGATTTTCCATTTCCATTTGTGGGTTAACATTTGTTTTAGTCCTCAGCTACTGATTTAAGTACAGAGAAGCTAGAATTCTGAATCAAAGGTCTTTTAGTAAATTACTTAGCACCCTTCACTCAGGGGATCACCAGGGTATTCCCTTTATGGTAGGATAGACAGTGAAGATTGGTGGGTAGTTATCATCCTGGCTAGTGGAGAGTGGGCTTACTGTAGGCAGTGAGGTCTCAGGTCGTTTTGCAAAGAATGCCTTTTATCATTTCATCTGTTTAGCCCCTAGGAACAGGGTTCCTTGTGAAGTATAGAGCTAACAGATCCATGGCAACACTGAGGCAATATGTGTCTTTGGGCAAACGGGCTCAATTTGTTGCCACAATAACTTTCAGTAATTCCCTAGAATCAGTGCTGGGGGAACATCAAGGCTCCTCTCGTGAAGGAGAAAACTATGTTTAGAAAAGGAAAAATGCAACCTAACCAGATTGTGGGGTATAACATCGTCCATCCATTCATTTGAGGTTGTGTTGGTATCTGTGTGGTTAACTAACAGGTTTTTTGTGTTGATTGATTTATTGTGAATTAGCATTATGTCAGCCACAATGTGTCCAGTGTCTCACTCATCAGGCCGTCTAAGGTAGGAGTCAGCCCCAATTTACTGTGAGGAATCTGAGGTTTAAATAGATCGAGTCTTGTTCAAAGACTATTTTATCTCCATAGCAACTAAGTAAGTAGAAGGGCTGGGATTTGAACCTAGATTGATTTGGATTGAAAAAAAAAAAAAGGAAAAACTGATTCAACAACTTTCAAAAAGAATCCCAAACTCTTTGCATGTGCTTTATCTACACATTTTATTTTAGCCAAAGACTTTTTGAGTTTGTTGGACTCAAGCATCTGATTCTAAAGTTATTTTTACATATAGGTTATATATGTATGCATCGATAAATATGCAGATATTTTTGCATATGTTAAATTACTTCCCAGTTATATCAGGTATATACATTTAACTTTATCTATATATATATGGATGTAACTTACATAAAAGCAGGGTTGGGGGTGGTCCTTATGTCCTGATTTCACTGCTGTGCCACATTTAAACAAACAGTCCAGCAATCAGAAGTAAAGTATTTCTGATTTTCACTTGTATCTCTTGAAGGACATTACTAGAACCACTTTGTAACTAAGAGCGTGATGCCGGGGACATATCCCCTAGCTTCTACTTTTAGTCCATAGAGGCTCCAAAGCTTTCTGTCTCAGGCCCTACAATACTTGACCTAAATTTGCCTTTGCTTTCTCTTCCCCCACCCTCTCCCTTGATCCAGATCTCTATTATTTAGGATAATTTAACTCCTTTAGCCATTATTTGGATTCTTTACAAGAAGAGAGAGCCTAGGAGCTGATCCAGAAAGCCAGAAGACATTCTACATAGAAGCCTGGGTGGGGATGGGGAGTAGGTGTGGAGGTGAAGATGAGGCTGAAGGAAGAAAGATGGTAAAAAGTCAGACATTAGCCATATCTTTTAATAGTTACAAATTAGAAATTTTAGTCCTTGTTATGGGCACCATTTTCACATATTGTATTGTTATAATACTTGGCTTTCTTGTACACCAATGTACTATTTGTGATACCCTTTGTGGCATTAAATAATTATATAGTACTTGCTTTGTGCCAGATGCTATTCTGGGTGCTTTATATATATTAACTGATTTAATCTCCATAAGAACCAGTAGGCAGCTACTATTTTTCTCTCTATTTTAGAAATGAAGAAACCAAGGTACAGAAAAGTAACTTATATGAAGTCCCACAACTAATAAGTGGTAAAATGAAATTGAGTCATGCAGTCTGGCTTCAGAATTTATCCTTTAAGACAATTGCCAAAACAACCTCTCTTATGAAATAATATAATTTTACTTAATAATATTTTCAACATTTACTTTAAAAAATAATGTGGGGTTGATAGACAATAAGATACTGTCTAAATTTCCTCACTGTTCTAATCTTTTTCTTGCTTGATGGTTGATATTATAGTTGGACTATTAACTAGAGACTGGGACTTTTCTCATGTGTGGAGGTCTCAGAGGTAATGGGCTTTGAAAGACATTAATTTTCTTTCCTGGGCTTTCCAGGTGGCTCAGTGATAGAGAATCCACTGCCAGTGCAGGAGACGCAGGAGATGCAGGTTCGATCCCTAGTCCAGAAAGATCCCCTGGAGTAGGGAATGGCAACCCATGCCAGTATTCTTGCCTGGAAAATTCTGTGGATGGAGAAGCCTGGCAGGCGGAAGTCCATAGGGTTGCAAAGAGTCAGACATGACTGAGCGCAGCACAGCACAATTTTCTTTCTACTACTTTCTCAGAATGAATAATCACTTCCCTTAAATGGGGAGGCAGTTACTGTTTCTGACACCGGATGAGAATGCATTGAATTTACAAAACATGAAGCTGCAAACAAAGCACACACATGGAAGAACAAGGTTGGGCAAGGGAGGGTGGGAGCGATAAACTGTCCATCTCTTTCTGTGCATTAAGTGCAGCCTGTGGGCTTCCTTGTCATTGCCTGTGTGTTTTTTTCTTTTTGGTGTGTCACTTTCCCATTAGTGAGGGTCAGGAGTAGCTATTTCTGAGACCGTGAGTGTACATACTGCTTTAATCTTCTGCTGCTCGCGACGTGCTTGCCACTTATTGGATTCTCTTAAGGAGTGACCAAGAATGGCAAATACTTGGAGCCTGTTCTGCTTCAATCCCTGCCTCCTGAACCCCAGGAAGATATCACTAGTTGAATATGAAGAATTTTTGATCTTAGATTTTGCTTTGGAATCCTCCACAGTGTTCCCAGCAGCCTCTGCCAGTCAGTCAGGTATGACATAAGGTACACCTACTTGGCATCTCTGACTAGACCCTTAGAACTAGTCTGGGTGTGACCAAGAAATCAAAATTGACGCTTGGAGGAGGACTGAGATATCACCTGGGGGCCAGCCTTGTGTCTAACAGATAAAAAATCTGAGGCAGAAGAAGGTAAAGTGATTTCTTTAAGGTCACATTTCTACTTAGCGGCAGAAGTGGAAATTAATAGGTTTCTTGCCTCCTAATCCAGTGCTCAGATACGTCTGTACTGCTTGTCTGAATTCATCTACACCAGATTTCTTTGAATCTAAACATTTTCCAGTTTCAGATAGTGTCTTTGCTGAGGCTCCAGTATTTGTCACCTTTCACAGTGAATCTGAGCTGAGGCATCAGGTTGGGCGATGAATGACAAATGTGAAATTCATTCCTAGCTTGTTGGGTTAGGGTTCTACTCACTGCAACTTCTCTTGGAGATGGTGGCGGAGAAGTGGAGGCTCGGAGGGGCACTGCTGGAGCACGCAGCCTGCTTGTTGTGATAGCGAGACACACCCATACCCTCTCCTTGTCATTTGACCCAGGGAAGCTGGTTATTCTGGGGGATCCCGGGTGATGTAGGAGCTGCTCAGGGAGCCCTTAGGGTATTCTAGGTAAAGGTGCAGGCTCTGAAGTGGGTGTAGCCCACTCTTCAACACCCAGCTTCACTACCTGTTCACTGAGTTACTTTGGGAAAGTTATTTCTCTCTCTCTCTCTGCCTGAGTGTCCTCCTCTGTAGAATGGCTATATCTTATAGGGTTGTTGTGAGGGTTAAGAGAGAAGATGCCACATAAAGTGCATAGTACAGTGCCTGGCAAATACTCATAGTGGCTACCAAGTGGCATCATAGGAAATGGTAGAGGAAGGACCTTACAGAATTGGTCCCTCCACTGAGAGACCTTCCTTAAGCTAGCAAAATCTGTCAGGGTCCACTTGTTCTGAACTCCAGTTGTTAGGGGAATGCTTAATGAGGAAAGAGGCTGCTAGATTTTGACATATATGAAAATCTATCAGGTCACTGGCTGGCCACTGAGATAACAGAAAAGAGACTTCAGTGACCACATTCAACAAGGAACACAGTCTTTGCAAAATCCGTTTAGAAAACTTACTAGACAAATGGATAATTGCAGCCCTTAACAGCATTCCCTGATAGGCAGAATCTGGTTTCCAGAGTTACTACATTGTAATATTCAAAATGTTGTTTCTGACAAAAAGACATACAAAATGGGAAAGTATGCCCTATTCACAGGGAAAAAGAAGAGATCGACAGAAGCTGTCCCTGAGAAAGGCCAGCTGGAAGCTGGCACCCAGTCACTGAATGTTGGCATCCTGGAATTTAGCATAACTTTTAAAAGAAAATGTGGTTGCTTTTTATTGGAAATGCCATGCTTTTTTTTTTTTTTGGCTTTATATTACATTATGAGTATTATAAATATTTTGCCCTTTTGTCTTAGTGGAAATTACCATGAGGGGAAAAAATGACCAATTTGCACCTGAGAAAAATTAAAATTTTACTCTTTTATCTGGCCTTAAAAACACACCTTCTCACCATTCCACTGGGTTTTTAAAAAAATTTTTTATTGGAGTATAGTTGATTTAAAATGTGTTAGTTTCAGGTGTATAGCAAAGTGAATCAGTTTTACATATACATATATCCACCCTTTGTAAGATTCTTTCCCCATATAGGTCACTGTGGTATATTGAGTAAGGCTACCTGCGCTATACAACTGGTCTTTATTAGTTATCTATTTTAAATCCATTGATTTCTTTTTAATGCTCACATAAGTGAATAAAATTAGATGACATTTTCTGCATTTTCAGTGAATCACTCATTAAAGACATATTTGAATTTAACACATTCATTATTCTTGTTTGAGGTACAGTCTATTTGGTATGACAGAAAATAATGCCTTTCTACTATCCTTGGCTACTCAGACACGGTACAGTGTTATTTTCTTGCCCTTTAGATGCTACTGGTGTCACATCTAAATAGAAGTTTAGATTGGCTAGGGAACTGGCTGCCAGCACGTTTAATGAGGAGCCAGAATTCCAAGTTATACCTAGATCAGGTCTAGGTGACCCTCAGGTCTCCATTTGGATCTGAAGCAGTGGCAGGAGAGTTTTACATCTGAGAGCGCAAATCATTCACAGAGGTCATTCACACAGGTCAGAGCCCTGGGTTGGGACTGAACATAGAAGTGTGCAGCGGAGCCAGGAGCAGTCATTCCCTCCACTTGCTTCTAGAAGAGGAGTGTGCTGGTGAGAAAGATGAGCAGGATCTGGATGGCCTCTCTCACGGGGCTGAGGAAGGCTCTGTTGGCTGAGCTTTTGTGGGTTGTGGTTAGTTTGGGGTGGAGTGTGTGCTGGGTTGTGGTTGTCTTGGGGAGGGTATTGGTTGTCTTGGGGTGGGTTGTGGTTGTTTTCTCCTGGGCTGTGGTTGGTTTCGGGTGGGGTGGGGTTGGTTTCGGGTGGGGCAGGGTTGGTTTGTGGGTTGCGGTCGTTATGATGTGTTTGGTTGAGACCTGCTTGATGGTCACAGGTGAGGGTGTCCCTGGGGAAAAAAAAAAACAACAGTGGCATCAGAATCTCTTTTCAGTGATGAGTGGGCACTAGAGAAAGGAGGCTAATGTGACGGAATGCTGGGACCAGAGTTCATAGGCACAATTCAATGGCCGCTTCTCAAGGGTTGAGTGTGTGTAGAGGAGAGGGAAGCCAGGGGGTGCAGAATGTCAAGGATCAAAAAATAAACACTCTGACCTTAGGATCTATGGAAGAAGGAATTTATACTGAGCTTATATGACTACCAAAGGAATTTATACTGAGCTTATATAACTACCGAATTTGCTATTGGGAAAGTAGTCTGCCCTCAAATGTACTCATGTCCTTAATATTATATTTGATCAATCAGTACAAATGTTTAATTTTTGCTAATTTCAAAGGTTATAAGAGCTAGACACCATTCCGACCTGAGGATGGCCGACTCTGCTTTCAAGGAAGTGTAAACAAGTCCTGTCCAAACCCATGAATCCGTTTTTGTGGTGTCTGAGGCACTGGTCATTCTCACGGTGATCTGACCACATGTTGGTTCTCTGAGGTTGCCTTGCAAAGAAGCAGAGAAAGCTAGGCCTATATCCCTGGGAGGCTGTCTGCTCCTAGAAAGCTGGAGCTTGGCAATGACACCTCAAACGGTCTGAGTGAACCATGGAAGGGACTCTAAAGAAGGAGGAGCGAAATGCCCAGTAATTTGCTCAGACCTGTATGCATTCTGCCCACCCGGAAGTGCCTTCCAGCTTTGTGGCATTGTCTATCTCATTTAGCATTTCCTCAGGGCAAATGTTTCTCTAGCACACCACTGAGCCAAAAGTCTGAACACAAATGCTTTCTTTTCCTTATTTTTTTTAAATCTTGATTTTATTAGTGTGGAGCTAAGGAGTCCTGGGGGGCTTTCCAGGTGGCTCAGTGATAATCAGCCTGCCAATTCAGGAGACACATGAGACATGGGTTCAGTCTCTGGGTCAGGAAGATCCCCTGGAGTAGGAAATGGCAACCCACTCCAGTATTCTTGCCTGAAAAATTCCATGCACAGAGGAGCCTGGCGGGCTATTGTCCATAGGGTCACAAAGAGTCGGACACGACTGAGGAACTGAGCACCAAGGGGTCCTGACTAGAAACAAGCTTTTTTTCTCTTTTCCTTGTATTTATATGCGTGTTCATTTTGAAAATGTCCGGGAAAGAGACTAATATCCCAATCTTTTCACAAAGGGAAGCCACCAAAGAAACAGTTAATTTTTTGTAACATAGTTTGATTTGGCATGATCACTTTAACATCTGTTGTGGAAAATAGATATGTCTTTGACCACATTTGCAATGCTTGGCTGACTGGAAAATGGGCAGCATACTAGATGTATTTCAGTGTTCGAGGGCTCCCAGGGAAGACCTGTTATCTGGGCACTGAGAAAGACTAATGTTTCCTGTTCTTGGCTGAAGCTTGTATTTTAAAACTTAATTTTTTAAAAAAGATTGTATTTATAGTTTTAATGTAAGTTCAAGAAAAGTGGAAAGAAGTATAAGATGTGGAATTTGAGTCCTAGTTTTGTTGTTAGTTTCTATGTGGCCTTTGGCAAGCTACCTATCTTTTCTGAACCTGTTTCTTGAATTCGTTTTAGCTTCCCAGAGAGAGATACGAGAGAAGGAAGGGGGCAGAGAAAGGAGAGAATGGGGGCAAGGAGCCTCATGATGGTTTGAAGTTGAGGACGACAGCCTGGTAAATGTAAGTGGAAATTTCTGGTTGTGTTGGAGGCCAGAGGCCACCTTGAGAATTAGTGGCATTATTGGTTCTCATTGTTATCAGCCCTTCTTTATGCAAATCCCTCTTCTCCTCCCTTAAACTCTTCAGTAAGGTCTGCTATACCTATGAAGGCTTTGTGCCAGGGGGGATTATTATGGAAACTGAGGAAGGAACATATCCCTGCAGATGTGGAAAGAGCTCCTGAGGAAGCTGGAGTCTGGAGCCACAAATGACCGTGAGAATAAAAGACCCGCTGGAATCAGCTTTCGTTTTCCACAGGGCACAGGGTTGAGCTTATCTTATGAGATCTCAAGATGCTGAAAGACTCAGCTGGTATCTGGGTAAGGCACAAGCAGACTTTTTTCCTAGGGCACCCACAAGATTATTTTGCAGGCTGATGGATTTCACTGCCAGGTATGTAAATAGGCTGCAGAGGAACTTACCATTTCTTGGCAGTATTATGGAAGTAAGTTCACCACGTCTCAGGGAATTGAGAGAGTAGATGCTGTGGAGGGCAAATCGAGGAGAGTTAATGGTGAGGAATTCGCAAGTTCAGCTCACATGGCTGCCTTCCTAGGGGACCCCAACCTCTTAGTTCCTTTTTTGCTTACATACTTTATAAGCATATCACTTTATTTACATCACTTTGCCAACAAAGGTCCGTCTAGTCAAAGCTATGGTTTTTCCAGCAGTCATATATGGATGTAAGAGTTTGTGCTTTTGAACCACGGTGTTGAAGAAGACTGTTGAGAGTCCCTTGAACTGCAAGGAGATCAAGCCAGTCAATCCTATAGGAGATCATCCCTGAATATTCATTGGAGGGACTGATGCTAAAGCTGAAACTCCAATACTCTGGCCCCCTGATGCAAAGAACTGACTCATTGGAAAAGACCCTGATTCTGGGAAAGATTAAGGGCAAGAGGAGAATGGGATGGCAGAGGATGGGATGGTTGGATACCATTACTGACTCAATGGACATGAGTTTGAGCAAACTCAGGGAGACAGTGAAGGACAGGGAAGCCTGGCGTGCTGTCACTCACGGGGTTGCAAAGAGTCATACAGGACTTCGTGACTGGACAACTTTATGGCGCATCTAGCAGATCGTTCAGTGGTGATCGTCTCTATATTGGCTTGACTAAGAACCTCCACAATCTTACTCCAGACGAGCTCATGTCCGTTCCTCTCCCTCCCTCTACTCCACCACCCTGTACTCCACACAGGCTGGTGTACAGTGCAGTCTTTGTTCAGTCTTTCTTTCTGCTTGTAATACTAGTCCCAGGCACATCTGCCCACAGACTCAACAGTGGCCTCTATGACATTGCTTTTCCCTGTTGTCATGAACCCAGATAGGTCTGCATCAGGGAGACTGCACAGCCTAGCTGTGTGCCTCTCCTCACACTGGAGGGCCAGCTCCTCAAGGGCCAATCCTGTCATCGACAATGCCTGACACTTAGCATCATAGGGGGTGCTCAGTGTCTGTTAAATGAGCTGTACAGCCTGGTCTGTTGTTCTCATATCAGTGGGTCTGTTGTTATATCAGGCTCTTGTCCATGAGATGGTTGGAGAGCATCACCCACTCGATGGACAAGAGTTTGAGCAAATTTGGTGAGACAGTAAAGGACAGGGAAGCTTGGCGTGCTGCAGTGCACGGTGTCACAAAGAGTAAGAAGTGACTCAGTGACTGAACAGCAACAATCTTGTCCAGACATTAACAGTTAAAGACAGTGCACTGCATGCCAACCCCTGTGCTTGGTGCTGTGGGGACAGTGGTGAACAGTGTGAACCTGGTTCTTACCCTGGTGGCACTTCGAGTCCCTTCAGAGAGAAAGACTTGGAACAAATAATCGACTGACAAATAATTGGTCACAGTTGTGACACGTGTTTGGATGAAGCAGTGGCAGTGATGAGAGTAAGGAAACTGGGAGCGGGACTTGATGTGGGGCTTCGGGGAATGCTTTCTGAGGAAGTGACATATAAGCTCAGTCATTACTGTTGCATAGGCCCTGCCTCCCACGTCCTTGCTGTAACATTCTGGGCAGGAACCTCCTCCTGTTCCCCTTTGTGCCCTACCCAGCACAGTGGGCTTCCTCTGGCCCAGGTGGTATCTCCCTTCCCTCATCAGCCTCGCTGCACAGCAAGGCATTGTCAGACAACGCTGCATGTGCACTTCGTAAACCATCTATTGTTGCAGGAAGTGTGGAGGACTTAAGGAGGTGAAATGAAAGGAAAGTCATTGCCCTCATTGGTCCTGGCTGGCTTCTAAAAGGCTGCTGTCCTTGTGAGGCTGGGTGGTAGCAGCTTCCTTTGGATTCTACCCTTGCAAGTCACTCTGTGGACATAACAGTACCCCCTCCAGAGCTCCAGAAACAGCTAGGTTTGACCAGGCCCAGGGTGTGGCAGGAGAGGGTGGAGTAGCCTGATAACACAACCATCATCACTGTCTACAAAAACCTGGACATAGTGGACATGGCCTGATGGTCGGACCTGCCCTTTCAGTACAAAAGGGCAGTCTGAAAGTATAAGGACCTCGCCACATTTGGTCCTTGATGAGAACCTGAAAACAAATCCCTAACTGGGAGTGAGAGGAATTTTCTCTTAAACTGTAATGCGAGTCCCCGGTGGCCTCACCTCAGAATCTGTGTCCATTTTGTGGGACACTAGGAAGCCAATTTTATCGTACAGTCATCACACGTTCTGCTAGCAAGCCATTTCCAAAATGCATCTGTTTTCAAAAATGATTCTCTGTGTAGTGGTGAAACTGAGTCCCGCTAAAACTGAGATCCCCTGCTGAGTTTATGACTAACCTCTCTATCCAAAACTTTATTCTCTTTCTTATGCCGACACTTCTGCCTATTCCTATGCCCCTTAGGATTGAGAAGTATCAAAGAAAAGGGGAGACTAAAACCAAGCAGGACCCTGAGGCCTGCTCTGGTACAAAACCCCCTCCATACTCCCCCATTTCTTGTCAAAAAAGGCTTTAGTTTCCTAGACCCTCCTTGAGTTCCAAAGAGCAGACCCATCAGGAACTAATTAGGGAAGTAAGGAAAGGCAGAAACAAGGGAAAGACAGACAAGAAACCATACTTCAGTGATAAAAGAGTCCTAGTTCTCTTCAAGGGATATACATAACAATATCACACATATCTTTGCGTTGTTCTTCAGAAACTAAGACCACCCTCTGCCCAGGTAGTCATACCTGCTGACCACAGGCACACAGACCCCAGACTGTCTGGAATCAGAAGGCTGATGATTAAGACTCCTGAAACATCACTCTGTTACCTCACCACCACCAGTGAATCAGAAGAAAGTCATGCCCCTTGCAAACTTCACCCCAAATATGGCCTTTGAAGGACCTTCCCTGAGGGCCATCAGACCAGGTCTTTTGTGCCTGAGCCACCCATTTTCCTCCCTCAGTGCCTGCAGTAAACACTATCCTTTCTTTCATCACAACCCAGTGTCAGTACATCGGCTGCGTTTTGCAGCAGGCAAGTGGAGGGTTTGGTTCAATAACAGTGGGGCTAAGAGCACCCGTCCTGCAGGCTCTTAGCCACAGGCAGCTTCTCTGCACCCTCAGTTTAGCAAGTCTCCTGAAGGGCTGCACAGGGCTTGGCAGAGAGGGCAGTGCCAAGGTAGCCAGATGATTTCAGGATGAGTGTCTTTATTTTTAACTATTTGCTACTGCCGCCCCCAACCCTGTCTGGCTCTGGAGTTCTTTCAGCCCCAGACTAATAGGAGTGAATTGGGTGGAAGTAGCAAGGGAATATAGAGAGTTTGAAGCAAATTGGGTGCCGATGACATGGATTCTTTCTCAATCCGAACTTTAGTCAGGTTCTAGAACCTTCAACTACCCATCTGTGCACTTCCTTGTAAAATCCAGCTTTAGCCAGACTCCTTATAAGTCAATTTAGCAAGACCCTCTCACCCTTGATATCTGATCACCCTTATTATCTGATTGAATTCCTCATCCTCTACTATCCCCAGATGATATCTGATCACCTTGGCCTGCCTTCAGCAGGAATCCTGTTAGGTCAGTTTAGCCAGAGTCCCTCTTACAGGTTTTGACGTTTCCTCTTCCTGATTTTCCATCCGCTCACCCCCTACCCCATTCCCTGGCTATAAATTCACACTTGCCCATGTTGTATTCAGAACTGAGACTGGTTCTATACTGAGTTCTCTTTTCTCTTATTGCAATAGTCCCAAATAAAATCTGTGTTTATCCATCCATTCATTCATTTTGCTTTAACTACTCTCCAGCTCTGGGTTTTTCTTTAACACTAGTTTTTTTTCTGTTTATGTTGAGCATAACTTGTGTGTTTGTGTCTGTGTGTGTGTGTTTGTGTGTGTGTGTATGTGTGTGTGTGATGTATAAACTTTTGCAGATAAAAGGTAGGACAAAGAATGGTGAGGCAGAAAAGGAGTGCAGCTACTGAATTCTTCACATCATATCTGGATCGTATTTTGAATCCTCCAAGGTCAGTATAAAACTGTACAAACCCAATATGAAATTGTAAAGCCCCAGAGCAAATCATTTATGGATCATTTCTTACTTTATCTTGACTGCGGTTATGTCCGTGGAATTAGAAGACATCCATTTTGCCTCGAAGAGCGTGCTGAAATTACCCTTTAAGTCGTACTCAGCTCTGCCTTCACAATAGTGGCTGGGGTTTTGCCAGGAGCCAGTGACTAAGTGGTACTGGTCCCGTGCTTCCAAGACCACAGAGATAATATCGTGACTCACGTGAGTTGACACTAGGAGGAAATACAGAAAGAGTCAGCTGTCTGTGCAGTGAGACGAGAGGTGGGGTCATAAAATCAAAATTAAAGATGAAAAAGAAAGTTTCATGTATGTAGTATGTAAATAAATAGTAGTATGTAAATAAAGTATGGTCCCATTTTTATCAAATATAAAATAAGTTGAAAAAAATCTGGAAGGAAGTACACCAATATTAGCTAGGAGGATTTCCTGATTGTGCAATTACAGATGATTTTTATTTTCTTCCTAGTTCCCTTTTTGTGTGTTTTCCAAGTTTTCTACAGGAAAAGGTGGACAAAAGAAGACCTGTGCTCTGGTCCTGGCTTTGTTACGTACCAGGGATGAGATCCTGGCTGACTTTTAACCTCTTGAGTCCTGTTCCTATCTGTGAGATGAAAGTTCTGTCCTTTGTGGGTGGGTGAGAGGTATGATAGTGAAGTGGGGGGATTGAAGCTGTAGATGTATGTGAAAAGCTCAAGTGGGCCTCCTGGGAAGTGCTTCAGGAAATAAGGGTCTGTTATTGCCTAGTCAAACAAAACCTATTTGCTGGCTCCAGAAATGCTGATGTTCTTGGACTCTGTTGTGGAGGGTGAGGGAAAGGAGGGGGAGTCTGAGACCCAGAGGCCCTAATCCAAGCACCTAATATCAAATAACCACATAGGGTTCCCTGATCCCCTCTACTCAGTGAATCTTACCTATTGACTTAGCCCAGCGTGTGCCCACAGTGGCGTGGGCCACAGATACCTGTGAATTCCACATACTATTTTCAGCATTCCAAAGTGTATTAGGGAGGGAATTTCAAGAGAATATTTCAGTGTGTCCATTTCCTCCCTTAGAAGATCCCTTCTGCACAAGTTTCTCAATCCTAAGGGTATTATTCTCTAGCGCCCTCCCAACCACCCCAAATTCCTTCAACAGCCTCTCCTTTACAAAATAAAGAAAACTGATCATGTAGCATGATAAGAACAGACAGTCCTGGATCTGAATCCTAGCCCTAGCTTTTAAGACCAAGTCACTTCACCTCTGATCCTTGGTTTCTTTTCTGTCCATCATTCACTCCACAAATATCTATGCTTTGCAATAGGCTTGGTTCTAGGTATGAGGACAATGACATTATCTTTCATTGCATGGAGATCATGATACTTTATCTTGAAAGGTTCTTGGGATAGTGAAGAGAGGAATGTAAAAACTTCAGTACTGGTGGGTGTTGGATAAGTTGTCATCGTTATTCTTAGCACGAAACAGTTCTCTGTTCTGTTTGTTTTTGCCAGTCAAGGTTGCTGAGCCAGATCCCCTGGCCCTAACTTGCTCAGCTAGAACCTGATATTTGTCCTTAATACCTATGCATGGTGGTGGGGTGGATACTAATGAGCAACAGTGTCATCCAGTCATCATCAAGCCTGTCTTGGTCCTGTTGAGGAGGGTGAGGGAAGGGAGGGGGGCTCTGAGCTTGCCTTTCTCCTTCTGCTTTCTCTCTCTCTCTGGCTTATACCCTCCTTTCATCCCTCCTAGTTATCTGTATTATTCAGGTTCCTGACCTCCATGGCCCCCTCCCTTCAGACTGCCACCTGAGGACCCACATCTGTCCAAAATCTTCAAAGTGCTTTTCTTTCTAGAGCCTCTAAACAGTTTTGGTTTTATATTTCTGCTTCTGTTCTGTTGTTCCCAACACCCAGCATACAGCTCTCGTGACTGTCATAACCCCCCTCACTCTGCTGTTTGTACCCCTCCTCTAGGATAGAGAAGCTTCCTCTGTTCTGCAGACGCACCTGGCTTGCCTGCCGCTCACCCTTGTTCATATCTGGTGCCTGCCTGGAATCTTCCTTTCATCTCACATCTCACCCCCACTTACTCTCCAAGATCCTGCTCTCTTTCCCTCTCACTCCTGAATCATGTATGCCTTTAACGAGAGAGTTGAGGACTTAATCACATTCTGGCTTGTACTCTGCACTTTAGTTTCACCTGTGGATCTGGGCAATCCAGTGCTGGGTACCTGGAAAACACTAAGTAGCTGCTCACTGATTTTTCAAAAGCTGTGTATCCAGTGTTGCATAGTACCTTAAAGCCGAAGTTTCCGGAAAAAAGGCAAGCAAGTTAAATTTCTCTTGCCTGTCAAAGTGAAAACAGAGGCAGATGCTTACCCCGCACATTATAATGTATTATAAATGCTACTGCCTTACGATTTTCTTTGACTGATATTAAGGCAGACCCAGGGTACCTGTTCTATGATGTTGCATGAACTGCAACTGTACCTTGAAACCTGCCAAACCATTTATACATGTCTCACCGATGTTAACACAAACCCTGAAAAAAAATAAAATTTAAAATAAGGAGAAGCAGTTGGCCTGTGTGGACATTTACTTGGTCTTCCCAAAAGTCCTGGGGATCCCAGTGAGGTCCTGTAATGACACAAGGAAATCATGCAGCCTGTTGTGTAATTCCAGGTGTGGAATCTGATACATCACATATCCAAGGGCATAGAATTTTGACTCTCAACTTAAATCATTCCTACAGTGAGTCAGTTTCTCACAAAGCTTTAGCACATTTCTGTACTGGGAGGAAATCAGATGAAGTTTGGAGAAGTGCATGACACATAGCAGATGTTCAATGAGTCTTAGTTTCTGCTTCTGGTACCTGATGCCTCGGTTAATGTCATGTCCATCGCATCCGGCACGTTCCCTTATGGATCGTCTTACAGATCGTCTTTTGATTCTTCTTTCTCCTGTGTTCCTACTTTCAGAAGATTTCTCTGCCACGCCCATCTCTAACTGCCCCACCCACACCCTTTGCATCTTCACAAGATAGTTTTCTTTCTCTTCCATTTCAACAGCAAAATTCCTCACCTCATGATGTGTTTGTTATCTTAAGTCAGAGATCTCTGACCACCCAGATCCTTTCCTGTATGCAAGCTCCCACTCTTCCCTGTACACAAGGCCACACCTCCTGGGCCTCATCTTGAATCACAGGATCATCCTCCCTGCCTTGGTTAGAACAAGATCCACTGCCTGAGGGAGTCAGACATAGGGAGCCTTGCCACAGCTGAGGCACTTAGTGACAGTCCCCAAGGGAAAGGAAAAAAAAACAAACAAACAAGAAAAAGGACTAGCCAGAATGAGTGTGTGGAGGCAGGCGACAGTCATTCTGCTCAAGCCTAGAATCTGTGGATCGTGGGTGTGGGACCACTCCAGTGTTCTCTGCAAAATTTGGTGAGAGTTCTAACAGAGGCGAGGTAATATGATAGCTGAGGAGGCAGACTCTGAAGCTGGACAGCCTGACTGGACAAAGGTGGACAACTCCTGGCTATTATTTAGGTTCAAATATTAGTGGTACAATCTACTAGTGACCTTGGGTAAAACTTTAACTCCCCTGTGCCTCAGTTCTCATCTGTAAAATGCAGATGATACTAGCGTTTCCCCTTAGATCAGTACTCAGAACACAGGAAGATGTCTTAGCTCTCACTCCCGTAATTGAGGGGTATGTAGGGTTGTGATTAAGAGAAGGGTCTCTGAAGCTAGAAAGCTCAAGTTCAGATCCCAGGTCCATCATTTAAGTAACTCTGTGACCTGAGTGATTCCCTGGCATCTCCGCCTGTTTTCTCATTTACAAACAGGTGATGACAACAGCATCTACTCAGCAGGTCGTTGTGAGGGCTAAATGTATTGGTACACGTAAACAACCATATTAAATTTATCGTTAGTATGAAAGTTGTGTTAGAGAGCACTTGCCTTGACTTGTAGGTCTGACTGATCCCCAAAGGGATGTTTATTTTTTTTTAATTAATTTTTTTTTTTTTGTGATGCTTGCTTTTAAAGTTTATTGACAACTGCTTGGTCCCAACACACAAAACAGCACTTGAACCACAAAAGAAGTGTTCAAACAAAGTAGACAGTTGAGAAAAACATCTCTTCCCCCAAAATCAATTCAAAACAAACAGTGCAAGATGGGAAAGGGGGTTTTGGTGATAACTTGTCTTCTTTTTTTCTTTTAAACAGATAAATCTGATATATTCTTTCCACCCAGAAATAAAGTATTTCATTGTCTTAATTCTCATGGGATGTTTATATAATAGTTTTAGGCACACCAAGGAAAAGCACTGGATTCAGAATGAAAAGACTAAGATTCAAGAGGCAGTTCTGCCACTTACTAGCTGTGAGACCCTGAGCAAGTCATTTAACTTCTCTCAGCTTCAGACTCCTCATTTATCAGGTGGGGCAGTAGCGCTTTCCCTGTCTAACTCACTAGATGTTCTGCCCATAGACTGAATGTGAACAGTGTTTCCTGGAGTTGCACAGTATACAATCATCCATGGTGGCATTGTTTTATCAAGTGGATGGGAAAAGACTACAAACTGAGGGGCAATTATTGCTTCTTAAAATAATAAAAATGCCTCCCCCTCGCAAATACAGTTTAAATCCAGTTTATTTAAGTGAGAGAACTTGCCACAGTTGTGCTCTTGCTGCGACTCACTTAACCTGAGTGTTGGGGCATCCTGACTCTCGTGGCTCAGCTTCACAGAGGGGACGCGCAGGAAGTGTCCCAGCCAATCCACCCATTCCCACATTCTCATTCTCCCTTCTTCTGCAATCGACTCCTAGCCAGGTCAAAGACACACGCTTTGTGTGTGTCACTGAGAGCAGGGATGGAGGGGTATATCCTGCAGTTCTGGCTTGATCTCCCTTCAGAGAACAAAGGAAAGCAGAGAGAACGGCTTCTACTTACCCGTGTAGAGTGTGTTGCTCTTATAGACATCTGGGTTGATGTGGATTACTGAGGGTTTCTTGGCGGTGACCCACGAGAATGGCTTGCATTGGGTAGAGGGATTTGTACAGCTGGCTGGAGAACACAGAAGCCAGAGGCAAAGAAGCAACCCCAGTGGCAGAAGCGGGGACCTCAGGATCGCCATGGTTTCAATCTGCTTGCAAACTGCTGAGCCTGGAACTGGGTAAAAGCGACAACTCACCTGTTTATATGCTCTGGGGCTGGATCTTCCGGGCGATGTCATACATGCAAATGTCCTGCCCACTCCTCCCTTGGGCTTCTGGAATTTGGCCCAAGATATCACCAGGAACGAATCTCTCCTAGTTTCTGTGACCCTTTACTAGTTCCATTTTCACTCAAGAAGGGGAATGTACTGATCATGATTTATTTTGCATCTCATTCACCTCAGCCTCTGATATGTGAAGGAAGCTATGGGAAGGAGTTAATACCGGCAAAGTGAGATTCGGAGTTGAGTAATCATAACCTACCTGGCCCGTGTAGAAACTACATTCTTCTCTGTGTAGGAAACTCAGGCATTAAAGCACTTTTTTTTTTAATCGAATATTACATACCGTTTCCAATACTCCTTAATCGAACATATCCTCCTGACCCAGTTCATTTTCTGACTATCACAGAACTGGAAAGACTGTACTTCTGGATTTATATTTGTTTCTTTGAAAAGAAACAGCTTTCTCTTACCTAACACTTTCCTCTATAACACAAGGAAACTACTGAAAAAAAATCGGAAAATGTGTTTTTTCATATCTGTTCTCTGATTTTAATTCACTCACTGAAGGAGAAAAGAGGAAAGATGTATTTTATTGTGTGAGTAGAAGGAAAACAAAACATGTAGACTTGAATCAAAGAGATACTTATACATGTTTCTTCAAGAGACATACTTACAAAATGGTGGAGCAAGGACCTCTGAAAAACCGCCTCCTCTAGAAAAGTGATAAGCAAAAACAAATTCAACTTTTTCAGAACTCTGGAAATCACCAAAACTTGCAGCAATTCGAGGAGCATTTGTTTAAGAAAAATGGCTAAATCTTATTAAGCACAGTGAGCATCGTGACGTTTTAACTTGCCCTGTTTGCATCCCTCTCACCCCACCTCTTTAGGTAGCCTTAGAAACCAACAACCTTGCAACTGTGATAGCCATGAGGACCAGCAAATTAGCGGTCAAGAGGGAGGGGAAAGAATGGGTTTGGAGTGCTCCAAAAAGCTTCATTTTCAGAGAGTTGTCACTATGTGACCTATTTGCAAATTGTCTATTAAGATGAATTCTCAGAGCTTTCAGAACTTTCTCTGTGCAAACAACCTTATTGTTAGGATATTTGTTGAAAATAGTCAGTGGAAAGTTTTTTTTAAGAAATTAATAATTATTATTAATAAAATTTAATTATGATGCTATGAATTTTAAAAGTATTTTATGACTTCCCAGGCATTTTCATTTTATTCTCATCAAAGACTGATGAGTAAATGATGTTCCCGTATATTTACTAAGTAATATAATCAGGTTGAAAAAACATTTTCTGAAAACCAATCTGACCATCTTTCAGCTATATTGCTGTTACATAAATTTTGGTGTTTTGCACATATGTTAAGAAAATCATTGCTTGTATTTGGAACTTCATTTATTTAAATCAGGTATTTCTACACTTTCTTTAACATAGACTTTATCCAAGTATTACAGAGTTTCCAAAATGGTGAACATCAGTCTGAACTAAACCTGGAAATGTCCTTTGTTCTTTGCACTGTTTATTATTTTAAAATAGGGAACAAAATCTAGATTACTAGCTTCTTTTGAAAAGAGGGAATATTGAGCAAAAAAGTTTCATTGAATAGCGCTAAAGAGTTGCTGTCCCCTTGACATAAGATATTTTGTTTTCAGTAACCCAGTAAACTCAGAAGAATCTTTGTGTCTTCCTGACACAGCGTCACATGCAGAACTAAGAACAAAATACGTTGACACTATATTACCAAATTTTTTTTTTCATGAGCTCAGTTTTCTGTTTTGTGTTATGAGTCCTGACTACTTTAGGCTATTGATTTGTGACCTTTATTAAGTCACTTAATTCCTACTTTTATGGGCTTCCCAGGTGGCACAGTGCTGAAGAATCTGCCTGCCAATGCGGGAGACACGAGTTCAACCCCTGGCTCAGAAAGATCCCCTGGGAAAGGAAATGGCAACCCACTCCAGTATTCTTGCCTGGAAAATTCCATGGAGAGAGGAGTCTGATGGGCTACAGTCCCTGGGGTCACAAAGAGTTGGACATGACTGGGTGACATGCACGACAATGCCTACTTTTGGGTTGTTTACTCTGAGTTCTTATTTAACATTCTTTATCATTGGGAATTTTTTTTTTTTTAACATTGAAGCTGCCTGAGGCAGTGGTTGCAACTAACAAGGAGCTGAGCAAAAATGTAAAAAAAAAACTGGAGAATGAGATTTTGACTAGGGGCCTTGGCAAGCTCTGACAAATTCCTGGGAATCTAAAAGGCCATCTGCACGAACAGAGCTATGCACAGGCCTGGAAAAGATCTGAGAAAGCCCTTATCTCTCATCTGTGGCTGACCTTGAGGATCTATACAAGTAAGAAAAATGCAGCTAAGGCAGAGTTGTAAAATGCTTATTCCACCAGTGAATTCATGCTTTAAAATGCACACAGAGGAAGCTAAGAGGAAGCTGGCAAAGGTTGAGAGACTTATTGGTTCAAGATGTTTAGGAAATCTCTGTCTATTCATTAACTGACCACAAAGCTAACTGAGGGCTTCCCCTATGGCTCAGTAATAAAGAATCTGCCTACAAAATAGGAGACCCAGTTTCGATCCCTGGGTTGGGAAAATTCCCTGGAGAAGGAAATGACAACTCACTCCAGTATTCTTGCCTGTGAAATCCCATGGACAGAGGAACCTGGTGGGATACAATCTATGGAGTTGCAAAGAGTTGGATTTAGCAACTAAACAACAACAAGCTAACTGAGCAGAGACTTCAGTGGCCACACGTAATAAGGAATATTGACTTTACAGAATGAATTCGGAAAAGTTGCTAAACAGACAGCAGCAGCAACAACAAATGATAACCAACAGCTGCTGCTGCTAAGTCACTTCAGTCGTGTCCGACTCTGTGTGACCCCATAGAAGGCAGCCCACCAGGCTCCCCTGTCCTTGAGATTCTTCAGGCAAGAACATTGGAGTGGGTTGCCATTTCCTTCTCCAATGCATGAAAGTGAAAAGTGAAAGTGAAGTCACTCAGTCGTGTCTTACTCTTAGTGACCCCATGGACTGCAGCCTACCAGGCTCCTCCGTCCACGGGATCTTCCAGGCAAGAGTACTGGAGTGGGGTGCCATTGCCTTCTCCAAAAGGAACTACAACAGATCCTAGGAAGGAGGGGAACTGGGTGTACAGAATGGTCAATGGTCATGTTATATATTTTAAATGTTCAATTTTCAACAAAAAATTATGAAACATACAAATGAAAAAAAGTATGTTCTGTTAATAGAAAAAAAAATCCCAGCCAATAGAAACTGTCCTTGAAGAAGTCCAGATGTTGGATTTACTAGACAGAAATATTAATTCAATTATTATAAATATGTTCAAAGAACTAACAGAAGCCATGTTTAAAGAATAAAAGAAAAGTATAAGAATGATGTCTTAACAAAAAAGGAATATTAATAAAGAGAAAGAAATGATAAAAAGAACCAAACAGAAAATTTGTAGTTGAAAAGTAAAACTGAAAGGAAAAATTCACTAGAAGGACTTAAGAACAGATTTTAACTGGCAGAAGAAAGTATCAATAAACTTGAAGGTATTCAGTAAAGATATTCAATATATTTAAGAAAAGAAATGCAAGATTATATACTGAAAACTACAACAAGGAACTCATAAGAGCCAAAATGATCTTGAAACAATAACAACAACAATGTTGGAGAACTCACACTTACCAATTTCAAAACTATGAAGGTATTGTAATCAAGACAGTGTGGGAAGATGGTGGAGTAGAAGGACAATAAACTCACCTCCCCTCATGGGCACCCAAAATTGCAACTATGTGTACAGCAACTATTGATGAGAAAGACTGGTTTCTACCAGAAAAGATCTATAAGTAAAGACATAGAGAAGGAACCACAAGGAGACAAGTAAGAGGTGAGGAGTTGTCAAGACCCATACCCCTGAGAAAATAATGACGATTTCAGAGGTTCTCCCTGAGGAATAAGGGATCTAAGCCCCACATCAAGCTCACCAGCCTGGGGGTGCTGCCCTGGAAAAACAAGCCCTTAGAATGTTTGGCTTTGATGGCCAGCAGAGCTTAATTTTGGGAGAACTACAGGGCTGGGGGAAATAGAGATTCCACTCTTAAAGCATGCATACGAAATCTCACATGCTCCAGGACCCAGGGCAGAAGCAGTAATGTGAAAGGAACCTGGATGAGACCCACCTGCTGATCTTGGAGAGTCTCCTGGAGAGGCAAGAGGAAACTGGGGCTCATCCCAGGGATATAAACACTGGCAGCAGCCATTCCTCGGAGCTCAATCTGCCACAGGACACTGATGCTACAAGAGTCTTTTTTTAAAATCCTTCCTCTAGCTTACTGGTGCCAGGACTCAGCCCTACCCACCAGGCTTTTGACACCAATAATGGGACACCTCAGGCCAAGCAACTACCCAGGGTGGGGCACAGCACCACCTACCAGCAGACTGGCTGCCTTAATACACCCAGAGCCCAGAGCCACTACTGGACAAGGCCCTTCCCCTAGAAGGCCCAGGACTTGTCCCCACACTCCAGTGTACAGGCACTAGACCTGGAACCCCCAGAGATCCCAGGGTCCAAGGTAGGACCCAAATCAATAAAATCAGATAAAAAGCAGAAGTTAAACCAATGCCACAGAAATACAATGGTGCCTAAGAGACTATTCAAATAACTATAATAAAATGGACTACCTAGAAGCCATAGGCAAATTCCTAGAAATGTGCAATCTCCCAAGTCTGAACCAAGATGAAACAGAAAATATGAAGAGACCAATTACAGGTAGTGATATTGAATCAGTAATAAAATGAAACTCCCAACAAATCAAAGTCCAGAACTAGATAGCTTCACAGGTGAATTCTACCAAACATTTAGAAAAGACTTACTTATCCTTCTTAAATTATTCCAAAGAATTCCAAGACAACGGCACTGAACTCATTCAACAAAGCCAGCATCACCTTGATACTGAAACCTGACAAAGATATCACAGAAAAAGAAAATTATAGGCAAATATCATGGATGAGAGCTTCCCAGGTGGTGCTAGTGGTAAAGAACATGCCTGCCAACGCAGGAGACATAAGAGACGTGGTTCAATCCCTGCGTTGGGAAGATCTCCTGGGGAAGGGCATGGGAACCCACTCCAGTATTCTTGCCTGGAGAATCCCATGGACAGAGGAGGCTGTCGGGCTATGATCCATAGGGTCACAAAGACCGAAGTGACCTAGCACGCACACACACATCATGGATGATCATAGACATAGATCATAGACATAGACAAAAACCCTCAACAAGATGTTAGGAAACCAAATCATTACATTAACAATATTAAAAGGATCCTACACCTTGGTCAAGGGGGATTTATCCCAGGGAGGCAAGAATAATTTAGTATCTGCACATCAGTCAATGTGATACACCACATTAAAAAATTGAAGACTAGGGGCTGGCGGCTCAGTGGTAAGGAATCTGCCTGCCAAGACATGGGTTTGATCTGTGGTCTGGGAAGATCTCACATGCTGCCGAGCAGCTAAGCCTGTGTGCCACAACTATTGAACATGTGCTGTGGAGCCCAGGAGCCACCGTTGCTGAGCCCTCACACCACAGCTACTGAAGCCCATGTGCCCTACAGCCCATGCTCCACAACAGGAGAAGCCACCACAGTGAGAAGCTTGTGCTCTGCAACTCGAGTGCAGCCCCCACTCACTCTAACTAGAGAAAAGCCCACGAGGCAGTGAAGACCCTGCATGCTGCTGGTGCTAAGTCCCGGCAGTCATGTCCGACTCTGTGAAGACCCTGCATAGCCAGTAGACAAATGAATTTTAAAAGGTCAGAGAATAAACATCATATAATCATCTCAATAGATACAGGAAAAGATTTGGACAAACTTCAACATTCAACTAATCTATGACTTTTGGCCAATTAATCTATGACAAAGTAGGCAATAATATACAATGGGAAAGGATAGTCTCTTCAATAAGTGGTGCTGGAAAAAATCAACCACATGTAAAAGAAAGAGATTAGAATATTTTCTCACGCTGTATACGACCATAAACTCAAAATAGATTAAAGACCACAGTGTAAACCTGGAAAAGTCCTGAAGAAAACACAGGCAAAACACTCTTTGACATAAATTGTAGCAATATTTTTTGGAATCTTTCTTTTAAGGAAAAGGAAACAAACTAAAATGTACACACACACACACAAAACATACATGCATAATGGCCTATTACTCCAACATAAGAGGGAATAAAATTCTGTCATTCGCAACAATATGCATGGACCTAGAGATTATTATGATTATGTTTAGTGAAATAAGTCATACAGAGAAAGACAAAGACTGTATGTTGTCATTTATATGTGGAATCTGAAATATAAAACAAATGAACACAAATAATAAAATGAAACAGACCTACAGATACAGAGAATAAACTAGTCATTATCAGTAAAGAGATCCATAGAGATAGAAGGTGGTTTTTAGGGGCCTGGCAGACAAGGAGAATGGAGAATGACTGCTAGTTGGTTTGGGGTTTCTCTTTGGGGTGATGGAAATGTTCTGGGAAAAGATAATGGGGATAGCCTCAAAATCTTGTGAATATACTAAAAAACCACTGAATTGCATTTTATGGTATCTGAATTATGTTTCAGCAAACTCTTTACATTCTATTCTGTGTAGGCAAGTTGGGGTAGTAGAAAGAATGAGACTGAACTTTATTTTTTATTTATTCATCTTTTTAACAAGAGAAAAGTATACAAATTTACATGTTTGAAGTGACATGGGAGCCATCACAAGGAAATGAAGACATGAAAAAATGAGTAAACCCAAGTGATTTTTTTCAACTATACTTTTTTCAGCTATATTGAGATATAATTGACATATAACATTGTGCAAGTGTAAAGTGTACAACAGGCACTTCCTGTTGAGTGGATAGGAATCTGCCTGCCAATGCAGGGGATACAGGATTGTTCTCTGGTGCGGGAATTTCCACCTGTCACAGAACAACTAAGCCCACGGGCCATGACTACTGAACCTGTGTGCCCCAACTACTGAAGCCTACGCTCAGCAGCTAGAGGGGCCACCGCAAGTAGAAGCCTGAGCACCGTAATGAAGAGCCGCCCCTCTTGCTGCAACTAGAGAAAGCCCATGCAAAAGCAATGAAGACCCAGAGCAGCCAAAAATAAATAAATATTTTAAAAAATTAAGTGTACAGAATACTGATAACACTTTTATCTTGCTATATGACTACTACCACAGTGTTTAGCTGACACCTCCAGTAATGGGGAGATTAAAAAAATAATAATTTATTTTGCAGTTTGGCTGCGGTGGGTCTTCATTGCTGCACACGTGGGCTTACTGCAGTTGTGATGCGCGGTGCAGTGTGGTGGCTTCTCACGTTGTGGAGCACAGGGCCTAGGACATGCGGCCTTCAGTAGTTGCGGCACGTGGGCTCAGTAGTTACGGCTCCCAGGCTCTAGAGCACAAGCTCAGCAGTTGTGGCCCACGGACTTAGTTGCTCCACGGCCTGTAGGATCCTCCGGGACCAGGGGTCAAGCCTCTGTCTTGTGCTGTTGCCCTTGGCAGGTGGAGTCTTTGCCATCAGCCACCAGGGAAGTCCGGGAGGTGTTGACTAAGGGTATAAATCCGAGTGTTTTTATGGAAAGACTGAAAAGTCGTGGAAAGGTGTCATAGGAAAAAGGTGAGCAAGTGTAGTAAACAGGAAGGGGAGAGATGTGATTAGCAAGGCCAATTCATTCCGATTCCTCCCAAGACAGAACGTTAGTGTTAGGAGAATTTTAACCTATGTGAACTTTAGTCTCCACTGCTGAAAATTGAGACATTAATACCAATTTTACGTATTTTTATGCATATTAAACGAGAAATATATGTAAACCATTTAGGGGGGTGAGATGGGTCTGACTCACAGTAGGGGAGTTAATGTTAATGTTGTTTTCTTCCTTCTTTCCTTCCTCTCTCCCTCCTTCTCTGTTTTCCTCCCTTCCTTTCCTCCATTCTTCTTTCCTTTATACCAGATTAAGGCACTGAATCTGGAGAAAAGAAAATACAGGGGTCCTGCTGTTGACACAGAAATAAAAGTCTGATCCTCCCTATGAACTGGGGGCAGAAGATTGGGGCAATGGGGGACGGCTCAGAGAAAAGCTGTGATTTAAGCAGAATTCTTCCATTCATTCATTGCGGTGTGGCACTGAGCCCGAGAGAGGGCCTGTAGAAGTCATCAGCATTGCCCCCTGGGAGGAGGGAGCTGTCTGTTGGCTACAGGGGCAATTGTTGACCAAACAAAGCTGTTCTTTGATTCCAGCCAGAAATGGCTTGATTTTTCCAGAGGACTAGGGACCACAAGAAAACTAGTTGTTAAAATCGTACATTTCTTTGGGCTTCCCTCTCCTCCACCCTTTTCTTGGGAATTTTGGACCTTAGTTCCTGGACATACACACATTTAAAAATCTGCATAGGTGATTCTAAAACAGTGTTTTTTTTTTTTTTTTAACTTTAACATTCATTCAAGTCACATGGAGGATATCGCTAACATGCAGTTTCTGATTCACGGGTCTGGTGTGGAGCCTGAGACCCCTCCTTTCTAACAGGTTCCCATATAAAGCCAAACTGTTGCTTATCCATGGACCGCACCTTGAACAGGAAAGGTTTAGCAGCTGATCCGCATAAAACAGATTGAATGTTAAACTAATTGTTAAAGTTGAAAAAGCTGGGTTCTATGATTACTGTGCACCTCAAACTAGTCAACCTGCCTAGAGTTTATCTGATGAAATGCTTCATGGTGGAGAAAGTGGGCACTTCAATACCTGGCTGGTCTCTCTGGAAAGGAGCGCTATCAGAGAGGAGAGGGCAGCTGCTCTTCTAAGGTCAAAGTCTGAGGGGAGGGTCCCTGAAATTCACCAGAAGCGACCACTGGCGACTGCAGGCTGCAGGGATTATCAACCTGAATTTCTCGGCGTTTTGACCCAGTGTCATGGGTGTGTCAAAGGTGTTTGGGATGCAGTTTGGCTACCATGGGGGTATAAGCACAGACTTTGGCGTCAGAGGGGACTCAGACCTCTTTGTAGCCTCGGATTGTACTTGACTTATGAAAAAGAGAACTATCTAAGCCACAGTTCTCTTATTCATATAGTGGAAAAAATAATACCAGCCTTGCATGATTGTGTCAAGGTTTAAGAAATAATGCAGGTGACTGCCTGCCATGGCCAACGCTCTTTAAGTAGGGGTTCTTAGCCACTGACGGCAGGTCAGTGCAAATCTAAGAAAAGGGCCACCAGGGGGAGGGAGGGGCCCCGAGAATGTTTACTCTCGTCTGTCTCCTCACAGTGGGTGCTTCAGTCAACATGGGTTGATTCAGGGACTGATTGGCTTGTACCCTTTGGCTCTTTGGTTTAGAGTGGTGGATGTTATGTTTTTGAGGCTCCCATAGCGTAGACTCTTTTGCTTTAGGAGAAGGCAATGGAATCCCACTCCAGTACTCTTGCCTGGAAAATCCCATGGACGGAGGAGCCTGGAAGGCTGCAGTCCATGGGGTCGCGAAGAGTCGGACACAACTGAGCGACTTCACTTTCACTTTTCATTTTCATGCATTGGAGAAGGAAATGGCAGCCCACTCCAGTGTTCTTGCCTGGAGAATCCCAGGGACAGGGGAGCCTGGTGGGCTGCCGTCTATGGGGTCACACAGAGTCGGACATGACTGAAGTGACTTAGCAGCAGCAGCAGTGGTCAGTTGCTCAGAAGATGTATACTATCCTTCTCATTCCCTGAAGCTGACACATTTTCAGAGAGATGACAAACTATTGTACACAACAGTAAGAATTTTCAAGCTGAACTGGCCCTAATCATTTTAACCAAGCTCCCTCACTTATGTCTGAGAAAACTGAACATAGATTAAACTTGCCTAAGGCTACAAAAGCTGGGCCTAGAACACCATTCCACCCCACCCCTACCAGCTCCTGGCTGGGTGTTTCTGCACTGTTCTGTTCTAATGTCTAGTTAATACCTGCTTGTTCCTACTTGGCATTTTAGATCCAGATGGGACAAAGTCAAGGTATAGTATGTTTTAATTTTAATGTGCCAGGCGTGTACATCCAGGACTCTTGCTCAGTCTGTTTTCATTTTATAGAATTTGGAGAGAAGTTTACTATTGCAATAGTTCATTATTCTATCTTTGCTCAAGACTTTTTATCGGTCACATCTGTGGCTTTAATCCTGAACTGTGTGTCCAGAGAACAGTTGGAATGGCACAGTACTTTGGCCACATGGCCTCATTTGCATCTTCAGTTGCTGGGATTAGGGTTGAGGGTATCAAAATAAGTTGCTCAAGGTCACACAGCTTTCGGGAAAAGCAATCCCTGTCTTATACTCAGGTGTTGCCAAATTCCAGGCTGATGACAGTCTCGATCAACACACACTTGTCAAAGGAATGAGAGAAATTAAGAGCAAAATGATGAGACTTTAAAAAGAGAACATAAAAATTTATTAACAGTCCTGCTTTTTATTCTAATTTTATAGCATTTTGACATTTTATAATTAAAATGTCCTTTTTAAAATGAAAGTGTGATCCTTGTAGATTATAGATAGTAGATCCCTCTCCCACTCATTGGTTTACTTTTTAAAATGTTTTTATTTGGCAAAATGAGAAAAAAATTGGTCTTCTCTGGAACAATTAGCATTCTATCTAGGTCCCTGAAATCCAAAATCTGGATACCAGGGGTCTATGAAGACTTTGCATCATAACTTTCCAAAATGCTTTGTGTTACTATGGCAAGGAGCCAAGATTGCTGGCATTTAAGTAGGCGTTGGAAAATTGTCTCAGGGTGTGTTCAAAGATCTTTTTCTCATTGAGAGGGAGGCTGAAACTTTTAAGTGCCTCCTTCCAACATTAGAATCCATAGCTCCCCCCAGTTGAAAATTGATTTCATTAATTTTTTTTTTTTAGGCAGAAATAAAAGCATTGAGGGCACTTCATGGTCTGGGTTGGTGGGCGAAGGACTGAAATGAGACAAGAATAGAACTCTGCGCTCGCTACTCCCCAAGCCCCAACAGAAAAGGAACTCGAAACTGCACCCCCAACGTGGGGAGGAGGAAGCTTTGGACATCCTTTTCATGTGACCGGCTAGCATGGCTTTGAAACCATGCCCCACAGCTTTAACAGAAACTGGTGACTATCAGAAATTCTTGAGCTTATCTTACAGAACAGCAGGTAAGGGAAAAGCTTTTTAAAACTTCCTTCTGCTTATAGCCTGCCCTACTTGAGCAAGCGCAAGCTTGCCTTTAATCACTTCGTTGCCGATTGCGTGTCCTCGTAGATTCACGTAGACTAGGAATTTGGAATCAGCTCTTGCCCAGTTTGAACCAGCTGAGACTATTTGGGATCATTGACTCTAAAACTGGACCTGAGTAGAACACCGATTACCTGACCTTTTCCCTGCCTCCACTCATCTTTCTGAATGCCTCTCTGCTTCTTTAACTACTCTGCTTCTTTAATCTGTAAATATTTCAAGCCCCTTGACTTTGACAAGGCAGATCTCAGAGTTCTTCTCCCATCTTCTCATTTGGCTGCTTCATGAATAAACAATTTCTCTGTTGCAAACCTCATCATCTCAGCATTTACCTTGCTGAGCATCATACAAAGGAACCTGGCTTGGTAACTGGTTTCGCCTTTGAGAGGCAAGGACTCGGCCTGAGAGGAGGTGGATTGCAAGGTGCTTGGGGAGAGTTTAGCAAGCCCTGGTCAATTACCTCTGCAAAAAGTTGGCTTTCTGATTAGTTTCTGTTATTGTTGTTGTTTAGTTGCTAAGTCATGTCTGACTCGGAGAAGGCAATGGTGCCCGACTCCAGTACTCTTGCCTGGAAATTCCCATGGATGGAGGAGCGTGGTGGGCTGCTGTCTATGGGGTCGCACAGAGTTGGACACGACTGAAGTGACTTAGCAGCAGCAGCATGTCCGACTCTTTTGACCCCATGGACTGTAGCCCGCCAGGCTCCTCTGTCCATAGGATTTCCCAGGCAAGAATACTCGAGTGGGTTTCCATTTCCTTCTCTAGGGGATCTTCCTGACCCAGGAATCAAATCCTTGTCTTCTGCATTTCAGGTGGATTCTTTACTGCTGAGCCACAGGGAAGCCTTTAATTTCCATTAATTAGACTTTAAAAGTACTTTGGAGGGTGAAGCACTTATCAAGAAATTCGAATGCTTGTTTCTACTATTTAACTGGACAGCTCAATAGTGAAAAGATAGAGGATGGTTTAATCAGTGAGGCGTGCCTTGGAACTCCCAGAATGAGCCATGGTTTGGTGTGTTGGTCTAATGAGAAAGTGATGGAGACAACTCTCCAGAGGTAAAATAAAAAAAAAAAAGATGCCACATATGAGAATTCCCTTACAGCCTGTTCTTTCAAAGTGTATTGATTTTCTAGGGACTTCCCTGGTGGTCCAGGGGTTAAGAATCCGTCTTTCAATGCAGGGGATGAGGGTTAGATCCATGGTCAGGGAACTAAGATCCACATGCCTTGGGGCAACTAAGCCCTCTCACTACTGAGCCCACATGCCGTGACTAGAGAAGCCCCGGTGCTTCAGCAAAGACCCAGCACAGTAAAAAAACAAAAACAAAAACAGAAAATAGGTATATTGATTTTCTAAAATCCTACTTTATTCATGTGGGTTTAAGGTAGCTAACAGAAATACCAGATTTAAAAAGCAAAAAGTTAAGGATATAAGGATAATAAGAGTAGAAGGAATAAGATGATTACGAGGAAGGTGAGGCTCATCATTCAGAAATGCTGGGTGACTATCTCTCTGAGTTTGGTACTGTTTAGGGCACTGAGGAAATAAGACAAACCCCTGCTCCAATAGAGTTTATGATGTTTTCATGTAATGGACAACAACTCTATTGAAATGCAGACCTGAATCCAGCCCATACATTTCCCTTTTCAATATCATTCCATTAGTTGAGTCCCCGGGACATCCTTTAATTCATTTAATTCTCTTAGACACTACTGACTTCTGCCATTAATTGTGAACTGTGATTTTTTCCCCCCGTTTGTACTGATTTGATACAATGTGGCAACATTTTAAACATCATTACTGCATACTGTAGCTTCTTATCTTTCCTAAAAACAAAACAAATAACAGTATCTATTTTCCTGATAACATATAGGCTCTATTTTTAGCCTTGTGTACAAATGCATTTTTTTGTCACATGCAACTTGTTATTGATAAAATAATTTCAGATTATTTGTAGCACTGTTTCCTGAAACTTTGAGAATCATCAACTGAAGAAGTTAAAGTCTTATTCAAACATATCTTTCAATTAAGAATGACCAATTCAAAGACGCTTTGTAAAAAATAACATATAGGGTTTCCCTGGTTGTCCAGTGGTTAAGAATCTGTCTTGCAATGCAAGGGATACCAGTTCAGTCCCTGGCCTGGGAAAATCCTGCATGCCGCAGGCAACCGAGCTGATGAGCTGCAATGACTGAGCCTGTTCGCCTAGAGCCTGTGCTCTGCAATGAGAAGCCACCACAATGAGAAGCCGGCATGCCACAGCTAGAGATTAGCCCCTGGTCTCTGCAACTAGAGAAAGCCCGGGTATCGCAACAAAGACCCGACACAGCCAATAAAATAAATAAAGAAATATTAAAAAATAAAAGTAACACATAAAATATGTTTAAATTTTTAAACATATAGATTTTAAAATAAAATCTATTTTAAAGTTTTTATTGGAGTATAGTTGACTTACAGTATTGTTAAGTTTCAGTTATACAGCATTGTGGTGGTTATATATATAGGCTTTCCTGGGGGCTCAGATGGTAAAGAATCTGCCTGCAATGCAGGAGACCTGGGTTCAATCCCTAGGTCGGGAATGTCCCCTGGAGAAGGGAATGCCAATATTCTTGCCTTGAGAATTCCATGGACAGAGGAGCCTGGCAGGCTGCAGTCCATGGGGTCACAGAGTCAGGCATGGCTGAGCGACTTATACACACAAACATACACACACACACACACACATAATTCTTTCCCCACAAAAGTGATTACAAAATATTGAGTAGGGTCTCCCATGCTATAGAGCGGGTCCTTGTTGGTTATCTATTTTGTATATAGTATTAAAAGTCACTTAGTTGTGTCCAACTCTTTTGTGACCCCCACGGACTACAGCCTGCCAGGCTCCTCTGTCCATGGGATTTCCCAGGCAAGAATGCTGGAGTGGGTAGCCGTTCCCTTCTCCAGGGATCTTCCCAAACCAGGGATTAAACCCAGGTCTCTCACACTGCAGGCAGATTGTTTACTGTCTGAGCCACCAGAGAAACCCACAGCGGAAGTGAAAGTGTTAGTTGCTCAGTTGTGTCCAACTCTTTGCAATCCCATGAACTGTAGCCCACCGGCTCCTCTGTTCATGGGATTCTCCACGCAAGAATACTGGAGTGTTCTTGAACCATTCCCTTCTCCAGGGGATCTTCCTGACCCAGAGATTGAACCCTGGTCTCCTGCATTGCAGGCAGATTCTTTACCATCTGAGCCCCCAGGGAAGCCCATATATAGTAGTATGTATATGTTAATCCCAAGCTCCCAATTTATCTATCCTCCCCCAACTATAAGGGGATCTTATAAATGATCTTTGAAATTAAACTGATCTTTGAAATTTAAAACATAGAATGATCTTTGAAATTAAAACATAGAATCTAAAAATGCTGATGAAACACATGGATACTAAAGATAAAACAGATGTGGAAAAGAGAATGGCAACCCACCCTGGTATTCTTGCCTGGGAAATCCCATGGATGGAGGAACCTGACAAATCACAGCCTATGGCATCACAAAAGAGTTGGAGATGACTGAGGCACTAAACGAAAATAACAACAATCATGATGCTCTGAAGAGCTGGTAACAAGTGAGGACAGGGAAAAGAGCGACTATTTTGAAGCCCTCTTGAGGCAGACCTTGGTAGATAGTTGCTTTCCATCTGTTTTATTTAATCATCACAACAATCCCATAAGCTGCTGCTGCCACTGCTGCTGCTAAGTCGCTTCAGTCATGTCCGACTCTGTGTCACCCCATAGACGGCAGCCCACCAGGCTCCCCTGTCCCTGGGATTCTCCAGGCAAGAACACTGGAGCGGGTTGCCTTTTCCTTCTCCAGTGCAGGAAAGTGAAAAGTGAAAATGAAGTTGCTGAGTCATGTCTGACTCTTTGCGACCCCATGGACTATAGCCTACCAGGCTCTTCCGTCCATGGGATTCTCCAGGCAAGAGTACTGGAGCAGGGTGCCATTGCCTTCTCCCATTTCATAATCTAGGAACCAACAACTCCCTTTTTATAGGAACTGAGACCCAGTGATACTGAATTGACCAGAAGCTAGTAAGTGAAGGAGCTGAGATTTACAAGCATTTATGTCTACTCCATCTTGTTACAAAAATTGATTTGGGACTACAAGCTGAGGTTTGAAACCAGGCCTTTCCTTTTTTGATTATGGGTTCCCATAGCTTGACATGCCATTACAAAAGATTCTACTAGTGGAAAATGACTTGGTTCCGGCATAACAGAAACATTATCTTGATCTTCTGAAACTGGTGCTCTGGGGCTGTTATTTAATAAGCACTTCTCAGGAACTCTCACATTTATTATCTATGAGTAATAAGAGTGCTGTTTTATCATAGGTGGAAATAAGCTTTCTTGCAGTTTTACACTAAGAGAATAAATGCCATCATCTTTATATGCTTATTCTAGAGCAATAATTCCCAACTGGCAGTGATTTTGCCACCCAGAGGATATTTGGCAATGTCTAGAGGCATTTTTGTTGCTACAACTAGTGAAGGGGGTGCTGCTGGGGAGTAGTAGAAGCCAGGCTGCTGCAAAATGTTCTACAATGCACAGCATGGCCCCCACGACAAACAGTTGTCCAGCCCCGACTGTCAACAGTGCTGAGGTTGTGAAACCCTGCTCTAGAGGAAAGGCATTACCTGGTATGTGAAATATTTGTGGCTTTTAATAACAACTGATAAATACCAGTTATTAAACATCCATGGTGGACTTCCCTGACAGTCCAATGGTTAAGAATTCACCTGCCAATGCAGGGGCACAGGTTCCATCCTTGGTGTGAGAAGATCCCATACGACATGGGGCAACTTAGCCCTTGCACCACAGCTTACTGAAGCCCGCATGCCTAGAGCTTGAGAGCTGCAGCTACTGAAGCCTGTGCACCCTAGAGCCTGTGCTCTGCAAGAGAAGCCACTGCAATGGGAAGCGCATGCATCACAACAAAGAGGCGCCCCTGCTCGCCACAACTAGAGCAAGCCTGTGTGCAGAAACGAAGGCCCAGAGGAACCATTGACAAATAAATAACTAAACAAACAAAAGCAACAAAAATCTGCAGTGTCTGAACACTTCAAATGATCAGTCAATACTTATGTTCCTGGTATCACTTCCAAATCACTTCCAAAAAATGATTTTCATATATGGGAAACTATAATGGGAAACCAAGAAGTTCTGAAAATTTGGGCAGCTACCAAAAGGGAAAAATCTTAGTCAGTCTATACAATGAAGAAGAGCTATACACAGGGGCAAGGAAGATGGTCCCTTCAGTGTGGGTGGTTAAGAGCAGGATTTTTGAAGTGGGGAAGAAAGATCTTTTTTGTCTTCCTGATTTGACATTCACCATCCAGGTGACCTCAGAACAATATATTGCATTGCTCTAACAATTCATCTTCCATAAAATGGGGATAATGGTAGCACCCAGGTCATAAGGTGGCTGGGAGCTTTTTAATGAGATAATATGTGTGGCACACAATGCCTGGCACAGAGAGACACTCAGTAAAGTCTTGCTTCCCTAGTTGTTATTATTCTTGGAGAGAGTCCACCGAGGTGGGGCCTGGGAGCTGCCCACAGTTCCTCCAGAGGGGAGCTCCTCCTTGAGCAACTACTGTTGAGTCAGAGCCGTGGGTGCTTCACGCGGGTTCCAGGACATAGCCTGTCCAGCTAGTCGTGAGCTGTTCATCACCGCAGCTGAGCCGAGGTGGAACTGCACTTGATTGACTGCAGGGTGGGGGGCAGGGGGCGGAAGAAGTAGGAAAGAGGATGGAGAGTAAGTTCCTTTTTCCTGTGAAACTTCCTAAACTGAGCACCTTCATCTCGATCTGCAGAGCAGAAGCAGCATGCTGAGTGGAGTGTGAAAGTCTCCATCTGTGAATGATACATAAGGTTTAGAGCTGGGGCTGCCCCAGACTCCTTCCCCAGACAGGATGCGAGCTCTCTAGAACCCTCCAGGGCAGGTGATAGGCTGGCTTGGCCCCCAGGCGTTCGGGTGAGGACAGAGGGCTGGGTGTTCTTGCCCTGGATACCTGCCAGGTTCTTGCTCATGAGGTCATTTGGGCTCTTCGCTTTTGTCTGACGTGGATTTTACCAGGGAACAGCACTCTGTTTTCATCTTTTGTTATCCACACCCTCTGCCGCCTTTTCCTGTGCTTTGTAAATAGAGATATTTTTAGTTTTCTTTCTCTGGTATTGTTCCAGCCCCATGCCCTTGTGACTTCCTGGTCCAGGGCAGTCATCCTGCAGGGTCAGGAGGGTCGTGTTCTGATCGTGCAGGTGTGGGGCCTTTAGCTACATCTAACAGCCCCCCTTGTTGACTGCTGTCTCGGAATATTGCCTTCATTCTGTGTGGTCATGGACTTGAGCTCTCCTCAGCTTATATCAGCCTCTACCACTTGACTCCTTTGGTTGGCGGCCTTCTGCTTCAGGTCGTGGGTGCAGGCTGCTGGAAAGAGATGGGGAACTCCCTTGGAAAGAGCGAGGGACACAGCAGCTCTTGTTTGCACAGGTCCACTTTTATTTATCTTCTCATAATTTTTGCATATTTAAGTTTTTCTTAAAAAGTGTATTTATTTATTTGGCTGTGCCAGGTCTTAGTTGAGGCAGGCCGGATCGTTAGTAGTGGCACGTGAACTCTTAGTTGCAGCCTGTGGGATCTAGTTCCCTGATCAGGGTTTGAACCTGGGCTGTCAGCATTGACAGCATGGAGCCTTAAGCCACTGGACCACCAGGGAGTCCCTGGATATTCTCTGTCTTGATCTACACTAGGAACTTCCTGGAGGCTTGTGTCCAAGAGAGGGGGGCAAGTGCAGGACTTAGAAGATGGCTGTGAAGCACCAACTTGAGTGTTGGTGGGGACACTGGCTGCCTCAGGCCCAACATCTGGATTTATCTACCTGGTAGCTCAGACAGTTTATCACATCAGGGTTCTCCTTAGAACCAGCAACCCTAGGGTCTCAGGACTATATGCTTCTGCCCACAGAATTGTGCCCACCTTCCCTAGTTTGCTCACATATAGCATCACTCCTAGGCTGGTACCCTGACCCACCATTCTCATCTCCATCTCCACATTAGCTTATGGTTTTCAGGTTGTGCTTGAAGGAGCACAGACCTTAAAGTTGGTTTCAAGTTGCTGCTCTCCCACCTACTAGTAGTATGTGACTTGCTATTCGAGTCTGAGTATTTTTGTTTGTACCAGGCTCATTGCCCTGCTGTGACAATCGATTCAATAATTGTTATTTGAGTGCCTAGTATGTGTCAGACACTGTGCTCAGCATGGAAGGGCACAAAGACCAGTACCCAGAACTCGATTCCTGATCTTTTTTTAAAGATGCATATGTTTAAAAAATCTGTTTATTTATTTGGCTGCACCAGGCCTCAGTTGCAGCATGAGGGATCTTTAGTTGTGGCGTGTGGGATCCAGATCCCTGACCAGGGAACAAACCCAGGCTCCTTGCTTCAGGAGCATGGAATCTTAGCCACTGGACCATCAAGCAAGTCCTTCAATCCCTCATTTTGAATTTGGTTTAGTGTTGGGAGGTAGGGCCAAAACCAGATAACTTCAAAATAATGGGTAAATGTTAAGATAGGGGTAAGCACAGGGTGATTTAGGAGTACAAATGAAAGGCAAAATTGCTTTTTGGAATAAACAGTGGATGAGCTGTTTTTAAGAATGGGGGGATATGACCCAGGCAAGTGGGTGAAGTTGAGGCACATGCTCCTGGAAGACAGAAGTGGGGAAGATGAAATGACGTGATGGAAGCAGGGGATTACTAAAAGTTAATGTTCAAGACAAAGATTGATGGGGCTGATGCTGGAGAGTGAATAGCGGCTACGTAATGGGAGGCCTTATAGGTCACACCAAGAATTTAGAACTCCATCCTATAGGCAAGGGGTCTTAAAGCAGGAGAGTGACATGGCCAGACCTGGGTTTGGACCAGTCACTTTAGCAATTATGTTGGGAACGGATATGAGAGTGAAATCTCTGGAATTAGGAATCCAGGTAGGAGGCTGTTGCAATAGTCCAGGTGAGTGATGATAAATTACCACACAATTCATCATCAGCAGGTGCAGGGTATAGAGGAGAGGGATCAGATGTTAAAAATCAGGACGATAAAAAGAGCAGATCCTAGAGGCAGGTTGCTGAGGGGAGGGTGGAGTTAAGGATGACTCCGGGTGGACGGGTGGAGGATGTGCCATTGACTAATGGGGGTCACGGAGGAGCCGGTTTGGGATAAGAGTAGAGATGATGAGTTCAGCTTTAGACAGGTCTAGTTTGAGGTGCCTGTGAAATGTCCCAGTGGAGATGCCTAGCACACAGTGTATACACAAATCTGATTTCGGAAAGGAAATCCAGGCTGGAGTATAGATTTGTGAGTTGCCTGAACATAGATGATAGTGAAAACTCCCACAGTGGATGCTATTGTCCAAGAGCACTGTATGGAATGGGAAAAGTACTGGTTCAACAGCTGACTGACAGGAAACTCCAGTGACTAAGTGGTGGGTGAAGAAAGGGTCCAAAGCAGAAACACCTACCTACGTGGAGAGGATGCTGTTACAGTCATGAGGGAGTAGATGGTTTCAAGAAAGAGACAGTGAGTAATAGAGCCAAGTGCATCAATAATAAAAGTATAGAAAACTCCCCACTGAATTTGGCAATAGGAAGGTATTGATGGTTTTCAACTGAGGAGTGGACTAGGGGACCAGAGAGTACAGGGAATTGAATTGGAGAGGGGAGGAAGTGGGAAGAGTTGTATAGGTTTCAGTAAAGGAGGAATAAAGAAGACAAAGTGGGGCTGAGAGACCCAAGTGAAGGAAGGTTTTTGTTTGCTTTTATTTGTTTATTTATTTTTTATTATGTCTACAACCCCCATTTTATATATTAACTTTTTATTTTGTATCGGAGTATAGCTGATTAACAATATTGTGATAGTTTCAGGTGGACAGCAAAGGGACTCAGCCATACATATGCATGTATCCTTTCTCCTCCAAACTCCCTTCCCCTTCAGGCTGCCACATAACACTGAGCAAAGTTCCCTGTGCTGTCCAGTAGGTCCTTGTTGGTGATCCATTTTAGATATAGCAATGTGTTATGTCCATTCCCGGCTCCCTAACTATCCCTTCCTCCCATCCTCCCCTCGTCCCCAGCAACCACATATTCGTTCTCTTTTAAAGTGTTGCAAAATTTCAGCATATTTATAGTATCAGAGGCAGGAAAATATTAGAGAAGGGGAGGCTGAAAGACAGGGAGTGAATACAACCGTCTCAGACTGTCCTGATATCTGTGACGCGAAACTCCAACAAGTTCAGACAAGCAGGCTTCCTTCTGCAAGTCATTTTTCACAGGTAAACTGTAAGCCTTCCCTTTTCACCCAGCAACAGAGTCCACTAGTCTTTGTGTCTCAGTCTGCAGCATCTCAAATTCCAGCTTTCTATACGGACCCAAGTCATTATTCGATCATCCAACGTGAACAATTGGCTCCCCACATACTTGGCTGAGCAACAAGGCTTCCAAGCAGGTTTTCTCAGCCTACTTCAGTTCAGCTGATTCCAGCACTTACTTATGCACCCCTGCCTCCAGCCCTACTGTCTGGGTGCCAGACCTGCTGTTTCCCAGGCTCAGGAATTATTTAGCTTTCACTTCAACCCTAGAAATCTCAGCCAACCTTTATGCATAGCCGTCTATCCCCACCATCTGTGGCCCTTCCTGGTCCTGCCATCCACAACTTTCCAGCTGTCCAACACCAGGAACCTGCCAATTGGATCTTGCCTTTCAACAAACTTCAAATATGCAGACTATTCCTGTATTATATGAGCATCAGCTGAGCCAGGCAACAGGACTAGAAGGTTCTCAACTGATTGACACACATCTTCTCCAGGCTAGAGTGGATCCTACCAGACTTCAAATCTTTATTCTGGACAAGTAAAATAGCCTGGTCAGACAAATTTTTATAACACTGCCCAGGAATTGGGGCTCTCCAACAGATTACCTTTATCAGCATCCCAGTTTTTTTTTTTTTTTTTTTGGCCTAATTTTGGATCTAAAGGGCAGGCTTTAATTGCTGTGCCTCAGACTCTTCAGATGCTACTTGGCATCTCCTTTCTTTCATGAAACTCTCCCCATTCAGACATGACAGATTTGGTAAAATATTAGTTAGGCTGAGTCTTGCTTGCCTCCACTCAAGTCATCTTTGTATGAATCCAATGATTGTTTTGTGTTGTTTTTCTAAATGGATTTTAGCTGACGTTCATGAAGAGCAGTGAGTACCTATAACTGTGCTGCTAAATAAAGGAAGGAAATCCCAGAAGGTGCATTTCTGGGCCAGAGCTGTGTCACAGCCATCCCTCAGGTCCTCTGCTGGAAACGCAGAATCAAGTCTCAAATAATGCATTTAAAAATTGTATCCTCTGGTTTTATACATGTGGGACAGCACTGTACCCCGGGCTTTCCTAATAGCTCAGTGGGTAAGGAGTCCACCGGCAGTGCAGGAGCCACGGGAGATGTGAGTTCAGTCCCTGGGTCGGGAAGATCCCCTGAAGTAGGAAATGGCAACCCACTCCAGTATTCTTGCCTGGAGAATCCCAGGGACAGAGGAGCCTGGCGGGCTACAGTCCGCAGGGTCACAAAGACCAGGACACGACTGAGTGACTGAGCATGCCTGCACTGTATCCTACCTCTGTGAATGTAAAATATCTTGTGCCCATGTAGCAGTGACTATGCTTTATCAGAGCTGTTAATTAATATTATTATTATTTGGCTGTGTGGCTTGAGGGATCTTAGTTCCCTGACCAGACCATGGATTGAACCCAGGCCCCCGGAAGTGGAAGCATGGACTCCTAATCACTGGACCGTCAGGGAAGTCCAAGACATTTTTTTTTCCCTCTCTCTCTATTTTTAAGATAATTTTTACAACTGTATTTTATTTTTTAAATAATTTTATTTATTAATCTATTTATTTTGGGCTGTGCTACATGTTTCTTGCCGCGCGAGCGCGAGGTTTTCTCTATTTGCGGTGAGCAGGGCAGCCCACACCCTTGCAGTGTGCAGGCTTCTCATTGCAGTGTTGCTCCTCTTGTTGTGGAGTGGGGGCTCTAGGGTATGTGGGCTACAGGAGTTGCAGCTCCTGGGCTCTAGAGCACAGGCTCAGTAGTTCTGGCGCATGGGCTTGGTTACCCCAAGGCATGCGGATTCCTCTCGGACCAGGTAAGATTCCCATTGGCAGGAGGATGCTTTACCACTGAGCCACCAGGAAGGTCCCTCCCCAACACCCCCACTCCAGCTGTTTTTAATGAGGTTATTCTATTCTAGAGTGTTTTCTTTCCAGATGATGATTGAGAAACTAATAAAGAAATAATGCAGGATACTACAACAAAAACAGATCTTGGCTGTTTTCTGGGGTTTTGTCCTAAGAAGAGGTGGCAAGAATACACGGAAGAACTGTACGAAAAAGATCTTCAAGACCCAGATAATCATGATGATGTGATCACTAATCTAGAACCAGACATCTTGGAATGTGAAGTCAAGTGGGCCTTAGAAAGCATCACTATGAACAAAGCTAGTGGAGGTGATGGAATTCCAATTGAGCTGTTTCAAATCCTGAGAGATGATGCTGTGAAAGTGCTGCACTCAATATGCCAGCAAATTTGGAAAACTCAGCAGTGGCCACAGGACTGGAAAAGGTCAGTTTTCATTCCAATTCCAAAGAAAGGCAATGCCAAAGAATGTTCAAACTACTGCACAATTGCACTCATCTCACATGCTAGTAAAGTAATGCTCAAAATTCTGCAAGCCAGGCTTCAGCAATACATGAACCATGAACTCCCTGATGTTCAAGCTGGTTTTAGAAAAGGCAGAGGAACCAGAAATCAAATTGCCAACAATCGCTGGATCATGGAAAAAGGAAGAGAGTTCCAGAAAAACATCTATTTCTGCTTTATTGACTATGCCAAAGCCTTTGACTGTGTGGATCACAATCAACTGTGGAAAATTCTGAAAGAGATGGGAATACCAGACCACCTGACCTGCCTCTTGAGAAATCTGTATGCAGGTCAGGAAACAACAGTTAGAAATGGACATGGAACAACAGACCGGTTCCAAATAGAAAAAGGAGTACATCAAGGCTGTATATTGTCACCCTGCTTATTTAACTTCTATGCAGAGTACATCATGAGAAACACTGGACTGGAAGAAACACGAGCTGGAATCAAGATTGCCAGGAGAAATATCAATAACCTCAGATATGCAGATGACACCACCCTTATGGCAGAAAGTGAAGAGGAACTCAAAAGCCTCTTGATGAAAGTGAAAGAGCAGAGTGAAAAAGTTGGCTTAAAGCTCAACATTCAGAAAACGAAGATCATGGCATCCGGTCCCATCACTTCTTGGGAAATAGATGGGAAACAGTAGAAACAGTGTCAGACTTTATTTTTTTGGGCTCCAGATTCACTGCAGATGGTGATTGCAGCCATGAAATTAAAAGACGCTTCCTCCTTGGAAGAAAAGTTATGACCAACCTATATAGCCTGTTCAAAAGCAGAGACATTACTTTGCCGACTAAGGTCCATCTAGTCAAGGCTATGGTTTTTCCAGTGGTCATGTATGGATGTGAGTGTTGGACTGTGAAGAAGGCTGAGTGCCAAAGAATTGATGCTTTTGAACTGTGGTGTTGGAGAAGACTCTTGAGAGTCCCTTGGACTGCAAGGAGATCCAACCAGTCCATTCTGAAGGAGATTAACCCTGGGATTTCTTTGGAAGGAATGATGCTAAAGCTGAAGCTCCAGTACTTTGGCCACCTCATGAGAAGAGTTGACTCATTGGAAAAAACTCTGATGCTGGGAGGGGTTGGGGGCAGGAGGAGAAGGGGACGACTGAGGATGAGTTGGCTGGATGGCATCACTGACTCGATGGACACAAGTCTGAGTGAACTCCGGGAGATGCTGATGAACAGGGAGGCCTGGTGTGCTGCGATTCATGGGGTCGCAAAGAGTTGGACACGACTGAGCGACTGAACTGACTGAACTGATTTATTTATTGATGGAGGAAAGTCTCATTTATTTCACTAGGATCTCTTGGTTTTAGCATTGTTTTTCCAGTATGCTTATTTTAAAAAAATTTTTAACTGGAGGATAATTACTTTACTATATTGAGATGGTTTCTGCCATACATCAACATGAATCAGCCATAGGTAGACACATGTCCTCTCCCTCTTAAGCCTCCCTCCCTCCTCCCACCCCATCCCACCGTTCTAGGTTGTCACAGAGCACCAGCTTTGGATTCCTTTGCCATACAGCAAATTCCCATTGGCTATCTACCTTATATATGGTAATGTATATGTTTTAGTGCTACTCTCTCAAATCATCCCACTTTTTCTCTCCCTCACTGTGCCCAAAACTCTATTCTCACTACTGTCTTGTAAATAGGTTCATCACTACCATCTTCCTAGATTTCATATATATGCTTTAATATGCAACGTTTGTCTCTTTCTTTCTGAATCACTTCACTCTGTATAATAGGCTCTAGGTTGGTCCGCCTCATTAGAGCTGACTCAAATGTATTCCTTTTTATGGCTGAATAATATTGCATTGTGGATATGTATCACAACTTCTTTGTCCATTCATCTATTGATGGACATCTATGTTGCTTCAATGTCCTGGCTATTGTAAATAGTGCTGCAATGAACAGTGGGGTACATGTGTCTTTTTCAATGATGGTTTCCTCAGGGTATATGCCCATCAGGTCATATGGTAGTTTTGTTCATGGCAAATATATGGGAAAACAATAGAGACAGTGAGAGACTTTATTTTGAGGGGGCTCCAAAACCACTGCAAAAGGTGACTGCAGCCATGAAATTAAAAGACACTTGCTCCTTGGAAGAAAAGCTATGACAAATCAAGACAGCATATTAAAAAGCAGAGACATTACTTTGCTGACAAAGGTCCATCTAGTCAAAGCTATGGTTTTTCCAGTAGTCATGTATGGGTGTGAGAGTTGGACTCTAAAGAAAGCTGAGGGCCAAAGAATTGATGCTTTTGAACTGTGGTGTTGGAGAAGACTCTTGAGAGTCCCTTGGACTGCAAGGAGATCCAACCAGTCCATCCTAAAGGAAATCAGTCCTAAATATTCACTGGAAGGACTGATGCTGAAGCTGAAGCTCTAATACTTTAGCCACCTGATGTGAAGAACTGACTCATTGGAAAAGACTCTGATGCTGGAAAAGATTGAAGGCAGAAGGAGAAGGGGAGGACAGAGGATGAGATGGTTGGATGGCATCACCTACTCGATGGACATGAGTTTGAGCTAGCTCCATGAGTTGGTGATGGACAGGGAAGCCTGGTGTGATGCAGTCCATGGGGTTGTAAAGTTGGGCATGACTAAGTGACTGAACTGATACAGATGGTAGCTTTCTTCCTAGTTTTTAAAAGAATCTCCATACTTCTCTCCATAGTCTTTTTAAAATTATTATTATTATTTTTAAATGGATATGACTGCAAAACCTGGAAATGCTGTTACTGCTATTAATGCATAATGTATCAATATGTTCTCTCTCTCTTTGTATATAAACTCATATTTTATATACAGTAAGTCCCCTACATATAAACAAGTTCCATTCTGGGAGCATGTTCATAAGTCCAACTTGTTCATCCAATAAAGTTATCCTAGGTACCCAGCTTTTATAGCTAACACCAGACACATGAACTAACTTATGTGATTGGATGTGTGAATGCATGTTCCTATGTTTGTAAGTTCTCAACTTGAAGGTTCATATGTAGGGGGCCTACTGTATATAAAATCTGAAGTTTTGGAAATATTAACAGTGCTCTCAACTTTGGAAACAGTATCCCAGTTATAACATATTTGGTTGGCGTTATATAGAAATTAACAGTCTCCTGGTCTAGACCCATTGAACATTTTTTTTTCCTACTCGTATAGAGGTAACACATTGTATTTGGAGAAGGCAATGGCACCCCACGCCAGTATTCTTGCCTGGAAAATCCCATGGATGGAGGAGCCTGGTAGGCTGCAGTCCATGAGGTCGCTAAGAGTCAGACACGACTGAGCGACTTCCCTTTCACTTTTCACTTTCATGCATTGGAGAAGGAAATGGCAACCCACTCCAGTGTTCTTGCCTGGAGAATCCCAGGGATGGGGGAGTCTGGTGGGCTGCCGTCTATGGGGTTGCACAGAGTCGGACACGACTGAAGCGACTTAGCAGCAGTAGCAGCAGCAGCAACACATTGTATTAAACATGTAAGGTCTTATCTACATAGGTTTGACTACAGAAGTTAATGAAGTATTCTCCAAATGAAAAGAAGATAAGGCGTGAAAATTGATAAAGACAGGTTCTAAAGGTAGAGAATGCAGATGGAGGGACTGGCCTAGGGTAGGAGGAAGGACTCTCACCCCTGCGGGAGAGGGAAAAGGAAAAGTGACGATGGATAAGGGTGTGGATGGGGGCTGGAAAGTTAATGAAGCGCTCATCTTAGGGCTTCCATTTTCTCATTAAGATCGGAAGAGCTGTTGTCTGCTGAGATGGAGGGGCTTTGGGGTTGGGTGGGTGGCTGGCTTGAAGAGGGCTGTGGAGGCTGGAACAATTTCTGAGGAGAATGGGAGAGATCACCTGCAAAGCGCAAGGGCAAGGATCCTTGACCTGTGACACTCAGAACCCAGTTGATATGGGAGCCCCTGTTGCCGTGATGGAATTGTGTGCTTTCCTTCAACGGCAGAGGAGAGTTGAGGCAGGTCATGGCATGCGTTAGGCATCCTCAGAAGAATGAGGCAGAAGGTAGCTGCTTGTGAGAGTTGGGTTCAGGTCAGCGTGTGGTCTAGGCTGGGTGGGCAGGAAATGAAGGACTCGAGGTAGGCGTCTGTGAGGCTGAGGGGCAGACGTAGTGAGTGAGAGCAGGGGAGAAGTGCGTGGCAAGAGGGTTGCTGTCTGAGACTGGGCTACTGGAGCTTGCGATTTCTGATATGAGGCAGTTCTGACAAGGTTCTCGGATGTGGGGGAAACTGAAGGGAGTGGAAACAAAACCACGGGATTGGGGAGGTTTGTGCATGGTGTCTATGAGCTACATAGACATCCAAGTTTCCCAGCAAGATGGCAGACATGGAGGAGAGAGAAGGGGTGTTGGGCCTGAGTGTGAGGTTAGATGTTGAAAGGTAGAGGAATGGCAGGGGCTCATGGAACCTCAGGGAAAAGGCTCTTTTTCAGGAAAAGGAAGAGCAAAGGTTTGGAAATGGCCCTGCGGAGTGAGGAGGAGAACACCCCCTCTTCCTGACCTTGGGTCCAGTGGGAGTGGGGAGTAGAGCGATCTCCATGAGGGGCTACAGGGAAGCTGTCAGACTGGAGTCTGTACAGTTTGCACTCTGTCCAAGGAGGGGAGGGACCGAAACCATTAGTCACACTCTGAGTCCTCAGGGGCTGGACTGCCTAGGGGGTACTTTTAACCAATGTGACCTTCTAAACCAGAGGAGCCACCTTCTAATTTGCCCAAGGTTCAGAAGGGCTAGCGGTGGCCTTGGGGAGTGCTGTCCTCAGCAGAGAGCTGGGTTTCATCAGAGATTGCAGAGTGTAGAGAATGGATCAGAGATGTCATGGAGTTCACTAGGCAGTCGGGGCTTCAAATGGCCCAGAGGGAAGGCTGGTGAGAGAAGCATGGAGATGGGGAGGAGAGGGCGGTGGACAGAGGATGGAGCAGCCCTGAAGTGTCCTGTGGAGGAGGGGTGTCTGGAGGGGCTTTCCCCAGGGAGGAGGGGCTCTGAAGCATGAACAGATGAACAGACTGGCTGATTCCAAGGGTCCAAAAAAAAAAAAAAAAGCCACTAGCCTCCCAGGGCCAGGCTGGAGCTCCAGAATGATCCCATTTGGATATACCAGCATAGTCCTCAGGACATCTACATTGGTGTCAGTATGCTTGTTAAAAATGCATGCTTCTGGACCCCACCCAAGATTTGAAGACGTGACGCCTTGGTGTGCCATTATGCTCTGCTCCAAGGTGATTTTTAAGCATGTCAAAGTTTGAGAACCTCTGCCTGGGAGTCTCGATGGTCCTGGGTGCATAGCGCCTAGTGGTATTCAGTGGGGGTAATATCGATTCAGCACCTGGTGCAGGGCGTGTCTGGACAATGACAGGCTTTACGCACAACCCCGGGGTTGTATTGGTGACATGGGAGGGGCGTAGGAACCCGCAGAGAGTTTACTGTTAGCTGATACACATGCCATCCAGGGCGTGGGCAGAATATTGCTTCACTTTTCCCTTCACAACACCTCTCAGTCACACCTCTGGGGATCCCCCTTCTTGCTCTCGTCTCCCCCTTTTTCTCTTCCACAGGCCTCTTGGTCTTTTCTATCCACAGCCTCTCTCACGGCTCTGCTGCAAGTAGGGGCCCCAGGTCATTCCTGAGGCTGGTGTGTGGACCATGAGCAAGGCAGCTGTACTGACAGCCTCCCCTCACTTCCTTCAGTACTGTGCCTTGCTGACAATTTACCTCTTTTCTCTGTGTCATGAAGGCTCCTCAGAAGTGGGGGGAGGAGGAAAGGAAAGCATGGGATGCAAGGACCCCTGCCCCCTTGTCCCCTGAATCTTACACTTTACGTGGGTTCCCGTCCCACCTTGGCAGCCAGTTCTCTCCAACACCTCCAGCCCACAACTGAACTGGAACTCTCTTGAAATTCTAAGCAGAATTTGAATTAATTCAGTTCCAATTCAACATCAGAATCTGAGTAAAGCAAATGTCTATTTCGTTGGGAAGCTTTGGGCTTCCCAGGTGGCTCAGTAGTTAAGAATCCTCCTGCCAACACAGGAGATGCGAGAGGTGTGGGTGCAATCCCTGGGCCGGGAAGATCCCCTGGAGTAGAAAATGGCAACCCACTCCAGTATTCTTGCCTGGAAAATCCCATCGATACAGGAGTCTTGTGTGTTACAGTCCACGGGGTCACAAAGAGTCAGACAGAACTGAGCACATGCGCAAGTGCAAGCTAGATGCTTTGGCAATACGGATGATACACATCAGTGAATGGCAGAGGGAAAACTCCTGCGCCCTAGGGAACAGAGAAAAGAGCCCTGGCAGGGCTGGGTTTGAAACTGCCAAAAGTGGGGAAAAGGGATGGGCCGGACATAGCGCAGCAGGTGAAAGGATAAAAAACAAGTCAGTAGGGCTTGTGAAATGAAATTTGCTCAGCTTAGGTGTAGAGGGGCTGATTTCTTGAGTCAGATGTTTAGGAGATGATCATGTGGCCTATGGGACCTGCGGACATCAGTAAGGTATGAGTAGGTGAAAAACAAGCAAGCAAGCATGCAAACAAATCCCAGACCCCTGAACCCCCCTACATGTACACTCCCCCCCTTGTAAATGAACGGACAGAGGAAAACCTTAGGATCTGGTGGTAGAAGGGAGTGTGGCAGTTATTTAATCAAACCGACCGTGTCATTCGGGTGGGTTTGGTTTCATGCTAATTTAATGAATATTGCCACACCCTTGTGGATCAGTGCTTGCCTGTGCTTCTGAGGTTCTCAGACATAACTGGACTAATGGGGATGGGGGTGGGCTGTGGGGAGAGGACATGGCAACCTGCCACTCTTTTACAACAATGAATACTGAATTGTGTATGGATTATGAAATCATTCACTGACATGATGTGACAAGTGTGAGTAAGACACCATCCCAGCCTCTGGGGCTCTCAGGCAACCCAGGAAGAGAATCATATGGACTTGTAGCAAGAGTTTACGATGAATCCCCCAAAGATCTGTTGGATGTGGAAAGACAGTTCCACAAAAGAACAGGAAAGGGAAGAATTAAACTCAGAATGCCTTTATGTATGTTGCTTTTTTCCCCTCCCCAACAAGACTGCAAGTTCTGGGAAGGTAAATATTGTACAAGTTCCCTACATGCGAACGAGCTCTGTTCTGAGACTGTGTTCATAAGTCCAATTTGTTCGTAAGTCCAACCCAGTTAGCCAAGGTACCCAACTAACACAGTCAGCTATACAGAACTGTATGGTAATAGGTTTATAATACTTTTCACATAAATAATGCATCAAAACAAACACAAAAAATAGAAAACATTTAATCTTACAGTAAACTACCTTGGAAGGTATGGTCGTACAGGACAACAGCTGGCATACAGGGACTGGCATCAAGTGAACAGGCACGAAGTGTTACTGACTGGAGGAGAGAAAGGAGAGGGGAGATGGAGCTGGAGGAAGGTCAGCATAAGAGATGGAGGGCAAGCTGCAATGTCACTCATGCCTGACGTTGATGGATCTCACGTTCCCATCTTTGAAAGTCCACAACATGAAGCTTCATGTGTAGGGGAATTACTGTGACCCCCTTAGTGTCTCCATGATTCTCAGCATGCCTGGGGTTGAGCATGGAGTAGGCGCTCAATATTTGCTCCTTCCTATCCATTTCAGTGACTTTAGGGCTTACACCATGATCTGCATATGTTAGGTACTTGGTTTTCTGAAACGAATAAAATTAATTTTCCCTGTCTTCCACCTCATCCCTTCATTTCTCCCCTGTCTTCCAAGGATTTATGCAAGAAACCATTATTAAGATGAATCATGAAGTGGTCAGTGATATTAAAGTTCAGCTTCATTGGTGAGAAATTTCAGTTAAAATATCAGCAGAGATGAATGAAAGTAATTCCCAACATTAATGAGGCCACAGGTAAATGAAACTTCTATAAATGGTTAATGGGGGAGTACTTGTTCAGTTTTTTTGAGAAGGCAAACTGATGCTCTGTCGATAGCCTTAAGACGCACATATCTCTACATATTTACCCTAAGGAGAAAAATTACTGTGGAGTGGAGAAAGATAAACAGCATTCTTCATGCTAGTGAAAGTGGAAAACATCTTAGGACTGTGTGATTAGCATCTTCAAGCAACCTATAATAATGTGGTAGAAATGTATTTGAAAAAATGGGAGCATATTAAAGATGGATTAACTTTTTTAAAAAATAAAAAGCACCGGCTCAGAAAGCGAGAGCGAAAGGCATTCTGGAATTCTGGTCGGTCCCTTACTGGCTGTGTGGCCTCAGGAAAATTACTTGACCTCTTTTGCCCTTTGATTTTCTCTTCTGTGAAATGGAGCCGTGGTTCTCCGCTTTGCAGGGTTGCTGTAAGGACTGTTGACGTATACACAGAACAACAGAACACTTGGTTCTGAGACTGATGTGTATTGGATGCTCAATCAACAGTGGCTTTTATTACCCAATTTCTGCTTTATAAAAAGATATGTATTTGCACATGTGAAAGAAAAACCAGTAGAATTTACAGCAAGATGTTACCAGTGTTATCCCTGACTGGTGAAACTATGGTGATTTTTCTTTCCTTCCTTGGGTTTTTCTCTTTTATCAAATTTTCCACAGCGAACATTGTAGAAATGATATTATAATCCAAAACAGTACTTAGAAAAGAAGCAGTCCTGGACTTGTACTAAAACACGAGAGAAATGGAGATGAACTAGTGACTTATCTATGCTAGGTTATAAGAGGCCTTAGGGATCGTTTGTTTAATTTCATTGTACAGCTGAGGAAACTGAGGCACCAAGAGAGAAAAGTATCAGGTTAAATATGAATTAGTAGTGAGCATCATTGTTTCCTGAGCTGGTACTTTTTCTTGTTTTCCTTTTCTTTTTCTATTGGAGTATAACTGCTTTACAGTGTGGTGTTAGTTTCTGTGGTACAATGAAGTGAATCAGCCTGGTGTATACATATATCCCCTTCTTCTTAAGCCTCCCTCCCACCACCCCCATCCCAGCCTGCTAGGTTATCACAGAGTACTGAGCTGAGCGCTTTGTGCTATGTTAGCTGGCTCCCACTAACTAGCTATTTTACACAGTGCATATTATATATAGGATTTCCTTGATGGCTCAGTGGCAAAGAATCCGCCTGCCAATGCAGGCGATGTGAGTTCAATCTCTGAGTCAGAAAGATCCCCTGGAGAAGGAAATGGCAACCCCCTCCAGTATTCTTGCCTGGGAACCTCCATGGACAGAGGAGCCTGGAGAGCTACAAGTCCATGGAGTTGCGAAAGGGTCAGACATGACTTAGCGATTAAACAAGTGCATATGCGTCAATCCCAACCTCCCAGTTCCTCCCACCCTCCCCTCCCCTCACTGTGCCCCTCACCCAGTGCTTTTTCAACTACACTCATCTGTCTTTGAGGATTTGGGGCTCAAGAAATGGGTGACTTTAGCCCTGGATATTCCCCCAACCTCTGGAGTCACCAGAAGAATCTTGAATCTCTAGAATCTTCTGGATCTCCTGGGGGAGAGACTTCTGTGTCCTTTCCTCTCTCCAGGAAGGGCAGTGTCGGGTAGGGTCCATTTCTGGAATCTGCTACTTTCTACCGTCCAAGTGTGAGCAAGTTCCTTCTCCAATTTTGTTTTTTAATTCATTAAATGGAGACAGCAATGTCACTGGAAATCTTTGGCATGACTTCTGAGCCAGGTCACTCTCCCGGGAGGGCAGAGTCACCTGCTGATCAGCACATGCATGTTCCGAGAGCACATCCAACCCCTCGTGTCTAAAAGGGACTTGTCTAACCTCCCGAACCTGTTTCTCCTCCTGTAGTCCACCTTGGAAAATGGCAACACCAGAATCCGTGATGTCATCCTCCACATCGCCTTCTTTTTTTAAATTATTTAACTTTAATTTTATTGGAGTATAGTTGATTTACAACATTGTATTAGTTTCAGGTGGACAACAAAGTGATTCTGTTATACAAACACATGTATTCATTAGGGTTTTTTGAGATTCTTTTCTCATCTAGGTTATCACAGAATATTGAGTTGAGTTCCCTGTGCTATTCGGTAGGTCCTTGTTAGTTACTTACCTTGTATACAGCAGTGTGTGTATGTTCACCCCAAGCTCCTCACCTGTCCCTCCCTTCCCTGCCACATTTCCCCTTTGGTAACCAAAAGTTTGTTTTCAATCTCTGTAAGTCTGTTTCTGTTTTGTAAATAAGCTCACTTGTATCTTAAAAAAAAAAATTAGATTCCATGTACGAGTGATATCATATGCTGCTTGTCTGTCTCTGTCTGACTTTACTCAGTATGACCGTCTCTAGGTCCACCCATGTTGCGGCAAATGCCATGATCTCATTCTTTTTTATGGCTGAATGATGTTCATTATTCAGTGAACATTATACGGTGGAGCAATGTCCATTGCGGATATGTACCGCATCTTTAGCCATTCTTCTGTCAGTGGATGTCTAGGTTGCTTCCATGTCTTGGCTAGTGTAAATAGTGTCACCGTGAACACTGGGGTGCGAGTATCTTTTTGAATCAAGGTTTTCCCTGGATAGATGCCCAGGAGAGGGATTGCTAGATCACATCTTCTGATCCCTAATCGACTAGTTGCTAAGACTTGCTGAGTAGCCTATAAACAACTCACATTCATGCAATCAGTATTGCTTAGCACAAGGCACTCTCCATCTGGAAAGTGGGAGGGTAGGAGGAAACACAAGAATGAACCAAACTGTCCTGGAGGAGCTTATCCTTGGGAGAGGGTTTCAGGGACATAAGCAGCAGTAAAATCAGGTAGAGAGGGATCATCACCATAAGCAAAGGACAGCTAATGAGACGTGGGGCTTGAGATGAAGGGGAGATTAGTTCTAGTGGGGCTTGGTGGAGGAGAAGAGCACTCAATTGACCTGGACCTTGAGGGTGGTGTAAGGATTTGGATGTGCATGAAGGCTTCGGGAAGGAAGGCCCAGGGATGACCAAGGAGGAGGAGAGCCTCGTGGGCGAGGGGAGGAGGAGGGGAGGAGGTGTGGGAAGCAGGTGAGGTCAGCAGGGCTGGTGTGAGCGGAAGGCCTTGACCTCACATTCAGTCTTCCTAACCACAGAGCCGACGGTCTCAGTGACCAGGAAGAGAAGATTCCAAGGACATCATTGTCACTCCTCGGGGATGCTCATGCTATATATTTAATCCATTCTGTGAGATTCACTGAGTCCTACTCTGGGACAAGTACCAGGCTAGGTGGTGAGCAAGACATCACTGGCCCCGCGGACTGTACAGTTTAGTGGTGCAGACAGGCCATTAAGAAGCAAACACCTTAATTGCAAACTATGATATATGTCAGCAGAAGCAGATTTACCCAAAGCTAATGGAGTTTACCCTTCAAGGTCTCTACCTTGCACGTGGGCCTAGCTGTTTTGAATTTGCGATTTTGTGACCTTCTTCTTTTTAAAGTTATTTATTTGCCTGCGTTGGGATTTAGTTGATGCAGGATGTAGTTCCTGGACCAAGGATCGAACCTGAGCCCTCTGCATTGGGAGCATGGTGTCTCAGCTGCTGGACCGCCAGGGAAGTCCCTGTATAACCTTCTTCTTAGAGTCAGCCTTCAGCAGGGCGTGAGCTTCAGGTCCCATAGAACCTGGAGGTACCTGGTGCTCTGGATGGAGATCCAGGAGGCGGGAAGGAAGCCTGCTCAGATGGGCGTGTCACCAAGAATCTCAGCGCAGGCTGCTCTCACAGGCCGGCCTGTGTCACATTTTACACTATTTCCTGCACCTGTGGCATCATCTGTCTCCCTCTTCTTCCCGTGGCTGTGCTTTGGCTGCAGGGTCCTCTTCTCTGCTCCTCTAAGACTTTTCTCAGCTCAAGGCCTTTCACAAGCTTCCACCTAGAAGTCTTTCCCTCAATTCCTTGCATTGAAGGCTCCTTCTTGATTTTGTTTCAGGTCTCCGGGTTAAACGTCCCACTGTCAGTGGTGATGGGAGGTGCTCCGCAGCCTTGCTAATATTTGGAATCCTCATACTTTAATGTTTTGCAAATTTGGTATGAAGCAGTATCTCATTGTTTGAAGGAATATTTCCTTTATAGAACAGTTATAGAGTGGCCCTTTTGACTTTCTCTTCGCTCATTTCTCTATTTGGTTGCTTGCCATTTTCTTATTGGTTTGTAGGAGTTCTTTACAATACTGGGGACTGAACATTTTTGGTTATATGTATTATATTGCTCCTCAAAATATGGGCTTGTCATTTACCTTTCTTTGTGGTGTATTTTGTTAAGCATGCATTTTTCATTTTAACATAGTCACAGTTATGGGGCTTCCCTGGTGGCTCAGCGGTAAAGAATCTGCCTGCAATGCAGGAGATGTAGGAGATATGGGTTCAATCCCAGGTTGGGAAGATCCCCTAAAGGAGGAAATGGTAACCCACTCTAGTATTCTTGCCTGGAGAATCCCATGGACAGAGGAGCCTGGCGGGCTAGAATCCATGGAGTCGCAAAGAGTGGGAGATGACGGTGTGACTGAGCATGCATACACTTTTATAATCTTTTATGGGCAGTTTTTTTTTTTTTTTTGAGTCTTTTAAAAAGAACCTTCTCCTTTCATGAGGTAGTAAAAAGTTATCTTTCTTTTAAGTATTAAAAAGATATATTTTCTTCTGAAGTTGGGAAGATTTACATGTCACCTTTGGGTCTTTAATTTACCGGAGATCTATTTTTGTGGCTAGAGGAGATAAGAATAGAATGTGTCCCCCATGTAGCTAATCAGTTACATCAAAAGCATTCCATCTCCACGGATCTGTAATGCCAGTGATGAGTGTGGGGTGGGGTGTTTAGATAGAAAGATACGGAAGCCCTCTTTGATAAGGGAACTTTGAGCTTAGAAGAGAGAAAAACAAACACAGAAGCCCTGGGGTGAGACACCCTCAGTGTCGGAGCAATGGCCAGGAGTAGTGTCGTGGTCAAGAGGCTGGAATGGCACGCTCACTGCAGGCCAGGTCATGAAGGAACTTGAAGGTCACAGTAAAGGCTTCAGATTTTGGCAGCTGCTGAAGGGCTTTAAGCAGGGAATGACGTCAGATTTACATCTTGTGATGACCACATTGACCGCTGCATGAAGATAACACTGTCATGGGGCTAGATATTAGTTAAGAAGCAAGAGATCATGGCAGTAGGAACAGGGAGGGTGGGAATTCAAATCCAGGGTGTATCTTGAAGGTTGAGTGAAGAAAACCTGCTGGTAGATTGAATGTAGGGTGTGAGAAAAAGAGGCTAAGACCTCGTCACTATTCTTTGCACCCTCTTCTTCAGCAACTCCTAATTGAATGTTTGCTAGATCCTCTTGGTCATTCTGCTATCTTAGCTAATCTGTGTATCTTTCATCTCTTTGAGCTCCGGCTGCATTCTTGGCAAATATAAGGTCAGCCAGTTCAGTCACTCAGTAGTGTCCGACTCTTTGCAACCCCATGAATCGCAGCACACCAGGCCTCCCTGTCCATCACCAACTCCCGGAGTTCATTCAGACTCATGTCCATCAAGTCAGTGCTGCCATCCAGCCATCTCATCCTCTGTCGTCCCCTTCTCCTCCTGGCCTCAATCCCTCCCAGCATCAGGCTCTTTTCCATTGAGTCAACCCTTCGCATGAGGCGGCCAAAGTACTGGAGTTTCAGCCTCAACATCAGTCCTTCCAATGAACACCCAGAGCTGATCTTTAGGATGGACTGGTTGGATTTCCTTGCAGTCCAAGGGACTCTCAAGAGTCTTTTCCAACACCACAGTTCAAAAGCATCAATTCCTCGGCATTCAGCTTTCATCACAGTCCAACTCTCACATCCATACACGACCACTGGAAAAACCATAGCCTTGACTAGATGGACCTTAGTCGGCAAAGTAATAGCTCTGCTTTTCAATATGCTATCTAGGTTAGTCATAACTCTTCTTCCAAGGAGTAAGCGTCCTTTAATTTCAGGGCTGCAATCACCATCTGCAGTTATTTTGGGCCCCCCAAAATAAAATCTGACACTGTTTCTACTGTTTCCCCATCTATTTGCCGTGAAGTGATGGGACCAGATGCCATGATCTTCGTTTTCTGAATGTTGAGCTTTAAGCCAACTTTTTCACTCTCCTCTTTCACTTTCATCAAGAGGCTTTTGAGTTCCTCTTCAGTTTCTGCCATAAGGGTGGTGTCATCTGCATATCTGAGGTTATTGATATTTCTCCCGGCAATCTTGATTCCAGCTTGTGCTTCTTCCAGCCCAGTGTTTCTCATGATGTACTCTGCATATAAGTTAAATAAGAAGGGTGACAATATACAGCCTTGATGTACTCCTTTTCCTAATTGGAACCAGTCTGTTGTCCCATGTCCAGTTCTAACTGTTGCTTCCTGGCCTGCATATAGGTTTCTCAAGAGGCAGGTGAGGTGGTCTGGTATTCCCATCTCTTTCAGAATTTTCCACAGTTTATTGTGATCCACACAGTCAAAAGCTTTGGCATAGTCAATAAAGCAGAAATAGATGTTTTTCTGGAATTCTTTTCCTTTTTCCATGATCCAGCAGATGTTGGCAATCTGATCTCTGGTTCCTCTGCCTTTTCTAAAACCAGCTTGAACATCAGGAAGTTCATGGTTCACGTATTGCTGAAGCCTGGCTTGCAGAATTTTGAGCATTACTTTACTAGCATGTGATATGAGTGCAATTGTGCAGTAGTTTGAGCATTCTTTGGCATTGCCTTTCTTTGGGATTGGAAAGAAAACCGACCATTTCCAGTCCTGTGGCCACTGCTGAGTTTTCCAAATTTGCTGGCATATTGAGTGCAGCACTTTCACAGCATCATCTTTCAGGATTTGAAATAGCTCAACTGGAATTCCTTCACCTCCACTAGCTTTGTTCATAGTGATGCTTTCTAAGGCCCACTTGACTTCACATTCCAGGATGTCTGGCTCTAGGTGAGTAATCACACCATCGTGATTATCTGGGTCTTGAAGATCTTTTTCGTACAGTTCTTCTGTGTATTCTTGCCACCTCTTCTTAATATCTTCTGCTTCTGTTAGGTCCCTACCGTTTCTGTCCTCTATTGAGCCCATCTTTGCATGAAATATTCCCTTGGTATCTCTAATTTTCTTGAAGAGATCTCTAGTCTTTCCCATTCTGTTGTTTTCCTCTATTTCTTTGCATTGTTCACGAGGAAGGCTTTCTTATCTCTTCTTGCTATTCTTTGGAACTCTGCATTCAGAAGCTTATATCTTTCCTTTTCTCCTTTGCTTTTCACCTCTCTTCTTTTCACAGCTATTTGTAAGGCCTTCCCAGACAGCCATTTGCTTTTTTGCATTTCTTTTCCATGGGGATGGTCCTGATCCCTGTCTCCTGTACAATGTCACGAACCTCCATCCATGGTTCATCAAGCACTCTATCAGATCTAGTCCCTTAAATCTATTTCTGACATCCACTGTATAATCATAAGGGATTTAATATAAGTCATACCTGAATGGTCTAGTGGTTTTCCCTACTTTCTTCAATTTAGGTCTGAATTTGGCTATAAGGAGTTCATGATCTGAGCCACAGTCAGCTCCCAGTCTTGTTTTTGCTGACTGTAGAGAGCTTCTCCATCTTTGGCTGCAAAGAATATAATCAATCTGATTTCGGTGTTGACCATCTGGTGATGTCCATGTGTAGAGTCTTCTCTTGTGTTGTTGGAAGAGGGTGTTTGGTATGACCAGTGTGTTCTCTTAGCAAAACTCTATTAGCCTTTGCCCTGCTTCATTACGCATTCCAAGGCTAAATTTGCCTGTTAGCCCAGGTGTTTCTTGACTTCCTATGCGGGCCAGGAGGGCTGAGAGGAGCTACTTTACGTTCAAGATCAGGAGGGGTGGCTGTGAGGAGATACCCCTCCTCCAAGGTAAGGTGCAGCGGCTGTGCTTTGTTGGAGCAGCCCTGAAGAGATACCCCACGTCCAAGGTAAGAGAAACCCAAGTAAGATGGTAGGTGTTGCGAGAGGCATCAGAGGGCAGAGACACAAACCATAATCACAGAAAACTAGGCAATCTAATCACAAGGACCACAGCCTTGTCTTAACTCAGTGAAACTAAGCCATGCTGTGTGGGGCCACCCAAGATGGACGGGTCATGGTGGAGAGGTCTGACAGTATGTGGTCCACTGGAGAAGGGAATGGCAAACCACTTCAGTATTCTTGCCTTGAGAACCCCATGAACAATATGAAAAGGCAAAATGATAGGATACTGAAAGAGGAACTCCCCAGGTCGGTAAGTGCCCAATATGCTACTGGAGATCAGTGGAGAAATAACTCCAGAAAGAATGAAGGGATGGAGCCAAAGCAAAAACAATACCCAGCTGTGGATGTGACTGGTGATAGAAGCAAGGTCTGATGCTGTAAAGAGCAATATTGCATAGGAACCTGGAATGTCAGGTCCATGAATCAAGGCAAATTGGAAGTAGTGAAACAGGAGATGGCAAGAGTGAACGTCGACATTCTAGGAATCAGCGAACTAAAAGGGACTTGAATGGGTGAATTTAACTCAGATGACCATTATATCTACTACTGCGGGCAGGAATCCCTCAGAAGAAATGGAGTAGCCATCATGGTCAACAAAAGAGTCTGAAATGCAGTACTTGGATGCAATCTCAAAAATGACAGAATGATCTCTGTTCATTTCCAAGGCAAACCATTCAGTATCACAGTAATCCAAGTCTATGCCCCAACCAGTAACACTGAAGAAGCTGAAGTTGAACGGTTCTATGAAGACCTACAAGACCTTTTAGAACTAACACCCCCAAAAGATGTCCTTTTCATTATAGGGGAGTGGAATGCAAAAGTAGGAAGTCAGATTGTAAGGTGCCTTCTTTCAAATACTAGTTCTCGCTCTGACTGTGACTAGTGCAGAGATTCTTGTGACTCCTGAATTCTAAATTCGATGAGTATACTTTTCATTTCCAAGGTGAAGATAATTTATAGCTAATTGTTTTGGTTTCATAATTTTTTTGTTCTCTTTGAAGTAGACATTGAGGTAAAAAGGTGTCTATGGGAGATAAGACTGTGGGAGCTTGAGAATAGAATATTTTCCCATGTCGATCACCAGTTACATCAAAAGCATTCCATTTCCATGGATCTGTAATGCCAGTGATGGGTGTGGGGTGGGGACTGATCCCCCACAGATGGGCTCCCCAGAAATGAAGCTGATGTCCTGTGGGAATCCTGGGGAACTGTCCCACGTGCTTCCTGGGTATCAGCCCTCCACCTCCACTCCCTCATCATGCTTGGAAAGGGGGGCTGGTTCTTCCCCAACCATGAATCCTCACCACTAAGGTGCTAAGTCATTGAGCTGCAACCATTAGGCTTGGATGAGTCTCAATCACAAGGCATTGGATCGGTACTTCTTCCCACCGGGAACACTGAGCCTGGATTCTGTCACATTGTACTGCTCTTTCATCCCAGCCAACGATTAAGCTACATCTGACTCTTTCTGATCCCATGGATTACAACACACCTGGCTCCTCTGTCCCCCACTATCTCCCAGAGTTTGCTCAAATTCATGCTCACTGAGTCAGTGATGCTATCTAACCATCTCATCCTCTGCCACCCCCTTCTCCTTTCGTCTTCAATCTTTCCCAGCATCAGGTTCTTTTCTAATGAGTCGACTGTTTGCATCAGGTGGCCAGAGTATTGGAGCTTCAGCTTCAGGATCAGTTCTTCAATGAATATTCAGGGTTGATCTCCTTTAGGATTGACTAGTTTGATCTCCTTGCAGCTCAAGGGACTCCTAAGAGTCTTCTCTAGCACCACAATTTGAAAGCAACAATTCTTCAGCGTTCAGCCTTCTTTACGGTCCAACTCTGACATCCATACATGATTACGGGAAAAAACATAGCTTTGACTATATGGACCTTTGTCTGCTAAGTTATGTCTCTGCTTTTTAATATGCCGTCTAGGTTTGTCATAGCTTTTCTTCCCAGGAGCCAGCGTCTTTGAATTTCATAGCTGCCGTCACCGTTCACAGTGATTTTGGAGGCTGAGAAAAAAAAAAGCTGGGACTGCTTCCACTTTCCCCTTCTATTGCCACGCAGGCTTCTCTAGTCCTCAGATCTAGTGTTGTCAGTCTGAGAGTCAGGGCCCCTCTCCCACAGTCTGGACTTCTGTACTGGACTTCCCTGAGCTGCCCTAAGAGCAAAAGACTCGAGACCTGCTCCTCTCTGTGGTTCACCCAGTGGGTGTGGCCCCAGGAGCCAGGGCCTGGGCTCCTTGGTCCTTGCTTTTATTTGCCAGGTGGACATTACACCTTCATTTATCTCTCAACTTTCCTCAAAGTACTTCCATAAGTCTATTATGCTGCTCCCTAAAACTGACTTCATTCGGATGGGGTCGCATGTGGATTATTGATGTGTTTGCCTCTTATTCTTAGCATTCAATTTCTACTTGCGTTTCATAGTTTTTGATATGCAGGCTCATTTGGAATTGGAAGCTTTGGGATTTTCTTTTTTCTCTTTTTCTTCCTATGTGTCCAGCCCTACCTGTTTCAAGCTGTTGCAGTTGGTTCCTCACTGCCCCCTGAAGCTCTGGTCTGGAAACAGGCCTTATGCTGCTGGCTGGTGGTTGAGGTGGGATGGCACAGTAGGCTCTTTTAACTCGGTTCCCGGAAGAAAGGCTTGGTCCTCCAGCTCGCTGGGCCCACAGCTTCCTAGGAAGCTGTCACCCTGGGCTGCACTGGGCCGCAGGGTTTTCAGCTTCCTTTCTGGATTACGGGTAACCCCACCCAAAGTTGACTCTAAGCAGCGGAGCACTGTTGGTCCTTTTGCAGTTGCTGTTAGAGTTGAGCCCCCTGACGCTGCCAGCTTCCAGACCTGAAACCCAGGAGCCGAGAGCTTCAGCTGTGTTCACTTCTCATCCAAAGAGATTTAGTATTACTTTTTTCAGTCCAACTAGGTCTTTTGGTTTTTCCCTTTTTATATTTTGCAGTGTGTCTGGGGCAGCACGGTGCAGCTTAGCTGGACTCAGTGTGCTATCCTGACCCGGTAGGTAGTCTTTTAGTCCACGGTGGCCATGCTCTAAGGAATGGCTCTGAAAACCTCAGTGGGATGGCTTCTCCCTGAGCAGCCATGCCCGCTGACGGCATGTGGTGATAAGACCGGCAGATAGCCACTCAGAGGGCAGTGGGGTGCAGGGGACACTCAAGTCATTTTTTCCTTCCTGTGTACTCAGAGGCCATGAGACCAACCCTCTGCACAGTACAGGTGTCCCCTCTACACTGTCTCCAGAGACAGGCAAGGTCAGCTGGGTTAGCTCCCTGTCCAGAACCACCTGCATTTGCACCGCTTTGTCTTCAGGGAGGGAGCCCTTCTGGTATCGAGCATCAAAGTTTCTCCTGTAGCTCTTGGCCAGAAGTTTCATCTGCAGCACTGAGTAGGTGAGCCCCTTCCCATCTCCCCTCAGCTATCTGGGGGCAGCAGTAGATTTTTCTTTCCCTGGCTCCCTCATTCAACCTCCTCTGCTGTGCCCAGCATGTTTTTTTTCACTCTGCAGGAACTCGGGATTATCACACGGACTTTGTAAAGCAGGGGCTTGTCCTGACCAAGGAGGAGAGACAGACCATTTACCTCCTGAGAAGGTGGTGCCTACTGACATCTCTTAAAGAGGAAGATGGGGAATGGGTTTCCTCACATCTGGTCTCAGCTCGGTGGCACTGGTGGTAAAGAACCCACCTGCCAATGCAGGAGACGTAAGAGACACAGGTTCGATCCCTGGGTTGGGAAAGAGCCCCTGGAGGCAGAAATGGCAACCCACTCCAGTGTTCTTGCCTGAAGAGTCCCATGGACAGAGGAGCCTGGTGGGCTACAGTTCATGGGGTCCCAAGGAGACATGACTGAAGTGACTTAGCACACATACAAGCATGGTCCCTGGTAGGCAGCTAGCTAAGATATGGTTTTTCCAGTAGCCATGTATGGATGTGAGAGCTGGACTATAAAGAAAGCCGAGAAAGCCAAGAATTGTTGGAGAAGACTCTTGAGAGTCCCTTGGACTCCAAGGAGATCCAACCAGTCCATCCTAAAGGAAATCAGTCCTGAATATTCATTGGAAGGACTGATGCTGAAGCTGCAACTGCAATACTTTGGCCACCTGATGTGAAGAACTGACTCATTTGAAAAGACCCTGATGCTGGGAAAGATTGAAGCCAGGAGGAGGAAGGGATGACAGAGGATGAGATAGTTGGATGGCATCACCGACTCGATGGACATGAGTTTGAGTAAACACTGGGAGTTGGTGATGGATAGGGAGGCCTGGCGTGCTACAGTCCATGGGGTCACAAAGAGTCGGTTGGACATGACTGAGCGACTGAACTGAACTGAACTGAATTGAAAGGTATGTTTCACAAGGAAACATCTCCCTCTAGTGGCTATCAAGGTGTATCTCATGATGCTTTCTTTGCTGTTTGGTCCATGAAGATTCCCTTAGAAGGTTAAGAAGATCCACTGAGCTGTGGGTGGGAAAGCTGTAGACTGCAAAGACCCCATCTGACTTTCTGACTAAAATGAACTGATTTTGCATTGGTGACTGGTGAGAGAGAGAGAGAGAGACAGAGAGGGAGAGAGAGGGAAAGAAAGAGTGAGTGAGGGAGGGAGGGAGGGAAGGGATGTGGGAGGGACAGAGAGAGAGAGTGAACTTAGCTTCAGTTTCCAGGTTTCTCATGATTTCCTGAAGCCAAAATTTGCAAATTGTTATATTCCTTGGTGGCCCAGACAGTAAAGAATCTGCCTGCAATGCAGGAGACCTGGATTTGATCCCTGAGGGTTGAGAAGATCCTCTGGAGAAGGGAATGGCCACCCACTCCAGTATTCTTGCCTGGAGAATCCCATGGACAGAGGAGCCTGGAAGGCCACAGTCCATGGGGTTGCAGACAGTTAGACATGAGTGAGTGATTGACACTACTTTCATACATATGCTAAAATGGATATTATCCCCAGAAACTCCAGAACAGCAGTTTCTCTTTTATGTGGCTTCCTTATTAATTGGCTCCTTTGATTTTCTCTGTTGGTCTCTACTTGCTAAGCGGTTTAGTTGAGTCCCTTTAGTTGCAGTAAACAGACTCCTTTATACCAGTTGGAGGGAAGTTGAAGAAGATGTTAAAAGGACAGAGGAGCCTCAGAGGAGAAGAGATGTCTACAGAGCCTGCCTTTTGGACCTAAGGTCATACCAGGGCAGGATTTCCCGGGATTTTGCCCTGTCTAGTTCTCTCCGATAAGGTGAAACTTGTCTCCTCTCCATTTTCTGCTTGCTTGAATTCGCCCTTGCCTTTTCTCTACATCCTAGCTTCTGCTTATTCATCATTTTGGTTTACTCCAATTTCATTGTGGTCCCTCTGGCATCTCTCCTTCCCTCCACTTTGTGAGATTCCAGCCTCAGCGCTTACTACCAACTGACTTATTTCCTTGGCATTTTCTAGTTCTGTTTCTTGAGACAGAAGTCTAATGGATGCCACCACCTTTTTAGGGGGTACTAAAAAGGGGTACATCAAAAATCTCCGGCCAGCCAGTGAATTGGCCATTTGGGGATCTGCTTCCCGTTGCAATCATTTGGGCAGGGGAGGGTGTGATACAAAGCAGAAGCACCTGAGAATGTCTTTGCCGAAGGGCCCAAGGCCAGGCAGTTTCTTCCAGAAGGGCACGTGGGCATGACATACCGTAGAGCTCTCCCATCGGGAAGCTTGTCCCATCTTGGTGGGATTCATCTACTTCATCTGTCCTGTTGTGTTTCCCGTCCTCTCTGTGTGGTCAGTGTTGAGGAGCACAAAGAATAGCTTGTGTGATCCTAAGGTGTAAATAACCAGGACTTTCCTGGTGGGCGGGTTGATTAATTTGGCTGATGAGGGACAATGTCACACTGGGGCAGAGGAGACAGGCAGTGGGGCTGGCAGTCAGCTGCTAACTGATAGAGCAAGTTTGTTTGCATTTCAAAAAAGGCACTTCTTCCTCAAGATCCTTCACTGACATCCTCCAGAAAACTGCTGTAGAGACCAAACAAACCTATGAGGACCACAGGGTGAAAGGAGCTCTCAGGATTTAAGCAGAGTCTTTGGAGGTGGTTTTGGGGGGGACGCTAAGTCCGCTGTCTCCCCAGATTGCTGGCATTGTGCTTACAGTCACCTTTCCTTTGCTACCAACATTTCGTGAATTTCAACATTTGTTGACTTTGTAAGTGGCGAGCAGTCGACCTGCTTCATTTGGTAACAAGGAGCTGTGTGTCCGGCACTGACCCCGCTGTCTGCGCTGCCTGCCGGGCCCACACTGAGTACCACATGCATCTCAGCCAGCCGGGCCTCTACAGCGTCCTCACAAGGATCTCACGTGGCGATGCAACAGGGGTCCTGCCCGTTCAGCGGGCACAAGTGCAGAGATTTGCATACAGAAAATATTGGGGGGCGGGAGTGGGAGAAGATGAGCAGTTACTGGACATTTTCTACCTGCTAGGTGCTGTGCTGTTTCATCATTTACATTGTTCATATTTTTGCATCAAAGCTGTTCTATCTATGATGAGCCTTATTTTACAGCTAAGGAAACTGGGCTGAGGGGTTCCCCCAGGGCTGCTGCAAGCCGTGTATTTTCATTGCTCCAAGAGATGCTCTTCACTTTGTAACTGAAGCGGCATGGTGGTTAGAGGTGGGGCCAATGTCACTCGCTCAAGCCTCACGATGAGGCAGGGGTAGAGCTGGGATTCAAACCCAGGCCGCAGCTCATGCCCCTTCTGCTGCACTAATCTCGTGGAGAGCCCATAGGAGTGTGTGCTAAGTCGTCTCTGGGCTCTGGGCTTGTGTTGGACTCTTTGGGCTATGGACTCTATGGACTGTAGCCCGGCAGGCTCCTCTGTCCAGGGCATTCCCCAGACAAGAATACTGGAGTGGGTTGCCGTGCCCTCCTCCAGGGGATCTTCTCGACTCAGGGATCCAATGCAAGTCTCTTGCGTCTCCTGCATTGGCAGGCAGGTTCTTTACCACTAGCGCCATCTGGGAAGCCCTCCACCCGCACCCTCCCACACCCCGCCCCACCATAGGAATAAGCAACTTAATTTAGTTTTATCCCTTCCTTAGAAAGTTTCATTCACATATTCTGAAATTAACTGCAGGAAATATAGAATTTTATCCAAGATTACAGCAACCTCTCAGAAAGAAAAATGAGCATTTACTTACTATGTACCACTCACATCCCAGGTGTTGGGCTGTTAAGACCCAAATCCCCACTGGAAGCTGTGCTGGACTGGACTGTGAGCCAAATGATATGCTTCCAGGGTATGACAAAGTCAACCTGAAAACCGGATTTAGTTCCAAGTTGGAGGTTCTCTATCCACCGATAGGTGGTTTTAACTGGTCTGGCATCGACTCAGCGTCTCAGTTCTCTAAAGCTCCCTGAGTGATTCTACGGCAAGCCAAAGCTAAGGAGCGCTGATCTAGTCCAGCCCTTTAACACAGAGTAGGTCAGAAAAGGAGCCCAGGGGCCAGTGACTTGATCAAGACCACTCACCGGGGAGTGTTGCTACTGAGTGTGTGCTGCTTCCTCCTGGATCCTCTGCGTGCTGGGAAGGGACAGGAAAGGGATGGGTCACCTGTTAGAAGAGACAGGCCATTGGTAGTGCAGGGGAGGCATTTAGTTGTGCCCAGTACCTGCTCTTAACCATTGCATCATATGAAATTGATCCTTAGAGGGCATGATCACTATTGTGAGCTGGAATCAGGTGAGACTCATGACAGGAAACAGCCTGCTGTCATTGGTTAGGATGAAACGAAAAGCCTTTGTAAGAAAAACCCCCAAGAATACAGTGGCTTAAAGAACATCATAGTTTATTTCTCTGTCATCCAACAGTCTACGGTGAATAGATGAGTGCGTTTATTCCACAAGAGTGGTCAGGAAGCTGGCACCATCCCCAGAGCATTGGGACTGCTGCCTAAGCTGGTTTGCAGGCACTTCTGGGTTCCAGAAAGAAGCATGTGGGATGTGTCTTTTTTTTTGACCACACCATACGGCATGTGGAATCCCCTAGTTCCCTGACCAGGGATTGAACCCGTGTCCCCTGAGTTGGAAGCTTGGAGCCTCAGCCACTGGACTGCCAGGGAAGTCTGCACGTGGATGTATTTTAAGTGACACACATCACTTTTGCTCATTTTTCCGATGGTGAGAATTTAGTCCCCTGGAAGCAAGGGGCATTGGGTAAAGTATTCCTTTGCGGTAGCCAGTGTCCAACTGCAGTTCTAGTCCTCTAATAAGAGGAGAAAGATGTTAGTGACCAAGGAGTATTTCCACAGTGGCCCTCAAGGGAATTTATTCCTGGCATCTTCCTTCAATCACTCTTCCATTCAAGAAGGATTTTTGGCACTTTCTATGAGTGGGGCAGGCATGTGAGAGGAAGCACAGAGCAGGGGAAACTCGGTTGGATGTGTTAAGTCTAAGAACATTCCCTAGAGGCGGCAGTGTTTGGACTGAGTTTTGAGGATGAGTAAGAACTGCAAAGAAGAATATGCCAGGCAGAAGATGTACCAAGGCGTGGAAGTGGATGGAAGTGGGTGGGAGAAGGGAAGGTTTGAATGCAGCAGAATGGCTGCAGGGGGGCTAGAGAGGACTTTGCAAAGCCAGACCATGTGGACTCCCACCTGATGAAGCCAAAGAGCACAAAGTAACCTTATCTTCTTTCTTTCTTTGTCTTCCTCTTTCCCTCCCTCCCTCTCTCCCTGTCTCACCCCCTCTCTCTCTCCCTTCCTTTTGTTGACTGAAATAAAAATGCACAATGAGCTTCGGGTTTAGGTAGGAACTTACTGAGGCTGAGGGCTAGGGAGATGGGGCTTCCCTGGTGGATCAGACAGCAAGGAAACTACCTGCAATGTCGGAGACCCAGGTTCGATCCCTGGGTGGGGAAGATCCCCTGGAGGAGGGAATGGCAACTCATTCCAGTATTCTGGCCTGGAGAATGCCATGGGCAGAGGAGCCTGGCGGGCTACAGTCCATGGGGCCACAAAGAGTCGGACACGACTAACACTTTCATTTCACTTTTTCACTTTTGCAGATGGGGAGACAAACTCTCAGATAGCTCTGAGGAGCTGCTCCAGACAGGATGGGAGTGAGAAGATCAGCAGATACGTGATTTTGGAGAAGGGTTACATGCCATCAAGCACACATCTTGGTGGAAGGTTGCTGTTAGTTACCAGACATAGGTATCTCAGTAACTAATTTTAGTGTTTTCCTAAGTGTGGGAAGATACAAGAATCTGGATTCATGAAATTTTCTCCTGAAACTGTCTCACTATCTGAGGGCCTGTTCTGCTTGTTTTCTCAGGGCGCAGAATACCTCATTCCTGATCTTTGCCCTGAATTCCTTTCCAGGTGTATTGTAGGTAGAACTGGATGGTGGGCAACATGTGTTGTTTTATTCTTTCTATTCTCCCTTCTTCCCTTCTTTTTTTTTAAACGTATTTTGTATTGGGGTATAGCTGATTAACACTGTTGTGATCATTTCAGGTGAGCAGCAAAGGGACTCAGCCATACATATACTGATGGATGTACATGTATCCATTCTCCCCCAAACTCCACTCCCATCCAGCCTGCCACATAACACTGAACAGAGTTCCATGTGCTAAGGTCCTTGTTGGTTACACATTTTAAACATAGCAGTGTGTACATGTCCAGTATTCATTGCAGCACTGTTCCCAATAGCCAAGACATGGAAGCAACCTAAACGTCCACAGGCGGAGGAATGGATAAAGAAGGTGGTGCGTATGTATACAATGGATTATTACTCAACCATTAAAAGGAATGAAATAGTGCCATTTGCAGCAACATGGATAGACCTAGAGACTGTCATACTGAGTGAAGTAAGTTGACAGAGCAGGGGAAATATCGTATGACATCCCTGGTGTGTGGAATCTAAAAAGAAATGAGACAAATGAACTTACAAAACAGAAGGAGACTTACAGGCATAGAGAACAAACTTATGGTTGCCAGGGGGAAGGATGAGGGGAAGGGATAGTTAGGGAGTTTGGGATGGACATGGACACACTTTCTTCCTTTTTACAATACATCTCCTGCATTTATTTATCTTATACCTGGAAGTTTGGAAGTTTCTACCTTTTGGCCATCTTCACCCATTCCAGCCCCCTCCCCCCATAACTTCAGGCAACCATCAAACTGTTCTCTGTGTCTATGACTTATTTTGTGTGCCTGTGTGTCCATTTATTTATTTACTTTTAGATTCCACATATAAGCAAGATCACACAGTATTTGTCTTTCTCTGTGTAGTCATGTATGGATGTGAGAGTTGGACCATAAAGAAAGCTGAGCACCAAAGAATGGATGCTTTTGAACTGTGGTGTTAGAGAAGACTATTGAGAGTCCCTTGGACTGCAAGGAGATCAAACCAGTCAGTCCTAAAGGAAATCAGTCCTGAATATTCATTGGAAGGACTGATGCTGAAGCTGCAACTCCAATACTTTGGCCACCTGATGTGAAGAAATGATTCACTGGAAATGACCCTGATGCTGGGAAAGATTGAGGGCAGGAGGAGAAAGGGGTGGCAGAAGATGAGATGGTTGGATGGCATCACTGACTTGATGGACAGGAGTTTGAGTGAGCTCAGGGAGTTGGTGATGGACAGGGAATCCAGGTGTGCTGCAGTCCAAGGGGTCGCAAAGTCAGACACCACTGAATGACTGAACTGAACTGATGTGACTTATTTCAGCTTGCCTGGTGGCTCAGTGGTAAAGAACCCACCTGCTAATAAAGGAGATGTGGGTTTGATCCCTGGGTTGGGAAGATCCCCTGGAGTAGAAAATGGCAACCCACCCCAGTATTCTTGCCTGGAGAATTTCATGAACAGAGGAGCCTGGTGGGCTACAGTTCATGCAGTCACAAAGAGTCTGACTCGGCTGAAGCAACTAAAGAACAACGTGTGACTATTTCACGCAACATAATGTCCTCAAATTTCATCCATATTGTCACCAATTGCAGGAGTTACTTCCTTTATGGCTGAATAATATTCCATTATATATATATATAAACAAATTTTCCTCATATATATATAAAAACAAATTTTCCTTATCTGTCAATGGACACAGTTTATTTCCATATCTTAGATATTGTAAATAATGCTGCAATGAACATAGAGGCACAGATGTCTTTCTGAGGTAGTGGTTTTGTTTTCTCTGTATGTATCTCCAAAAGTGGGATTGCTGGATCATACAGTAGTTTTAGAACCTCTATCAGTTCAGTTTAGTTCAGTTGCTCAGTCGTGTTGGACTCTTTGTGACCCCATGGACTACATCATGCCAGTCTTCCCTGTCCATCACCAGCTCCCAGAGCTTGCTCAAACTCATGCCCATTCAGTCGGTGATGCCATCCAACCATCTCATCCTCTATTGTCCCCTTCTCCTGCTTTCAATCTTTCCCAGCATCAGGGTCCTTTGGCCAAAGTATTGGAGTTTCAGCTTCAGTATCTGTCCTTCCAATGAACATTCAGGACTGATCAGTCTTTAGGATTAACTGGTTGGATTTCCTTGCAGTCCAAGGGACTCAAGAGTCTTCTCCAACACCACAGTTTAAAAGCATCAGTTCTTTGGTGCCCAATTTTCTTTATGGTCCAGCTCTCACATCCATACATGACTACTGGAAAAACCATAGCTTTGACTATTTGGCCCTTTGTTGGCAAAGTAATGTCTCTGCTTTTTAATATGCTGTCTAGATTTGCCATAGCTTTTCTTCCAAGGAGCAAGCGTCTTTTAATTTGAACAGAACCTCCATACTGTTTTCCATAATGACTGCACCAATTTACATTCCCCCCAACAGTACACCAGTTTCCCTTTTCGCCACATCCTTATAGCACATGTTTCCTGTCTTTTTGCTAATAGTCATTCTAATAGGTGTGAAGTGATAAGTCGTCATGGTTTTGATTTGCATTTCCCTGGTGATTTGCAAATTTTTAATAGATAGTTTTGAGGAGGAAATTCACTGGTATATACATGGGGGAGGGAACTTTGGGGGGATCTGAACTTTAACTTTCAGAAGACTATGAAGAAGCTGAGCTGAGCTTTTGAAACACCCTCCCTCAAATCTGAGGTTATTTTAAGAATCAGCCATGTGTTGGGAAATGTACTGTAGTCTGACTGGCCTTGCCCCAGCCTATCTGGATTACAGGGTGGGGGCAGTGGTGTGCCCTGGAAGGAATGGGGTGTGAAAGGGGACTGTCCAGGGCACAGAGTGGTTTCAGGAGGAGGCCTTATATTGGGGTAAGGCAGCATCTCTTGGACTCAGACTCCAGAGTGGAGGTGCCTGGCATGTTTCTGGTGGTGGATGGGAGGTGAATACACTGGCCCTGTGAAGTTGGGAGATGGGAGGCAGGTGGATAAGGCGCCTACGTATGTCCTGCTGTACTTCCAGGCTTCTGCGAGATTCGTGATAAACGTACCTGGTCTGCGGCGCGCTGTGAGGCGGACCCCAGGGTAAGGGCTGGGAAGCAGGGTTCTGAGCCAGGCCCTTTCCCGAGAAGCCCGCGGAGTGGCGCCCCGGTGGAGGCCTGCTGTTCCCGCAGATCCACGAGCTCCCGAGGCGCCCTGGAGGCGGCGGAACTCCGAGGCGGAGCCGTGAACGCACTGACAGGTGGGTCGCACTGACAGGTGGGTTGCTGGGGGCGTGGAACCTCTGCCTCAGGGGATCACAGGTTGGGAACTGAAAGGGAATGTGCTCTGGCTTTGCAGCTTCCAGGGATGAGGCCCGGAACATTCTGGTTATGCTTTCATGTTCCACTCCCAGCTCTCAGGAGGAGAGATCCTGCTCCTGGGAATCTCACTGATCCTGAAAACTCATCCCTTTAAAACATTCTCTTTTAAGTTCTTGGCATCTGCTTTCCAGTCTGTGTCTGTTTCCTCCTCTCTCCCGCTCTGTCTCTCATTTCTCCCCACGAGCATGCCCGGTCAGCAGACAGCTGGTCACCTCGTGTTTCCTAAATGTTTCTTCTCTTCCTGCCTCTTCGAGTCCTGAGGCAGGGAAGCCGCTGTTTCTCCACGGGCAGCGGGGAGACAGCCTGTGGTTCTCCTGAGCGGTGGTGTTTTCTCCCATCACTGGCCTCAGGCGGGCCTGCCGGGCTCGCACACCAGGCCGGCTCAAGATGAAATGGGGAGCGGGGGTCTGCGGGTCAGAAACGTAGCCGAGGGGCCGATCCAGGTGCTGGCTTCCAGGCAGGCCATTGCAAACTTTGCTGGTATGAGTCATCTCCTTTGTTCTTACAGGTTTCTGCTTTCTTTCTCTTTTTTATTTTTTTTATTTTTTTATTTTTTTTAATTTTATTTTTCTAATTTTAAAATCTTTAATTCTTACATGTGTTCCCAAACATGAACCCCCCTCCCACCTCCCTCCCCATAACATCTCTGTGGGTCATCCCCATGCACCAGCCCCAAGCATGCTGTATCCTGCGTCAGACATAGACTAGCGATTCAATTCTTACATGATAGTATACATGATAGAATGCCATTCTCCCATATCATCCCACCCTCTCCCTCTCCCTCTGAGTCCAAAAGTCTGTTATAGACAGCTGCGTCTTTTTTCCTGTCTTGCATACAGGGTCGTCATTGCCATCTTTCTAAATTCCATATATATGTGTTAGTATACTGTATTGGTGTTTTTCTTTCTGGCTTACTTCACTCTGTATAATCGGCTCCAGTTTCGTCCATCTCATCAGAACTGATTCAAATGAATTCTTTTTAACGGCTGAGTAATACTCCATTGTGTATATGTACCACAGCTTTCTTATCCATTCATCTGCTGAGGGACATCTAGGTTATACCCCACTCACACCTATGGACAGATCAACTAAACAGAAAATTAACAAAGAAACGCAAACTTTAAATGATACATTAGATCAATTAGACCTAATTGATATCTATAGGACATTTCACCCCAAAACAATGAATTTCACCTTTTTCTCAAGTGCTCATGGAACCTTCTCCAGGATAGATCACATCCTGGGCCATAAATCTAAACTTGATAAATTCAAAAAAATCGAAATCATTCCAAGCATCTTTTCTGACCATAATGCATTAAGATTAGATCTCAATTACAGGAGAAAAACTACTAAAAATTCCAACATATGGAGGTTGAACAACACACTTCTGAATAACCAACAAATCACAGAAGAAATCAAAAAAGAAATCAAAATATGCATAGAAACTAATGAAAATGAAAACACAACAACCCAAAACCTGTGGGACACTATAAAAGCAGTGCTAAGAGGAAAGTTCATAGCAATACAGGCATACCTCAAGAAACAAGAAAAAAGTCAAATAAATAACCTAACTCTACAACTAAAGCAACTAGAAAAGGAAGAATTGGAGAACCCCAGAGTTAGTAGAAGGAAAGAAATCTTAAAAATTAGGGCAGAAATAAATGCAAAAGAAACAAAAGAGACCATAGCAAAAATCAACAAAGCCAAAAGCTGGTTCTTTGAAAGGATAAATAAAATTGACAAACCATTAGCCAGACTCATCAAGAAGCAAAGAGAGAAAAATCAAATCAATAAAATTAGAAATGAAAATGGAGAGATCACAACAGACAACACAGAAATACAAAGGATCATAAGAGACTACTATCAGCAGTTGTATGCCAATAAAATGGACAACGTGGAAGAAATGGACAAATTCTTAGAAAAGTACAATTTTCCAAAACTGAACCAGGAAGAAATAGAAAATCTTAACAGACCCATCACAAGCACGGAAATTGAAACTGTAATCAGAAATCTTCCAGGAAACAAAAGCCCAGGTCCAGACGGCTTCACAGCTGAATTCTACCAAAAATTTCGAGAAGAGCTAACACCTATCCTACTCAAACTCTTCCAGAAAATTGCAGAGGAAGGTAAACTTCCAAACTCATTCTATGAGGCCACCATCACTCTAATACCAAAACCTGACAAAGATGTCACAAAAAAAGAAAACTACAGGCCAATATCACTGATGAACATAGATGCAAAAATCCTCAACAAAATTCTAGCAATCAGAATCCAACAACACATTAAAAAGATCATACACCATGACCAAGTGGGCTTTATCCCAGGGATGCAAGGATTCTTCAATATCCGCAAATCAATCAATGTAATTCACCACATTAACAAATTGAAAAATAAAAACCATATGATTATCTCAATAGATGCAGAGAAGGCCTTTGACAAAATTCAACATCCATTTATGATAAAAACTCTCCAGAAAGCAGGAATAGAAGGAACATACCTCAACATAATAAAAGCTATATATGACAAACCCACAGCAAACATTATCCTCAATGGTGAAAAATTGAAAGCATTTCCCCTAAAGTCAGGAACAAGACAAGGGTGTCCACTTTCACCGCTACTATTCAACATAGTTCTGGAAGTTTTGGCCACAGCAATCAGAGCAGAAAAAGAAATAAAAGGAATCCAAATTGGAAAAGAAGAAGTAAAACTCTCACTGTTTGCAGATGACATGATCCTCTACATGGAAAACCCGAAAGACTCCACCAGAAAATTACTAGAGCTCATCAATGAATATAGTAAAGTTGCAGGATATAAAATCAACACACAGAAATCCCTTGCATTTCTTTCTCTTTTTTAAAAAACAATAAGATAATTTATTTTTGGCGGTGCTGGGCTTTCTTGCCAGAGCTCTTCTCTAGTGGTGGAGGCAGGGGGGGAGTGGGGGGGGGGGTTGAGAGGGTGGGGGGGGGTGGGGAGTGTGGGGGGGTGTGGGGAGGGAGGGGGGGTGTGGGGAGGGTGGGGGGGTGGGGGTGGGGATGGGGATGGTGGGGGGGATGGGGGTGGGGATGGGGATGGTGGTGGTGGGGATGGGGGTGGGGATGGGGATGGTGGTGGGGGGGATGGGGGTGGGGATGGGGATGGTGGTGGGGGGGAGGCACTCTTGATTTGCCCGGCTCAGGCTTCTTTTTGCAGGGGCTTCTCTTGATGTGGAGCACGGGCCCTAGGGCATCTGGGCTTGGTACTTGAGGCCTCCCGGGTGCTAGAGCACAGTCTCAATAGTTGTGTTGCTTGGGCTTAGTTGCTCCAAGGCACAGTGCAGGAATTGAAGGCATGTCTCTAGCATTGGCAAGAGAGCACCAGAGAAGCCCTCTGCTTTCATTTTGCCCAGTCTTGTGTTAATTGCTTTTCTGACGCTTTTTCTGGCAGGCTGTTTTTGCTGTCAGGGATGGCTGCTGTGGGTGGAGGTAATGCCGCAAGCCCAAGAGAGAGCGATCACAGTGACCTTCTACATGGCGGGGGTCCCTGCTCCTCCCTGACCCAGGGTAGAAGATTACAGAGTTGGTCATCACCAGTCAGGGATGCAGGCTTAGAGCCTTAAGAACTGACAGGAGCCTGTGGCCAAGCCTTTCCCAGGGTGCCATTCCCTTGCCGTTTGTGGTTTTTGAGGGCTGCCCTTCCAGTGCAGGGACCTCAGGGTGCAGGTGCTTGTGTGCTGGGCTGGATGACCTCTGGGGTCTTTACTAAGATCCTACAAATGCTGACAGCAAAGAGACTAGAACTGGGGTGATCAGATCTTCCCGACCAAGGGTCAGAACATCTGGGAATTCAGTAACTCATTCATCACAAATATTTACTCCTAAACTCCTACTCTGTGCCAGGCATGGTGCTAAGGGTTAGAGATGCAACAGTGAATAAGTGTTCAATTTGATGAGGGAGCTAGACCTGCACATGGGTAATTACAATGCAGCAAAAGGACCCCATTCTGGGGCTTCCCAGGTGGCTCAGTGGTAAAGAGCCTGCTTGCTGATGTAGGAGACACAGGAGATGCAGGTTCAGCCCCTGGGTCAGGAAGATCCCCTGGAGGAGGAAATGGCAACCCACTCCAGTGTTCTTGCCTGGGAAATCCCATGGACAGAGGAGCCTGGCAGGCTACAGTCCATGGGATTGCAGAGCTGGACACCACTTAGTGCCTGAGCGCGTAGACGCACATGGTCAGGACCAGGCTCCACTCACACGTGGCTTGCTTTTGAGCACAGAGGAGAGGTACCTGGCCTAGTGGGGGCTTGAGAGGGACCAAGGGGACTGAGCCTGAAAAAAGAAGCAGGAGCTGGCTAGGCCAGGCAAAGGGGAGTGTAAAGGAGAGGAGAGGAAAGGTGAATTGTCGTCCTGTGTGAACCCCCCTGTCTAACAGGAACATGTTGACAGCGAGGCATGTGAGGAAGAGAGAATGACAAAGCACAGGTCTCTTGCTTTTACAGACCAGATTTTAATCTCCTATGTACGACGGTCTCAAACTCAATGTCTAGCCACCCAGTGTCTGACCTGTGAGTGCCCTCACAGTTCCTTGGCGAGGGGAAGAACACAACCTAAAACGCCCCACAAGGAGTTGCAGATGAGTGTGTCCTGGTAGACCTTGCTTCACTCAGGGACTGTCTGAAAGGCGGGCGGGCTCCCAGAGCACCCAGTGCGGTGCAGAGTGCACAGTTGGTGCCCATCAAATCCTCAACTGCAGAGTGTATGTTGGCCCCTGGACTGTCAGGGTGATCAACAGGAACCTGGTAGTTAGAGGCAGCCACCAGTTACATGAGTCGTTGAGTTGACAACAGAACATGGGCCAGGCAGAGAGAAGGCTGCCCGGGTGTCCCTGAGCGCAGCATTGGCAGGAGGACTGGGGAGGCAGGACCTTCCCAGGGAGAGACACCCGTGGTGGTCTCTACTGGAGACAGAGGCTGGCAAACTCCAACCTGAGCTGGTTTGTCTTCTAAGGACTCTAGGGATAACCCCCCAGATTCCTTTTCCTGATTTCTGCTGGCCTTAGCTCTTCTGGGCAGATAAGGGGAAGTCCATGGAGGCATGTGATTTTAGGAAAAGCAGCTCTGGAGTCAGCTGACCCTCAATTTGAGTCTTAGCTCTGACACATTAGCTGTGCAGCCTCAAACACTTAGCTTCTCTGATCTTGATTTTATCATCTATAAAGTGGGGTTCATCATATTTATTTTTAAATAGCTCTTATGAAGATAGAAAGAGACAGCACAGGTAAAGCTCATTCTTCATGCCTTTATCTCTCCCAGCGGGGTGAGGTGGTTTCATTCATTCAGTAAACAGGTACTGATTGTCTGCTTTTTGTTGGGATTCCCTGGTAGCTCAGATGGTAAACAATCTGCCTGCAGTGCAGGAGACCCAGATTTGATTCCTGGGTTGGGAAGATCCCATGGAGAAGGAAATGGCAAACCACTCCAGTATTCTTTCCTGGAGAATTCCATGGACAGAGGAGCCTGGCAGGCTACAGTCCATGGGGTCACACAAGAGTTGGACATTACTGAGTGACTAACACTCACTATTTTTCTGCTTATTGTTAAGCATTGTTCTGAGAAAACAGTAATGAATAAAACCCTCACAAAGCTCATGTGCTGATGGGGAAGCTAGAAAATAAGTAAGGGAACCATTAAATAAATAAACAGCGTAAACTCAGACTGTGGTAAGAGCTACAAAGCCAAGAAAAGAGGCTCACATAAATAGCAGAGAGCAATTTAATAGGAGGCCCGAGGAGTCTTTGGGTTGTTCAGTGATATTTGAACTGAGACCTGAAGACTGAGAAGGCATCTGCCTTGCCAGAACCTGTGGAAGGAAGAGCATTCAAGGCAGAGGAAACAGCACGGAGGCGAGGCGTGTGCTGAGGGTAAGCGCCCGGCCCATGCAAGGGAAGAAACAAGGTTCTTGTAGTTCGAGCACTGTGGACCCTGGGGCGTGCACTGTGAGAGGAGCTGGTGAGCAGGAGCAAAGTCCAGACCTGCTGCGCCAGGGTGTCTGGAGGCCCGCAGGGAACTCACAGGGCTCTGTGGGAAGTTCGGTGTTTAAGAGAACCCTCAACATCTGTTGGACTCCATGCAGACTACTGACTGGCCCAGGATAGTTTGCAGTTTCATCATGAGACTTCCCTCTGTGCTTTTTGATGGCGTCGCTTTGTGAAGCTGGCTTTTCACTGGTTGCTGTGATAAAAAGCAAGCATGGTGGGGAAACTGACGGAGAACGAGGGTGGCAGTGTCTAATCAGATTCCAGGTTTTGAGAGGCTGTGCCCTGCCCCAATGGCACACCACACACATGCCGCTAGTACGCGGTTGTGATTATTTAAGGATGAAACAAAAATATCGTTCTTCCCCAATTTGTATGCATTCTTTTCTCTTTTAATATGTATTTGTTTGACTGCCCTGGTCTTAGCTGTGGCATGCAGGATCTTCTCTCTTTCTTGCTTCAGTCTTCCTTGTGGCACGTGGGATCTAGTTCCCCGACCAGGGATGGAACCTGGGCCCCCTGCACTGGAGTGGGTGGAGGGGAGGGTGCAGTCTTAGCCACTGGACCACCAGGAAAGTCCCTGTATTATTTTTTTGAATAGCTACTCACTTATTAGGACATAAAAACTTATTGTACTGTTTGGGTCTACCTACCTTATTTATTTATTTTGTCTGCACTTGTAGGGTCTCAGTTCATTCACCAGAGACTGAACCCCAGCTCCCAGCAGTGAGAGTGCTGAGTCCTAGCCACTGGACTGCCAGGGAATTCCTGGTCCTAACTGTTAGGTTGGTGAAAAAGTAATTGTGATTTTGGACTGTGCATTTTAAATCATTATAACTAGGCTCAAACACATCTTTGTCAATCAAAATAGGAACCATTATAATCAACACATTTTTGCCAAAGACAAATAAGTTTGTTTATTCTTGTAGCATAAAAATCCATGCTTCGAGATTCCACGAACTCTTAGAAACCACTTGCTACCTCCTGCTGGTTGTGGAAGCATTTTCCCACAAAAAGTTGTCAAGATGCGTGAAGACATGATAGTCAGTTGGCGAGTGGTCAGGTAAACATGGCAAATGAGGCAAAACTTCATAGTTCAGTTAATTCAACTTTTGAAGCATTGGTTATGTGATGTGCAGTTGGGTGTTATCATGGAGAAGAATTGGGCCCTTTCTGTTGACCAATGTTGGCTACCAGTGTTAGAGTTTTTGGTACATCTCATCAATTTGCTGAGCATACTTTTCAGATGTAATGATATCGCTAGGATTCAGAAAGCTGTAGTGGATCAGACAGGCATCAGACCACCAAACAATGACCCTGACCTTTTTTTGGTGCAAGTTTGGCTTTGGGATGTGCTTTGGTGCTTCTTCTCCATCCAATCACTGAGCTGGTTGTCACTGGTTGTCTTATAAAATCTACTTTTCATTGCTTGTCACAATCTTATCGAGAAATGATTCATTATCGTTGCATAGAATAAGAGAAGAGGACACTTCAGAATGATGATTTTTAAAAATTTTCGGTCAGCTTTTTCACCTTTCCAATTTGTTTCAAATGCCGAATGATCATAGAATGGTTGATGTTGAGTTCTTTGGCAACTTCTCGTGTAGTTGTAAGAGAATCAGCTTCAATAATGGCTCTCAACTATTGTTGTCAGCTTCCAATGGTCAGCCACTGTGCTCCTCATATTCAAAGCTTGGCAAAACCTCTTGAACCACCACTGCACTGTATGTTCATTAGCAGTTCCTGGGCCAACTGCATTGTTGATATTTTGAGTTGTCTCTGTTGCTTTAAGACCCATTTTGAACTCAAATAAGAACATTGCTTGAATTTGCTTTTTGCCTAACATCATTTCCCTAGTCTAAAATAAATATAAAATAAACAGCAAGTAATGTCATTAGCAAAAAGTAAATCAAGCAATATGCATTAAAATGATGTATAATGCAACCACATTTATTTAAGAATGTATTCCAATACCAAACAGCAAAGTTCAACAATGAAAGACCTCAATTATTTTTGTACCGGCCTAAATACTTCATGAAAAGAATCCTTGGGTATTTTTTTTGGCCTCAAAGGACTGTGAAAAAATTACTGAGCACTATCAACAGAGAAGGTTGTTGATAGCTAGCCCAGTTGATACCTAGCCCAGAGAAGCCCACCCCTGGGCTAGGTGAGGCTGTTCTTCAGTCGCTCAGTTGTATCTGACTCTTTGTGACCCCATGGACTGCAGAACACCAGGCTTCCCTGTCCTCCATTATCTCCCGGAGTTTGCTCAAACTCAAGTCCATTGAGTCAGTGATGGCATCCAGCCATCTCATCCTCTGTCGTCCCCTTCTTCTCTAGCCTTCAATCTTTCCCAGCATCAGGGTCTTTTCCAATGAGTCAGCTCTTCAAATCAGGTGGCCAAAGTATTGGAGCTTCAGCTTTAGCATCAGTCCTTCCAATGAATATTCATGACTGATTTCCTTTAGAATGGACTGGTTGGATCTCCTTGCAGTCCAAGGAACTCTCAAGAGTCTTCTCCAACACCACAGTTCAAAAGCATCAGTTCTTTGGTGCTCAGCCTTTTTTATTGTCCAGCTCTCACATCTGTACATGACTACTGGAAAAATCATAGCTTTGACTGTTTGCACCTTTGTAGGCAAAATAATGTCTCTGCTCTTGAATATGCGGTCTAGGTTGGTCATAACTTTTCTTCCAAGGAGCAAGCGTCTTTTACTTTCACGGCTGCAGTCATTATCCATAGTGACTTTGGAGCCCAAGAAAATAAAGTCTGTCACTGTTTCTCCATTGTTTTCCCATCTATCTGCCATGAAGTGATGGGACTGGATGCCATGATCTTCGTTTTCTGAATGTTGAGTTTTAAGTCATCTTTTTCACTCTCCTCTTTCACCTTCATCAAGAAGCTCTTTGATTCCTCTTCATTTTCTGCCCTATGGGTGGTATCTGAATATCTTAGATTATTGATATTTCTCCCGGCAATCTTGATTACAGCTGGTGCTTCATCCAGCCCAGCATTTCACATGATGTACTCTGCATATAAGTTAAATTGGCAGGGTGACAATATATAGCTTTGATGTACTCCTTTCCCAGTTTGGAACCAGTCCATTGTTCCATGTCTGGTTCTATGTGTTGCTTCTTGACCTGCATATAGGTTTCTCAGGAGGCAGGTAAAGCAGTCTGGTATTCCCATCTCTTGAAGAATTTTCCACAGTTTGTTGTGATCTACACTGTCAAAGATTTTAGTGTAGTCAATGAAGCAGAAGAAGACACTTTTGTGGAATTCTCTAGCTTTTTCGATGATCCAACAGATGTTGGCAATTTGATCTCTGGTTCCTCTGCCTTTTCTAAACCCAGCCTGTACATTTGGAAGTTCTCAGTTCACATACTATTGAAGCCTATCTTGGAGAATTTTGAGCATTACTTTGTAACATATGGAGTAAGTACAATTGTGTGGTAGTTTGAACATTCTTTGGCATTGCCTTTCTTTGGGTTTGGAATGAAAACTGACCTTTCCAGTCCTGTGGCCACTGCTGAGTTTTCTAAATTTGCTGGCATACTGAGTGCAGCTGTATAATCATAAGGGATTTGATTTAGGTCATACCTGAATGGTCTAGTGGTTTTCCCTACTTTCTTCGATTTAAGTCTGAATTTGGCAATAAGGAGTTCATGATCTGAGCCACAGTCAGCTCCCAGTCTAGTTTTTGCTGACTGTATAGAGCTTCTCCATCTTTGGCTGCAAAGAATATGATCAATCTGATTTCGGTATTGATCATCTGGTGATGTCCATGTGTAGAGTCTTCTCTTGTGTTGTTGGAAGAAGGTATTTGCTATGACCAGTGCGTTCTCTCGGCAAAACTCTATTAGTCTTTGCCCTGCTTCATTCTGTATTCCAAGGCCAAATTTGCCTGTTACTCCAAGTATTTCTTGACTTCCTACTTTTGCATTCCAGTCCCCTATAATGAAAAGGACATCTTTTTTGGGTGTTAGTTCTAAAAGGTCTTGTAGGTCTTCATAGAACCGTTCAACTTCAGCTTCTTCAGCATTACTGGTTGGGGCATAGACTTGGATTACTATGATATTGAATGGTTTGCCTTGGAAATGAACAGAGATCATTCTGTCATTTTTGAGATTGCATCCAAGTACTGCATTTCAGACTCTTTTGTTGACCATGATGGCTACTCCATTTCTTCTAAGGGATTCTTGCCCACAGTAGTAGATATAATGGTCATCTGAGTTAAATTCACCTATTCCAGTCCATTTGAGAAATCTATATGCAGGTCAGGAAGCAACAGTTACAACTGGACATGGAACAACAGACTGGTTCCAAATTGGGAAAGGAGTATGTCAAGGCTGTATATTGTCACCCTGCTTATTTAGCTTATATGCAGAGTACATCATGCAAAATACCAGGCTGGAAGAAGCACAAGCTGGAATCAAGACTGCTGGGAGGAATATCAATAACCTCAGATACGAGGATGGCACAACCCTTATGGCAGAAAGCAAAGAAGAACTAAAGAGCCTCTTGATGAAACTGAAAGAGGAGAGTGAAAATGTTGGCTTAAAACTCAACATTCAGAAAACTAAGATCATGGCATCTGGTCTCATCACTTCATGTCAAAAAATGGGAAAACAGTGGAAATAGTGACAGACTTTATTTTTGGGGGCTCCAAAATCACTGCAGATGGTGTCTGCGGCCATGAAATTAAATAGCTCAGTTGGTAAATCATCTGCCTGCAATGCAGGAGACCCGGGTTCGATTCCTGGGTCAGGAAGATCCCCTGGAGAAGGAAATGGCAACACACTCCAGTATTCTTGCCTGGAGAATCCCATGGACAGAGGAGCCTGACAGGCTATAGCCCACGGGATTGCAAGAGTCAGATAAGACTTAGCAACTAAACCACCACCTTGGAAGAAAAGTTATGACCAACCTAAGCATATTAAGAAGCAGAGATATTTCTTTGCCAGCAAAGGTCCATCTAGTGAAAGCTATGGTTTTTTCCAGTAGTCATGTATGGATGTGAGAGTTGGACTATAAAGAAAGCTGAGCACCAAAGCATTGATGCTTTTGAACTGTGGTGTTGGAGAAGACTCTTGAGAGTCCCTTTAACTGCAAAAATATCCAACCTGTCCATTCTAAAGGAGATCAGTCCTGAATATTCATTGGAAGGACTGATGCTGAAGCTGAAACTCCAATACTTTGGCTACCTGATGTGAAGAACTGACTCATTGGAAAAGACCCTGATCCTGGGAAAGACTGAAGGTAGGTGAATGGGATGACAGAGGATGAAATGGTTGGATGGCATCACCGACTCAATGGACATGAGTTTGAGTAAACTCTGGCAGTTGGTGATGGACAGGGATGCCTGGAGTGCTGCAGTCCGTGAGGTTGCAAAGATTCGGACACGACTGAGCTACTGAACTGAACTGAGTGCAGCACTTTCACAGCATCATCTTTTAGGATTTGAAATAGCTCAGCTGGAATTCCATCGCCTCCACTAGCTTTGTTTGTAGTAATAACTTCCTTGACTTTGCATTCCAGGATGTCTCACTCTAGGTGAGTGATCTCACCACCGTGGTTATCTGGGTCATTAAGACCTTTTTGTACAGTTCTTCTGTGTATTCTTGCCACCGCTTAGTATCTTCTGCTTTTGTTAGGTCCATACTGTTTCTGTCCCTTATTGTGCCTAACTTTGCATGAAAATTTCCCCTGGTATCTCTAATTTCTTGAAGAGATCTCTAGTCTTTTCCATTTTATTGTTTTCCTCTATTTCTTTACATTGTTCACTTAAAAAGACATTGTCTCTCCTTGCGATTTTTTGGAACTCTGCATTCAGATAGATATGTCTTTCCTTTTCTCCTTTGCCTTTTGCTTTTCTTCTTTTCTCAGCTATTTGTAAGTCTCCTCAGACAACCATTTTGCCTTTTACATTTGATGTGAGGGTGCCCTCAATCAAACCCTTTTCTTTTCAAGCCCTGCTGCTGATATTGGGTGCTTGTTTCTTGACAGCTTGTGAGTGAGTGTTTGTGCATGCTAGCAGGTACTGGGGAAATGTCGGGTAGATTTTCTAACTGGGTGGGTCCCCAGCCTCCCTCATCACTTGGATCACTGGAGAACTTTGCAAAAATAGTTTCCTGGTCTCCTACCTGGAGGTTCGAATTCAGTAGGTCTGAAGGGGGACTCTAAGTTTAAAAACCTGTGCTCCCACACGCTTTCTTTTAGACAGCCAGGAGGGCCCAGGTTTAGGGGGTGAATCTGGTTGTTTTTCGGCCAGGCTGTGGCCCAGGGAAACGAGGTGGCAGTTTTGATCTCCAGGTGGGGAAGGGGCGTGGGCACCAGCCCTGGAGCCGTGGGGGAGGTGGTTGCTGGCCGCGCTCATTTGCACAGCAGTTCCCGGTGAGCAGCTGCGGTGCTCTGAAAGGAAGCCGCCCTTGCGGGGAAGGTCATCCCTCTCCCAGGCCCAGTGATCATGGCCTTCCCCGGCCCAGACGTCTGGGGAGGGTTTTGGGGCCGGGTGCCGAGAGGGAGAGGGAGAGGGCTGGGTGCAGCTGCGAGAGAAGGTGGCCGAGAGGTGGCAGCATCAGCCCGCCCGCCGTCTCCGAACCTTCAGGCCCGGCGGGGGTCGCGGAGACTCAGGCGGCTCGGAGACGCTCAAGTGGCTGGGGACGGGGGCGCCAAGGCTGGCCGGGCTGACCCCGGGGCTGGCGGGGAAGGAACCACGGAAGCAGCCGCGAGGTGCACCCAGCGGCGGCTCGATGTCTCCCGGAGTCTGGGAGCTGGGGTTCGACCAGTCTGGTTACACCCTGGTTGAGTCTTTCTCCGCAGGATTTTCAGGAGTGCAAAACATTGAGTTCAGGGGAAACGGAGATGAGCCAAGGGCCCTGGGTGCCCAGGTGAGGAACCTCTGTCTTAGTATGCTCTGATGTGAAGAATTTTTGTAAGGGGTGGCTGGCATTAAAGGTAAATCCCTTGTTGGTGTCTAAAATTCCACTATCAGAGATGCATTCGTTTAAGTATTGTTCCCTCCTCAAGGCTCTGGGAAGCAGCAATGCATTGGAATTTAAACGAGTAAATCAATGACTCCATCTAAGCTTAATTCCTGCAAGAGAAAGGTTAGCCCAGAATACTGAAGAAACAAAGAAGCCTGAAGGCTCAGTGATTGGTCCTGGCTAATCCGGCCCCAGGGACCAGGGCACTTCCTAGGAAGGTCTCAGAACCAGTTATGTTGGAGAAGGAGCCCTATACCCACTCTGTGAATGTCTGAGAGAGGAATAATGAGGTGCCAGCCCAGGGGGATTAGTTCAGTGCCTTGCCTTATTATTACTGTTTTTGTAAAAGAGGAAGCACCTGTATAAGACTTTCATAAATTATAAAATTAATCTCTTCCTTTCTTCCCTTCTACCTTCTCTGTTTGAATTAGGGAAATGGTGTGGTGTGGTATGATGAAACTTTTACACCAGAAATTCCTGGCTTGGAGATCTGCCTCTGCCCCCCGCTTCCGAGCTATGTAGTTCTGGAAAGTAATCTTTCTGAGCCTCAGTTTTCACATCTGTAAAAGTGGGAAAATGGTACCTACTAGGATGGTTGTTGTGAGCTTTAAATTACAGAGCAGCTGGAAAACTTCTTGTGAATGTATGTACTGATTCAGGCCCGAGTGAGGTGTGTGTCACGATAGTCACTGTGAGGAGCTTCCTTGTGGTCTGAGTTTTACGTCTTGCTCTGTGACGACAGCGATGCTGTTGAACAAGGCTGTCCAGCTTAAGCTGGTATGGTGTTTGAGTGTGTGTGTGACCGTGGTGTGTGTGTGACCATTGTGAATGAGAACTGTGAAGAACTCTATACCCTTATATGCTGGACTAAAGGAATCTTTTACTAGAAGGAATAGAAAATATTGGTATGCAATAAAGTCTAATCATCATTTGAAGACTGGCTCTCCATAGATTTTTTTCCAGGAATTTCACATGCGTTTATTCTTGTGACAGACTAAAATCTATCCTCTATATTGACTAGAGGTCTTTGGACTAAAGACCTTGAGGCAGAGGTTGAAGTTTTATCTATCTTTGCAAGGACAGCACCCCTCCTCTTCTATGCTGCTGCTGCTGCTGCTGCTGCTAAGTTGCTTCAGTCATGTCCGACTCTGTGTGACCCCATAGACGGCAGCCCACCAGGCTCTGCCGTCCCTGGGATTCTCCAGGCAAGAACACTGGAGTGGGTTGCCATTTCCTTCTCCAATGCATGAGAGTGAAAAGTCAAAGTGAAGTCACTGAGTCATGTCCAATTCTCAGCGACCTCATGGACTCCAGCCTACCAGGCTCCTCCGTCCATGGGAGTTTCCAGGCAAGAGTCCTGGAGTGGGGTGCCATTGCCTTCTCCGAAGTCCTATGCAGTATGTTCTAAATATGTGTGTGAACACCAGTCAGTATTTCTCCCAGTGATAAAGTTAAGGGTAAAACGGTATTTTTAGGTTCACAACTGTGGAGGCTAATGACTTTTGTATCTTTTTCTTTCCCTCTGTTCTTCCTTCTTATCTGAAAGTTCATTAAATATGGGTTTGTAATTTGGGTTGTTATTAAATTACTTTTGATGTTGTGTGTGGCCTGGATTTAGATTTTTGACACATACTTCTGACACATATTCTGTCTTGTAACTGTGTTTAAACAATTATCTTAGGCTTGTCTTTCTGTGTGGTTGGCTTCAGTGCTCAATGCTAGTCCTTTTATGTTTTAATTTTCCCATTCTTGAGGTCCTAATTTTAAATTGTCACTTGGGCAGTTGCAATATATCTTAAAGTGATTTAAACAGTATATGAATGGTAGACATTTTGAGCCCTTATGAATGTCTCTCTTGTTTTCTCCTCTCAAAATTAAAACTTATCTGAGTAGAATACCTGAATCTAAATTTTTTTCCATGTCAAAACTTTATAGGCATCTATCATTGTAGAAGAGAAGAACAAGGTCAGCATGATTTTTATTCCTTTATAGATATTTTTATATTCATTTTGGGGTCTGGATATGTAGATAGATAGACAAAAAAAATCATGTTTTATATTTTAATTAAAAAAATTGTCAGAATATTTTTAGATATGAGTCTATGTTAGTAACTCTTTCCTGGAACCTGGTGAATGTCTCATTCTCCCTCACCCTCCTCTTTTGGAAAGTTTTCTTTCATTATATCTTCAGTGATTGCTTCTTCTTTGATTATTATAGAGCCTTCCTCAGAAATGCAAGTCTTGGGCTGAATCTTTATTCCTGGTCTACAATAGCTATCATCTTCTTCTTTAATTGCTGTATCAATATTTTATCAGTTGTAAGAAGTACTTGTATTTTATGTACTATTAAGGAAGAAAAGATGCTGCCAGTTAAACTATGACATAATGCCATAATTACAGTCCTGTGAAATTGGTACATTGATCACACCAGCTTCTATCCTGTGAAGTATTTCATTTATTTTGAGATATTTGACAGTTTCTCCTGCCTTTAATTGCTTTGTTTGGCATGTGACAGGCAATCTCTTTGGCGTGTATCTTAGTTACAAAACATAACAATTTCTAAGCTTCTACTTAAGGATAACTTCTTTTCCCTTTCTTGGATCCTGTAAAGAACTTGGCTTTTTGAAAAAAGGAATTTCACTCCTTGCTCCTAAAACAGATATTTGCTTCAATAATATCAAATTACATCCTGCTGGTCTAATTCCATGCCTTTCTGCATACACAGTAACTTCCTGTTTCAGTGCCATGAACAGCTGAGACCACAGTTAGGCCATGCCCAAGACTTGACAACAGTCTCACTGGGATCGCTCCCAGGTCCACAATGATTGTGCAATGCCACTGATTGTAAGACTTAACTGATTTCTGAATTGTTGTGAAAAAATGGACATCTTAGAATCAGTGGAATATGATAATATCAATTCTTTGCTCTCTTTCTCTGCAATTTGGAAGTGTTTCTCAAGTTTGCCATCCATAATACTTACTTGATTTTCTGCTATGTCGGTTGCACTCGTTCACTGCTTCCTATGTTCAGTCACTGAGTCGTGTCGGGCTCTGCGACCCCATGAACTGCAGCACTCCAGGCTTTCTTGTCCACTGCTTCCTATATATGGCTTTTAATTATTGTTTAACAATTTTATTTTCTTGGAGATATTTCTTTTATCAGAAATAGCACCCTTTCTATCTGTTCTTGGATGCCATTGGTCAGATTCTCATCTCTAGGTTTGAAGCCCCTGGATATTTACCATACAACTGAGCTCTATTGAATTCAAATGATGTGTGTGACTTATAGAACTTCCCCATAAGAGCATTTATTAAGCTCTTCTCCATGCTTATCTTCCCTCATTCCAGTTGAGTGCCAGAAGATGACAGTGACAACCTAGGAGGCCACATGATGAAGACGGTGGAACTTTTGTTATCCTGGGTGCCCAAGGATGGAGGTCTTGCTGACTTGAAACATGTGCCTTAGACTGTTTTTTAAGTGACAAGTCAACTTTTATTGTATTTCATCCAATATACAAATATTGGCTGTATTTTTACAGCAGCTGAATTTACTCTAATAATACATATTCTGAAATCACCATGTACCTTTTCTAAAAGATTTTCACAAAATTCTTACAAAGTTTCAGTGAGAATTGCCTTGAATTTGGCTTTCTTAATTACTGTTGCTGCTAAGAAAAGAGAGTAACTTGGACAGTAAAACTATTGCAAATGAGGTAATGAAGTAATTACTGGATTTTAACATTTCCATCATTTATGCCAAAGGAAAAAAAGGTTTCAGAATACCATCTTTCCCCAGTGAGTACATAGAGTTCTGAACTGCTCAGACATTTGATAAAAGAAGAACTCTTGCAAGCAAGTGACTGAAGCCTGGATGGGTAATAACTGGACATTGTCTAACGCTATTTTGGATGAAATATTTTTTTAGAAAACTCCACTCTTTTAGCTGTTGTCTCTTTTATTATAGAAGTTCTGTGATTGTTTATTTTAAAAGATTCACAATTACCCTTTGCATAAACAAAGGAGCTTACCCCCATCACATTTTTGTAAGACCTATAATGTCATTTCAGGTGGCAGTCTTTGAGCCTTATCCTCAGTTCAGTTCAGTTCAGTTGCTCAGTCATGTCTGACTCTTTGTGACCCCATGGACTGCAGCACACCAGGCTTCCCTGTCCATCACCATCTCCTGGAGCTTGCTCAAACTCATATCCATCGAGTCGGTGGTGCCATCCAACTATCTCACTCTCTGTCATCCTCCTCTTCTCCAGCTTTCAATCTTCCCGAGCATCAGGGTCTTTTCAAATGAGTCAGTTCTTTGCATCAGGTGGCAAGTATTGGAGCTTCAGCTTCAGCATCAGTCCTTCCAATGAATATTCAGGACTGATTTCCTTTAGGATGGACTGGTTGGATCTCCTTGGAGTCCAAGGGACTCTCAAGAGTCTTCTCCAACACTACAGTTCAAAAGCATCAATTCTTTGGTGCTCAGCTTTCTTTAGAGTCCAACTCTCACATCCATACATGACTACTGGAAAAACCGTAGCTTTGACTAGATGGACTTTGTCAGCAAAGTAATGTCTCTGCTTTTTAATATGCTGTCTAGGTTGGTCATTGGCACCCCACTCCAGTACTCTTGCCTGGAAAATACCATGGATGGAGGAGCCTGGTAGGCTGCAGTCCATGGGGTCATGAAGAGTCGGACATGACTGAGTGACTTCACTTTCACTCTTCACTTTCATGCATTGGAGAAGGAAATGGTAACCCACTCCAGTGTTCTTGCCTGGAGAATCCCAGGGACAGGGAGCCTGGTGGGCTGCCGTCTGTGGGGATGCACAGAGTCGGACATGACTAAAGCGACTTAGCAGCAGCAGCAGGTTGGTCATAGCTTTTCTTCCAAGGAGCAAATGTCTTTTAATTTCATGGCTGCAGTCACCATCTGCAGTGATTTTTGAGCCCAAGAAAATAAAGTCTGTCACTGTGTCCAGGTTTATCCTGGTATCGATTTTATCTCAGCTTGCTTTCCATATGGTTTTCAGTTTCATCCTCAAAGGGCCATGTTATATTTTTCATATTATAGATGACATTTTCCTAAAATTTTCTTCTGGTTTCTAGTAAATCATCTTCAGAAGTGTGTTCTTTTTCTTAGACTTCTGGGTGATTCTGTTTTTTTTTTTTTTCTCATATATGGCATTGTTTTCCAGTAGGTCCAATTCCCCTCCCCCAACCCCTGGCCCCTCTTCATTTTACAGTAAGGCAAATAGAGATTTGGTGCTTGCTAACAGAGAAGGTGTCAGAGAAGGTAATGGCGCCCCACTCCAGTATTCTTGCTTGGAAAATCCCATGGATGGAGGAGCCTGGTAGGCTGCAGTCCGTGGGGTCGCTAAGAGTCGGACACGACTGAACGACTTCCCTTTCACTTTTCACTTTCATACATTGGAGAAGGAAATGGCAACCCACCCCAGTGTTCTTGCCTGGAGAATCCCAGGGATGGGGAAGCCTGGTGGGCTTCTGTCTATGGGGTCACACAGAGCCGGACACGACTGAAGCGACTTAGCAGCAGCAGCAACAGCAGCAGAGGAAGTGTGGCTTGTCCTTGGCTCTGCTCTCTGGGCTGTTCTTCAGGTGTGTAGCTGGAGGGCCAGTTGAGGTGCATAGCTCCTCAGCAGTCCCCAGATCCTTCTTGATAGGATTCAGCTGTTCAGCCCTGCTGACCTGCCGGGAGGTCTCCTCCTCCTTCTGCCTGTTCTCTAACATTCAGAACTGAAGAGATTGTCAAAGTCTTACTCTCCAGCATAAACTGTCTTTGTCCTGCCTACACAGCATTGTGTTGGGCAAAATACCTTCCACAATGTGATGTGCCATGGCTACTCATCCTCATCTACTTCCTGCTTCCTGGTTTCCCAGGAATTGCATTCTGTGAATGGATGTAGTTAAGTTGAGGGAGATAGAACAGTTCTCTGGGCCATTCAAAGAGTAGTACCCATAGTAGAGAGCCAGGTGTTGGTTCGGTCCTGGATCTCTGCACTAGGGGTAGAAAGTAGGAGAAAGGCAAAGTGTTCCTATCACTTTTCAGGTAGGTAGGTCAGCTCTGTTTTACAAGGTGGAACATGGATTGTTTGTTTCAATGCAGCTTAGCTTCATTAGCTTTATTTAGGTAACAGAAATTCTTTTCAGATTCTGGTAACGGCTTGGTGAGTCATCTTCATTTTTTAAAAAATTAATTATATGTTTACTTTTTGGCTGTGCTGGGTCCTCATTGCTGCACTAGGGGTTTCTCTAGTTGAAGCGAGTTGGGGCTTCTCTTCGTTGCTGTGTGTGGGTTTCTCATCATGATGGCTCCTTTTGTGGGCCTCAGTAGCTGTGGTACCCAGGCTTAGTTGTCCCACGTCATGTGGGATCTTACTGGACCGGGGATTAAACCTGTGTCCCCTGTATTGATAAGGGGATTCTTAAGCGCTGGACCACCAGAGAAGTCCTTCCCTTGTGGCTCAGCTGGTAAAGAATCCACCTGCAATTCAGGAGACTTGGGATTGATCCCTGGGTTGGGAAGATCCCTTGGAGAAGGGAAAGGCTACCTACTCCAGTATTCTGGCCTGGAGGATTCCATGGACTGTATAGTCCTTGGGGTTGCAAAGAGTTGGACACGACTGAGCAACTTTCACTTTTTCACCAGAGAAGTCCTCTTCTTCAGTTTTGAAGTTGGCAAGAATATTTGTCTCTTCTTCTGTTTTGTAAGAAATTTAGAGAGAAGTTTAGAGGCACTTCATTGGATGTATCAAGCTAGGTGGTATTTAAACCCTAAGAGAACAAGATTTTATTTTATTAAAAAAAATAGGTCTAGGAATTAGTTCAGTTTACTTACTCATCATGTTCTGTTTACCCTAAATCAGTTTATGAAGCATCTACTGGGTCCAAAGTTGTCTTCAGATGCTTCTCTAAATTTCATTGCATGGGCCTTTGAAGGAAGTAGGGGTGTGACTTCTTTTGGTAGCAGGTGAAAAAAAGAAAGTGAAGTCGCTCAGTTGTGTCTGACTCTTTGCCACCCCATGGACTGTAGCCTACCAGGCTTCTCTGTCCATGGGATTTTCCAGGCAAGAGTACTGGAGTGGGTTGCCATTTCCTTCTCCAGGGGATCTTCCCGACCCAGGGATTGAACCCGAGTCTCCCCCGTTGCAGGCTGACGCTTTACCCTCTGAGCCACCAGGGATGTAAAAGTCATCAAATGGAGGGTAATTTCTCTGACCTAGGGTCTTATTCAATATATTTTTGATTGTTGATAATAGAAACCAACTATAGCTAGTGGAGGCGGCGGGTGGGGGAAGGTGGAGAAAGGGAAAGGAAAAAGAAAAAAAAAAAGTATATTGGGATGCTGGAGTACCTCAGGAATCCAAGGACAGTTGAGACTAGGAGCTCCAAGCTGTTAGGAATCGAGACCCTCCATTGACTCTTCCCTGCTTTCCTTTGAAAGAAACTTTAATTGTAAACAAAGGCCTGTTCAGAATGCAATGTGACTTTGTCTGCTTCTCATATGCAAGTAAAATGTATGCCTGAGAGCTCCTGCCTTTTCTCCATTCAAGTAATACATTTCAGGCTGACTGATGGCTCTTCTTGGTTGTTGTTATTCAGTCACTAAGTTGTATTCAGGTCTTTGCGACTATATGGACCATGGACTGTAGCCTGCCAGGCTCCTCTGTCCTCCACTATTTCCCAGAGTTCATTGCATCCTCTGCCACCTCCTTCTCCTTTTGCCTTCAGTCTTTCCCAGCATCAGGGTCTTTTCCAATGAGCCCACTCTTCCCATCAGGTGGCCTAAGTGTTGGAGCTTCAGCAACAGTCCTTCCAATGAATATTCAGGGTTGGTTTCCTTTAGGATTGACTAGTTTGATCTTGCAGTCCAAGGGACTCTCAAGAGTGTTCTCCAGCACCACAATTTAAAAGCATCAATTCTTTAGTGCTCAGCCTATTTTATGGTCCAACTCTCACATCTATATATGACTACTGAAAAAACCATAGCTTTGACTATATGCACCTTTGTTGGCAAAGTGATGTTTTTGTTTTTTAGTACTCTATCTAGGTTTGTCATAGTTTTCCTTCCAAGGAGCAAGTGCCTTTTAATTTCATGGCTGAGGTCACCATCTGCAGTGATTTTGGAGTCCCCCAAAGAAAATCTGTCACTGCTTTCACTTTTTCCCCTTCTATTTTCATGAAGTGATAGGACCAGATGCCATGATCTTTGTTTTCTGAATATTGTTTTAAGCCAGCTTTTTCAATCTCCTCTTTCACCCTCATCAAGAAGCTCTTTAGTTACTCTTCACTTTCTGCCATTAAAGTGGTATCATCTGCATGTCTAAGGTTGTTGATATTTCTCCTGGCAGTCTTGATTCCAGCTTGTGATTCATTCAGCCTGGTATTTTGCATTATGTACTCTGCATAGAAGTGAAATAAGTGGGGTTACAATATACAGCCTTCTTGTACTCCTTTCCCAATTTTCATACCAATGAGTTGTTCTATGTCTGATTCTAACTGTTGCTTCTTGACCCGCATACCGGTTTCTCAGGAGACAGGTAAGGTGTTCTGGTATTCCCATCTTTTTAAGAATTTTCCACAGTTTGTTGTGATCTACACTGTCAAAGTCTGTGTGGATCCACAGTCTCCAAAGTCCACACAGTCTCATCCCATGGGTGAGACTTCAAACTGCCATTTTGGGGGTTCCCGCTTATGATCCCGGGTCACAAACTGATATCATCATTGGTTTATGGGCAAAAATGCAGATTTGATTTTACTTCAACCTTTTTACAATGCTGTTTATTTCACCTTGTGAGTCATAGGATTTTGTTAGACCCCAAGGGGTTTAGTCAAGGCTATGGTTTTTCCAGTGGTCATGTATGGATGCAAAAGTTGGACTGTGAAGAAGGCTGAGTGCCGAAGAATTGATGCTTTTGAACTGTGGTGTTGGAGAAGACTCTTGAGAGTCCCTTGGACTGCAAGGAGATCCAACCAGTCCATCCTAAAGGAGATCAGCCCTGGGTGTTCTTTGGAAGGAATGATGCTGAAGCTGAAACTCCAGTACTTTGGCCACCTCATGCGAAGAGTTGACTCATTGGAAAAGACTCTGATGCTGTGAGGGATTGGGGGCAGGAGGAGAAGGGGACGACAGAGGATGAGATGGCTGGATGGCATCACCGACTCGATGGATGTGATTTTGAGTGAACTCTGGGAAATGGTGATGGACAGGGAGGCCTGGCGTGCTGCGATTCATGGGGTCGCAAAGAGTCGGACATGACTGAGCGACTAAACTGAACTGAACTGAACTGAAGGGGTTGGCCAGACCCTCAGGGGCTCAAAAATACCAAGACCCACTCCCTTTCTCATCTAAAGTGCCAGCTGACTAGCTGTGCTTGTGGGCAGGCATGGAATTCAGGCAGTGTCCAGGCAGGTCAGAAGCAGGTCAGAGGCCTGCTCCTGCTTTTGAAGCCCGAACAAGACTTCCTCTGTTTTAATTTCCCTAAGAACTAGCTATTAGCATAACTGCTGGCTCCAACTCAGGGCTGGGGTTGGGGGCAGTTCTCAGGGAGAGGCTCACTGTGCCCTGGTCAGGCTGCCCAAAGACGACTATCACTGTTGGCTTTGAGAAGAAAGCCCATTAGGTCCTATCCTGAGGGGAATGGTGACTCCTGACCACGACCCTCCTCTCAGGCCTATGGGTTACTTGGGTGGATGAGAGCACCAGTCTTCCCTTTGAGCTGAGGGTCTTGGGGGGAGCTCTTGTGAAGAGTTGCGGAGTTAATTTTTAAGTCTGCACACCTGTGTCTCCAGCTGTCTCCCATTACACTTTCCTTGGCATTGTTCCCGAATCCGTCCAATCAGAAACACTCTTTAGTATGAAACCCACATTTTGCAACTTTCTAGCAGTGACTTTATTTGGAAATTAACCTCTCCCTTCACTTCTCAAGCAGGACCAGTCGTAACTGGACAGGGCACACCTGTACCAGTGCTTTTCTCTATGGAGGTAGAAGTGGAATATGTTTCTCATGGATACATTTAGTGGAATGCAGCTGGAGCTAGCAGTGTGCCAGAGCACTGGCATGGACATCAAAAGTCCTGGGTTTTATTCTCCGCATTAGCCTTCAACATAAAATTTCAACAGTTTGAGCAGATTTATCGGTGGACCCAAATTCCAGTTTTTACATTTATGAAGTGGAGATAATGATACTTTGTTTACCATCTATCATGTGCTTTAAATAGAATCAAATATCTATAAATGTAAGCCATTCTTGTTAATTGACATCAGAAGGACCATTCATAAATTCTGACAGTGTTCCAGTGACTGATAGAGATTTGTGCAACACCAGGAGGACAGGTGGGGACTGAGCGTGGTGAGACAGTTCATCCAGTGGTACAGGAACATCAGAGGGAAAGCTGGATGAAGCATGAAATTCTGAATGCCCCCCACCTGAAGCCTCTTAGGTGAGCCCAGGTCTTCTCCAGGCACCTGCTTCTCCTGGCTGGACCTCCTGTCTTATTCTGCAGTTGACCCGTTCTGATCTGACCAAAAGACAGAGGCTGTGTTGAGACTGAAGTAGCATGCTTGAGCCCCCGTCCACATGACAAGTACTCGTGTGCATCCTAGACAAGACTCCGGAGCTAACGGTGCTGACTGGGTTGTCATACCCTATTGACTATGCCAAAGCCTTTGACTGTGTGGATCACAATAAACTGTAGAAAATTCTGAAAGAGATGGGAATACCAGACCACCTAACCTGCCTCTTGAGAAATCTGTATGCAGGTCAGGAAGCAACAATTAGAACTGGACATGGAACAACAAACTGGTTCCAAATAGGAAAAGGAGTACGTCAAGGCTGTATATTGTCACCCTGCTTATTTAACTTCTGTGCAGAGGACATCATGAGAAACACTGGGCTGGAAGAAGCACAAGCTGGAATCAAGATTGCTGGGAGAAATATCAATAACCTCAGATATGCAGATGACACCACCCTTATGGCAGAAAGTGAAGAGGAGATAAAAAGCCTCTTGATGAAAGTGAAAGAGGAGAGCGAAAAAGTTGGCCTAAAGCTCAACATTCAGAAAATGAAGATCATGGCATCCGGTCCTATCACTTCATGGGAAATAGATGGGGAAACAGTAGAAACAGTGTCAGATTTTATTTTTTTGGGCTCCAGAATCACTGCAGATGGTGACTGCAGCCATGAAATTAAAAGACGCTTACTCCTTGGAAGAAAAGTTATGACCAACCTAGATAGCATATTCAAAAGCAGAGACATTACTTTGCCGACTAAGGTCCGTGTAGTCAAGGCTATGGTTTTTCCTGTGGTCATGTATGGATGTGAGAGTTGGACTGTGAAGAAGGCTGAGCACCGAAGATTTGATGCTTTTGAAATGTGGTGTTGGAGAAGACTCTTGAGAGTCCCTTGGACTGCAAGGAGATCCAATCAGTCTATTCTGAAGGAGATCAACCCTGGGATTTCTTTGGAAGGAATGATGCTGAAGCTGAAACTCCAGTACTTTGGCCACCTCATGAGAAGAGTTGACTCACTGGAAAAAACTCTGATGCTGGGAGGGACTGAGGGCAGGAGGAGAAGGGGATGACAGAGGATGAGATGGCTGGATGGTATCACTGACTTGATGGACGTGAGTCTGAGTGAACTCGGGAGTTGGTGATGGACAGGGAGGCCTGGCGTGCTGCGATTCATGGGGTCGCAAAGAGTTGGACACGACTGAGTGACTGAACTGAACTGAACTGAACTGAAGGCCTGGGAGCTCAGACGTGGTTGTTCTTTTCCCCGTTCCTTCAGTGTATCATGTGCCCCCAGATGAGAAGGACTGGGGCAGGTGGGAAACTCAGGAGTCGTTGTTGTTGTTGTTTCATTGCTACGTTGCATCCGACTCTTTTGTGACCTCATGGACTGTAGGCCTGCCAAGCTCCTCTGTCCATGAGATTTCCCAGGCAAGAATACTGGAGTGGGTTGCCATTTCCTTCTCCAGGGGATCTTCCTGACCCAGGGATCAAACCCGAGTCTCCTGCATCTCCTGTATTGGCAGGTGGATTCTTTCCACTGAGCCACCTGGGAAGCCAGGAAACTCAAGTTCAAGTGAGGCAAATCCAGAGGATGGTTTCCCTCTCTTGTACCTTCTCAGGACAGTGTGTGTGTGGGGTGGGGTGAGGTAGGGTAGATGAATTAGGGTTGAATAAAATGATAAAATCCAAAGGAACAAGGTCTCACTTCCTTTGGTTTTGAGCTGCTGTGATGTGAGATGCAAAAAGAGTAGGTGCTGCCTTTTTGGCATGAGTTCACAAGGGTGCTTTTGGTTCCTGAGTCACAAATGCTTACAACCCTGTGGTCTGGATAATGTCATTATCCAGATGAGGATTCTGGGTATGAGCTGACATGCCCAAGGTGACGTCATCAGTAAATAGAGTCAATTTGAACCTCATTCCAGAAGTTTTCCTCTTAGCAATCACTAACTACCCACTGGGGAATTTTAAAACACTGATACCCAATTCTGATATAAGTGATCTGGGTTGGCCCTGGGCGTTGAGGTTGTTTAAAGTTCTCCAGGTGATTCAGTATCCAGCCTAGGTTGAGAACCACTGTGTTTTCCCTAGTTTAGCGACTAGGGTCCAGCCACCTTCTGAGGCAGTGACTCTCAAACTCGAAAGTACATAAGAAACACCTGTGAATATTGTTTAGTGTGGGATTCTGATTCAGGTGGTCTGGGAGGGCCTGGGGTTCTGTATTTCTAAGTCTTCCAGGAGATGCTGCTGGTCCTGAAACCACACTTTGAATAGCAAGGTAATCTGACCAGCATACCTCCCACGTGGTGCTGAGTGTCCTTTGACCCAGGTTCCCCCGCTGTGCTCAGACAGCCAGGCGGACTCGCTGCCCACCCCACCCCTCCACCCAAGCTGGTGTGTGACTCCATCCATTTGTGTGATGTTTCTTCAAGCTGAGGTGCTCCTGCCCTTCCTTCCACCCCTGGGGTTGCTGCTCTGGATCTTGGACTGGACTTCCTTCCTGCCGCTGCTTCTGGTTCCAGAACCTGGGGTCTCCCAGTTGCCCCTTTTTTTTGATGTCAGCCCAGTCCTGATGTGTGACAAAGCTAGGTGAGCCCAGTTGGTGAAGACCAGAAAGACTTGTATTTGGGATCAGAAGGAGAGTCCCAGCTCTCCCACTTCCTGCCTGGATGACCTTGCGCAAGTTACTTGAGTTCTGTTAAAAGAGGAAGATCATTGCCTTGTAGGTTTATGGTGAGATTACATGAGATGATTTAGGTGAAATGCCCACCCAGAGACTGGTATGCTCCATTAACAATAATTGTATTATTAAGGAGGTTGAAACTAAACATTTACTGACTGTCCAGGGTGTGCCATACCCTGCATTAGATGCTTAGTAGACATTATCTCGTTTGAGCCTCAGAACAACCTTGCAAGGTATCATACTTATTTCCTCTCTTGTACAGCTGAGGTCATCGAAATCCGAAAGGTCGTGACTTCGACAAGGCTGCACAGCTAGCGAGCTCTAGGGCTGAACTTGCATCCCTGTCTGTCTGACTCTGAAGGCTTCTGCAGGTCTCTTTTGACAGTTGTGGCTTATTTGACAGACAGGAGGGTTCCATAGACTCTTGTTGACTTAGCCGTTTGGGGAGAGGAGACCAGTACCCAGAGGCTCAGTTCAGTTCAGTTCAGTTCAGTTGCTCAGTCGTGTCCAAATCTTCGTGACCCCATGTATCGCAGCACGCCAGGCCTCCCTGTCCATCACTATCTCTCGGAGTTCACTCAGACTCACGTCCATCGAGTCCGTGATGCCATCCAGCCATCTCATCCTTGGTCGTCCCCTTCTCCTCCTGCCCCCAATCCCTCCCAGCATCAGAGCCTTTTCCAATGAGTCAGCTCTTCGCATGAGGTGGCCAAAGTACTGGAGCTTCAGCTTCAGCATCATTCCTTCCAAAGAAACCCCAGGGCTGATCTCCTTCAGAATGGACTGGCTGCTGGGAAATAGCTTTCCTGCTCTCTAGTTGCCGTCAGAGAATGGGCAGGTGGGCAGGAACAGGGGTAAGGGTCAGAAAGTAACTTTGCTGGGCCTAATAAACACAGCCTGCCTTGTCCCTGGCCCTGTGAACCAGGCTGTGAGGGTCTGTAGGAACCGTAGGTTTCTATGCCCTCCTCAAGAACAGGTGTGCATGTGTGCATGTGTGTGTGTGTGTGTGTGTGTGTGTGTGTGTGTATGTGTATGCACGCATGCCCTCTAGAGGGTTGAGAATGAGCTGACAGCAGCAGGTGTGAGTACTGTGGATGGGGAACGAATGAGACCTCCCTATGTCTGGGGTGGGATGGGGCACCCCTACAGGCTCCCACCCCAGTCTCTGTGAAGAAGACCTCGATGGGGCCCAAGCCCACCAGTCTCTTGTCTCCTGCCGGACCCAGGCGCCTGCCTGTCGGGCGTCTCTGCCTTTGCCACAGGTGGCAGCAGGTTGTTGATGTAAAGTGTAAACTGCATCTCTGCATGGCAGCCTGGCTGCAGGAGTGTGCTGATGAGAGAGAACGAGCAAGCAGCAGAGGACTCAGGAGGCTGTGGGGAGCTGCAGCTCAAATCCCAAATGGCATGACAGGGGTGGTGAGTGGGGGGCTGGTCCTGTCCCTCTGCAGAGGACCCTTGCCCATCCCTAGTCTTGGAGGCACGGAGACGGAGGCCGGGGACTGCACATTCAGTTGTCCCAGAGTGAAGGCCGCTGTGCCCTCAGACCAGGCAAGCCGGGGTGGCCCGGCTGCTCGCCCAGCAACACGGCCTTGCTCTGCTCTGAAGGGGGACAGGGACCCTCGGTTTGCACTGCCCTTTAATACCTCTTAGCAAGGCCACCAAGATGGATTGTTTAGTGGAGGAGGAGATGGAGCTAAGAGAAACTTAGGGAAAGTGCCTAAGCCTCCAGGTGGCGGTGGCTGCTTCTCCCAGGGAACAGAGCCTCTGCCTCACTTCATACCTGGTCCTCTAACCTCAAAGCTCATATTGACCATCTTGATGAAAAATGTGCAGATATTACACAATTACAGGAAAAAAGAAACTCCATATGGTTGCTTCATTATTTATATACCTGGTTTCATATCGTTTTGATTATACTACTATATTTTCAAGTTATCAAAACTCTTTCTCTCCTTACAATTGCTAGATTGAGATCTTTTAATTCACTTAACACTTTATTTTTTTCATTTTGAATTCATCTCAGACTTCAGAAAAAAGTTGCAAAAACTGTATGAGACATTCCCCTCACCTAGACTCCCCCAAATGGCAACATCTTATATAACCTAGAGGACAATAGTCAGAACTATTAGCATTGATACATACTATAGTCTGTGAACTTAACTCAGATTTTGCCAGTTTTCCCACTAGGCCCTTTCTCATTTCCAGGATCCCATCCAGGATCACACTTTACATATGATGGTCCTGCCTGCTTAGTGTCCTTTCATCTGAAACGGTTCTTTGGTTTTAAAATGTCTCTGATGACCCTTTCATGTTTGAAAAGTGCTAGCCAGCTATCTTTTTGCCTTTTCATCCTGTTAATGGGGTTCTGCAGGCAAGAATACTGAAGTTGTTTGTCATTCCCTTCTCCAGTAATGGCCCTAACAGAAGAAGAAGATATTTAGAAGAGGTGGCAAGGCTATACAGAAGAACTATAGAAAAAAGATCTTAAAGACCCAGATAACCACGATGGTGTGATTATTCAACTAGAGCCAGGCATCCTGGAATGTGAAGTCAAGTGGGCCTTAGGAAGCATCACTATGAACAAAGTTAGTCAAGGTGATGGAATTCCAGTTGAGAAATTTCCAATCCTAAAAGATGATGCTGTGAGAGTGCTGCACTCAATATGCCAGCAAATTTGGAAAACTCAGCAGTGGCCACAGGTCTGGAAAAGGTCAGTTTTCATTCCAATCCCAAAGAAAGGCAATGCCAAGGAATGTTCAAACTACCGTACAATTGCACTCATCTCACATGCTACCCAAGTAATGCTCAAAATTCTCCAAGCTAGGCTTTAACAGTGTGAGAACTGATAACTTCCAGATGTTCAAGCTGGATTTAGAAAAAGTAGAGGAACCAGAGATCAAATTGCCAACATCTGTTGGGTCATAGAAAAAGCAAGAGAGTTCCAGAAAAACATCTGCTTTACTGTGTCAAAGTTTAGTGGATACTGTGTGGATCACAACAAACTGTGGAAAATTCTTAAAGAGAATACCAGACCACCTTACCTGCCTCCTGAGAAATGTGTATGCAGGTCAAGAAGCAACAATTAGAACCAGACATGGAACAATGGACTGGTTCCAAATTGGGGAAGGAGTATGTCAAGGCTGTATAATGTCACCCTGCTTATTCAACTTATATGCAGAGTACATCATGCAAAATGCCGGGCTGGATTAAGCACAAGCTGGAATCAAGATTGCCGGGAGAAATATCAATAACCTCAGATATGCAGATGACACCACCCTAACAGCAGAAAGTGAAGAGGAGTTAGAGTCTCTTGATGAAAATGAAAGAGGAGAGTGAAAATGCTGGCTTAAAGCTCAACATTAAAAAACTAAGATCATGGCACCTGGTCCCATCACTTCATGGGAAATAGACGGGGGAACAATGGAAAGAGTGGCAGACTTTATTTTCCTGGGTCCAAAGTCACTGCTGATGAACGCTGCAGACATGAAATTAAAAGACGCTTGTTCCTTGGAAGAAAAGCTATGACAAACATAGACAGCATAGTAAAAAGCAGACATTACTTTTCCAACAAAAGTCCATCTAGCCAAAGCTACAGTTTTTCCAGTAGTTATGTATGGATCTGAGAGTTGGACCATCAACAAAGCTGAGCACCTAAGAATGGATGCTTTTGAATTGTGGTGTTGGAGAAGACTCTTGAGGGTCCCTTGGACAGCAAGGAGATCCAACCAGTCCATTCTAAAGGAGATCAGTCCTGAAGATTCATTGGAAGGACTGATGCTGAAGTTGAAGCTCCAAGACTTTGGCCACCTGATGCAAAGAACTGACTCATTGGAAAAGACCCTGATGCTGGGAAAGACTGAAGGCAGATGGAAAAGGGGATGACAGAGGATGAGATGGTTGGATGGCATCACTGACTCGATGGACATGAGTCTGAGCAAGCTCCAGGAGTTGGTGATAGACAGGGAAGCCTGGCATGCTGCAGTCCATGGGTTGCAAAGAGTTGGACACGACTGAGCTACTGAACTGAACTGGCTAGTTATCGTCTATGGTGTTCTTAATTTAGGTTTATGTGATGTCTCATTGTGACTTACATCCAGGCTATTCATTTTTGGCAAGAGCACCCCAGAAGTGATGTGTGTTCTGTCTCAGAGCATCATATCAGGAGGCGCGTGGCCTCTTTTGGTCCTGGTACCTGCGGTGTTAACTTTGAGTTCTTATTTAAGGTGGCACCTGCCAGGTGTCTCCCCTGTACATTAACTGCTTTTACTTTTCTAACAAGTGTTTGGCGAGGAGACACGTTATACATATCCTTTTTCTTATGATTTGCCTACTGATTTTAGGATTCAGTCATTCATTCATGTATTATTACTGGGTAGTTTAATTCACTTATAAATGCAAAGACATACTTATAAAGCAAAAATAAAAGAATCTTATATGCCTGTGGGCAGGACTGTATCCCTTCTTACACTTCTAATCTATTTGCTAGGTTGTCTTCATAGTTTTGTCCCATTTAGTACAGTGTAGTCAGTGGTTAAGTAAATAAAAAAAAAAGGTTGAATGTCACATCTACTCTGCTTTTACTGTGTTTGCTTTTAGGTATAACACTATTTTAAGGATGCTTCCTCCTTCTAGCTGATTCATTCTTGTCTCTCAGAGCACACTGTGTCTTTGGAGCTCAGAACTACTTTCTAAATTTAATCTGAACTTAAGCTCCATCTCCCTCTATTTAGACTGAAGATATGTGGTCTTATTCTGCGTGCCCCAGTGATTCTAATTTCTACTCAGGACCAGTATTTTCTTGGTGAATGACTCAGCATTTTACAATCTGACATTTTTAAGAGAACCACTTTGCTATTAAACTGAAGTCATATATTAAAGTGAAACCTGACGCCAGCATGGGTCCAACAAAGGTTAGACAAAGATAAGACAATTTGTCACACCTACCAGCCTGCGAAGTCCACGGCAGAAATGAAATGAGATTCCAGAACCAGAGCAGGCTGGGGCCTTTGACTACAAATTCGGATGCAGAGACACCCTTCTCAGAGATGGCTGAGGCCCTGGCTTGCCAAGGACCCTCTATTGGCCGTGTTTATGGACTGTGTGCAGAGTCTGTGCTCAGAAACTGAGGCCCAAGTTAGGACAACGTGTTTAAAGGAGGCGTAAAAGTTGAACCTCCAAATTGGAAAAGTTGTAAATTTGAAGTGAGCTGTTATTGATTTTTGCTTTGTACCAAAGAAGAATTGATGGAATAGAAAGCAAGCCTTCCTGTCCATGCATCTCGAAGCCGCTGTCAGCCCGTTGATTGTACTTCCTTCATTGTTTATTTCAGGTCACACAGATATACACATAGACACACACATTGCTTGAGTCTGCTCTTGGGAACGCAGGCCTTCTCTGCCCACAGAGGTGCGGGCCAGGAAGCCGGCTGAATGCAGCAACAGGGCTATTTCGGTAGAGCCCTTTTCTGTCTGTGATCGACCGACACAATTGAAGCCGAATCTGGCCTCTGTACCCTGACACCGAATTAATTCTCGGAGACAGAGTTTTGAATAAAGGAGGAAAGAACAGCTTTATTGCCTTGCCAGGCAAAGGGGCCCACGGGGACTAATGCCCTCAAAACTGTGTGTCCCAACCTGGAGGGGTAGGGGTTGTGTGGAGTTTAATAGTAACGGTTCAAAGAGGAGGGCGTGACCAGCTTGTGGACATTCTTCTGATTGGTTGGTGGTGAGCTGAGTGGGAGTCAGCATCATTAACCGTCTGGTTCTAACCAGTCTTGGGTCTACTTGCTTGTGGGCAGCATATGGTTAATTTCTCCCACATAGTGGGGGTTTCAGCATCTGCAAAATAGCTCAAAGATATTGTTAAGTGTTTATATCCTGCTCCTTCCTTGTTTCACCTCCCTTCTCTTCCTTGATAGCAACTGTTGGAACCTGCCCATTGGAACTCAGGGAAGGTGATGGAGGCTGAATGAAGCCTGTCTTCTGTAATCAAGAAATGGGGGTCACAGAAAGGGTTTTGTGCCCAGGAGCCCCACAGGGTCTGACTTGCTATCAGTAGCAGTAACACAAGGCTTTCCTTTTAGCCATTTTTAAAATCATGCTCTTCGTGAGTGTGGGAGGGACGAAAGGAGTACCTAGATGGAGAAAGCAAGAGAAGACATGGATACAGATGGGAGGAAGGCGAAACTGAGCCCTAAAACTGAGTTCCCCTGCTGAGTCTGTGATTAAGCTCTCTACCCAGAACTTTATTCCCTTTCTTGTCCATCCCTGCTCCACTCAGGATTGAGGAGCATCAAAGAAAAGGGGGGACTGAAACTGAGCAGGAAGCTGCAAGGCCTTGCTGAGTACAAGCTTCCCCATGTCCCCGCTTCCTGTTTGACCCTCCTCTGAGTTCCAAACAGCAGACTCAAGCAGCATGTGTATGTGTGTGTGTGTGTAGTGTGTGTGCAACAAAATGCTCCCAAGAATGACTGTCTGACTGCATAATCCCTCCAGGGCAGGCATGGGCCGATGCCACCCTGTTCCCTCTTCGGATCATGTGCCTGGTGGGGCATTGGATCTCATAAGCGGGTGGCCTGATGCTCTTCCCGCTTCACCATGGTTCCAATCCAAGCAAAGTAAGACTAGGGAAGGGAGAGTATAGTCCACGTCCCATGGGATAAGGGGGTAGCAACAACCAGTCAGAGTGAAAGCGAGATTAATTTTGTGCCTTTGTCCTTGGGAAATGAAAATGAACGGGCCTTAGGAGACTCTTCTGCCCTGGCTCCTTAGCATGAGTGAGGGAGCAATTAGCTCCAAGGTTTTTCATTTCTGCATAATCCTAGTTAGATCAAGTTTCAAAGATTCAGAGATGCTTCTTTAAGTCCAAAAGATGCCCCACACCCTTGAGTCCACAAGTGACTCCAGAGCCAGAGGGACTGTCAGCAACTCTGACGTCAGAAGACCTAGAGCCTGGTAATAATATGAGAGGGAAAAGTGCCCAGCCATGACATTAAGTGGAATTTATTTTCATCATCTTAGGCTTCTTACTGCACTACACACTCCTTCCCCACCTGCAAATGCAGTCATTTTTTAGGATGCAACTCTGAGGGTTGTAGGGCTGTCTGAGAAAGAATGGCTCACGTGCCATCAATGTATAGATGTGCCCTTTCCAAATATACACAACAGGAAGGTGACCTGCCGATCCAGGGAAGGCAATAAACCACACATTCAATTAGAATGACATACATTTAATCACAATTGTCTAATGGTATTTGAGATTTCTTATTTAATCAGTAATGAGACGACCCAGCAATTAATGTTTCTGGAATTGCAGCTGCCCTCACCAGGGCAGTGTTGATTTTAAACTAATCTTTCTATTTTATATCCTTTTTTTTTATTTCTGGAGTTAATAAAGGTGCTCTAATGAGTTGTATTAAAACATCAATTTCTCCTTTTGTTGCATCCACAAGTTTATCATGGTTTTTAATCAAAATATTGAGCGAATATGTAGGAAGGAGCTTAGGATGTCAGAGTCTGCCTGGATGGAGAAGCTGGGGTGGGAGATGGCTCATTTCTCTCTGACACCCTCTCTGAGAAGCTGTTTTTCCCCTTCAGAAGAGGTCTGAGATAAGGGACCATTTCATGGGCATGTGATTTGTGTGGTTACACAGGTACCAGGCTCAGAAGGCCCTGTGCTTGGTGTCATGCTCTGCTGCCACTATCTTGAGTATTAATGCCTTTCAAAAAAGATCTCATATTTTCCTTAACCACTGGGCCCTGCAAACTGTGTAGCCAGCCTGTTTGAGAATCTGGCAGAATCAGACCCTCCTTGAGTTAGTGCTAGTATGGAGTGGGCAAGAAGTGGATGGGGAGGCAGGTGGGGTGAAATCTTAGAAATATATATATGCACACATCCATATATATACATGTCCCTTGCTTCCATTTAAATCAATTATACATGTGTTATACATGCATTGTTCTGGGTCTTCCTTTTTTTGCCTCATCCTATATCTTGGAGATAATTTCATAGCAACAATAGATTTGTCTGATTGAAAGTTTTGCAAAGATTTATACTGGCATCCGTGTGGAATAGAACAAGGGGAATGGAGGGAGACCAACTGAGAGGCTCTTTCAATTTTCCATCTATTTTTATTCATACATCAAACGTTTATTTAAGTCGTTGCTGGGTTCTGTGATATCAAGTCACATAAGAAATTATCTTTGCCTTCAAAGAGCTCAAGGGAGCTAAGACAAGTAAACAAATAAATCATAATGCAGTGTGCCCAAGTGTTGTAACCAGAGTGAAGTGACAAGTATCTGGACTGGGATGTCTCCAAGAGATAAAAAAAAAAAAAAACAGCAGGAGGTGGCTGGAATACTTTTTCTTTGGAAAAGGTGTCAACAGGTACAGTCTGATAAAGGGTAACAAGCACTTTGGAAGGGAGAGACTGACACATCTTTCATTTAGTTTATATTCTCCTGTCTCCCCATCCCCATGCCCACACTGACATGGTGTCTGATGCAGAGGAGTGTTACCTGACAGAGAACAAGGCTAAGCAGAGGCTTGAGATAGGGATCAGTGGGTTCTCAGCCTTTGCCTATGGCATCTCCAGCTCCTGCCTGGCTGCAGTAGAAACAGTGAGCAAATTCTTGATTATGCAGGGAGATGAGCCTCTGATTCATTTTTGATGTTCAACGTTATGAGGCAAGCTCCCCAGCCATCTGTTCAAAGGAGGGATGTGTTACATATTTTGATTAATTTATTTTTATCTTAATCAAGTGGCAACTTTCTGTCTTAGTGCATTTTAACCTGAGGGTGACGGGCTTGAGCAGATTGATGAGGGAGGGGGAAGGTGGGCCGTCTGGTGCGATGCTAATGTCAGATGCAGGAGCAGAGTCTCCCCTGAACTGCCCTTTCACCTCCCTAATTAGGGAAGAAATCACAGGCCCTCCAGTGGGCACTGAAATGCTTAGAGCGCCAACCTCCTGGGGCTCATTATATAGATAGGGGTAGAAAACCGAAACAGCCAGGATCTGCTGCTTATGGCCAGCGGGCCACAGGGAACCCAGGCTGGGGGTGAGAAGCATGAACAGCTTCCTAAAATGGTTACATACAAGTGAAATAACGGGGAGGAGGCTGCAGAGTCCTCACTAGAAATGGCTAAAACATCTTAGCCAGTTTACTGACACTAAGAGATTTATGTTTTTCCAGCCATTGGCATTGGGTGGAAATGTGCAGCTCTGTTTCAGGCGCTGGCTCTAGGACCTCACAGAATGAGTGCGATGGAGTCGAGAGTAGTCACAGTCCAGCCATTTGTCTTCAGTGTGGGTTTCCCCAAACTGAGGAGCCTGAAAAAAGGATTGGGGAGCGGTAGGCTGCAGTCCATGGGGTCGCTGAGTCGGACATGACTGAGTGACTTCACTTTCACTTTTCACCTTCATGCACTGGAGAAGGAAATGGCAAGCCCACTCCAGTGTTCTTGCCTGGAGAATCCCAGGGATGGGGGAGCCTGGTAGGATGCCATCTATGGGGTCGCACAGACGGACACGACTGAAGCAGCAGCAGCAGCAGCAGAGATCCAAGGGAAAGGGGTGAGGGAGATGGACAAGGAGGAAGAGTCATAGTGAGCTGGTGCTACATGGGCAGCTGGGCTCAATTCTGATGAGGACCTGTCAGAATCATCCCTCTGCAGGGGGAGTCTGGTGATTTTATTGACCGACTTGCAATGCTATCAGTTGAGGGTTTGCCCTTGCAGGTGTTAATATCTTGAGACTGCTCTTAACAACTGGGATGTGGAGGAAGAAAGCCCTAGGGCAGACAAGCAGAGACTCGGAGTGTGCTTGAGTTGGTTCCTTGGACCATGCATGGGGACCAGCAGTCTCAGCTGCAGCTGAAGTCACTGTGTAGGGCACAGACAGCACCCCTGTCTGTCCTGTGGGCAGGGAGTGGGAGGAGGAAAAGAAATACCACTTAGTCAACAACGGTGACCAGCCTGTGAGTTTCACTGGCATGGCAGGCACCAGTCTCAGGTGGGTGGGAAATCTCAAATTCTTCGTGCGTGTGTGTAGGGATAGAGCAAGTCAGCCAAGATGGTGTGGTCACACTGTCTCGCCTCGCTCCTGCCCCACATTTTGTAAATAGTGACTGTGTAACAGCTGAGATCACTTCTAGCACTGTGCAGGCATGCTGTGAGGTCCTCGCTTGGTCACGGGTTACTTTGCGCGGTACACCTGTATGGGCTTCAGCATGAAAGCCCTGGCCGCTGCTGCTGCTATACTGGAGTGACATCATGGTTCTGTTATATGCGGTTATGTTTTGGCTATGTTATGGTTATGTTATGGCTGTTGCTACGGCCGCTGCATCAGCCGGGAGAGAGGCTATGTTACAGCTGTCACGCCAGCCAGGAGAGGATAAACGTGTCTGTAGTTCCTATGGCTCCTCAAGTCTTCTTCCAGCCTCTTAGCCTGCGCCTTGCCTACCCTGGGTTCAGCAAACAGTGTGGACAGCGTGAATAGCGAGACCGCTGGCGCTGTGAGCAGGACCAGTGATACTGTGTGCATGCTCATTCATGTCCGACTCTTTGTGACCCCAGGGCCAGGCTCCTCTGCCCATGGAATTTTCCAGGCAACCATACTGGAGTTGGGTTGCCATTTCCTACTTCCCGACCCAAAGATCATACCCGAGTTGCTTGTGTCTTCTGCACTGGCAGGCGGGTTCTTTACCACTATCCCTGCCCATAAATTAACCTAAGTTTGATTCTGCGCTCCCATCATATTGTACTGATGGAAAATTTTATCTCATTTTGGGACTTTCCTTCCCATGTGCCAACCTCCTTCCCAGCTGCATGGTTGGTTCTGGGTTTCTGTGAGTCATTGGATGCTCCCCAGGCAGCACGCTTTGTGCTGGTGCTGGTATCTGTGGAGGATGGTTCTCGATGTTTAGGTGGTGTATAGGGTGGTTTTGCTTCTGGTGATGACTTTTCTGATTACCTAGTCAGGTAGAGCTCATTTTCTTTTTCATGTTTGCAAGCTGCTTTATTTTGCACACTTTGGAGGTCTCCTGTGAGTCCCTGTGCATGGAAAATGCTTCTCTGTGAAAAGATACACTAGTTTCTGTGTAACTAGTTTCATTACTGCCCCATTTTCCCCATCCCTGTGACCATCTCCAAGTGACTTTGTGGCCTCTGTATGGGAATAACGTCACAAGACTGGCACCTGGATGCTGGCCGTCTAGACACTTCCAATGATAGTTTCTTCATGAACTAGCCTATGGGTCTGCTTATTTTTTGACTGTTTAGGAAAGACCTTCTAAAATTTAATTTGTTTTTATTTAACTAATTAAAAGGCTGCTGCTGCTGCTAAGTCGCTTCAGTCGTGTCCGACTCTGTGCGACCCCGTAGATGGCAGCTCACCAGGCTCCCCCGTTCCTGGGATTCTCCAGGCAAGAACACTGGAGTGGGTTGCCATTTTCTTCTCGAATGCATGAAAGTGAAAAGTGAAATTCGTGAAGTCACTCAATCATATCCAACTCTTAGCGACCCCATGGACTGCAGCCTACCATGCTCCTCCATCCATGGGATTTTCTAGGCAAGAGTACTCAAGTGGGGTGCCGTTGCCTTCTCCGAATTAAAAAGCTATCATTCAATAAACTTAAAAATTTTTGATGTATAATTCTATGTAAGTTTTAACACATACATAAATTTGTGGGGCCACCACCAGCACAGATCTGGATACAGAACTTCCCATCACCCCCAAAAGCTCCATTTTGCTGCCCCTTAGTAATCACATCCTCTCCCCACTCATAACCCCTAGCAACCACTGTTCTCTACCACTATAGTTTTGTTTTTTTGAAAGTAAGGTCTTCATGTTTAAAACATTGGAATAAAATTCAATGTTTAAGGTCATTCTGGTTTTGTATTAACACACATGTTTACTGTTGAAGCAAAGAGTCTTAAAAAAAAAAAAAAATTTCTTTTTGACTATAACACATGGCATTTGGGATCTTAGTTCCCAAGCGGGGATTGAACCCTGCATTGGAAATGCGGAGTCTTAACCATCGGACCATGGGAGAAATCCCTGAAGCAAGGATAAGACGACACTTGCAAAGTCATATATGTCAAGGTAGCTTGCTATGAAGATGCTGCCAGAAAGTCCCAGGGAGGGCACCAGCGTTGCCAATGTCATCAGCCTTAGAGTATTTCAGGGAAATCAGTTCCACCTTCTCTCTCTTAAGCTTCTTCTTCTTGGTAGTATATAGGACGACTTCTTTTTCTTAACACCACCATAAAGTCTTAACAACCAAACGGTTCCTTTTTTAATGTTGTAACTGCGTGTTGCTGGTGCATCCATCTTCTGGCTGATTTTCCAACAAAACCATTCCCTGCTGATTGGGAAGTATCTTTGCTTTCACATTTTAAATTTTATCCATGGGTTCAGCCTTGAGAGTATTGGCCTTTCCTATTAGGATTAAAAAAAAAAAAAAAATCTGCATCTTGGAAGTAGTTCTACCTGAGATAAGTGAATCTGAAAGGAAGGGTCAATTCTGATTAAGTGTTGCTAAAATTTGTCTTAATCTGGGTTAAATCTGGGTTATAGGAGAAAAGGGAATAAGGAGCCCAGTGTCATAATTGGGGTTCTTTCCTAAAGACTCAGGGAAACACTGGTAACTATAATTGGGCCATCCTGACCTTGTCACTTGGATTGTTAAAGGAATTGATTGGAGGTGTTCTGAAGTCAAGAGGAGAGAACCTCCCTCTCACCTACTGCCCACAGATTCTGCATCCTGGCTGGTGGCCCCAGGGTGGGCTGGAGGACAAGGGAATAGCGTTTCTAGGACACCTGAAGGAATGAGTTGTTGTTTTGCTTGAATGGAAGTAGAGGAGGAGGCGCTAGACCCGTCTCTGACAGTCTCCTTGGTAATCTAATACTCAGTTCTGTTCTAGACCTTTTTCTCAGGTCCAAAGGCTGCTCAAGCTCCAGCCATATGTTTCAACCAGCTGGAAAAAGAAAGGAGGAGAAGCCAGGCTCTCTGTCTTTAAGAACCCTGTTCAGAAATTACGCTTACCATTGCACTTATCGTGTCTTCTTACTTTCCTTTGGCCAGGACTAAATTGACTAAATGACTGAGACTGGCGAGTTTGGGAAATGTAGTGTTTGTCCCACACAGCCATTTGCCCAGCAAAAATCAGAGGATATTCCTGTCAATATCCAGATTGGGACTTCCCTGGTGGTACAATCGTTAAGAATCTACCTGCCAAAGCAGGGTTCGATCCCTGGTCCAGGAAGATCCCACAAGGCATGGGGCAACTCAGCCCATGTGCCCCAACTACCGAGCTTGCACTCTAGAGCCCACGCGCTGCAACTTCTGAGCCCGCTTGTCACAACTACTGAAGCCCGCATGCCCCGGAGCCTGTGCTCTGCAAGAGAAGCCACTGCAATGAGAAGCCTGCACTCCAGAACTATTAATAGAGAGTAGCTCCCACTCACCACAACTGGAGAAAGTCTGAGCACAGCAAAGAAGACCCAGCACAGCCAAAAATGAGTAAATAATAAATAAAATTTTAAAAAAGAAAATATCCAGATTGGAGCATGAGCAGAAAGAGCTTGACCTCTTGACGTTCACTTCCTCTCCTGCTGTGTAGTCACCCTGATAGAGGGCATGGAACTACTCCTTTGAAATGTACAGCCAGGAAGCACACTTTCTTTCCTTCTTTGTCCCCATCATGAATGGGGTCCCTTGGTAATTTTCAAAGATCTTTCTTTAGAGCCAGGTGTGAAAAGCAGAAAATAAACAAAGAGAATGCTGGATGCTAAGAAACTTACAACTTATGGGTTTGGATCTTAAGGTAACGGCTTTCCATCCCCAAAAGCCTGGCATGAGTATACAAAAGTTTCGCCTGACTTTGATCCTTTCAGCTGCTGTCAGATCTCTGTGTAGAGGAGATTAGCTTTGCTTTTTCCTGGAACAAGGCACAGGGCCATTTTTAAACTCTGCCATCCCACCGTGCTCAGCCATTTAGATCTGACTTTCCCCTGAGCCACAGGCTTTGTCAGTGATCACTTCTAGTGATTAACGGGTAAGACTCTTCCTCTCTATGTGGAGAATGAATTCTTCCCTTCAAGCCCACAGGGCAACAGGACTTTCACCACTCTCTAAATAGTGTATCTTGAGATCTTTTCATGTCAGTCCCTATTGATCTAATGCATCCTTTTTAGCAGTTGTGTAAATATTCCATTGTGTGGATAACTCCAATTTATTTAAGCAGACTCCTATTGCTGAAGGCTTTAAGAATTGATGTTCCTATCGAATAATTCTTTTTCACTGATTAGTTTTTGAACAGGAGAACAGCCTGAGTTTGGAAGGGGATGTAATGGCAAGAGAGAGACATGGGGGTGGTGGGCGAGGAGACCAACTTCCTCCATTTCATACTATCTTGAAAGGTGACCTTTTAGAGAAGCTTGAATAGAATGGCTCAATAAAATATGGACAAGAAGTGAAATCTTCTAAATCTGCTGGAGGTTGAGACCAGATCCACAGGTGTCCTTGGGATCAGAGAAATGAATAGTGTCATTAACTTGAAAATGTAGGTGGGCTGGCCCACAAACTTTTAAAGCTCGTACCTCAAAGCCAAGTTTTCCCCTGGTGGCTCAAACAATAAAGAATCTGCCTGCAATGCAGGAGGCCTGGGTTTGATACTTGGATTGGGAAGATCCCCTGGAGAAGGGAATGGCTACCCACTCCAGTATTCTTGCTTGAAAAATTCCATGGACAGAGGAGCCTAGCAGGCTACAGTCCATAGGGTCTCAAAGAGTCGGACATGATTGAGTGACTAACTTTCACTTTTTCTCTTTTACTCAAAGCAAAAGCTTGGCCTCTTAATAGTCAAACTGGTTGACGCAAAAAGCACTTTGGCTAACTACTCACTTTGAGTAACAACAAAGATGAACACTTCAGAGATCAACAAGGCCAAGAATAAATGTCAGTTCAATTCTTCCACCAAACCTCCCAATCCTAATGTGATTGTTCTGAAATAGCATGAGCCTCAACACTTGTAAAGAAGCATCCTTCCAAATGTTCTTAGGGACTCTGGCCTCCCAAATATATTTGCCTCCTCCCTCCCCCAACTGATGGCCTTCTGCCTGCTGAGAATTCAGCTTTCTTTCTATTCTTTTACTATAAAAGCCTGCTCTCAAAAAAGATGAAAAAGCCAAAAACCTGTTCACATTACAATTTAAATTGCCAATAGCTATTTAAATGATATCATGTAGGCTTCCTAGATGGCTCAGTGGTTGAGAATCCACCTGCCAATGCAGGAGATGCAGGTTCGATCCCTGGGTCAGGAAGATCCCTAGGAGAAGGAAATGGCAACCCACTCCAGTATTCTAGCCTGGGAAATCCCATGGACAGAGGAGCCTGGCAGGCTACAGTCCTTGGGGTTGCAGAGGAGTCAGACATGACTGAGTGACTCAACAACAACAGGGAGGGAAACTAAGAACTTACGTTTGAGTGCTTGTGTGTGTATATGCACACACATATATTATTTATTTATTAATTTTCCTCTTTAAAAAAGATTGAAGTATAGTTGATGTATAACATGCATCTCAGGTGTACAATATTGTGATTCACAATGTTTAAAGCTTTTACTCTATTTATAGTTGTTATAAAATTGACTACATACCCTGTGTTGTACAGTATATTCTTGTGGCTTGTGTCTGTGTGCTCAGTTATGTCTGAATCTTTGTGACCCCAAGGACTGACTGTGGTTGCCAGGCTCCTCTCTCCATGGGATTTTTCCAGGCAAGAATATGGAGTGGGTTACCATTTCCTCCTCCAGGGGATCTGCCCTGTCCAGGGATCAAACCTGTGTCTCCTGCGTTGGCAGGCAGATTCTTTACCACCAGCGCCACCTGAGAAGCCCTATCCTTGTAACTTATTTTATACCTAATATTAGTAGTCTATACCTCTTTATCCCCTACCCCAATATTCCACCCTCCCACTATGGTAATCACTAGTCTGTTCTCTAAATCTGTGTCTACCTCTTTTTTGTTCTATTCACTAGTTTCTTATGCTTTTTAGATTCTGCATATAACAGAATCGATTTATACATACAGTATTTGTCTTCCTCTAACTTATTTCATTGAACACAATGTCCTGCAAGTTGTTGTGTCCATCCATGTTGTTGTGAATGTCAATCCATGTGACATTCATGACACAGGATTGTCATCACATGACATTCAATCCATGGGAATGTCAATCACAATGCCCATCCATGTTGTTGTGAAAGCCAAATTTCATTCTTTTTTAATGGCGGGATAGTATTCCATTATATTACATACCACATCTTCTTTACCCATTCATCTGGTGATAGGCACTTGGGTTGCTTACATTTCTTAGCTACTGTATATAGTGCTGCTATGGACATTAGGGAACATATATCTTTTCAATTTAGTGTGTTTTTGTTCTTTTGGATATATACCCAGGAGTAGAGTTGCTGCATTATATGATAGTTCTATTTTTAGTATTTTGGGAAACCTCTGTACTGTTTTATGCAGTGGCTGAACAAATTTACATTCCCATCAACAGTGTATGAGGGTTCCCTTTTCTCCACATCCTAGTCAACATTTGTTGTGGGGTTTTTTTGATGATAGCCATTTTGACAGGTATCAGATAATATCTCATTGTGATTTAGACTTACCTTTCCTTGATAATTAGCATTATTGAGCATCTTTTCATGTGCTTGTTGGCCATCTACATTTCCTCTTTGGAAAAATGTCTATTCTTCTGCCATTTTTAAATTGAATTATTTGGGGTTTTTTTTTGTTGCTGTTGTTGAGTTCTATAAGCTGTTGATATATGTTGGATATTTACCCTTTATTGGTCATATCATTTGCAAATATTTTCTCCCATTCAGTAGGTTGTCTTCTCACTTTGTTGATGATTTCCTTTGCTGTGCAAAAGTTCTTAAGTTCCCATTTCTTTATTTATTTTTTATTTCTTTTGCTTTAGGAGACAGATCCAAAAGTGTTGCTATAATTTATGTCAAAGAATATTCTGCCTATGTTTTCTTCTAGGGGTCTTATACTATGCAGTCTTAAATTTAAATCTTTAACCCATTAAAATTTATTTTTGTACTGTGAAGAAAGCTGAGAGCCGAAGAATTGATGCTTTTGAAATGTGGTGTTGGAGAAGACTCTTGAGAGTCCCTTGGACTCCAAGGAGATCCAACCAGTCCATTCTGAAGGAGATCAACCCTGGGATTTCTTTGGAAGGAATGATGCTGAAGCTGAAACTCCAGTACTTTGGCCACCTCATGTGAAGAGTTGACTCATTGGAAAAGACTCTGATGCTGGGAGGGATTTGGGGCAGGAGGAGAAGGGGATGATAGAGGATGAGATGGCTGGATGGCATCACTGACTCGATGGACGTGAGTCTGAGTGGACTCCGAGAGATGGTGATGGACAGGGAGGCCTGGCATGCTGTGATTCATGGGGTCACAAAGAGTCGGACACGACTGAGCGACTGAACTGAACTGGACTGAACTGAACTGATGGTGTTAGAGAATGTTCTAATTTAATTCTTTTAAATGTAGTCATCCAGTTTTCCCAGAAGACCATCTTTTCTTTATTGTATGTTCTTGCCTCCTTTATCCTAGATTAATTAACCATAGGTGTGTAGGTTTATTTCTGACCTTCTTATCCTGTTCTGTTGATCTACGTGTCTGTTTTTGTACCTGTACCATACTTGTTTGATTATTGTAGCTTAGTAGTGCAGTCTGAAGTTCAGGGAGTGTGATTCCTCTTCTTTCTCAAGATAGCTTTGGTTATTTGATGTCTTTTGTGTTTCCATAAAAATTTTAAAATTACTTGTTCTAATTCTGTGAAAAATGCCTTTAGTATTTTGATAGAAATTGCACTGAGTCTGCAGATGGCTTTGGGAAATATGGTTATTTTCACAATATTGATTCTTCCAATCCAAGAACACAGTAAATCTTTTGATCTGCTTGTATCAACTTTAATTTCTTTCATCAGTGGCTTATCATTTTCCTATTACAAGTCTTTTACCTCCTTTGGTAGATTTATTCCTAGGTATTTCATTGTTTTTGATATGATGGTAAATGGTTTTATTTTCTTAGTTTCTCTTTATGATAGTTCATTGTTAGTGTATAGAAATGCTACAGATTTCTGTATATTGATTTTGTGTCCTGCAACTTTACCAAATTCATTGATGAGCTCTAGTAGTTTTCTGGTGGTATCTTTAGGATATTCTGCCCGAAAGTCATGTCATCTACAATCAGTGAGTTTTAATTTTTCCTTTCCAATTTGGATTCTTTTTGGTTCTTTTTCTTCCCTGATTACTTGGTTAGGACTTCCAAAACTATATTGAATAAAAGTGGCAAAAGTGGGCATCCTTGTCTTGTTCTTGCTCTTAGAGGAAATGCTTTCAGCTTTTCACTGTTAAATATGATGTTGGCTGTGATTTTGTCATACATAGCCTTTATTACATTAAAGTATGTCACCTGACCTGCCTCTTGGAAACCTGTATGCAGGTCAGGAAGCAACAGTTAGAACCGGACATGGAACAACAGACTGGTTCCAAATAGGAAAAGGAGTACGTCAAGGCTGTATATTGTCACCCTGCTTATTTAACTTCTATGCAGAGTACATCATGAGAAACACTGGGCTGGATAGAAGCACAAGCTGGAATCAAGATTGCCAGGAGAAATATCAATAACCTCAGATATGCAGATGACACCACCCTTATGGCAGAAAGTGAAGAGGAGCTAAAAAGCCTCTTGATGAAAGTGAAAGAGGAGAGTGAAAAAGTTGGCTTAAAGCTCAACATTCAGAAAATGAAGATCGTGGCATCTGGTCCCATCACTTCATGGGAAATAGACGGGGAAACAGTAGAAACAGTGTCAGACTTAATTTTTTTGGGCTCCAAAATCACTGCAGATGGTGACTGCAGCCATGAAACTAAAGGACGCTTACTCCTTGGAAGAAAAGTTATGAGCAACCTAGGTAGCATATTGAAAAGCAGAGACATTACTTTGCCAACAAAGGTCCATCTAGTCAAGGCTATGGTTTTTCCAGTGGTCGTGTATGGATGTGAGAGTTGAACTGTGAAGAAAGCTGGGTGCCGAAGAATTGATGCTTTTGAAATGTGGTGTTGGAGAAGACTCTTGAGAGTCCCTTGGACTCCAAGGAGATCCAACCAGTCCATTCTAAAAGAGATTGGTCCTGGGTGTTCTTTGGAAGGAATGATGCTAAAGCTGAAACTCCAGTACTTTGGCCACCTCATGAGAAGAGTTGACTCACTGGAAAAGACTCTGATGCTGGGAGGGATTTGGGGCAGGAGGAGAAGGGGATGACAGAGGATGAGATGGCTGGATGGCATCACTGATGCGATGGATGTGAGTCTGAGTGAATTCTGGGAGATGGTGATGGACAGAGAGGCTTGGCGTGCTGCCATTCATGGGGTCGCAAAGAGTCAGACACGACTGAGCGACTGAAGTGAACTGAACTGATGTTCCCTGTACGGTCATTTCAAGGAGTGTTTTTTTTTTTTCTTTTGGTTATAAATGGATGTTGATTTCATACAAACATATTTTAATTAAAATTTTTAGTGTAGAAGTTTCAAATACAAAAGTAGAGAGAAAAGTGTAATAAACCCACACCTGTCTATCTTCTAAACATTTATTTGCCATCTGCCATTTTTGTTTCCATCTGTCATCTGTCTCCCCTCAGCATACTTTCTTTTTTCTGGGTTACTTTACATTATTTCACCTTTTTTCATTTCATATTCAAATATGGAAAAGGAAGTTATGTTTAATGGGATAAAACCCCATGGGAAGTTTCACAGGGCTACCTGGGTTGAGAAGGAACTGGGTGCAGGGTCAGGATTCAGCAAAAACAGGGTTGTGTAGGATGCCTGCCACCAATGCATGTACCCACCATGTAATTCCATCTTGCTGTCCCCGCTTCCAGCCCAAGAAACGAAAGCCTTACTATATAATAGTGGAGGCATTTACAGCCAGTGGGAAAGAATGTTCTGGAGGGAAGAGGGCTTTCATGTCCCAGCCACCCGCAGCTGCCTATTTCTCCATCGTCCTCCGTGGATCACTTTGCAGTGCCTTGATGTCATTTGAGCAGAGTGGGGTGTGAATGTCAGGCAGAGCACAGGCCTTGCTGCCAGCAAGTGAACGTGGAGGGAACAAAGCCAGGCAAGGCTTCAGGTGGCAGCCGGCCTGAGGCCGAGGGGAGGAGCAAGCGGAAGGACTTGCCATTTGGAGGGACTGTGGGCTTCAGGCCTCCTGCTGGAGCATCAACAGCTGTCAGTGTTATCCAAACTCCACTCTCCACTCAAAATGAAGATGTCATGGAGACAGAAGGGAATGCCAGTCATGCCCTTTGATTTGCTTGTTTTTCCCAGAAGCAGCAGTTTTGTCTCCAGAACTCTTTTCTGGCAATCCAGTCTGTCCCATGGACAGCTGTATTTGCACGCGCTGCAAGCCCAAGAGGTACCTCTGTGTGTGACTGGCATGTGCGATGTCAGGGTGGGGCAAAGGGGCAGGAGGCTGAAGGCATGTGGGACTGGGTGTATCCATGCACCCTCTGCCAGGCACCTTCCTGTGTGACTGTTGTTGTTCAGTCACTCAGTTATGTCTAACTCTTTGCAACCCCATGGACTGCAGCACTCTAGGCTTCCCTGTCCTTCACCATATCTTGGAGCTAGCTCGAACTCATGTCCATTGAGTGGGTGATGCCATCCAACCATCCCATCCTCTGTTGTCCCCTTCTCCTCCTTTTCCAGCATTGGGGTCTTTCCCTGTGTGACAGACTCTAGAAATGCTGGCAGCATCAGTCAGCCGGCTATTTGAGGATCAGGTGTTCTTGGGGTGGGTTTTCTGGCGCCGGTTAGATCGAAGGGAGTGCTGGCTCATATTATCAGTGTTGAACCCGACATGACGGCAGGAGGCCAGAGGAGCCTGTTCGTTTCTGCTGCCTCCTCAGCAGGGCTCCCAGGCTGCGCACATCAGCTCTGGGCTCGGGTGGGTTCTGCTACTGCTCATGTGCCACGTGCAGAATGTTGAGAGCTTTTAGGAGAGAATCTGGTTGTTCACGGTGAATTCTGCAATTGGTCACATGGCTTTGCTCAAGTCTGGTGAACATTTTTAGTGCAAGGGAGCCATGAAGACTATTAACTAAAGCTTGAAATAAACAGAATCCATAGGTTCTCTAGTTTAGCATTTTCTAAAGTGTGTTTTGCTGAGCAGTAGCTCAGAATTAGGGAGGGGACAGGGGATGTTCAGGTGGGTTAAGGTCAAGAGTGGGTAGAAAATTCCATGATGAAGAGAGTTGGGAAATGGACGGTTGAACAGGTCTGCCTGTAGAAGATTTCTCATGGCATTGGTTACACTATTTACACTATCGTGCATTGTGACTTTCTAAGAGAGGGCTGTGATGAGCTGTGTTCCTACTATTTGTTTGGCTACAGGCCCCCTGCTGCAAGTGTTTTCTCAAACACATTTTAGGAAATCAAGTCTTTCTTGAATGAAGATTCATTCTGCTGACTTTTTAAGTCATCAACACCAAAATACCCAAAGTCTAACTATCTCTCAGAAAGAAAAGAAAGAAAGAAAGAGAAATCGCTCAGTCGTGTCTGACTCTTAGCGACCCCGTGGACTGTAGCCTACCAGGCTCCTCTGTCCATGGGATTCTCCAGGCAAGAATACTGGAGTGGGTTGCCATTTCCTTCTTCAGGGGATCTTCCCAACCCAGGGATCGAACCTGGGTCTCCCGCATTGCAAACAGATACTTTACCCTCTGAGCCACCAGGGAAGCCCCAAATATTTCTCAAGTATCTTTTTATCCCCAAGTATCTTTTAATCTGGATTTTTCTTCACTCTTTTGGTCTTGTACTAAAGAGAAATAATTTGACATTAATAGTGTTAAAAGCTCCTCCTAAATGATTTTTGAAACTTTGATTGACTTTGCATTTCCTTTCTAGTTTATATATATATAAACCTTTGTATCTGTGTAAACTCCCTTTGGGAGCTTGGAGACATTCTTACTTTTCCAACAGCCCTGAGAAACAGCATCCCTATTTTATAGGTGGAGACACTGAGGCTCAGAGAGGTTTAGTTGTTGGCTCAGAGTCTCATATGGAGTAGGAAATGGTAACCCACGCCCATATTCTTGCCTGGAATATTCCATAGACAGAGCATCCTGTCGGGCTGTGGTCCATGGGGTTCGCAAAGGTTCGGACATGACTGAGCAGCTGAACACAAAGTCTCATAACTGACAAAGATGTAGATTTCAGTTTGCCTGACTCTGAAGCCCGTGTTCTTTTCTTTCAGGTAAAGGCAGGGCAGGTTTTTCTTGTTTGGTGTCTGCTTACCCACAAATACTTTCCCTGAGGGCGTTTACTTTATTTTGTTCACTCCAAAATCCCAGAGCCTTGCACATAGTAGGTGCTCTGTAAATATTTATTAAAAGAAGGAAATCACTGTCTTCTCACCTGGGTGATAAATATGCAACGAAAATGTCTCTTCTGGGTCCCTAAGGAGGTTAGTTTGAGAAAAAATCAGAGCTGATTTTGCAGCTAAAATCAGAGTCTTGGTGAGGCCAAGTCAAATAATGAGGCTGGGGTTGTTCTGGGGGCAGAGAAAAAGAATTTAGCCCTGTGGGAGTGTCCCAGGGTTGCCTCTGAATCCTGACTTCTTTTAAGCTTAAAAGATAAAAAAGCAATATTAACCACACATGCCCAGAGGAAAGAACAATGAAAATAGAAGGGTCTGACATGAAAAGGAAGTCTTCCCCTACACCTCCATGGCTGGTCCTGCTTTTCACTTGACATGTGGTCATGACGGTTGTTTTTGTCCATAACTCAAATAATACGCTTGCATTTCTATTTCTTGACTCATCACTTGAAGCAGCAGCTATTAACTCCCTACTATGCACTCCTGCCTGGAAAATCCCACGGACGGAGGAGCCTGGTGGGCTGCAGTCCATGGGGTCGCTAAGAGTCGGACATGACTGAGCGACTTCACTTTCACTTTTCACTTTCATGCATTGGAGAAGGAAATGGCAGCCCACTCCAGTGTTCTTGCCTGGAGAATCCCAGGGACGGGGGAGCCTGGTGGGCTGCCGTCTATGGGGTCGCACAGAGTCGGACACGACTGAAGCGACTTAGCAGCAGCAGCAGCATGATAAATGAGGCAGGTATCTTCTCCTGGCTTCTTTCTGCCAATTTTTGTTACATTTTTATTCTACTTATTTTCTCTCTGGTTTAGAATGAGGTGCTTAAACCCTCATTCCTTGATTCATTACCTTAGTGTCTCTTGTTTCCCCACCTTATAACATGAGACCATTACTCCACATTGCCTCCTTCCTCTTCCTTCCCATCTCAGTAAGTGCTAACTTCAGGTTATCAAAGTTTAGAACATCTATACTTCATACTGCAACTATATAGTTAGTCTTCATGTTTTGTTTATATACCTGTTGATGCTGAAAATTGAAAATCAGCACACAGCTTTAACCGGTATTGTGATTTTGTAAATATTATTCACCGTGGGATCAGTAGAGTAATTGGATCTATGTTGTTGTTGTTTAGTCGTGTCTGACTTTTTGCGACCCTATGGACTGCAGCACGCCAGGCCTCCTTGTCCCTCATCATCTCCTGGAGTGTGCCCAAGTTCATGTCCATCGAGTCAGTGATGCCATCCAGCCATCTCATCCTCTGTGGTCCCCTTCTCCTCCTGCCCCCAATCCCTCCCAGCATCAGAGTCTTTTCCAATGAGTCAACTCTTCACATGAGGTGGCCAAAGTACTGGAGTCTCAGCTTTAGCATCAGCCCTTCCAATGAATATTCAGGTTTGGTTTCCTTTAGGATTGATTGGTTTGATCTCCTTGCAGTCCCAGGGACTCTCAAGAGCCTTCTCCAGCATCACAGTTTGAAAGCATCAATTCTTCGACACTCTGCCTTTTTTATGGTCCAACTCTCACATCTGTACATGACTACTGGAAAGACCATAGCCTTAACTATACAGACCTTTGCTGAGAAAGTGATGTCTTTGCTTTTTAATACGCTGTCTAGGTTTGTCATAACTTTTCTGCCAAGAAGCAAACGTCTTCTAATTTCATGGCTGCAGTAACCATCTGCAGAGATTTTAGAGCCCAAGAAGAGGAAATCTGTCACTGCTATGACTTTTTCCCCTTCTATTTGCCATGAAGTGATGATCTTAGTCTTTTTCATACTGAGTTTTAAGCCAGCTTTTTCACTCTCCTCTTCCATCCTCATTAAGAGGCTATCTAGTTCCTCTTCCCTTTCTGCCATTAAAGTGATATCATCTGCATATCTGAAGTTGTTGATATTTCTCCCAGCAATCTTGATTCCAGCTTATAACTCATCCAACCTGGCATTTCGCATAATGTGCTCTGCATATAAGTTAAATAAACAGGGTAAAAATTAACAGCCTTGTCATACTCCTTTCTCAATTTTGAACCAGTCAGTTGTTCCATAGGAGGTTCTAACTATTTCTTCTTGACCTGCATACAGGTTCTATAGAGGAAATGTAATCCTAGTCATCAAATCTGGGCTCTCAAAGGAGGTTGTTCCAAGCATCACGGTCAAGTGGATTACTACTGTACTCTATCAGTTCTTAAAACACACACACACACACACAAAACCAACCCACTGATTTTTGTATGCTCCATTTCATATCTGGAGCATACACTGACTCTCATCTTGGAATTACTAATTGTAATTCTCCCTTTTCTTATTGACTGAAGTAACAAAGGCCTTCTTCACATATTACTAAGAATGTTCAGCTTCTTAATCATTCTACTCTATAAGTATGAAATGGCCAATTTCAAATAGATTTCTTTCTAACTGGGTCCTGAGCTTTTTCAGTGCATTCCTGACTTAGCTCCACTGTTTACTGGATCTCATACAGTCTCTTAGATTTGAGATGGGCAAATGGACAATGTCCAGATGATATGAAAAAATAAAACCTGCAGCAACCAACTCAGGACACCAACCCATTATTCACAGTAACTCATCCAGGAATCAGCATGTTATCTATAAGTCAGACTTGTAGGAGAGTTGACCACTATCGTAGCAAACCAGCCCATGAAGCCAAATAATAACCTCTGAAACAATAGGACCAATAGGGGCAGGGCTGGATTAATATCTGAAAGTTTCCCTCATTTTTGTTCCTGATTCCAACTTAGGGCCAACCAGGGACAGCTGGTGTCCACCCGTAACAAATCACACAGGAAATTAGCCCACTCATGACATCCCCACGCCCGCAGCCTCCAGTCAGTGCACATCTGAAGCCTTTACTTTTTCCAATATAGAGCTTTCTTGTTCTTCTGCCCCATTTGAGTCTCTGCCAGACACAAGTGATAGGGTTGACTCCCTTGCAAGCTCTGAATAAATAACCTGTGCTTGTCCTTATTTGGTTGGTGTTTATTTGTTTCCACAAGTTCATTTTTTGCTTGTTTGCTTTTCTGGAGTACATCCTCAAGTAATTTTTCTCAAGTAAGATGTCTGGGTCTTAGCAGGTGTGAAACATCTTTATTCTGTTCTCTCCCTTGGCTGACTGCTGGGTTCAAAATCACTTTACTCAACATTTTAGAGGAATTGCCCCACTGTCTTCTACTATCTAGAGTTGCGACTGAGAGGATTATCAATCCTTTGTAGATAAAATGTTTGCCCTAGTGGCTTTAGAATCTTCCCTTAATCCATGTTCTGAAAGCACATGAGGCGAGATCTAGCAATTATCTTTTTAGGATCATTGTGCTCAGGACTTGGTGGGCCTTTTAGCAATACAGACCTCAGAAGTATTTATTTGACTCTTCTCTCCATTTCTTCCTTTTTTGGTTCTCTCTCCCTGGACTTCTGTGAGATGGATATTGGCTCTGATTAATCTTTTATATCTTTTAATTTTTCTCTCATGTTATAGCTGTTTATATTTTTGTTTTTCCACTTTGGAGTACTTTCTTAAATTTCTGTTTCAACAATTATATTTTCATAGCGTATTCTTTATGAATACAGTTTCTTCTCAATCTCTTTGGGGTTACTAAATTGAGTTCTTTGAGTTCTATACACTTCCTTAGCAGGCTTCCCTGGTGGCTCAGTGGTAGAGAATCCACCTGCCAATGCAGGAGATGTAGGTTCGATCCCTGTTTTGGAAAGAGCCCCTGGAGAAGGAAATGGCAACCCACTCCAGTATTCTTGCTTGGGAAATCCTGTGGACAGAGGGGCTTGGCGGGCTACAGTCTGTAGGGTCGCAAAAGAGCTGGACTCATAGCGACTCAACAACATCGTCAACATTTCCTTGAGTCTATGTCTTTGAGCTGTCTCTTTTTTTCCTGTTCTCTTTGAGGGTCTGCTGACTCTTGCCTGTCTGCCCACATTTACAGGGGGAGGACCAGACCCCCTCATAGGGAGTCTGTGTGTAGTTTTCCTGGCTATTGCCCTTCACCTGAAGGAGAGGGCTGAGTGTTGCACCAATTTGACACACAGGCTTCATTTCAGGTGAAGTTGGTTGGATGGCATCATCGACTCAATGGACAGGAGTTTGAGTAAACTCCAGGAGTTGGTGATGGACAGGGAAGCCTGGCGTGTTGCAGTCCATGGGGTTGCAAAGAGCTGGACACAACTGAGTGACTGAACTGAACCAAACTTCATTTTAAGTGTGTGAGTGGGGAGCTGTAGGCAAGATTGGGATGACCCTACTTTGGGATGCCAATTCCACTGTGAAATGCTACCCATTTCCAGAAAGAACTTCCAATTTCTTCTGATTTTTCAGATTCAGCCTGGGAGCAAAATGCTGGGGAGCCCAACCCTTGAAGAGCCCACTTCAGTCTGTCCTTCCTGGCAGCTCCTCCTTCACCCTGGGGCTCTAGCTGCTAATTTTTGGGTGGGGATGGTGAGGCAGGGTCTCTGCCACCCTCTTGTCACTGCTGTTTGCGTCAATATGATTGAATTCACCTTGTGACCTCTTTGGTCCTTTCGTACCCTAGCTTCTGCTTTGAGCATTTTGATGACTTGATTCCCTTTGTACTTTTTAAACTGTTATTTTGGCTGACTTTTGAAGTGTTCTTTTTTTTTTTTTTTCTACTGCCTTTTAATGGACTCAAGTGCTTTTCTGTTAGATTTAGGACTGAGGTAGTTAGAACAAAGTTTCTGTGACCAAAGGCAAATCAGTATAATCTTACACTTCATGCTATCATCCCAAAGCATGCTCGAAGCCACAAAGAGACTGAGAACTTGGGATAAAGAGGCGGTGACAAAAAGAGTGGGAGTGCTCTTCCTCCTTACCTTTTACCTGGAGTAGATGCGGACCGCATGGGAGCACACCTGTGGCCCAGGAAGGTTTACTGCGTGCTGTCACCTCCTCACTGCTCTGAGGATGGCCAGAGAATATTGTGCAGAAGTGCAGTGTTTTTTGGAAGAGGCATGTAGAGTCTATTTCACCCCCGCCTAGATTCTTCCCCTCTGCCAGAAGTCAGAGTTATGGTAGCCTAACTTGGGATAGCAAGACAGATATGTTTCCCAGAACAATTCAAAAATGCATTCATCAACAACTTTGCAGAGTGGGGAGAAAAAGAACTCTGAAAAATAAAAAAGTTGGCTCAATCATTTCATGAGCTGATTAGAACAAGAAGACCTTGATATTACTTCTTGTATATTGTGCACACACTGTGGGGAGAGGGTAGGAGTTGTTGCTGGGGTCCAGTCTGGAGACTGGCTGTCCGGCCCCTGCCTGGGATATTGCTTAGATTCCACCCTGGTGGAAGCTGAGGGACAGCGATCCTAAGATGTCAGCAGCTCATCCTGCAGAAGCCAGCAGTCCTCTTACTGCAGCAGAGCCTTGGTTCTGCCTGGTACCCCATCTTCTCATAGTGCCCAGGGTCACATGGCCCGCAAGAGGCAGAGCTGGGGGGACTTCCCTGGTGGTCCAGCGGCTAACACTCTGGACTACCAATGCAGGAGCCCCAGGTTTGATCCCTGGTTGGTGAACTAGATTCCATATGCCATAACTAAGAGTTCGCATGTTGTAACTAAAGAAGACTCTTGAGAGTCCCTTGGACTGCAAGGAGATCCAACCAGTCCATCCTAAAGGAGATCAGTTCTGGGTGTTCACTGGAAAGACTGATGCTAAAGCTGAAACTCCAGTACTTTGGCCACCTCATATGAAGAGTTGACTCATTGGAAAAGACCCTGAGGTTGGGAGGGATTGGGGGAAGGAGGAGAAGGGGACGACAGAGGATGAGATGGCTGGATGGCAACACCGACTTGATGGACATGAGTTTGGGTAAACTCTGGGAGTTGGTGATGGATAGGGAGGCCTGGCGTGCTGCAATTCATGGGGGTCGCAAAAAGTCAGACACGACTGAGTGAACTGAACTGAACTGAACTAAAGATCCCGCATGTTGTAACTAAGACCTAGCACAGGGGTTAGTTACATAATAAATACATGTATTATTTACTTAATAAACAAAAAAAGTAAATATTAAGAAAGAAAAAGGCACAGCTGGGATTTAAACCCAGGCCTGTTGGATGTCACAGCCTGTGTTCTTTCTTCCACAGCGTTGCATTGCACTGTTTCTCTGAAGAAGTTAGCATCAAAGGTCAAGCACGACATATGACTCAGCCATTCACATGGGTGGTGAGATGCTGTGAAGCACAGTTGTGGTTCAGGGAAGGGGTGATGGGAGGGCTGACTGCACTGTGGGGCAGGTAGGGACCAGTCTGTGCATCCACAGTCCTTCTGGCCTCTGTGAGGCCCAGGGCCCAGCCTCGCGTTGCTGCTTGGTCAGTAGTTGCTGCTAAATGAATAACGTGGAACAGCCTGAGAGGTTCTGTGGGGAAGGTAGGGTTTGAACTCTGTAGAAGCCTTGGGTCTAAGAGGGTAGAGAAGGCAGAAAGAGCTTTCCAGGGCTTGAGAGACAGGATGGGGCATGTCGTGCAGGTGGGGGCAAGGGGGAGGGCTGGAAATGTTGGCAGGTCAACTTGAAGAAGCAGCAAAGGACAGATAGTACCAGGTCCTGAACATCAGAGAGACTGGAGGGAAAAGAACTGAGAAATCGATGAATGGGAATGCTGTGCTGTCTTTAAACATGAGCTAGGATGAAGATGCTTTGATTTCTCAGATTTCTTGAGGATGAATAAAATTATCTCAACTAATGAATTAGTAATAACAGTTATATTACGGAAGCCTCACCATGAGCCATAGATTTTACAAAATGCTTTACATACATCAGCTGAGCCAATTTTTGCCTCCTTTGTGAGGTAGCTGCCATCTCTATTTCTAGAGAGGAGGAAATAGAGGCTCTGAGAAACTCAGAAAGGTTAAGAAACTTGTCCGAGGACACATAGCCCGCCAAGGCAGAGCAGAGGCTTGAAGTGAGGAGTGTCTGCCTCTGAGGTTCTTAATGACTAGGTTTTACTGCCTCCTGGAACAGGTGCACTTGGGCCCAGCTGCAACAGTGGGGGTCCCTGGGGAAGCTGGGGGCCGGTCCGCTGCTGTGTCATCCAACAGGCAGGATCAGGCAGGCTGGGAGGAAGGGTGGGCTAGCTTTGCCCAGGGCCAAGCTGGCACAGTAGGGCTCCACTATGCAGGATGAGGAGCCAATACCCTCAAGGTCAATTCCAGCCACATCGCTCTACAGCTCTATTGCTCAAAGACTTGAAGCCAGCCTCAAATGAATGAATAAATGAACAAAAATATTTGCTCTTCCTTCTGAAGCTCAGGCACGACTGAGTGACTTCACTTTCACTTTTCACTTTTCACTTTCATGCATTGGAGAAGGAAATGGCAACCCACTCCAGTATTGTTGCCTGCAGAATCTCAGGGACAGAGGAGCCTGGTGGGCTGCCGTCTATGGGGTCGCACAGAGTCGGACATGACTGAAGTGACTTAGCAGCAGCAGCAGCAGCAGCAGCAGCTGAAGCTTGGCTGGGAATCTCTCTCCCAAACTTCTCACATGCAAAATGTAGTTCCAGGGAGCAGATTAACATTTCAAACTGGTTCATGCAATTAGACCGAAACACCTGGTTTTGCAGTAAGTCTGATTTTCTCTGTGTGCCGAGGGGTTCTTGAAATTCCCGTGCTGGGCGGGTTACCCTGGTGACTGGGCACCAGCTGTTCTGTTGGCACGTTGTGTGACAATTGATGGCAGGTCCCCGCTGGCATTTGGCAGATGCCCTGGCAGAAGAGGTAGCAGGTTAATGCTGACACCTTCCTTTCTTCCTCTCCTGTGGGGCCCAGGCTCCTCTTTAGTGATAAGTGGCACAGGCTGTGGGGAAGAGGGTGGGAGCTGCAGACCGTGGAAGCTGGCGAGCACTCTCCTCACCTCGGCATCTGGGCTGATTCATCAAAGCTGAAGGCGTGGGCAGGGAAGGGTGGCATTGGGAGTCGTGTGTCATCCTTGAATCCAGACCCACTCTGTGCAGCCCTGCCTGAGGTAGACATCTTCACCTGGGGGTTTTGTCCCAACTTTACTGATGCATGGAACAAGTTTTAGAACTTCATTCATCAGCATCAATAAACTCCAAATCCTCCCCAAACAGAACAAAACAAAAATCTGGAGTCTGGAAAGAAAGAGGAGCTATTTATCATTTTTTTCCCAACTGCCTAATGGTAGCTCTCTTGCCCATTGTTGGCGGAGTGCAGGGCCCTGCCTCTCCTCTCAGAACCCATCCCTGGAGCCTTTCCCTCATTAGCCCTGACCACAGGGCATCAGCATGTGGCTCAGGCTGGCCAGGCAGACGCTCCGACCCAAGCTACCTTTGTATCTGGTGCCAAAGCCTCAAGGATGACAGTCAAGGTGAAAGAAGGGGTCAAACTGGCACTTGCCATGGGCACTTGCTGCTGACCTCTACAAGGCTTAAATCATGTGCTGTGGCATCTGCTGACCTTCAACACCTGCTGCAGGGAGTTCAGAGTAGATACCAGAAATGAGGCGCTCTGTGCTCCCGAAAACTGGCAGAACAGGTCTTCAGAGACTTAAGGTATTTTAAGGAGCTGATTTTACGAGCCCAACTCTTTCATCTCCTCATATCTAGAAAAGCACTAAATTCCTTCATGGGGATGTGTGCTCCTGGTGACTAGCAGAAACTTTCTGCAAAAATATGTGCTTGGTTGCATGCACTCCCCTTTTGCCACAATCACATATACACTGACCTTCCGTCCTACTTCTCTGGAGCAATTCCTCAGAGATGTTTGAAATGTGGTCTCCCAGGCTATAGCCCTCTTTTTCCCCCAAATGAAACTCAATTCATGGCTCTCGTGTTGTAGATTCTTTGAAGTCAGCAAAGGGAAGACCAGAATCCATCCATTCATCACGCATGAGTTGTGCCAGCAGCCATGGTGCCCTGGAGGAGCAGTGGGGTCCTGGTGGAAGGCATGACTGAAATATGAGTTTATTATGTGTTCTCAACTGCTTGGTTCTTAGACACTTTCTGAGACTGGAAATTGGCTTTTAGAAGACAACTGTTGGGTCTCAGAGCTCAGACTCTTCCCATAATCAGCACTGGTCACCCTTGCTTGTAACTATCAGATCAAAAACAAATCTGGACTTAGTAAGAAGGACTTTATTTGAAAGGATTATTCTAAGGGCTGGGAGGAAAAGAGTCTATTGTAAAAGAGAGAAGCTCCCACTGTAGCCTCTGCAAGGGCCTCCGAGTCTGGGCAAATGGGGTTTTTCTTTTGCAGGGAGAGTAGTAAGAGTAGATAGAACCGAATGAGCAAACAACCGATCAGAACAGTAGGTCAGACAACGGTTTATTTACCAAGCACAACTGCCTAGGGGAAGGGGAGCAGCTTCACTGTCTGGTTAAAAGCATTTCACTCCGATTGTTCTGATTGAATTATCAGGCACTAAACAGTATGGCTGACCATTGAGGAGGCAGAGAACGGGAATTTGGAAGGTCTGTGTCTGGAGTTGTCATAGACAGGACACAACAGCCCCGCGTTCTGGGTTGTGTGGGGAAGGAGGTTCTGTACAGTGACCAGTTTTCTGGAACACAAAAACGTGGGGGGATTTTTTTTAACTATCACTGTTTTTAGGAGCACAGGGCTCCTGGCTGATAAGGAAACACGCTTTTAAGCCTCTGTTGATGCCAAGTCTGTTATCTCAGTTAGGATCATGGAGCAGGCTGCGATAACCGCCCCCATTTTGCAGAGAGGCAGAAAACGGGAATTTGGAAGGTCTGTATCTGGAATTGTCATAGATGAACAGGACACAATAGCCCCACGTTCTGGGTTGTGTGGGGAAGGAGGTTCTGTACAGTGACCCATTTTCTGGAACATGAAAAGATGCAGAGTAAGGAGCAGAGACAGGAATTCCCAAGGTTGACACCAGGAAATGGCTGAGCTGACCCCCGCCCGAACCTTGGTTTTTTAGATCCCAGATCTGTGTGTGCTCCTTTTCACCATGCTGCCTCTCTGCACGGCCTCAGTGACTTAACCTCGTACCACAAACCTTGGCTTGTTTTCAAGACCCTAGCACCATTATTTGACAAATAAAGGATCCATATGTATGTGTGGAGTTTTTCATGATAATTACATTACACCAATATCCAACAGAATATGAAAATGGAGATCAATTGCAATCTCAATTTGCTAGACTGAAATTGTGTTCCGTAATTCCTATGCAGTCATCAGCACTTACTCTGCCTAACAGGCTTGCCTTCTAATGCAAAAGGACTGCATTAGCGCAGCCATCAAACCCTGCCGCCCCCAGCATTACAATCAATGCTGCTGCAAAGCTGCCCCCCTCTCTTTTTTAAAACCAAAATAGCATCCTTAAAGGATAAAAAAGAGATGTAAAGGTTACATATTTCTCTTTGTATGTTTTCAGATTCCCCACCAAACAAAAGACATTGGCGATGAAGTATTTTATATAGTATCAAGATGGAATCCAAAACAGGCTTCGTTTTGGTCCTAAGACAGCCTAGTTTTGAGAAGGTTCTGGTCACATGGGAGCAATTGTTCAAGGGGAGTCTTCCCATTGGAAGGTGGAACAAGCAGATTTTACGCATCATGAAACTGCTGCTAAGTCGCTTCAGCTGTGTCCGACTCTGTGCGACCCCATAGACGGCAGCCCACCAGGCTCCCTCATCCCTGGGATTCTCCAGGCAAGAACACTGGAGTGGGTTGCCATTTCCTTCTCCAATGCATGAAAGTGAAAAGTGAAAGTGAAGTCGCTCAGTCATGTCCGACTCTTAGCGACCCCATGGACTGCAGCCTACCATGCTCCTCTGTCCATGGGATTTTCCAGGCAAGAGTACTGGAGTGGGTTGCCATTGCCTTCTCCAATCATGAAACTAGGACACTGCAGATATGATACCCCGTGTCTCCCTCTCGGCCTGTTCTTCAGATGCTTCATGTAGGGGTGAGTGCCTGGGTGGCTGCTTTTCTCCCTCCAGCTCTGCTCCCCCTGGGCTTCCCTGGGCTCTCCTTCTATTTGCATGGGCTTCATTCTCCTAGCTGCCTTAGGGACAGCCACCCTGCTCCTCTATGGTGTACCCCACATCTCAACATTCTGAGCCTGGATTGGGACCTCAGAGCCAAACACAATACCTCCCAGGGTGATGGCTAGCAAAGTCCCTGCTGTGGTCTGACTCTGGACTCAGGTTCTAGAAATAGTCCTGGGTTTCCTTCTGGCTCTTCTGCTGACTTGCTGTGCAGCTTGGATAAAGTGCTATAGCTCTCCATGCATCCCCTGTTGATGAGGGAGAGATTACATCCATTTCTTTGTGTTGTGATGGTTAAACAAGATAATACAATCAAGTAGTTGGCATTCAGCTAATGCTGAAGCTCCAATACTTTGGCCACTTGGTGCAAAGAGCCGTCTCATTGGAAAAGACCCTGATGCTGGGAAAGATTGAAGGCTAAAGGAGAAGGGGGCGGCAGAGGATGAGATGGTTAAATAGCATCATCGACTCAATGGACATGAGTTTGCGCAAACTCTGGCAGATAAAGACAGGGAAGCCTGGCGTGCTGTAGTTCATGGGGCTGCAAAGAGTCAGACATGACATAGGGACTGAAAAACAACAACAAAGGTGGCATAAAAGAAGCACTTGATGAATGTTAACTAATAATGGTAATGATGATAAAACAAATATATTGATAAGTAGAAGTGGGAAAGGAGAAGAGATTTGCTGGATCCTCCCCACTTTCCTGCAGGAAACAGATGGTCACTTTTAAAGCTAATTTCTGAAACCTTGTTATCTAACCCACTGCTCTCCATTAATGTTCTCTTTGGGTGGGACACAGGGTCTCATAATGGTCACTAAGACTGCACTCTCCCTAAATGTGACATGCTTCTCCCTGCTGACCTTCCTGACTCACTGTTGACTAGGGAGGGCCCAATTTACGGTCTGGCTAAGTCCCTTCTTTAACAGTGGGTCTGGCTATCTTATCTCAGGAGATGACAACATAAAGGGGAAATACTCAAGTTCAACACAAAGCACAGGTGGATTGAAATCCCAGCCCTGCTACTTCCTATCTGGCTTTAGGCACAGATTAAGCAAAATACTTAATCTCTTCAAGCCTCAATTTTTCCTTCTGTAAGATAGGAATAATGGTAATTTACCAAAGAGAGATCAAGGAGGTCAAATCAGTCAATCCTAAAGAAAATCAACCCTGACTATTCATTGGAAGGACTGATGCTGAAGCCCCAATACTTTGGCCACCTGATGCAATGAGCTGACTCACTGGAAATGACCCTGATGCTGGGAAAGATTGAGGGCAGGAGGAGAAGAGGGAGACAGAGGATGAGATGGTTGGATGGCATCACTGATTCAATGGACATGAGTTTGAAAAAACTCTGGGAGATAGTGAAGGAGAGGGAAGCCTGGTGTGCTGCAGGTCATGGAGTCACAAAGAATTAGACTTGACTGAGTGACTGAATAATGGCAACAAACCAAACGGAGGACTGAATAAGATAAGAGGTATACAATGCCTGGCATATAGTGAGAACTCAGTCAACGGAGATACTTTTGAATGGCTTAGAACAGTGTGGAGATTCCTTAAAAAACTGAAAATAGAACTGCCTTGTGACCCAGCAATCCCACTGCTGGGCATACACACCAAGGAAACCAGAATTGAAAGAGACACGTGCACCCCAATGTTCATCACAGCACTGTTTATTATAGCCAGGACATGGAAGCAACCTAGATGTCCATCAGCAGATGAATGGATAAGCCAGCTGTGGTACATATACACTATGGAGTATTACTCAGCCATTAAAAAGAATACATTTGAATCAGTTCTAATGAGGTGGATGAAACTGGAGCCTATTGTACAGCATGAAGTAAGCCAGAAAGAAAAACACCAATACAGTATACTAACACATGTATATGAATTTAGAAAGATGGTAATGATAACCCTGTATGTGAGACAGCAAAAGAGACACAGATGTATAGAACAGACTTTTGAACTCTATGGGAGAGGGAAAGGGTGGGATGATTTGGCAGAAACATGTATAATATCATGTAAGAAATGAATCGCCAGTCTAGGTTCGATGCAGGATACAGGATGCTTGGGGCTGGTGCACTGGGATGACCCAGAGAGATGGTATGGGGAGGGTGGTGGGAGGGGGGTTCAGGATTGGGAACACGTGTACACCCGTGGCAGATTCATGCTGATGTATGGCAAAACCAATACAATATTGTAAAGTAAAATAAAGTAAAAAAAAAAAAAAAAAGAAAGTATATATAAAAAAAAGCCACTTAGGTTTTTCTCGTGGCTCTGTCTGCAAAGGATAGTTAAGAGTGATGGATGGGATGTAGGGTATGAAATGGGGAAAAGCCCTGAATGAACCTATTACTGATGCTAGCAGCAGGCTTTGAAAGACAAAGCCTGTGGGGAAAGGTTTTGGGTCCAGTCCCCAGTCCCACGTGTGCCCTGGGGGTCAAGGGGGAGGCGGCTCTCGTCCTGAGTTGGGGATTTGGCCGTGTGCATTAACACTTGAGTCCCCTGATGGGTCTCACTTTCCAAGATCCTGCCCTGCAGCCTTCAGCTCAGTCCTTTCTAGAGGTGCTGGAGTCATTCACTCAGCAGCACATCTTAATTTGGGATTGGAAGTGAGTGAGGGCCCAGGGCTCTGATGCTTGCCACTTTGGGGAGGCAGTTAGAGGCCTGCAGGGAGCAGGTCTGAACACAGACCTACGGCTTTCCTGATTCATCAGGCAGGTGCTTACACTTATCCAGTGCCTGTGACGTGGAAAGTGCCGCACCAGATGCTGGAGCGGGGACATGGGGAATAGAACACGTGCCCTGTCTCCCTTGTAGAAGAGCTTGCAGACAATCAGGAAGTTAGTGCACACGGCAGGAAATATATTACAGAGAATTCCCATCACTGAGTGCATTTTTACAAGCTAGGTCTCTGCAGCGGGGGAGGTGGTGAGCTGAGTTGGGGATGGGGCTGGAGGTGCAGTTTAGATCTGGATGAAGCTCACCAGGAAAGACTTCTCATGGAAAATTAACTTGGGCAGGGTTTGGAGCCACCCAGGGACACAGAATGCTGGAGAGGAGATGGCGGGGATACTGCAGAAGGGAAAATGGTATTTGCGAAAGTGTAGAAGCAGGATCTGGACAAGAGTTGATAAGCCCAGGGAATTCCCTGGTGGTCCAGTGATTAAGAATCCAGCTTTTAATGCAGGGGACAGGGGTTCGATCCCTAGTAGGGCAACTAAGATCCCATATGCCATGGGGCAACTAAGCCTGCATGTCACAACCACTGAACACGTGCTCTAGAGCCCCCAGGCCACAACTAGAGAGAAGCCTGTGCACTACAGTGAAAGATCCCATGGGCCACAACCCAACCTGACACAGCTAAATGAATAAATATTATAAAATGATAAGCCCATGGATGTGTCTGGAGTGGGAGTGACACACTGTCTGTGAGGTCACTGTGCAGAAGACTGGAGGGCAGGGTGGGGAGCTGCAAACCTCCTGAGAGGCGAACAGGCCATTCATGTACACCTTTGGCAGAGGCAAACCTGTACAGGGACCTGAGATAAAGTAAGATCCACCTTTAATAGGTTTGTGTGTGAATGTGTGTGTGTTTGGTTGAGGTGGGTAGTGAATTACTCAAGACTCTGATTGCAAGCAACAGAAACCGAAGTGTGACTGCTGGTCCACCCTGGGGCCGAGATGGGCAAACATTCCAGAGTGTCTCAAGTGGCTGTAAGGGCAGTGTGAGGGGCTGGGCTGCTGTGTGGCTTGTCTGTAGGGCAGTGGAAAGGCCAGGAGACCCAAATTCCAGACCTGACTCTACACAGCTTGAGGTCTTGGGCACATGTCCCTCCTCTCTGAGCCTCTGTTTCCTCATCTGTTACATGAAGGGCTGGCTTAACTGATTCCTCCCAGCTCGAAAAGCGTGTTTCTCTTGCCCGTGGATGGGATGAGGAGGGCCTGGTTTGGGTTGAGGGCTGGGGAAGTGAAGTGGGTATGAGGAAAGCGTCATAGGAACAACTGGAAGGTGCTGATGAAGAGCTGGTTGTGGAGCATAAAGAGGATTCCAGGGACGCAGAAGCTGGAGGATGGCGGCTTTCTTCGCGGCGACGATGACAGCGGGAAAGAAGGCCCATCTGCAGAGAGAAAGAGCTCAGCATTAGGTGGTGGGGTATCCAGTGTGAGAGACCTGACGATCCCTGTGGAGGGTTGCATGTTGAAAGCCACAGGGCAGAGTTAGAAATGGAGATCTGAGAGGCATTTTCAAAGGAGAGATGTTTGGAGCCAGTGGAGACATTGATGATGAGGGGAAAAAAGAGGAAGGAAGGCAAAGATGCCTGGGAGATACAGAGAGAAGAGCCACAGGAGAAGGTGCAGCTGGGAGGAGGGGGTTCAGCTGGGCAGGTGCTTGGGTGAAACTGTATGTGAAACTGTAGCGGCGGGGAGGAGGGTACCAGCCCCTTCTCAGGGAGCAGTGGGCATGGATGCCCAGTGGTGAGGAGTTTAGAAACGAGAGGCAGCTGAGGCAGAAAATGAAACCCATTTTTGAGTAAATGAATTGGACAATGAAGGCAAGAAGGAACAAACAGGGTAGTGGCTTCAGCGACCAGTGGACTCTAGATTCGGGAGAAGTCTCTCTCTCCGCCTCCCTCCTTTCCTTTTTCATGTGAGGACACGGTGAGAAGATGCCATCTATGAACCAGGAGGAGGGCTTTCACCCTCTCACCAGATGCTGCATCTGTGGGTGCTTTGATCTTGGACTCCCAGCTTCCAGGATTGTGAGAACTGTCGGAAAGAAAGTTCTCTCGTTTGAGCCACCCCATCTGTGGTATTTTTGTCACGGCAGCCCAAAGGGACTTGGACACCTTCCCGCCCTCTCCCTTTTCAGTTGTGACCCTGAGGAGCTCCTGGGAGCACAGAGCCAGCTGGTGCCCTCCGTCACGCACCCTTGGTGGCCTTGATAGTTCAGTGTGGAAATTTGGTGCGAGGTGGGCTATCCAGGTGAGAGACTTTTTTTCCCCTATAGCTCCTGGCCTCAGATTATTAAGACTGGGAGGTTGAACAGTGTCTGGGGGACTCAAAGGATGTCCCTGCTGTCAGTGGCTTATTCTCATTTCCCAGGCTTTGAAGTCAAGGCATCTCAGTGAAGGCTGATGGACAGTGGACAGTGTCACCTGTGGGTATTTGGGGAATGGTGACTCATAGGAGCAGAGGACAGGAAGGGCCTGGACCCTGCCACCAAGCTCTGCACCAGGCAAGCACATGGTCTTTGTGGTTCCTCCTCTGACTGCCACCCCTCTCAGAAGCAAAGTGCCAGGGTTGATTCCTGCATTCGCTGTACACCAAGAGATAATGATGCTCCGGTGTTGGGGGTTCGGAGTCTTTGAAGGCACACCCTTAGGATGACTAGATAGCACTGGTTACCCCGGGGCCTGTCACCTCCTGACTCTTGCAGCTTCCCATGTGGCTGGGTTCCCCAGAGGGTTCTGGGGAGGCCTGTCATGTCCTCCCTGTCATGACTCCTGGAGAGCTTGTCAGAGCGTTGTGTTCACCTCCCATTTTGCTTAACCTCGTCTCACTGATCTTTCTCAAGCAGTGGTTTTAAAAATAAAGGACCGCCTCCTCTCGCTTGAAAAAAATGGGCCAAGGAACTAAATAGATATTTCTGCAAAGAAGACACAAGGATGGCTAACAAACATATGAAAAGATGCTCAACATCACTCACTATCAGAGAAATGCAAATCAGGACCACAATGAGGTACCACTTCACACCAGTCAGAACGGCTGCGATCCAAAAGTCTACAAGCAATAAATGCTGGAGAGCGTGTGGAGAAAAGGGAACCCTCTTACACTGTTGGTGGGAATGCAAACTAGTACAGCCACTGTGGAGAACAGTGTGGAGATTCCTTAAAAAACTGGAAATAGAACTGCCTTATGACCCAGCAATTCCACTGCTGGGCATACACACCGAGGGAACCAGAATTGAAAGAGACACGTGTACCCCAATGTTCATCGCAGCACTGTTTATAATATCCAGGACATGGAAGCAACCTAGATGTCCATCAGCAGACGAATGGATAAGAAAGCTGTGGTATGTATACACGATGGAGTATTACTCAGCCATTAAAAAGAATACATTTGAATCTGTTCTAATGAGGTGGATGAAATGGGAGCCAATTGTACAGAGTGAAGTAAGCCAGAAAGAAAAACACAAATACAGTATACTGACTTGCCTCTTGAGAAATCTGTATGCAGGTCAGGAAGCAGCAGTTAGAACTGGGCATGGAACTACAGACTGGTTCCAAGTAGGAAAAGGAGTACATCAAGGCTGTATATTGTCACCCTGCTTATTTAACTTCTATGCAGAGTACATCATGAGAAACGCTGGACTGGAAGAAACACAAGCTGGAATCAAGATTGCCGGGAGAAATATCAATAACCTCAGCTATGCAGATGACACCACCCTTATGGCAGAAACTGAAGAGGAACTCAAAAGCCTCTTGATGAAAGTGAAAGTGGAGAGCGAAAAAGTTGGCCTAAAGCTCAACATTCAGAAAACGAAGATCATGGCATCTGGTCCCATCACTTCATGGGAAATAGATGGGGAAACAGTGGAAACAGTTTCAGACTTAATTTTTGGGGGCTCCAAAATCACTGCAGATGGTGATTGCAGCCATGAAACTAAAAGATGCTTACTCCTTGGAAGAAAAGTTATGACCAACCTAGATATTATATTGAAAAGCAGAGGCATTACTTTGCCGACTAAGGTCCGTCTAGTCAAGGCTATGGTTTTTCCTGTGGTCATGTATGGATGTGAGAGTTGGACTGTGAAGAAGGCTGAGCGCCGAAGAATTGATGCTTTTGAAGTGTGGTTGTCGGAGAAGACTCTTGGGAGTCCTTTGGACTGCAAGGAGATCCAACCAGTCCGTTCTGAAGGAGATCAACCCTGGGATTTCTTTGGAAGGAATGATGCTAAAGCTGAAGCTCCAGTACTTTGGCCACCTCATGCGAAGAGTTGACTCATTGGAAAAGACTCTGATGCTGGGAGGGATTGGGGGCAGGAGGAGAAGGGGACGACCGAGGATGAGATGGCTGGATGGCATCACCGACTCGATGGACGTGAGTCTGAGTGAACTCCGGGAGATGGTGATGGACAGGGAGGCCTGGCGTGCTGCGATTCATGGGGTCGCAAAGAGTCGGACACGACTGAGCGACTGAACTGAACTGAACTGAATGCATATATATGGAATTTCGAAAGATGGTAATGATAACGCTGTATGCGAGACAGCAAAAGAGACACAGATGTATAGACAGACTTTTGGACTCTGTGGGAGGGGGAGAGGGTGGGATGATTTGGGAGAATGGCATTGAAACATGTATACTATCATGTAAGAAATGAACCTAGACTAATCCTAACCCTAACCCTAAATTCTATTAAAATACAAAAAATAAAATAATTTAAAAAAAATAAAAAAAATAAAAGGCCCTACCCTCCCCCCAAAAATTTAAGACAGTATTTATCTAGTGAAAAAATAAAAATAAAAAAATAAAGGACTGCCTCCTCTTGCTTGAAATTCCCTTCTCCTGAAACATCTCTGCTGTCAATAGAGCCAGCCTCCAGGACCCCGCCCTAGCGCTGCTGCAGGCTGCTGGCAACAATGTTGCTCTCTGCGCTGGGAAGAGGTCTGGGGGCGCTCCTGCCCCTTCACACTCCTGTCCTGGGGTTGAGGGGGTCTAGGCCGGGTTTGGAGGGGCCTGTAGGAGTTAAGCTGCCCCATCTAGACTTGCCTCCTGGGTCAGTCCACCCTTTATGTGCCCTGGAGGAGGGGCGTCTGATGGAGGCAGGGATGGATCCAGAACTGAGGCTGGAGGAAGCGTCAGCTTGCAGGCAGCATCAGCTTGCAGGCAGCATCTGCCGGTGGCAAGGTGAACGCTCCTGCCAGCCAGACGCCAGGGCTGGGCTTTTGGCCTGTGTTCAAGCTCGGGCGGGCGTGTGCTTGGTAGGTTCACCGAGAAGGAACCCAGCCTTTCTTTTTATCTAGGCTCTAATGTGGAGAAGGGAGGGCCCCGGCTGGCTTTGGGCTGGGCTGACTCCCCATGGAAGTGCCTGGATTGAGGAGGGGGAGGTGGGTCTTTCTTTCCTCCAGAGAAGGGGCTTTCCCAGGGCCGCAGGCCGCTTGGAAGGTGGAGTGCGCTGCCCTCTGGCCCCGAGGGTCACACGTGTTCCGCCACCGACACGGGGGCTTTTCAACTGCAGGCCTGCTCCTGCCAACCCTTTCTGTTTATCCACTCACGGATTGATTTTCTCATGAAACCCTCCTACTGCATGATTTAGGTTCATTTATATAAATTATACAGTGATTTATTTAATGACCTACTTGGAGCACTATAAATTCTACAGCATCCGTGCAATTTATTATTTAACCCCCATATAAATCATGCAAGAGGAAGAGACGGAAGAGTGGGTAAGGATCATGGGCCAGGTTCAAATTGCCTTACGAAAGCTCAAAGAGGGCTTTGTTTTAAGAACCAAAACAGACAGAATACCAAGATGTCAACTATTCTGGGGGGGAGTGGGGGTATCCTAGCAACGTTTGTTTCCTTGCTAGAACAGGGCACCCTCCTGTGGGATTCACTGGAGCTCTGCCCGCAGGTGGTGGGGTGACATGCATGCAGGTTGCGCTGCTGTTGGAAGGAGGCCCCTTGGCTCCTGTTGGCCAGGGACCATGAACCCAGCACTGTGACATTTCTGCACTTGGAAAAGTGAGCTATGCTTCTTGCAGAATTGACAGAACAGGCCCTTCGGCTCTTGTCTAAGCCCCAGTACATTTGCTAAAAAATTATCCTCTGGTGTGAAACTACCCACCTCTTCATCTTCCTTTGTTGGTCAATTCCTTCCCCATATTTCCCTCCAGGCAGCAGTAGGCAAAGGAAACTCATGACTATATATAAGGAGACCTGCTCTTCTCTGCCCCTCCCCAGAGCGAAGAACAGGATACATGTGACCTAGAAATACAGTGTGCAGGATGCTGTGAATGTGGCCGGAACATCATCTATTCATTCAACAACTCATTCCTTTATCCATTCAATAAGAATTTACAGAGCTCTTCCACAATTCCAGGGAATAGGAAGAATGAGGTACTATGTGTGGTAGTTAAGGCTCTCTTCAAGTCAGGACTGGAGCAGAACAGTCTTAAAATCATAGAGCATCCCCAGCATGGAGCCAGCCCGCATTTGCTATTGTTTCTCAGTTGCTAAGTTGTGTCTGACTCTTTGTGACTATGGACTGCAGCATGCCAGGCTCCTCTGTCCTCCAGTATCTCCTGGAGTTTCCTCAAGTTCATGTCCATTGAGTTGGTGATGCTATCTAAACATCTCCTCCTCTGCCACCCCCTTTTCCTTTTGCTTCAATCATTCCTAGCATTAGGGTCTTTTCTGATGAATCGGCTGTTTGCCTCAGATGGCCAAAGTATTGGAGCTTCAGCTTCAGTATCAGTCCTTCCAATGAATACTCAGGGTTGATTTCCTTTAGGATTGACTGGTTTGATCTCCTTGCAGTCCAAGAGACCCTCAAGAGTCTTCTCCAGCACCATATCAGTTCTTTGGCACTCAGCCTTCTTCATGGTCCAACTCTCACATCTGTACATGACTATTGGCAAAAGCATAGTTTCGACTATACAGACTTTTGTCAGTAAAGCGATGTCTCTGCTTTATAATACGTTGTCTAGTTTTGTCATGGTTTTTCTTCCAAGGAGCTAGCGTCTTTTAGTTTCAGGGCTACAGTCCCTTTATCAGTGATTTTGGAGTCTAAGAAAAGAAAATCTGTCCATTTCCATTTTTTTCCCTATCTATTTGCCATGAAGTGATGGGACCAGATGCCATCATCTTAGCTTTTTCAATGTTGAATTTCAAGTCAGCCTTTTCACTCTCCTCTTTCACCTTCATCAAGAGGCTCTTTAGTTCCTCTTCACTTTCTGACATTGCAGTGGTGTCATCTGCATTTCTGAAGTTGTTGATATTTCTCCTGGCAATCTTGATTCCAGTTTGTGACTCATCCAGCCTGGCGTTTTGCCTAATGTACACGGCATATCAGTTAAGTGTACCTTAAGGTGACAGTGTACAGCTTTCTTATATTCCTTTCCAATTGTGAACCAGTCCCTTGTTTCATATCTGGTTCCAACTGTTGCTTCTTGACCCACAGAACAGCTTTCTCAGGAGACAGATTAGGTGGTTTGGTACTTTCACCTATTTAAGAATTTTCCCCAGTTTGTTGTTATCCACGCAGTCAAAGGCCTTAGCATAGTCAATGTAGGAGAAGCAGATTTTTTTCTGGAATTCTCTTGCTTTCTCCATGATCCAACAAATGTTGGCAATTTGATCTCTGATTCCTCTGCCTTTTCTAAACCCAGCTTGTACCAGTAGCCTTAGGAAAGCTTTAAAGCTCTTGCTGGACCCTTATGTTCCTCAGGTGCAAGATGACAATAACAGTACTTATATCATCCAAGGTCATTAGTAAGTGAAGAGAGATAAGTGAGATGATGCATAAGTCATTGAGAATGGGACTTTGCAGATAAGTGCTCAAGAGTATTTGTTATTATTTGACATGGATTCTGGCTTCTCAAACTGTAAAATATTAAGATTTGCAAAACTCATGCCTAAATAAAGATGACAAGATAGAAAAGTATATGTTCTTTAAGAAAGAGGTGCATATGAAATGCTGAACTAAGCTTTTCTTTTATATCATTTGACTATTTTGTAACAAGTAAATCATACACACCGTGCAAATTCAAAAGGCACAGAAAGAAATACACCAAAGAGTAACTCTCCCTCCCACAGTTGTCCCTGGGCATACAGATTCCCCACCTGGATGCAGCCACAGTTTAGTCCCTCGTGCGTCTTGCCAGAAAATCTTTACACATGGAGCATAAGGGTAAATGTGGTTTCTTTCCACAGGAATGAGCAGCACACAACCGCTGGCCCAGGAAGCTTTCTTTCTTGACTTAGTAATGTGTCCTGGAGTTTGTTCCTGCAGCTCTGCCCCATACCATTCTGTTCTGTGCCAGGACATTGCTGAGTTAACCTACTCTGCATTGCTCCACTTTTACGTTGATTCCGATATTTTGCTATTACCCAAAATGGATGCAATAAATACCATGTCTTGTTAAAGTATTTCTTGAGTTGAATAACGAGTTGTGTAATTGCTGGGACACAGAGCATAAGCATCTGTGACTTTTACAGTTGTTGCCAAATCATGCTTCACAGAGCTTTTACCACTTTCACTTCTACCAGCCAACAAAACCGAGCCATTAAACTCTTGATCTTTGAGACTGAGCATCTTTTCATCGTCAGGAGCTATTCAGGCTTTTAGGGCTTCCCAGGTGGTGCTAGTGGTAAAGAACCTGCCTGCCAATGCAGGAGATGTAAAGAGACATGGATCTGATCCCTGGGTTGGGAAGATCCCCTGGAGGAGGGCACAGCAACCCACTCCAGTATTCTTGCATGGAGAAGCCCGTGGACAGAGGAGCCTGGCGGGCTACAGTCCATAGGATCATAAGGAGACACGATGGAAGTGACTTAGCACACACTCACGCATAGACTTTTAAATGAACTGTCTGTCTTTTAATTGAGGGGTTAATTTTTTTCTCTTTGATTTGGAATGGCTTTTTATATATTAAGGAAACTCGTGCACTGTCGGTGGTGCATCATTTTCACCAGGGATAGGACTGCCTTTAGACCCCCTCAGAAGGGATCTTTGTCCTGGCTTCACTCTGGCCTCCTGTGGATATTCACTACTCCATGGGTGAGGAGTCTGTAACCCTAAGAGTGTGCTCACTCTTCTAGATCATTCCATGGGTACGCAGGATCCTGAGGGTTTCCTGCTCAAGCAACATCAAACCCTTTACCAGGCTTCTTTCTCAGGTCCATCCTCTAGAGAATGGACTGTGCTGCTGGTGTGCACACCCTTGGACTCACTGGCGTGTGTGTGTGTGTGTGTGTGTGGAGTGTGGACATGCAGGTTGGGCTGCTGTCAGCATGAGTGCAAGGGCCCCCTGTGAATGAGATGGAGCCAGAAGTGGGAAGAAAGGGGCGGCTGGGTTAGTCCCGCCCACTGTCACATGTAGGGCTGTGGTGAGAGTGGTAAAGAATCTGCCTGCCAATGCAGGAGACGTGGGTTCCATCCCTGGGTCTGGAAGATCCCCCGGAGGAGGGCATGGCAACCCACTCCAGTATTCTTGCTTGGGACATGCCATGGACAGAGGAACCTGATGGGCTACAGTCTATACGGTTGCAAAGAGTCAGACATGACTGAAGTGACTCAGCACACATGCATGCACGCCCGCACTGTAATGTGCTGCATTTATAAAATAAACACATTTTATTTAAATTAAGTTTATTACCTTGAATTCCAACTTTTAAATACTATACATACACTTTGTGGTCCTCCATTTATAATCTTTCCGTGGCCACTTGCCTTGGGCCCTGCAAATATCAGGGGCAGGCCTGACCACATCCTCTAGAGTCAGCAAGAACCATTGGGCACATTTGCATGTGTGTGCATTTTACTTTGGTATGAAATCAAGACCTTCAATTTGTCATGGTTTTCAGAGCTTGAAGGAAGTACAAAAAAGTCATCTTCACTTTGGACAGTCATGTCTTACCCCCATTTTACAGATGAGGCATCTGAAACCCGGGGAGGTTCAGTGACTTATCCAAAGTCAATCTGTGGCTTTCTTTTTTCAGGCCCTCTGATGTCTTTGCTAAGGGTTTCCATGAAAACTGCTTCAACATCCAGGTTTTCATGTTGCAATCAAATCAGAGATTGAGAAAGTCTTAAGCAAGAGAGAATAAAGATAGCTTCAAATGCAAGGATCAGACCAGATTTCACAGCAGACCGGAGCTGTCTGTCTTCAGCCGCAGCTCCTGCTGGCTGTGTTTCCTAACAGAGGATCCCTCTCTTTGACGTTCTCTTGTGAGATCATCCGGAAGCACGTGCACCAGAGAGTTGGAATGACGCCATTAAAAATATTGATACTGGTGCGGAGTTGTTTGCGTCTTAGCCTGCGCGCTGCTCTAACGGCACAGTGGCAAACATGGCATTTTCCTTGAGTAATTACAGAAGCCAGCAGATGTTTAGAGTGAGTTGGCTGTTCATTGACGTGGGACGCACAGCCTCACAGATCGGGGCTTCTGGAATCACGGCCCTTGGTCATCCACTCGGTGCTCCTTCCTGGGAGTGAGCAGAGACCCTGCAGGAGAGCCAGGCCCTCAGCTCAGGTCTGAGAAGCACCCTCAGGTGAGAGAGACGCAGCTTCATGGCAGAAATCAGAAGCCCTGTGCCGCCCCACCCCCACCCTGCCTCCTCCCCTGTGCTGAACAGAGTCTGGAGGCCTGTGTGTGTGTGTATGAGGGGGTCTCAGCTGGTGTTACCCTCCTCCCCCGGGAGATCAGTCACCTTTAACAGCCACAGGTGGAGCCTACTGCAGGGTCTGAAGGTCCCTGTTGCCCAGAGAGGGACTGTGTCCCTGGGGACACTGGCAGAGTGGGGGTGGGGCTGGCCACGCGGTCCCGCATCTCAGCCCCTCTGCACGCGGTCCCACATCTCAGCTCCTCTGCGCCTGTCTCTGGTTTGTCTTTCCCACTGTCGTTGTTGTTCAGTTTCTTGGTTGTGTCCAACTCTTTGCTACCCCATGGACTACAGTACGCCAGGCTCTCTGTCCTTCACTATCTCCTGGAGTCTGCTCAGATTCTTGTCCGTTGAGTCGGTGATGCTATCTCACCATCTCCTCTTCTGCCGCCCCTGCTAAGGCACTCCCCTTACTTAGCAGGGTTGCTAAAGTTAGATTTCTCTCAATACACTCCTGGTCTTGCTCCAAAGAGGAGACACTGTGTTGCCCTGGAATCCAACTCCTTTTCATCTGCGTGTGGTGGAAGGCACAGGGCCTGGAGCCAGACACATCTGGTCGAGCCTCCCTCCAGCCAATCACCTAACTTCTCTGAGCCTCAGTTTTCTCCTCTGTTGAAAGGAATGGTAACACTTCTCTCCAATGTTAAGGGTTTAAAAGGAAGTGATGTCAGATGTACTGATCATAGCTGGCATTGCTCAGTAGTTCCTATTTTTAGAACTCGACATGGCTAATAAGTTTTTAACTTTACAAATATTGTCACTTGGGATTTCATTAGTCATCAAGAGTCATAAGGGAAGAAGGGTGAGTATTACTCCACATAAGCAGAGGAGTCGAGTAAGGAACAGAGAGACTTTTACAACTTAATCTACAAATATTCTTGATCATCTGTTGTGTTCAGAGTGCTAAAACTTCCGTCTGTAAATCTTGCCTTTGAGAAGTTTATAAGCTCACATGTGAGACTGCTCTGTACTCAAGAATAAACTCAGTGAAGAGATGAACTTTGGCTGTTTTGTTGATGGCTGTATACCCAGCACTCCGTAAATGTTTGTTGATTGAATGAATGACATGGTTTTTAACTCAAGACACAGAGAAGGGTAATAGCAGATTGACAAGGCCCTCTGGAAATTCAGAATTGGGGAGAGGAGTTCCAGCCAGGAAATGTGAGGAAGTAGTTACATTTGACCTGGGCTTTTTTTTTTGTAACATGTATTTGATGTGGACTATTTTTTAAAAAGTATTTACTTGATTTGTTACAGTAGTCCTTCTGTTTTATGTTTTGTTTTTTTTTGGCCATGAGGCATGTGGGATCTTAGTTCCCTGACCAGGGATTGAACCCACACGCCCTGCACTGGAAGGTGACGTCTTAACCCACTGGATCACTGGGGAAGTCCCTGGCCTGGGCTTTGAATGGGTGACTGAATCTTAGGTTGAGACAACAAGGGAGGATAGTCCCATGAGCTGAGAAAACAGGGGCACGAGTGCCAACATGCCACACTAAGGAAACACGCCTGACGTGTGTTGCCTGGAGACTAGGGTGCGTGATGCCCAAGCTGGGATCAATACTCTGGCAACCATACACCCAGGTTTGCCAGAAAGCATCCCATAATGCCTGTTGTGGGTCAGTGAACACCTGGTGCTTATTTTTAGTGCTGCTTTTTACTTTCAAGCGACCTGATGTGGAAGATCATTGCATCAGTAGTGCGAGTGAAGCTGTAAGGAAAGCTTAGGGGACTAAGGAGAGAAGGTCAAAGAGTCAGGGCGTGAGCGAATGAGTATTCAAAAGGCCTCTGTGACCACCCAGCTCCAGCTGACGGCCACCATGTAAGTAAAGACCCAGGGTCATCGATCGTGGTTCTCCTGAGAGACAGAAACAGTAAGATCTGTAAAGATATATACATAAGAGAAGATTTATTGTAGGAATTGGCTCGTGTGGTTTTGGGGACCAGGAAGTCCCATGATTCGCAGTCTATAAACTGGAAAACCAGATGAGCTGGTGGTTTAGGTCAGGCTGAGCCTGAAATGTTGAGAACCAGGGAGGCAGCTGAGGAGGGAGTGATGATGGTGAAGGTCCCCATAGAACCAGGAAAGTGGATGTCTGAGGGCAGGAGGAGATGGATGTCTCAGCTCAAGCAGGGAGAACGAATTCCCCCTTCCTCTTCCTTCTTATTCCATGCAGGCCCTCAGTGGATTGGATGACACCCACCCACACTAGGGAGAAAGATCTTCACTTAGTTCACCCACTAAAATGCTCATCTCTTCTGGAGACACCCTCACAGAGACACTTAGAAATAATGTTTAATCAGCTATCTGGGCATCCCTTTGCACATAAAATTAATCATCATTTTGGGCTTGCCAGATCTCCTGGTGTTTGAGACAAGTCAGAAGTCTGAATTTTTATGTGTAACTCCTGATTTTAAAGCATTGGTTCAAAAAAATATGAAAAACTATGGAGATCAAACAAAACCTGTCTAGATACTGTAACTGGCCTGAGGCCACCATTCTGCCCGCCTGGCGGGCAGTGGGGAGCTGGGAGATTTCTGAGGAGAGGGGCAGTGACCTGATTAGATCTGAGGGTCACTGGGACCTGGGTGTCAAGGAGGAGCTGGTGGGGGGCGGGCAGGGATGAGGGTGGAGGTGGGACCTCCGGTGGGAGCTCCTGGCCATGGACCAGGTGAGCCATGGGGCAGCTCCGACTATGGCTGGGGCAGCGGGGGTGCAGATGGAGACGAGATGCTGGACCCTTTGCAGAGGCCTAGAGGGCAGAAGCTGGCTGGTTGTGAGCCTGAGGCCCCAGCAGGCTTGTGGGAGTCACACTGTGGAGGTTACAGTCTCCACAGGAGATGCCTGTGACACTCTACTTCTTCCTCAGTGGGTCCTGGCAAGGTTAGCTGTCACCTATCCAGTTAGACCACCTGGGGCTTTGCTGCTCTGCACCCTGGTTAATGCCCCAGGAGAAGACATCCAGCCACAGCTCAGACTCCCGCTTGACTCCCAGAGTCACCAGTCACGGCTCTGGGTCAGGAAGCAGTGCAGGTGTTTGTGGCTATCTGCAATGTAAGACCCACTCTCAAAAAAAAAAAAAAAAAAAAATCTCTTACAAACTGTAAATGCTGCTGGTGATGACTCAGTTAGCATATGTCCCCCAAAGGAGTTAACCAAGCTCATAATGGGTTTTCTCACACCCACCTGAGTTGGGCTGAGAATGAAGGCAGCTCTCGGGATTAAACACCTTCCACCCGTGCAACAGGCTCAGCCACTGATTCGACCCCCAAGGGGCTGGGCTTTGCTTCTCTGAGGAGCTGGCCGCCAGTGTTTGCAATCATCAGAGCTCCCGGCCAGCAAAGCCATGGGCAGGATAACTGGATGCGTGATGGTTAATTCTCAGGATCACTATGTGAGGCAGGGCTGATATCCCCATATGAAAAACTAAGACACTGAGGCTTCAAGGGGAGAGGAGAAATAGAGCAGAAAGTTGGAGAACCTGTCAAACTGAGGCCTATTGTGGGCGGGACACACACACCTAGACGGTATTCGCTGCCCGAATACAGGAAGGATGCTGAGCTCTGTCTTCACTCATGTGTGAGTGGTCAGTTGCTCAGTTGTGCTTGGCTCTTTTCAACCCCAAGGGCTGTCTCCTGCCAGGCTGCACTGTCCGTGGGATTTCGCAGCCAAGAATACTGGAGTGGACTGCCATTTCCTTCTCCAGGGGAATCTTCCTGACCCAGGGATTGAACCCGTGTCTGCTGTGTTGCAGGCAGACACTTTACCACTGAGCCACCTGGGAAGCCACTGTCTTCACTCAGTCAAACGCTCTCCTGAGAGAGAAAGTAATTCTGCACAGCCGCCATCCCCCTTCCTCCCTGCAGCGCTGTTGCTCATACAGTGCAGGGTAAAGACCAGGTATTTGGGGTCGAATCTCAGCCCTACCACATCATATCTGTGCGTTGCTGTTGTTCAGTCGCTCAGTCCTGTCTGACCCTGTGACCCCATGGACTGCAGCACTCCAGGCCTCCCTGTCCTTCACCATCTCCCAGAGCTTGCTCAAACTCATGTCCATGAGACTATGATGCCATCCAACCATCTCCTCCTCAGTCATCGCCTTTTCCTCCTGCCTTCAATCTTTCCCAACATCAGGGTCTTTTCTAATGAACCGACTCTGCATCAGGTGGCCAAAGTATTGGAGCCTCAGCTTCAGCATCAGTCCTTCCAATGAATATTCAGGATTGATTTCCTTTAGGATTGACTGGCTTGATCTCCTTGAAGTCCAAGGGACTCTCAAGAGTCTTCTCCAACACCACAGTTCAAAAGCATCAATTCTTCAGTGCTCAGCCTTCTTTATGGTCCAACTCTCACATCCATACATGACTACTGGAAAAACCATAGCTTTGACTATAAGGACCTTTATTGGCAAACTAAGGTCTCTGCTTCTTAATATGTTATCTAGTTTTGTCATAGCTTTTCTTCCAAGGAGGAAGCATCTTTTAATTTCATGGCTGCAGTCACCATCTGCAGTGATTTTGGAGCCCCCCAAAATAAAATCTGTCATTGTTTCCATTGTTTTCCCATCTATTTGCCATGAAGTGATGGGACCAGATGACATGATCTAAGTTTTTTCAATGTTGAGTTTCAAGCAGGCTTTTTCACTGTCCTCTTTCACCTTTATCAAGAGGCTCTTTAATTCCTCTTCTCTTTCTGCCATAATGGTGGTGTCATTTGCATATTTGAGGTTATTGATAGTTCTCCCTGAAGTCTTGGTTCCAGGTTGTGCTTCATCCAGTTTGGCTTTTTGCATGATGTACTCTGTATATACATTAAATAAGCAGGGTAACAATACAGCCTTGACATACTCCTTTCCCAATTTGGAACCAGTCTGTTGTTTCACGTCTGGTTCCAACTACTGCTTCTTGACCTGCATGTAGGTTTCTCAGGAGGCAGGTAAGGTGGTTTGGTATTCCCATCTCTTGAAGAATTTTCCACAGTTTGTTGTGATCTACACTGTCAAAGGCTTTAGTGTAGTCAATGAAGCAGAAGAAGACATTTTTGTGGAATTCTGTAGCTTTTTCGATGATCCAACGGATGTTGGCAATTTGATCTCTGGTTCCTCTGCCTTTTCTAAATCCAGCTTGTACATTTGGAAGTTCTCAGTTCACATACTATTGAAGCCTAGCTTGGAGAATTTTGAGCATTACTTTGCTAGCATGTGAAGTGAGTACAATTGTGCGGTAGTTTGAACATTCTTTAACATTGCCTCTCTTTGGGATTGGAATGAAAATTGACCTTTTCCAGTCCTGTGGCTACTGCTGAGTTTTCCAAATTTGCTGGCATATTGAGTGCAGCACTTCACAGCATCATCTTTTAGAATTTGAAATAGCTCAGGTGGAATTCTATCACCTCCACTAGCTTTGTTCATAGTGATGCTTCCTAAGGCCCACTTGACCTTGCACTCCAGAATGTCTGGCTCTAGATGAGTGATCACAACATCGTGGTTATCTGGGTCATTAAGATCTTTTTCTGTAAGTTCTTCTGTGTATTCTAGCCACCTATTCTTAATATCTTCTGCTTCTGTTATGTCCATACCATTTCTGTCATTTATTGTGCCCATATTTGCATGAAATGTTCCCTTGGTATCTCTAATTTTCTTGAAGAGATCGCTAATCTTTCCCATTCTATTGCTTCCCTCTATTTCTTTGCATTGTTCAGTTAGGAAGGCTTCTTATCTCTCCTTGTTATTCCTTGGAACTCTGCTTTCAGATGGCTATATCTTTCCTTTTCTCCTTTGCCTTTAGCTCCTCCTCTTTTCTCACCTCTTTGTAAGGCCTCCTCAGACAACTATTTTGCCTTTTTGCATTTCTTTTTCTTGGGGATGGTTTTGATCACCTCCTCCTGTGCAGTGTTGCAAACCTCTGTTCATAGTTCTTCAGGCACTCTTTCTACCAGATCTAATCCCTTGAATCTATTTGTCACTTCTACTGTATAATCATAAGGGTTTTGATTTAGGTCATACCTGAAATGTCTAGTGGTTTTCCCTATTTTCTTCAAATTCAGGGTACAAAAGTGGTGAGAGAGATTGAGAACCCTTTCTGAGAGAGTTGTTGGTGGGCTGGGAACCACATGCAATGCTCCGCATCCCACAGGGAGTGGCGGCAAGGTGAGGACTGCTTCAGAGAGCCAGAAGAGACCTCCTGCTTTGGGGATGCATGGGGAACGATCAGGGCTCACACCTGTGGCTGCAGATGGAGAGTGGCATCTGGAAGCAGCCACACTCTCCTTCAGCTGGACATGCCTCCTGGCCCAGATATGGGACTTGTGTTAGGACAGGCCTGGAAGGGACCCTGCAAAGGGAAGTTTCCCCAGACAGGGATGGATGTGATGGTTAATTTTATGTGTCAACCCAACTATGTCACGGGATGCCCAGACATTTGGTCAAACATTATTTGAGTGTGTCCATGATGCTGTTTCTGTGTTTCTCTTAGCATTTGAATGCTATTCTCATAGTTTTCAAATGCTTTGAGAATAGCATTTGAATCATAGGTGGTTAAAGCAGATTGCTTTCCCTCATGTGGGTGGGCCTCGTCCAGTCAATTAGAGAACAAAAAGGCTAAGAGGGAACCCCTTTTGGCTGCTTTGAACTGCAACAAAATCTGCCTTCAAACTTGAATTGAAACATCAGGTCTTTGTGGGTCTTGAGCTCACTGGCTTCTGGACTGGAACTTATACCACATGCTCTCCTTGTTCTCAGGCCCTAAGACTCAGATTGGAACCACAGCCTTGGTGCTCTTGGGCTCCCCCAGCTAGCCAACTGCAGATCTTAGAACCTCTCAGTCTCCATAATCATGTGAACCAATTCCTTGTACTACATCTGTCTATCATTATCTCTCTATGTGTCTGTATACCTGCATATCTATCGTCTCTACCATCTAGCTATCCATCTGTTATCTATCATCTATCTATCCATCCATATATATCTTACTGGTTCTGCTTCTCTGGAGGTAAACACTGAAATTGACGGGCAGGATAGGGAAGGCTAGCAGAAGAGGCATTGCCCACTATGTGGAACCCAAGAAAGTGCCACGTGAGAAAAACTCAGCTTTCAAGCCCTGCCAGGCCCAGATAGTGAAAGGCCATCTTAAGTGAGAGCCAGTCAAGTGATTACCTTCCTGCCTCCTCAGTTACTCCCTTTCCTGCTTCTGCGGGAGCTGAGGCTGGGGCTGGGGGGCAATGAAGCAGTCAAGGAAGATGGGGGCTGTGGGAGAGGCAGGAGAAGCTGACTACAGTTGCCTCTGGGTTGCCGTTTGGCCCGTTTGCTAGGGAGGAATAGAAACTGCCATGCAGCAAGGAAGCCTCAGTTCAGATCTCTGAGAATCAAAATACCCATGAAGAACAAAGGGGAAGAAAGCAAGATTATGCAGAGGAGAAACTTTGGGCCATGCTGTTGAAGAGAAAAGGAGGGGGAATTTGGTAGGAAGAATCCTAGCCTGCGTGCAATGCTGAGTGAGTAGGAAGAATCCAAACCTGCGTGCAATGCTGAGTGAGTCTAAGAGTGGCTCACTAGCCTTCCACTCATCCCCAGCACTGACTCAATGGACATGAGTTAGAATAAACTCCGGGAGACAGTGAGGGACAGGGAAGCCAGGCGTGCTGCAGTTCATGGAGTCGTAAAGAGTTGGATATGACTTAGCCATTGAACAACAGTCCCCTAGCAGAGGATGCCATCAGAAGGGTCCCCTTGCAGACAGGAATGGGCTGGTTCTGGTTGTGCTTGGCCTTCAGTTGGGAGCAGCCCTGGGAAGTACGGCCTTGGTGCAAGGGTGGTGGTTGGTCCCCAGGGTGGGCTGGGCTGTCAGTCAACTCTGCTCCCCACAGCAGGTTCCCCTGAAGGAGAAAGAAGCAGTCACCTTCACAGCCACCAAAGGCCCCCGACCACCCTTTCTCACACCCTCTGTTTTGCTCCCCAACAGTCATACTCCCTGCAGAGTCCACATGCCGCAGAGCCCATCTGGGCGGAGAAGAACATTCTAACTCCAAGTCAGGATTTGATTATTGAGTGCGATCTGACCATTGTTAATTGCTGAATTGGGACTGCCTGCATTTGAAAGTGACTATAGAAGTCTTTATTACCTAGGAGTGACCAGAAGAACCATGTTGATTATTTAAGATTTCATCCAAGAAGGACCACTTCCACTGAGGAGGTAAAAATGAACTGTGGGTCTCAAAGCAAAAATACCTTTATGGCACTGTTTCCTGAGCCCTGCTCGTTCAATGTAGTGGTTACAGCTATAAAGTGCTTAGAATAACGGCCATGCATTAACCACTAAATAATAGAGGTTAGCTTCAGGCAACCTTGAGGTCTTTGAAAGAGGAGAGAGAGGAGACTGGAGACAGGAAAGGATGCAGGGAAGCAGAAAGGGCAGGTGGGTGTCAGTGAGCATGTCCAGCCCTCTTGCTAACAGCCGAGCTCTGAGGGGGGACCTCCCCACACGTGAGGTCCGTGAGAGGCTGGGGCCAGAGGGGGATTGCTCAACATCCATCTCTGGAATTAATTAGATCATGAAGCCACTGTATTTGGAGGAAAAGAAAGAGGTCCGTCTGTCCTGCTGGCTGGAACCCAACTCTCTGGGGAGTGTCTGCAGTTTCCTGGAAGAGTGGGTGTGTCTTTTGGAAATTCAGGGAGCATATTGCCACCAAGCTGGCCCTAAAACAATATCAGTCATCTCCATTGAACCTTGCCAGCAGCCATGAAAGGCTCTGTACAAGTGAAAAATCCATTCTTGTTTCTTAAGATGCTGAAAGGATAGTTGGAGAGAAAGACATGTGAATAGAAAATTGATAACAAAGACATAATAAACGTCAAAGAAAAAGCTCAGGTGATAATGAAGATTTAGCATCAGGGCACTGTAGGCTTAACAGCCAGATGAGTGCTTCTGGCCAGAATCACTACAGGAATTCAGGACTGGGAGACCACGGAATTGGACAGATGGAGTTAGAGTCACATTCCTACCTTCATCTGCTGAGTGACCTTGGACACAGGGCTTAATCACTTTGAGCTTCAATTTCCTAACCTGTTGGGGGCTGTATAGGAAGATGAAAGAATAGAATGATAGGGTGCCGGTAAAAATATATCATAAATGCTCCACGTGCATTAACTTTCTTTCTTACTTTCCAGTGGCTGGAGTGGCAAGAATGGCCACAAGTTGGTGGGACTTGAGCTGAGCCTCCAGTAAGGAGGATTTGGTGGCTGTGTTGTCAAAAGTAGATTGTTGGGAAAAAGTGTTAGTCGCTTGGTCACGTCCAATCCTTTGCAACCCCATGGGCCATAGCCTGCTAGGCTCCTCTGTCCATGGGATTTTCCAGGCAAGAATACTGCAGTGGGTAGCCATTCCCTTCTCCAAGGGATTTTCTCAACCCAGGGATCTAACCCTGGTCTCCTGCATTGCAGGCAGATTCTTTACCATCTGAACCACAAGGTAGATTATGGTACAAAAATGCTTGGTGGAGGGTAAGTTCAAGGTGTCTTGGTTAACACTGACTGCAAGAGTTTGATTGTTATGGGAGTAGGGGCCATAAAGATGATGGAATGGTGAGTCTGAAGTTGAGAATGTGGGAGTGGAATCGCAGTAATAGCTACAACCATTTAGCTTGTGTTGTGGGCTGAACTGTATGTTCCCCCTCCCCAAGTTCATATGTCTAAGTCCTAACCCCTCCATAGTTCAGACTGTGACCACACTTGGAGGTAGATTAAGGGAAAATGAACTCTTTAGAATGGGCCCTAATACAACATGACTGGCGTCCTTATAAGAAGAGAAGATTTGGATACACACGGGGAAGATGATACGGAGATCCAGGGAGAAGATATCCACCAACAAGCCCAGCAGAGAGCCTGCACAGATCCTTTTCTCACAGTTCTCAGAAGAAACCAACCCTGTAGATACCTCGATCTTAAGATTTCCAGCTTCCAGACCTGTGAAAAAGCAAATTTCTGTTGTGTAAGCCACCCTCTGTGATGTACCTTTTGATGGCAATCCTAAGTTAGGGTAAGCACTTTCCATGTGTTCTCTTATCATTAGGCAATGGGAGTAATATTTTCAAGGTGGAGTGGTTGCAGCCTTGGGGTGAGTGCTGGGAGTCAAACCCTGGATCCACCATTTATAGCTTGGACATCAAATGCAGACGATGGCAACAGTGAAGGTGGGGCTGGAAGAGAATGTAATAAATGATGGGGAGATTTACTTAGGACCTAAGTTGGATGAAGCCATACCCAGTCTAAAGTGCTGTCCCCTGGGCTTGGTTTCAGGAGGACATCTCAGTTCAGTTCAGTTCATTTCAGTCGCTCAGTCGTGTCTGACTCTTTGCAACCCCATGAATTGCAGCACGCCAGGCCTCCCTGTCCATCACCAACTCCCGGAGTTCACTCAGACTCGTGTCCATCGAGTCAGTGATGCCATCCAGCCATCTCATCCTCTGTCGTCCCCTTCTTCTCCTGCCCCCAATCCCTCCCAGCATCAAAGTCTTTTCCAATGAGTCAACTCTTCGCATGAGGTGGCCAAAGTACTGGAGTTTCAGCTTCAGCATCATTCCTTCCAAAGAAATCCCAGGGTTGATCTCCTTCAGAATAGACTGGTTGGATCTCCTTGCAGTCTCAAGAGGGACTCTCAAGAGTCTTCTCCAACACCACACTTCAAAAGCATCAATTCTTCGGCGCTCAGCCTTCTTCACAGCCCAACTCTCACATCCATACATGAGTACTGGAAAAACCATAGCCTTGACTAGAGGGACCTTAGTTGGCAAAGTAATGTCTCTGCTTTTGAATATACTATCTAGGTTGGTCATAACTTTTCTTCCAAGGAGTAAGCGTCTTTTAACTTCATGGCTGCAATCACCATCTGCAGTGATTTTGGAGCCCCCCAAAATAAAGTCTGACACTGTTTCCACTGTTTCCCCATCTATTTCCCATGAAGTGATGGGACCAGATGCCATGATCTTCGTTTTCTGAATGTTGAGCTTTAAGCCAACTTTTTCACTCTCCTCTTTTACTTTCATCAAGAGGCTTTTTAGTTCCTCTTCACTTTCTGCCATGAGGGTTGTGTCATCTGTATATCTGAGGTTATTGATATTTCTCCCAGCAATCTTGATTCCAGCTTGCATTTCTTCCAGTCCAGCGTTTCTCATTATGTACTCTGAGTATAAGTTAAATAAGCAGGGTGACAATATACAGCCTTGACGTACTCCTTTTCCTATTTGGAACCAGTCTGTTGTTCCATGTCCAGTTCTAACTATTGCTTCCTGGCCTGCATACAGATTTCTCATAAGGCAGGTTAGGTGGTCTGGTATTCCCATCTCTTTCAGAATTTTCCACAGATCCACACAATCAAAGGCTTTGGCATAGTCAATAAAGCAGAAATAGATGTTTTTCTGGAACTCTCTTGCTTTTTCCATGATCCAGTGGATGTTGGCAATTTGATCTCTGGTTCCTCTGCCTTTTCTAAAACCAGCTTGAACATCAGGGAGTTCACGGTTCACATATTGCTGAATCCTGGCTTGGAGAAGAATTTTGAGCATTACTTTGCTAGCGTGTGAGATTAGCGCAATTGTGCGGTAGTTTGAGCATTCTTTGACATTGCCTTTCTTTGGGATTGGAATGAAAACTGACCTTTTCCAGTCCTGTGGCCACTGCTGAGTTTTCCAAATTTGCTGGCATATTGAATGCAGCTTTTTCACAGCATCATCTTCCAGGATTTGAAATAGCTCAACTGGAATTCCATCACCTCCACTAGTTTTGTTCATAGTGATGGGAGTCCTCAAATGCTGGTGAAATCTTTACTAGTTTTTCCTGGCTCTTGACCCAGAGCTCCCCTATAATGTGTCACTGAAATGATTTGTTTCCAGGTGGATCCTGCCTGTGATGGCTACACCTCGATGCCCCTTGATTTAGCCTGTATTCTGGATTCTGTGGCCCTCAGCTCCCTCTCCTGGTTGCTCTAACCACCTTCCTAGTATATAACAAGTTCTTGGTCATTGTTGTGGACTGAATGGTTTTGTTCCTACCAAATTCTTGTTTTGAAATCCTAACCCCTAATATGATGGTATTAGGAGGTGGGCATTTGGGAAGTGGTTAGGTCATGAGTGTGGAGCACTTATAAAAGGGACCCTGGAGCACTCTCTTGCCCTCTTTCTGCCTTGTGAGGACACAGTGAGAAGCTGGCAATCTGGAGCCCAGAAGAGGGCTCCCAGCAGAGACTGACCATGGAGGCACCTTGATCTCAGACTTCCAGCCTCCAGACTATGAGAGATAGACACTGTTTAAGCTGTCCAGTCTATGGTTATTTGTCATAACAGTTCAAACTAAGTCATCAAGTGAGTATTGGGGTGAATATAGTGTTTAAAGCAGAAGGGTCTATGTTAGTGTGTGTGAAGTATTTAGTCACTCAGTCATGTCTGACTCTTTGTGACCCTATGAACTATAGCCCACCAGGCTCCTCTGTCCATGGGATTTCTCAGGCAAGAATACTGGAGTGGGTTGCAATTTCCTTCTCCAGGGGATATTCTCCCCCCAGGGACTGAACCTGGATCTCCTGCATTAGCAGGCAGATTCTTTACCACTGAGCCACCAGGGAAGCTGGTCAATACTGTTTCCTAATTCCAGTTGACTGAGATGGAAGCTGTGCATTAAGGATTATTGGCCAGGATTTCTGAATAACTGTGCAGAAACAATGCAAAACTCTGCATGCAACCATCTGAATGCAGAGTTCCAGAGAAGAGCAAGGAGAGATGAGAAAGCCTTCCTCAGTGATCAATGCAAAGAAATAGAGGAAAACAATAGAATGGGAAAGATTAGAGATCTCTTCAAGAAAATTAGAGATACCAAGGGAACATTACACGCAAAGATGGGCTCAATATAGGACAGAAATGGTATGGACCTAACAGAAGCAGAAGATATTAAGAAGAGATGGCAAGAATACACAGAAGAACTGTACAAAAAAGATGTTCACGACCCAGATAATAATGATGGTGTGATCACTCATCTAGAGCCAGACATCCTGGAGTGCGAAGCCAAGTGTGCCCTAGGAAGTATCACTATGAACAAAGCTGGTGGAGATAATGGAACTCAGGCTGAGCTATTTCAAGTCCTAAAAGATGATGCTGTGAAAGTGCTGCACTCAATATGCCAGCAAGTTTGGAAAACTCAGCAGTGGCCACAGGACTGGAAAAGGTCAGTTTTCATTCCAATCCCAAAGAAAGGCAATGTCAAAGAATGCTCAAACTACCGCACAATTGCACTTACTTCACACGCTAGCAAAGCAATTCTCAAAATTCTCCAAGCTAGGCTTCAACAGTACGTGAACCAAGAACTTCCAGATGTTTAACCTTGATTTAGAAAAGGCAGAGGAACCAGATCAAATTACCAATATCTGCTGGATCATAGAAAAAGCTAGAGAATTCCAAAAAAACTACTTCTGCTTCATTGACTATGCTGAAGCCTTTGACTGTGTGGATCACAACAAACTGGAAAATTCTTTAAGAGATGGGAATACCAGACTACCTTACCTGCCTCATGAGAAATCAGTATGCAGGTCAAGAAGCAACAGTTGGAACCAGACATGGAACAACAGACTTGTTCCAAATTGGGAAAGGAATATGTTAAGGCTGTATACTGTCACCTTGTTTATTTAACTTATATACAGGTACATCATGCAAAAAGCCAGGCTGGATGAAGCACAAGCTGGAATCAAGATTGATGGGAGAAATATCAATAACCTCAGATATACAGTTGACATGGCCCTTATGGCAGAAAGTGGAGACACAACAATTATGGCAGAAAGTGAAGAGGAATTAAAGATCCTCTTGGTGAAAGTGAAAGAGGAGAGTGAAAAAGCTGGCTTAAAACTCAATATTCAAAAAACTTAGATCATGGCATCCGGTCCCATGACTTCATGGCAGATAGATGGAGAAACAATGAAACAGTGACAGACTTTATTTTCTTGGGCTCCAAAATCACTGCAGATGATTACTGCGGCCATGAAATTAAAAGGCGTTTGTTTCTTGGAAGAAAAACTATGACAAACATAGACAGCATATTAAAAAGCAGAGATATTACCTTGCTGACAAAGGTGAAAGTGAAAGTGAAGTTGTTAAGTCGTGTCCGACTCTTTGCGACCCCATAGACTGTAGCCTAGCAGGCTCCTCTGTCCATGAGATTTTCCAGGCAATAGTACTGGAGTGGATTGCCATTTCCTTCTCCAGGGGATCTTCCCAACCCAGGGCTCGAACCCCGGTCTCCTGCATTGTAGACAGACGCTTCACCGTCTGAGCCACCAGGGAAGTCACATCTAGTCAAATGTATGGTTTTTCCAGTAGTCATGTATGGATGTGAGAGTTGAACCATAAAGAAGGCTGAGCATCGAAAAATTGATGCTTTTGAACTGTGGCATTGGAGAAGACTCTTGAGAGTCCCTTGGACTGCAAGGAAGTCCAACCAGTCAATCCTAAAGGAAATCAGTCCTGAAGCTCCAATACTTTGGCCACCAGATGCAAAGAACTGACTCATTTGAAAAGACCCTGATGCTGGGAAAGGTTGAAGGCAGGAGGAGAAGGGGATGACAGAGGATGAGATGCTTGGATAGCATCACCGACTCAATGGACATGAGTTTAAGCAAGTTCGGGGCATTGGTCAGGGACAGGAAAGCCTGGTGTGCTGCAGTCCATGGGGTCACAAAGAGTCAGACACGACTGAGCAACTGAACTGAGCTGAACTGTGTGCAGCAAAGCCTCCTGCCTTCCTCACTACCCTAACCTGGAACTTTCCTGCACTGTTTTATGAGCAAGAGATAATCCTCATTATGTTGAGTAACTAAATGTTTGCGTCTGTTTGTTACTGCAGCCCAACCTCCTCTAATGAATACATTCACCACTCATGTCCCCATCAGGCTAAAAGCTTGCAGTGAGAAAGGCTCACAGTCAGCTCTTCATTCCTGCTTTGTACCTCCTTTCCTACCCTCAGCTCTGCTAAGCCTCTGTGGTTTCTGACCCCTCTCGGGTGGGCAGGAGAGGAGGAGAGAGGTCAGAAGCCGGAGAGATCTTACTTGAGTGAGACTGCTGTAAACTTGTTGCTTTGGTCCTCATTGCTTTGGTACATGTTCCAAGTTGACTCTCTCTTGTGGGTTGCTTTTATGGGGTGTGCTGAAGAGCTTCTGTTTCTCCCTCCAAATCTAATCTCTCACCCCCTTCAACCTGCTTTTGCCCCAGATGGTTGACCGGTATAGACAGTATCAGAGGGCTTCTTCGTCTTTTGTCATCTGCTTGAGTTTGGCCAATGGGGAGCAGTGGGAGGAGACGAGGGAGAGGCAGGCGAGAGAGGTGGGGGCCTTTGCTCCTCTGATCCGCTTCCTGTTAGGCTGCACTGTCTTCCTGCATCCCTCTGCTGAAGGTCACAGTTCCTGCTGGGAAGTTCTTTCCATGCATGGCTCTCTGCATCTGGGCTCTAGTGAAGCCCTTGCCCCTGTAGGATGGTAGGGGTACCAAACTGTTATTAGCTCCAGGGCAGCACTACACTGTTTCCCAAGGTCTCCCTCTACCCTGCCCACACCTTCTTGTTTTTGTTGTTTGGACTCTTTGCGACTCCATGGACTATAGAGCACACCACATTCCCCTGTCCTTCACTGTCTCCTGGAGCTCACTCAAACTCATGTCTATTGAGTCGGTGATGCTATCCACCCATCCCATCCTCCAAGGCCCCTTCTCCTCCTGGCCTTAATCTTTCCCAGCATCAAGGTCTTTTCTAATTAGTTGGCTCTTCATACACATGCTATTCAACTCTCCTAAAATTATCTAATTTGAGTGACACCTATTCTGCTACTGTGGGATCTTTGGAGATGCCCCAACCAGAGCATCCAGCAGGTGCGCTTCCAGTGATGTGGCCAGTGTGTCTGCTACACTGCTACCTTAGAATTCGACCCTCAGCTCCTGAGTGTTCCATGGTAGGTCCTCTCCATGGGAGGTCATGTTACCCCCCAGGTGCTCTACTGCAAGAGGAAACTGAAACTTGGAGATGCCTTGTGACTTGCCTAGGGCCCCAAAGCTAGTGAGTGGTGGAGCCCCGAGTCAACTGCAGCTTCAGTTACCGTCACAGCTAGTTCTCTGCCCTCTGCCGTGACTCCACACACATTACCAACCAGCTTCCCAAAGCCTCTTCAAGCTCGTACTCCCACCAGGTAGAAAGTGAAGTCATCCTTGTTTTCAGGGTGACCAGAATTCTGCATGGCTTAGATTGAGTGGTTGGAGCTGGTCTTGGGAGAGCTCCTTTTATTGACATGAAGACAAATGCCTGATTGATAAGATGATCCCATTAGGAAATTGTGGGAAGGAGCTACAGCAAATAATTTAGGCCAGATGCTGCTGTGCTTCTACTGAACAAGACAGTCAGTGACTCAGTGAAAATCAGGCTGCGAGCAATGGGTGCCCTCAGCAGGTAGATGTGGACCCAAGTGGTGGTGTTTGTCAACACTTCACCTTGAGCAGGAACGTCTCTGCTCCCATAACCAATTCTCTCCCCAGCCCCCCACTGCTCCCAGGCCTGAAAACACCTTACAGCTTCCTGGGCATCTTTTGGCAAATGCAGTATTGACATCGTAGCACTTCAGTCTACCTTTGTATATTGAAAGAGGGTGGGGACGGGTCCGTGGCTCTCCTGCCTACACTCCCTAGAGGGTAGATCTCCTGCCAGCCCCCAGCCCGGGTTCCCTCCAATGTGGCAGTGATGCAATAACAGGCATCAGGAGTTCTTCCCTCAGGACGCTTTTCTCGACCCCACCCATGGGCTGGGACCTCTCCTAGGTGCTTTCACAGTGCCCTGTTCTTAAGACCTGTTAGTTCAATAAGTGTTTATCCAGCACCAACTATGTCCCTAGCCCAGGGCTTCCCAAGTGGCACTAGTGGTAAAGAACCCGCCTGCAAACGCAGGGGACATAAACGGTGCCGATTCGATCCCTGGGTCAAGAAGATCCCCTAGCAGAGGGCATGCAGCCCACTTCAGTATTCTTGCCTGGAGAATTCCATAGACAGAGGAGCCTGGAGGGCTACAGTCCATGGGGGTCGCAGAGTCTGAAGCGACTTAACACATTTGCCTAGTCTTGTTCTAGGAACTTGCTCTAAAATCTTAGCATAGTATTTGTATTACTGTTTTGTAATTGTCTACTTCAAAAGACTCCAGGAAAATCACTGATTTTAAATAGGAAATATTCACCTTTTTATTGTTTTAATCAAGAATATTAAAAACTTTCACACCACTGTATGTAATCTTTCTGCATCTTAGGAGTATATTCAATAGAAATAGCAATGAAGAGACTTCTGGACAAAGTTGGTTATTACGGTGTTATTTATGGAACAAAAATATCAGGAAACAATGAAATATAAAACATAGGAAACATAGGTTACATACATTAATGCACATCATACAGTCAAATACTACCAAATTTTAACATTGTGGAAATATTCATATTTTTATCTTGGCTAGAATTCTGCATGAATTCTGAGCCTATGTCTTATTATCATTTATAAATATTTTATTTAAAAATTATTCTTAAAAAATCTTTTCAAACTAGTGCATGGCACATTGCCAGCAAATAGATTCTCAATATGAATTTAGTGAATGAACTGATATAGCATTTGGTTGACTATTGGATAAGTTGAGGTTTGGGTTTTCCTGACAGTCTTTCTTTTTTTTTTTGTCAGGAGAGGAAACCAAGTCAATCAAGTGCTGCTCAATGTGGCATCCAAGGTCATGGGCAGAGTCCGTGTTAGAATGTAGACTCCTGGGGGGGTCACCTCCCTCTCCTTCACTCTCTTACTTGTTTCTATGTTATCTTGTCCTGGTGTGGCCAGTACAACCACATGAGTTAGCTGTGAAGAGAGAGTTTTTGATTCTGAATTCTGTTTAGAGGCCCCAGGAAACTGAGAAAACCAATAAAACTGATAAAAACTGATTTTTTAAATCAGAAAACTGATAAAACCCATGCAGATATCACCATGATCTCTGAATGTCCCAAAGGAGGACACTGAGGTCTAGAGGACTGTGGGGCCCCAAGGCTACAGTCCCTGGAGAGCTGGGGTGAGAAATTGTCAATTACCTTTCAGCCACACAGCGCCGTTGAGCCAGGGTTGTGGTTTGGTGAGGGGCCTGCCGTGCAAGGGTTTATGGGCTCACCATCTCCTTGTTGGTCTAACAAGGACTGATGTCCACCTGATGACTGGTGAGCAATCTGGCCGGGGGGACAGGAGTTTGGGGAAGTATCGTATGCCCTCCTTCCCCCAGCCCTCTCGGCTCCTGGTCCCGCTGTGCGCTGTGCCCTGACAGGGACTCCATGAATAGGTACGGGCATAAATTGGTATTTTGCCTCAGGAGTCTTAGAATAATGTGAAACAATGTAAGCAGCAGTTTGTATGACACTTCACAGTTCTCTAAGTGCTTTCACACACATAATCTCATTGCAGGTACCTGCTCTCGTTTGAAATTGTTGCAGGTGTCAGCATACAATTAAAATATCAATTAAGTCAGGGTCTGAAATAAATCAGTCTGTGCTCGAGCAGGAATTAAAAAATTAAAAAATGACACTTGTCCATCTAGGGCTAATCCCCAGCTCTGATCCACAGCACATCTCCCCCGCCAGCAAGTGTGTTCCAGCTTCATAGTGCCCATTGACCTGCACATCTATTCTTTAAAAAAATTTTTTTTAAAATATTTTAAATGGTCACAGGATGCCAACTTTATTTATTTATCTGTTTATTTATTATTATTTTATTCGGCTGCATGGCACAGCATGTGGGATCTTAGTTCCCCAACCAGGGGTTGAACATATTCCTTCTGAACTGGAAGCACAGAGTCTTAACACTGAACAGCCAGAGAAGTCCCACTATCTGTTCTTTTAATTAATCAATTAATTTTAATTGAAGGCTAATTACTTTACAATAATGTAGTAGTTTTTGCCATACATTGACATGAATCAGCCATGGGTGTACATGTGTTCCCCATCCTGAACCCCCCTCCCACCTCCTGCCCCATCCCATCCCTCAGGGTCATCCCAGTGCACCAGCCCTGAGTGCCCTGTCTCCTGCATCTGACCTGGGCCAGTGATCTCGTTCACATGATGATATACATGTTTCAATGCTGTTCTCTCAGATCATCCCACCCTCACCTTCTCCCACAGACTCCAAAAGTCTGTTCTTTACATCTGTGTCTATTTTGCTGTCTTGCATATAAGGTCATTGTTACCCTCTTTCTAAATTCCATATACATGCGTTAGTATACTGTATTGGTGTTTTCCTTTCTGACTTACTTCACTCTGTATAATAGGCTCCAGTTTCATCCACCTCATTAGAGCTGATTAAAATGCATTCTTTTCAAGAGCTGAGTAATATTCCATTGTGTATACATACCACAGCTTTCTTATCCATTCGTCTGCTGATGGACATCTAGGTTGCTTCCATGTCCTGGCTGCTATAAACAGTGCTGCGATGAACATTGGGGTACACACATTTCTTTTGATTCTGGTTTCCTTGGTGTGTATGCCCAGCAGTGGGATTGCTGGGCCATATGGCAGTTCTATTTCCAGTTTTTTAAGGAATCTCCACACTGTTCTCCATAGTGGCTGTATTAGTTTGCATTCCCACCAACAGTGTAAGAAGGTTCCCTTTTCTCCACACCCTCTCCAGCATTTATTGTTTGTAGACATTTTGATAGCAGTCATTCTGACTGGCGTGAGATGGTACCTCATTGTGGTTTTGATTTTCATTTCTCTGATAATGAGTGATGTTGAGCATCTTTTCATGTGTTTGTTAGCCATCTGTATGTCTTCTTTGGAGAAATGTCTGTTTAGTTCTTTGGCCCATTTTTTGATTGGGTCATTTATTTTTCTGGGATTGAGCTGCAGGAGCTGCTTGTATATTTTGGAGATTAATTCTTTGTCAGTTGCTTTGTTTGCTGTTGTTTTCTCCCATTTTGAAGGCTGTCTTTCCACCTTGCTTATAGTTTCCTTCGTTGTGCAAAAGCTTTTAAGTTTAATTAGGTCCCATTTGTTTATTTTTGCTTCTATTTCCATTACTCTGGGAGGTGGGTCATAGAGGATCCTGCTGTGATTTATGTCGGAGAGTGTTTTGCCTATGTTCTCCTCTAGGAGTTTTATAGTTTCTGGTCTTACATTTAGATCTTTAATCCATTTTGAATTTATTTTTGTGTATGGTGTTAGAAAGTGTTCTAGTTTCATTTTTTTTTTAAACAAGTGGTTGACCAGTTTTCTCAGCACCACTTGTTAAAGAGATTGTCTTTTCTCCATTATCTATTCTTGCCTCTGTCAAAGATAAGGTGTCCATAGGTGCGTGGGTTTATCTCTGGGCTTTCTATTTTGTTCCATTGATCTATATTTCTGTCTTTGTGCCAGTACCATACTGTTTTAATGACTGTAGCTTTGTAGTATAGTCTGAAGTCAGGCAGGTTGATTCCTCCAGTTCCATTCTTCTTTCTCAAGATTGCTTTGGCTATTCGAGATTTTTGTATTTCCATACAGATTGTGAAATTATTTGTTCTAGTTCTCTGAAAAATACTGCTGGTAACTTGATAGTGATTGCATTGAATCTATAGATTGCTTTAGGTATCTGTTCTTGATTTTTCTCTTTTTGTGCCCTCTGTCAGGAATTCTCTCCCTTGCTTTATCTATTCCCCTTAACCTTCAAAGTCTCAGTTTTATATCTCTGATTTTGTTATGGTTTTCTTAGCACTTTCTTTCGCCTGCTCCGCTCCTGCAGAATTAGTTGCTCCCCACACCAAGTGCTCCCACAGACTGTGGTTTAGCACTTCTTACATTATACTCTGGGGCTTCCCAGGTGGCACTAGTGGTAAAGAACCTGTGTGCCAATGCAGAGATGCAGGTTTGATCCCTGGGTGGAGAGGAGCTGCTGGAGGAGAGCATGGTGACCCACTTCAATATTCTTGCCTGGAGAATTCCATGAACTGAGGAGCCTGGCGGGCTACAGTCCATGGAGTCACAACGAGTCTGACATGACTGAAGCGACTTAGCACTTCTTACATTGTATTCTACTAAATAACTTCCGTTCAGTCTCCTTCATCAGACTGAGCATCTTGACAGCAGAGCTGTTTTATCCTCTCCAGCACCTGCTGCCCTATAGGTGTTGGATGCATCTATTGCATGAATGAAGACTTGAGCCTGAGGCATTTGGTGGCCAGATGGGGCGTCCCCGGTGGATTGGCATTTAGTAACCCTGCTGTCCCCCAGGTGCCTCAGCCCAATGCCAAACAGAGTGGGCTCCCTGGGGCAGAGGCTAGTGCCAAGGACCCAGTCACTCTTTCTGTGCAGCCCTATTTCCACAGGAAGCTTACTCACCAGCTAAAGAATAAACCTCAGGTTTTACAACTTGTTTGCTTTACTCTGTAAACAGCCTTCTCATTGTAACAAAATACAACGATAGAAAACCCCACAAAAATCCATTTTCTTTTGCAAACATTAAAATACCTAGGAAGGATTACAGAAGATTTGGCTAGTCTGAATGCATCTGGCAATGTGTTCTGTGTTGCTTTTTCCCAAAAAAATTGCCTCTGTAGACAGCAGATAAGGCGCACACGCGTGTGTGTGTGTGTGTGTGTGTGTGTGTGTGTGTGTGAGAGGCTACATGCACACAAACACTGAAGACAGGGCAGATGGAGGTTCAAGTCCAGCCTGACTGTTCATCTGAATGATCCACAGCATCTCTAAGATGGGGAGGACGAGGCCTGTATTGCATTCTGAAGTCATTCGTGAGGATTGTAACAAAGCCAAAGAGCCAGCACAGTTCCTGACACTCAGAAACTCTCTCCCCAGAGGCAATGGAAGCACAAAGAAAAGCACAGTTCCGGAATGTTTTCTCTCCTTGGGAACCTTGTTCACATACATTGTCCTATTTCTGTGTCATTGACAATACTTCCCACAGTCACTTATCTTTCCCCAGGCACATCTCTCCCTAACTGGGCTGGAGCCCCCTGGAGGGCAGGCCCAGCTCAAACTCTTCCTTCTATATTGCAGAGGAGATGCTCACTGCATCCACAGCCCCATTGCAAAGACCCCTGGGAGAGTGAGCATCTTCTCTGTTTTGCTTCTAGGTCTCACTTAGGATGCTGACTGCTGGCCTGGTACGATGCTGACTACTGACGCCAGAAGATGACAGCAGAAGCTGCTCCTCAACCTTTCCTCCTGGTCACAGGTGTGAGGATGGGTAGCACATTGGTTGGACTAGAACAGAGGCTTCGCAGCCCCAACCCCACCTCTGGAGGGCTGCACTTTCCCGATAGGGCTGTTTCTAGTATGAAAGGATAAGGCAGTGGATCAGAGCCTAGACCACATCAAGGTACTCAGTTGTTCTTGTTAATACCACGATTCTTCAATTTTAAGATACCATTGATTATTAGATGGACTACAGAAAACAGCTTTTCTGGGAAAATTTGAGTGTCAATTACCAATTAAATGTATATATCTCAACCTCAGACACACTGAAAAAAAAAATGCACAAATGAGCTCTAAATTGTCTCAATTTTGGCCACAGAGATGAGTTGCTGAGAGAGAAGTATGCGAGGCATGAAGCAATAACCACCAACACAATTAGATGACAACCTTGAGAATCACCCTGGTGGTTGCCGTGATGCTGGCACTGCAGACGCTCCCAGGCCTGGGATGGAGAGTGTCAGGGATGCTTGGCTGGATCCACTGGGCTCTGTGTGTGGTTCAGGCTTTCCGGAGCCCAGCCTGTTGGAGACTGGGCACATGCCTTGGTGTCTATCCCAACATCAAGTACGAACAACCTTCAGTTGGCATCTGGCAGACCAGTCCCTGCTGCTGGGCATCCTCATTATTCTTGGAGTGTCTTTGCTCTCAAAGTTAGGGAGTGTGGGACAGCCTCTGCCAGAGCTTTGCCCTTTCCTTAGTTTATAGGACTATGCTTGTGCCTTCATTTCCTTTCCCAAGTTCATGAAATCTACCAGGATTTAGTCAGGAAAACAGAATCCACACTAGGTATATCAAACAGAGAGGATTTAACACAGGATTTGGAATGTGCAGGTGTTGGAAGTCTGGGGCTGCACAAGGGTGATCGTGAAGCACCCCAGAATTTATTTTTTTAATTTAATTTTTCTAAATATTTATTTTTGTCTTTTTACTTGGCTGTGCTGGGTCTTAGTGGCAGGATCTTTAGTTGTGGCATGTGAGACCTAATTCCCTGACCAGTTTTCAAACCTGGGCCCCCTGTGTTGGGAGTACAACGTCTTAGCCACTGGACCACCAGGAAAGTCCCACCCCAGTGCTTATTACCTGCTGGCAGAAGCTACCACAGTTGGGGCTGGAGAACAAAAGGGAGGAGGAGGGGTATTACCAGGATCTGGGAGTACAGAAGAGGGGTCACAGCCCCAGGAGCTCCAACTATGGAAGAGGGGCTATTTCAGCTGGAGTTGGGATGATGGAAATAACACAGCGGCTTTAGAGACATCACCAGGGGAAGGAGAAAAGAGGGAAGGACCGAGAGAGGTGGAGGACGAACAGTGGCCTCTGCCTTTCTCTTGCCTTCTGTTTCCCCCAGCATCTTTTCACTGAGAAGGCTTCTGAGGAAGTCAGCTGGCAAAGGAGCATAGGCCTTACAGAGCAGTAAACAGAGGGTGGCCTTGGGGCTGAGAGACCATAGATAAATAATAAGTACAGTCAGGCAGCTAACAGGTATTTATTGAGTACCTTCTACAAGCCAGACACTGCTGTAGTGCTGGGGAGTCAGGAGAGAACAAAACAGAAAGTCCTCGCCCCCTAAGAACCCATATTTTAGTTGGGAGAAATAGACAGCAAACATATCAAGAAAATAACAGTATCACAGATGGTGGTAAGAGTTACAGAGAAAAATAAAACAGGGAACGGGGTAGGGAGTGGTGAGAGTGGGTGGGTGGGCAGGAAATGTTTCACTGAGAAGTGGTGTTTCACTGAAAGAGTGAGGGATTGAGCCCTGATGCTATCTGGAGGAAGAAGATTATAGGCAGACACAGAGAAGGTGCAAAGCTGCTGGGGCCAGAGCAGAGTGTATAAGTGGAGAGGGGCGGTGGGCCCCTGATATTTGCATCCAGGAGTTCAACCAACCATGGATTTAGAACCCACAGATACGGAAGGCAGACTGTACTGCCATTTGGCAGGGTAGGAGCCTGAAGCATCCTTGGATTTTGGTATCTGCAGGGGATCCTGAAACCAACCCCCCGTGGATACTGAGGGAGGGTGGTGATAGGAAATAAAGCCCCGGAAATAGCCTGACAAAGGCAGTTTGGTTCCAAAGAAAAAAGAGACCCCTTGGAACAAGCAGGACACCTAAAAACCTTTACATAAGTTTCTATTAGGCCCTGGCCCCCTCTGGACTGCAGATCTGGGTTCTTTGCACTGGTTTCCCCTCTCACCCCTTGTAGGCAGGGAAGAGAGATAAAGAGGGTGACTCTTAAGGACACACTCTGCAGGGCCTGGGAGGACGCTGTGATGGCTTTATGCTAAATGAGGTGAAAAGCCGCGCTCAGCTTCTGCCCTGCTGACACCCACTTTCTCCTCCCCCATTCCATATCGGGAGCTGAGGTCCACTTTGAGTCCTAGTTCAATTATTGGAATTCTCCTTCCTCTGATCTCGACATTCACACATTGTCTACTAGACTGTCAGAATGTCAGAAAACAGGACCCTGTCTGTGTTACGTATCACTGTTTGCATAACTGGTGCTTGGCATCCAGCAGGGGCTTAGTAACCACCTACTGGATGAATGAACAGTTACAGATCTTCACAGATCTCATTTGTCACCAGCACTGTGATGGGTCAACTCAGATGACTCAAAGCCAGTGTCATCCGACAGTGACAAGGGCAACTGTCATCAGTACAATTGTTAGTTGGAGCAGGCTAAATAATAGGGCAGTTGTTTGATTAAATTTTAAAACCGGTTCCATGAAACTTGTGTGGTTATAGTCTCAGTATCCATGAAAACTTTGGGGCCAAGGAGTTGCATACTACTCAAGTATATCCACCCCACTGCTTTCCTGTAATGATGGAGGTCTTTTTTCCCCTCCCTTTTATTAGTGATGAAGGTTTTGTTGGAGATAATTGTATTTTTAGCAGCACAGTTAATGAACTAGCTAAGCATCAATAGACGGAATCATAAAACCATTAAACACCAAGAGCAATAATGGGAAACTGTGTCTGGTGGTAATGAAATTAAGTGTCTTTATGAGGTCACTTTATTCCTTTTCTCCTCGGCTCTCTTGCCCTCCTGAGTACATGGTGAGTGCCGCTCCTAATTGCTGTTTCACTAAAATGCACAATGCCATCCATTTTGTGTTTTAATTCAATGTATTTCTAGGGCCTTCAGGATCATTAAACCCTTCACCAAGAGAGCGCAATGGAAGTGGTGATTATGAAAGCTTCTGGAAATGGCTCAGGAGTGTAGGAGAATGAAGAGCACAGACAAGGTTGAGAAGGAAGGAAAAAGGACCTGCTGGATTTAGTACTGGATCCAAACTAATGAGAACTAGTGCTCAAGGTTGAGCCCGCAGGAGTTCCTGGTACAACCTCTGAAGTTAGGATGGGGCCACTCCTAGAGGGATGGAAAATCCACAGTTATCAGTTCAGTTCAGTCGCTCAGTCGTGTCCGACTCTTAGTGACCCCATGAATCGCAGCACACCAAGCCTTCCTGTCCATCACCAACTCCCAGAGTTCACTCAACCTCACGTCCATCAAGTCGAGGATCCCATCCAGCCATCTCATCCTCTGTCATCCCCTTCTCCTCCTGCCCCCAATCCCTCCCAGCATCAGACTCTTTTCCAATGAGTCAACTCTTCGCATGAGGTGGCCAAAATACTGTTTCAGCTTTAGCATCAGTCCTTCCAAAGAACACCCAGGGCTGATCTCCTTTAGAATGGACTGGTTGGATCTCCTTGCAGTCCAAGGGACTCTCAAGAGTCTTCTCCAACACCACAGTTCAAAAGCATCAATTTTTCAGTGCTCAGCTTTCTTCACAGTCCAACTCTCACATCCCTACATGACCACTGGAAAAACCATAGCCTTGACTAGACGGACCTTTGTTGGTAACGTCTCTGCTTTTGAATATGCTATCTAGGTTGGTCATAACACTCCTTCCAAGGAGTAAGTGTCTTTTAATTTCATGGCTGCAGTCACCATCTGCAGTGATTTTGGAGCCCCCCAAAATAAAGTCTAAAATTGTTTCCACCGTTTCCCCATCTATTTCCCATGAAGTGATGGGACCAGATGCCATGATCTTTGTTTTCTGAATGTTGAGCTTTAAGCCAACTTTTTCACTCTCCTCTTTCACTTTCATCAAGAGGCTTTTGAGTTCCTCTTCACTTTCTGCCGTAAGGGTGGTGTCATCTGCATATCTGAGGTTATTGATATTTCTCCCAGCAATCTTGATTCCAGCTTGTGCTTCTTCCAGCCCTGCGTTTCTCATGATGTACTCTGCATAGAAGTTAAATAAGCAGGGTGACAATATATGTACTTCTTTTCCTATTTGGAGCCAGTCTGTTGTTCCATGTCCAGTTTGAACTGTTGCTTCCCGACCTGCATATAGGTTTCACAAGAGCCAGGTCAGGTGGTCTGGTATTCCCATCTCTTTCAGAATTTTCCACAGTTTATTGTGATCCACACAGGCAAAGGCTTTGGCATAGTCAATAAAGCAGAAATAGATGTTTTTCTGGAACTCTCTTGCTTTTTCCATGATCCAGCAGATGTTGGCAATTCGATCTCTGGTTCCTCTGCCTTTTCTAAGACCAGCTTGAACATCTGGAAGTTCACAGTTCACATATTGCTGAAGCCTGGCTTGGAGAATTTTGAGCATTACTTTACTAGCATGTGAGATCAGTGCAATTGTGCAGTAGTTTGAGCATTCTTTGGCATTGCCTTTCTTTGGGATTGGAATGAAAACTGACCTTTTCCAGTCCTGTGGCCACTGCTGAGTTTTCCAAACTTGCTGGCATATTGAGTGCAGCACTTTCACAGCATCATCTTTCAGGATTTGAAATCGCTCCACTTGGATTCTATCACCTCCACTAGCTTTGTTCATAGTGATGCTTTCAAAGGCCCACTTGACTTCACATTCCAGGATGTCTGGCTCTAGATGAGTGATCACACCATCGTGATTATCTTGGTCATGAAGATCTTTTTTGTAGAGTTCTTCTGTGTATTTTTGCCACCTCTTCTTAATATCTTCTGCTTCTGTTAGGTCCATACCATTTCTGTCCTTTATCGAGCCCATCTTTGCATGAAATGTTCCCTTGGTATCTCTAATTTTCTTGAAGAGATCTCTAGTCTTTCCCATTCTGTTGTTTTCCTCTACTTCTTTGCATTGATCGCTGAAGAAGGCTTTCTTATCTCTTCTTGCTATTCTTTGGAACACTGCATTCAGATGCTTATATCTTTCCTTTTCTCCTTTGCTCTTCACTTCTCTTCTTTTCACAGCTATTTGTAAGGCCTCCTCAGACAGCCATTTTGCTTTTTTTGCATTTCTTTTCCATGGGGATGGTCCTGATCCCTGTCTCCTGTACAATGTCACGAACCTCCATCCATAGTTCATCAGGCACTCTATCTCAGATCTAGTACCTTAAATCTATTTCTCACTTCCACTGTATAATCATAAGGGATTTGATTTAGGTCATTACTGAATGGTCTAGTAGTTTTCCCTACTTTCTTCAATTTAAGTCTGAATTTGGCAATAAGGAGTTCATGATCTGAGCCACAGTCAGCTCCCGGTCTTATTTTTGTTGACTGTGTAGAGCTTCTCCATCTTTGGCTGCAAAGAATATAATCAGTCTGATTTTGGGGTTGATCATCTGGTGATGTCCATGTGTAGAGTCTTCTCTTGTGTTGTTGGAAGAGGGTGTTTGCTATGACCAGTGTGCTTTCTTGGCAAAACTATATTAACCTTTGCTCTGCTTCATTCTGTATTCCAAGGCCAAATTTGCCTGTTGCTCCAGGTGTTTCTTGACTTCCTACTTTTGCATTCCAGTCCCCTATAATGAAAAGGACATCTTTTTTGGGTGTTAGTTCTAAAAGGTCTTGTAGGTCTTCATAGAACCATTCAACTTCAGCTTCTTCAGCATTACTGGTTGGGGGATGGACTTGGATTACTGTGATACTGAATGGTTTGCCTTGGAAATGAAGAGATCATTCTGTTGTTTTTGAGACTGCATCCAAGTACTGCATTTTGGACTCTTTTGTTGACCATGATGGCTACTCCATTTCTTCTGAAGGATTCCTGCTCACAGTAGTAGATATAATGGTCATCTGAGTTAAATTCACCCGTTCAAGTCCATTTTAGTTCGCTGATTCCCAGAATGTCAACGTTCACTCTTGCCATCTCCTGTTTGACCACATCCAATTTGCCTTGATTCATGGACCTGACATTCCAGGTTCCTATGCAATATTGCTCTTTACAGCATCGGACCTTGCTTCTATCACCAGTCACATCCACAGCTGGGTATGATTTTTGCTTTGGCTCCATCCCTTCATTCTTTCTGGAGTTATTTCTCCACTGATCTCCAGTAGCATATTGGGCACCTACTGACCTGGGGAGTTCCTCTTTCAGTATCCTATCATTTTGCCTTTTCATACTGTTCATGGGGTTCTCAAGGCAAGTATACTGAAGTGGTTTGCCATTCCCTTCTCCAGTGGACCACATTCTGTCAGACCTCTCCACCATGACCCACCCGTCTTGGGTGGCCCCACACAGCATGTCTTAGTTTCACTGAGTTAGACAAGGCTGTGGTCCTAGTGTGATTAGATTGAATAGTTTTCTGTGAGTATGGTTTCAGTGTGTCTGCCCTCTGATGCCCTCTTGCAACATCTACCATCTTACTTGGGTTTCTCTTACCTTGGGCATGGGGTATCCCATCACGGCTGCTCCAGCAAAGTGTAGCCACTACTCCTTACCTTGGACGAGGGGTGTTTCCTCACAGCCGCCCCTCCTGACCTTGAACGTGGAGTAGCTCCTCTCGGCCCTCCTGCCCCCGCGCAGTCACCGCTCCTTGGACGTCCACAGTTATACTTGTACCTGAACCGTACCTTTTAGTTTGGGAACACATTCATATACATAATTTCCATTGAGAATTGTGACAAGGCCACATGATGAAATTTTATTCTCGGTTTTCTGATGAGAAAACTGAGGCTCAGGGAAATTAAGTGATGTTGACTCCCACTATTCATCAGAAGCCAAAGTTGTATTCTTCCTTTCACTCCAAGACGTTTCATGGGCTATGAGCAAAACGACCTGCCAATGATTTAAAACTTGCCGTACAAAGGTTAATAATCCAAGAAATATTTGTTGAGTATCTACTACTTATTGAGTATCTGCTATGTTCTTGGGCTCCAAAATCACTGCAGATGGTGACTGCAGCAGTGAAGTTAAAAGATGCTTTACTCCTTGGAAGGAAAACTGTGACAAACCTAGACAGCATATTAAGAAGCAGAGATACTATTTTGCTGATTAAGGTTTGTATAATCAAAGCTATGGTTTTTACAGTAGTCATGTATGGATGTGAGAGTTGGACTATAAAGAAAGTTGAGCACTGAAGAAATGACGTCTTTGAACTGTGGAGTTAGACAGCTAACATGGAGCCAACAACATGCAGTGAATTAGGGTGATAAAAGGGAGAACGCATTGGTGATTGGAGCCCCTAGTCTAATCTATGAGATAGGAAATCTTCCTGGAGTGAGTGAGGTTTAAGCTGAGGCCTGAAATGTGGAAGTTAAATAGATGCAGGAGGGAGAAGAATATACAAAGGTGGGCTGAAGTGTCTGAGGCAGCGGTGGTTTAGCAATTTTTGTCTATTTTGTCTTGAGAGTCCCTTGGACTGCAAGGAGATCCAACCAGTCCATTCTAAAGGAAATCAGTCCTGAATATTCATTGGAAGGACTGATGCTGAAGCTGAAACTCCAATACTTTGGCCACCTGATGTGAAGACCTGACTCATTTGAAAAGTCCTGATACTGGGAAAGATTGAAGGCAGGAGGAGAAGGAGATGACAGAGGATGAGATGGTAGGATGGCATCACTGACTCTATGGACATGAGTTTGAGTAAACTCTGGGATTTGGTAATGGACAGGGAGGCCTGGCGCGTTGTGATCTATGGGGTCACAAAGAATCGGACACGACTGAGCGACTGAACTGAACTGAACTGAACTGTGGTGTTGAAGAAGACTCTTGAGAATCCCTTGGACTGCAAGGAGATGAAACCATTCAGTCCTAAAGGAAATCAACCCTGAATATTCATTGGAAGGACTGATGCCAAAGCTGAAGCTCTAGTATTTGGCCACCTGATGCAAAGAGTTGATTCATTAGAAAAGACCCTGATGCTGGGAAAGATTGAGGGCAGGAGGAGAAGGGGGTGATAGAGGATGAGATGGTTGGACAGCATCATCTACTCAATGGACATGAGCTTGAGCAAACTCTGGGAGACAGTGAAGGACAGGGAAGCCTGGCGTGCTGCAGTCCATGGGGTCTCAAGGAGTTGGACTTGACTTAGTGACTGAACAACAACAATATGCTGGAAACACGATGATGTTCAGAATAGACACCTTCCCCATTTTCATAGAACCTGGATGTAGCTGGGAGAACAAGCACAGCCAACAGCATGCAGTGAATTAGGGTGATAAAAGAGAGAACGCACTGGTGATTGGAGCCCCTAGTCTAATCTATGAGATAGGAAATCTTCCTGGAGTGAGTGAGGTGTAAGCTGAGGCCTGAAATGTGGAAGTTAAATAGATGAAGGAGGGAGAAGGATATACAAAGGTGGGCTGAAGTGTCCGAGGCAGCGGTGGTTCAGCAATTTCTGTCTATTTAGGAGGTAGCATCAGTTGGTAAGTCTAAGGAATGATTGCGTGTGGGGGCTGGAGGGGTAAGTGGAATTAGGAGTGCCTTTCCTGTCTTGGCCGCCTGGTGGGGCGATGACAGTTCTGTTTACTGAGACTGTGGGAGGAGCCCAAGGGTAGAGGTGGGCTGGGATAAGATGGTAATTACCGGGTATGTCCCATTTTTATAAAAATGAGCCCTAAAAGGCTGCAGCTGGCTAGGTCCATTGGTATCCCAGGGCTGAGAAGTGAGATAAAGCCCTGATACAGACATGCTGTTAATTTCTCCATGGAGGTCACCCTAAAGCCGTGGTACCCTTTGTTTCCACCCTGCTGAATCGAAAGGCAGAATGAAGCCTCAGAATGACCACCACCAGCCAGAAGGATTAGGCTAAACATGATGAAATTTAAGAGGGACAAATGTAAATGACACACCTCAGGTTTACAAAATCAGTTTCATGTCAAGGATGAAAACCCTGATCTGACAGCAGCTCATATCCACAGAACCTAAGGGAGTCAGCTGGCTGTGAATCCCACATAAACCAACAGCATCATTCGGCTGCCCCCTTCTCCCACCTCTAAAGCCTCCTTAACGTTAGCATCGTTGGGGAGCCCGGAAAGGTGTTTATCCGAGAGGAACAGAGAGACCTGTGAGGGAGATGCCGCAGCCAAGAGGGAGGGACGTCAGTTCAGAGACATGTCTGTTGCTGCCCAGGATTCTAGGCGCCGCGTGGAGCGTGGTCGATGCGCATCTCCAATAAAACACCCGGAAAAATCAGGGACAAGGGCATAGTTCTCAACGGACCAGGGGCCTCAGAGAGAGGGATTTGTTTGGGTTGGGAGTATAAGAGAGTGTGGACCAAGGAATGTTAAAGGGAGGAGGAGCCTGCCACGTCTGCTCACTGCATTGTTTTCCTGCTGTGTTTGAGTGTTAATTAGGTGCCTGGCTGCTCTTACGTGCTCTGCCGTGGGCAATACTGTAAAACATCATCTACGGAAAAACCAGTAGTTTAGACTGTCCTAGTTCAGCCAGCAGGGGCTATTCAGAGGACAGTGAGGTCTGGGAGGGACAGAGAGATCAAAGAGGTCATGGGGTAACTGGAGGCCAGGGAAGATGTCGCTGGCAAGGCATGAGTTGGGGAAAATGAGAAACTCAGCTGACTGCAGTCTTGGGAAATAAGGCAGGAGAGGTAAGCAAAAGGCCAGAGCTTGACCTGTTCGGTGGGCCAGACAAGGCATGGAGATGTGATGGAGGTCGTGTGGGATGCAGAGTTGACAGAAGGGTCTCCTGCCTGGTGAAGCTGAATTGAAGGATGACTCTGAATTTGTGAGTTTCCCCCTGATCCATTTCTCCCGTCATAGCGCCTGCCCCACATGGCTGATTACCCCTGTGGTGTGCTGAGGGTCTGTAACAGACAGGAGTGTCCAGACAGCAGGAGGTAGGAAACCCTAAGGCAGATCTCTAGAGGAGAAAGCCTGGTGCCTTCTGATGGGAAATCAAACTAAATCAGAGCAAGTGTGACAGCAATTTCTAAATTGTGGTGGAAGAGATTTCCCTTCCTTGTTTTCTTCCTTCCTCCCTCTCTCATTTCCCCCCTCCTTCCAACATATATTGAGCAGTACTCCCAGCTCTCTGTGAAGGGGTGGGGACCCAAGATGAGCAGAACACAGGTCCTGCTCCTTGTAGTTCATAGTGGAGAGGGGAAGTGGGACACATGAATAAGTACTATTATTTCTTTGATTTTAAAATGCACTCTCAACATAATAACAGCTTTTCAGAAGCAAAACAAAATAAAAAACAAAAAATACAACGGCACTAAATGTACACATTGTTGCAAAATGTCCCACTTTTAGAAACATTCAAATGTGAAAAAATATAGTGTGTTTCAGAATTGAAACATATGAGCAGCATAATCATTATTATCACAATAGGAGTGGGTGCCGTGACCCATCAGAACATAACAATGTGGGGAAGAATGTGTCTTAGAAGCAGGAGTTACAGCAGTGTGATCATTGTCACAACAGGGGTGGGAACAAGATGCCACTGGAACCCACTGGAGGAAGTTCTTTAAGCCTTCTGGGGACAGCAGATTAGGCTTCCAGTGGGGGCTGGTGTTGTAAGGCCACCTTGCAGGGAAACAGTGGTGGAGGAAGTGGGTAAAAGGCCAGGGGAGGGGGCTGCAGGCAGAGTGAGTGGTTTTTGCAGAGAGCGCGGTGCATCCTGGGAGCAGCTGCATCTTATCACGGAGATTGTCATTATCAGTGAGGAACAGAGGGGCCTTCAGTCTGGAGGAGTCTGACATGTGTCATCACAAAGACAACAGGGAAGGAGATGTGAGCAGTGTGTCACAGAGCCAGGCTTCTCTGCTAAACGTAACCTGTCTCTTGAAAGGTTTTTCTGTTTCTGTTTATATAAGGCAGAAGCTGATTGCCTCGTGCAGAAGTGCTGTGTTCTCCAGTAGAAAGAAAATACAACAGATTTCGGTCAGTAGGCTTGGAATTTTTCCTTAAGTCTGCTTGGCTGTTTCCTTAAATCTTTTCTCCAGAGCAAGGATGCCCTATAAAAGTGACTGACTGTGTTGCCTCCATGGGCACATGGGCCTCGTGTAGGCTCTTCTCTGTCTGTCTGTCTGTCTGTCTCCTACTCTCTCTTCTTCCCAGTTGTCAAGAAGCTGCTCAGGCAGGCAGCCGGGAACTGAGATTTTGTTCAAGTGTATGTGTGTGCATGTGAGGCTGTTTCTGAATTGCATCCACACAGATTGTCCTTTGGGTATCAGCAGGATGAGGGTGCCATTAGCAAGAAATTAATCTCTGTTGGTCCCAGTTTTCAAAGAAAGCCCAATAAATAGCCTGGATGTTCTTCCCGGGAAAGCCTGGTAAAAAAGACAGATGAAAAGTAAAGTGAAGTGTTAGTCTCTCAGCCATGTCTGACTCTTTGCAACCCCATGGACTGTAGCTGACCAAGTTCCTCTGTCCATGGGATTCTCTAGGCAAGAATACTGGAGTGGGTAGCTATTCCCTTCTCCAGGGAATCTTCCTGACCCAGGGATTGAACTAGGGTCTCCTGCATTGCAGGCCGATTCTTTATTGTCTGAGCCACCAGGGAAGCCCTCCCCTCACCCCCTCTGCAAAAAAAGACAGACGGTTCTGTATTAATTAGGACATTCTCCCGGGCTGTGTCTTTTCATGCTCTTGGGGGAATGGATATTCTCTTCAGGCAGAGAAGCACTCATCTGGTCCTTTCCACGTTCACTCCATAGCCCAATCCCCCTTGGACCTGAACGAAAGAAGCCCTTGTCTGCTTCTTCTTCATACTTTTTCTCAGCCCTGAGAGAGCCTTGAGCTGTCTGAGCAGAGAGCCCGGGTTCACTGCAAATGGTGCCTGGGGAAATCATCAGCTTGGCTCCCGAAGGTTCTGCCACTGGACCCTCCTTGAAAAATGTTTCCTTTATCTGTTAAATCAGATTGTTTATACGTAATTTCTGAGGCTCCGTTTCAGTTCTGTGACAGCAAGTCAAACAAAAATAAAGGTCCTTGTTACTGAATGTTTATACTGTGCTAATACATGAAAAGCTAAAAGCCTTACATATATTATCTCACTGAATCCTCATGGCAACTCCATGTAGTTTAGACTCTTGGTATCCCATTTTACACATGGGGAATGGAAGCTTAGAGATGTCATGTACGCAGCTCAGGGAAGCGCACCAGTCAGCAGCAGAACTGTAATGAAGGCGGGTCTCTGATTCTCTAGCCGATACTCTTGATGAGTTGTCTCAGCCCATTTTTACTGCTGCACAAAATCCCACAGACAGGATGACTTAAACCACCAACATTTGTTTCTCAGTTTGGAGGCTGAGAAATCAAAGATCAAGTTGCCAGAAGGATTGTTGTCTGGTGAGGTCTGTCTCCCTGCTTTACAGATGGCTGCCTTCTTGCTATGTCTTTGTACAGCAGAGAGGGAGGGAGCGAGGGAGAGAGGGGAAAAAGAGAAAGAGAGTGAGTTCTAGTCTCTTCCCCTGCTTATTAGGGCACTAATCTCATCATAAGGACCCTACTCTCATAAAAAAGAAAGAAGTGTTAGTCACTCAGTCATGTCCGACTCTTTGTGATTCCATGGACTGTAGCCCATCAGGCTCCTCTGTCCTCGGAATTCTCCAGGCAAGAATACCGGAGTGCGTTGCCATTCCCTTACTCCAGGGGATCTTCCCCACCCAGGGATCGAATCCAGGTCTCTGGCTTGGCAAGCAGAATTTTTTTTAACATCTGAGCCACCAGGGAAGCCCCACTCTCATGAACTCATTTATACCCAATCACCACTCAAAGGCCCCGCCTGCTAATAACATCACATTTGGGGGCTTAGGGCTTACACACAAAGCTGCTGTGCTGTGATCAGGACTCTGGAGGTTGATGAACAGGAGCGGAAGTGTGGGAGAGCCCGTGTGACTGAAGCTGAGAAGGCAGAGGTGAGGGAGCCAGGCGGGAGGTATGGAGTGTTCTATTGGACTTTGTAGGTAATTTAAATAGTTTGCACCACATTCTAAGTGCAACAGAAAACCACTGTAAGGTTTTAAACGGGAAAGTAATGTGAACTGAGGAGCAGGAAAACAAGATCACTCGCTGCTGTAGGGAAGAGGCCCCAGTAGGAACAGGAAACCCAGCTGATGGGCTGTGCCCACCAGTCCTTGATTTTTTTTTAAATTTCTGTACCACTTGCAATAATTTATTATTATTCCATTTCTTTAATCAAATAGCTGACCAATTGGAAATTATTAGCAAAGCATGGTGAAATTTTATTCACATCACTATATTATGTGCAGAGTATGCTTTTTTATATGATACCTATAAATTAAATATGTAAACATTGTCTTTCATAAGTATATTTTTGTTCCCTAATGGTGCTCACCAATCTTGTAGATTGTACGAGAGATAGCAGTGGCTGGGCTAGAGTTGGCAGTGGACATGGAAATAATAGGAAATTTTAGGGGGGCTTTTTAGGAGGTAAAATCAGCAAGACATGAGGAGGGGATGGCTAGAGTTAGGGCTGCAGGTAAGATAATGTGCAGAGATAGGGATGGGCAAGCTCATTTTGGATCCTGGTGAGGCAACTTGTTTTTAAGAGGTAATGCTCATTCCTAAAGCTTCCCAAAGTGTCTAGCTGGGTCAGTTAGGATGACTTCACCTGCAAGTTAGAGAAATCCCCCAACTCAAAGGTCATCAATTAGGAACCATGTCACATAGCAGAAAGTCCAGCGGTGGTGTGTCTCCCAGATGGTGGGATCAGGCCTGCGATACCAGCAAGGGGCCAATTTCTCTTCTTTTCCCTCTGCTGAGGAAGGCTCCCAAGCTGCCTTGCCCTGTGGAGGCAGATGACCTTGGCATTTCTAGACAGCAGATACCCAGTCACAACCACATCCTTGTCAGGCCTAACTGGCCAGGCTGAGTCGTGTTTCCATCCAGTAAAGCAATCTTTGCTTAGACAATGGGTTTTCTCTGACCCCTTAGATAGTTCAGGGTTTTGCTCAGAGCTGAGAAGGGAGGTGAAAAAGTGGACTAATCTGGGGTTCTGTTCAGGGGAAGAGATATTCGGGCTCATTGGGTTTGTCGTGAGGTCCTGGACAAATGAGACCCAGCTTTTGCATTTCTTAGACCAACAAATACATCATTAAGGGAGTGGATGTGGGAACTGGCTTCCCCGGTGGCACAGTGGTAAAGAATCCACCTGCCAGTGGAGGAGCCACAGGAAATTCTTGTGTTGAGAAGGTCCCATGGAGGAGGAAATGGCAACCCACTCCAGTATTCTGGCTTGGAAAATTCCATGGACAGAGGAACCTGGTGGGCCACAGACCCTGGGGTCATAAAAAGTCGGATATTATTGAGCACATGTGGGAACTGGGAATAGGATTGCCAACTTTTAATTTTTACCTTGTAAAGACATTTAAACAGTTACTACCTGCTGTCTCTATCATTTCATCAAAAGAACATTCTAAAATCAAAGAAAAAATTTTTACATTTAATAAACTTAACATTATCAAAATTTGCTCTTTTTTCAAATTTATCTGAAACCTGGAAACCACTCTCTTGGACCACTATGGTCCATAGAAAACAGAAGTTCTTAACTGGATTGACGGGCCCACAGAGTCTGTGGAATTGAAGTCAGAGGGCCTTCTTGGGTAGACAGAAATTACAGCTTCATTTTCACCATCCTTTATCTGAAATGTAGCATTTCTTTCAATGACGAGTGTGGCAACAGATTGGCAGTATTAGCATGACCTGTGATTTTTGTCATTAATAGAAATCACAAATATTTTCATATTGTATCACAATTGTGGTAGACATCTGGAAATGTCATTTACGCCGATCACTATATTGAAATTATAGGAGCTATTAGTCACCGTTGGAAGCAGGGGATCCTTCTTGACAAATCTCCTCCAGTGTGGCCACTGTTGTCTGGCAACTCTGTGTATGGGGCTGGCGGCCTCTGGGCAGTGAATTCACATTCTCATGGGGGTGACCCAAGGCAGTCCAATAGTCCTTAACCATATTGTTTGTGGATCAGTGCACAGGAGTTGAATTGTTTTCATAGTTTGCTGAAGTTTTTGCAAATCTGAATCCCTTTAATGTGATTTTTTTCTCTTGTTTGGGAATGCAACTTTTGGTGACATAGACGAGTTCAAACATGTCTGGTGGCCGCACCGACTGTCAAAGTGTGATACTTAAAGCAGCTTCTTGTGACTGCTAACAGATTGCAAGTGACGTGGGTCATGACAGTGTAGTAAGCTCTCCGGGTAGCATAGTCCTGTCTTTGATTTTTCTTTTTTGTTCTCCATCTGCACATTCTCTCTGTGTTGTGAAGTAAAGTCTTACCTGCACAGTATATATTCGCCTGTTGTCCTTGCATCATTATTTTGTGAAAGTGTCACACATTAAAAATACATTTGTGGCAAGCATTGACAATATGAGAAATGAGAACCATTATTTCACATGAAGCAATAGCTAAATTTCAGGGAGAACAGGATTTCTGAGCAGCTGGTGTCACCCCTAGTCCACACAAAGGTGAAAAGATGTTACTAGTGCAAACATTGACTAATCATAAATTCTGCCTTCCTTCCTTGTCATAAAATGTAATGAATATTTTATACTTTACTTAATTAACATACAAATAATTCACTTCTAGGTAGATTTATCAAACAAATCACTTAGGAACCACGAAGAAACCATTATATTTCAAAAAATGTCACTGGAACAAAAATATTTTAACTTTATTATTTTTTTATGGACTCAATTTATCTTGAGCTGGCAAAGAAATGAAGGTCTATGAAAACTATATACCTGGTTTCATTTACATTAATTAAGCAAAAGGACACAAGATCACAATGATTTCTTTACTTTTGTGGAGAAATTATTATTATTATTATTAATATAAATTTATTTTAATTGGAGGTTAATTACTTTACAATATTGGTTTTGCCATACATCAACATGAGAAATTATTGCAAAAGGGATTTTGAAGTCAGGAAGACTGAAAGAATACATCATGTCTGCCCATCTTAAAAATGCATCTAAAGAAAATGAAGGGTTTTTGTGTGTGTGTGTGTGAATGAAGAACCTCAATTTCAAAAAGGTAGGATACTTCAAGGACTTCCCTGGGGGCTCTGACAGGAAAGAATCTACCTTCAATGTGGGAGACCTGGGTTTGATCCCTGGGTTGGGAAGATCCCCTGGAGGAAGGCATGGCAACCCGCTCTAGTATTCTTGCCTGGGACACGCCATGGACAGAGGAACCTGATGGGCTACAGTCCATGAGGTTGTAAAGAGCCAGATATGATGGAGCAACTAAGCACAGTACAGGATACTTCAAAACGCGGATTTGCCATGTCATGAAAACCTTTTCCAGAAGAGTTCTTGAAGTTTCTTACCAAGTGCTAAACAAAAGCCTCACATGACTGGGGAAACCTGAAACCACAAAAGCTGGGAATGCAGAATGGACTGGAAGTGGCTCTTCAGGTCAAGGGAGGTGTTTCCATGGGAACTGGTGGAGTATTTTGAAGTGGGTTATGGAGGAATTGGCAGCTTTGTCATCCTCCTCAGTGAATCACTGGAGGCAACCACTAGCATCTTATAATATAGCTACCTCCTTCTTTTGTTCATGGTGACCTACATCGCAAAATAATTCTTGTTCTGTGGGTGACTTGGAAATTGCAAAGACCACTGACATTTTGGAGATGGTGTAGCTTCTTTTTTTTTCTTGTTTGTTTTCAAACAAACTCGACTGGACAGAAAATCTAGTGATCTTTGCACGAGACCTCCTGTGATGATTGTTTGTTTTCAAACAAACTCGACTGGACAGAAAATCTAGTGATCTTTGCACGGGACCTCCTGTGGTGATTAGTTGTGCGTCTACTTTAGTGGAAAAGGGAGCACCTTCTGTTGTTATCACTTGGAGCATTTAATAGACATATTCTGGTTTTTCCTAAATCCTGAGGGAAGTTTTGTTGACCGCCATAAAAAGCCATCAACTTTATCAAAAGTCAGTCTCTCTGAATCAGTATTTTTACAGGTTTTATCAAGAAACCATAGCAGAAAATAATGAGCTTCTCTATCACAGAGAAGCTCATTGAATTCAAGAGGAAAGTTTTATTTATTCTAAAAGAAAAAGAAAATCCATTCTGGGAACACTTTAAAAGAATTTTGTCTGTGTGTTGGTTAGCTTACCTGGCAGATGTTTATAACCATGTGAATGAAATGACTCTTTCCATTCAAGACCTTGATATCATCATTATGAATGCTTCTGGAAACATTACGAGCTTTCTTGGCTGATACGAAGCTAACATCTTTCAAACTTTCAAATGTTGGGGGAAGTGCTTTAACCTCAGTGGAGTTGAGTTACAATATGCTGTCAATTTATTTGAAAAGAGTAATCTATAAACACCTGGAAACACTTTAGAATGCCTGCAAAAGTTATTTCTGTCTTGATGGTAGCAAAATTGAACCCTAGAGTCACATTCTTTTTCTTTCTGATATAAACTGAATCAACAGTGTTGAGCTAGCCAAAGATGAATTCATTGATCTTAGGACCAAAACAACCACTATAACTAAAGTTTCACTGAAAAGCCTTAAAGAGTTATCCTGGTCCCTGGGAGACAATTATCTCTACTCTGTGAAGTTGCTGACAAGCTTTAATTTCATTTTCAACACTGTATCTTTGAGGATTGGATTTTCAACTTTGTAACCAAAAATAATGAGTTGGAGTTCAACAGGACGTGTGTTTATTTTGTCAAAGACCAGTCTGCCATCTTATGTTCTTATTCCAGGTAAGCAAAAAGTGTTCATATGGGTATGTCTTTAAAAATTAGAATTTGAGCTTCCTTGGTGGCTCAGTGGTAAAGGATCCACCTGCTAATGCAGGAGACGCAGGTTCAATCCCCGATCCTGGGAGATGCCATATACCTCGGAGCAGCTAAGCCCGTGTGACGCAACTATTGAGCCTGCGCCCTAGAGCCCGGGAACCGAAACCACGGAGCCCAAGTGCACAACAGCTGAAGCCTGTGCACCCTAGAGCTATGCTCCACAACAAGAGAAGCCAGTGCAGTGAGAAGCATGTGCACCAGCCCCGCTCTCCACAACTGGAGAAAAGCCTGCAGCAACCAAGACCCAGCACGCCCAAAATAAATACATAATTAAAAAATAAAATTTACCTTGACTGTATTTCAAATGTAATGTTTCATTTTTAATGTCATACAGAGTATCAAATTTATCATTATATAATGAATATATTTAAAAACAATTGCATTTTGGTATATTTAGAAGTGACTTAGCATGCATGCATGCATTGGAGAAGGAAATGGCAACCCACTCCAGTGTTCTTGCCTGGAGAATCCCAGGAACAGAGGAGCCTGGTGGGCTGCCATCTATGGGGGTTGCACAGAGTCAGACACGACTGAAGCAATTTAGCAGCAGCAGTTTTTTTGGTTTTTTTTTTTTTTTTTTTGTGGTAACCTTGCATATTTATTTTGGGCATTGAAAACCTTTATTCTAAGATAGGTCCACAAACTTTACGAGACTATACAAAGGATCCCTGTTATAAAAACAACAATGAAGTGCTGATCTAAGAGGACATAATTTAAGCTCTCAAGTTGCTTAAATATGCGAAACAGGGAGGTTGGCTGTGTCTTTTGGAGGCTGGAGAAAGAGAAGCTCCCCTGACATCAGGCTAGGCCATCCGTAAGAGTCCTCTGTTTCCTGGAAAACCCACTGACAGCCATGTATGTTCCACCCCTTCACACCCAGGACAAGGGAGGAAAGGGAAAGATAGCCCCCACTAAGAAGGCAACCCTTCTTATCTTCCCATAATAACTGGTTTTAGGAAACTTGGCCACTCTTCAATCAATCCCAAGTACTGAAATGAAATGCACTGTTGAGTTCTTCCTGTGTGTATGGAGTGTGGCATTGTAGGGCCACAGAGAAGAGGATCACAAGGTTCTTTCCCTCAAGGAGTTAATTTATTTGTGGAGACGAAACTAGTGCATAAAACAATTAAGGAGAATTAAATGCAAAGCGAGGTGATGCCTTGAGAAAAACCTGCCTGTTGACTTTTTGATTACCGTATCCCCAGAGTTTAGAGTATTGCTTGGCACATAGAGTGTGCTAGAAAAATATTTTTTGAATGAAAAAATTGATGACTGAATTTTAAAAATAACACTTATTGTTATGAGAGTAATACATGTTCATCAGAGAAAATTTGAAAATACAGAGGACTATAAAGCATTAGCAAAGAAAAAAGCAGCGAAAAATTTTCATATTTCTTTCTCCCTCCTATATACACATGTACAACATGCACACTCAGACTTTTTTAACAGAACAAAATTGGGGCCTGAGTTTTATTGCTTGAATTTTTTTCTCTTAAAATTATACTGTGAATATTTTTCTGTGCCATTAACTATTCTTCAGAACATTATTTTTAATGGCTTCGTTATACAGTATCCTATAAATAATAAATCATGATGTAGCCTAACTTTCCTATTGTTGAGCATTTGGGAACGTTTTATAAGATCAAGAGCTGCATTTATTTGTCGCTTGCTCGGTTACAAGTGTTATGATGAGTTTTCCCCCTCTTCATACATGATCTCATTAAATTTCCTTCTCACAGTGATCCGATGGAGAGGAATTCCTTATACGCACCTTTATGGGAGGAGTAAAGTACCAAAGGTCACGGTGCTGGTAGGTGACAAAGCTGGGATCCAACCCAGGTCGTGTTTAATGTCAAGGTGCAGGTCCAGCAAGCATGACTCTAGGCCCCTCCCCTGGCGTGTGTGAGGAAGGCACGGGACTCCTTGGGCACTAAGGGGATGCAGAAACGCACATCCGCAAGGCGAGTGGGTGGGATGGCAACCAAAGCCGAGACGCAAAGGAGGGAATGCCTTTCAGGTCTGCAGCTGCGGAGACATCGCAATGGACTAGACCCAAGCAGACCGTCTCAAGGAGTCTGTTTCAATAGCGGCATTTCAGAAGTGAGAGCCAAGGTGTGTTCCACGTTCCCTGCTCCTAACTTCAGGCAGGGGAGAGACTAAACCCCTCTTTTATATCTTCATGCTGTTGAGTCATCTGAACAAGAGCCTTCATGCAATGGTTGAACGAAGGGCAGTGAAAAGCAGAGGGTGGCTCTGCTCTCAAGCCTTCTTGCGCCTTCTCTTGGGTGAGCGGTGTCAGAGAGGAGCTCAGAGGCTTGACAGGGTGGAAGGCAGGGACCCCAGCTCTACCACAGGGAAGAACCACGGGGCCTTGAACTGAGCACAGCTCTTCAGTTGGGGCAGGTCGGGGACCAGGCTTACGTGATCAGGTGTCCTGGTATAGCCGGGAAGGAAGGGGGGTGGTTTCTTTAGATGCAGAACTTTCTTTGTCAAAATTGAGACTCAAGTCCCAGGCAAAATGGAATGGTTGGTCACCAGAGGCCTAGGCTCTTCTTCATGTGAGGGCTCATTCTGTGGGAAAGGTCCAAGCAACTTTATTTATTTACTTATTGGTTGATTGATTGATGGGTGGAAATATAACAAGTCCTTTACATACTAACAAGTTCCATTCAGAGAGTGTGTTTGTAAGTCCAATTTTTTTGTAAAGTCTAACAAAGTTGCTACTGCTAACAAAGTTAGCCTAGGTATCCAACTAACACAATTGGCTATAAGCACTGTACTGTATTAGGTTTATATTCATACAAATAACATACAAAAAAACACAAAAAGTAAAACATTTAAAATCTTACAGTACAATACCTTGAAAGGCACAGGAATACAGTATAACAGCTGGCATACAGGGGCTGGCATTGAGTGAACAGGCAGGAAGCGTTCCTGACTGGAGGAGGAAAAGGAGGTGGGAGATGGTAAGAGATGGTGGGTCATCAGCAACAGGAGAGGGAGGGCGAGCTGCAGTGTCACTCAGGCCTGACTTGGATGGCGCAGGCTCTGGTTCCTGACTGGGTTCAATTCTGTCTACCTTCTTGAAAAAAAGGATCCCGTGCCGTCTGGGTAGAGCCGTACCAGCAACATCACTGCTACTTTTATGTTTGCTTCCAGACATTCTGGGCTTGAAACAGAAATACTGTACTATTGTACTCAATATGGTATTGCATAGTACTGTACCGTACTCTACAAAGTATGCAAAAGCATAAACACGCGTAGAGGATTCATGCATGTGACAATGTATGTCAGACACGTGAACAGACCTTACATGGCTGGGCATGCAAATGCATGTTTGCACCTTTGAAAGCCCACAACTTGAAATTTCATCTGTAAAAGGCTTAGTGAATAGTTGACTGACAGTGTTGTATTAGCGTCAGATATACAACATAGTGATCTGATATTTTTATAGATTATACTCCATTGAAAGTTGTTATAAAATATTTATTATAGTCCCTGTGCTGTACATTACATTCTGATACTTTATTTCTTTTATACCCAGTAGTTTTGGCCTCTTAGTCTCCTTCCCTAGCTCCCCCCTCCCCTCACCCTCTCCCCACAGGTCACCACTCGTTTGTTCTCAGGTAGGTGTCTGGAAAGAGTCGTTGGTGATCCAGGACCCAGGGCTGTCTGCACATGCTCACCCCCATTCCTCACCCTTGCAGCCTATCTATCCCTTTGTGCCTTCATTGAAGCTGTGTCCACCAGGGTCACTGATGGCCTATGTACTGCTAGATTCTGGGCACTTTCAGTCTAAGCCATGTCACTCTCACCCAGGGGCCTCCCTGCTTCCAGTCTTGCCTCTTCAGTCTATTCTGAACCCCAAAGACAAAAGTGATCCTTTCCTATTTTTTATATTGAGAAATAATGTATATACAGCAAAATTTACCTACATTAGTGTACAGTTCTGCATGTCTTGACAAACGCATCCAGTGGTTTAACCACCAGCACAATAGAGAACAGTTCTATCACTCCAAATAATTTTTCTGTGTCTACCTCTTCCCTTACTCTCAGCTCTGATAACCACTGATTTGTTTCTGTCTCTGGACCTTGCCTTTTCAGAATGTCATATAAATAGAACAAGGTAGTGTGTGTAGCCTTTGAGTCTGGCTTTTTTCACTCGGCACATATATTTGCAATTCATTCACGTCATGTATGTCAGCAATTATTTCCTTTTTGAGACTGATTAGGATTAGGATTCCATTGTATAGATATTCTATGCTGTTTATCTATTCCCCAGTTGAGGGATATTTAGTATTTTCCAATTTGGGGAAAATAGAAAAGAAGTTGCTCTAAAAATTCACATACAGATTCAGATTATTTGGTGCATGTAGGTTTCCAGTTTACTTGGGCAAACACCTGGGAGGGATATTGGTGGAAGTGGTGTGATAGAAGTATGTTTCACTTCATAAGAAATCTTTAAACTTCCAAAGGGACTGTGGAAGGGACTGTGCTTATTCTGAATCCCCTCCAGCAATGAATGAGAGTTCCAGTTGCTCTATATCGTCACCAGCACTTTGTATTATCAATTACAAAGATCATTTTAGCCATTCTACTAGAAGCGTAGTGTTATCTCACTGTGGTCTTTTAAATGAAACATTACTTATTGATGGACTCTTGGCTGCTCTGTGTCTTCCTTGCTTTGTGCAGGCTCTCTCTAGTTGTGGCAAGCAGGGGCGACTCTTCCTTGTGGAGGGTGGGCTTCTAGTGGCAGTGGCTTCCCTTGTTGCAGAGCACGCAGGCCTCAGTAGCTGTGGCTTGGATTCAGTAGTTGCGGCACATGGGCTTAGTTGCTCTGAGGTATATGGCATCTTCTCAGACCAGGGATCGAACCCATGTCCCCTGCATTGGCAGGTAGATTCTTACCCACTGCACCATCAGGGAAGTCCTTGTGTTTTTAATTTGTATATCCCTAGTGGTCAGTGTTCATGTACTTGCTGCCACAATTCTTTTGCCCATTGAAAGCATCTGTTCAGTTCTTTTACCAATGAAAAAAATTGGACTGTTTGCTTTTTTGAGTTTTAAGAATCCTTTATGTATTCCATGTCAAGTCTTTTATCAAGTATGTGATTTATAAATATTTTCTCCCAGACCATAGCTTGTCTTTTTATTTTTGTAATGGTGTCTTATGAAAAACAGAAGTTCTTAATTTTGGTGAAGCTTATTTTCTCAATATGGTGTCAATATGGTGTCAGGGCTAGGAAACATTTGCCAAGTCCAAGTTCACAAAGATTTCATCCCATGCTCTCAAGCAATAGTGTTACAGTTTTTGCATCTAGGTCTGTGTTCCATCTTGAGTTAATTTCTGTTATATGATATGAGAATTGATAGAGGTTCTATTTTTTTTCTTCTTTTGCTTATGGATTTCTAGTTGTTCCAGTGTGGGACAGTGAATTGAATTGCCTTTGAAATTTTGTTTGAAATGAATTGCCCAGATATATGTACATCAATTTTTAAATGCTCTTCTATTCCCTTGATCTACATGTGGAAGACTGCTGCTAAACATTTAGGAACCGGCTTTTGGGAGAAGAGCAGGGGTGGGCTGGAGGAGTCCTAATTTGTAGTGTTTGCTGATGTTTATTTCTTACATATTCTCACAATGGACGGTTTCAAGCAGCCAATTTGACATCAACCAACTTGTAAAACTCTCGAAAATTTAACAGGTGGCTCTCATGAGCTGCTATGACTCCAGCACACCACTCTGTGTATCCTGTTTTCCTAAACCACACTGTTGTGATTACCATGGTTTTATCCTAAGTCCTGAAGTCAGGTAATGTGATTTCTCAAATTTTGTTCATCAGAGTTGTTTTGTCTATTCTAGTTCCTACGTCTTTCTATAAACATTTTTGAATCAAAGGATCGATTCCTGCAAAATTTCCTGCAGAGATTTTGATTGAAATATGTTGAATCTGTAGGTCACTCCAGAAAAAATTGGTATCTTAAAAACCCCAAGCCTTCAAATCCATGAACAATATAGCTTTCATTTATTTATATATATATTTTTATTTCTTTCCTCAGTGTTTTCTAGTTTATGGCATACTGATTTGCACATATTTTGTTAGTCTTATACTTCAGTGTTGTGTGGTTTTGGGGTGCTACTATAAATAATTTTTTGCAAATTCCCATTTCTAATTATTCATCGCAAGTCAATATGAATACAATTGCTTTTTGTATATTGTGAGACTTTGGGGAAATCACTTACATTGATTCTAACTAGTTTTTTGTTGGTTTTGTAGATTCTATATGATTTTCTACCTAGACACTCAGGTTGTGTATAAATAGAGTTTGTACTTCATTTCCTATTTGCATTCATCCATCCATTCATTCCGCTGGCTGGGACTTCCAGTGTGATGATGAGTAGAAGTAGTGAAGAGTGGACATCCTTGCTTTGTTCCCCGTCTTAGGGAGAAAGCATCCAGTGTTTTACCATTAACTATAATATTATCTGGAGGTTTTCTGCAGTTGCCCTTTGTCAGGCTGAGAAAAACTGCTTCCACTTCTAGGCTGAAATATTGTTGGCTGAGTTTTCATCATGAGTGGGTGCTTTTTCTGCATTTATTAAGATGATTACTTGGTATTTTTTGTGGGTTGAATTGTAACCTTCGAAAATATATGTTTAAATCCCTAAACCCAGCTCCTACAAATGTGACCTTACTGGGAAATAGGGACATTGCAGGTGTAATCAAGTGAAGATGAGAACAAATTAGACTAGGGTGGACCCTAAATCCAATGACTTGTATCCTTCTATGTAGAGAGAGATTTGAAGACACAGAAGATAACCCGTTCCAAGACTCTCTCATCAGACGCATCACTCCAGTCTCTACCTTTGTCTTCACATGGTATTTTCCCTTGTGTGTCTGTCTCAAATCGCCCTTTCCTTTTTCTTATAAGGACAGCAGTCATTGAATTTATGGCTCAGCTTAAATCCAGGATGATTTCATCTTGAGTTTCTTAATTGAATTACATCTGCAAATACCCCATTTCTAAATAAAATCACATTCATAGTGCCAAGGGTCAGGACTTGGATGTGTATTCTTGGGGATCACTATTCAATCCAATACATGTACTTAATTTTATATGTATATGTACCATATACTTATTTATTTGCTTAAGCTTTCTCTCTTCAACCTGTATGAAATTTCCACTTGGGTGGGGAGTTTTGCCTGTTATGTTCACTTTATAGCTCTCTCTCAGTACCTGGAATGGTGCCAGTCATAGCGTAGCTGTTCAGTAAATCTCTGTGGAATGAATGAATGAACGACTCTCACTTCTCCTTGCTGCAGCGTCAGACAGGGCTGCGTCCCTCTTTTATTCCAAGACCCCTCTTCCTTGGTTTCTAAGACCATGCACTCATCCTTCTTTATTTCTCCTTTGCCTTCTCTGATTGTTCCTTCTTCTGTCTCACCCCTTAACTAGTGTGTCCCCACTCTTCTTTCCTTTCTTTTTTTTTTTTTTCAAATTGAAACATAATTGATTTACAATGTTGTGCCAATCTCTGCTGCACAGTACAGTGGCTCAGTTATATTCTGTAGACATTTTTTGGTATTCATTTCCATTATGGCTTATCACAGGATATTAAATACAGCTCCCTGTGCTCTATAGCAGGACCTTGTTGTTTAGCCCAATCTGCTTTTCTACTACTCTATTTCTTCTCCCCAGGAAGCTCACTCAGCTCTGACCAGTCACTTGCTAGATATATGTGACTCACATATCTGTATCCTCACCACAGCATTTCTTCTGAGTCATATTTCCACGTTCTCCTTTTATCTGACTCATCCTTATAATTAATGTTCCCAACAATCTGACACATCTTTTTTCTCCAGCCCTCTTTCCAGGGTTCAGTACCATCAACCCATCATCGTTGTTGCTGTTGTTTAGTTGCTAAGTCATGTCTGACTCTTTGCGACCCCATGGACTGTAGCCCACCAGCCTCCTTGATCCATGGGATTCTCCAGGCAAGTATACTGGAATGAGTTGCCATTTCCTTCTCCACCACCAGCCTCCCAGTTACCAAAGTCAGAACCTTGGAATCAGCCTTGACTGTGCTATTACTACATCCGATCTCTCACTAGGTCCTGTAAAGTTCATCTCTTGAAGACTTCTTGGATCTGTCCGCTTCTCCGCATCCCCACTGCTACAGTTCAGCCACTCTCATTCTTTCCCAGTCTCTCTGCTTCTTTCTAAGATGCAAAATTTCTCTACTGCTTTTCATCATAACCCCTCTAGTGACTGCCCTGCCTACAGTTAAGACAGACACGTACCCTCCCCAGGCTGTCTCCTGAGGCCTGCTCCTTGGTTTTTGTGACCCAGTTGCACTGACCTTGCAGTTCCCCAAGTCCACCAATTTCATGGATTAGGCCAGAGGGCCCTGGGAAGCAGACCAGTCCACCAGACAAATTCCTGGTCCCTGCCTGCCTGTTTGCTTCCTGGTCCCTTGGACCCTGGGAAAATTGTGTTGAAAATTGTTGGGACAGAAAACATTACCCAAAAAAAGAGAGGAGGTTTTAACATTTGGAGTGGGGGGAGCTGTCTTCAGGAGAGATTTGGGGTTCTGGTTTACTCTCAGGTTGTGGCGGTTTCTTGGAGAACTACCATTCCATCCCCGCTCTTCGGCATTAATTGTTGGGATCGATGCTGCAGCAGTTATATAATGTTTATTGCAACCACCACATATCTGAGGCTTAAGTGTTGCTAAATGTCACTTTCACGCTCCCCAGTGTATGGTGTGTAATTATAACTGGTTCACTACCTTCTTTGTGAGGGAGGCAGATGCTTTTAGCCTGAAAAGGAGAAGAGAAATGCATTTTCTCTAACCTTATGAAAAGCACTAATTTCCGGAGAGATCCTGGGTGGAGGGAGAGGAGCATCACATGGGCTCTTCATCACAAACACCTTTGCTGGGTGTCTCCTAGAAAGTGCAGGACCCCTCCTCCCTGCCTCCCCCCCTCCCCAGGCTGCAGTGGGCATCTGTGACCCTGAGATCAAATTCAAGGGCAGAGAGAGATGCACCAACTGGGGATCAGAGTGACAGCCAGTGAAGCAATGAAACAGGTGTCATCACGTCACAGAAATGTGACCTGAAAGAAAGAGCCGTGGGTGGGCTGGTGGCCATGTGGCTTGGGTCTGTATCTAGCTGTGTGGCCTTGGATAAGTCACTTTGACTTTCTGATTTCACTTTTGTCATACATCAAATGGGAATAATAAATCCTGCCTGCACCACCTCAGTTAAATCCAACCCTAAAACTGTGAGTTATTGAGTGCTGCTGTATTCCAGGCACCAGAGGACCCAGCAGTGCACACAGCAGGTGTGGTCCTGCTCTTGGTGAGTTGAGGTCTATGGCAGGAGTTGGAAAGCTGTGAGTCGCAGCCAGATCTGGCCCGGGCCCTGTTTTTGTACAACCTATCAGCTAAGAATGGATTTCACATGTTTAAAGGGTTGTAAAAAAATAATAATAAGAAGAAGAATATGCAATAGAATGTATGTGTGGCTAAAAGGCTCAAGATGTTTATCTGGTCCTTTACAGAAGGAACTTTGATGACCTTTGGTCTGGAACTTGGCAGCCACCACATGGGCACAGAGTATTTGACGTGTGGCAGGAGATGCACTGTGATCCTCCATGTCCTGTGGTGGGGCTGGTGTGTGTGCCATGCAGGTTCCTACCCTGCTCCTCACTGCCCCCCCTCCCCCATGCCCTCCTCCTGTTGCCCAGCCCCCAGGCCTCTCAGGCCCTTGGTCTCTAACCTTTGGACTTCCCATGTGGCTCAGTGGTAAAGAATCCATCTGCCATTGGAAGAGATGCAAGAGACACAGGTTTGACCCCTGGGGCAGGAAGATCCCAGAAGGAGGAAATGGCAACCTACTCCAGTATTCTTGCCTGGAAAATCCCATGGACCGAGGAGACTGGCCCATGGGGTCCCAGACAGTTGGACGTGACTTAGCAACTGAGCAGGCAGGCTGTAACTGTTAGAGCCACTCTTTCCTCCTAGAGGGCCTGCATTCGACCTTGGAAAAGCAAAGACTTCAAAATCCTAATGAAAATGCTGTAGGAGAAATTCATTTTATTAGGAACCAGGAAATCTAGATGAATGGTAATAAAATGCCAAAGAGCCACTAACATTAAGGTCTGGCTAAGTGTTTCACAAGCATTATTTCACTGAATCCAATAGCAATAGCAGGGGAGCTCAATGTCCTGAGTTTACAAATGAGAAAAATGGGAGTGCAGACAGCTAAGTGACCTTCCTGGCTGGCAGGTGGCAGAACCTCCGTCCACTGACCTGAGTATGGTGCTCTTCCCATGACCTTAGAGGTCACTCAGGGTCCAGGGCTTGTCCTGCACGAGGGGTGAAAGGGAAAACAGGTAGTGGTATTGGGGTTAGTCAGTCTGGGGCAGTGGACACAGCTGTGGCCAAGGAGTTAAAAGACGTAGACCCTGTCCCCAGGGCTGCCCCTTATTAACTGGGTCCGGCTCTTCCCTCTCAGGCCTGGAGGCCCTCATCTGCAGCAAGAGTGGCACTGTCTCCTCCCAGGGGCTCTTAGCACTCACGGCCTGAGAGTTAGAATCAAGGCCAAGTGCAGGGTCTCGCAATGCCAGCCCTCTCCCTCGAGGTCTCCTGGGAAGAGGTTTAAAAATGCAGGTTTCTGGGCCCCCCTCTGAACTGCCTCCTCCAGTGCCTGTGAAGTGAGGTGTTAGAATCTGTGTTTCTGAATCTTTCTGTTGAAGCTTCAGGTTTATGAACCAGTTAGCTAGAGATTGTGGTTGATTTTTACTAGAACTTTGGTATCAGCACTTTTGAAGCAAGGGTCTCCAACTGTCTTTTCTTTGTTTGTCTCATCTAATTAAGATGATAATCGTGTCAGTTCTAGTTTCAAAATATAACTGGGATCCAGCCGTTTCTCACCCCGTCTATGGGTTGTCATCACAGTCCTGGGCACCATGATCTCTCACTGGACTGCTACAGAGAGACCCTGTCCCACAGCAGGTTAGGGACAGGGGACCTAGGTTCAGAACCTGGCTCCATGGCTTGCTAACCTCTCCATGCCTTGGTTCCTTAGCAGTGATGTGGAGATTATTACATGAGTTAATACGTGATAACATATGACATGATAATTCCTCAACAGATATCATGTACATTGCAAAATCTCTAACTGATGTCTCTTCTAGGCCTATTATGATCCACCTTCCACCCAGCATGGGAGAGATTTAAAAATGTAAACCAGGTTATGTCACTATCCAACTTAAAACCCTCTAAAAGCTTCAACCTCTCCATTATACTCTGGATGAAATCAAAACTATTTTCTACAGCCTGGGAAGCTTTACAGGTTCAGCCCTAAACACTCTCTCACCCGTTCTTACCCTTACACTCTCCATTGTAGCCACGATGACTTTCTTGCTGCTTCTTAAACACAGCAAGAGCATCTGGGCCTCAGGACTTTTGCACTAGCTCTGCCAACTTATGGCCTGAGATCATATCATATTTGTTTACATTGTTGCCTTGCCCACTAGATTGGAGACTCTACGAGGGCAGGCATGCAGAGCAGTGCCTGGCATACCCCATGTGTGGATGAATCCTTACCCTCTTCCTCCTGCCTCCCCAGCTCCACCTTCTACCCCTCGCCCCTCCACTTGAGCTCTGGCTGGCTTTTTTCCTGCTTCCACTTCTCCCAACTGAGACTGTTCTGTGGTGAGTGGTCTGGGCATTTAGCTGTAGTTTATCAAGGCAAAGGAAATTATTCTCTGGGAAATCATAACTTGATATACACATTGCTTTTGCACCGCGTTGGTGTGCTTTAATGAATCCCAGAGAGGAAGAAATATTTCTGGAGACACAAGTTGCCCCGCCAGGCCTTTTGTCTTTCCTGTCAGGAGGGGTGGAAGCTATTTATTACCCCTCACTTCCCTCCCGGAATCACAGGCAGGAGGCTGCTACAGGTGTGACTGGAAGCTTCATTATTCATCTGAGTTTTCATCTGATCAGTAAATCTACCTCTTGAACATGGCTGTCTGTATTTAATGTATCTAGGGAGTGGGCTAATTAAGTACCTAGTTAGATGGCCTCTTCATAGGCATTTTATGGTCTAGAATTTTCCCTGTGACTCATGGAATTTCTCCCCAAAGGAAATAAATCCAAGTTCAGCTTCTTGAGCTGTGAGAGATCAGATGCCAGCCATTCATTTTCCTGGCTCCCCTCTCGGCTCATGCCAGCTTCTTAGCCCTTCTCTCCCGCGGCCACTCCTCTTATGCTGTGGCTTACTGCCCCAAGCTCTAGGTTGGTAAAATCGAGATCATACGATCCAGCTCATGGTTGTGGTCAGGATTCAGCGTGTCACTTTCATAAGTCCTTATCTTAGTGCAAGGGGTGATATGCAAAAATACTTACCTGCTAGTGGCCCAGGCTGGCAAGTTGCGCCAATGCTGGGACATTGGAGATGTCGGCAGTGTAGTTGTTGAAGCGTAGGGGGCTCTAGGGGGTCTCAGAGGAGAAGTGGTATGGCCGAGGTGATGGGAACCCTTGTGAGGTTGGGAGTAATGAAGTATAACTGGTATGACACACTTCAATAGTGCAACAATGCGGATGGATGTCTGTGCTGCAGAGTCCTGGCCAATGGCTAGCTGGCACACGAGAGCTTCTGCCGGCTCCTTCTGCCTGCCCCTTCATGACAGCCTTAGCTTCCTTTACTTCTCTTCTTGTTCCTGGTTCTGTCCCTCATCTGACTTGCTGCTGTTGACCTTTGACTTCTTCTCCCACAGGCCCAGTTCTCCATCTAGCCCTCGGGGCTTCAGGTCATCTCATGCAAACATCCCTTGTTCGCCCTCATCTTCGGGTCCTCCAACCTCAGCTCTGAGGTCTCAGGAATAGGAAGGGGCTCTGCCTGTTCAAACCTCACTTGTCCCAGTCAAGATCCACCTTGAAATTTGCCTCTTCCGAGAAGTTTTCTCTGCTATTCTCAGTTGTCTAGATGGGACAGTGGATTATACAGCCACCCCCAAGGGCTCCTCAGTCTGGAGCAGTTTGTGGCACGTGGTAGCAATGGTAAGTGCTATAGGAGTTAACGGGCGGGAAGCAAATGTAGGGAACGGGGCGTTAAAGCATTAAGCAGATCTGGGGTGAATCTCAGTTTTGCTTGTCATTGGTTGTATTGTCTTGGGCAAGTTGGACTTGGTGAGTGCCACAGTTTCCTTCTCTGTGAAATGAAGGGTCTCTGTGAGGATCAAGTCAAACGGTGTTTGTGAAACGTGGCGCTCAGGACCTGGCATACTGCAGGTGCTCAAAAATGGTGCCTGTTGCCGTTGTCCTGTGTACCATTTTGGTTTCTTCCTTGAGGAAGATGTGATGTGATGGCAAGAACATGGACTTTGGAATCTAGAGAGCAACGAGGTCAACGCTTATTCGACTACCAAATTGCTGTGAGGCCTTCAGCCAGTTAGGAATCTATCTGGGTCCCTGTTGGTAGGAACGGCACTCATGCCTTCCTTGTGGAGCTTGCGGGGGTCATGAGACAAATGCTAGGAGAGTGGCTGGCATACAGCAGGCGCTCCACAGTGCCGGCCCTTTCTGTTCCCTTCTCTGCTGCTCAGTGACCCGTGACCACAATATCTGACAAAGAAACATGGATCCACTCACTTGATAAGGGAGAATTTTCCATCCTCACTTGGTTTTTATTTTTTTAACCTGGCAGAAAGGCACTAGAGGAAGTGGAATTATTGGGAGAATTGCCTTGTTTTCAAAAACATTAGATAAATTAGCTTACACATTTTATTGTTCCTGAATGCTGTGACTAATTTATCTCCCTCCTTTGAAGGTGCCTGTTCCAACCACCCCAAAGCAACGCTTCATTTTGTGCATGGTCGATGTGATCTCCTCACCTGATTTATGCCTTGTTCAAATGAACTTGCTTTAATACAATTTTAATTGTTTCTAATTCTTTAAATTAATTATAGCCGTTTCAGTGGCTCCTCTGCGTCTGTGCTGTTTCTCTGTTTCATCTCCATGGAAACGTTTCTTACAAAGAGGAGTGCGTCTGTGTGTGTGTGTGTGTGTGTGTGTGTGTGTGTGTGTGTACATGTGTACGTGCATAGGCCTTTTCTGTTTTGGATGTTGACTTGAGTGTGCTTTTAAACTCTGTAATATCTGCTCCTGGAAGGAGAATGCTGGGGAGACAATGAGTGAAAGCTATTTGTTTTCCATGCGGAAACACTGCCTGGACCAGAAAGTCAGCTGTGAACTCTGCTCCACTGACCCGCCTTGCCCCATCCTGCTTCTACCCAGCCTGCAAGCAGCTCAGAAGGACCATGTGGGCTTAGTGCTGAGATGACTTAGTGCAATATTTGGAATTAATAAATTAGTATCCATGGAGTGCTTTTGTGTGCCAGACAGGGCTTGTTACGAATGTTAGTTGATTTAATCCTTGTCACTACTGTGTGAAGCTGGAGTCATTATTCTCAGTTTAGAAATGAAGGGAAGGCACCAAGAGGTTAAATAACTTGGCCAGAATTGCTCAGCAGGTGAGCGGTGTGACCGGGGTTTGATCTCAGGTTTTGCTGATCTCAGAGGACAAGTTCCCTTCACTCGGTTGCACTGTTTCTTTCCCTCCACTACCGAGGGCTGTAGACTCGCTCTGTCCTTCTGGGCCCCTCTTCTTGAAACTTTCCGAACACCAGCAGGCCTATCTGTCCCCCTTCAACCCTTCTGGCTCTTTGTTTTCGGCTCTTTGGCCCGTCCCTTTATTAGCCTTTGCATTCATCCCTGGTCATCTCCTAAAAACAACCTGAGGGCAGCCCTGAGTTTCATCATTTTTCACTCTCTGTTCACCCAGCACAATGCTCCCCATAAATTGCGTGGGTACTTGGTAAATATTGAACCAAGTTGGAAGGAAAAGCAGAGGTGTTTTGAACAATTAATTATATTACATTGTAAACATGAGAGTGGTTATTTTCTAAGCTGCCGTTTCACTGACTTGTGTAGACACTTGGTGAGGCATATTTGGGAAAGTGGGGTGAAGCCTGATCAGGAGCACTGTGAAATTAACTAGGTTCCTGCATGTGTGTGGGGGGAAATGGGGTTCTTGCCTTCTTAGTACCGAGAATACCCGCTGCCACTTCATTAGACCTGGCAAGTCTTGGCCTCAGAATGTGGTCTCTGATTCAGGAGATGGCAGGAGGTACAGGTTTCTCCAGTCTGGCTGTCCAGGCAGGAAAGAGGGTGGGAGATTAATGGGAAAAGCTAGCAGAGGTGAGTGGGGGCTTGGATCCAGGTGCCCACCCCCTTCTTCTTCTGGCTAGAATTCTGGATTCAGTGAGGAGGCACCAGACAGATTCTAAAAAAAAAAAAAGAGGATAATTTTAAAGGTAAGCAGAGCTACACGAGGAGACAAGATGTACAGGTGTGTTTTGAACAATTATTCTAGCACCTACATCCCTGCGGACACATGCCCCATCCCTTCTCTTCCCAGCCCGGGGCCAGGCATGGATCCTAGAAGGGTTGCCTTGCTCAGGATGCTATTGAGAGCTTCTCAGCAGGAACAACCTTCAGGACCAGCTGGCTTATATACCGAGGAAGCAGCCAGTCTCGCTGCCCGGCCGATACACCTCATATAATACATCTCTGCTCCCCTCTGCACAGAGGTCTCCACCACCCCCTGTACCACTGTGAACCCTCCCACTTGGCCATCCATGCGCAGCCTGAATGCAGACGTCACATGGGCGCTCCTGTGACGTGGTGGCAAAGGCTCCCCTGGGTTCTTAGTGATGAGGTAGAATTTGGTGGCAATTTTCTCAACTGGTGTTGGCAGGGCCGATCGGCCCCTGCATTCAGGGCCTGGGGTAACTTTTGCCCCCAGAGGGCTTCTTCTTGTTCCTTGTTCTTCTGTTGCTCTTTCTGACACAGCAGGCTGCCTTTCAAGCTGGATCTTGGGGGGAGGTGGGCCAGCAGGGCGCTGGGGGCTGACATCTGAGGGCAGGTTTCAGTTCTGTGACCGCCCTGGCCTGGCTTGCTCCTCAGTCTTTCCTGTCCGCCATGAGTCATATGAATCTTCAGTTCAGCTTCCCTGAAGGGAGAGCCACCCAGGGCCTCTGCCCACATCACCGGATGTTCCTTACTGGATTGGCGGCCAGTGAAGCTGTCAGTCCTGGAGCCTGGGTGTCTGGGCAGGACCTCACGGTGGTCGACCTCAGCTGCGTTGAGTCCCCGCACCCAGATAGTCGTCTGCACGGTGGAGACTTCTAGCAGTCTGCTGTCCATCAGCGTACCTTTCAAATATCTATTCTGTCCACCACCACTGGAAGAATTTCTCGATCAGCTGGTTATGCCTGGATGTTGCTTGTGGGGCTCTGTAGGCCATCTTCTCAGCCTCAGGGCTTTACACAAATATCCACTCAGCAGGTAGCAGAGGAGGGGTTTCAGGAAGGTTCCTTCCTCTGAGGCTGTGAGGGGCAGAGAGGAAGGTGTCTTGTTGATGTTTTTGCTTCTCCCCGTTCCTGCAAGAACAGAGAGAAAACTCTGACACACCGGGCTGTGGGAAAGACACAGTGCCATCTCAGCTCAAAGGTAAGCAAGCACACTTGCACCAGCACACATAACAACGCACACACACCAACACACACACACACTGGCACGCACACACACAAACACATACACACACCAGCACACAAACACCAGCATATACATCAGCACATACAATAGAACACACACCAGCACACAAACACCAGCATATACATCAGCACATACAATAGAACACACACCAGCACAAACACCAGCAAAACAGTAGCACACACATCAGCACAAACACCAGCATATACACACCAGTATACACACCCTAGCACACATGTACCAGAACACACAGAGCAGTACACACACACCAACACACACACACTGGCACGCACACACACAAACACACACACACACCAGCACACAAACACCAGCATATACATCAGCACACACAATAGAACACACACCAGCAAAACAGTAGCACACACATCAGCACAAACACCAGCATATACACACCAGTATACACACCCTAGCACACATGTACCAGAACACACAGAGCAGTACACACACACCAACACACACACACTGGCACACACACACACAAACACACACACACACCGGCACACACACCAACACACATACACCAGCACACAAAACCAGCACACACACCAGCACACACACCAGCACACACACCAGCACACACAACCAGCACACATACACCAGCATATACATCAGCACACACACACCAGCACACACATACACCAGCACACACAGACCAGCATGGACACACCAGCACATACACATCCGCGCACATGCATCAGCACACACAACCAGCACACACGCACACAACTTCAGAATTCAGGGCTCAGCATCCAGTCTCCCTACAATGACCTCTGGTTGGTTGGGCTTCTGGTGGTTAGTGGACCAGTAGCCTCTGGTCTCTTTACTCCTGTGAAGACCCAAACCTCCTGAGGCCGTGTGATCAGCAAACAGAAGCCTGGAGGAAAGAGCTGCCGTGTCCCTGGAACACAGAGGGTGGGTCCTGCTCAGGGCAAACTGGGGTAAGAGGGCGCTTGATTAGGGTTTTCCTCTCACTGCTTTTCTCAGAACCTTCCTCTCCACAAAACTGCCTGTTCTGACACTATGGAGGTCACAGAGGGGGACATACATACAGAAGCTTGTGCCTTGATTATTGCGTTGCACCAGATTTCACATGAAATGCCCTTTGAAATGCCTGGGAAGCATGCACCACCTCTGTTTGGGCCTCGTCCCGTCTCTGGACCCCATCTAGTCCTGACCTGCACTTCATCCAGGCTACTCTATCCTCACCCCTTGCCCTCTGGGTGAGGCTCAAGGTGTGCGAGGCTTGGAGGGAGGGTTAGGGAAAGGTTGAAAGCTCAGGTGTGGGACGGGAAAGTTAAAACTAGACACAGTCACAATTTCCTCATGTCTTGGCTTAATGGATTTCTTTAAAAATTGAGGTATAATTGACATTTTATTAGTTTCAGGTGTAGAACATAATGATTCAATATTTGTATCATTGTTGGCTTAATGATTAATGGCATTCTCCTTTGCTTTCAAAAGTGTCCTAATTTGGGTAAGTTATATGATCATCCAATTTAAGCCCACTTTATCTGCCACTGATGTATGTAAATTGTTCTCGTATTATCTCAGGATGTTCCTGGATCCAAAAGGATGCTTTCGGGCTTTTCCTGGTGGTCCAGTGGTTAAAAATTCTCCTGCAGGGGACACAGGTTTGATCCCTGGTCCAGGAAGACCCCACCTGCTGTGGAGCAACTGAACCCGTGTGCCTGGAGCCCACACCTAGAGTCCGTGCTCTGCAACAAGAAGGCACCACAATGAGAAGCTGGTGCACTAACTAGAGAACAGCCCCTGCTCACCGCAGCAAGAAAGAAGCCGTGTAGCAACAAAGACTCAGCCAAAATAAATACATAAATAGCAAGTTGCTATGGAACATCTCTTGTCCAGTGGCAGGGCCCAGCTGAGGGTTGAGACGATGGAGGCAGGTGTATAAGTGACCCCAGGACAGGCCTGGGGACGCACGTGACTCTCCTCTAGGGGCACTGTGGTGTCCATTTCCCAGGAAGTTCTTGAAGACCCTTCCCCCATGATCAAGGCTGCAGGGCATAGAGCTGATGCTGGAGAACCCAGGCTGTAGTGAGCTATTTGGGGGCACAACCTCCTCACCACCCCCTCCCCGCACTGGGCTTCCCCAGGCAGCAGAAGCTACCCGAAGGCTCTTGGCCTATCCTGGCAGCAGCCTGCAGGTGAATCTGTATGCAGGCAGCTGGGGTTCCCAGGAGCTGGGGTCTTGACCACTGTGTGGAATGCTGGGCCCACTGGGGACACGAGGAAGACGGTTGATTTTTCTGCCACACCTTACAGCTTGGCTGGAGCAATGCTATCTGCTCTGTCATACTAATAAGAAACAAACACATTGTTTTGTTGTGTTTGATTTCCGTGTTAGGCTGGAGTCTTCAAGGGCTGTTTAAAATTTAATAAGTGAGAATAAAATGAGGAGGAAAAAAAATATGCCTCTGGGGCATCTGACTGCATCAGACTTGTTAATTCCAGCTCTGTGTTTCCAGGGGGCAGATGGCTGACCCAGCAGTGGGTAGGGTGCCCAGGCTTCTTCCTCCAGGGCTCAGGGCAGGTTCCACTGTCTGTTCTGGGAAAAGACCCACCTTAGGAGGGCCATCTGATCGTGCCTCAGGTAGAAGCTGAGGTGGCAGCTCAGGGAAGGAGTGTTTCCAGGGACCTGGGAACAAATTTTGTTCCCTCCTCTTCAAATTCAACCGTATTTTATTAAGCACGTACTGTATGTCAGATAGTGGTAGGTGCTGAGCTGGAGAGTTGAAAAAGGTGTGAACTGTGCTAAGAAGGCAGAGAATGGATTCAGGCAATGTGCAGGGCTGTGTGAGTGAGTACAGGGTTCAGGAGGAAACAGCAGAGGCTTCCGGAAGAGTCCCAAATAGAGACCAAGGATGTACCCCCTCAGCTGCTGGGAGCTGGGAGGGTCTTCAGCCGTGGGCACCCTGTGGAGGTGCCTATCTCTGGAGAGAGCCGTCTAGTCCCAGATAATGCTTCTTCTCAGGGCAGCCACATCCAGTGACTGATGGATTGTGTGTATGAAGGCCCAACCCCTTGCCCCAACTTGGGACAGTTGTGAAGGGTCATCTGAGTAGCAGAATCCCTGTGAGATCAGATGAGCTTAGCATCTCCCTTGGTCCAATTCTGCTCCCTTCTCTCCCACAGGTGTTGACTGGGAAAGCATCCTCTAGTAGGCCTCCTGCATGTTCACCCCTGTCTCTGGGTCTGCTTGCTGGAGAACTAGCCTGCAGTCAGACCTAATGTGGTCAGCATTGTTCAGGGAGGGCTTCTGGAAGAAGTGACTTTCAGGCTGAAATCTGGAGGATGAGAAAGAGTCAGTCTGGTGACAGCTATGAGTCTGGAGGGAAATGGTATTGGTTCCAGGTAGAAGAAGAGAATGTGTATGGAAAGGCGTGCCCAGGTGGGATGGCAAAGTAGGAGGCTGGGGGCTGGACATTTCACAGGGCTCTGTGAGCTGTGATGGTGGCTTGGGTTTTATTCCAAGGGCATGGTGATGCCATAGCAGGGTTTTAAATAGGGGTTGACACATGACATGGTTGAAATGTTTTCTTATAAAAAGAACTTGAGTTGAAGATGGTAAAAACAAGCAAGGAGTCCAGCTAAGGAAGCTGTTGCGGTAACTCAGAAGAGAGATGATGGTGGTCTGAACTGAAGTAGCTGGAGAGAGGTACATGGATTTAAAAGATATTTACTTAGAAGGAAGAATCAATTGTCAGAACTGATGATGGATAATACATGGAGGGAGAGACAAGAGACGAGGATGATATTCGAGTTTCTGGCTTCAGTAACTGTGAAGATGCCACCACCATTCAGTGAGATGGGGAGCAGGTGGAGAAGTGGATTTGGGAAGAAGGTGATGGAAGGAAAATGTGTGTAGTTCAGGAGTGTAAAATTTGAGTTGTCTTTGAGATATTAGAGAACAGAGCTAAGACATCTAGGCATGTGGATACAAGGCTCAAGAGAAAGAACAAAGTTATTTATTTATTGAGAGTTGGACCATAAAGAAGGCTGAGCACCAAAGAACTGATGCTTTCAAATTGTGGTGTTGGAGAAGACTCTTGAGAGTCCCTTGGACTTCAAGGAGATCAAACCAGTTAATCGTAAAGGAAATCAGTCCTGAATATTCATTGGAAGTACTGATGCCGAAGCGTCAATACTTTGGCCACCTGATACAAAGAGTGAACTCATTGGAAAAGACCCTGATGCTGGGAAAGATTGAGGGGAAGAGGGGTGACAGAGGATGAAATGGTTGGATGGCATCACTGACTCAATGGACATGAGTTTAAGCAAACTCAGGGAGATATTGATGGACAGGGAAGCCTGGCATGCTGCAGTTCATGGGGTCACAGAGAGTTGGACACGACGCAGCGACTGAACAATAACACCACCACCACCTATTTCTTATGGTCAATTGCCCTCAGTTTGATGGCTTAAATAATAATAAGTATTTATTATTTCAGTTTCCATGAATGAAGAATTGAGCAGTGCCATAGCTTGGAGATTTCTCACTGGGTGGCAGGCAAAATGCTGCTCAGGGCTGTGGTTATATAGAGTTTCAACTTAGGCTGGAGGATGTGGTTCAAGATGGCTGTCAAGCTGGTGCTGTTGGCAAGGGGTCAGAAATTCTCATCATGTAGAGCTATCCATAGGTGGAGGTTTGAGTGGCTTCACAACCTGAGAACTGAGAGCAAATGATCTAAGAGCAAACGATCCCTCAGAGCAAACGATCATTTGCTTCCCTCAGAGCAAACGATCTAAGAAAGCAGGGCAGAAATGGCAATGTCTTTATTGATCTATCCTCAGAATCACACACCATGACTTTCTACACCCTAATGGTCACACAGACTGACCTCGATACACTGATGGAGAGGACTGCACAGGGTGTGAATACTGGACTCAGTGGCCATTGGTGCCTTCTTTGAGGGTGCCTACCACAACTCGAGATATAGAGACTTGAAAATCATCAGCATTTAAATGATATTGGAAGTCTTGGTAATGGAAGAGATTGCTTGAGAGATGTGTGCAGAAGGAAAAGAGGAGGATTTAAGGACTGCGTCCTGAGAGACACTGGCCTTTAAGGATAAGCAGAGAAAGAGAAGCCAGCAAAGAGACTGATGAAAAGCCTGACCGTATGTCCTGGTTTGCCAGTGGTTAGTTCTGCTTTATGCCTGTTGTGTCCACATGACAGTTTACTCTGCCCCTTTCACTTTCTCAAGGGCCCTGGATTAGATGAAACCCCCATGGTCGCCCTATGATCACAGGCAGCCAGAGCAGCAGAGGAAAACCAGGAGGAGCCAATATCATGACAGATGTTGGATTTCACGACAAGGAGGTCCCTGGAGACTTCAGCAGCAGATGTTTGAGTTGTGAGCATGCAACCCGGGTTTCAGAGGGTGAAGTGAGTGAGAAGCAAAGTAAGTTATTTTAGTATTGAGGGAGAAAGTGGATTTTCAGAGGATGGGGAATAGTGAGAGAATTTTTCTCTGAAGATGTCAAGCACTAAACTATATATAATTGACGAAGAAAAGGCTCAGTAGAGACAGAAAGGTGATTTTTTTATCACCCGGATTCTCCAAAACAGAGGAATAATCTGGAACAGAATTCTGGAGGCCTCAGCATCTCAAAAATTAAAACCAAAATGAAGGTGCAGCAGCTCACTGGTAAGGAATAACAGCCTCTCCAGAGAAGGCAATGGCACCTCACTCCAGTACTCTTGCCTGGAAAATCCCATGGATGGAGGAGCCTGGTGGGCTGCAGTCCATGGGGTCGCTAAGAGTTGGACATGACTGAGTGACTTCACTTTAACTTTTCACTTTCATGCACTGGAGAAGGAAATGGCAACCCACTCCGGTGTTCTTGCCTGGAGAATCCCAGGGATGGGGGAGCCTGGTGGGCTGCCGTCTATGGGGTCGCACAGAGTTGGACATGATTGAAGTGACTTAGCAGCAATAGCCTCTCAGATCTCCGAAATTCCCAGGGATTCACTGGGGTCTGCCTGGTGATCTGAGCTCTGATGACCTGGTGGGCTTTCTGGTCTGGAAATCCACGTGACCTGGCTCCAGAGGTGTTTCTGGGTATTGTCAGCTACCATACTTCCCACTCTCCTTGGAAAGGCTGCTTCTTTCCAAGGTTCTGGAGATGTTTTGGCTTCTGAGCTGACAGGGGAGCAGCAGGACTCTGCAAAAGGGGATTACATGATGTAGGGATGTTGGAGATGCCTCAGTTTGTATGAGCTGCAGAATGAACTGAAATGGTCCTTACCCTCATCCGCAACCATGATATGGGGGCCTGGCTCCATCGTCCTAGAGAGCTCAGGCACGGGTATTTGTGTGTTTGTGTTAGTCACTCAGTCGTGTCCAACTCTTTGTGACCCCACGAACTGTAATCCGCCAGGCTCGTCTGGTCTATGGAATTCTCCAGGCAAGAATACTGGAGTGGGTTGCCATGCCCTCCTCCAGGGGATCTTCCCAATCCAGGGATCAAACCTGGGTCTCCTGTATTGCAGGCAGATTCTTTACCATCTGAGCCACCAGGAAAGCCCAAGGATTTTGGGGGGCCCTTTGTAACAAGCTGGCCCAGGAAGGAGAGAAAGGATTCTTTGTCATAGAAAGGCCAGGATAATTGCTTCACAAGGAACAGTGTCCAAGTCCCAGAGCTAAAATGAACATATGAGTTTCGAAAGAAAACAAGGTCTTGTGAGTCTGCCCCTCAGAAAATCAAGAGGAGGCTGGCTGTAGCTGGCTCGGGGGGGAGGGAGCCCTTAGTGCCTGTGAAGCGCCCACGTGGCTCCCTCCACCCAGGAGACAACCGCTGCCCTGACCACCCCTCAGCCCCCACCGAGAGAGAAGCTCACAGACTTTGCCGACCTCAGCCCCTGTCAGAGGCTCGCGCAGGAGCGCGGTCAGGGCGGGGCCGCCATTTCTCTGTGGAGGAGAATCCTTAGAGGAGAGGCGGGACACTGGTGAGGAGGAGAGAGGGCCGGGGAGGGAAAACCGTGAAAGGCGAGGCTTGTCCTCACCGCCCACCATGTGGTGCGAGGGGTGAAGCCTCCTTGCCAGTTCTCTGGCTCTATCACGGTACTCTCTGGAGCCCTCCATCCGAAGGGAGCTTGCCTCTGTGATGGAACGGAGGCCACGTTCACCCTCTGGGCGAGGACCCCCGTCCACGTGCATGAGCCGAGTTGACCGTGGCCTTCCCGGGCGGATGGAGGAAGGGGGAACTACACCCGGGTAAGCCGGGGAGGCCCACTGCTTGGATAGCCTCCCCCACCCATCTCAAGCCTGTGTGAGCGCAAACACACACCCAGCAGGGGACGGGAACCGCCCGGAAGGACGCTGGGGTTTGAGGAGGACGCCTCTGGCAACTGTGCACATTCTGGGCCTGCCGGGTGGCGCATTCGCGGGCCCGGAGCTCCTGGAGTGAGCTAGGGCCGGCACCCGAGTTGGCCCAGCTGGGTGGGACCCAGCATGGGCTGCAGGCGCAGGTGCCTAAGCCCTTAGCGTTTGGGCGGGTGGGTGGTCGCAGCGCATCGCGGGGCTGCAGCCCCGAAGCACCGCGCAGCCTCTTCCCGGCAAGGAGTCGACTCTTCCCGGCAACCTGATAATTTAAAAACAAATTGATATGCTATAATTGCAAGTGTCTGGGTTGTCTGGCCCTGACAGGAATCGTCTGAAAGCAAACAGTCTGGTCCAGCCGAGGGCGAGGGAGGTGTTTTTCTGACAAACTGCGCGCTGCTAACAGAAGGATCCCTCTGCATCCTGAGTCCTTCCCTGTTTTATGGCAGGATGTAAATTCTGCATCGGGGATTTTTTTTTTTTTAATGATTCCTTTTCTTGACGTGTGGATTCTGAATTTCATTTCTCCCCTGAGAGGCGCCGGAATCATCCAGCCATCCTCCTCGTCAAAGTTATGGGCAATTTGACCTGCCATTTAGCTGTTTCCTGGAGCCGGTTGAGTGGTTCTTAGGGCCGTTTCTGCCTTGAAGACAACACAGGGTATGTTATAACCCATGCAGATGAGGGCCCAGGACCGCTGGCTTGAGAATTAACGAATGTTAATTCTGCCTCGGCTGATGACTGAAGGTTTCACCAAGTTCACAGACCTTACGTGGAGGCAGGGGTCCCTTCCCCATATGACTCATTTAGTTTAAAGGGCAAGGGGTTGAATAGGCAAGTCAGAGAAAACAAACCAGAAAGAACAGCATATTACAGAGAAAATTCCAGAAGCCTGAGTAGGTTCCACAGCTCTCTTCTACATCCATATTGATAAGAAGATGTGAGCTGACCCTATGTGTAGTATGCTCCTGTAATGTGATTTATGATAAGACGTGTCTTGTTCCTGGTCTTGGCCCAGAGCAACTGAAAGCCTTAGTATTTCCTCAGTGATGAGTCATAAATGAAAAAGAGTCTTTTGTTATTCATAACAAGCCCCCCTTCAATCACACCTGAGTGTAATTTTTGAATGGCCCTTAGATGTCACAGGATGGGAACCAGTTGCCAGGGAACCAACCAAGTGATTAGTGGCCTGGAACTTTCAGCCCTACCCTACCATCTCCCAATCTCTGGGGAGGGGGAGAGAGGGGCTGGAGGTGGAATCAGTTGTCAATGGACAATGATTTAATCAACCACATCTACCCAGTGAAGCCTCCATAAAAATCTCTAAAGTATGGAGGGACTTCCTGGTGGTCTAGTGGTTAAGAATCCACATTCCCAAAGCAGGGGGCATGGGTTCATTCTCTGGTCTGGGAACTAAGATCCCGCATGCAGCAAGAGGTGGCCAAAAAAAGGAAAAAAATACCAAACAAACCTAAAGTATGGGATTCAGAGAGCTTCTGGATTGGTGAACAAGTGGAGGTGCCAGGAGGCGGTGCACCTGGAGAGGACATGGAGACTCTGTGCCCCTCCTCTATACTTTGCCCTACACTTTTATCTCGCTGTTCCTGAGTTACATCCTTTTATTTAAAAAATGGTGATCTAGTAAGTATACTGTTTTCCGGAGTTCTAGAAGCTGCTCTAGCAAATCAGTTGAACCCCAGGAAGGAGTCAAGGGAAGCTGTGATTTATAGCCAGTCTGCCAAAAAGCACAGATGACTTGTGATTGGGGCTTAAAGTGGGGTATGCGTGTGGGGTCTTGTAGGAATGAACCCTTAGCCTATGGAATCTGATATTATCTCCAGGTAGTGTCAGAACTGAGTTAAATTGTGGGACACCCAGCCAGTGTCTGAGGATTGCCTGGTATGGGACTTGAGTGGCCAGAGATATTGTGACTTTTTCCTTTCTAGCTATTTACTTCCTTATATGGTTGTGTTGGGTATTAGTTGCTGCACGAGGATCTTTCCTGCGGCCTGTCTTGCTGTGTCTCACTGTTCGCTGAATCCAGGGTAGGCAGGATATGAGCAGGGAAGCTGGAATTGTGAAAACTCAAGGAGCCGTAGGAACTGCAGGCATGTTTATTCTCTCCTGACTGGCACAGCGGCTATGGCAGCAGCAGACATGCGGCATTCTCCTCTTGTGGTTGACCAGCGGGCACAGCCTTGGAGCAAGAGCTTTTTCAGGTAAAGTTTATATATGTTTATAGAACAAGAGTGGCCCGTGGCCAAGCATGTGCATGCATGCATGCGAGGTGCTATGTGATCTCAGCTGTTAGATAATATCATGTATTTACACAATGTGGGACAAGATAGCCTGACTACTACCATCTTGGCTAATTTGCTCTTTCCCTACACAGCCCAAGAGCTTCTCTCCAGTTGTGGTGTGGGCTGCAGAGCACACAGGTGCAGTGGCTGTGGCACACAGGCTTCGTTGTCCTGTGGCTTGTTCCCTGACCAGTGACTGAACCCGTGTCCCCTGCATTGGAAGGTGGATTCATAACCACTGGATCATCAGGGAGGTCCTTCCTTTCTAGCTCTTAACTTCACTATGTGTCAAACACTTACGGCGCGCCCACGGCAAGACAGGTGCTGGAGTTGGAGCAGGCTTTTTTCTGCAGAGTGGTGAAATGAGCCCATTTCAACCCAGTGTGGTTAAGTGCCAGCAAAGAGGCTTTGTCTTTGTTGTTCAGTCACTCAGTCGTGTCCAACTCTGCAACCCCATGGACTGCAGCATACCGGCTTCCCTGTCCTTCACCATCTCCTGGAGTTTGCTCAAACTCATGTCTATTGAGTCAGTGATGCTACCCAATCATCTCATCCTCTGTCGTCCCCTTCTCAGCATGCAGGCTTAATTCAGTGTTTTGCTGGAGCTGGAGAGAGAGGAAGGTTTAATCATAGTGGTTGATGTTTGCTGAATTGCTACCATGAAACACGTATTATGCTAAATGCATTCCCTGCATTGTCACATGTAATACTCACATCAACCCTAGGTGGCAGGTATTATTCAGATCATTTTACAGATAACAAAGCTGGAACTTAGAGAAGCTAAGTAACTGGAAATAAGCGGGTGGTAAGAGGCAGACTGGGGTTCAAAACTGGATCTGTCTGATACTCTTAACAACCGTTGCTGCGTTTCCCATATCCCTGGCCTGCGGGGGTCAGAGAAGCCTTCAGAAGCCCCGAGGTGAAGTAAGGGCAGGATGACCCTGGTATTGGCCAGGGTAGGGTGGTCTGAGGGTTATCTGCTCTGGGAGGGAGGAGTGGAGGGGGATAGAACTTGACCTCTGCCCCTAGAGCTGCTGTCCTCCTCTTCCCAACCACTCTTCTAGGCTCCAGGATAAGAAACAGCAGAAGCCTCAACAGGAGACTGCAAATTCTTGGCTATTTAATTGGAGCGTTTTGCTGCTCTTGAAACCAGCTGGAGAGAAGGAGCCAGCGAAGAGCTTGAAGAGCTGGTCTTGGAGTCAGAGCTAAGTATAGCAGAGCCAAGTGCTTCATCTCCCCACTCACCATATCGCTGTGGATTTTGAAGGAGGTTGGCTCCGGGGAGAAAATATTTAAGGCTGGAGAAATAGAGTTTTCTTCAGTTTGTCTTCTGTGTAAATAAGAGGGATGCAAAGCACAAATGTTACGCTGGTTCTTATTGATTAACGTGCTAACAAGTTAAACAGTTTTTCAGCTGTCCAGCCTCGCCTCTTCTCACTGCCTCTGTGCGCGCGCTGGGGGGCCACTTGCGGGGAGGCCATGCCCGAGGCAACCAAGCTCCCATCCTGGCCCCTGGTTCCCAGGATGCACCTCTTTCTCTGGATATCATTGGCATCTTCTTCAGGCTGTCTCTGTATCCTGTCTTTCCTCATCCACGTCTCTCTTTCTTTGAACACTCCATGGGTCTTTCCCTCTTGCTGTGTTTTCACTTGAGATCCCACACTGAACACCTAGACCCAGAGCTCAAGGAGTTTGTAATTTGGATTTTCCAGAGTGTTCAGTGTCTGCCAGTGGCTGGTGAGGCTGGTGGCCGTCAGATCTGCACTGGTTGCTATCACCCCGAGGATTTGAGAAGGAAAGGGAAGCAGTGCTTTTGGTGACCTATGTTCTCAAGAATATAAAACCTTGGTGACTGCTTCATGCCAGGCTGGGCGTCTCAACCCGAGGTCTGTACGTCTCAACCCGAGGTCTGTATGATCTCAAGGGAGATGAATAGAGAGCAACTTTCTAAATATGTGTGTCTATGTGCATTTAGGGGAAAGTTTCATAGTGTTCACTGAGTTCTCAGGGTTGGCCAGGAGCCAAATCATGTATGAACAGCCATCCTGTAAGTGCGGCCCCAGTAGGGAGGCTGAGGCACTAAAGGGTGGGTCAGAATTTAGCTCAGAACTTGGACTCTAAGAGGTTCTCCTACTCCATCAGAAGCTTTAATTACCTTTGAAGAGCAGCAGTGAAGAAAGAAACCAATGGTTACATTTGACCCTTCAAATCTGTCTTTAATAAAAGATCATTTCCTTTGTACTTGGTCTTGTTTGGGGGTTGACTTGCAATTATTAGACTTTATTATGTACTTGAACGAGCAGATAGAGGAAGAATGAGGTTATTATTGCTTTATCCTTTGATATATCCTAAAGCTGTAGAGTTGGAAGGGAGCAGAAAGTTCACGTCATCCACCTGAAAGCCCCAACCCTGTTGCCTCGTCCAGAATCTTCTCTATGCCTCTCCCATCAAATGGCTATTTAGCCTCTTGCAGGGAGAGAGAATGCTCTGTTCACTTTCCATTCATCCATTCAACTGTACATTCTCATATGCCGTGTACTCTGCTAGGTTCTGGGAAGATGACAAATAACAGCCTCGGTGGCCGTTAAGGAGCTTACAGTCCAGCAATCTGGAGAGGCAGACATTGAATAGTGATGAAGAACGTTAGAGCAGGGACAGCTCTGAGGCTAATGGGGATCACTCTGCCCTGTGGGTGGTGGTGCTTATAGAAGGCATTTCCAAAGAAAGTAGTGTCCAAGCTGAGCTGAGAGGGAAGGGGGAGCTGGGAAGATGGAGGAAGATTGGGTTAAGGGAGTGCTGTAGGCAAAAGGTGGCACAGTCAAGGATCTAAGAATGAAAGAGAAGGAGTGAGGCTCAGTGGAGAAAGTGAGAGGCCATGATTGGAGCAGAAAAAGAGAATACATAGAATAAATAGAGTGGTTTCCATGGCAACCTGCTTTTTTTTAGACAAGTCTGAGTGAGAAAGTTTTCCCTGACCTTTCTACTTACGGCCTTCTGATGCTCCTAGGCAGAGAAGCATCTTCATGGGATTTATGAAGACAAACAGACATCCCAGCCATGAATTTTCTCCTCCAATTCCTTATATCGGACATAACTTGAAAACAAGAAACAGGTTTTGGTTCTGCTGTACCCTTGCTATGACCGCCGCCTGGAATATTGTTTTGGACCCATCCACTCAGCCCAAAGGTTTGTATATGTTCACCTACCCCTTCAGACTGTGTGCTTCTGAAGGATGGGGACCATGACTAATTCTCGCAAGTGCCTAGTGCAGGTCTAGCATACAGCAGGTGCTCAATTAGTGCTTTGTGGGTGACCAGTGAATGGGTGAATGGCTTAGATGCCAATCAGTGACGAATCCTATGAACTGCTGTCAGTGTGAAGTGGAGGGAGGCAAGCAGGGAAGCTGGACAAGTTATGGCAGGAACTGTCAGTGTCATCCCAGGAAGCTGAGGTTCCTTCCATGCTGTGAATTTCATGGGTATGATTACACTTCTCAGTGTATATTTCTCTCCTCCAGATCTTAATAGTACCCCTAGTGATATAATACTTGACTCACATAAATTTAATATTGTGAAAATTGTTGCATAACAACCATAATTAGATTTTAGAGATCTTGGGAAGTCTGCATTACCAACCAACAAAGCAGCCAGTGTGTCAGTGACTACTGCAAAACCACACTGTGAAATTGGCAGTAACCACCCTAAAGAGAAGGGGCTTCCCTGGTAGCTCAGCTGGTAGAGAATCTGCCTGCAGTGCAGGAGACCCCAGTTTGATCCCTGGGTTGGGAAGATCCCCTGGAGAAGGGAAAGGCTTCCCACTCCAGTATTCTGGCCTGGAGAATTCCATGGACTGTATAGTCCATGGGGTCACAAAAAGTCAGACACGACTGAGCGACTTTTGCTCACTCTAAAGAGAAGAACTTTCCTCTCTCTGATCTGTGTTTCTGTTATTGTGTGACTTCTCAATGCCTTGGCTCATGTCTTGCTTTTATTGGTGATAATTATATTATATTCAGTTATAGTATTGTGGTAGACAGTCTCCAAGATGACCCCAAAAGACTCCTATGACTTGGTATCTATGCTCTTGTGCAATCCTGTTCCCTTGAGTGTGGACTGAGATAGTGTCTGACAACTAACCAACAAAATTTTGGAACAGTGATGGTGTCACTTCTCGGCTTAGGTTATGAAAAAGACTGATTCAGCCATGGGCTTCCCTCTCTCACCTCCTTACTCATTTTCTCCAGGGGAAACCAATTGCCATGTTGTGAGCTGCCCTATGGAAAGGCCCACATGGCAGAGAACCGAGGGAAGCTCCAAACTGACAGCAAGCAAAGAACTGAGGTCTTCAGTGTCAAAGTCTGTGAGGACTTGCATGCTGCTAGCAGGATGTGCAAAAGCCTGGAAGTGGATTCTCTTCTCAGCTGGCTCCTTGACGGCAGCCTTGAGGGAGACCTTGAGGTAGAGGCACCCAGCCAAGCTGTGTCTGGGTTTTAGATCCACAGGAATGATGAGATAATAAATGCTTTAAGCTGCTAAGTTTAGGACACTTTGTTATACAGCAATAGCTATCTAATAGAGGTTTTGGTCCCACCTGAGAGCTCATGCTGTAACAAATACCTAAAAATATGGAGTAGATTTCTAATTGGCCAGTGGATGAGGCCTGGGAAGATTTTCTGATGTGTATATCTGAGAATACCTAAGTTAAGTTGAACAGATGTAGAAATCTGAACTTTGATGATGTTGCCAGTGAGGTCTCAAAGGGAAATAAGAAACATTTTATGGAAACTGAGGAAAGGAGGTCTTTGAGATGTCGTGGCAGAAACTTGATGTTATTGCCTACAGAGATGTGGAAAGTTAAAAGTGAAAAATGTGCCCAGTGAACTGTGCCTAGTCATCTAGGTAAGGAGATTTCAAAGTACAGGGCTGATGGTGCTGCTTGGTGCTTCCTTGTTGCTTATAGTGAAATGCAAGAGGACAGAGATATATTGAGGGAAATACTGATAAACGAAACAGAGCCAGGCATTGATGAATTTCTCAGCCTCTCCAGATGGCAAACAATGCTAAAATTAAGAAATACCTTCCAAGTGAAGATAAAATCCAGGGCACTGCCAGGATCTTCCCCTAGTTGAAACTTCAGATAGGACTGGCCTCAGCTGACTTCTTGTTAGAACCCTGTGAGAGATCTGAGGGTGGAGGCATGTGTCTTGACTCACAGAAGCTCAGAGATAATGCTTGTTGTTTTAAGTTGCTAATTTTGGGGGTAAGTTGTTATGCAGCAATAGATAACTAGTACTGTCATCATCATCGCCATTACTATACTACCTGTGCAACCAGAAGGATGTCCATCTTCATTGTATGTAAGGTAAAACAGGGAGTCTCTGTACCAACAACAGAGGGCAGTTAAAGTTGAGATTACTGTATTGAAATAGGGGATTAGGTAAAAGTTAATATAATTGAATGGTCCTAAGATTTTTCTGGGAAATCTGACCAGTCCAAAAGGAAAGACCTACAGGAATTAATTTCAGAGTTTCTGCAAGAATAGTAGAACCAGGTCTACAAGGTCAGTGGGCCCGAGCCACACACATAGAGCTTCCAATCAGTTTTAGCGTGCCGTCTTTTTTTTTTTTTTTAATTGACGTATAATTAAGATACAACATTATATTAGCTTCAGGTGTACAACATAATGATTCAATACTTGTATATATGGCAAAATGACCACCACAGTAAGTCTCGTTACCATCAATCACCATACATAGTTACAACTTTTTTTTCTTATGATGAGAACTTTGAAGATCTACTCTCTTAGCAAGTTTCAGATATGCAAGACATATTGTTAACTTCATTCACCATGTATTATTATTAACTGCAGTCACCATGCTATACACTACACCCCCCATGACTTATTTACTTTATAGCTGAAAGTCTGTAACTTTTGAGCCTCTTCTTCTATTTCTCCACCCCCTACACCCCACCCAGGCTTTCCACGTGATGCAGGAGTAAAGAATCTGCCTGCCAGTGCAGAAGACGCAAAAGACTGGGTTTGATCCCCGGGTCAGAAAGGTCCCCTGGAGAAGGAAATGGCAATCTGCTCTAGTAGTCTTGCCTGGGAAATCTCATGGACAGAGGAGCCTGGTGGGCTACAGTCCGTGGAGTCACAGAGTCAAACACAAAGGAGCACACAGCAGCAGCAGCTACAACTCCCCATCAACCCCCCGCCCCCCTCCCCCGCACCCCCCACCCCGCCTCTGGCAACCACTGATCTGTGTATAAATGAGCTGGTTATTATTGCTTTTAAGATTCCACAATAAATGAGCTCCAACGGTGTTTGTTTCTCTGTCTGACTTATTTAACTTAGAATAATGCCCTGAAGTTTCACCTATATTGTGCAAATAGCAAGACTTTCTTCGTTTTTATGGCTGAATAATATTCATATATTTATACACGTGTAAGCACACCACATTTCTTTATCCGTTCATCAGTGATTGGATACTTAGGTTGTTCCCATGTTTTGGCTATTGTAAATAATGCTGCAATGAACATAGGGGTGCATATATATTTTCTAATTAATGGTTTTTTTTTGTCTTCAGATAGATACCAAGAAACGGAATTGTTGAATCATATGGTAGTTCTGGGGCTTCCCTGGTAGCTCAGCTGGTAAAGAATCTACCTGCAATGGAGGAGACTTCACTTTGATTCCTGGGTTTTGGAGAAGGGCTGGTCTACCCACTCCGGTATTCTTGGGCTTCCCTGGTGGCTCAGATGGTAAAGAATCCACCTGCAATGCAGGAGACCTGGGTTCGATCCCTGGGTTGGGAAGATCCCCTGGAGAAGGGAATGGCTGCCCACTCCTGTATTCTTGCCTAGAGAACTCCATGGACAGAGGAGCCTGGTGAGCTACAGTCCCTGGGGTCATAGAGTCGTACACGACTGACTGACTTTCACTTCACTACACTCTGGTAGATCTATTTTTAATTTTTTGAGGAACCTCCAAACTATTTTCCATGGTGGCTGCACCAACTTACATTCTCACCAACACTGTACAAAGGTTGCCTTTTCTCTACCTCCTCACCCACACTTGTTTCTTATCTTTTTGATGATAGCCATTCTGACAGGTGTGAGGTGTTATCTCATTGTAGTTTTGATTTGCATTTCTTTGATGATTAGTGGTGCTGAAACTTGCCACTTTAAAATATAAACAGATACAGGCATTTGAGGACAGCACCTAACATGAAAGACACAAACCAAAACAAACAAACAAAGGCAACTTTGAGGAAATGGCGAATGTGTAAGAAGCAAAAAAAAAACTTCAAAGAAATCTATCAAAATGCTCAAAGAGATAAAAGATGATAAGAGAATACAGTGCAGCCAAACTACAGAATAGGAGGCTGTAAAGAAGGAACACTCAGAGATCACAAACAGCTCTTGGAAATTTAAAATTTGGCAGCAGAAACCAAAAGCTCAGTAGCTGGGTCCAAAGACTGTATGATCAAAAATGGAAGTTTTTTTTTTTTTTATGTTTGTTTTTTCATAGCAACATTTCCAGCATCTTGAATTTTACTTTGTAAACAGTAGACACTCTACAAAAATTTGTTAAGAGAATGAGTAAATGATAATAAATTGGGTAAATCTTCTTGAAATTGTTACTCACTCAGTCGTGTCTGACTCTTTGAGATCCCATGGACTGTAGCCCACCAGGCTCCTCTGCCCATGGACTTCTCCAGGCAAGAATCTCCTTGGAGCAGAGGAAATAGGCAGACATGGGAACGAGGAAAGCAAAGTGAAAGGCCTCCAAGAGATCGGAACTTGAGTAATGGGAACTCTGGAAGGAATAAGTCAGGTGGGAAACAAAGAATCACTGAAAAAAAGGCTCAGTAAAAATTCCTCAAAATGAGTGACTCGGATTTCCAGAATCAGCATAATGAATGCAACTGGAGCTACACCAGGGGCACAGCACTGTAAAATTTTAGGACATCAAGGACAGCCACACCTGAAGCTAAAAGGCAATGGAATAATACTTACAAAATCTGGGAGGCAAATCATTTCCAACCAAGAATTCTACACTCAAAGAATCAATAAATATGAAGGTAGGACAAAGATCTTTCAGAGATTCAAGATCTCAAAAAAACTTCTTTCCTGTGCACACTCTTGTCTACGAGGCAACTAAAGGACGCACTTACCAAGGTGAGGAAGTGATCTAAAGAAAACAAAGACATGGGGTTTACACAGCAGGATCCTCTATGGCCCACCTCCCAGAATCCTGGAAACAAAAGCAAAAATAAACAAATGGGATCTAATTAAAATTAAAAGCTTCTGCACAACAAAGGAAACTATAAGCAAGGTGAAAAGACAGCCTTCGGAGTGGGAGAAAATAATAGCAAATGAAGCAACTGACAAACAACTAATCTCAAAAATATACAAGCAACTTATGCAGCTCAATTCCAGAAAAATAAACAACCCAATCAAAAAATGGGCCAAAGAACTAAATAGACATTTCTCCGAAGAAGACATACGGATGGCTAACAAACACATGAAAAGATGCTCAACATCACGCATTATTAGAGAAATGCAAATCAAGACCACAATGAGGTACCACTTCACACCAGTCAGAATGGCAGTGATCCAAAAGTCTACAAGCAATAAATGCTGGAGGGGGTGTGGAGAAAAGGGAACCCTCTTACACTGTTGGTGGGAATGCAAACTAGTACAGCCACTATGGAGAACAGTGTGGCGATTCCTTAAAAAATTGCACATAGAACTGCCTTATGACCCAGCAATCCCACTGCTGGGCATACACACCGAGGAAACCAGAATTGAAAGAGACACGTGTACCCCAGTGTTCATCGCAGCACTGTTTATAATAGCCAGGACATGGAAACAACCTAGATGTCCATCAGCAGATGAATGGATAAGAAAGCTGTGGTACATATACACAATGGAGTATTACTCAGCCATTAAAAAGAATACATTTGAATCAGTTCTAATGAGGTGGATGAAACTGGAGCTGATTATACAGAGTGAAGTAAGCCAGAAAGAAAAACACCAATACAGTATACTAACACATATATATTGAATTTAGAAAGATGGTAATGATAACCCTGTATGCAAGACAGCAAAAGAGACACAGATGTTTAGAACGGACTTTTGGACACTGTGGGAGAGGGAGAGGTTGGGATGATTTGGGAGAATGGCAATGAAACATGTATACTATCATGTAAGAAACGAATTGCCAGTCTATGTTCAATACAGGATACAGGATGCTTGGGGCTGGTGCACAGGGATGATCCCGAGAGATGATATGGGGTGGGAGGTGGGAGGGGGGTTCAGGAATCGGAACTCATGTACACCCGTGGCTGATTCATGTCAATGTATGACAAAACCAATACAGTATTGTAAAGCAAAATAAAGTAAAAATAAGAATTAAAAAAAAATAAAAATAAAAAGCATATTTTGTAAAAAAAAAAAAAAAAAAGACATGGGATTTAAGAAACAGGCTCTAACACAAAGCAGAGGTGAAGGAAATACCCAGCATAGTGGTGCGAAGAGGGTCCAAGATGACAGCTGTGTAGCAGGCATGGAGAACAAGTTCAAGTTGTAGTCAGGGAGATTTCTCCAAAAACAGAAAGTTAACAGAACACGTAATGTGTTTGAATGTATTGAGAAGAAATTCATATAATTGGAAGAGAACTTGAGGGTAAATCAGTGAGAAGGACATAGAAAACCAACAAGACCATTATTTAGTCTTGGAAACTAAATAGCCTGGGGAAGCAAAATATGCAGGAATGGAAAAACAATGATGGTGTGCAAATGGCTTAGCTGTGAAGAACATATATGCAATCACAGTGATGAAGAAACTGAATGTCGACCTAACCAAACTTCCCTTCTGGCTCTACAGGGATAGAGAACGGGCACAGGAGTGGGAAAGTGTGCATATACCTGGTGGGACCAGGAGGAGGAAGTTACATCTTCATCTTCCAGATGACTCAACAGAATCTAAAAGTTTTTAAAAGTGGCCTTGCCAGCAGGTTATTTAGTGACGCAGGAATAAATTGAAGGAAAAATCAGGTAAGAGAGTAGAAAGTGATCACCTCTTGGGAGTGGGAAGTGAAATGCAGAGTGTGGTGAAGCCTTACAGAATTATTTCCTCTTTATACTATGTACATGTTGCTGCTGCTAAGTCGCTTCAGTCGTGTCCGACTCTGTGCGACCCCATAGACGGCAGCCCACCAGCCTCCCCCGTCCCTGGGATTCTCCAGGCAAAAACCCTGGAGTGGGTTGCCATTTCCTTCTCCACATGTTAGCCTTTGATAAAAAGATAAACTAGATTAATAAAAAATCAAAAAGACAAACTAATAAAGAAAAGAAAGTAACCAGATGGTAGCAAAAGAAAGGAGTGATTTATAAATAGCACAACACTGCAAAACCTTGCAGGGAGCAGAGCTATGATAGAAGGAAGCGGATACCCAGAGGAGAGGCGTGAAGATGAGTTAGTGCCTGAGAGGAAGATAGGGGTCGGGAATGAGGGTGGCACAGAGTGGCAGAAAGAGCATTCCGGGCAGAGGGAACAGTGTGGGCAAAGGGGAGGGCGGGATGACTGGGGAGACTGGGATTGGCATACACTACTATGTATACCTGGGGCTCAAGTTAGATTGGAAGGAAGCCACAGAACTTCTCTTTGGAAATCCTTCCTTTGCTAGTCTGCCTTCTGAAGTTCAGCTTCTGGTTTTCTCCCATGACACACTCATCCTTCTCCCAAATCTTGAACCCCGGGGTTTTATGTTAACGGGGTGGGGCTCAGATGGTAAGGAATGTGGGAGACCTGGGTTCGATCCCTAGGTTGGGTGCCGAGGTCCAGCTCTGGTGGATCCAGGGAATTCGAAGTGGGGACGGCATTGGTGTGAGAAAAACTTATTTATTTATTAATGTAAGATTAGATTAGGAAGAAATAGTGTAGTAGGAAGATTAAGTGGAGAGAAGAGGCTGATTAACTTCGGTTACGTGGAAAACCAATAAAGTTCCAGACAAGGAGCTTGCACCATCCACGTTAGGCCGCTGGAGAGTGCCCCGCCTTGGGCTCTCTCTCTTACGGATCTTAAAAGCCGGGACAAGTAAGTAGGCATAGTGAGCCTCCACGCCCCAGATGGGAATTCAGCCTGAAATTAGAGTAAAGAGGAGACACGGGGGAAACCAGTCCAGCGACTGGCTCTAACCTTCTATTGCCCTTCAAGGCCTTTTATACTTTTGATTATACATAAAGATCAATGCGTAATACAAAATTATGTAGCGTTCGCAGCCCAGACTCTTTCCTGTATATCTTTTCGTATACAAAAGGTCCCAGGTGATTTACATTATCTTCTGGCCAAGAGGCTTGTTAACACTTTTTGGCTCTTTTCCTTAATGAATATTAATTTCGTTTCCCCTGAAGTGTTTTTCTTTAATCTGCATCTCCTTAAAGCATTAAAGTTACATCTCTATAGAACAAAGGTGCAGTGGGTTATAACAAAGAAGGTACTTAACTCAAAGATCTAATGTTGCTAATACCAGGTCTGCTACTTGTTTTTCTATATACCAACTATATCTAAAAATAAAGGATATGAAAATTTGGCAGCAAGTATTGGCTCAACAAATGAAACTTTTTATCAGTCCTATTCTAATGATTTTGACTCCCCGGAAGCCCCTACATTCCTAGGATGTTTTAAGCTTCCTGTGCCTACTGCGGTCAAGAGGCCTCAAAGAATCACACGTGCAGCTTTGCGAGTCCTGCAGGCAGGCTAGAAAGCCATCAGAAGGGTTTTTGGATCGAAACACTCTTTCAAATGCAGAAGGCTAAAGCCCTGAATTGACTTTTTCCAGAGAATGTCAGGAGTGGAAAAGCAGGCAGACTCTGGTCTTGGGGGGTGGATGCTCAGGAAATTCCAGGGGGAAAACCTGAGGTCTGATTAGCCTTGCCATCAGAGCTCTGCCGCATGACCTTGTCACGGGTGGAATTCCTCACGCTGGCTCCCGGCAGTTGGGAAGATCCCCTGGAGAAGGGAAAGGCTACCCACTCCAGTAGTCTTGCCTGGAGACTCCCCATGGACAGAGGAGCTTGGCGGACTTCAGTCCATGGGGTTGCGAAGAGCTGGACACAACTGAGCAACTAAGCACTATGTATGAAATAGGTACTAATGAGAATCGACTGTCTAGCACAGGGAACTCTACTCAGCGCTCTGTGGTGACCTAAATAGGGAGAAAAGCCAAAAGAGAGAGACATGTGTGCATACAGCTGATTCACATTGCTGTAAAGCAACTATATCCCAATACAGAAAAACAAAACAAAACAGAACGAAATAACCAAAGCCAAGAAGATATGAAACAACAGGTCATGTTTAGAAAACAGTGCATCGAAAAGTGAGCCGTTGCTTCGTAGCTGCAGAAGTCATCTCGAAAGACGCAAATTCAGACGCCATTAAAGCTACGAGGCAGAGGGGGTGTTTTAATGAGGGTTCCACTGGGCTCAGGGGACTGGATTTGGCAGGAGGGCAGCAGCGGAAGGAAGGGTGAGGGTGGGCAGGAACAAGGATGGGGGACCAGGCTGCATTTTAGCTTGAAGCTGAATATGGCAGGGATAGAGTTTGGTGGATGGGTTTCAGTGGTGGTGACTTTCCAGGCAGGCAGGAGCAGTCACCCGGGGTGGGGTTAGAGACTGCCAGAGATGCCAGCTGTGCCCGTCGCTTGGAGTCCTACCTACATCATACGTAACCAGACTGGGCTTTGGAAAGTATCCTGCCCCATGTAGTTTGGAAGGGTCTGGCTGCTACAGAGGATGCCTTTCTCGAACAGAAAGTCTTTTTGATGTCTACAAGCCTGTTTTCTTCACTATAAAATGGAGATAATGAGAGTAATAATAGGATCTAATTCTTGGGATTGTACCAAGGAGGATCAGAATGAGCTGATGTGGGTGAGACAGGATTATGAACTGTAAAGAACTGTGCAGATTGGAATTATTCTAAACTTCCCTCAACTCTGATCCTGCACTCCATAGCCCCATCACCTCCTTAAAGGAGGCAGCACACTTGCTCTAACTTGGAAACTAACTGTGAGTTGACCTTGTACCTTCCAGTTGCCAGATTTACTTCTGGTGTTTTGCGGTCTTTATGCTGACTTGAGCAGCAGTTGTGGAATAAATGAAACATATGCATTCCCTGGGCTTTCCTGGTGGCTCAGCCAGTCAAGAATCCTCCTGTGATGTGGAGACCTGGGTTTGATTGCTGGGTTGGGAAGATCCTCTGGAGGAGGGTATTCTTGGCAACCCATTCTAGTATTCTTGCCTGGAGAATCCCCATGGACAGAGGAGCCTGGCGGGTTACAGTCCATGGTGCTGCAAAGAGTTGGACATGACTGAGCAACTAAGCACAGCACATGTATTCTCTACAGCATTAAAATCTCATTGCTTTATTATTTTTTAGGAGAACATCAGAATGATTGGGCTATCTGATATTTGATAATTCAAACTTTTTGAACTCAAATATATTCTTACATCATGTTTCATTTTAAAATAATTTGTGCCATAAATGTGTGTGAGAGCACGTATCTGTGTAGGTATTGACCCTTTATTCCTTCGGAAGATGAAAGAACAAAGTTTTTTTTATAATCCTAGGATATTATTTGGGGTTAGACCTGGTCACAATACCTTTCTTTCTTTCCACTGTATCATTTCTCCCTTCCAAGCTGGGGGCCTCTGCTCTCAAAGGTGGTGTGGCCAAAGTCTCCTTAAGGTGATGTTTTATCAGAGAAAGAAATATTGTGCCCAATGCCTTCAAAGAAAGGAGCCCACTGCTGGTTTTGCTGCATCAAATATCAACCCTCTTCAGTTACAGTTATCAGCTTCTAGTGGGAATGCCCCAGAGGCAATGTTTTGAGTTTTAACCTTTTCTTCCAGTGCAGAGGTAATTTGCAATGCCTGGCACTGTAACAGAGCTCCCACAGACTGGCACCAGTTGACGTATGTTGTGGTGTGATACGTAGTTGATATACTCTGGTATGGCATACTGAGTGATCTGTTCTTGATAAATAGTTTCAACACCACTCACTCTCTCATGGTCCCCTTTCCTTTGCTGTAATGTTTGCGAGAAAGAGAGCCACTCCAGTTTTCTCAAGTGGAGGGGTTTTTATTCTGAGACTACAAACTGGACTTGAACCTGGAGACACTCCTGGAATGGAGGCTGCTCAAGCGATCGGTGTTGGCTCTAACTCTTGTACGGGCTACGGCCTCTTTCTCTTTTTGCTGCCCCACTGACTGCTTCCTGCCCTGCCCTGTGTCTTTTCTTTACATAAAAGCTTTTGCTCACTTATAACTTTGGATTGCTGCGACACTTAGTGACGCTGCATTACATTAGGATGCTTTTTCACCTTCAGATCCCCTGGTTAACCAGCCCATTCTATATTCTGGTTAAAGTTTTGAAAGATGCAATGCGATTGGTCTAGGTCATCATTTTATAGCAGGATCAGTGGTCATACCCACTCCTGGTCCAGTCTCTAGTTGTGAGGGGCAGGGGCTCTGTATAGCCATGTAGCACCATCTGTGTTCCGATGAACTGTGGTAGACAGGTCCTGTGACTTACGTCTCCATTATGGGCAAAGTCTTTCTTTGAGTCAGAGAAATATAGAAGACAAAATTCAGAGCGTCCTTCCAGCCAGAGGACTGATTAAATATTTTAATAAATGAAATCCAGACCCACTGGTAACATTATAGCAATGGCCTTTATACTTATTTTGCATTGAAACTTTATAGCTTTAGATTATATTTTGGTATTAATAGTCTCCCAAGTAGTTAGGCAGGAAGAAAATATCTCTGAAAATCAAGTCCATGACTGTATTCTCCAAATATGTCTCTTGGTTTTCAGTTGCCTTTCTGCTACAGGGCAGCTGGCCCAACTCAAATCCCAAGTGCATACTTGGATGTGCTCATGAGATGGAAGTTTTCTGCTAACTGAAGGAATCCATCAGTCAAATACCCCAAGATATGGAGGTAATTTCTAGCAAAGTTTTTGTGGCATTAATTTGTTTTACTCTGACAACTTGATTAATCAGTTTTATTGTGACAACTTGTTTTGCTGCAATGCTGCCTAATCAAGGAGCTGTCACCAAAATACTTTATGACTCCCCTATTTCCATCACAAATCAAAAACTTCACTGACAGCTCACCAACAGAAGAAGCAGTGATAATTAAATGCATTCTGACAGAATTAGGAAGCATTCAGTTGGGTGACGTTATTAGGAGAGATTGCACTTGCAGAGAAAGGAACAATCAGAAGGTACTCTTTCTAAGTAATTATGCAGTTTCCCTGGCAAACCCCAAATACCACACCTGTGGAAAGGTGCAAGGGGGGGGGAGCTGAGAGTTGTGCAGGCACCTCTGATGAAGCTGTGTAAAGATGCAGGGGGTGAGCTGAGAGTTTTGCACGCACCTCTGATGAATGCCTGGGATTTTCCCTGCTGGATCTGGAGAAAGCTGAGCCTCTGCGCTTGCTGATGATCAGAAGTAGAGTCATTAGTATTTATCCAGTAGACAGTGGGAAAGAGAGAAAACTTGGCAGGAATGGAGAATGTATTATAGGAAACGCATTCCCACCTGTTTCTAGGAGCTGTGCCGGAAGCAATGGGAAGGTGGTGGAGAGAAGCATATGAGGGTGTGCCTCTTCCAGAGGGGCCCAACAAGTGATCATTTTAAAGAACTCCAGAAATTAATTTTTCTGCTTTGTGCTTATCATTATACCTACAGCAAAGGTGATGAAGGGAAGCACTGAAAGAACCACTCCCTCAGCAGTCCAAAATCCCTAGATAAAAGAATGTCTGCTGGTCAAACACTTACAGTGTCCTGGGCACCATATAAGCAGCTCTGTGTATATTATATCATTTAATCATTACAACAGCTGTATAATAGGCATTATCAGTTCCTTTTTCCAAGGAAGGAAACTGAGGCTCAGAGCTGTTAAGTAACTTGTCCAAAGTCTTGCAGTGAATAAGTGTAAGAGCCAAGATTCAAATTCAGGTTGTTCTGATTCCAAGCTTCAGTATTTCCAGTGGGCTTCGTCAGGGCTCCCCTCGCTGTCTCCCTGCCTGGGACAATTCCTTGGCAGCCTTATTCCCGTCTCTTGGAGAATGGCATTGTATTGTCTGCCATCTGTTCAGACACAGGTGGAGAGGCTTCTTCACTTGTAGTGAGGTGGGTGGGTGCCGCAGGTCCAGCCCTGAGTGCAGAAGTGCAGGAGAGATCAGCTCTGTTACATTAGGCAGTCTGTCTCCTTGCCATCCTGAATTACAAATGAGTGATGTGAGCTCTCCTGGGGAGGGTCCTGTTTTGCAGGCGCTATGGAGATGAGTGTTATGACAAGCAGGACATTTATGGCCCCAGATGCCACAGGGCACAAAAGTCAATATGTTACATGCTCGTTTAGCATGTTTGACTCTAATGAAACAGGTTGGAAATAATTGGCTTTTTAAGAAATGCTGCATTTTATTTTATTTCCATCAGAAGACATACACCCGCTGGGTGGTTGTAACTCCAGACTTCACAAATTTACCTCGTTCTGAGATTGGCAAGGAGGGGATGGTGGGGACAAATAGAAGTATGTGCACCAGAGAAAAGGTCAAGGAAGGTATCCTTCCAAGAAAAGTACAAAGCATGGTTGTGTAGGGTTTTTAAGTTCTTTGGCAGTTGAACATTTTCTACCTGTGTGTGATCAATTATTTCCTTACCAGTGATCAATGTCTAGCATCCCTGGCCTGGGATGATTGAAAACAATTTCTTGTTTCCCCCTTCACTGATTCCCAGTTGAAGTCTATGAAATGGTAAATGGCATAATGTTTGAAAGTGTTAAGTTTTAAAATCAACAAAAGGTTGTACTTTCATGACAGTCAGAGTCTAGATGGTAAAGTAGAAACTATACTACTTATTTCTATAGGGAGAATTGGAAATAGGGATTTGATAGAATAGATCAATCAGTTCAGTTCAGTTCAGTTGCTCAGTCGTGTCCGACTCTGCGACCTCATGAACTGCAGCATGCCAGGCCTCCCTGTCCATCACCAATTCCCGGAGTCTACCGAAACCCATGGCCACTGAGGTGATGATGCCATCCAACCATCTTATCCTCTGTCGTCCCCTTCTCCTGCCCTCAATCTCTCCCAGCATCAGGGTCTTTTCAAATGAGTCAACTCTTCACATCAGGTGGCCAAAGTATTGGAGTTTCAGCTTCAACATCAGTCCTACCAATGAACACCCAGGACTGATCTCCTTTAGGATGGACTGGTTGGATCTCCTTGCAGTCCAAGGGACTCTCAAGAGTCTTCTCCAACACCACAGTTCAAAAGCATCAATTCTTTGGGGCTCAGCTTTCTTTATAGTCCAACTCTCAGAACTGATCAGTTTAATTAATTGGGGGATTAAATAGAATGGATAAGGGGACTGAAAAAGCAACAGGGCAAACAGAGGTAGTGCCTATAGGAAGCAGCTGCCCTCCTAGGGTTAGGGGAACAAAGGGAAGTGATTGGTGTTATCAGAACCCAGCAGCTCTGAGGAGGATCCCACATTGTTGGTACTCAGACCTTCAGAGGAGGGGCTCTGCCTGGATGGCGCTGGTATCTCTGAGGTGTACAATGAGGAGTGTGGAAAGAAGCTGGAAAATGGAACTGACTTCTGCTGTTCATGTGGATGCCTGAGTGAGGCACCCTTATGGGGCTAAGGAAGTGGAAAGGACCAGTTTTACCCTGCTAATATTTCCATAGTCCCTCCAGTTCCCCCTATTGGTCAAGCCTAACAGGGAACTTGCTGGCAAAGCAGTGAAGTGGTTTGCAGAGTCCCTGCCCCATTACAACTTGGGGTACAATAGACTGGATGTGAAACTGAGATACAATAGCTTAATAACAAGCAAAAGTGTCTGTACAAGATAGTGCCGTAGCTAAGAGTATGCAAGAAATGAGCTTGTCAGATTTGATAAGACCTGTGTTTAATGTCACTGCCCATTAAGGGCTCTGGAGGGCAAAGAAAATGAAGCTGAGATGTGCTGCGTCTGCTCAAATGGTGGCTCTGTGCACATCCTCTTTTGATAAGCTTCTGGATCCTTGGCTAAAGAGATTGATGCTCTAATCTGACAGTGTGTTTTCGTCTTGCTCATCTGCAGTTCTTTAAAAAGTTGCAGTAGGTGCCAGAAGTGTGTTTGGAAACAACAGTCTTCCCCTACCCAACCCACCCTCGCCCCTGCAGCGTTATTAGATTTTGGAAGGAGTCTCAGGAAAGTGAAAGAAAAATGGGGCTCTGAGAATGTTTTAGAGAAGGCCGTTGCATGAGAGCTGCAGGATCAGCTGAAGACAGGGAGGCTGACTTCAAAGAGAAAACCGAAGAGCTAGTGTTATGCTATTACTTCAACATATGAGAATTAATCTTTGTTTTTTACAGAAGAATCATTCGAGAGCTGTGACCTTGGCTTTCACTGTTTTGTGCAAGCCAAATGAGGTTTTAAAAATGAATTTTAGAGGATAGGGTCTCAGAAATAACTTTATTCTTCAGAAAGGTGACTTTTAAGCAGGATATTAAAAATACCAGATTGAAACAGCCTCAAGATAGTTCAACAAAAGTGCTGAATATCTTTGGCCAAAATTTGGTTTAGCAAAAGATGCCTATTTTGGAATGAAACGGATCAAGCAAAACAGGAGGAGATGGCCACAAGCCTGGGCAATTATTATAAAGCAATTCATCTCTAGGACAAGTGGTTTGGGGAAGGTCACGCCTTCTTCCATTTTATTTGGGTCACTTTAGGATCTTGGCCTAGGCTGTGGTTTGGGCAACTTCTGCACTCAGTAAGAATGACAGAGTGTCCAAGGCAGTTTTTATCTGTCCTATAGCAGATTCACACCATGCACGAGATGGGCTGAGCTGAACTGAAAAAGGCAGAGATAGATGTTGGAGGAATCAGATAGCACATGGTGAAGAAACCACATTCTTCAACTTCTGAAAGAGAAGATGTGAGAAAAGGGACATTGTTGGCTTAGATAACTGCTTGGAAAGTTGAACCCCACAAGGGGAGGCTGACTGAGTCTGCCCAAAGGTAGGTTGAAAGTCAGCTTGGGTCCTCTGACCTCTTCCCTTCTAGGAGATTGGTGGTTCCTAGTAGAAGTAACAAATGATCGTGCTCCCTTGCTTAAATGCACAAAACATAAGACCAAGAAAATATTTTTATCTAGAGCTACTTGGACATGCAAAATGGGAAAACCTATTTTTAGCCTCTAAGGAGGTAGTTTTTCCTAAATAAAAAAGTTTCTAGGGATCAAATCAGTGATTTTCTGTGAAGAGAAATAGTGAGCTCAAGGCAAAGGTAGTTTGATACTTGATCAACTGGATTTGAATTTTTGGCAAAACAGTCTCTCACACTTAGAGATCTAACTGAATCCTACTCATGAAATGACCCTAAAGAAAGTAACTACAATTCCTTTCTCTTGTGGTTGAGCAGTTATCATAAAATGCAAACTAAATTCATGGAAATCTTTAGTCCAGGTAAGGATTCAACATTTCTGCTGCAAATATAAAATGTCTAAGACTTATTTTGATTGTTTCTGGAGTCGTCGAGTGTTATGAGAATGCAATGTGAACATAAGGTATTGTAATGTATTCACCTTAAATATATTTTGTTGTTTGAGTTTGATCTTGAGGAGCCCAGCCAATATGGCATGAATTTTAAAGGCTTTACAAAAAGTGCTCCTTTTTGACTTTTGAAAAGAGTATGAAAAATCACTTATAATTCTTAATTTCATTTTTTGTTGCATTTTCTGTTAGTAATTGGATTTTGAAAAGTCAGGCTGATGCAGGGCAAAAACAATATCAGCTTATCCAAAGGAAATTATAGATCAACGCTAAAGCTACCAGCAACCTAGAGGCCCATCAACAGATGAATGGATAAAGAAGTTGTGGTGCATATATGCAATGGGATATTGCTCAGTCATAAAAATGAAAGAATTTAAGTCAGTTCTGGTGAGGTAGATGAACCTAGAATCTATTATACAGAGTGAAGTAAGTCAAAAAGAGAAAAACAAATACTGTATATTAATGCATATATATATGGGATTAAAAGAAAAAAAAGGTACTGATGAACCTATGTGCAGGGCCAGAATAGAGACGCAGACATAGAGAACAGACTGTGGACACAGTGGGGGAAGGAGAGGGTGGGACGAACTGATGAGAGAGTGAGCCTGAAGTAATAGGAACATTTACACTACCATATGGAAAATAGATGCTAGACGGAAGTTGCTGTGTAGCACAGGGTGCTCGGCCACACCTAGAGCTGGGGGATGGGGTGAGGGACCATGGGGGGAGGTTCAAGAGGGAGGGGGCATACGTATACTTATGGCTGATTCCTGTTGTTGAATGGCAGAAACCAACACAGCATTGTAAAGCAGTTATCCTCAGTTAAAAACGAAACACCAAAGTTACCTATGATATAAATTAAATAATGACTGTAGCGATCATGAAGGGTTTCAAGAGATTTTTATACAAAACCTGTGAAGTGGGGGTTTGCCTGTGTGCTGGTTATTGTAATAACAATAACCCTTTGTTATTAGTACTTACTACTGAGATATTGTTCAGGAACACTTGGGCATGGTCTCAGCTTTATCTCCCAGATGGGACTGTGTCCTCACTGATGATGAGTTTAAAATTCACACTGAGATACCAGATATCTTAAGCCTGTGTAGATTTTGGTGGTTCTCTGGAGGGAGATTGGGAAGGCTTTTTCCTTGGAGATAGTGGGTGCTTGAATGGACTGATGATGGGTACCACATAGACCTGGACATTTTGAAGTTAATTCTTGTACTGGAGCCAGAGGTCAAAGAAGAAAAGAAGTGGGAAGTTTAAAATTTGAAGGCAATATTATAATTTGGACAAATGATTTGTTAGAAGAGTATATAGCATGGTACATCAAATTTAGAGCAAGATTAAAAATTAGTAGAGGCAAATTGAAAATTTCAACATGAACCCCGACTTTTTAAAAACAAAGATAATTTCTTTTTTGTCAACAAACCACCTCATGTACTCGTGTGTGTGTGTGTGTGTGTGTGTGTGTGTGTGTGTGTGTTAGTTGCTCAGTCGTGTCCGACTCTTTGCGACCCCATGGACTGCAGTCCTCCAGGCTACTCTGTTCATGAAATTCTCCAGGCAAGAATACTGGAGTGGGTAGCTATTCCCTTCTCCAGGGGATCTTCCTGACCCAGGGGTCAAACCTGCATCTCTTGCATCGTAGTCAGATTCTTTACCATCCGAGCCACCAGGGAAACCCTCCTGCACTCATCTGAAACAATAAACTTCTGTAGTAGGTACATTTAGGTCTCTCCCATCATTCCACAAAGGAAGTCCGACTTTCCTTGGAGAACAGTTGATTCTGTGCTTGGGGCATGAGAACCTGAGGTGGACTAAATTGTAATCATGAGAGCTTCAGAAAGCAAATTATGACTGTGATAATTATAACATGTTAAATTTATGAATGGAGAAGGCAATGGCACCCCACTCCAGTACTCTTGCCAGGGAAATCCCATGGATGGAGGAGCCTGGTAAGACCACAAGTCCACAGTGATGCTTGAATGGGACAAAAAATGTGAATTGTGCTGAGGCAGGCCAACTGGTTGGTGCCACATTAGCAAAATTATAAGTATACCCACCTATGTGGGGGGAGCGTGGTCACTGCCAAGGGTCAGAGGACAATTCCTGGAGGGATAAATTGGTCATGGTGGCTCTCAGTTATGGTCAGAATTACCCAGATGAAGAAGCGTTAAATCAGAGCCAGAATTCTCTGAGAGCAGTGGACTTTTTTGGACGCTAGAAAGCTGCAGACAGACGTATTGCTCAAGGACACTTGGGTATGGCCACAGCTTTCTCCCCTAGGAAAAACCGTCCTTGCTAACAGTGAGCTTAGCCTGAGAGAATGGAGGGCTCTGTCTCTTCATATTAACCTCTTAAATATTGCTTATTAAGAGCCTTGATTAATAAAGCTTGTGAAAGTTCTTCTTCATGGATATTCTCAGAAGTTTTCCTTCCGCATTCTCCCTCTTTCCTATATTTTCAGTCTCTTCCTTTCTGCTCATTATTTCTCTACAGCAAAGAAGTCAACAGCCTTGCCTCCTCCCCAGCCAAAAGCAATGTTCCCAAACCAAAAACTACAAACCTTCCCTTGACTCCAATGTATCCCTTTAGTTATTGTCCAAAATCTTTCTTCTCATCTGAATGTTTTTGCCTTAAAAACTTTTTTGGGTGACATTTCAGCAAAAGTTTTAATTCTGAACTCAAATGAAAAAACCTATAAGCTCTTGACATTATTTTCTAGAGACATATTTGAATTTAATGGGAACAATGTTTATTTATTTAATCAATCATTTGCTTCCAGTTACATCTTTGATCTCAGATCCTACTTGGGGGATCATTTTTCCTATTCCTTTATTTATGCTTTTAATTATTTTACTTGTGGTACTGTACACAAAATTTTACCGTCTTAACTATAAAGAAAGCTGAGTGCAGAAGAAGGGATGCTTTTGAACTGTGATGTTGGAGAAGACTCTGGAGAGTCCCTTGGACTGTAAGGAGATCCAACCAGTCCAGCCTAAAGGAGATCAGTCCTGGGTGTTCATTGGAAGGACTGATGTTGAAGCTGAAACTCCAATACATTGGCCATCTGATGTGAAGAGTTGACTCATTTGAAAAGACCCTGATGCTGGGAAAGATTGAGGGCAGGAGGAGAAGGGGACTACAGAGGATGAGATTATTGGATGGTATCACCAACTCAATGGACATGAGTTTGGGTAAACTCTGGGAGTTGGTAATGGACAGAGAGGCCTGGTGTGTTGCGATTCATGGGGTTGCAAAGAGTCGGACATGACTGAGCAACTGAACTGAGCCATTTTAAAGTATAGAATTCAGTAGGCAGTACATTCTCATTGTTGTTGTTGCAACCAATTTCCAGAACTCTTGAATTAACTCCCTATTTTCCCTTTCCCCAACCTCTGGCAACCACTATTTTACTTTCTGTCTTTATGAGTTTAATTATTTTAAATATTTTATATAAGTCAACTCATTCAGTATTTTTCTTTTTGTCTTTTTTCACTTAGCACAATGTTCTTTAAGTTTTTACATGTTGTAACATGTGTCAGAATTTCCTTCTTTTTAAAGGCTGAATGATATTCCATTGTGTGTATATACTGCATCTTGTTTATCCATTTATCTGTTGATGGATACTTGGGTTGCTTCCACCTTTTAATTGCTGCAAATAATGCTGTGTTAAATATGGGTATACAAGTATCTCTTTGAGACCCCATTTCAGTTCTTTTGACTATAGCTAGAAATGGAACTGCTGAATCATATGGTAGCTCTATTTTTAATTTTTTAGGAACTGCCATACTGTTTTCTTTAGGGGCTGCATCATTTCACATGTCTACCATTCTACATTCATCACATCCTCACCGACATTTGTTATTGTTTTCAATAGCAGCCATTTTAATGAGTGTGAGAGTATTTCATTGTCGTTTTGATTTTCGTTTTCCTATTTGTTAGTACCATTGTGCCTCTTTTCATGTGTCTATTGGTCATTTGTAAATCATCTTTGGAGAAACAGCTCTTCAAGTCCTTCACCATTTTTAACTCTGTGTGTTTGGAGGGTTTGGTTGGGTTGGGTTGTAGGAGTTCTTGTATATTCTAAATACTAACCCTTTATCAAATGTATGATTTGAAAATATTTTCCCCCATTCTGTAGTTGCTTTTAATTCTGCTGATTGTATTCTTTGATGCACAGGAGTTTTATTTTTTGATGTAGTGCAATTTATCTAATTTTTTATGCTTATGCTTTTGGTGTTATATTCAAGAAATCATTGCCAAATCTAACATCATGAAGTTTCACCTGTGTTTCCTTCTAAGAGTTTCATAGTTTTAGCTCTTACATTTAAGTTTTTAGAATCTATTTTGAGTTAACTTTTGTATATGGTATAAGATGAGGATCTAACTTTATTCTTTTACATGTGGATAGCCATTTTCCCTCCATACTATATCTTGAAAAGTATTGAATGATTATTGAATGATCTTGGAACCCTTTTCAAATATCAGTAGACCACATATGGAAAGTTTTATTTCTGGACTCTCTATTTATTCAGTTGATCTATCTATCTGTCTTTATGGTATTGCTCTACTATTTCAGTTGCTATAGGTTTGTAAGAAGTTTGAAATTAGGAAGTATGAGCTATTCAATGGAATTCTCCTTTTTCAGGTTTGTTTTGCTATTAAGGGTTCTCAAGATTCTACATGAATATTAGGAAGGATTTTTTATTTCTGTAAAATATGCCATTGGGATTTTGAGAGGGACTGTATTGAATGTGTAAGTCACTTTGGCTCATACTGATGTTTATACAATATTAAATCTTCTAATTCAGGAATGTGGGATATCTTTCTAATTTATTTGGTGTCTTTAATTTCTTTTAGGGATGTTTCATAGTTTTCAGGGTACAGTTATTTCACCTTCTCAGTCAAGTTTATTCCTAAGTATTTTATACCTTTACTGTTATTATAAATGGAATTATTTTATTAATTTCCTTTTCAGACTGTTTATTGTTAATGTATAATGTATAATGGTTGTTTGTTGATTTTTTCCCTCCTGATTTACTCAGATATAATTACCATACAGCAATATGTAAGTTTAAGGTGTACATAAACATAGTGATTTGACTAGTGTACATTAAGATTAACAAGATAGGTTTAGTGAAAATCTATCATTTCATATAGATACAATGTTAAATAAAAAAAATTTGCTTGTAATTAGAATGCTTAGAATTTACTCTCTTAACAACTTTCACATATAATGTATAGCAGTGTTAATTAAATTCATCATGTTGTACTTATATCTAGAAGTTTGTGCCTTTTGACAAATGGCAAGATTTCATTCTTTTTATGGTTGAGTTTCATTCCATTGTTAAGATATGCAACATTTTCTTTATCCCGTCATGTATTGGTGAACACTTAGGTTGCTTTCATATTTTGTCTATTGTAAATAGTGCTGCTATCAACATGCCTATGTGCTTAGGCGCTTCAGTCGTGTCTGACTTTTTGTGATCCCACAGACTGTAGCCCTCCAGGTTCCTCTGTCCATGGGATTCTCCACTCAGGAATACTGGAGTGGGTTACCATTTCCTTCTCCAGGGGATCTTCCCAGCCCAGGGATCAAACCCATGTCTTTTACATCTCCTGCATTGGAAGGCAGGTTCTTTACCACTAGCGCCACCCGGGAAGCTCAACACAGGGTGTATATATCTTTTCTAATTAGTGTTTTTGGTTTCTTCAGATAAATACCCAGAAGTGGCATTGCTGGATCACATGGTAATTCTACTTTTAATTTTTTGAAGCATCTCCATACTATTTTCCATAGTGTCTTCACCAGTTTCCATCCCTGGCAACAGTGAATGAGGGTTCCTTTTCTCCACATCCTCCCCAATGCTTGTTATTTGTTGTCTTTTTGATAATAGCCATTTAGATACATGTGAGGCGATGTGTCCTTGGTTTTTGGTCTGCATTTCTCTGATGATTAGAGATGTTGCTGTTGAGCATCTTTTCATGTGCCTGTTGGCCATCTGTGTGTCTTCTCTGGAAAAAGGTCTATTTGGGTCCTCTGCCCATATTTAAATGGAGATTTTTTCTTTTTTTTGATGTTAAGTTGAATGAGTTCTGTGCATAATTTGGATAGTAGCCCCTCATCATATGTGTCTGTCTGTGTTAGTCACTCAATCACGTCTGACTCTTTGCAATCCCATGGACTATAGCCCACCCACCAGACTGGCTCTGTCCATGGAATTCTCCAGGCAAGAATACTGGAGTGGGTTGCCATTCCCTTTTACAAGGGAGCTTCCCAACCTAGGGGTCAAACCTGGGTCTCCTGAATTGCAGGCAGGTTTTTTTACTGTCTGAGCCACCAGTATCATCTGTTCAGTAGATGATATTTTCATGTTGTCAATAGTTTCCTTCACTGCACGAAAGTTTTTCAGTTTGATGTAGCAACGTGTTTTGGTTTATGTCTCCCTTGCCGGAGGAAACATAAAAAGCGTTGCTAAGATTGAGGTCAAAGAGTGTGCTGCCTATTTTTTTCCTAGAAGTTTTATGGTATCAGGTCTTACATTAAGTCTTTAACTTATTTTGAGTTTATTTTTGTATGTGGTGTGAGAAAGTAGTCCCGTTTAGTTTTTTTTTTTTTTTTTTTGCATGTAGTTCTCCAGTTTTCCTAACATTGTTATTGAAGAAGCTGTCTCTTCACCATTGTCTATTCTTGCATTTGTTGGCTTAGATTAATTGCCTATAAAAGTATGGGTTCATTTCTTCATTTCTTTTGAGATCTATTTATCTGTGGGTCTGCTTTTTTTCACCAGTGCCATACTATTTTATTATTGTAGCTTTTTAACATAGTTTGAAACTAGGAAGTGTGATACCTTCTGTTTTGCTCTTTTTTCTTTTCTTTTCTTTTTTTCTTTTTGGCTATTTGGAGGTATTTTGTATTTCCATGAAAAATTTAGAGTTATTTTTTCTAGTTCTAAAAAAACATACCGCTGATATTTTGATGGAATTGCCTTGAATCTTATTATCACCTTGGGTAGTATGGTCATTATCAGTAGTAATACTTTCAACCCATCAGCATGCTATATCTTTCCACTGTGTCATCTTCAATCTCTGTCATCAGTGTCTTATAGTGTTCTGAGCACATATCTTTAACTTCCTTAGTTACTTTGTTTGCAGTTTTTTTACTCTTTGTGATGTAATTGTGAATGGGATTGTTTTCTTAATTTCTTTTTGATGGTTCATTGTTAAATATATAGACATGAAAAAGATTTCTGTATATTAATTTTGCATCATACAACTTTACTGAATTCACTGATGAGTTCTAGTAGTTTTCTGGTGGCTTTTAGGATTTTCTATATATAGTGTATATCATCTGCAAACAGTGAGTTTTGCTTCTTTCTTTCCAATTTGGATTCCTTTTATTTATTTTTCTTGTCATATTTCTTTGGCTAGGGTTTCCAATACTGTGTTGAGTAAAAATGGCAAGGTAGGGCATTCTTGTCTTGTTCCTATCTTAGAGAAAGTGTTTTTAGATTTACACCACTGAGTATGATGTTATCTGTGGGCTTGTCATATATGGCTTTTATTATGTTGAAGTATATTCCCTTTATACATACTGTGTTGAGAATTTTTATCATAAATAAATATTTAATTTTATCAAATGCTTTTTATGCATCTACTAACATTTCATGCAAAGATGGGCTAGATAAAGGACAGAAATGGTATGGACTTAACAGAAGCAGAAGATATTAAGAAGAGGTGGCAAGAATATACAGAAGAACTGTACAAAAAAGATCTTCATGACCAAGATAATCATGATGGTGTGATCACTCATCTAGAGCCAGACATCCTGGAATGTGAAGCCAAGTGGGCCTTAGAAAGCATCACTATGAACAAAGCTAGTGGAGGTGATGGCATTCCAGTTGAGCTGTTTCAAATCCTGAAAGATGATGCTGTGAAAGTGCTATACTCAATATGCCAGCAAATTTGGAGAACTCAGCAGTGGCCACAGGATTGGAAAAGGTCAGTTTTCATTCCAATCCCAAAGAAAGGCAATGCCAAAGAATGCTCAAACTACTGCACAATTGCACTCATCTCACAGGCTAGTAAAGTAATGCTCAAAATTCTGTAAGCCAGGCTTCAGCAATACGTGAACCATGAACTTCCAGATTTTCAAGCTAGTTTTAGAAAAGGCAGAAGAACCAGAGATAGAATTGCTAACATACGCTGGATCATGGAAAAAGCAAGAGAGTTCCAGAAAAACATCTATTTCTGCTTTATTGACTATGCCAAAACCTTTGACTATGTGGATCACAATAGACTGTGGAAAATTCTGAAAGAGATGGGAATACCAGACCACCTGACCTGCCTCTTGAGAAATCTGTATGCAGGTCAGGAAGCAACAGTTAGAACTGGACATGGAACAACAGACTGGTTCCAAATAGGAAAAGGAGTACGTCAAGGCTGTATATTGTCACCCTGCTTATTTAACTTCTATGCAGAGTACATCATGAGAAACGCTGGACTGGAAGAAGCACAAGCTGGAATCAAGATTGCTGGGAGAAATATCAATAACCTTGAATATGCAGATGACACCACCCTTATGGCAGAAAGTGAAGAGGAACTAAAAAGCCTCTTGATGAAAGTGAAAGTGGAGAGTGAAAAAGTTGGCTTAAAGCTCAATATTCAGAAAACGAAGATCATGGCATCCAGTCCCATCAGTTCATGGGAAATAGATGGGGAAACAGTGGTAACAGTGTTAGACTTTATTTTTTGGGGGCTCCAAAATCACTGTAGATGGTGACTGCAGCCATGAAATTAAAAGATGCTTACTCCTTGGAAGAAAAGTTATGACTAACCTAGATAGCATATTCTAAAGCAGAGACATTACTTTACTGACTAAGGTCCATCTAGTCAAGGCTATGGTTTTTCCAGTGGTCATGTATGGATGTGAGAGTTGGACTGTGAAGAAGGCTGAGCGCCGAAGAATTGATGCTTTTGAACTATGGTGTTGGAGAAAACTCTTGAGAGTCCCTTGGACTGCAAGGAGATCCAACCAGTCCGTTCTGAAGGAGATCAACCCTGGGATTTCTTTGGAAGGAATGATGCTAAAGCTGAAACTCCAGTACTTTGGCCACCTCATGCAAAGAGTTGACTCATTGGAAAAGACTCTGATGCTGGGAGGGATTGGAGGGAGGAGGAGAAGGGGACGACAGAGGATGAGATGGCTGGATGGCATCAATGACTCGATGGATGTGGGTCTGAGTGAACTCCGGGAGATGGTGATGGACAGGGAGGCCTGGCGTGCTGCGATTCATGGGATCGCAAAGAGTCAGACACAACTGAGCGACTGAACTGAACTGAACTGAACTGAAGATGATCATGTGATGTTTATGCTTCAATTTTTTAATGTAGTGTATCATGTTGATTGTTTTGTGGATATTGAACTCTTCTTGCATACCTGGTGAAATTCCATTTGACCATGGTGTATGATCCTTTTAATGTATTATTGAATTCAGTTTGCTAGTATTTTGTTGGCAATTTTTGCATCTATGTTTATTAGTGATATTGGCCTGTAATTTTCTTTTTTTGTGATACCTTTGTCTTGTTTTGGTATCAGGATGATGCTGGCCTGATAGAATGAGTTTGGAAGTGTTGATTCTGCTACAATTTTGGAATAGTTTGAGAAGAATAGGTGTTATCGCTTTGGATGTTTGATAGAATTCACCTGTGAAGTCATCTGGTCCTGTACTTTTGTTTGTTGGGAGTTTTTTAAATTACTGATTCAATTTCATTACTGATACTTTTCTCTTCATATTTCCTGTTTTTTTCCCATTCAGTCTTGAGAGATTGAACATTTCGAGGAATTTGTTCATTTTAGTTGCATATTTGTAGTAATCTGTTATAATCCTGTGTATTTCCGTGGTATCATTTATAACTTCATTTTCATTTCTGATTTTATTGATTTGGGTCCTCTCTCTCTCCCCTTTTTTTTTCCTTGACATGTCAGGCTAAAAGTTTATAGATTTTACTAATCTTTTAAAATAATTAGCTCTTAATTCAATTGACCTTTTCTATTATTTTTAGTCTCTATTTAACTTCTGTCTGCTTTGATCTTTATGATCTCCTCCTCCTCTTTAATTTCTTCAGTGGTCCACTGGTTGTTTAGTAGCCTTTCGTGTAGCCTCCATGTGTTTGTAATTTTTTTTTACATATTTTTTTCCCTCATAGTTGATTTTTAGTCATAGAAATAGAATTCTGGTTGGAAAAGATGTTTCATACAGTTTCTGTTTTCTTCAATTTGCAAAGATTTGTTTTGGGATCTATCCTGGAAAATGTTCCATGTGGACTTGAAAACAATGTGTATTCTGCTTTTGTATGGAATATTATAGATCTATTAAGTCCATCTGATCTAATTTGTCATTTAAGGCCAGTGTTTTTTAAATTAGCTTTCTGTTAAATTAGCTTTTCTGCTTCTGCCTATTTATGTAAGTGGGGTGTTAAAGTCCCCTACTGTTATTGTGTTAATGTCAGTTTCTCCCTTTATGCCTGTTAATGTTTGCCTTATATATTTAGGCGCTTCTATGTTTGTTGTGTATTTACAATTGTTATATCTTTTTCTTGGATTAATCCCTTGATCATTGACCAATTTCCTTCTGTGTTTCTTATTACAGTCTTTGTTTAAAGTATTTTGTCTGATTTAACTATTTCTACCCCCACTTTCTTTTGATTTTCATTTGCATGGAATAACTTTCTCCATGTCCTCACTTTCAGTCTGTTTGTTCTATTTGTGTTTTTAGCTCTGAAGTGAGTAGCATGTTGGCAGCATATGTGTCTTATTTTTGTATCTATTCTTGCACTTAAGTCTTTTGATAGGGACATTTACTCTATTTACATTTAAAGTGATAATTGATATTTATGTACTTATTGCACTTTGTTAATTGTCTTGTGGTTCTTTTCTGTTCTTTGCTTCTCCTTTTGCTCTCTTCCCTTGTGGTTTTATGTCTGTCTTTAGTATTGTGTTTGTATTCATTTATCTATTTTTGTGTATCTATTATAGACTTTTGATTTGTGGTTACATGAGGCTTCTGTATAGCCATCTCTATATATGTGTGAATGTTTAAAGTTGCTGATCTCTTAAGTTTGAAAACATTTTAAGAACCCTGTGTTTTTGCCTGCCCACCATGTTTACTCTTTGTGGCATCATATTTTAATCCTTTTGTGTATCCCTTAACTACTTATTGTGTATATAGGTGATTTTACTACTTTTGTCTTTTAACCTTCCTATTAGCTTTAAATGTGATTGATCTACTTTCATTATGTATTTTCCTTTACCAATGAGATTATTCCTTTCATAATTTTCATATTTCTGGTTGGGACCTTTTTTTTTCCTGCTTAGAGAAATCTCTTTAACATTTCTTATAAAACTGGTTTTGTGGTGCTTTTAGCTTTTGTAATTCTTTTAGCTTTGGCTTTGCTGTAAAACTTTTGATCTGGCCTTCAAATCTGAAGGAAAGCCTTGATGGGCAGAAATTTCTTGGTGGTAGGTTTTTCCCCTTCATCATTTTTAAATTAATTAATGAATTTTAATTGGAGGATAATTACTTTACAATATTGTGGTGGTTTTTGCCATACATTAACATGAATCAGCCACGGGTGGACGTGTGCCCCCCATCCTGACGCCCCCCACCTCCCTTCCCATCCCATCTCTCTGGGTTGTCCCAGAGCATCAGCTTTGAGTGCCCTGCTTCATGCATCAAACTTGCCCTGGTCATCTATATTACATATAGTAATATACATGTTTCATATTCTCTCAAATCATCCCATCCTCACCTTCTCCCACATAGCACAAAAGTCTGTGTCTCTTTTGCTGCCCTGCATATAAGATCGTTGTTACCATCTTTTAAAATTCCATATATATGCATTAATATACGATATTGGTGTTTCTCTTTCTGACTTACTTCACTCTGTATAACAGGCTCTAGTTTCATCCACTTCATTAAAATGGACTTGAATGCCTTCGTTTTTATAGCCAAGTAACATTTCATTGTGTATATGTACCACAACTTCCTTATCCATTCATCTGCCAATGGACATCTAGGTTCATCATTTAAAATATATTGTATTACTGTCTTCTGGCCTGCAGATTTTCTGCTGAAAAGTTGACAGATGTCCTTATGGGAGTTCTTGTGTATAAAACTTGTTGCTTTTCCTTTGATGCTTTTAATAAGTATTCTCTATCTTAAATTTTGTCATTTTAACTACAATGTTTAACAATGTATCTTGGTGTGGTCCTCTTTTGATTGACCCCACTGGGAATTTCTGTGCTTCCTACATCTGTTTATCTGTTTCCTTCCCCAAGTTAGAGATGCTTTCAGCTATTATCACTTCAAATATGTTCTCTGCCCATTTTTCTCTCTCTTATCCTGTAGAATCCCTATAATGCAAACATTAGTATGCTTGATGTAGCTAGTCAAAAGGCAGAATTTCCAGTTATAAGATAAATAAGTACTAGGGATTGAATATGCACAATATGATACATTTATTAAAATCGCTGTAGTTTATGTATGAAAGCTGTTAAGAGTGTAAGTCCTAACCATTCTAATCACAAAGAAAAATATCTTTTTCTGTTTATTTGATGTTATATCTGTATAGAATGATGGCTGTTCACTAAACTTACCATGGTAATCTTTCCATGATATATAGAAGTCAAATCACTATATTTAAGTACATCTTAAACATATATATTCTTATATATTGCTGTCTGTCAATAATATCTCGATAAACCTAGATCAGAAAAAAATACTGATGTAGAGTTTATGTCAGTGGATTCATAGTGTGCCAAATATTTTATGAATAAATATGTAACTCTCTACTACACATATATTTAGTTGCTATCATTAAAATTTTTTCTGTTTTGTCATTATTATTATGTTTGGTTAACTCCCAGGACTGGCTATGTGATACCAAAAGGATTCTACTGTGCTTCTTATCATGTATTTTAATGCCTATCATAAAAAAAAAAAAAACATACAAGCAAAAAAAAAAAAAAGTATCATTCCATTTTCTTCTGGCTCACATAGTTTCTGATTTTAAGATTTTCCCCTTATCCCTGGCTCAGAAGTTTGATTATTCTGTGCTTTGGTGTGGTTCCTTATATGTTTATTCTTTTTGAGCTTCCTTTGAATTTCTTGGATCTGTGGGCTTATCATTGTCATCAGTCATAGAAATATTTTGGCTATTATTTCTTCAAATAGTTTTTGTACCTTTCTCGCTTCTTTATTTCTACAACTTAAATTTTAGACTGCTTGCCATTTATTTCTTGGGCACTCTCTCTGCTCAGTTTTCCCTTTGCCTTCCATGCTTCATTTTGGTCATTTTTCCTGTAGTCTCTAACTCACTATTAATCTGATCCAGTGAAATTTGCATTTCAGCTATTGTATTTTTTGTCTGTAGAAGTTCTAGATGGGTCTTTTTATGTTTTCCATTTGTTTCCTCACCATATTTATGTTTTCTTCTACATTCTTTCACATATGGAGTATATTTATACTAGCTTATTCTAGTATTCTTTTTGCTAGTTATATCAATTCTATAATTTTGAGGTCCGTTTCTAATGATCAGATTTTCTCTTAGTTATAGACTACATTTTCCCACTTCTCTGTATTCTTGGCAATTTTAGATTGGATGCCAGACCTTATGAATTTTGTGCTGTTCACTGTTGGGTTCTGTTCTATTTCTTTAGAAAGTGTTGAACTTTCCTTTGTTTCATAGTTATTTGCAATTAACTCAACCCTTCTAAGGTTTACTTTACGAGAGTGGGTTCAGAGCAGCCTTTAGCATAGTGTTAGTGAGCCTTTCTATAAAGGTGACACCTTGCTGAATACTCTTCCTGATATCTCATGCATTGTGAGATCACTCCACTCCCTCTGGTGATAACATGAATTACTCCTAAGACAATGTGAGCTCCAAAATTGTTTGGTCTACTTATTTCCTTATAGAATTTCAGGTCATGCATGTATGGATTCCTATTCAACCAAAAATATGAGAACCCCCATCGATATATTTCTGATGCACTCTCTGTGCAATCACTTTCTTTTGACAGTTCTTTCATGTAAATTCAAGCTGTGTTGATCTCCCTGAACTCCTGTCTCACTTTCTTATCTCCAAGAGAATGTGTGCTCTATTTGGATTTCTCTTCCCTGCTCTGTGTCCTGGAAACCGCCTCTAGGCAATGATCTGGGAAAATCATAGTGTTCACTCCATTTGTTTCTCTTATCTAAAGGAGCACTGCCCCCTGTTGCTTGTTGTCCCATGTCTGCAAACCATTGCTTTTATATAGTTGGTCCAACTTTCTAGTTGTTTTAGATTGAAGGGTAAATCTAGACCCAGTTATCATATTCTAGCTGAAAGTGGAAGTTCTCATCTAAACTTTTAGAGCAATACTTTATTACTTTTGGGGGGTGTGTGTGTATGTAAAATACTTATACTTCCTCCTTTTAGCTAAATTCTATGTGTTTTTAAAAATATTTGAGTAAAAAAAAAACCCCAGAAATATAGCCAATATTACAAATTCCTATGTATACAGTAGAAATGAACATTAATGATTCACATCAAATCTTTTTCCAAGCAATTATGCTAAATACATTGTAAATATATTTCCCTTGCAGGAGGTATTATTCTAAATGTTTTCACATATACTGAATAATTTAATCCTCACAACAATTCTATGATTTTAGTATAATGAATGACACTGATGACACTGTTGTGTAAATGAGGCTAATGAGTAATACATTAACTCATAATATTTAACAATGGCTAAGTATTATGCTCAAGGTCATAAAACTAGTGAGTGGAGCTACAGGATATGAATTAATAACCAGTATACTATACCACCTCTCATAATTATTGAAATACAGAAGACACACAGATCAAGTGGAAATTCTCTGTCCTTGATCCTCAATCCTATTTTCTTTTTTCTTTACTCAGAGGCAAAACAAATGATGAAATTCTTTATTCTTCCAGTCCATTTCTGATACTTTAACCTTCATTTACACATATTAATGAATGATAGGTAGTATTTCTGTGTTTTGAAAACTTACATAAAATTTATCACATCCTACATGTATGACTTGCTTTTTAGTATTTTATTCTTGAAAACAATTTATATTGAAAAGTGTCTAATTATGCTTCTGTTTACTTGGTTGTCTATACTACATATCACTGAGACTATATAAACACTCCCCAAAGTTGCAAAGTCCATGCCAGGTAGTGAAACACATTAGGTAATCAGTGCCTGCTCTTTCTTGCCCTTCCCTTGAGCCCCTCCTCTCTTGCCCTGCTCTGCACTAGCTGCCCTCAGCCTCTGCTGAGCAGCTGTCCTCAACTCTCTTGCCTCCTTCTTGTGTAGGCTCCTCTGCTTCTTACATGTTGTGTGGTCGTTTTCTTGATTTGCTTCTTCTTTTTGATGGAAAAGAGTGCAGAGAAAATAGATTTTTTGAAACCATGCTTTCTACAATTATCTTTATTCTACTGTTTAGAGAGTTGGACTGTGAAGAAGGCTGAGCACCGAAGAATTGATGCTTTTGAACTGTGGTGTTGGAGAAGACTCTTGAGAGTCCCTTGGACTGCAAGGAGATTCAACCAGTCCATTCTGAAGGAGATCAGCCCTGGGATTTCTTTGGAAGGAACGATGCTAAAGCTGAAACTCCAGTACTTTGGCCACCTCATGTGATGAGTTGACTCATTGGAAAAGAGTCTGATGCTGGGAGGGATTGGGGGCAGGAGGAGAAGGGGATGATAGAGGATGAGATGGCTGGATGGCATCACTGACTCAATGGACGTGAATCTGAGTGAACTCTGGGAGATGGTGATGGACAAGGAGGCCTGGCGTGCTGCGATTCATGGGGTCACAAAGAGTTGGACACGACTGAGCGACTGAACTGAACTGAACTATTTATTGCATACATGATTGATAATTTGTCTGAATACAAGTTCTAGACTGAAATAATTTCCCTTCTGATTTGTGAAGACAATGTTTTGTTGCATTCTAACCTCCTGTGGAACTGATTTTAGATAGAATATTTACCCCCGCCCCCACATGTAGCTTTTTGAGAGCTTTTCTTTTAGCCTTGATCTTCTAAGATTTCAAAACTTGTGTGAATTAGTATTGTTTTTGACAACTTTACTAGACACAAGTTGTGACTTTTTGATCTAGAAACTTCTATCCTTTATTTTGGGAAGTTTTAAAATATTATTTTTTAAAAACAGCTTTATCCTCTCTGCTTTTCTGTTCTCTTTGAATATTTTGTTGTTGAACCTCCTGGACTGATCTTACCTCTCCTGAAATTTTTTCTTTGTCTCTTGGTTCTATCAGTTCAGTTCAGTTCAGTTCAGTTGCTCAGTCATGTTGACTCTTTGCCACCCCATGGACTGCAGCACGTCAGGCTTCCCTGTCCATCACCAACTCCTGGGGCTTATTCAAACTCATGTCTATTGAGTCGGTGATGCCATCCAACCATCTCATCCTCTGTCGTCCCCTTCTCCTCCTGCCCTCAATCTTTCCCAGCATCAGGGCCTTTTCAAATGAGTCAGGTGACCAAAGTATTGGAGTTTCAGCTTCAAAATCATCCTACCAATGAACACCCAGCACTGATCTCCTTTAGAATGGACTGGTTGGATCTCCTTGCAGTCCAAGGGACTCTCAAGAGTCTTCTCTAATACCACAGTTCAAAAGCATCAATTCTCCGGCGCTCAGCTTTTATATTTTTGGACAAATCCTCAACTTTATCTTTCAATCTTTCCACGATACTCTCTTACTTCACTTACTATATTAACTGAAAAATTTTAGACCTTTTTATTATTCTCCGTTCCTTTTTATAGCAACCTATTTTTGCCTGTTCTTATATCATGAACATAATCTCCTCTTATTTCTGTGAGAATATTGTAATTTAAAAAATTTTCTTCTTCTCTATTGGTTGTCTCCATCCCCCCACCCTGCTTTTCTTTCTTTCTTTCTTTTTTTTTTAAATTTATTTGGTCTCTTTTTTCATCCTGGAGGATTTCTTCAGAGGTCTTGAGCCACTTGGTTGACCCTTCACTTTTGGGAGTGAGTCACTTAGGAGAGTTTCGTTGTAGGTGGTGCTTGTCGACTGGTGTGCATCAGTGTGGGTGGTCAAGCAAGGACCCTGCTCTCTCATCTGAAACTCTTAAAGTCAGTCAATATGTATAGTTCTGTTCCTCTGGGCAGTTTCCCCAAAGAAGAATCCACCAATTTCCTGTCTGAAATTTGTTCTTTTAGGATTATATCTCAGAATGAAGCAAGGAAAAGAAACTGGGAATCTCATTTTCACCAAATCTTGATTTTAGTTAGGCATCGGTTTTCCATTCTTTTGTTAGCTTGGTCTCCTTGAGTATGGAACTCCTTTGGCGTAGTTTTACCACAGAATGAATCAGATATCTCATCCTGTTGTGGGAGAGAGTTGTTGCTTGGCTCTGTAATATGGGGGAAGCGTATTGGTGATCTCCTTTTCTCACTTCCATTTAGTCCATCTTTTCCAGTTCCAAGCCTTACTGCTGCCTTCCATAGCCCTTAGTGCTACAGAACATGAGACTTTCCGGTGTTTAGCACCATGGCTTAACATTGGCATCCTCTTCTGCATACGCTTGATATTCCACTGTCTCAGATCTCTTAATGCTTTTCTCCTTTTCCATATCATTCATCACCTGGTGTCATCTCTCATCTTCTATTCTCTTTGTCCTTGGGGGTTTATAGCATTTTTAATTCTTTATTCTCATTTTATTGGGATATTAGGAAGGAGAAGAGATAAATTTATGTGTTCGAACAGTCTTATTTAACTGATAGTTGGAGTACCTGTTTCTACCCTTTAATTTGCCAACTTTTTTTCTCATTACCATACTACTTGAAAAAGCAGCTCATTTTAACCGCCATCTAAGCTTCCATTTTTCAGTGGGAGCACAATCCTACTTCTGGGCTTCATGCAGGGGTACAGGCTCCAGTCCTTTGCCATCTTTTAGGCACCTTTCATTCATATTCTTTTACAGTATTAACATCCCAACTCCCAGAACCCTTTTCTTGTCCGGTTGCCCTGAGGGTACAGTGGGGCTCATGACTCTATCCCACTGTACTTTCCACTTTGTTTTCATAGATATTTTGACCTTTAAAATGTTAAATTTTTAAATCTTTCTTTGAAACACACACATGTACACACATTTCCCTCCTAAGTCTGGAGTACATAGGGAAGATCTATTAAAATACCTTTATCTGATCACAAGCCCTTCCTGTGCAACTTTGATGTGAGGTCCCATACTTGATGTGATTCATTGTAATCTTTCATCCTTCCATCTTAATTGCAAGCACTATTGCTTTAGTTTTCTAATTTCTAGGCCCAGTGGATTCTCTTTAGTTCTTGTCTTAATTTCCTTGTTGCATTTAACATTTCAGTTTGCAACCTCATTGAATCTATCCTTTTAGCCTCTACGTGCTATTTCCCCATTGTCCTGCATTATCTCTGGCCAATCCTCCTGCGACTCATTTGGAGCTCCCCTTTCCTCCATCAGCCACTGGAATATTGGTGATCTCTCAGGTCTCATGCAGATGACAGCACCCTTATGGCAGAAAGCAAAGAGCTAAAGAGCCTCTTGATGAAAGTGAAAGAGGAGAGTGAAAAAGTTGGCTTAAAACTCAACATTCAAAAAACTAAGATCATGGCATCCAGTCCCATCCCTTCATGGCAAATAGATGGGGAAACAATGAAAACAGTGACAGGCTTTATTTTCTTGGATTCCAAATCACTGCCGATGATGACTGCTGCCATGAAATTAAAAGACGCTTGCTCCTTGGAAGAAAAACTATGACCAACCTAGAAAGCATATTAAAAAGCAGAGAAGTTACTTCGCCAACAATGGTCTGTCTAGTCAAAGCTATGGTTTTTCCAGTAGTCATATATGGATGTGAGAGTTGGACTATAAAGAAAGCTGAGCACCAAAGAATTGATGCTTTTAAACTGTGGTGTTGAAGAAGACTCTTGAGAGTCCCTTGGACTGCAACGAGATCCAACTAGTCAATCCTAAAGGAAATCAGTCCTGAATATTCATTGGATGATGCTAAAGCTGAAGCTCCAGTGCTTTGGCCACCTGATGTGAAGAACTGACTCATTGGAAAAGACCCTAATGCTGGAAAAGATTGAATGCAGGAGAAGGGGATGACAGAGGATGAGATGGTTGGATGGCATCACTGACTCTGTGGACATGAGTTTTAGCAAGCTCCAGGAGTTGGTGATGGACAGGAAAGCTTGGTGTGCTGCAGTCTATGGGGTCACAAAGAGTGGACATGACTGAGTGACTGAACTGAGCCGAACCAGGTCTCAACACAAGCCCTATGCATTTCTCACTGTATATGCTTGCCCTGGTAGATCTCTTCTATACTTGTTGCTTTAGTTACTGACCATATACTAATGGGCATGAAATCCTCATCTCTCACTCATACCTCCCTGACCCCTATCCCCAGATTTCAGCTCTATGACAAACTCTGCTAAATATCTATACCTGAAAGGTCCACAGTCATTTCAAATTTAAGATGACCAAGGATTAATATATCATTTTCCTTCCAAACCATGTTCCTGTTCTTGAATTTTTTATTTCAATGAATGACACCAACTTTTACCTGTTCACTCAAGCTAGAAGCCTGGGGGACAATCTTGAATCCTTTCTTCTTAGCCTACTTGTTACAGTTATGTCTTTGGTTAGCAAGGAACAGAGACATGTTTAGTCTCAAGTAATGGGAGCTTATTTGGCCAGAAATGGAGGTGGACTCTAATGATAATAAGTCAGGCCTCATAAGAAGTGCAAATGGACCCAAGGTAGGTCTAGAAATCTCAAGATCTGCAGCTTGTAGAGCTTCCTGGCAAGTGTGATTTCAACATCTCTCCTGTATTCACCTCTGAAGGTGAATTTCCTTATTCTCTCTTCCATCATGTATCTTTTCTCTCCATCGTAGACTGTTCTCATGACCTGGGCTTGGCATGATTTCTCATGGTTCTAACTCTACTTCCTCCTTCCTGTAACCTCTACTTGATCTTATCTGAGCCTCTGGTCTTACTGTTCACAGCCTGTTTTTCTCTGTGTTCAACGTTTTAGATTCCTGCGATCAGGAATCAGATTGGCCCAGCTGGTCTTCTCACACTTGGCCACACTGCAGGGTCCTTATCAGCCGATTGAAAGGCTTCCCTCATCTCAGGTGCTCACCCTACTCCAAGCACCTGTAGAAGGAGAAGCCCGTTAATCTGATAAGAACTGTGACCACTTAAGTCCATCCTCCAAATGATGTGTTACCCTTCGTAGGGGAAGCTGGCATAGAAGATACTGACTGACATGAATATATATTCCTTATTCAATATATCATCCAGTTCATCAAATTTATTTTCTAAACAGTTTTCAAACCTGTATCCTTCCCTCCATTCTTAATCTCAATGTTTTGGTTTAATTCCTCGTCTTTCATCTGCCCTGTGGCAGCAGCTGTGTGCTCTTCTTCTTTCTCATCTTTCTTCCCTAACTGGTGATACTACTGACTTTAAGCAATGAGCAATGGTATCTGTTATCTTTCATTAGGAGTAGACATCTGAGCCCTGGAGAAGGGAATGGCAACCCACTCCAGTATTCTTGCCTGGAGAACTCCAGGGACAGAGGAGCCTGGCCAACCACAGTGCATGGGGTCACAAAGAGTGTGACATGACTGACACTTTCACTTTCTTTCAGACATTTGAACACGTTCTTGGTATCAGGAATGCCAGCAAATACTAGATGCAACAGCTTTACTGCCACAGAGAAGAAACGGAACAAGAGCCGCACCAGTCTTGGGCGTCAGTCTCCAGTGGCCAGCAGGCCCCTCTCAGAGGCCAGTGCAGCAGAGCTGGCCCTTGCATACCCTGCTTGTACTGCCGCAGAAGGGCCTTGTCCCCTTCCCACAGGCGGAGATAGCAGTGGGGTTGGCCAGGTGCCATATGCCACACATACTCAAGCAGAACAAAGGAATACACACTGACTCTGAAACCGGGCAAGATTATCACACACAAGGTGAGAGGTTCAGAACAAGTTGCGAGGGCTCTTTATTTTTAAGGAAGTGTTCCAGGCCCGCAGCCCATTCTTAGGCAGCTGAGTGGGGGTCAAAAGTAGATATGCATGAGCCTGCCTTTCCGAACATGAAGTATATTCAAAACATCTCTGTATTTATTGCATACAATTTGTTACTTGTTCTTAACTAAATTAGTAGATGAATTCAACTTTTTATTTGTTCCTTAAAAGGAATCCAGAGACACTAACCAAATTAAGTTGTTTTTTCCCTTCCACAGGATTAATTTTTCCTCCCGGAGGGTCAGTGTTTCATCAGCCCTGTCTTGGATGATTGCAAAAGCCCCCTAATTATCTGCTGGGTCTCAGTCTCATCCCAAATCCAATCCATCTTCTAGGTTTATTTTTCTAAAATGTATATCTGATTATTTTCCACTCTCCTATTGAAAAATTCAGGTCCTTTTCTGTCACTTCCTTCTGCCATACCCGACCCCTGAGCTGTACTTTGCCCTATAGTCTTACTGGGAGGTTTCCCCATTTACGCTTCCTGCACTGGGCAACAGGCTGTCCTCTATAGGATGACATTCTTACTCTGCCCATGAAGAACCCACCACTCTAACTGAGGTTTTCATGCCAACCTCTGTCTGTCCATGTGATGTAATCTCATTTGAAATGTAAGGAATTTAGTTATTTCATGTGGTATTTTTCTTACTTCTGCCAAGCTGTTGATTTAGCTGTCAGAAGCTGGAAGGAAGGGATAGTTAAGGGACTTTGGGAATGTCATAAATATACATGTTGCTATATTTAAAATGGGTAACCAACAAAGACCTATTGTAGAGCACATAGAACTCTGCTTAATACCAGCCTGGGTGGGATGGGGGTATGGGGGCGTATGGATTCATGTATATGTATGGCTGAGTCCCTTCGTTGTTTGCCTGAAACTGTCACAATATTGTTAATCGACTGTACCTAATACAAAATGTCTTTGGTGTTAAAAAAATAATAAAATGCAAAAATGAAAGGAATACTGAGTCCAAGCTCTGAGCCACTATGACACAGCACCTCTAGGGCAGGATTGTGTTATGTTCATTTCTATCTAGTCCCCTCTGCTGCACACCTCTCTACCAGGGAACCCAGCTCTGCACTGTGCCTGTGGGTGCAGCCGCAGCAGTCTTTTTCCAGAGTCCTTGGTTACCAGCCATCTGTGAAAGGAGTTTACAGAAATATCCAAAATAAAAATACTTAGTATAAATTTATTTTCAAGTCCATGTTTATTTCAGATCTTTGTCTAAGGAATTAATTTAGGGGTGATCTGAAGGCAAAATGGATGCACTGAAAGGGCACAATGGGTCTTCCAGGTGGTGCAGACATAAAGAATCCGTCTGCCAGCGCAGGAGACTCAAGAGGCATGGTTTGATTCTTGGCTCAGGAAGGTCCCTGAAGAAGGAAATGGCAACCCACTCCAGTATTCTTGCCTGGAGAATCCCATGGACAGAGGAGCCTGGCGGGCTACAGGCTATAGGACGTCTCAAAGAGTCAGACGTGACTGAGAGGTTAAGCATGCATGCCAAGGGCACATTTGGACTGGTGCCACCTGGCAGGTGGTGGGGATGGTGTGTGGATGGGTGTATGGGATCAGGAACTTGAATCCCATGGCTTCTCATTAAGATCAGGCTGATTCCTCCCTGTCAAGCCAATTAGATTTTTTTTTCCCCATTGAGGTGTAATAAACTGCACATATTTAAAGTATACAATTTAATAAATTTTAACATGAGATATATACTTATATATATATATGTATACCTATGAAGCCATCACCACAATCAAGATAATGAATATAACTTTCACCCCCCAAAGTTTGATTATGCCCCTTGGTAATCCCTTCCAATTGACCTCCTTAACCTCCTTATTCTCTCCCCAGGCAAACAGTGATCTTCTTTTGTCACTATAGATCAGCCGGTGTTCTCTAGCATTGCCTATAAATAGGATACTATAGTACAGTGGTCTTCAACATTTCTGGCACCAGGGACCAGTTATGAGGTGAGGGGATGATTCAGGCAGTAATGTGAGTGATGGGGTGCAGCAGATGAAGTTTCCATTGCTCAACCACTGCTCGCCTCCTGATGTGTGGGCCAGTTCCTAACTGACCAGGGACAAGACCGGGGTCAGAGATTCCCGCTATAGCATATAATCTTATTTGGTGGGGGAAGAATTCTGGCTTTTTTCATTCAATGTAACCATTCTGAGGTTCATCCATGTTGTTGCTTCTTTTTTTATTGCTGAGGAGCAGTACCTTGTGTGGCTGTACCACAATTCATTCAATCATTCACCTGTTGATGGATAGTTAGCTTGTTTTCAGGTTTGAGCCATTTCAAGTAAAGCTGCTATGTACATTCAGGTATAACTTCTTGTACTTTCGTTTTCATTTTTCTGGGGTAAATATCTAGGAATGAAATGACTGGTGTACGAATGCATAAATGCTTAACTTTCACATTCTCATCAGCAGTGCGCATTAGTTTCAGTTGCTCCAAATCCCCCCGCACTTGGTATGGTCAGTCTTTTTTATTTTAACCATTCTAATAGGTGTATAGTGAGTCTAAATTTTGAACTTAAAATCTTTCAGTTTCCTGAGTCCCGTTTCAGACCTGGTAAATCATAACTTTGAGGAGGGGGCTTGGGGTGTTGTATTTTTTGGAAGGAGAACCAGTTGATAGCCAGTTGGGGGAGCCACCACTCTGTACCACACTGTCTCCAGGTTCTTTGAAGGGACTCAGACCCTGACACAAGTGATACAGGAAGGCAGTGAATGGAGTCAGAAAGAACCTTTTCTTCAAAGATGAAATGTGTCTAATTAGCTGAGCTTGTGTTAGATCAGTCATCATCTACCAGAGCTGAAGTGTCAGTTTAGAAAACTCCAATTAGAAGAGAATCTTGATGCACCTCTTCTGGGTGATGTGCGCTTATGTTGCTGAAGCAAGTGATGCCGTGCCAGGTGCTGCAATGAGGCTCAGTGGAACCAGCATCAGAATGTAAAGAAGAGTCAAATGACACTGCAGGCATTGATGGGAATGGAAATGGGTGCAGCCACAGTGGAAACAGTAGGGAGAAGCCTCAAAAAATTAAAAATGGAACTGCCATATGATCCAGCAATCCGAATTCTGAGTATTTATCTGAAAATTGCTATCTCAAAAATATATCTGCCCCTCATGTTCACTGCAGCATTATTTGAGCTGTGCTTAGTCTCCCAGCCACGTCTGACTCTCTGCAGCTCCATGGACTGCAGTCCACCAGGCTTCTTTGTCCTTGGGATTCTCCAGGTGAGAACAGTGGAGTGGGTTGCCATTTCCTCCTCCAGGCAGCATGATTTACAATAGCTGAAACACAGAAACATCCTGTGTCAATAGATGGAAGTATGGGTAAAGAAAGTGTGGGCTATAGATATGCAATGGGCTTCCCAGGTGGCTCACTGGTAAAGAATCCACCTGCCAGTGCAGGATGCTTGGGTTCGATCCCTGGGTTGGGAAGATCCCCTGGAGGAGAAAATGGTAACCTACTCTAGTGTTCTTGTCTGGAAAATCGCATGGACAGAGGAGCCTGGAAGTCTTTACTCCATGGGGTGGCAAAGAGTCAGACATCACTGAGCACACACAGCATATGTACAAATAGAATATTATTTGCTGAAACCCCAATTTCATCATTTGTGAATTGGGATTTGGAGGCTTTGGTTAGATAATTTGTGTGAAATGGTTTGTAAATGGAAATGTTCTCTCTAAAAACTGTATAAAGGAAAATAGAGCTTCTTTTACTAAGGGCTTGCCCTGTGCTAGGAACTATGCATATGTTACCTATAATCCTCACTAGAATGGTTTTAAATTCTTATCACTAACTCCATGTATAGATGAGCAAATTGATGTTCAGAGATTGTGAATCTGTTCAAGGTCCCACAGCTGGTAGGCAGTGGGGCCGGGAGTTGCGTGTTGAGGGTATGTCTACACTGCCTGTTGGTTTTTTTTTTTTTTTTTAACTTAAGTATAATTGACTTACAATATTTTATTACTTTCAGGTGTCCATAGAGTGATTCATTCTTTTTATATTATACAAAATAATCAGCACAGGAAAGTCTGGTTTCTATCTGGCCTGGTTTCTAAATGACAAGATACCTCTAATTTTGGAGTCAGTGGATTACCTGTGTTCTTCAAATATTGGTCAGAAACAAATCTTTCATAAGAGTACACATTTTACACAATATTGAGACAGAGGCCCAATGAAATATTTACCATGATATGGAAACTCTATGTCAAATCTTAGCCTTCCCCCAACATTGAGTAGAAAATTCCAAAGCTGCTTCTGAGCCAGAAACATTTTCAGGTAGCTTGATAGAGGGGGAATATGAATCCAGCATCACGGGACCAGTGTGTGTACCAGCTCTGTTATTGCCCAGACTTCTGAGATTCAGCCTTCTAACCTGTAGAATGGCTATCATAGTCTTTCTAGTAGCAGAGACGTTACAGGGTTTAAATGAGAAAATTGAATGAAAACACCTGGCAGCTCTCTCCCTCCTTAAAAACTTAAAAATATTTTCCTGCAGAGGAGAGCAGAAGAATCTCCTCTATCATCTTATTCCAAGTTCTCGAGCCTCCAGCTGCCATATAATTTTTCCTTGCCCTGTGTAAACTACCCCAAAGCAGTTTTTCCCAGCAGTGTGTGCAACTAATAAGATGGCAGCTTCAGCCTTTTCTTAGACAGTACAATCTTGTTTCTTTCTTTTGTTAGAAATTATGGCCTTTTTATAATTTTATGAAGTATAACATTCACCCGCTACTCTAATTATAAAAGTTACACATAACAATAAAGCATTAAGAAAAGTAATTCCACTTTTCTAATGGGTCATGTGTTTGCTCTGTTTCCTCTAGGCTTTGTTTTTTTTTGTTGTTGCCTCATTCTTGGGCTGCTTAACAAAATCTTGCAGACTGAGTGGCTTAAAAACTTACAGTAATTTATTTTTTCACAGCTCCGGAGGCTGGAAGCTCAAGCGCAAGATGCCAGTAGGGTTGGAAAGAACTGTCCCCTTGGGTCGCAGATGGTAACCTTCTCTCTGTCATCACGGAGGTCTCTCCTTGGTCCCTGACTGCCTGTGCACAGAAGGTGGGGGGGATGGAGAGAGAAAGAGTGAGCTTTCTGGTGTCTCTTCTCATGAGGAACTGATCCTGCTGGATCTGAGCCCCATCCTTACAACCTCATTTAATCTTAATTACTTTCTTAGAGACCCCGTCTCCAAATACAGCCACACTGGGGTTTAGGTCTTTCAGATATGATTTTTTTAGGACACATTCAGCTCATTGTATGTGTTGTATACCTATGTATATATAATTGATGTTATCTAAAATAATTACAGTATGTAATATATATAGTATTCAATACCATCCTTTAACCATTAACATCATATGATTTTTCTTATGCCATTAAAATTCTTGGAAAAACTTCCTATCATGCTAAATAGAAGTACCATAACATTTTCACTATATCTCTGTTGTTGAGTTTTAAAGTTAATTCAAATATTCCATTAATATAAATAACACTTTATACATAAATCTGTGTATATCTGATTATTTACTTTCAATTTCCTTTCTTTGAGTTATTTAATATAGGAAATTGTTTTTAAGTTGCTAAGTTTTCTTTCCTAAACATTTTTGTTATTAATTCCCAGTTTTATTATATTTTCAGAGAATGTTGCTTACAAAACAAGGCATAAATTTAGGAACTTATTGAAGATTTCTTTGTAGTTCAGTATCAACTTTGTAAATGTTTCACGGGCACATGAAAGGGAGGTGTATTTGGTGACTGACAGGCACATCATTTGATGTATTTCTATTAATTCCCTTCTTTTAATTTTATTATTTAAATCCTCTATGTCTTTACTCATTTTTTTCTTTTCCATATCTATCAAGAAATAGCTGACGTTTAGGTATTCAAAATTATGGTGTTTATCAATTTTTCTTCCAACAATTTTTGCTTTTTATAGCCTGATGCTGAATTACTTGATATATAAAAATTTATGACTATTATGTTTTAATTGTGGATTATAATTTTTATAAATAGAAAATGACATTTTATATTTTGTTGAATGCTTTTTGCTTGGAATAAAACCTTTTCAGAATTTAATATTGTCATTTCTGTGCTGCATTGTTTTGTACTCGCCTGAAAAATCTTTACTCATTCTTTTACTTCACACCATTTTTTTCTCTTTTGCTATATGTCTATTTCTTATAAGAAGCATGTAATAAGATTTGAATTTGTGGCACAATTGGAGAATGTTTTTATTTTAATAGGGTAGTTAAACTCCTTACCTTTATTTCATGATTGATTGATTGACTTTTATATTTGCCATCTATTTTATGCTTTATATTTTTATGCCTCTTTGCTTCTTCTTTGTTTTCTATCTTAAGCTGTATGGAATATGTTTTATATGCTTTTGTGTTCTTCAGTGATTTGGAAATATGTCCTATTTTAAATTATGTTACTGATTACCTTTAAGTAATAAAAACATTTAAATATGTACTTTAAAAAGTTTTTATTATGATAGCAAAGAAAAGACATAAAATATATGTTTAGTATTGTATAATTATTAAGTAAATAACTATGTAAATGCTATCTTTTGCTTTCAACCTTTCTATATCCTTGGGCTTCCCTGATAGCTCAGTTGATAAAGAATAATCTGCCTGCAATGCAGGAGACCCCGGTTTGATTCCTGGGTCAGGAAGATCCTCTGGAGAAGGGATAGGCTACCCACTCCTGTATTCTTGGGCTTTTCTGGTGGCTCAGCTGGTAAAGAATCTGCCTGCAATGCAGGAGATCTGGGTTCAATCCCTAGATTGGGGGGATCCCCTGGAGAAGGGAAAGGCTACCCATTCCAGCATTCTGACCTGGAGAGTTCCATGGATTATAGTCCATGGTATCACAAAGAGTTGGGCACAATTGAGTGACTTTCACTTTTATATATCCTTATGGTTTTGATATGCTTCTTGCAAGAATGATATAGTGAAGCTTTTATTTTTTGCTAAATTTTGTATAAATTTTTGCATCTATATTCACCAGAGATATTGGCCTTTAATTTTCTTTCTTTCTTTTTTTTTTTTTTTGTTCATAGTGTCCATCTGGTTTTGGTATCAGGATGATAGTGACCTCATAGAATATTTCCTCCTCTTCAATTTTTTGGAATAATTTGAGAAGTATTAGTTTTTTGGTGTGTTTTTTTTTTTTTTTTTTGTTTTGTTTTTTTTAATGTGGTTGCTAAAATTCCCCTGTAAAGCCATCTGGCCCTGGACTTTTGTTTGCTGGGAGTCTTTTCATGACAAATTCGGTTTCACTACTAGTGACTGGTGTGAGCTATGGTGGTTCAGCCTCAAACAGAGGTCAGGGATGTTTCTGATGTGCTGTATATGTGAGCACAAGTGATGGTTGCCCTCACTTTGCTCTGACGCCACCTGGTCTGAACTGCCTCTGTATCTCACAGACAAGTCCTCTCCGCAGTGTGGAGCTGCTTTGTGCAACAAGCTGGGCTGGACACTTCACTAGGTTCAGGCTATGGCACATGCTGGAGTGGTCTAATCTGCTTGCCACCAGAGCAGTTTTCAATCTGCCCTCTCCATGGTGCTTTGGGAGCAAGTCTGCCTGCCTTCCTCAGGAGTGAAGTACAGGCTTCCTGCAGCCCCAATGGGGCTCATCTTCTCTATGTAAGACCTCATGGCCAGGGCTCCCAATAAGTGGTCCCAACTGCTCATCTCCCCCTGCCCACATAATCTCCCTTTTCATGAGTTGGCTCAGATGGCAAAGCATCTGCCTGCAATGTGGGAGACCTGGGTTCTATCTCTGGGTTGGGGAGATCCCCTGGAGAAGGAAATGGCAACCCACTCCAGTATTCTTGCCTGGAAAATCCCATGGAGGGAGGAGCCTGCTAGGCTACAGTACGTGTGGTTGCAAAGAGTCGGACATGACTGAGCAACTTGACTTTCACTCTTTTTTTTTTCATGAATCTCCTCCTAGAAGCACAAGTCTGGATATGATCACATGATCACTTCTCTTCCTTTGGCACCTGACTCCATATGGATCTTTCTTACAGCCTCGATTGTACTGCAGTCTGACAGTTTTCAGTGAAAGTTGTTCTATATGTAGAAGCATTTTTTATATCATTGTGGGAGAGGCTGATTTCCATGTCTTCTATTTCACCATCTTGACCTCCTCTCCAGAATGTAATGTATATACAAAAAATGCATAGGTCTTATGTGAAGTTTGTGAATATCAAATGTGAATATCATTTGTCAATTATATCTACCCTTATGACCAACACCCAAGACAGGATGTAGAACATGTAAATTACTCCCCAAATTTCCTGACACCCCTTTCAGTTTGATTTGCATCATTTTGGCCAAGTAACAATTTTCTGGTTTCTTGTAAATCACATAAATGGAAAATATAGTATGTATCTTGGTGTGCTTGGAGTCTCTCACTCAAAGTGATGTTTCTGAGACTTCCCTGGTGGTTCAGTGGCTAAGACACCATGATCTCAGTGCAGGGGGCTTGAGTTTAATCCTTAGTCAGGGAACTAGATCCCACATGCTGGGAGTTTACTTGGCACAACTAAAGGTTCTGCATGCCACAACTAAGACCCAACTGGCCACCCCCTCACCAAAAAAAAGGGATGCTTCTGAGGTTTATCACCATTATTCCAGGTATCACTAGTTCACTCCGTTTTATCAAAGTAGCATTCCTTTGTGTGAACTTACCACAATTTGTTTATCAAGGCTCCTGTTGAAGACAATTTCCCCCCCCTGCTTTTTGGATTATTTGTTTTTAATTTGGAACATTCGGTCCATTTATATTTAATGAAATTTCCAATATGCTTGCATTTTAATCTACCACCTTATTTTGTGGTTTTCATTGGTTTGACCTATTTCTTTTACTCTTCTTTCTTGCATTTGTTTGGACTTATGGAGTATTTTTTTTTAAGTAACTTTAATTTTTCTTTCAGCCAGTTTGGAAATATTTACTCTGTTTCTATTCACTTGGTGGTTATCTGAGAAATTACTGTACGTGTACTTAGTTTATCAGTTTGAAGTTAACTGATATCTTTCATTTCCTTCTGATAGTATGAGAACCTTAACCTTTTTACCAGCTCCCTGACTTACTATTGTTACGTATTTTAACTCTTTACTTTTTACCCCTTGAGGCATTTAACACTATTGTTTTATATGGTCAATATATAGATACTCCCGTGTTCTCTATGTCCTGAGTTCATTTCTTCTTCATTCTCAGTCTTTCTATCTGAGGTTGCTTTCTGCCTGAAGTATATCTTGTGAATTTCCTTCGATTAAGGCCTGCTCATGGTGAATTCTCAGTTACTCCTGGTCTGAAATGTCTTTATTTCATCTTCGGAAAGATATTTTTCTTTCTTAAAAAACTATTTATTTTTAATTGGAGGACAATTGCTTTACAATGTTGTGCTGGTTTCTGCAATATATCAACGTGACTCATCTATAGGTATACATATGTCCCCTCCCTTGTGAACCTCCCTCTTACCTCCCACCCCTTCCCACCACAGTGCACTGGGTTGAGATCCCTGTGTCATACAGTAAATCCCACTGGCTCTCTATTTTACATATGGTAGTGTATATGTTTCAATGCTACTCTCTCAATTCATCCCACCCTTTCCTTCCCGCACTGTGTCAACAAGTCAGTTCTCTGTGTCTGTGTCTCTATTGCTGGCCTGCAAATATATTCATCAGTACTATTTTCAAGAAAAAGAAATGCAAAATGGTTGTCTGAGAAGGCCTTACAAATAGCTGAGACAAGAAGAGAAGCAAAAGACAAAGGAGAAAAGGAAAGATATACCTATCTGAATGCAGAGTTCCAAAGAACAGCAAGGAGAGATAAGAAAGCCTTCCTCAGTGAACAATGCAATGAAATAGAGGAAAAGAATAAAATGAGAAAGACTAGAGATCTCTTCAAGAAAATTAGAGATACCAAGGGAACATTTCATGCAAAAATAGGCACAATAAAGAACAGAAATGGTATGGACCTAACAGAAGCAGAAGATATTAAGAAGAGGTGGCAAGAATACACAGATGAGCTGTACAAAAGAGATCTCCACCACCCAGATAATCACAATGATGTGATCACTCAGAGAGCCAGACATCCTGGAATGTGAAGTCAAGTGGGCCTTAGGAATCACCACTATGAACAAAGCTAGTGGAGGTAATGGAATTCCAGTTGAGCTATTTCAAATCCTAAAAGATGATGCTATTAAAGTGCTGCACTCAATATACCAGCAATTTTGGAAAACTCAGCAGTGGCCACAGGACTGGAAAATGTCAGTTTTCATTACAATCTCAAAGAAGGGCAATGTCAAAGAATGTTCAAATTACCTCACAATTGGACTCATCTCACACACTAGCAAAATAATGCTCAAATTCTCCAAGCCAGATTTCAATAATATGTGAACCATGAACTTCCAAATGTTCAAGCTGGTTTTAGAAAAGGCAGAGGAACCAGAGATTAAATTGACAACATCTGTTGGAAAAAGGAAGAGAGTTCCAGAAAAAAACATCTATTTCTGCTTTGCTGACTATGCCAAAGCCTTTGACTGTGTGGATCACAATAGACTGTGGAAAATTCTTCAAGATATGGGAATACCAGACCACCTGACCTGCCTCTTTAGAAACCTATATGCAGGTCAGGAAGCAACATTTAGAACTGGACATGGAACAACAGACTGGTTCCAAATAGGAAAAGGAGTACGTCAAGACTGTATATTGTCACCGTGCTTATTCAACTTTATATGCAGAGTACATTATGAGAAACACTGGACTGGAGGAAGCACAAGCTGGAATCAAGATTACCAGGAGAAATATCAGTAACTGCGGATATGCAGATAACACCACCCTTAAGGCAGAAAGTGAAGAAACTAAAGAGCCTCTTGATGAAAGTGAAAGAGGAGAGTGAAAAAGTTGGCTTAAAGCTCAACATTCAGAAAACGAAGATCATGACATCTGGTCCCATCACTTCATGGCAAATAGATGGGGAAACAGTGGAAACAGTGTCAGACTTTATTTTTTTGGGCTCCAAAATCACTGCAGATGGTGACTGCAGCCATGAAATTAAAAGACACTCCTTGGAAAGAAAGTTATGACCAACCTAGACAGCATATTCAAAAGCAGAGACATTACTTTGCCAAAAAATGTCTGTATAGTCAAGGCTATGGTTTTTCCAGTGGTCATGTATGGATGTGAGAGTTGGACTGTGAAGAAAGCTGAGTGCCGAAGAACTGATGCTTTTGAACTGTGGTGTTGGAGAAGACTCTTGAGAGTCCCTTGGACTGCAAGGAGATCCAACCAGTCCATCCTAAGGGAGAGCAGTCCTGGGTGTTCTTTGGAAGGACTGATGCTAAAGCTGAAACTCCAGTACTCTGGCCACCTCATGTGAAGAGTTGACTGATTGGAAAAGACCTTGATGCTGGGAGGGATTGGGGGCAGGAGGAGAAGGGGATGACAGAGGATGAGATGGCTGGATGGCATCACCCACTCGATGGACATGAGTTTGAGTGAACTCTGGGAGTTGGTGATGGACAGGGAGGCCTGGCGTGCTGCGATTCATGGGGTCGCAGAGAGTAGGACACGAATGAGCAACTGAACTGAACTGAACATTCCATTGCATATCTACTTACCACATCTTCTTTATCCATTCATCAGGGCACATTTAGATTGCTTCTATGTCCTGTCTATTGTAAATAGTGCTGTGATGAACACTGGGAGGCATGTGTCTTTTAAAATTGTGATTTTCTCAGGGTTTATGCTTTGTAGTGGGAATGCTGGGGTTTTCCATTTTTTAAAGGAACCTCCATATTTTTCTCCATAGAGAGTGAACATGTTAGTCACTCAGTCATGTCTCACTCTTTGCGACCCCCTGGTCTGTCCAAGGAATTCTCCAGGCAGGAATACTGGAGTGGGTTGCCATTCTCTTCTCCAGGGGATCTTCCTGACCAAAGGATAAAAGCTGGGTGTCCTGTATGGCAGTAAAGGCTCTATCAATTTACATTCCCACCAATAGTGCAGGAGGGTTTCCTTTTCTACACATTCTCTCCAGCATTTATTGTTGGTAGATTTATTGGTGATAGCCATTCTGACTGGGATGAGATATTTAAAAGCCAGGCTTTTATGTCTTAAGTACAGTAAGGATAATTGAATTTTAATCTAGCTTGATAATCCCAGTGTCTAAATTTGAGGGCTCTGTCTCTGTTCTTTGTTGTTTGTTGGTTTTGACTCCTTTTATCTGTTTTATAATTTTTGGCTGTATGAATGTCATTGCTCTCATACATATTAATTTTAGAGATTGAAGCATAATATGAAAGTGTATTATTTAGAGAGGATTTATTTTTACTTCTGTGGCATACCTAGGGGAACTACCGGTCTAGAACCATTTTAAATTCATGCCCTGAGGTGTCCCCCCCCCCCCCCCCCCACCGCAACCAATTTATGTGAATTTCAGCTACAAATGCGCTCAAGAGCCGCTCTGATTTGTAACTTCTCAGATAAGTTTTTGTTTTCACTTTCCCCCCTATGTTTTGACCAGGACCAGAACAACCTTCCTACTGACAGTTTGGGATGGTAATTGTGAGGGTTTGGGACAGAGAGGGAGGTTGACTTCTACTAATTCACCCTTCTTGTGAAGATGCAGCCTTTTAGGAATCCCAGCTTTATGTATGGATAAACATTGCAGCTCCACCTGCCCCTTTTGTCTAGCTAAGGCACTGATGTTTGCTGTTGAAGGTGGAATTCAAGTTTGCAGAGAAAGGCATTGCCTGGCTCTTTCCAGTCTCTTACACTTTGGTCTAGCAACTCCTTGGTATGCTGTCAGAATTCCTCTGCTTTTAAAGACCCTTAATAAATATCTTTCCAGAATGTTTCTGTTGCTTCTAGCAGGAGTGTTGGTCCAAATTTTTAGCCCATCATAAGCTCACAAATAGAAATCAATATGCATATTTTGAGGATAAAAATAGCAGATAAAATAACATTTTTGACTATATACATGTAGGATAAAAAATTTGACAGACATTTTACATTTTTCTGCCTTCACAATTCTATTTTCCCCTTCCCTCCCCACTTTTCCATCTGTTTTAATTAAACTGGAGTTTTATGATACAGAACATTAGCTGTAAAATATTCTTATTTTTACATTGTATCTTCTCTTTCAAAAATTATTTGACATTTGCATTTAATTTGCAATAATATTTAGAGCAGTTATTTAGATTTATCATTAGTAGACTTCAGTAGTCGGCAAATAACTTTCCCCATTCTTAACTCAGTTGTATATTTTTAAAAAAATATTGAATAGACTGCATCTTAGAGAAGTTTTAGTTTACAACAAATTTGAGGGGTTGGTACAGAAATGCCTCATATACTCTCTGTCCTCACTCATGCCTCCCCCAGAGTGGTACATTTGTTGTGATTGATGAACCTACACTGACACACCATTATCAGCCAAAGACCATGGTTTACACCAGGGTTCACTCCTGGTGTTTCTCATTGTGTTGGTTTGGACAAATGTATGATGATGTGCGTCCACAGTTATAGTACCATATAGATCACTTTCACCCCCCTAAAAATCCTCTATGTTATACTACTTCCTCCCTCTTTCTCCCTTAAGCTCTGGCAATCACTGTGGCTTTTGTTTTCTAACTTTCTTTATACTTTTGCCTTTTCTAGAATGTCATGTAGTTGGAATCATACCATATGTAGCCTTTTCAGATTGGTTTCTTTCACTCAGTAATATACATTTAATACTTCCCTATGTCTTTCAATGGCTTGATAGTCCATTGCTTTTTAGTGCTGAATAATATTCCATTGTCAGGATGTGATACAGTTTTTAATACATTCACTCACTGAAGGAACATCTCAGTTGCTTCCAAGTTTGGGGAGTTATTAATAAAGCTGCTATAAACATCCATGTGTAAGTTTCTGTATGGACATATGTTTTTCAGTTCCTTTGGGTAAATACCAAAGAGTGTGATTACAGGATCATATGGTAAGAGTATATTTAGTTTTGTAAGAAACTGTCAAACTGTCTTCCAGTGTGGCTGTCTCATTTTGTATTCTCACTAGCAATGAATGAAATTTCCTGTGGCTCTACGTCCTCACCAGCATTTGGTGTTGTCAGTGTTCTGAATTTTGTCCATTCTAACAGGTGTCTAGTGATATTTTGTATCTCCATGATGACACGTGTTATGGATCATCTTTTCATGTATTTATCTGTCTTCTGAACTGTGGTGTTGGAGAAGACTCTTGAGAGTCTCTTGGACTTCAAGGAGATCCAACCAGTCCATTCTGAAGGAGATCAGCCCTGGGATTTCTTTGGAAGGAATGATGCTGAAGCTGAAACTCCAGTACTTTGGCCACCTCATGCGAAGAGCTGACTCATTGGAAAAGACTCTGATGCTGGGAGGGATTGGGGGCAGGAGGAGAAGGGGACGACCGAGGATGAGATGGCTGGATGGCATCACGGACTCGATGGATGTGAGTCTGAGTGAACTCCGGGAGATGGTGATGGACAAGGAGGCCTGGCGTGCTGCGATTCATGGGGTCACACAGAGTCGGACACGACTGAGAGACTGAACTGAACTGAACTGTACATCTTCTTGGATGAAGTCTTTGGTCCATTTTTAAATGAAGTTGTTTCTTGTATTGAGTTTTAGAATTCTTTGTATACTTTGGATGTGTCCTTTGTAAGATGTATCTTTCGCAAGTATTTTCTCCCAGTCTGTGGCTTCTCATCTCATTCTCTTGACATTGTCTTTTGTAGAGCAGAAGTTTAGTTTTAATGTAGTCCAGCTTATCAGTTATTTACTTTATGGATCATGTCTTTGGTATTTCATCTGGAGTTATTGACATACCCAAGGTCATCTAGGTTTTCTTTTATGTTATCTTCTAGGAGTTTTATAGTTTTGCATTTTATATGTAGGTCAATAGCCTGATTTGAGTTAATTTTTGTGAAAGGTATAAGGTTTGTGTCTAGATTTATATTTTTGTATGTGGATATCGTTGTTCCAGCAGCATTTGTTGAAAAGGCTAAATACAGTCTACTGTATTGACTTTGCTGCTTTGTTAAAGATCAGTTGACCATATTAATGGGGGTCTATTTTTGAGTTCTCTTTTATTCTTTTGCCAATGCTACACTGTCTTGATTACTGTAGCTTTATAGTAAGTCTTGAAGTTGGGTAGTGTTAGTCCTCCAACTTTGTTCTTTTCCCTCAATATTGTGTTGGCTGTTCTAGTCATTTCCCTCTCCATATAAACTTTAGAATCAAAATAACTTGCTGGGATTTTGATTGGGATTGTGTTAAATCTATAGCTCAAGGAGGGAAGAACTGACCCCCCACCACTCTGCCTCATGTTGCTAGTGGCCCTTCTCCATTTCCTCTTACCTTTGAAGCAGTGGAATGAACATACTTTACAAAGACAAGCTAATTCAAGGCTGAATGTTGCCCTCATTGTTGCCACACACCTTTCCTGCAAGCCCTTGTGGAATGTGGACCAGGAATTGAAACTCCCAAACTCCCAACTCAAGGTTCCTTCTCCAGCACTGTGTTGTCATAACATAGTAGGTTTTTTTTTTTTCAACTGTAGAAAGATCTGAGTAAATAGTGTTTTTCTTTTTATGATAAATCATTCTCACTTCCTGTTAGATTTAAAGAAAGAGAGAAAGGGAATAAGGAAATAGGGAAGAAAGAGGTTTAAAGTATTTAAAATATTGCCTGGTTGAAGTCCTAACCTAGATCTTCCTTCATTTGTCTCTAAATATAAAATTACAAGGTTGCAGGATTAATTATATTACAAATTAATTTACAAAATTTGTATATTACAAAATTAATATACAAAAGTCAATTGCTTTCCTATGTACCAGCATACAAACAGGTGGAATGTGAAGTTAAAAACACAATATCATGTACACTGGCACCCTAAAAAAATTAAATTATTGTTGTTGTTCAGTTGCTAAATCATGTCTGACTCTTTACAACCCTATGGACTGCAGCACACTAGGCTTCCTTCTCCTTTACTATCTCCTGGAGTTTGCTCAGACTCATGGCCTTTGAGTCGATGATGCCATCCATCCATCTCATCTTCTGCTGTCTCCTTCTCCTGCCCTTAATCTTTCCTAGCATTGGGGTCTTTTCCAATGAATTGGCTCTTTGCATATAAAGTGGCCAAAGTATTAGAGTTTCAGCTTTAGCATCAGTCCTTCCAATGAATATTCAGGATTGATTTCTTTTAGGATTTACTGGTTTGATCTCCTTGCAGTCCAAGGGACTCTCAAGAGTCTTCTCTAGCAACACAGTTCAAAAACATCAATTCTTTGGTGCTCAGCTTTCTTTATGCTCCAACTCTCACATCTGTACATGACTATTGGAAAAAACCATAGCTTTGACTATATGGATCTTTGTTGGCAAAGTGATGTCTGCTTTTTAACATGCCAACTGGATTTGTCATAGCTTTTCTTGCAAGGAGCAAGCATCTTTTGATTTCATGGTTACAGTCACCATCTGCAGTGATTTTGGAGGCCAAGAAAATAGCGGCTGATATCCTACCATCCCTGAATATCAGAACTTCAGCCCAGAATCCAGAACCAAGAAACACCAATGTCTGGGTTTTGCACCAGGATGAGGCAGCCATGGAGTGTGGGTGTGTGTCCACATTTCGCAGAATGGGTGGCTTGAGGATCAGGGAAGGATTTGATATATTGAATCCTAGGGAGCAGCAGAAAGCAGGACAGGCAGGGATTCTAAGCAAGTGTCAGCAGCTAAGAACTGGGAGGTGGAAACCAGAAGCCAGAGAGAATCCTTGAGAGGAGAGTGCAGGGAGAGGAGACCTCAGAGGAGCTGTACACTGGCAGGAACCCTGGTGTGCCAGGCTGATTTGGAGAGGAAGGAAGGCAAGCCAAACAGAAAGGGGCCCTTGAAAAACAGTCAAGACAGGGACGACGGTATCAGCTTGAGAAAACGCAGAGGGAGAAAAATGTGTGTAATGATTTAAACTGCATTTGCACCATGGCAGCATCTGCCTGAGAGCAGAGAGGGCTGTAATTGAAGTTCCAGAAGCATGGAGACATTTAGCGGAAGATTAAACTCAGGGAACATTGTATTTGTAGAAGGAACAAGGCAACTGGCCTGGGGGTGGGGACAGTGCTGGGCTTCTGGCTCCCACCACTGAGTGGCAACCAAATAGCAGATATTTACTTTGTTCTCAAAGGCTGGGCTCTGCCTTCATCCCAAAGACAAACACCTTCCTCATAGTAACACCACATCCCAGCTCACAGGGGAGGAGGGGACACATCCAGTGGAGGACTTGTGTGTCCCACCTCTCCTGGGGGTCATCAGTTGTCTTTCGGGGCTGGGCTGCCTGCTGGTTCCTCTAACAAAAAAAGTAGCCAGTGACCGCATGACGGGTGGATGAATGGGCGAGTGTTTCTGAAGGCCACGAGGTTCCTGTGAGCCGTGGTGTACACTCATTACATGAGCAGCTGCCTGCCTGCCTGCTGCTCAGTCTGGGTTGTCAGGCTATCCATGGCAGCAACCTGGCCTTTGCCTCATGTCTGCTTCCTCTGGAGTGGCAGGGCTCAGCCTCTCTCCTTTCTGGGTTGGGAGGGCAGTTGGTAAGGGCCTGGAAAAGCAAAGCGCTGGATTTTTTTTTCATCCACGGGCCAGAAAGCAGAGAGAAATGGGGTGAGCTGTTGTTTGTGCCTTGGCTACCAGCCTGTACCAGGCTTAGGGCTTCTCGTGATAGACCTTGATGCCAACAAGGTGGTTTCCTTGATGCACAGACTCAAGTAGACCCACCGAGGTTCCTTGTGAGGTGGGACCTACATGGTACAGGCCAGAGCTTCTTTCTGTATCTGGGTTCTCTGGTGCCTGGTCTCCCCTCTGCTTCTCCCAGGAGCACAGAGGCAACTGGAGCAGGCCTCAGCTGACACCCTCCTGGTTGGTACCCAGGGCAGCACAGAAGGTCCTGGTAGTGGGCTGGGCAGGACTGCCAGTCTAAGACAGAGGTCTCCTGTGACAGCAGTGGGCAGCTGTCTCCTCTTCTCTCTTCTGTCCTCAGGGAGCTTACATTACCTGGTGCAGAAGAGGAAATTAGGCAAGCCCCCATCATAGATTTATTTTGATTGCACAGAAGACTCTTCATTTGCACATAGTAGGGTAATACAAGCAATAGCCAAATGCATTGTAAGTACATTTTTCTTAAGATAGATATCTCCTGGCTTTAGATAGAAATCTGATCCATGAGGTCCCTGATGATCAGGAGGAGCAGATGGGACCTTCTGCATCTGATATCAGAGGGGCCTGGAAGGTTGTACTGTTTTCCACAGTCTCCCTTCTCTAACTGCCACAATGCTTGTCATTCCTACAAAACCCATTCCCTTAGATTTGAGGAACCAATGCCACTTTAAAAATTGTAAATGTTGACTGGGAAGGGCAACAGATTAAGCCATAATTTGCATTAGTTTACCTTAATTTATCAAGTTAGCACTAGTCTCCTATGAGTGCTTGAAAGAAACGGAGATGGGTTTTGATTAGGGTGAGGGAGAGGAGCAGAGGGGGCTGGCTGGCAAGTGTGGTCCCCCAACAGCAGGGATGGCCTGAGGGCACTGACTGCCAGGTTCCAGGTCGATGTGGATGCAGAGCAAAGAGCAGGGAGCCCAGAGCCAACTCCGATGCAGGTGATGTTTCAGGGACCAGCCTATCAATCACACACATGCAAGAAATGCTTTATGTGGTTGTCCCCTGATCTCCACATCTGTTTAATCTCCTCTGCCAAAACCAAGCCTTGTCTGTCCTTGCACCAGTTCTGAGTCTTTTCTGCACACGAGTAGCAATGTCTTTAAGCCAAGGCCCAAGTCATTTTTATTAAATTGCAGAATGGCTGGGTTGTTTTGTTGAATACAGTTGAAATGAAGAGTGTAACCCAGGTTTCTGTGAGTTCTACCAGATGGGGGAACAAATGGGCTGTTTGCTTTTCATGAGTTCATGCTTCTGCCTGCTAGCGCAGTGCCCCCAGCCCAGCCCAGTGTCTCACACAGGGTGGGTGGGAAGAGGAAGAGGCCACAGAACAGCTCTTGGTTACTTGGGCCCCCTATCTGATTGGGGCTGGGGGGTAACCCAGCCTTTGTGACTTGGCAGTGTTCGCCCTTTCTTATCCTCCTTGGTAGGCAGATCTGTCCCCTAGGAAAGCTGTGGGTGCATTAAGAGTTGAGTAGCTTGAAGGCAATGGCACCCCACTCCAGTACTCTTGCCTGGAGAATCCCATGGGCGGAGGAGCCTGGTGGATTACAGTCCATGGGGTTGCTAAGAGTCGGACATGACTGAGCGACTTCACTTTCACTTTTCACTTTCATGCATTGGAGCAGGCAATGGCAACCCACTCCAGTGTTCTTGCCTGGAGAATCCCAGGGACGGGGGAGCCTGGTGGGCTGCCATCTATGGGATTGCACAGAGTCGAACATGACTGAAGCAACTTAGCAGCAGCAGCAGCAGCAGCAGCTTCCAGGGAAAAGAGACCTTGACCCCAACCCCTTCCCTTTTGATGTTCAATGTAATAAGAGCTTCTCTGATGCCCTCCACTGAGGTTGTTATACTGCAAATTTAAAAAGTCCTGAGGGAACTTGCTGTGAGAGTGGAGGGTTGGAGAACCTGGGCTCAACTCCCAGGACTTGGCGGCATCTCGAACTCCCTTCCACATCACCCCCTCTTTGCATCAACACTCTTCAACCCAAGCCAGGCCTGGTCCCCCTGCCTGGGCGTGGTGAAGAGGGGCGGAAAACCAGTGTGCATGAAATGGATACCGCTGAGCTCAAGTGGCTCCTCAGCTCGTGCTGGTGCTCCTGCGACCTGGTCTTATTTATTAAGAATTTACTCTTCGAGTCTGTAAGATTCTTTCTGACTCTTGCTCACTCTTTCCTTAATGTCCCAAAACTCTTCTCCATCTTGTTCACTGACAAAACCCACCTTTCATTTTCCCAAGGAAATAGTAGAAGAAATCAGAGGAGAAGTGTATCTTTTCAGCACCAAAATCACGAACCCGCTTGCTTCTGAGAGACCTGAACTCAGCCCTGCATGGAGCCTTACCTCTGCCTCCCTCCTGCAGTAAGGATGAGAAGTCCCTGCTTGATGGAGGTTGACACCTCCAGCTATAGGGTAGACCCCTTTCTCTCTTGCCCACTCAAGGGTGCTGTGTTCTCCTTTATTCCTTTTCTCTCGTATGACTGATTAGTTCTTTTCTCCTGGCCTAGAGACACACTGTAACTCTCACTCAGTCCAACAACACCCTGAGACAGTCCTGGCCTCTGTGTAACCCAGCTCCCTGTCCCCATCGCTGTCCATTCCCTACTTGCCTTGAGTGTACTTGTATCTCAGTTCATTTGTTTATTTTCTGTCACTCTTTCTCTATGAATTTAGACTTCCAGTGGCCCCAGAGCCTAAAAGAGTGTCTAGTATAAATGCTTACTAAAATGTCCTGGTAAATAATAAATACATGAACATAAGAAAAGTAGAAAACTCCAAAATTTTGAGTACACCTTAACTGCAAGGGGATAGAGTCGAGTGTTCTGAGCAAACATGAAAGGCAGGATGCCACACTGCGACATTAACTACTAGGTAAAAACTGTGGGTGCTGGAACCCTAATGGGTGGCAACCAGGTGGCTCTATCTCAGGAATCAGAGGGCAAGGCAGTGGAAGCTGAACCAACGAGCAAGTTGAACCCCCCCCCCCCCCCCCCATAGAAGTCTCTTCTTTACAGTGACTTCCAGTGCAGCTCTTCCCTATCCCCCGGTTTTCCTTTCCCAGGGAGCTCTTCGGACCCAGGAGGCTCCTTGGACTCTCATGGGGCAGGGCTTCAGGCAGGTTGCCCCTACAAGTCACTAGATATTCCAAACAAACTGAAGTGCGGCAGTGCACTCAGCCTTGATGCCTGCTAGAAGCTTGCAACGGCAACAGTCCAAGGCCCCTCAAGAGAAAAGTTGTAGTGACAACAGAGGAATATTAGGTTAGACCTTCTCCAAGTTATAGCAAGGGTGTTCTGGCTTCCTGAAGGATGCTGGCATTTTTGTTTCCATTTTAACTGTGTGCATTTGGCCCTTTCTCAGTACATTCTTTGGAGTCCCAGGTTAGCAGAGAAAAGGAAGACAACGCATAATCCAGGTAAAGATGGTGGGAAAGTTGTAGAAGGCAGCGCCTCAAGACAGTGGGATGGAGCACAATGCATCTCCCAACCCAAAGGATCTGGGCAGGTTAGGCCCAGGGCAGGAGATGACCTGAGGAACTATACCCGGGGAAAGAATTAGATGAGATCTGAGTTCTTCTGGCCTCCCATTTCAACAAGCCTACAAAATGATAATGGTGAGCATAGACGCATAGTCCCTGAGCCCTGTGAAGATGGGTAGAAAGTTGGTCTCTTTATCATTGTAACATCCACTGGCATAGTATCTCACACATTGTAGATGTTCAATAAATATCTATCGATTTAATGAATGCAAGAACTTATTCTAATACTGAATTCATAGACATGGAGTAGGAATACAGTCACATGTGAAAATCTGCTTATTTTTTGTATAGGTGAAAAGACCTTGAGCCAAAAATATGCCCCTCTGGAATCTCTAGATCAGATTGGAGGGAGGGAGAAGAAGCATTTTTGAGGGCATCCCAGGTCTGTTGTCCCCTGAGTTGGGGTCTGGGGCAAGAGGAGGGAGATATAAGTATTATAACGACAGCAGCAGGGACTCAAACTCTTTCTGGCTATAAAACTCCTTTGAAGTTCTAAGGGAAGCACGATCTGTATGCCCAAGAATAAGAACATATACACTGAAGAAATATGGATGGGCAGTAAAAGAAATATCAACTATGACCTTGTCATGAATTATAGAAACGAGAAAGTTTAGATCTGTGCACATTTTTTGTCAAATATAAGATAATCACTGCACTCTGCTTAGTCGCTCAGAAAGTAGTCGGGCACGACTCAGTAATCACTGATTTCCTTTATCTTCTCTTCTTCCTTTCCTCTACAACAATGTTCCTCAGCCCTGCCACTCGACGTTTTGGGTCAGACAATTCTTCGTTAAGCTGCAGGAGGTTCTGTAGGCTTTTAACAGCATCCCTGGCCACTACCCACTAGGTGCCTATAGCGCCCCCTAGTTGTGACACTAAAAAATGTCCTCAGACCAGTGGAGAAATACTGCCCGCAGCTAAAAAGCTCTGCTCTATTTTTCAATACGAGGAGTGTTGGTCCTAGATAACTTGCCAGCCATAAGAGGACTATATTGCCCGGAGATCCTGGGCTTGAGGGGTTACAGTGACCTTCACCGGTGTCTCCAGCAACAGTCTCTTTTCATCTGGGGCTCCAGCTGTCTCACTGTGATTCCAGCTTCTTGAAAGTGCTTCTACCTTTTGGTGATCGAATGCTGTTTTGATCAACTTTATTGATTTGGAGGATCAGATAGTCACCAGGTCATGATGGGCAACTCAGGCCACATGGTTGCTCGCTATTTCCTGGTTGACTCTTTAGTCTTCGCAGACGCCAAGTAACAAGCCAGGAATGGCTTCTCAGAAGAAGAGATGTCAGCAAGGAGGGCATGTCCTTGTTCCCATGTCCCGGAGGTCTGTGCTGTGATCCTCCTGTTGGGCTTCCAGAGGCCCCATAAAGCCTCCTGCTTTGCCACAGATGCTTTGAGCAAGGTTGGGTCTGGTGGATCAAAGTCCCCCAGTGGAAGGACAGCTTGTCCCTTCCCACTCTGGTCTGGACCCACTCACAGCTCCTAGCCTTGCTGCTGCTTTGGTAAACGGGTCAGGGAAGCATACCCACTGCGATACGTTCAGCCTTCACAACCCAGAGAAGCTCAGGGTTATCACCTGTGGATAATTAGAGCAACAAAGAACTACACCCTCATCTGTTTCCCTCCTCACGGTCAAGGGCAGTGCCTCCTGGGAGCTGAGACTTTCGGTAGAAGTTTCTTTGGGGAGCTGTGGAATGCTAATCATTGCCTCACAGGGAAAACTGGCAGGCAGAGCTCTGCTGGATATCTTTCCAATGCCTCATTCATGCTTCAATCAACTATTAGCGTTTGCTTTCTCCAAGTGGTTAATTAAGCACAGATACTGTATCTGTATGTTTCAGCGCCCAAGTTGTCACAGCACCTAATTTGCAGCAAAACATAGCTGGGTTCCCTCTTCCCAGCTTTCTGTGTGCAGTGGGTGATTCCTTGGCCACTCACGGATGTGCTCTTCTAAGTATTAAAAGTGAACAAAAGTATAGATAAGAACCCTGTAGTCAACCTTCCTTGAAATCAGGGAATCCTTCTTTACATTTCTCAGCATCCCTGAAGATGACTAGAGGAGCCACAAGAAACTAACTTTATAAGGAGGGAATGCATTCCATTGTTGAGGAACTTCAGGTGTTGGATAGCTCTCAGTTGCCAGCTTATTCCCTCCTAGGTATTTTAGTTTCAATTAGGAAACCTTGGTTATTGTCTTAAGGTCCCAAGAGCTTACTTCCCAAAGATACATTTAACTGAAACTAAAAAATCTTCCTTTAAGAAATAGAGCTCCTTATTAAAAACCAAAACACATAATGAAAAAAAAAAAAAAACAAACACAGATATCAAACAAAGCCCAATCATTGGAGCCTTGAGTAAGAAGTATCTTTTGATCCACCCTAAATTTTCCTGTTGTAATTTAAATCCTTTTGGATTGTGAACATAGCTTTGGAGCTTCTGGCCATTTATTATTTTCATTTGCAGAGGAGAAACACTTGGTTCAGGAAGGTTAAGCAACTCATTCAAGTGTACACAGAAAGTCTTAGGGCTAGGATTTGAATCTTGTTCTGCTGGGAGACAGAGGCTACATGTTGTGGGGAGCCTCTGACAGGTGAGATTCAATGAATGACTACTTTCTGAAAATCAAAGACAGAATCTTAATTGTTTGAGTAAGTTTTCTTCTGCACTCTTAAATCAGAATTATATGAATCATCTGTATTTGCTTGAACAAAGAAACTCTCATTTCTAGCTTGTTCACTGAGATTTCTCTCCATCTGACTTTCTCTTGCTTGTGACTTTTTTGTTGATGTTTGATGAAAACTTGCTCTAAGATCAATCTTTTCCAGAGGTTTGTCTTTGAATTTATCAGCTAGAGTTCTCATAGGAACCAGCCCTATATCTTTGTTTCAAGGCCTTGGTTTGTACTGGACACAACCAGTTTCTAGAATGGGTGGGACCCTCCCAGATCAGTAGTTAGAAAGCACATTCAGATCACCCCTGACAAGGGCATCAAGAACCCACTCAGTATTAAGTGTTTACTTGCTGTTTGTTGTTTATCGCTCAGTCATGCCCATCTCTTTTGTGATTCCCATGGACCGTAGCCCGCCAGGCTCCTTTGTCCATGGGATTTCCCAGGCAAGAATACTGGAGTGGATTGTCATTTCCTTTCTCCAGAGGATCTTCCTGACCCAGGGATTGAACTCCCATCTCCTGCATTGGCAGGCGGATTCTTTACCACTGAGCCACCAGGAAATCCCCAGTGTCTGCTTGCTGTGCTGTGTTTAGTCGCTCAGTGTGTTTGACTCTTTACAACCCCATGGACTGTAGCCTGCCAGGCTCCTCTGTCCATGGGGATTCTCCAGGCAAGAATACTGGAGTGGGTTGCCATTCCCTTCTCCAAGGGATCTTCCTGCCCCAGGAATTGAACCGGGGTCTCCTGCATTGCAGGGGATTCTGTACCAGCTGAGCTACCAGGGAAGCCCAAGTATCTACTTACTGTGTATCAAATATCATGGTACCATGTAGATTTCACATCAGTGCAGAGTTGCAGCAAATATTTTTGGCAAGTACACGGAGGCATAAATCATGTATTATAACTAACTTAAAAATAGAGCAAAAATAATTTTTTAATAAGTGGTTTTACCAGTGTATCAAATATCTCAGGCTCCAGAAGAATTCATTAGTTCTGAAGGTCTCTTCAGAGATATATGTCAATATCTACATGTCTCTAGAGATATGTAGCAACTGTCTGGGAACATCAGTAGCCTGAAAGAACAGTCTCATCATGCCTTGTTGAGTTTTATGAATGTCCATTCTCCTGCACGATGACTTTGAGACCTCTCCCAGGGACCTGTGCTTTTACTGTCCGTGTGCATGAATTTGATGCTTCCTTAATAATCCATAGGTGTATGTAAGACCATCTGTTGAGCACTTGCTTACCCAGGCGCTTTTGACTCGCATATACTTCATCTTCCCAGCATGCTCATGAACTGTGAAAGTGTCAGTCACTCAGTCCTATCCGACTCTTTGCAATCCTGTGAACTGTAGCCCACCAAGCTCCTCTGTCCATGGGATTCTCCAGGCAAGAATACTGGAGTGGGTAGCCATTCCCTTCTCCAGGGGATCTTCCCGACCCAGGGATCAAACCAGGGTCTCCTGTATTTTCTCCTTTTATCAGATGAGGAAACTGAGGCACAGAGGTTAACTAATTTGCTGAGGTCACCTGGTAAGTGGCAAGGCTGGATTCAGCCCTGGGTCGGCTTAGCGCTTTTCTTCTCCTTCCTTCTTTCGTGCCCCTAGATGGTTGACCGATTCCAGGAGACCCACGGTTGCCAGCTGTAGACACGCACACTCAGCTTCTAGTCAGCAACAGCTGCACTGCTCCTGGGACGCTCTGGTGAAAGTGACTACATGGCACCGTCTCTCATGGCCCACTGGGCTATGCGGGGGAAGTGGGGTTCAGAGCTGTGCTTTCTCTGGACAGAGGCCCCCAGGGCTCTGCTGTGGGGGCAACTCTCCTACGGTTGGACATGCACTCCATTGTGACTGCAGTGAAAGCTACGTACGAGATGTCTGCAGCCAGCTCAAGGCCAGTAGCCTCAGCTCAGGGCCTGGTTCTGACTTCTCCCCCAGAGAGGCAGGATCTGTGGGGAGGGGAGCGGTTGGAGAGAGGAGGAGTGGATCATGCTATTTCCTGCAGATTCTACCGCTCTCTCTTGTTTCCTACTCTCTCAGCTGAATGACATTTGTACCAGCTGCTCCCAAAAGGAGTCACTTTGGTGAAATGTCACAGGCTTCAGCATGAATGATCCTTCTCCATCCTTCACTTCTCTCCCTGCTGCCTCCTGTCCACCCCTCAAGTGCCTTTTTTTTTATTCTGAGAGGACACTGCCTTGAAATTCAAGTGCAGGAAAAAGTAATTACATTTTCTCTTCAGGTCTGCCTCTCAAAAAAGCCTCCAAATCATCTCTGGCTGAAACACAGGGATTATTCCAGAGGGAAAATGTTATTAGTCGCAGCTTTGCCTGCATCCCTCTCTGGGTTTTACTCCCCACTTTTCTCCCATGCTAAGGCCAATGGTGACAGCATGGTTGATTGCTGCTGTCTGCCTGCCTTCCTGGCCACCTTGGGAGGGCTGAGGCCATCTCCCGGTGGAGGTCAATCGTCTCGTTCAATGTCACCCAAGTAGTAAGTGGTGAGCTTACCTGGAGTCCCAGCAGGGCCTCTGCAACTCCAGGGCTCTGCTTGTAATAACTGTGTCGTGTAATTGCAGTGGCTATAATTGCAGAGCCAAAAATTGGGAAACATTATCTGACAAAAGACTTGCTTTTCCTGATTTACTGCTTTTTTCAAAATTTTAATGTGAAAACCCATTTGAAGTTACCCAAATTAAATCACATGTTGTTAATATGTTTAATATAATTACCATCGTTATAGGAATAAATTGTGTATGACTGGAATTATTCCAGGAAATCCAGCATACAGAGCTGTTATTTGGTGGAAATTTCACTTGAGCAGGAGTTAGGAGTCCTAGATTCCAGCCCAGGTTTAGTCTCAACTAGGTGTGTGATCTTGGTTAATTTATGTCACCTCCCTGTGCCTTGTTTTTTTGGTTAGTGAAATGAGAATGTAAATGATGGGCTTTACATTGTTATACTTGACTCAGGGTTGAAATTTTGAAATGGGAACTGAGGCCTCTGTATTTATTTCTGTGTTGTATGTATCTATATGTCTTGTAAATATACAGTATTACCAAAATAAGTTCATAAGAGAGCCCTATTTAATTGGCTTAAATGAACTTAAGCACTTATACAAATACTCAGAAATATAATACTAGCTAGAATAAATTTTGGGTGGTGGTCCAATTCCTGGAAATCCCTTCCCCTTCCCTGAAACAGTTGGAATAATTCTCCTACTCATTAACCTATGAAATCATCCAGGCCGTAAAAATAAACTACCCCATATTTTGAGGCCTCATGCTTTCTGAAATGGCCCATACTCTTTCTGCCAGTGTATTTATCTAAATAAATATACTTCTTAACTATCACTTTATCTCTCACTGAATTCCTTCTGTGATGAGATATCAAGAGCCTGTGCTTCGTTAAGTCCGGGCACCAGGTGTGTGAGCTCAATTAAAAGACTGTCGGTTCAAGTCCCAATCTGAAGTGCACAGCTTCAAGAGAGCTGAATCAGGTAATGTCTCAGGACCTTCCTTGCACTGGTGTTCATGACCTTGTAATTCCAGGTGCTGACTTCATTGTTTGAACAGTTAGCAACATATACATGAGATTCTAACTTTAGAAATGATTTGACTCCCCTTCTACTCTGACTTCCCTGGTGGCTCAGAGGGTAAAGCATCTGCCTACAGTGCGGGAGACCCAGGTTTGATCCCTGGGTTGGGAAGATCCTCTGGAGAAGGAAATGGCAACCCACTCTAGTACTCTTGCCTGGAAAATCCCATGGATGGAGGAACATTGTAGGCTACGGTTCATGGGGTCGCAAAGAGTTGGACGTGACTGAGCGACTTCACTTTCTACTCTGGGCGAATCTTGGCAACATATGAGTCCAGTCCTGTGCCATCTGGGAGCCTCTCTCATTCCCTGGGAAGTCTACTTTCTTTTTTGCCAGACTGAACTCGGGGAGCTTATGTTTCTGTTTTTTCCTGTAAGATGATCTCTTGGACTCGCCTCCCTGCTTGTTCCTTGCCCTCCCTTCAGGCTAGATGCCCACCTCCTCCTCTCATCCCCTCCTGCAGCTCCTCCTCTCAACCCGTCTCCCCACCCCCCGCCCCACTGCCCCCAGGCTCGTCCTGCAGCCCCTCATCTCGCCTCCAGCAGCGTCTCCCACTCTGTCTTCTGTATTTCAGTCTCTGCACTGGCTTCTTCCTCTCCACATAAAACACAGGCTTAGCTCTCCCTAAACTGAAAGGAGATAAACAGCCTCCAGCTCTGCAGTCTCTGCCACAGTTGATAAAATTCTCTCTATCCTCCTCAGGGCTTCCTCTCCTTGCTGCCCACTAAGCCATTTAAATTTCCTGCCCTTTCCACTGCTGAACTGTCTTCTTGAAGAGAACCAGACAGAGCCAGTTCCTAAGGGCCAACAGCACTTCCTGTCACTCTCCCTGCCTTTCTGCAGCCCTGTCGCTCCCGCCTTTCTGGAACTGTCTCATCTGGCTTCAGGTGTCACTACAGCATCCAATTCTCTCTCCTGCACTTGGGGAGGTTCTGACTTTGACTCCTATTCTCCTTTATCAGAGATTGCATCTAAACTTATTTAGCTTCCACTAAATCGAACTGCTATTTTTGACACCAAGTGTCCCCGGACATCTTTACTTGGGTGTTTCTTTGTCACCTTTCTCAACATGTTTGGGTTTTTCTAGTGACTCAGATGATAAAGAATCTGTCTGCAATGTAGGAGACCTGGGATCGATCCCTGGTTGGGGAAGATCCCCTGGAGAAGGGAATGGCAACCTACTCCAGTATTCTTGCCTAGAGAATTCCATGGACAGAGGAGCCTGGCGGGCTACAGTCCATGGGGTCACAAAGAGTCCACAAGAGACTGGGCCAGACCTGCCTTTGCGTGTCTGAGTGTCTCCTGCGGAGGCACGGGTCAGCAGTGACCTGCCGTGGGGACAGCAGCTCTGGCCACAGCAGCCCTGGAAGGCAGAGTGTGACATAGTCCTCTGGGAGGAGGTCACTATTAGCTCCACTATAGAACTACCAAGCAGACGACCTACAGACTGCAGAAAAATTATACCAAAGAAGTTCTCCCACTGTTGCAAAAGGCTCACAACAGATTTCCCAACCTGGAGATCTGGCAAAGGGACTGAGAAGCCCCAGGGAATTTGACTTGGAAGGCCAGTGGGATTCAATTACAGAACTTCCACAGGACTGGGGAGACAGGCTGTTGGAGGGCACAAACTAAACCTTGTGTGTATCAGGACCCAGGAGAAAGGCCCAGGGACCCCACAAGAGACTGAGCCAGATTTGCCTATGAGTGTTTGGGAGTCTCTGGTGGTGGCACAGGTTGACAGTGGCCTGTCGAGGGGTCAGGGGCACTGACTGCAACAGTTCTGGGAGCCACAGTATGCTGGCATAAGTCCTTTTGAAAGAGATCGCCCTTGGCACCATTATCCCTACCATAGTTTGGCCTCAGGCCAAACTACAGGGGGGAGCACAGCCCCACCCACCAACAGAAAATTGGATTAAAAATTTTCTGAGTATAGCCCCGCGCACCAGAGCAAGACCCAGTTTTCCCCACAGCCAGTTCCTCCCATCAAGAAGTTTCTGCAAGCCTCTTATCCTCATCCATCAGAGGGCAGACAGAATGAAAACCACAATCACAGGAAACTAACCAAACTGATCACATGGATCACAGCCTTGTCTAACTCAATGAAACTATGAGCCTTGCCACGTAGGGCCACCCAGGATGGATGGGTCATGGTGGAGAGTTCTGACAAAACGTGGTCCACTGGAGAAGGGAATAGAAAACCACTTCAGCATTCTTGCCTTGAGAACTCCACGAACAGTATGAAAAGGCAAAAAGATAGGACACTGAAAGATGAACTCCCCAGGCTGGTAGGTGCCCAATATGCTACTGGAGAAAGAGTGGAGAAATAGCTCCAGAAGGAATGAAGAGGCTGAGCCAAAGTGGACACCATGCCCAGCTGTGGATGTGTTTGGTGGTGAAAGTAAAGTCTGAAGCTGTAAAGAACAGTATTGCATAGGAACCTGGAATGTTAGGTCCATGAATCAAGGTTGCAAAGAGTTGGTCATGACTGAGTGACTAACATTTCCACTTTCAGCCAGTGAAATTTGGAAGAAAGTGGTGTCGCCCAAATCTTTCAAGATGGTTACAGTGGAATTGACCACCTGTGATCAAAAGCTTGCTTCTTATCTGGATTTCCCATGGCTGTTGATTCAGCTGCTGCTGCTGCTGCTAAGTCGCTTCAGTCGTGTCCGACTCTGTGTGACCCCATAGACAGCAGCCCACCAGGCTCCTCCATCCACAGAGTTCTCTAGGCAAGAGTACTGCAGTGGGTTGCCATTTCCTTCTCCGTGACTCAGTTGAGTGGGTTTGAAATCTAGTCAGTGTCTCTGCTTGCTCTTATCTTTCACATCTTCTCATTCGTCAGTCACTAAGGCTGCTCTGCTTCTTGTCAGAAAGTCCCCCAAATTGTGGCCTCTTCAGACAAAGAATCCCTTTCCTAGTTTTTAGTTTTCTGAGTCTCTAACTCCTCCTATTTTCCTACATGCCAATCATCTTTCTAAAATACAACTTGGCATATTTCACTGTCTTCTGGTCCCTGCATTCCCAATCCCTAAACAAGCTTTCCAAGCTTCCCAGAATAACACTTAAAACTCTCAGGTCGATGTTCAAAGACACTCAAACTTTGGTCATAGTTTATTCCCTTCTATGACAAACCTAGAGAGCATATTAAAAAGCAGAGACATTACTTTGCCAACAAAGGTGTACATATTCAAAGCTGTGGTTTTTCCAGTAGTCATGTATGGATATGATAGTTGGACCATTAAGAAGGCTAAGCACTGAAGACTGATGCTTTTGAATTGTGGTGTGCAGAAGACTCCTTTGGAATGCAAGGAGGTCAAACCAGTCAATCTCAAAGGAAATAACCCTGAAAATTCATTGGAGGGACTGGTGCTGAAGCTCCAAGACTTTGGCCACCTGATGCAAAGAGCTGATTCATTGGAAAAGACCCTGATGCTGGGAAAGACTGATGGCGGGAGAGAAGGGGGTGACAGAGAATGAGATGGTTGGTTAGCATCACCAACTCAATGGACATGAATTTGAGCAAACTCCAGGAAAGAGTGATGGGCAGGGAAGCCTGGAGTGCTTCCTGGGGTCACAAAGAGTCGGACATGACTTAGCAGCTAAACAGCCTCTCCTATGCGTCCTCCTCTCCTTAGATGCAGTGTGTATTCTTTGCCTCTCTGTGTATCCAGAACTTGCTCCTCCTCAATCCCATGTGACAATTTCCTCATCTACAAAATGGTAATAATACCTCCTCTGATTTCCTTAGGGTGTTATGAGGATAAAATTCACTTATCAATAAATATTTATTGGAGAGGTAAATGTTTTCTAAATTTTATGTGGCAGGTTCTGGCAGTTTATGAAGATAAATTCTGTTCACTTCTTTGAGTTGCTCATATAATTGGGGAAATGTATACATAAAATGCCCACAATATCAGTAGGGTGGGTGGAGCAAGGGTTGGCTGGCTGGCATGTACTGTGGGCCCAGTCTGGTCCTGTCCCTGGTCCTGACACCTGCCAAAGGACCTTCTACGTCACCCTTCAGTGATGACTCCCTGTCCTCCTCCATCCCTGCAGGGCCCAACTCTCCCTAATACAAAAATGAATGATAATGGATGCTAATTTAATGTGTTGCTTCTTCCAGGTGACATATTTACATTTTAATAGATGATGCAAAGGAGGATTTTTTAAGCCTTGTGGCAGGTGGGTGGGGACATATTTTGAGTTAGGGAGGATTTGGGAGGCCTCCAATCACACTGTGTAGGCACCAGCACCAACTAATTCTTCTCATGGGGTTGGCTCCTTTCTGGAGTCCAGAGACGAGGATCCCTCCCCAGGCTGTGTCGCCTCCACACGCTCTCTGAGTATCTGGAGGGTCGGAGTCTCGGTTCAATGACAGATGAGACATCTGTTCCATGATGGGCTATTACCAACAATTCATTACTGCAAAATGGACTTACCCTCATTAGCCCAGGAGCTCTGAGTTTAATGTGGCATTCTGCAATCACACAGATTCTGCTGCACACATTGAAGGCGTGCATCACATTTTATGGAGCCAGGAAACCTGAACTCCAGAAAACAATAGAGATTTAGCATGCCTCTTGAATTAGTTGACATATTTACTCTTCATGAATACACCTATTTTGTAGACACACACTGTAGTTTACAGCCTCATTATTAGAAATTAATTCACCCCACTGCTCTGCCCAAGGACGTGGTTCTCCTTGGGGAACAGTGTTACCCTTATCATCCTGGTGCTTGCTGTAGGTGAATAGGTTTCTGAAGTTCTGGCCTGGGAATATTTCCCTTGGGCAGCTGTGGGGATGGGGTTGGGTCTTTTGTCTCTGCTGGCCCTTCACCTCAGTGAAATTTGCACATTCTTCATTGGCCATTTCGGGAAGGTTTCTTTTTACCTTTGTAATGCCTTCCAGCAAAACCACGGTCGTATAGCCACACTTTGGCAGGGAGGGGAGTGAATTATCCAGAACCAGTAATCAGTTCAAATAATGTGTGACAGACACGGTGTCAGTTTCCTAAACTTGGATTTTATAGGCACTGCTGTTGATGTGTGAACTCCCTGCCTGGGCTCAGCTTATCCTCAGAAATTACACAGCCACTTGTCACACTCCCACAAAATGATAGCTCCTCTTTCAGGTTTCTTTTTCTTCAATAGCTCAAGGATCTCTAAGGTACCTTCTAGATAGAAATTTCTGTGTTACCAAATTACCAATCATAAAGTGGGAAACTCTTTAAAACCCAATTCCAGACCTTCTGCCTCATTCGGGGTGGTGATGGTGGACGAGGGGGAGACTATTTTGGGGCCAAAGCATGGTCAATTACCTTATTTTTTCCCTGAGAAGTTAAACTTGGTACCTCATTTTTCTCACTCATATGTCTCACAAATGTACACTAGCCTGTCCCCCAGGCTCAAAAGTACTTATTCACCTTTCACCAATATTTATTGAATATTCATTATGTGCAAAGCATTGTTAGGTTCTACAGCTGTGCTGGGCATGGGTTCCCAAGAGATTGCTTGACCCCAGCACAGAGGTACGTGTGCTGTGCTCACTCATGTCCCACCCTTTGCAACCCCATGGACTGTATGTAGCCCACCAGGCTCCTCTGTCCATGGAATTTTCCAGGCAAGAATCCTGGAGTGGGTTGCCATTTCCTTCTCCAGAGGATCTTCCTGACTCAGGGATCAAGCTGGAGTCTCTTGTGTCTCCTGCATTGGCAGGTGGATTCTTTACCACTAAGCCACTTGGGAAGCCCTCCAGCACAGATAAAATACAATTAAATTTATTAAGCAGTTGTTGAATATTTGCAGTGGATCAGGCCTTGGGGTGACAGGAAACCCAGACACTCCCTGAAACGTACACACTACATTCCTGCAGGTCAGAAGACACATGTTTTCCAGTATGATGTTCCTTCATCCACACAACCTGCTTTTTACCTGCTCAGATCAGATGATTGAGGGTTCCAGTCCTATCATAGCTGCCAAAACCATTGACTTGTAAAAAAAAAAAAAAGGCACAACCTAAAAGTTGAGGATTTTCTTTATTAGGTGGACGTACTGAGGACTTACACCTGGGATACAGCAACTCTGGTAACTCTGAGAGACTGCTCCGAAGAGGGAAGGGTGGGTGTGGGGAGCCAGGGTATGTAGGAATTTTTGGAACGAAGACCAGGTAGTCAGAACATCAGGGATTACTGTTAATTAAAGAAAACCAGAAATCTCAAGGAATTTAGTGCTTTTCTGTGTATGAGAAGATACAAGGGTCAGGGCTCACTGAAATCATTCCTTTGATGTGCACCTCAGCTATATGGGGCCAGTATCCTGTGTTTCCTCATCCTGAGTTTCCTCAGAGTATACCACTGGGGGGTGGCTGTAGTGCCTGATGATTTGACCTCCACCTGGAGATGATAGTATCATTAGGATTCTCCAATAATTCCCCATATGTGTTGTTGGTCAGTCCCTAAGTCATGTCTAACTCTTTGCAACCCCATGAACTACAGCATGCCAGGTCCATATGAATTGTTTGGAAATACAGGGAGAGTGTCTTTATGTTCCAGGAGTACCTTCTTATTTACTGCCTTAAGCTTATTCCCCCCACCCCACCAACTACTATTCATTTCTCTATTATCATACTTGTGGTGATAGACAATCAAGGGTCCTATCTAATTTTCATTTACTCAGAAGAAGAGGTTGTGTGACTTGAAAGTGAAGTGAAAGTGTTAGTTGCTCAGTTGTGCCTGACTCTTTGCAACCCCATAGACTATAGCCTGCCAGGCTTTTCTGTTCTTGGAATTCTGGACCTTGAACACTACAGTGGGTAGTCATTCCCTTCTTCAGGGGATCTTCCCAACCCAAGGATCAAACCTGGGTCTCCTGCATTGCAGGCAGATTCTTTACCACCTGAGCCACCGGGAAAGCTCTTGTGTGACTTGGGGCAAGTTTTTATCCATTCATCAGCTGATAGACATTTGAATTATCTCTACTTTTTGAATATTACGAATAATGCTGCTATGAACATTCATGTAGAAGGTTTTGTGTGGACATATGTTTTCATTTTCCTTGGGTTTATACCTAGGAGTGGGATTGCTGGGTCATATGCTAAATCTATATTTACCTTACTGTGAAACTGCCAGACTGCTTTCCAAAGGAACTGTACCATTTCGTATTTCCACCAGCAATGTGGAAGCGTTCTATTTTTTCCACATCCTTACATACTCTTATATTTATCTTTTTGATCATAGCCACCCTAATGGGTTTGAAGAGGCATCTCATCTGGGTTTTACTTTGCATTTCTTTTATGACAAACGACATTGAACATCTTTTCATGTGCCATTTCATTGGCCATTTTTGTATCTTCTTTGGAAAAAGATCCTTTGCCTATTTTTAAATTGAGTTGTCTTTTAAACTTCTGAGCTGTAATGAGTTTATATACTCTAGACACAAGTCCATTATCAGACACATAGTTATAAATATGTTTTCCCACTCTGTAGGTTGGACAAGTTTTTAAACTTTTCTGAGCCACACTTTCCTCATTTGTGAACTTGAAATAATAATGGTTGTTTTTGCTGTTCAGTAGCTAAGTCATGTCTGACTCTTCACGACTCCATGGACTGCAGCACTCCAGGCTCCTCTGTCCTCCACTATCTCCTGGAGTCTGCTCAAATTCACGTCCAGTGAGTTGGTGATGCTATCCAACCATCTCATCTTCTGCTGCCCCTTCTCCTTTTGCCTTTAATCTTTCCCAGCATGAGGGTCTTATTCAATGAGTCAGCTCTTTGTATCAGGTAGCTGAAGTGTTAACTTGGGATAAGAATGGTATCTAGACCTTAAATTAGGATTAAATGAAATAATAGATGAAAAGCACTTAACAACAAGGTCTGAAACACAGCAAACCCTAGTACATGTTAGCTATTTTATTGTATTTTTTAATTTCTTCAGGTCAAGGGTCTTAGTTACATAATTCTACTTTATCTTGGAGGCTCCTGGCATATGACATAAACCTTAGTTTCAGGCAGAAGCCTTCCTGTAAAGAACAGCATAATAACAAGCATCAGGGTCATAGTGGCTGCCCTGTCTTGAGGGGTTTCCTGCTTACCAGCCCTGTGTCTCGGGCTCCTTAAGCTGGCAAGGGGAGGGCTTTAGTAACAACAGCAGCCACTGACCCCAGCCCGTTTCCTCTGCTGATGCGTGGACTACAGCTGGGTCAGCTGAGAGTCAAGGACCACGAGGCAATGGACATTAGGTAGCCCCCGTGGGATCAGGACTTGGCATGAAGAAGTCAGAGGCCAGAACCTGGGGCGGTCCGGCATGTTCTAAACTAGAACCTAGGAAAGCAGTTCACTTGAAAGTTGTCATCATCTGTTAGTAGTAGAAACTTGAAGAAAGGGAAAAACATGTTCCTGATGAGAATTTTGCTATCACCATTAGTTGACAAGCCATGGCTCAAACTGTGCCAGATACTTGCCAGGAGACTGGACCAGACAGAGGAAAAATTACACCATTGCCATGAGTATCATATTTGGAAAACAAATGCATGTGTGGTTTCAGAGTTGGTGAATGTTGGATTTTTTATTTTTTTTTTCTTACAAGATGGTGTTAAACCAAAGCCGGGCAAAACAACAAACTTCCTGGCATGGTCCTCAGATTCTCTGAATCCATTAACTACTGATGTTGAAATTCCTTACAAACTCTACAAAATGTGAATGTCCCATATCTTTGTCAGTCTTTCCTGTCCTCTTCTAGGTCTCTGCTGGCATTAAATATTTAGTTCTCACTCTGGGCAATGTGCTGAGAGAGATGGAAGGATTAAACATGATCTTTGCCCTTAAAAGCATCATAGCTTAGGAACCCTAGAAAGCAGAGCCTGAGGCAAAAGCCTGCTAACATTTTATTGGAGGGTTAAAAAACCAAGGAAGTGGGAGTGAAGAAGAAAGGGAGAGCCAGGCAGCGAAGGAAGAAGAAACACAAGGATATGTTACCAGGCTGGCCACTGCTTTATAGAAAGCACTGATATCTGCCCAGTCTCTGACACCATCTTCAGAGAGACCATCGGAGCTGCTAAATTTCAGGTCAGTTTGTAGAAGGGAAGATGGGCATGGAGAAAAGGTGCTTTCCAGGTTTTATTCCCTTTCACCAGACTTTGCCCTGAGGAATTAACTAGTTTGCAGGACATGGTTCTTCCGGGGCCAGCATGGAAGCCAGGTCACACCACACAATATGGGAAGGGGGTAGTTTGGGAAGGGGGTCATCTGGGAAAGGCCGCTGAGTGCTGGTGGGTGGAGCCACACACAGTCAACAGCTGGCATGGAGCACGTGGGCCGGTGTCCTGAGACACGTGGGGCTGATCGGATCTGAGGGGGCATCTGGGAGACGGCGACGTGATTCAGACCAACGCCACTCAGCCCTCAGTTCTCTCCCAGCCCCCACACTAGGGTACGAACCTCTATTTCTGGGAGAACAAGATACCCTCACTTTTTCCCTGAGGAGAAAATACAAATTCAATCAGTCACCAATCCTCCATCGAGGCTGAAACCAGGCACTCTCCGTGAGAAGAGAATAAACCAGAGAATCTGCAGTTCCCGCCGCTGCGGCCGCTGGTTTGAAGACGTAATTAATATTCGCCCCCCACCCCCACCCCCACCCCCTGCCAATACTCATTCTAGATTTCTCTCGCCTTCAGCTAAAAGTTCTGGGTTGCCTCCCTAGTGGGATCCCTGGTAGGCTTCTCTGCTTGCAGGTGCGTGTGAATTAAAATGCGTGTTAGGATGAAGCATCTGACTCCCAGGTCTGGGGAGGCGCCTGGGCTCCTGAGATCCAGCGCGTTCTCAGGTCCTACAGCTGCTGGTCCGTGGGCAAGCCGAGCAACAAACACCATATTTATCCCTTAATTGCCCTTAGTTGCCTTGCCTTTAATACCTTGAGGTTCCTGCAGGTAACGCTTTACTGCACCTAGAAAAGCCCCATAGATGCTCTGGGTTCCAGAAGTTAATCCTCTCTGCACCCATTGCATAGCAACAACTTAGCTCTTTCTGGGGATCAGGGTTATTAATCCCGCTAGTACAGCAAATCCTGCCTTCGTCTGTCCACTAGCATGTGCTAAGTCGCTTCAGTCGTGTACGATTCTTTGTGACCCTATGGACTGTAGCCCTCCAGGCTCCTCTGTCCATGAGGTTCTCCAGGCAAGAATACTGGAGTGGATTGTTATTTTCTACTCCAGGGGATCTTCCTGACTCAGGGATCGAACCTGCATCTCCTGTGTCTCCTGCATTGGCAGGCAGGTTCTTCATTACTCGTGCCACCTGGAAAACCCACTGGCATGGGTAGCATCAAAGCACTAGGTTATAGTCTCAGCTTCAAGGCCAGTGGCACTCTGAATGGCAGAAGAGAGTCCTCCCTGACAACCAGCACTCTTACCTGGCAGAGTCTAGTTTGCAGACAGAGCATAGATTCTGCAAGTTGAGGAGAGAGGTGTGGGGAGAAGGCAAGTCCTCCATTCACCCCTTGGTTCCCAGACTCTACACCACGGCTGCTGGGGACATGCCACCATCTAGGATGCTGGTTCAGTGTGTATGCCACCTTCCAGATGACGGTGCCCTAGCCCTTTGGAGTATTGCCACTGAGCTGGCACCTTTGTTCATTCTGCTGTGCCTTTAGGCCGCTCCTTCTGGATGGCAGGGAACGTGGCAAGGCCAGTGAACCCCAAGTGATGCTTCCATTGTGTGTCTCCTTTGCTGAGCAAAGTGGCCCCGGGAACCAGAGCTGCGTGGAGTCCGTGCAGCGCTGATCACTGTGGTGACACTGGAGGTGGGGCAGTGGCAAAGGGCCTGAGACAGGTGAGGCTGAGAGGATCTGGGAAGATGCACAAGAAGCGTCTTGATGGACAGAGGCTACACTCCGGTCCAGAAAGCAAGATGCAAACACCTAAAAGATGAGGCAGAAGAAACAGTGAGCACCATGAAGTTTGGATGTGGTCAAGGTGGAGCCGGCGCCCATGGCCTGGGGTGGTCAGGGGGTTTCAGGAAGGAATATGACAGGACCTGCTCTCAGGTCACACACGCATGAGACTGGTGGAGAGGAAGGGGGAGCTATCCCAGGTGGCCGGGGCCAGTGCAAACAAGGACCCAGATGTGGGAGTTTATTCAGGGACCGGAACACAGCTCGGAGCTGGCGTGTGTGTGGTGTGTGCCGGGGAGGTAATCATTATTATTTTAGTGGTAATAGGTAACCTTTGTTGAGTACTTGCTGGATGCCAGGCACCCTTCTGTACTCTTACCTGCATTACCTTAATTCTCACAACCACGGATTTCAGACCCAGGTGGCCCGACTTTAGAGTTCACACATGTAACTCCTACTCTACATGGCTTCTCAAAAACCATTCAGGAGAAAGATTTGGAAACCATATTGGAAATTAGGTGGTAGTGACTTTTTAAGCCTCAGTGAGTGGGAAGTCAGGTGGGCCCGTGTTGTTGGGGTAAGAGAGGATGTGCTTCATTGGGTCATCCATGGTCTACCTGGCTGTCTTCCCTGGAGAGAAGGCATATTCTCCAGGCCTCAGGTATCAGCAGACATGCAACTCTGCACATTGGTAGGTGGTTTGTGTGTGTGTTTTCTCTCCCCCCCCCCCCCCCACAGTGTATTTACACTCAAGATTGAGATAAACATCCATTTGCTTGAATACACGTGAAAATACCTTAGCAACTTCCTGCTGCTCTGGCCTGTTGCTAAGCAGTGACCCTAGTGTTACCATGGCAACATCATCTGAGATTGCGGAGTGCTGCTGGTACCAGCCTGCTGTTCCTGACATGACTTTGGGAAACAGGGCTAGGAGGGCCTCGGGAGCACACTCAGTCTTTAGGCTCAACCTTGCCCTGTGTCCGCCTGAGGGAAACTGCCTGGGGAGAGGAGCTCTCTGATGCCTGGCTGACAAGGCCTGTGGGCCTATCAGCTATGCCTCACCTTGTTGCTTTCGCCCCATCCGCGGGGAGCCCTGTGGAGCAGGCTGGAGTTCAGGATGCCCAAGAAGGTGGAGAGAGCTATTTCTCCACTCTGCTACTGAGAAAGGCCCTTTTCAGTACCTCTGTCCAGAATGGAGGAGCTCTGCACACCCTGGAGTGTGGCAAGTCAAGCAGGGGTATCCATCGGGGTTCAAGGCTGAGGGGGCAAGGGCAAGGCCAGTTTTATAAAAACTGGATTGTGGGCCTAAATGGAGAAGGCAATGGCACCCCACTCCAGTCCTCTTGCCTGGAAAATCCCATGGACGGAGGAGCCTGGTAGGCTGCAGTCCATGGGGTCGTGAAGAGTCTGACATGACTGAGTGACTTCACTTTCACTTTTCACTTTCATGCATTGGAGAAGGAAGTGGTAACCCACTCCAGTGTTCTTGCCTGGAGAATCCCAGGGACAGCAGAGCCTGGTGGGCTGCCGTCTATGGGGTCTCACAGAGTCAGACACGACTGAAGCGACTTAGCAACAGCAGCAGCGGCAGGCCTAAAGAACATCCTTCAGGTTCTCCTAAACCTCTCCTCTTCCTGCTTCCACTTGGCATTCCATTGCCCGTACTCTGGATTCCTTTCTCAGCTCAGGTGCTTTGAACTGGTCTAGACCAGGGCTGCATTAGCACCACCTGGTTACTTGTCAGAGTTACCTCTTTGTGGGCCTTACCTTAGACCTGTCAATCAGAGATATTTGGGGCAGAGCCTGGCATCTGTGTTTTAACAAGCCTTCCAGGAGGGTGTGATAGCTCTCAAGTTTGAGAGCTACTAGTTCAGATCTTGTGAGTAGTTTGCAACCCTCCCTTTGGTTTGGGTGTTGCTCTCCTATCTTCCGTGACTATTTGCTCTGCAACCTCAGGCCAGCTCTGCCCCATTCTCATGTTGTATCCCAGCTCAGAGGGTTCCCGCCATGGGTCAGAGCCTTGAGGACCCATTTTCCTGGAAGGAAAATTTGGATTACTCTCTTTTCTTGGAGGATCATGCTGCTGCTGCTGCTAAGTCGCTTCAGTTGTGTCCGACTCTGTGCGACCCCATAGACGGCAGCCCACCAGGCTCCCCCATCCCTGGGATTCTCCAGGCAAGAACACTGGAGTGGGCTGCCATTTCCTTCTCCAATGCATGAAAGTGAAAAGTGAAAGTGAAGTTGCTCAGTCATGTCTGACTCCTAGCGACCCCATGGACTGCAGCCTACCAGGCTCCTCCATCCGTGGGATTTGGGGGATCATAGTGATGGGCAGTTCAGGTGGATGGCTATAGGTAGTTGGCATTGGGGAAGCAGGTCTCAGTGGCAGAACTGGGGTTTGGGGGTAGGACACCAGCTCTGAGAGATCTAACAAGGGCAAGGGCAGACCAGCAACCCTGATCCTAAACATGAGTCAGAGGCTCCTGCCCAGGGTGTTAGAAGTGGGGTGCTGATGGGAGGCTAAGTCACTTCAGTTATGTTCAACTCTTTGCGACCGCATGGACTGTAGCCTGCTAGGCTATGCTATCGATGGGATTTTCCAGGCAAGAATACTGGAGTGGGTTTCCATATCCTCCTCCAGGGGATCTTCCCCCACCCAGGAATCAAACCCACATTGCTTGTATTCTCCTGCATTGGCAGGCGTGTTCTTTATGACTAGTGCCATCTGTGAAGCCAAGTCTCCATGGAACTCTTACATTCCTGCACTTCCTGTAGGCAGAGCACTGGGCTATCTTTTCAGGGTTGTTTGTATAGTGAACAGCTTGGAAGACAGAAATTTTGTCTCGTTGGAGCAAAGGGCATGCATGCTTATTGCCCATTATAAAAACTGGCTTTCCTAAACTCAGGCTTCCTGTCCTAGAATACAGGCTACTTTGAGTGTAGACACCATCTTGCCTTCTTTGTGCCCTATGGATACTGGGGCTCGGGAAACTGATGCAAAAATGATACACTGCTATTGCTGTAAGTAATCAGCTGTCATTTGTCTTTGACCCAGGAACATGGTCTTCTGTCAGCGTGCATGAAAATGCAGCAGGCTGACTTCTCACCTTGCAAGTATTGTAAAATGCCAGACTCTTCATGGTTCTTGGCAGGCACAGATAGATCTGAGCCTTGAGAAGTAAAGAGCTGGATAGTGTCTGGGCCAGCAACAAAGATGACTAAGCTTAGATGGAGGGACCTGGGCTCGGTCAAGGATAGTCCCATAGGTTGGGCAGAGCTGAGCCTAAAGTGTGGGAGTTAAGGGACTCCATTTAAAGGGAAAAGAGGGAAGAAGAGACTAGAAATCAAGACACCCATATACGCACCAGGTAATTAGTTCTAAAGGAGACATCTTGGACCTAACATTGCCTGTACATTTGAATTATCTGAAGAGCTTTCAAAAAAAATACCACTGCCTGGGCTCCGTCCCCCAAATTCAGATTTATTTGCAGCAGAATGGGTTGGTTGCTAGTTCATTAGGTTATCCTAATGAGCCAGTTTTGAAAACCACTGATCTATCCCAACTGCTTCCTATAATGAAAAATGCTCAGAGCACTGAAGTGACTCTATTGAGTCTACTCACTTCACAGTTCACTAGGCTGAATTCCTAGATCCCAGACTTAGCACCTGGCTCAAGCACTCAGAGCCAAGGAGGTTGTCATATGAGGCTCAAGACCTAGACTCAGTTTTGGCCAGAGTCTCACCTTAAGCTTGCTAGCAGAGGCTTTCTTTCCAGAATGCACCAACCTGGGGACTCAGAGGGTGGGCTTGATCTTGTCCAGTATGAGCCTGGGTTGCTAAGCAACCAGACCTTCTTAGGCAGCCTGTGGTTCTGTGGTGGTGCTTTGCATGCTAAGTTTCCTGAGTTGGTTTCTAGAGACCCTCAAGAGTTTTAAGTCAAGAAGAGAGTTCTGTGTGTGCTTAGGTGGGTCCCCTCTTCTTTACTTTCCTGTTCCACATCAAAGATTCAAAGGTTCTTGTGCCTCACTGGATTTGGAGTTAAGAGAGCCAGGACTTTGCTTCTTTCTGGTGGCCAGAGGCTTTTCTTGAAGGAGGGTGGGGAGTGGGGTTGGCGGGGAGGTAGGTTACAGCCTAAAGGCCTCTTAAATTTTTAAAAATTTGGAAATAATTTCAAGCTTGCAGAAATGTTACAAGAGTAAAAAACAGTACCAAATACACTCAGATTCCTCTACTTTTAACACTTAATCTGTTTTATTATTTGTCATCTCTCGCTGTATATGTGTATATATGTGTATATATAATATTTTTTCTTAACCATATGATAATTAGCTGGATACATCATGACGTTACCCTGAAATATTTCAGTGTGTTTCTGCCCCAAATAGGAGCATTTGCTTTCTCTTTCTCCTATATATCCACGGGATACTTACCAACTTCATAATTTAATACTAACACAATACCTTTAGCGAATTCGTTGTCTATCTCCCAGTTTTGTCACCTAACCCAATAATGACCTTCAGGACCCTTTTTCCCCCTCTAGTGCAGGCAGGATCAAATCTAGCATAATGTGTTATATTTTATTGTCTTGTGTCTTTCAGTTCAGTTCAGTCGCTCAGTCGTGTCCAACTCTTTGCAACCCCATGAATTGCAGCACACCAGGCCTCCCTGTCGATCACCAACTCCCGGAGGTCACTCAGACTCACGTCCATCGAGTCCGTGATGCCATCCAGCCATCTCATCCTCTGTCGTCCCCTTCTCCTCCTGCCCCCAATCCCTCCCAGCATCAGAGTCTTTTCCAATGAGTCAACTCTTCACATGAGGTGGCCAAAGTACTGGAGCTTCAGCTTTAGCATCATTCCTTCCAAAGAAATCCCAGGACTGATCTCCTTCAGAATGGACTGGTTGGATCTCCTTGCAGTCCAAGGGACTCTCAAGAGTCTTCTCCAACACCACAGTTCAAAAGCACCAATTCTCCGGCACTCAGCTTGCTTCACAGTCCAATTCTCACATCCATACATGACCACAGGAAAAACCATAGCCTTGACTAGACAGACCTTAGTCGGCAAAGTAATGTCTCTGCTTTTGAATATACTATCTAGGTTGGTCACAAACTTTCCTTCCAAGGAGTAAGCGTCTTTTAATTTCATGGCTGCAGTCACCATCTGCAGTGAATTTGGAGCCCCCCAAAATAAAGTCTGACACTGTTTCCACTGTTTCCCCATCTATTTGCCATGAAGTGATGGGGCCAGATGCCATGATCTTCATTTTCTGAATGTTGAGCTTTAAGTCAACTTTTTCACTGTCCTCTTTCACTTTCATCAAGAGGCTTTTTAGTTCCTCTTCACTTTCTTCCATAAGGGTGGTGTCATCTGCATATCTGAGGTTATTGATATTTCTCCTGGCAATCTTGATTCCAGCTTGTGTTTCTTCCAGTCCAGCGTTTCTCCCTTAATCTGGAACATTTCCACAGCCTTTCTTTGTCTTTTGTAACAGCGACATTTTTGAATACAGAATCATCCCCACACCTTTTGTGAAAGGATGTTTCTCATGTTGTACTTAGTTTATACTTTCTAATCATCAGATTTGGGCTATGCATTCCAGGCCAGAGCAGTCCTTCAACGGTGTCCTGCTCAGGGTGTCACACCTGCACTCATACAGTGTCAATCAAGCACTTCTTAATTTCCATCAACTGCTCAAAGTGTTGTTCAGTTTTGCTGTTGTATAGTTACTATTTTATCATTTACAACTAATAAAAATCTGTGGGAAAACATTTAAGTGCATGCAAGCATCAGAATTTCCCCCTAGTTTTAGCATCCTACTGATGATTCTTGCCTGAACTGATTCTTACTTGGATGGTTTCACAATGATGGTTTCCCATCTCCAGCACTCTGAGGACACTTTTTAGAAGATGGTAAAAGGAATTTCTTGGCCAGATTCACTTCTGAGCTTTAAAGGCAATACAAGCCTGCTGAAAAGTCTCCATCACCACCAGAAGCACCTGCATTCAGCTCCTGCCCCTAAGTTTCTCTCCCCTCCAAGTGCTCAGTAGCTTTTTAATTTAGGTTCTCAATCTCTAGGTCGACCTCCCTAATCAGTGGCATGAGCAGAGTGTTTCTGCATTTGAGGGACAGTTCATCCTTGTATTTATTCATTCAGATAATTAGCAAGGATTTCAGTGTCTCTAATTATCATGCATTGTACTAGGTGCCAGGGGAAAGTAGGAAATAAGACAGGCATTGAGCCTACCATCAAGAGGCTTAAAGTTGAGTGAGGAAGACCAACACTGTACAGATGATTCAGTCTGCTGAATTTTACAAGAGGGACAATCATGGAGTACCTTATGAGCACACATCAGCAGGAGTTAGTCTCATCTGGGAGCAGAAAACACTTCCCAAGGAAATAAAATTATAGATGAGCACAGATAATCTCAACAGACAGTGGGTGAGCTGGAGAAGCTGTAGACTCTTAGAACTGAGTGTGCAGGGGTGTACTCTTGTCTATGTGGCCAGGTGTGTTTTGGGGGGGCTGTGACTCATAATGAGACCCAAAAATGGGTGGGACTCAAACTTTGGAAAGCCTTTTGAGCCTTGAAACAATTTTGGTTTTTATCCTAAGAACCAAAGGAAGTCTCCCAAGGATTTTAAACAGCAGAGTGATAAAAATTTAATTGAAAATTGAAAGGATCACTCTGACTGCCATGTGGGGAGTGGCTCTGAGTGAATGGTGTAACAAAGCCAGAGTAGAAATAGAAAAATCAGTTATAAGGCTGGAGGGGCCCAGCAGGAAAATGATGGTTGCCTGACTAGCATGGCAGCAGAAGGGACGGAGGCAAGGCTTTTGCTCTTTCTGATTTCCCATGTCTCAATAGGGATCCTGGATGCTGCGTGAAGCTTAAATTCCTAGGGACCTAGCCGTTCTGTTTAGAGATGACAATGCTTATTAGAGAAAATGACCAAGGTCTTAGTCCAGCTGAGAAACACATAAAAACTTCCTAAGCAAGAAGTTTACTGATATTGACTAAAAGTAGCTGACATGGACCAAGATCTCACTTCTAGTTAATGAAATAGGTTTACTAGCAATTTTGCATTTACTCTTTCTATTTTTACAAAAGGAGATGATCCCATTACTAAGTATTCCACAACTTAATTTGATTTGTGTAACCATTTGCACTCAGAAGTGTTATGGACATGGCCATCCTAGCTCACAGACAATACAGAGTTATAGTGGAATCTTCTCCCCCCAGCCCAGCATTCTTTGCTTTGACTGCAGTTTTTATGGCATATGATACTTCCCCATTAACTTTTATTAGATCCATAATTTTTTTTATTAACATTGAGTAATAACTGTTTTCAATAGCATCACTCTTCCGAGGAGTCTTCAATTTGTAGTCCATGATAACAGTTGCTAAATTGAAGTTTCTTCTGCCAGCATTTCACCCACAGTAAATCCAACCATTCAACCTCATCTTGCTTAAAAAGCCATGAAATTCCTGGACATTATCAGAAAAATGACCACAGTCAAAGTGCTCTAAATGGAGATGGAAATTGAGCTCTGGCCTATTTGAAGAAAGATGTTTCATAGTTATAGACTGGGAGTGGGAACGTTTAACCCCAAGTGAAAACCCTCCTCTCTGTGGGATTTCTACAATTAAAAGGAGGTTGTTTGTTGATCCACAGTTCCAGATTGGGACCACATCTAACGGAAGCTAAGAGTATGTCTTACAAGTAGCCATAGTGGTTGTTTGTCGTCCTTCCTTTAAGGATGAAATGAGATTCAGGTGGAAAGCCTACCCAAAGCGGAGTGGGAAGGGGTGTGACGCTAGTCGTTCTTAGGGATGTGCTGTCAAATTCAAACATCTCTTACCTTGAGTTTCCAGTAAAGTTTCTCTCATTTAAAAGGACATGACTTTCATATACCCAGTGAGCTCAGTTCAATTTAATTCAATCCAACTCAATTCTATTCAATTTGATTTAATAGAAGATTTTTGATATTTTTCATGTTGTGTCTGGCAGGAAGCCTAAATTTGTTCGATTAGTTAGGCTGCAAGCAATAGAAAATTGACAGTTTCTCTCTTAGAAAAGAAATCTAGAGATAGAGAGTCCGGGGCTCATTGGGCAGGTCACAAAGTGGTCAGGAGTCTAGGCTGATATCTGCTGCCTTCCTGTTCTCAGCATGTGTTTTCAATTCATGGTTCAACATGGTTGCCTGAGATGTAGCCATCTTACCTGCTCTAGTAAGCGGAAGAAGCGAAGATGACCATCTTCCTTTCCTTTAAGGAGTTGTGTACGACTGTTCCACTTAAACGCCATTGGCAAAATTCAGTCATATGATCAGACTTATATACAGGGGAGAGTGGAAAATGATATTATTCCAGGCATCTTCGGCAAAGCTAAAATCTAGAGGTCTCATTACTAAGGAAGAATGGGAGAATACATATATGGGAGATATCCAATAGGCTCTAGCAAAAGACATGCAAGCTATCTTCTCTAAATTTCTTTTAAGCACGCCTCAACTGTTTCCAAAGTGCTCAGGAAATATATTTAAACATGGATGCTATCTATCCTTGGAAAATGAACTTCAAAATTCAAGATTCAAAGACTAAATGCTGAGAAAAAAGGTACATATGTAACTGGTGACTTTTAGAAACATCCAGAGGCTTCAAATGGTCATCCGTCTATCCATCCACCTATCCAATCAACATATTTACTGAGTACCTACAATATGCCAGACACTGTGCTCATAGCTGAGGAAATGAATATGAATAAGCTAGTCCTCATGCTCAAGGAATTTATGATCTGGTGGGGGAAAATAGTAGGAGGACTAGTTATTTCAGGTGATAAATGCTAAGAGAGAGATAATCGTTTATTTTTTCATTCAACAAATACTTATTGAATTCCTACTATGTGCTGGTCCTCTAGACACTGAGGAAACAAAAATGAAAAGTCAGATTCTCTACCAGATAAATTAAAGTGCAGAGTGATAAGAAGGTCTAGTGGAGCCATGGGTAAGGACAATGAGAACATACAGAGAAAAGCTTAAGTCTGTTTGGTGAGTCAGAAAATGCTTCCTAGACTAGGCAGCTCTGGAGGCGAAACACAAAGGTAAAATAGAACTTTCCCAGGACCACCTTGGTTCTCCTTGTTTTGCCCATCAAGCATCGAGGGAGTTAAACTCCTTTTTAAGAATGCTCTTATGTAATACAATATGTCACGTGTGTGTGCCTAAGTTGCTTCAGTTGTGTCTGACTCTCTGCGACCCTATGGACTGTAGCCTGCCAGGCTCCTCTGTCCACGGGATTCTCCAGGCAAGAATACTGGAGTGGGTTGCTATGCCCTTCTCCAGGGGATCTTCCTGACCCAAAGATGGAACCCGAGTCTCTTATGTCTCCTGCGTTGGTGGGTGGGTTCTTTACCACTAGCACTACCTGGGAAGTTCTCAATACGTCATGAGTGGCTGGTATTTGCCAACAATCTATACTGAAGACTTTTGAACAGTTCTTTCTACTACCTGATAGGGTGCACAAAGATATTTACTTGGTAATATTTCTTGTGTGAGTGGGTAATGGGAGATGTTTACGATTTCCCTTGGTTTTAAGCAGACTTGTGATGGCAATATTTTCATCGTGTCTTGGGGCTGGAGGGCCTGACAAATGCATTCTCACCATGGCAAGGGACTGGAAACCAAAAACGATTGTGTCTCCAGTGAAATGAAGAGTCTGACAAAATACATCCTATCAGTGGAATGAAATTAGATATCTGTCAAAATGCATTTGTCCTCTAAATAACCATCCATATGTTTTATGTTTTGGCATAAATAGACATTTGTCAGTTTATCACAATTGTGCTGTCAGAGACCTAGCAATTCGAAACAGAATTTTAAAGATCCTTCTTGAGCAATAACCTAAGGAAGACTTTTGGGGGCTTGTTTTTCTTGTTTCCTATCTCTTCTCTTCTCTTCTTTTGATTTCTTTTGGCTCCCATTAGAGCCCACAGCTCATCACTAAAGAGAAGTGAAACATCTATTTTAAATCAATCCAATAATACTATGTTCCAAAGCATTAATTCTTGCCTGCAATCAGCTCCTTTGCAGAGTGCTGTTTGCTTCCTCAGGCTTCCTTCTGCAGGTGTCGCCTGTGGTGGGGACTCTGGCTTTGTGACCACTGGGAGCCTGAGGTGTGGGGTTTCTCTGGCCCTGTAGCACATTTACTACTGGGCAGGGGGCCCTTGAGTCAGGCCTGAGAGAAAGAATGGGTGAGGCGGCTTCCTGGGAGCTCTCCCACCCCGCTGGGCCACTGTGCTTCCTAATTTGTATTGGGTAGCAAGGCACAAGCAGCCAAGGAAATTTTATTCTATATTGGGGCATAACTGATTAACACTGTCATGATAGTTTCAGGTGAACAGCAAAGGGACTCAGCCATACATATAAGTGTATCCATTCTCCCCCAGACTCCCCTCCCATCCAGGCTGCTGTATAACGTTGAACAGAGCTCCCGGTGCTCTACAGTAGGTCCAGCCAAGGAAATTCTGAGAAGCGGAGGCCTGCCATCTATAAGCCTCAGCGGTGGGCATTTCAGTCTGTTTCTGAGCAGGGAACAGGCTGCTAAAACAATTACTATCTTGTCAAACATTCTGTCCCATGAAGAGAATTAATAGAGTGACTTTGCAGACGAAAGCACATTTTGACCAAAGTCCAGAACTATGCATTTAAATAAACCCTGGAATGAATGCTGTGATTAGCATTAATATTTGCCAAGGTCATAAATTCATTATTTAAAAGATGGTTTAAGAGCCAAGCCAACCAAAGTTGCCCTGGAGGAAGGGAGAACAATTGTGGAATTTAAATCAGGTTTTCATGAGGGCACGCTGTTGTCCAGACGCAGGGCAGATGGCCAGCTTCCTCTTGGGAGGTCAGCTCCGTGAGCCTCTGCTGAGTGGTGCTCTAGAGCTCCGCTTCTAAGCCCTGATGGAAGGGCATGGATGGGGATAGTGAAGTGTTCACTCCGATGCGAGCCCCTTATGACAGCTGTTGTACTATACTGCTGTACTTTTTCAAGGCACTGTGTTGTAAGATTAAAAATGTTTTCTTGGGCTTTCCTGGTGGTATAGTGGTTAAGAATCTGCCTTGCGATGCAGGGGACACAGCTTTGATCCTGGACTTCCCTGGTGGCTCAGATGGTAAAGTGTCTGCCTACAATGCGGGAGACCTGTGTGCAAGCCCTGGGTTGGGAAGATGTCCTGGAGGAGGAAATGGCAACCCACTCCAGTATTCTTGCCTGGAAAATCCCATGGACAGAAAAGCCTGGTGGGCTACAGTGCAGGGGATCGCAAAGAGTCAGACATGACTGAGCGACCTCACTTGCTTTCACTTTCCAGAAAGATCCTACACGCCGTGGGCAACTAAGTCCTTGGGGCACAATTACTGAACCTGATTGCACCAACTACTGAAGCCCCCGTGCCCTAGAGCCCACGTGCTACAACTAATGGAGCCTGACCACCTAGAGCTTGTGCTCCGTAAGAAAAGAAGCCACCGCAGCGAGAAGCCCCTGCACTGCCCCTGGGGAGTAGCCCCTGCTCACTGCAACCGGAGAAAGCCCGCGTGCAGCAGTGAAGACTCAGCACAGCCAAAGATACATAAATCTTAAAAAAAAAAAGTGTTTTATCTTTGCATTTGTCTTTATATGTTGTTTACATGAAAAGTATTCTCAGCCTATTACAGTGCAGTACTATCCAGCTGATTGTGTTAGTTGGGTACCTAGGCTAACTCTGTGGGACGTACCAACAAACTGGACTGAACGAACGCACTCTCGAAACAGAATTCATTCGTGTGTAGGGGAGTTGCTGGAGATGGAAGGAACATAGTTTTATCTATGCAGGACTCTCTGGATCCTGGCTTTAAACTCTTCGCTCCCTCTCCACTCTCTGTTTGCCTGACCCCATCCCAGCTCACCTGGTCCTCTGAAAGCGAAAGTAGTGAAAGTGAAAGCGAAAGTCGCTCAGACGTGTCTGACTCTTCGCGACCCCATGGACTGTATAGTCCATGGAATTCTCCAAGGCCAGAATACTGGAGCGAGTAGCCTTTCCCTTTTCCAGGAGATTTTCTCAACCCAGGGATCGAACCCAGGTCTCCCACATTGCAGGCAGATTCTTTACCGACTAATCTATCAGGTCCTGTGAGTCAGAGCAAACCTCTCAACAGGGCGGGTCTCAGTGTTTCGAATGCCGTCAGCTCATTGTCAAAAATTCAATCCTATTCTTAGGGCCCAAACGTACAAAATTCCTTTACGATATCCATAGCATATCACCATTAGCCTTTATTCATTATATATAGATATATATAGTATCTTTATTTCTTGGGGTATCTAAACTGCCCATAAGACAAATTTTTTTGAAGGAAAGGGGTTGGTCTTTTCATCTTTACAACCCACGCCCATAGCACAGTGCCTGCTCAGTATATTTTTCTTCCACTCTGTAACCCCAGAGTAAAGGTACTTTGCTCAGTGTCACACAACAACTTTTGACATCATCAATCAAATTCAGAGTTGTGGGTACCATTGTGTGATACCAGTTTGTTTTGGACTTTTTCAGTGGATTGGAGAAATAGTATACATTGTTCAAAGTGTTCAGAAGGACATCAGAGAATTGGCTTCAAAATATAACAGACCAATCTTGGCTCACAGAGAAAGCCTGGAATATCTGAAGAAGATTGCTTACAGTTTTCTCATAGATTAGCTATAAAACATTTTTGCCAAATCATAATGAATATTTGTGGTTGAAGTGATCAACACAAAATAAAACTGACAGCAACTAAAATTACACATGTTTTATTGCTAGGGATCCATATGGTACATTTTAGGAATGCAAAATTGGACTCAGGAAAATGGGGCTTGTTCAACATGGTGGCAAAGAAAATTCCTAATGGCAAAAATAATAACTAATCATTATTTGGTACAGATAAATTTGATTGATGAACCCAATCTTTGTTTTAAAACTTCAGTTCAGTTCAGTTCAGTCACTCAGTTGTGTCCGACTCTTTGCGACCCCATGAATCGCAGCATGCCAGGCCTCCCTGTCCATCACCAACTCCCGGACTTCACTCAAACTCATGTCCATTGAGGCGGTGATGCCATCCAGCCATCTCATCCTCTGTCGTCCCCTTCTCCTCCTGCCCCCAACCCCTCCCAACATCAGAGTCTTTTCCAAAGAGTCAACTCTTTGCATAAGGTGGCCAAAGTATTGGAGTTTCAGCTTTAGCATCAGTCCTTCCAATGAACACCCAGGACTGATCTCCTTTAGAATGGACTTGTTGGATCTCCTTGCAGTCCAAGGGACTCTCAAGAGTCTTCTCCAACACCACATGGAAAATAATTCTGATAAAAATTAATCTTGTTAAAAGGAAACAGATATGGGAAGATGGAAATGATTTAAGGGTGGCTATATATAAAACAGAATTTAAATCAATTCAGAGGAGTTCATAATTGAAAAGACTTGCTCTCTGGAAGGAAATAAATCAATGCTGGTATAATTCTGAGTAAAATGTGTGTTTTGGTAAATATGGAGAGAAATGTTTCTGCAGTCAGGGGTAAAAGTATGGGTCAGAAGAGAGGGTAAAAATAGTGAGGCTCAGAAGTTCTGTCTTTCCTGGCATGCACTCAAATGAAGTATAAGTAAGTCCTTTCTTTACTACAAAAAAACATAATTTTAAAAAATCTAGCTTTTTGTTATTTCATTCTTTCTTTTTTTAATAAAGAAATTGAATATGTAATAGAAAATAGTACAGGGATATGTATACAAAGTCATTCTTCCCACTTCTGGCCCCAGAGGCCCCAATATCAGTCTCCCCAAAGGCCGTTTACCAATTGGTTGCTTGTCTCAGAGAAAATGGATGCTAATGGATTTTAAACATTTTTTTCTCTATAACCTAAAATAAGATGTATATTTAGCATCACAACCCACTATACAATTATGTGACTGTAACAAAGTCACACAAAACAATTTTTACCTTTACCATATATGATAAGGAAATAAATAATAAAGTTAATGCTAAATATAATTTCATCATTTAAATAAAACGTAAAAATTTCCAAATGAAAAATGCAAGCATTAAAGAACACTGATTACAATCCACTAAATTGATTTGGTGATCTATTATACAAATGGTTGCCACCCAATTTGTATTTACTGTATGTACAAATATATATTGACATAATCAACTTTAAAAAAAACCCACAAATGGTAGACTTATACAAACTGTTCTGCATTTCGCCTTTTGTGCTTACCATTTTTGAGATTGTTATAGATAGTACATATAGGTTTGTCTGTTCTTTTTAATGGCTATATCATCGTCTGTTGTATGGATGTACTAGAGTTTGTAAAATCAGTTTCTCACTGATGCACATTTAGATATTCTTTCTATTGCTACTATAAGTAGTACTGCCGTAAATAGGCTTGTGTATCCTATCAGGTCCATTTTTAGAACTGGAATTTAAAATTCTATTACATGCTGCCAAGTTGTCCTCCTACCATGATGTACTGTTTGGAACTCCCAACAGTGATGCATTAGAGTGACTGTTCCTCTAATCAGTGTGTTATCAAACTATTGCTCTATGCCTGTCTAATAAACGAACAAATAAGAAATTGTGATTTTAGTTTGCATTTCGTCTGAGTGTCATGGAACCTTTCACATGGTTAAAAGCCAATTGTATTTTTTTTTTTCTGTAATGCTGTTTTAAACAAAAATTTGTTTCTGTTGGGGTTTTTGGCTTTTTCCAATTGATAAATTTAAAACTCTTTATACATATGATGGAAATGAATTCTTTATCATATTTTTGCAGTATTTTTTCATTTCTTGCTTTTTGACTTTGTTTATGTGTTTTTTGGTCATGAAAACATTTTGAATTTTGTATAGAAAGGTTTATTCGCTTTTTTGCATTCTGGATTTAATGCTTTGCTTAAAGAAAACCTTTCCACAGAATTACATAATCTGTTCTTATGGCTTATAATCTGCAAAATTACATAGTTCTCTTATGGTTAAGTTTTTACTTTTAAATATTTTATGCATCTGGAATTAATTTTGGTATGAAGAAATGGATGGCCTAGCCAGTTATTCCAAACCAGTTACTGAATAATATGTATTTTTCCTGTTGCATTGAAAACCTACCTCCAAATAAAACATATTTGTATATGTTTGTGCTTACTCCTGATTTTTGTATTTGCTTCCATTCATCTGATTAATAATTTTTGAGCCCGTGGAAGACTATTTTAATTACTATGATATAAAATTTATATTTTAATATCTGTTATGGCTCATACTTCCCCCCATGCTTTTCTGTATCATACATTTCATGGCTTTTCTTGCGTTTTTATTTTTTGATATGAATTTTAGAATCCTGTCCTTCCTCTGCCCCATCCTAATTGTTTTCTTTTCTATTGATCATGTTAAATTTATAGATCAAAGCACGAAATTGGACAACTTTGTAAGAAGTCTTTCTATCCACAAAAAGGGAATATCTTTCTATTTACCTAAATCTTTACTTTTCATTAGATAGTTATTTTATGCTATCTAGATAGATCTTAAAGTTTACTTCATGTGGATCTTAAAGATTGCTTTAAAATTTTTACTAGATATTTTTTCTTTTGGATTACAAGTCTAAATAGTATCTTTTCTTTCATTAAATCTTGTGATTAGCTGTTGTTTCTAGAAAAGCTATCGATTTTTTAAATATTGATCTTGCAAAGTTATTTCAGTCTTATTGCTTGAGGATACTTTTTTAGTTGATTCTCTTTAGTTTTTCAGATATATAATCATAATATTTGCAAACAATAATCATTCCTCTCTTATCTAATTTTTACCTTGTTTCTTGTGACTTCAGGAGACGTTTCTGAAGTCTGACTTAGTGGATGGTCAGACATCTGTGCCAGCAGCTTTGACCTATGAACCCCTACTTGGAGGTGGCAGTGAAGGAGGAGCCAGCAATGTGTCTGGCTCCAAATTGCTGGATTCCCATCCCAGCTCCACCATTTCTCAGCTGTGTGACCTTGGACACACATAACCTTCCCGTGACTCAGTTTCTCATCTATAAAACAATGGGCTCCACCTCACAGTGTGGTCATGAGGACTCAGTTAGCACTGTGGTTGGCATATGGAAAGCTGGAAAATACTTCATCAATGTCTGTTAACATTGTCATCAGAGCCAGCAACCATGGACATGTCTAGCAGGGTTTAACTGTACAAAAATCTATAATCTCTTTACTAGATCTTTAAACGTTTATGAACCAACTTTCAAACTCTTCAGGCTGTTCTTAATTAAAATTTGTTCTTTGTAAAGAATCTAAGTCTGATAGGTTTATGTAAATAAAAGCAGGCATGATTGTGGGGTCTTAAAGTGGTATCCTCTTTTTCATAAGGGCTTGCTTATCTTTTCACTGGAGAAGGAACTTGAAGAAATGAAGCCGCTCAAAAAGACCCCCTCACTTGAGGAGGCAGCTGGCATCAGAGTCTGATGGCCATTTTTTAACTTGACAACTGTTAATGATCAGGTGCACTCGGTGACGAAAGATCAATAAGACCATTTCCTGTCATTGAGGGACACAGTCTAACAGGAGATAGAAGCTCTGCAAGTAACTAGGACTTGTTTTGTAGGGGTGTCGGTTTGTCTAGATGGTTTTGGAGGACATGCTAAGCAAACCCTTAGGGATCTCTTTGTACGAGGCATTGATGAGGCTGGGGGACTCACTCGGACACAAGAGTTGAGGTATGACAACTTGCTCCTGGGGAGGGACAGGGGGGTCATTTTAAGTGTCTATCACTCAACAGTTATAGCTACTATTAACTGACTTCCTGTTATGGACCAGACACTTTAGACACATCAGTATTATCTCATTTCATTCTCTTCACAACTCTCAGAGGAATGCACTATGGGCTTCACTTCACAGATAGAAACAGCAGTTCAAGGAGATGAAGGACTTGCCCCAGGCTAACCAAGCAGTAAAAGGCAGAAATGGGATTTGCCCAGCTGTCTGTCTGTCTGCTGCCATCAGCGTTGTGCTTTATCCCAGTTGTCCTCTGACTTGGCTCACATGGACTTAGGCAGGAGTTCCAAGTGAGGGGTGAGGGAACTCCACCAGTGAAGGAGTAGGCGCTGGAAGAATTCATCGGCTAAAATCTCTAGGACATGGATGTTTAACTCAGCCCTGCTTTGTGACCCGTGTTGGGTCAGGTTGCCCAGCAGTTAGATAGGTTGTTTACTACGCAAGGGGACTCAGCTGAGGGGGCAAGACAGGGCTGAAATCCAGACTGAGCTCCGCTTGCCAAAGGCACCTTGGTGAGGGGCGGCATGTGTCAGGAAGGAGTGCCTTTTCCCAGCTCCTACTGAGATGGGCTAATGACGACACAGGGGCTGACTCCAGCCCTGACTCTCACGGCAGCACAAAGGGGAGTCGTCATATTTTCCTCACTCACGGTGGCCTCTGGAGCCCAGAAAGAGCAGTGCCCCCAGAAATGGCAGTGCCCCGGGCTGTGGATCTAGCCGCCTTCAGATACGTGTAGGTCCATCATTCTGCTCTGGGCTTTTCAAGTGAACTCACTGATTCATGATGCCCTGTTGTAGGCACCTTCACTCTATATCTGGAGCTGGTCTGATCTGTAGTCCACCCTTTCCTCCACTATTCTGCATCCTCAGTCGTTCTACTTTCTCTGCCTGGAACAGATTCAGGTTTTGTGGAACCTGAAGCTTATGAAATTTGGGACCTTCTTTAGAAAAAAAAAAATATCAAACTCTGAATACCAAATCAGGTGCAGAGCCTGGGAAGGGGCCTGGGCAAGTGAGAAGGCCCCAACGTGTGCGCTTCATAACTGTAGGCTAAATCGGCCCGTTTCCACCACACCCCTCGCTGGCCTTTTCCCCCGGGCCTTGTCTCCCGTCCCTGGCCCTTTTGGATGGACTTGGCCTAGACTTGGGCCTTCAGCGTTCTGCCAGCACGTGGCTGTCGGTCTCTGTGTCCCAGCTCCACACTGAGCCACCTGGGGAAGTGCAGGTCCCCCGTGTACTGGTGTGCCGCCCTCAGAATCCTGACCTGCCTCCATGTGGCCTGGCCTGAAGTGGGAGGCAACAGGCTGGACCAGAGACGTGTGGATAGACACCTGGCTTTGGCAGCTTCACAGAGGAGGGGTGGCTGTGGCAGGTAGTGCAGCAAGAAGAGACGTCGTGCGCTGGAGCAGGGGGAAGACGGAAGACACCAGAAGTCAGTGCTGGCGACCCATACCCTCACACACACAAACACACAGACACTGAAAGTGAAGTCGCTCAGTCGTGTCCCACTCTGTGACCCTGTGGGCTGTAGCCCACCAGGCTCCCCCGTCCATGGGATTCTCCAGGCAAGAATACTGGAGTGGGTTGCCATGCCCTTCTCCAGGGGATTTTCCTGACCCAGGGATCGAACCTGGGTCTCCCGCATTTTAGGCTGACGCTTTACCCTCTGAGCCATCTGCCATTTAGATTCACAGACACTGGTTGGGAATAATTTCAAGGCTCTGATCTTACTTGGGGCAGATGGGAAATGCGCCAGAGAAGGCTGCTGGGCGGTTGTGGTAGATACTTGGGTTACACACCTGTTCATGGAAGAAACCTGGGGTGTGGGAGCGCAGGGGAGGGAAGCCCCGAGGAGGCCAGAGGGTGAAGGCTGCCCAGAGAGGACCTGAGAACTTGGCTTTGAAGGGGAGGCAGGTGTCTTTCAGGCAGAAAAGGAGGAATGGCCAGCATCGCGGACAGCAGCGAAAAAAACAAGGGCAGATGTCTGCGCAGGGTCACCTTGGGAGGAGGTGCGAGGGACCGGCACACTGACTTCAGCTTTTCAGAGAAAGCCCAGAGGCAGTCTGGCCACAGGGAGTGTGTCCTTTCCCCTGCCCAGGGCGGCAACCCCTGCAGTGGGAAGCATCCACAGGGCCCTCAGGGCAGACTTCGTCCTGGAACCCGGCTTTCAGGCCCAGCAGGTTAAGGCCTTAGGAGGTACCCAGGGAAGCTGGTATATTACATGAGAGCGTGAACTGCTTTCATTCACAGACAACCTGGATAAATACAAAAGAGTGAACTAGCAAAGGAGGGAGCTTTTTTTTTTTAATTTAAAGAAATAAATGGTGAGCAAATCAGAAAGGTTCTGACAAGCTACCTTGGTCAGACACAATTACAGAGCCATCATCAGTGCAGAGATTTAATGGCACCCCAGCGTTCGCAGCTGCTGCTTGGGGAGAATAAAGGGGGCTGCCCTTGGGGGGCGAAGGGAGCGCCCCTGCTCCCCGCAGGAGTCAGAGGCTGCAATGCTCTGTGTGTGTGTGTGTGTGTGTGTGTGTGTGTGTGTGTGTGTGTGTTGGTGGAGGTCACCCTAGTGGACCTGACCAGCCACCTCTGAGAGTTACAGCGTGGGGCAGGGCAGCGCCATCTTACGCCTGGGACTGAGAGTTTTTAGATAACTTGCAAAACCCCTGTACTACCTTTTACTGTTATCTGCAATGTTGCTTTACTTTCCTTCATTTTAAATTCCACACCTCGCCATTTTATTTTTGCCACAGTTGCAGAAGAAAACTGAGCTTTAATAGCCCAAGGGAAAAGAAAACCATGGAATCTGGAGTCCAACAGATCTGGCTTCCTGGGCCAGCCTGTAGCCTTGGGACCTTGGATGGCTCATTCAAATTTTCAGAGCCTCAGTTTCCTAATCTTAAAATGGGGAAAATAATTGAAAAAAAAATTTTTTTTTTTTTGCAATATGCCTTTCATATTAGAATAGATTTAGATTCACAGAAAAGTTGCTTAGACAGCGCAGTTCCCACATAGACTGTAGGAATCCAGTTTCTCCTATTACTGCATCTTACATTATATGATCCCTTGGTCATAATTAATGAACTGATATTGGTGCAATATTATTAATCATTATCCACATTTGCTTTAGATTTCTTTAGTCTTTATCTAAAGTCTTTCTGAGTCGGTATTTCATTCATTTGGCTGTGACAACTTCTCAAACCTTGTTTTTGATGACCTTTACGGTTTTGATGCATACAGGTCAGGTATTCTGTAGACTGTCTCTCAGGATTTGTCTCATGTTTACTCACAGATTGACTGGGGTGATGGGTTTTGGGGAGGAAGGTTACAGAAGTAAAGTATTATTTTCATCACATCATGTCAGGATAGGTAATATCATTAAGTCTTATCATTGTTGATGGCGACTTTGATCACCAGGCTGATGTTACTTCTGTAGAAACAAATTACTTTATGCCCCTTGACCTCTTTCCATACTGAACTCTTCAGAAGGAAGTTACTATGCACTATAGACCACTCACACTTAAGGGTGGGATGGGGGAGGCTGATGGTCCATCTCCCTGAGGGCAGAGTATCTACATAAGTTACTTGGGATTCTTCTGTGCTAAGGATTTTGTTTCTTTCCCCCATTTATTTATGTCAGGATGAACTCATGGATATTTATTTTATACTTTAAGTTTTAATCGAATAATACATGATTTATTTTATTGCTTAAGTGGTTCCAGCTTTGGCCACTTAGGCTTTTGTTTTAGTTTTAGTTGGATTGTTTGTCTACTTATTGTTGAATTTGAAGAGTTCTTTGTGTAGTTTGAATAGAAGTCATTTATCTGATGTATGTTTTGCAAAAATTTTCTCTTTGTCTATGGTTTGTTTTTCCATTCTCTTAACAGTGTTTTTTACACAACAGAAGTTTTTTGTTTTTTTTTTTTTTGTTTCTGACCAGAAATGTTTTTACTTTAATAGAGACCAATATCAGTGTTTTTCTTTCAGAGACTGTGCTTCTGATATTGTATCTAAAAATTCATCATCAAGCCCAATATCCTGTAGATTTTATCCCATGTTTCTTTTGGAAGTTTTATAGTTTTGCATTTTACATTTAGGTCTATGATTCATTTCAGATTAATTTGGGGTAAGGTGTACGGTCTGTGTCTGGGTTCATATTTTGCTGTATATTGAAAAGACTTCTTTCTCCATTGAATTCCTTTGTACCTTTATTAAAAAAAAAAACAACTCAGTTGACAATATTTGTGTGGACCTATCTGGACTCTTGTTTGTGTTCCATTGAGCTTTGTGTCTGTTCTTTCATCAACACCACGCTGTGTTGATTACTGTAGATTTGTAGTAAGTCCAACTTTATTGTTCTTCAGGATTGTTTTGGGTTTTTTGCCTTCCCATAGGAATTAGTCTGTTTGTGCTGCCATAATAAAATGCCATAAACTGGGTGGCTTAAACAGCAGACATTTATCTTTGCACCGTTCTGGAGGCTGGACATCTGAGCTCAGTGTGCCAGCAGGGCTGGGCTCTAGCGAGAGCTCTCTTCTTGGTTTATAGACCTCCTCCTTCTCACTGTGTCCTCATATGGTAGAAGAGAGCAGACCTGGTGTCTCTTCTTATAAAGACACCTATCCTATCAATGAGGATCCTACTCTGATGACTTCATTTAACCTTAACTACTTCCACAGAACCCTGTCTCTAAAGAGAGTGACAGTGGGGGAAGGGGACTTCAACATATGAGTTTTGCTGCTAAGTCGCTTCAGTTGTATCCGACTCTGTGCGACCCCATAGACGGCAGCCCACCAGGCTCCCCCGTCCCTGGGATTCTCCAGGCAAGAACCCTGGAGTGGGTTGCCATTTCCTTCTCCAATGCATGAAAGTGAAAAGTGAAAGGGAAGTCGCTAAGTCCTGTCCGACTCTTAGCGACCCCATGGACTGCAGCCCACCAGGCTCCTCCATCCATGGGATTTTCCAGGCAAGAGTACTGGAGTGGGGTGCCATTGCCTTCTGTCCCTGGTGGCTCAGATGGTAAAGAATCTGCCTGCAATGTAAGAGACTCAAGTTTGATTCCTAGGTCAGGAAGATCCCCTGGAGAAAGGAATGGCTATCCGCTCCAGTATTCTTGCCCAGTGTCCCAAGGACTAAGGAGCCTGGTAGGCTACAGTCCATGGGATCACAAAGAGTTAGACAAGACTGAGCAACTAAAATTTTTTTTCAATTCAGTCCACAACACCACATAAGCTTTACAAACAGCTTGTTAGTATTTACAAAACAGTTTGCTGGGATTTTGATTGGGATTGCATTAAATCTAGAGATCAAGTTAGAAAGAACTGAAATCTTAATATTAGTCTTTTAATCAACATGGAATATCAATGTTTTGTATCTTCCACATAAGGATCCTGTGCCAATTTTGTTAGATTTATACCTAAGCACTTCATTTTTAAGTGCTATTGTAAATGGTACTTTTAAAAAAAAATTAAAATTCCAATTGCTCATTGATAGTATAACGGAAAGCATTTGATTTTTGTATCTTGAACTTGTGTCCTGAGACCATACTGTACTTGTTATTCGTTAGATTTTGGGGGATAGATTTTTGGGTTTTCTGCATATACTGCCATGTTACCTGTGAAGAAAGACAGTTCTTTTTTCTTTCACATCTCTGTACTTTTTGTTTTCTTATTGCATTAGTTAAGATTTCCAAAATGAAGTTGAGCAGGAATGATGAGAGAGGACATCTTTCCCTTTTACTAATTTTAGAGGGAAAGTGTTCAGGTTTTTTGCCTTAAGTTTGGTGATAGCTGTAGGCTTTTATAGGTGTTCTTCACTTTCACTTTCACGTATAAAGCTGAGGAAGTTCCTTTCAATTCCTAGTTTACTGAGCGATTTTTCATGACTGGGTGTTGGATTTTGTCAAATGCTTTCCTGCATCAATTGATGGGATCATATGATTTTTTTTCTTCAGCTTACTAATATGGTGGGTTACATTGGTTTTTGAATGCTGAACCTTGCATATGTGAAATAAATCCCACTTGGTCATGATATGTAATTGTTTTTTTGAATTGTTGGATTTGATTTGCTAATATTTTGTTGAGAATTTTTGTGTCTGTGTTCATCAGAGGTATTGGCCATAAGCTTCCTTTCTTGTAGTGTCTTTAACTGCCTTTAATATTGGGGTAATGCTATCCTAATAGAATAAGTTAGGAAGTATTCCCTTTGCTCTCATTTTCTGGAAAAGGTTGTAGAAAATCGGTATTATTTTGTTCTTGAATGTTTCATAGAATTCTTCAGAGAAATCTCCTGGGCCTAGTGTTTTAGGTCGGCCAGATTTGTAGTCCTGACTTCACTAAGTTATCTTTTCTTCATAAATGATTACGCTCTGTATGTGTGAGTTTTCCATTTTAGTCTTCCTAATATATGGCTGAAGATACAGAATATCCTGAAATAATTCCAGGAAGGTAACAGTCACTATTCATTTGGCTCCATCTGCCACATTAATTCTGATCAGATATGAACCCTCTGAATAGATAGCAGGTGTCAGATAGAAACCAACGTTTTGTGTGTTTGTTGTGCTTTTCTCTTCCCCATCACATTTCCAGGGTTACGGGTCTAAAGATAATGCCCAATGGAATTGCAGAAATGTGTTCCTTTAATGGGTCCAAAAGGCACTGGTTTTTCATTTGTTCAGCATTTTCTTATTGTAAAGGTGTGACAACTTCCAAGCTTTTTACATGTCAGAGCTTAAGAAGGAAGTCGCCAACACAGTTTTTATGAGAATTCATGCATGTAAAAACTCTTTTTAAACTATAAAATAGGCTTCCCTGGTGGTTCAGACAGTAAAGAATCTGCCTGCAAAGGAGGACACCTGGGCTTGATCCCTGGGTTGGGAAGAACCCCTGGAGAAGAGAATGGCCACCTATTCCAGTATTCTTGCCAGAAGAATTCCATGGACAGATGAGCCTGGTGGGCTATAGCCCATGGGTCACAAAGAGTCGGACACAACTGAACAATTAACACACACAAACTGTAAAATATTATAGCTTCTTGGTTGGTTTAGTATATGGATTTAGGTTAAGAGTGGGGCTTCCCTGGTGACTCAGTGGTAAAGAATCTGTCTGCCAATGCAGGAGACATGGGTTCAATCCCAAGGTCGGGAGGATCCCCTAGAGAGGAAATGGCAACCCACTCCAGTATTCTTGCCTGGGAAATCCCTTGGGCAGAGGAGCCTGGTGGGCTACAGTCAATGGGCTTGCAAAAGAGTTGGGCTTGGCTCAGTGAGTAAACAGCACTAGAAACAATGAAGTTAAGAGTCAGTGGAGGAGAGAAGAAAAGCTAGCTGTGACCAACTTCGAGAACACAATTTCTTTCAAATGTGAGATGGCAAAAATAGACATGAAAGAAGAAAGAAAGGAGAAAACTAAAGATGAAACATTCATTCTCCTCGTCCACCTGCCCTGCTTTCCTGCCTCCGTTCCATCAGTCACATCTCTGAGTTCTAGCAACTCAATCCTCTGACATCTGCTAAGCAACCAGCCTTGGGTTCTGCCAGGCTGTCCATCTGCAGATGCTTAATGCTGCTAAAGTGGTTCTCAGCCCACAAGATCACGTGGAAGGGCTGCAGAGTACTCTCAGGACTGACTGTGGCCACCCTCCTATGGAAGGCGCAGTTACAGAGCCCATCATCTCTTTGCCCACACCCCAAAAGTATTTCCTTCATGAAGTTAGCTTGGGATACAAACAGGGACAACCTCCACTCCTTAAAAAGAAGAAAAAAGGAAGGTGAATACGTGATGTCAGCTCACATAGAGAGCAAATCCCACTGTTCTCCCAGAGGAAGGGGCAGGCTGAGGCCAGCTGGAGTCTCATCTCTCCTGTTCTACAACTGAACGGCTCTGGAGAAGTGTGTTAGTCGCTCAGTCATGTCCCACTCTTTGCGACCCCATAGATTGTAGCCTGCCAAGCTCCTCTGTCCACGGGATTCTCCAGTCAAGAATACTGGAGTGGGTTACCATTCCCTTCTCTGGAATGGCTCTGGTGTCCGACATAAAACACACAGAGCACTTAGGGGATGTGCTATCCCGGTGAAGAGGAAAGGGAACTAGCTGTGACTCACATTGGCTCAAATTATAGTTTCTGTCTTATTATCTGTGTGGATTTGTGCAAGCTATTTGATTTCAGTGAGTCTGAGCTCTCTGATGAAATAATAGCTAACCTTTAAGTAGCACTTCCTGCGTGTTAGACACTTTGACTCTTTGCATATATCTCATTCAATTCCGACAATAATCTCTTGAGGTGGGATCATATTCCCATCTTTCAGTTAGGGGAATTAAGGCTCAGTAAATGGGGAGAGGAACAGAGGTGAAATGTACTTCTCAGGATCATTAGGATGATAAGATGAAGTTGTTTATGTAAAGTGCTTCCCATAATGCCTGACACTGGTAAGTGTGCCATATATAACAGTTATAAGAAAGTATGACTCTATTTCTAATCTTTAAAACTGTTTTTTGCTGTGAAATTTAACATAGAACAATGAACAAAAGTGTCCAGATTAATTATTTATCACAAAATGAGCACCTGTAGGACAATACCTGACTTAAAAAATGTGGAAATGTGTTTAGCACCTCAGAAGTCACCCCTAATCACTACCTTTCTTCACCCTCAAAGATCCTATTCCCTCGACTTTTATGAAAATCATTGCTTGACTACATTTGTACATTCCCAGGTGGCTCAGTGGTAAAGAATCCACCTGCAATCCATGAGACCTGGATTCGACCCCTGGGTCAGGAAGATCCCCTGGGGAAGGGAATGGCTACCCGCTCCAATATTCTTGCCTGGAGGATTTCATGGACAGAGGAGCCTGGTGGGCTACAGTCCATGGGGTCACAAAGAGTCGAACATGACTGAAAGAGTAACCAAGTTATAACTACGCACTCTTAAACATTAGTTTTGCATGCTTTTTGAAAGGTGTATAATAAATTATGCATTCTTTTACGTCTATTTCTCTCAACATTGTTTGAGACTCATTTATTTTATTGCATGTAGCTGTAGCGAGTTTATTTTTAGTAAAGCTTTTTCTTTTCAAAATAGCTGCAGATTGCTTTACTCTGTGAATAAACCACAGTCTTTATCCATCCTGCTATCCATAGGCATTTGTGTAGTTTCCAGTTTGGGGCTATTAAAATAGTGCTGCTATAAATTTTCTTATATGTGTTTCTCAATACTTATGCCTGAAATTACTGAATCATAGAATATATGTTTGTTCAGTAGGCACTAAAAATTAGTTTTTGAAAGCTGTTTTACCGTAAGCATATGAGAATTTCCTTTCTTCCTCATCTTCATCAACACTTTATATTGTCTACCTAGAAGCCATTTTGGTGAGTGTGTTATGGACTATCATTATAATTTTAATTTATATTTTCTTGTTATTAGTAAAGTTGAACATGTTTTTGTACATTTATGCCCTTTGGATATCCTATTTTATGAAATGCCTGTTCAAATTTCCTGTCCTTTATTCAGTTGGGTTCTTTGTCTTTTTAATTTTAATTGATTTATAGATATTCTTTAGATATTAAGAGTAAGGGGTCCTTTGGAATCCACCTGATATTTTCTCTGGCTGGTATTAAGATATTTTTGTGTGTGTTTAACTTTCTGAAGTTTATGAATTGTATGCCTTCTTGTGAATGTATTTTCATTCATCCTTAATGTGAATTCTTAAATCCATGACTTGGTATCTTTCATCAGTTTTGGAAAATTACTAGCCAACCTCTGCTTCTATCTGTTTTCCATCTCTTCTGCCTTTGGGACTTTAATTAAATTCATATTAGACCTTCTCATTGTATCTTCTTTATCTCTTACTCTTTCCCTTGTATTTTTCATTCCTTTGTTTCCTGTTTCTTTCTGAAGGTTTTCTTCATGAATTATGCTTTCATCTTTGCTAATATGCTGTTTAACTTTCAGTTGGATTGGATTGTAACTTTCAATTATTATAGTATTTTGTCCCAGAAATTCCATTTTAAAGTTTCTAGTTCTTTGTTAAAATGTTTCATCTTCTCTTTTATATTCTTGAACATAAGAAGCACAGTTGCTTAGCAGTCTAAGTGTGATAAAACTTACATACTGTAGCCCCTATGGGCCTGATTTTATTGCTTTTGCTAGTGTTGTCCATGTAGTATTACTTCTCCATGTGACTAGTTATTTTTAATTGTGTGCTGGATATTGTTTCGCAAAATTGCTTGTAGGAATATATTGAGGTTGAAAATGTTATCTCTTTCCAAAGATTTATTTTCATTTCTGCTAGGTACTTGGATGTACTAACAATTTGAGATCATCTCAATTCAATTTTAGGGTCTGAAATTATTTGAAGTACCTAGGAAGGTCTATATTCTTCTGTTCCAACCCAAGAGAGTTCATCAGAACTTGTTCTGTGCTGACCTCTGGATTAGTAACATTGTTCCCCCCCCACCCACCCCCAACAAGACTGTTAGAGGCATTTATTAATTTATACATCATCCCTTCTGGAGTTAGCAAACATCTCAAAGGGAAAAGCAACCTTAAATGCCAGTTCATCTCCCAGGGGTCCCACCATTTCCCCCAATCCTGGAGTAGTAATTTTATCCTTTTTTTTTTTTTTTTTTTAGCTCTTTGATGTTTTAAGAAGATGTTCTTATGTGTTTCTCAGATATTCAGTATCATGGTGGTGGTGGTTTACTCTCTAACTCGTGTCCCATGGATTGTAGCCCACCAGGCTTCTCTGTCCATGGGGATTTTCCAGGCAAGAATACTGGAGTGGGTTGTCATTTCCTTCTCCAGGGGATCTTCCAGACCCAAGAATCGAACCTGGATCTCCTGCATTGCAGGAGAATTCTAATGATATGGTTTGCTATTATCAGAATCTTAAGTCTCCCATCTTCACTTCTCAAATTTAAATCCACATATCCTTCCTTTTTGCCCTTGTTTGTATCAATAACCCTACCAGTTACTATACTGTGATTGTACCAGATTAAATTTTTAAATTGATCTTTAGTTTCTGGTTTTCACTTCCTCACATTTTGTCTTTCAGGCCATTCAGATATCCAGACATCTACCCCTCCTATCATTAATTGTCACTCCACCTCTTTTCAATCCTAAAGGAAATCAGTCCTGAATGTTCATTGGAAGGACTGATGTTGAAACTGAAACTCCAATACTTTGGCCGCCTGATGCAAAGAGCTGACTCATTTGAAAAGACCCTGATGCTGGGAAAGATTGAAAGCAGGAGAAGGGGATGACAAAGAATAAGATGGTTGGATGGCATCACCGACTCAATGGACATGAGCCTGAGTAAATTCCGGGAGTTGGTGATGGACAGGGAAGTCTGGCATGCTGTAGTCCGTGGAGGTGCAAAGAGTCTGATATGACTGAGCGACTGAACTGAACTGAACTGAACTGAACCACCTCTTGTCAATAAGCTCCACCTCTTTTCTTTTTATCATTAATCTTATCTTTTAATGAACTCAATGGACATGAATTTGAGCAAACACTGGGAGATGCTGTAAAGAACAGTATTATATAGGAACCTGGCATCTTAAGTCTAGGAATCAAGATAAACTGGAAGTGGTCATACAGGAGATTGCAAGAGTGAACACTGACATTTTAGGAATCAGTGAACTAAAATGGATGGGAATGGTGAATTTAATTCAGATGACCATCATATCTACTACTGTGGACAAGAATCCTTTAGAAGAAATGGAGTAAGCCTCTTAGTCAACAGAAGATTCTGAAGTGCAGTACATGAGTACAACCTCAAAAATGAGAGAATGATCTCAGTTCATTTTCAAGGCAGTTCAGTTCAGTTCAGTTGCTCAGTCGTGTCTGACTCTTTGTGACCCCATGAATTGCAGCACACCAGGCCTCCCTGTCGATCACCAAATCCCGGAATTCACTCAAACTCACATCCATCGAGTCCGTGATGCCATCCAGCCATCGCATCCTCTGTCGTCCCCTTCTCCTCCTGCCCCCAATCCCTCCCAGCATCAGAGTCTTTCCCAATGAGTCAACTCTTCGCATGAGGTGGCCAAAGTACTGGAGTTTCAGCTTTAGCATCATTCCTTCCAAAGGACACCCAGGACTGATCTCCTTTAGAATGGACTGGTTGGATTTCCTTGCAGTCCAAGAGACTCTCAAGAGTCTTCTCCAACACCACAGTTCAAAAGCATCAATTCTTCAGCATTCAGCTTTCTTCACAGTCCAACTCTCACATCCATACATGACTACTGGAAAAACCATAGCCTTGACTAGACGGACCTTTGTTGGCAAAGTAATGTCTCTGCTTTTCAATATGCTATATAGGTTGGTCATAACTTTCCTTCCAAGGGGTTAGTGTCTTTTAATTTCATGACTGCAATCACCATCAGCAGTGATTTTGGAGCCCCCCAAAATAAAGTCTGACACTGTTTCCACTGTTTCCCCATCTATTTTCCATGAAGTGATGGGACCAGATGCCATGATCTTAGTTTTCTGAATATTGAACTTTAAGCCACCTTTTTCACTCTCCTCTTTCACTTTCATCAAGAGGCTTTTTAGTTCCTCTTCACTTTCTGCCATAAGGGTGGTATCATCTGCATATCTGAGGTTATTGATATTTCTCCCGGCAATCTTGATTCCAGCTTGTGCTCCTTCCAACCCAACGTTTCTCATGATGTACTCTGCATAGAAGTATGCTTAGTTTCATTGAGTTAGACAAGGCTGTGGTCCTAATGTGATTAGATTGACTAGTTTTCTGTGATTATGGTTCCAGTGTGTCTGCCCTCTGATGCCCTCTTGCAACACCTACCATCTTACTTGGGTTTCTCTTACCTTGGGTGTGGGGTATCTCTTCAGGACTGCTCCAGCAAAGCGCAGCTGCTGCTCCTTACCTTAGATGAGGGGTATCTCCTCACCACCACCCTTCCTGACCTTGAACGTGGAGTAGCTCCTCTAGGCCCTCCTGGGCCCACGCAGCCACTGCTCCTTGGACATGGGGTTGCTCCTCTCGGCAGCCACCTCATTCAAAATCAAAATAATCCAAGTCTATGCCCTAATCACTAATGCAAAAGAAGCTGAAGTTGAATGTTCTATCAAGACCTAAAAGATCTTCTGGAACTAACACCAAATAGAAACAGTCCATTTCATCATAGGAGACTGGAATGCAAAAGTAGGAAATCAAGAGATACCCAGAGTAACAGGCAAGTCTGTCCTTGGAGTACAAAGTGAAGCAGGGCAAAGGCTAACAGAAAGTGCTCTAGACATAACATCCTCTTCCGCCAATATGAGAGCTGGCTCTGCGCATGGACATCATCAGATGGCCAATACCAAAGTCAGACTGATTATATTTTTGCAGCTGAAGATGGAGAAGCTCTATACAGTCAGCAAAACCGAGACCTGGAGTGGACTGAGGCTCAGATCAAGAACTCCTATTGCCAAATTCAGACTTAAACTGAAGAAAGTAGGGAAAACCACTAAACCATTTAAGTATGACCTAAATCAAAACCCTTATGATTATACAGTGAAAGTGACAAATGGATTAGAGAGATTAAGTTTGATAGACAGAGTGCCTAAAGAACTATGAATGGAGGTTTGTAACATTATACAGGAGGCAGTGATCAAAGCCATCCTAAAGAGAAAGAAATACAAAAAGGCAACATGGTATTCTGAGGAGGCCTTACAAATGGCTGAAAAAAGAAGAGAAGTGAAAGGCAAAGAAGAACTGTAAAGATATATCCATCTGAATGCAGAGTTCCAAAGAAAAACAAGGAGAGACAAGAAAGCCTTCTTAAGTGAACAATGCAAATAAATAGAGGAAAACAATAGAATGGGAAAGACTAGAGATCTCTTCAAGAAATTAGGGATACCAAGGGAACATTTCATGAATTGATGGGCACAATAAAGGACAGAAATGGTAAGGACCTAACAGAGGCAGAAGATATTAAGAAGAGCTGGCAAGTAAACACAGAAGAACTTCACAAAAATGTCTTAATGACTCAGATAACCATGATGATGCAATCACTCACCTAGAACCAGACATTCTGGAGTGTGAAGTTAAATGGGCCTTAGGATGCATCACTATGAACAAAGCTATTGGAGGTGATGTAATTCCTGCTGAGCTGTTTCATATCCTAAAAGATGATGATGTTAAAGAGTTACACTCAATATGGCAGCAAATTTGGAAAACAGCAGTGGCCACAGGACTGGAAAAGGTCAGTTTTCATTTCAGTCCCAAAGAAAGACAATGCCAAAAAATGTTCAAACTACCATACAATTGAGCTCATTTCACATGCTAGCAAGGTAATACTCAAAATCCTTCAAGTTAGGCTTCAACATTATATAAACCAAGAACTTCCAGATGTATAAGCTGGATTTAGAAAAGGCAGAGGAACCAGAATTCATTTTGCCAACATCCTCTGGATCATAGATAAAGCAAGAGAATTCCAGAAAAACTTCTCCTTCATTGGCCACGCTAAAGCCTTTGACTGTGTGGATCACAGCAAGCTGTGGAAAATTCTTAAAGAGATGAGAATACTAGACCACCTTACCTGCCTCCTGGACTTCCCTGGTGGCTCAGAGGTTAAAGCGTCTGCCTGCAATGCGGGAGACCTGGGTTCGATCCCTGGGTCAGGAAGGCCCCTTGGAGAATGAAATGGCAACCCACTCCAGTATTCTTGCCTGGAGAATCCCACGGATGGAGGAGCTTGATGGGCTACAGTCCACGGGGTCACAAAGAGTCGGACACGACTGAGCAACTTCACTTTCACTTTCACTTTACCTGCCTCCTGAGAAACCTGTATGCAGGTCAAGAAGCCACAGTTAGAACCAGATACGGAACAACGAACTGGTTCAAAAATTGACCAAGGAATATGTCAAGGCTGTATATTGTCACTTTGTTTATTTAACTTATATGCAGAGTACATCATGCAAATGCTGGGCTGGATGAAGCACAAGCTGGAATCAAGATTGCTGGGAGAAATAGCAACAGCTTCAGATGTGCAGATGATACCACCCTAACGGCATGAAGTGAAGAGGAACTGAAGAGCCTCTTGATGAAGGTGAAAGAGGAGAGTGAAAAAGCTGGCTTAGTATTTTATATTCAAAAAACGAAGGTCATGGCATCCAGTCTTCTCACTTCATGGCAAATAGATGGGGAAACAATGGAAACAGTGACAGGCTCTATTTTCTTGGGCTCCAAAATCACTGTGGATGGTGACTGCAGGCATGAAATTAAAAGACGCTTGCTCCTTGGAAGAAAAGCCATGACCAACCTAGATAGCGTATTAAAAAGCAGAGACATCACTTTGCTGACCAAGGTCTGTATAGTCAAAGCTCTGGTTTTACCAGTTGTCATGTATGGATGTGAGAGTTGGACCATAAAGAAAGATGAGTACTGAAGAATTGATGCTTTTGAACTGTGGTGCTGGAGAAAACTCTTGAGAGTCCCTTGGACCGCAAGGAGATCAAACCAGTCAATCCTAAGGAAATCAACCCTGAATATTCACTGGAAGGACTGATGCTGAAGCTGAAGCTCCAATACTTTGGCCACCTGATGTGAACAGCCATCTCACTGGAATAGATCCTGATGCTAGGAGAGATTGAGGGAAAGAGGAGAAAGGGGTGACAGAAGATGAGAGGTTTGGATGGCATCATCATCTCAATGGACATAAGTCTGAGCAAACTTCAGGAGACAGTGAAGGACAGGGAAGCCTGGCATGCTGCAGTCCATGGGTTTGCAAAGAGTTTGACATGACTTAGCAACTGAACAACAACTTGTCTTTTATGAATAAACTCCACCTCTTATCTTCTCTCAAGATAACATAGTCCCCCATCTTTGTACAGGCTACCAAATTACCAAAGCTCAATATGACCTTTCCTTCTTTTGAATTTCTCCATCATATTGTGGGTAACACAAGTTTAACAGTTAACCAGATATATGTTCATTCATTCTTTAACATTTTGTTTGTGTGTTATAAATGAAGGCACATATTATCTTCTTTATAATCTTCTCAGCTCCTAGTTCTTTACCTTGCACATGGAGGGTATTCAAAACATTTAATTGATTGAGCATGTCAGGTCTGCCTTCCAAAAACTGTGCCATACTCAGGCCTTCATATCTTCACATCTGCAAGGATATTGTGTATTTGACAACGAACAATGGCAAAAACAACATGACTGCAGGGAACGTTCTGGTTAAGATGAAATACTAGAAATTTCAATCTTTATGTAAGGTTGATGGGATGCAAAATGATTTTGCGGAGGAAAGAAATAAAACAATAGATTTGGAATATCCCCTTAAGGATGGGATGTACTGCTGGCATGTGCCTTTTCTCTCCTTTCCCCTCTTCCTTCTCCTTCATATCTGAAATGTGGACTTGATGGCTGGAACACCAGTAGAAGTACTGGAACCTTAAAAATGGAAGCCATGAAATAAAAATGGTTGAGTAGAGAGATGAAAGGTTTCTGTGATTTTGATGATCAGGGAGGCACCATACCAGCCTCCACATTTCTGTTACATGGGTGAACTCATATGTGTTCAAGGCACTGTGGTCTGATCTCTGTTTCTAGCAGCTGAACACAATTCCTAATAGACAGAATCATTATTATTATTACCATGATTGTTGTGTTGGCCACCAGATTGAGTCTTTAGCAGCATGGCTATTGTTCGCTGATTTCAGAATTCCTGTCACTTCTCCATGTTCTCCAAAAATAACTGAGAGGTGGATAGTAATTTTTTAACAACAACAAAAAAGAGCACTGAAATGAACTGGGTATAGATTCTTTAGAAGACTTTTACAATGCACTTTGAAAAACTAGCCAATTCCCTGGCATATCACTTGCTCCCAGGTAAGGGCTCTTTGCTACAAATAAAGAGCAACACTGTTTTAGAGCATATTACAACCATCCATTAATGACAGTGATACAGGGTGGAGGTAGAAACCAAAGGATGAAAATCCAAAACACAGAGAATCATAAAAGCAGTTTTAATTTTTGATGTTTTACAATTTTATATTAACATTTGAAAAATATCTAAAAAACAAAACCAGCTTGTGAATACTCGACCTGGGGTAGGTCAATGTCTAGGTCTTCCTTGGCAAACCTCCACTGGCACGCCTCAATTGTTCCTGATTCCCTTCACCTCCGGCACAGAGAGCAGACAGCATCTCTCCCACTCCAGCCATGGGGGAACCAGAGGAGCTGTCTGATTGCTGTTCAGATCCTTCCTTTGTCAGAGATGAGTACTGGGGTGGCGGTGACCAAAAAAACGAGGTAAAAGAGGGCTGTGAGTGCTGAAGAACGAACTGAAAAACTGTCTAAAGGTAATTAGGTGTTTTGTTCTGTCTCCAGCTCTTGCTGGATTTCAGGCTGCATTCTGGAATAAAACACAACATGGTAATATTGCACGGACATTAAACAAAAAAATTAATTAAGTGGAGGAGGCGATAACAGTAGAGAGAACTTGAAAAGGTGGCATAGCACAGATTACCCACAAGGAAAGTGTTGGAAATATAGTCAGTTCAGTTCAGTCGCTCAGTCATGCCCGACTGTTTGTGCTCCCATGAATTGCAGCACACCAGGCCTCCCTGTCCATCACCAAATCCTGGAGTTCACTCAGACTCACATCCATCGAGTCAGTGATGCCATCCAGCCATTGCATCCTCTGTCGTCCCCTTCTCCTCCTGCCCCCAATCCCTTCCAGCATCAGAGTCTTTTCCAATGAGTCAACTCTTCACATGAGGTAGCCAAAGTACTGGAGTTTCAGCTTTCGCATCATTCCTTCCAAAGAAATCCCAGGGCTGATCTCCTTCAGATTGGACTGATTGGATCTCCTTGCAGTCCAAGGGACTCTCAAGAGTCTTCTCCAACACCACAGTTCAAAAGCATCAATTATTCCGCGTTCAGCTTTCTTCGCAGTCCAACTCTCACATCCATACATGACCACAGGAAAAACCATAGCCTTGACTAGACAGACCTTTGTTGGCAAAGTAATGTCTCTGCTTTTCAATATGCTATCTAGGTTGGTCGTAACTTTTCTTCCAAGGAGTAAGCGTCCTTTAATTTCATGGCTTCAGTCACCATCTGCAGTGATTTTGGAGCCCCCCAAAATAAAGTCTGACATTGTTTCCACTGTTTCCCCATCTATTCCCATGAAGTGATGGGACCAGATGCCATGATCTTTGTTTTCTGAATGTTGAGCTTTAAGCCAACTTTTTCACTCTGCACTTTCACTTTCATCAAGAGTCTCTTTAGTTCTTCACTTTCTGCCATAAGGGTGGTGTCATCTGCATATCTGAGGTTATTGATATTTCTCCTGGCAATCTTGATTCCAGCTTGTGCTTCTTCCAGCCCAGTGTTTCTCAATACAGAGTGTACTCCAATTGGCAGCAATTACGGTGTTAAGAAGAACATTAATACAGGCAACAGAGGCTTTCAGAAACCAAAGTCTAAACCATGGGGAATTATGCAATCTCATCTTCCACAGGTAAATTTTTCTTATTTTGCCTTCAAAATATGATTTCAAGCTCCCAGAGAGCAAAGAACCACATCCACATACACTAACCACCCTTCTTTTAATGGCACCCTGCGTGATGCGTGCATGCATGCTAAGTCATTCAGTCTTGTCCGACTCTTTGTGACCCTATGGACTACAGCCCACTGGGATCCTTTGTCCACTGGATTCTCCAGGCAAGAATACTGGAGTGGGTTGCAATGCCCTCCTCCAGGGATGACACCCTGCAGAGACCTTTGAACAACAACTGTTTAACAAATGTTTCATAATGAGGTTTGCAGAGAAAGGAGCCAAGTGTTGCTAGTTAACTGATTCTTAAGGGTACTACATGGCAGTGTGGAGTCTGAGAAGCCTGGTCCAGGGCCCTGCTGAGCAACGAGGAAGGCAGCATGGCACCATCTTGCCAGACCAGAGCCAGAACTGGGTTTTCTGCTCCCATAGCCACCCCTCCACTTTTCAGTATGTGGGGGGTAGTTCCCAGCCTGAAAGTAAATAGCCACCCTTGGTATTGGCATGTCCAGGTAAGTTTGAAGACAAGGAGAGAATGGGTCTCTGGAAGGCTGTTTCTCTGAATAGCTGGGGAGCTCGGGGAGAGAAGAAGATCGAGGAATACAGGAGCCAGACCCAAGTTTGTCCAGTCAGCAGACCCTTAGCTGTCTGGGTGGCAGGGGAGAGGAGGAGTAAGCCTTTCTAGGTGATAGAAGTGCATTCAGGGTGCCCCGGCTGATGGTGACACGTTGCGGAACACGGAAGCAGACGCGGAACCACAGTCAGTGGTTCCTGCAGGCCTGGAATGTCCAGAAGAAACAGCCACTCCAGCTGTCTCTCCTTGCCCTGTGGTTCCGCGTCTGCTTTCTCCTTAACAGCTTAATCCTTCAAAGATCAGCATGGCCCTCCCTCTACTCAGCTTCTCTACCCCTTAGGGCTGCTCTCCATTCCTAACTTTACATCCCATGGATCCTGCTTTCTCCTTTCCATCGGGAGTTTCTCTGCTCCTGCCTTCCCTGCAGCCTATCTCAGAGGACCCCTGGGTGAGCTGAACCATCACACAGGATCAAACCTTCTTTGGTCATTATCTTCCTGCCAAGTTATGTTGTGTTCTGAGTCAGAAACCTGTTTGGTCTTGCACATGGGATTTGGGGGGTCTGATTCCTACCATTAATTCTTTCTTCCCTTTCAGAAAGGGAAGATACCCAAAAGAAAAAGAGCCAAATAGAAAACAAAGCACTGTTTGTATAAAGCGTTACCCTGTCTACCACAGGATGGTGAATATTGCCTTGGAAAATATGGCTGAAGCTGGGGATGTTCAGTGAGGCTTCCAGCTTCCTCGCCCTGAGTCTGTCCGCTTGGTCTTTTCAGATGGAGAAGCTGAAATGGAGGACAGAGGAGGAAGGCCAGGCCTGACTCAAGGGCACAGCCCTGCCAGGTTGGAAATATCCAATATCATCTGAGAAGTCAGACCCACTTATGGGACCAAGCAGCTGGAAGAAAGGAAGCAGGAGAAAAAAAGAAAAGACCTTGATCCTGGCCGTGAAGGCACAGTTACCCACTTCAGATGAGACCCCCCTTAGAGCTTCACTGTTTAACGTGGGAGCCACTAGCCACACGTGGCCACTGAACATTTGTAAACGGAGCAAGTTTGAAGTGAGGTGTTCTGTAAGGGTATAATACAAACCTGATTTTGAAGACTTAGTACAAAAAAAGGTGAAGTACCTTATTTATCTTTCATATATTGCTTATTTGCTTAAAAGAAAATATTTTACATATGTTGGATAAAATGAATCATTGAAATTAAAGTTACCTGTTTTTTTTTTTTTTTTCCACTTCAAAAATATGGTCTCTAGATAACTTAAAATTACATATGTGGCTCCCATGGTATTTCTGTTGGGCAGCGTCATCTTAGTTTAGACATGTCAGCTCTCCGGGGAACAGGGAGCAGGGAGGCAGGCGAGGAGGGGCTGCAGTCGGGGGAGGCAGGCGAGGAGGGGCTGCAGTTGGGGGAGGCAGGAGCACCCCTCCCCAGCATTGCAGATCACTGCTTCAATCAACAGTGGCCAGGGTCACAGAGTCACGTGGTCTGAAACATGGTAACCGAGGTGGAAGGACCTGTTTGTGGCTCCTTTGCTCAGATGTGGCCCCTGGGCTGGGCAGGCACCTGGGCACCTTAGATTCTTCTCCATTATAATTCAAGTTATTTTACTTGTTCATCTACACCAGACACCTCTACTGAACTTCTGCTATGTGGTGGCACCCTTCTGGGCTCCAGGAGTACAGTCTGGGGTAACAAAAGAAAAATCTGACCTTATGGAGTGGATACTAGCAAGGCAAGAAAGGCAATGAACAAATAAGAATCCCAGTCTACCCGTGCCATGGGGGATACTGCTGTGAAGCAAAATGAGGCACGTGAGGTTGCAGAGAGCACATGGTGATGCTGGTGGTTTAATCACTAGGTCGCATCCGACTCTTGCAACCCCACGGACCGTAGCCCACCAGGCTCCTCTGTCCATGGGATTTCCCAGGCAAGAGTACTGGAGAGGGTTGCTGTTTCCTTCTCCAGGGATTGAACCGAGGTCTCCTGTATTGCAGGGAGTCTCCTGCATTTCAGGTGGATTCTTTACCAAGTGAGACACCAGGGAAGCCCACAGAGAGCACGTGGGGAGGTGCTATTTTAGAGGGTGGCTAGGGGAGGACCTCACTGACATCTGTTGGAGACGAGAATACGGTGAAGGTGAGAGCTCTGAAGATACCTGGGGGGAGAGAAGACCCTGTGGCAGGAGAGGACCCTCCACTGCCTGTTCTTGCAGGAGGCAGGAAGACAATGTGCCTGGAGTGGGCTGCAGAAGTGAAGGCCCGGGGTCAGTTCCTCAGATTGATGGGAAGCCCCTGGAGGGCTTGGAGCAGAGCAGTGATATTATCTGTCTAGGTTTTAAAAGGATAAGTCTGGACACTTGCTGAGAATAGAGTGGGCAGGCAGACCCGGAAGCAGAGAGCCCAGTTTCTAAGTTATTATAATAATCTGGGGAAGAAACGGTGGGGCCTTAGGCCAGGGCTGTAGCAGTGACAAAGAAGCCTTGGAGGCAGAGCTCAAAGGATTTGCTGATGGATTGGATATGGGGCGCGGGAGAGGGCAGGAGTCAAGGATGACTCCAAGGGTCTCGGCCTGAGCAATTAGAAAAATGCAGCTGCCATTGGCTGAGATGGGAAGACTGGGAGGAGCAGGCTTAGTCAGGGAAGATGCGATTCAGGTTGGGAGCCATGCAGGGTGAGATATCTAGCAGACAGGAGACAAGAGGAGATGGCACGTAGGCGATTGGATATATGAGTCTGGAGTTTTGAAAACAGGTCAGGGCTTGAGAAATCAATCTCTCAGACCTCGAGGAACAAATGAGAATCATAACATAGAGATAATACCTCAAGGCTTCAGAGATTATCTGAGGACTGAGTATAGATGGGAACGAGAAGGTTGTAGGCAGGGGCCCCTTCTCTTAAGAGTGGGGGAGATGGCGAGGAAGTAGCAACCAAATACAAAAGAGAATGGCCTGTGGGATAGGACTGGGAGCCTGGAGACCAGTGCCCTGGGGATGGGGCTTTCACACCCACCTCTCTCTGGCGCTCAAGATCACACTTGGTCGCCTGGTACCTATTTTAACACTCACTGCAAAGAGTTGTTTTGATGTCTGACTTCCTTTTGTAACCCCAGGTCTAATATAGATTCTGGCATTGAGTAAGCTCAGTAAATATTTGTCAAATAAATCAGTAAGCATTTAAAAAAGGAGAAAGAACAGTCTGGCGTTTTTTTGTTATGTTGTTTTCATATGCATTGAAATGCAAATTTTTAACACATATTCTCTTGGGTTAGCAGTAGGGAGGAGGAGGTAGGGTGAGGGTGATAATAGGAGATGGCAAAGGGTGCCACTGAGCCCCGCCTTGTCCAACTCTGCTCCTCAGCTCCTCCCCTGGCCCCCCCACTCCCTGCAGACAGGGAGGACAGAGACTCTCATCACTATTGCAGCTGACAAACCACGTGACGAGTGAAATCACCAGCGGGCAACCCAGGCATTTCCATTGTCACAGTCACTCATGCTGCTGTCAGGGGACTTATCTGAGGTGTTGCCACATCCAGAGCTCAACCCTGAATCGAGAAAGCGGAGGGCCCCCAGGAATTGTCCTCCTCGTTGGCGTCTGTCTGAAAATCAAACTCCATTTTGTGCTCAGCCAGTGTCTGGATGGCTGCTTTATTATTGATCAAACAGGTCTCTACAGAGAGCCGCCCTGAGATGAGAAAAATCTTAAAAGGCTCCCTCGGCTATGATTCAAGTCGGAGAATCAAGCCCCGAGCTTATTTCAGGACCAGAGGCCTGCCTGTGTGGAGACAGATGCTGAAAACCTTTCTATCTGACTGTGCTGGACCTGGAAGTCTGTGTAGCTCCCACTGCACACTGTAAGGCTTTCACTACTGTGATCAGAGCAAACCACACACACACACAACTCCTCCCAGCCCATGCTTCCTCCGCTGGTGATATCCGGGTTATAGGGAAAATGTCAGCCACTTGGATACTTGCCAGCATCTGGGTGCTCAGTGCTGAGTAATGAGTCCTCCTCGCACCAGCATGGGGCTGTGGCTTCCTGCACGAGTTTTATGAAAAATGCCTCTCAACTTCCCAACATCAGTGCATATATAGGATGCAGATTTCTTTTGAAGAAGGTCTACTAATCAAAGAAGGAGAGAAAGAAGTAGGCATATTGACCAGACATTTCATATTCCTTTTTCCATTTACTCTGCACGGATAGTGTGAATTTGACCCCAGCTGTGACAGGCTGCAGCTTATGAGGAACAGAGATTGGAAACAGATCCATGAAGATAGCAGAGGTGAGAGTAAATCCACCAGTTTATGCTAGCGAAAGCTCTAGAAAGGGAGAGGCTGGTGGGGATTACTGACGGAACCACAGTCACTGGAGGAAAAATCTTCCCCCTCCAATTCTTCTCCCAGAATGAGAAAAAGAATGGCACCTTGTTTAAGAACTTTCTTAATCAAGCCCTTGTAAGTGGTGATTTCAAACCATCAGCAGGTCTTGATGTAGCTAAAGAACCGTCATTAAGGAGGGGGAGGTTCAGTAATAGGCCCATTTTTATTCTCAGTGGCCCAAAGGGGTACAATTTGAAAGGAGTTTGGGGACTGGGGGAGAGGAATTAAATGAATACTGATCTACATAGTGATGTAGGTTATTAACTCCATTGTGGATTGAGATGGCCTTGCACATTATGGAGTAGTTGGTAAGGTTTCTTTTCCTTCTTATGCTCTGAGAATTAATGTTCATCCTTGAGAGGTATGTGTGAGTGTGTATGTGTGTGTATCTGGGTGTGATGTCTCTGAGGCTCTTTGTGTCTGTGTGTTTTGTGTTTGATTAAAAAATCGCTTCTAGACCTGAAAGTCTACTATGGTAGCCATGAGCCACATATAATAACTATTTAAATTTAAATTAATTAAAGTTAAAATTAAATGTGATTAAAAACTCAGTTTCTTAATCACACTAGTAACTAAGAGATGGAACATTTCCATCATTACAGAAAATTACCTGGGACAGCATTGCTTATGACCCCTGGAGGAAAAGACAACAACTTAAGATCTTATATTTTTACTTACTCACCTAACTCATTTTAGAAGGTTTGCTAGGACGTACCATGCCCAGGGCTATAGCTGGAACCAGGGGCACAGGAGACACAGCGCTTGACCTTTAGCTCCTTGCAATGTCATGTATGGCTAGGTCTGAATTTCTGTTTTCCTTTGTGAAGGTGATAGGGAATGAAACCTTGTGTTTCTAATTTGTGGAGTTTGGGTAGGCACATGGGGACGGAAATCGGAGATAGCAACGGAGCTAAGAAGTTTTGAGAACAAGCCTGCCATGCTCAGAGTCCCACCTGCAGCCACACCCTAAGTCGGAAGGGTGTCTTCTTACCCTGGATGCTTAAAGGAGCCTAAAAATCTGACCCAGACGAGGTGTTAATAACATCACCTCCACATTTTATCCCTGTGCAAATCTCATTTTGGGATGGTTATATAAATCATATTAATGGAAGTTCTTTTGCAAAGGAAATCTATTTTGATACCACTGTAATTTACGGCAATGAACAATTTTAATATACTCGAGTTATCTGGATGTGATAATGAGCCATCCACACAATGGGATTTAAAAAATTATCTTTTTATTAGAATTTGATATTGACTCATTAAACAATAATGAATTTCCCTCAGTTCAGCCTAGGGGATAGGGATGGGCAGAGGGAAAGCACTGAGGATTATTTTTTCAAATGAAATTGATGAGACCTGGATATCCAACTGGACACTCTTCCTAGACTCTGCCGCCTGCCTCCCCCCACCCCCCCACCTTGCTAGAGTCTGCCAGTTCCATCCCTGGCTTGGGTATAATGGTCCCTGTTCCTTAGGAGGGAACCACTTGCACATACTTTGTATAGAAGAAAATGCCTAAAAAATGGCTCTAGAGTTCATGGTGTGCAATTGGACTTTGCATTAATTACTCCCTGACTCCATCAAAAAATTTTCTCTCACAGTGAAGTGCTTTATGCTGGCCCAATTCACCCTATGGTGGAAGGACATTCTGCTGGTACTGGATACATCTGATAAACAACCTCGCTCTTGCTCCCATTAGTCCTTTAGAAAGATCTACAATGGTTTTTTGCAAAGCTAATGTGAACACTGAGTGTCGCAGGGCTCTTTCTGGGTGACCTCCAATTACTGTGTCATTATTAATAGAAGCTCTTCCTCTGTTTCCTCTCTTTATGCAGCTCAATTACAGAGACTCCCTCTCAGCAGTTACGTCCTTTCCATTCGTTGGTCACTGCTGGGTGAGCATTTTCAGGTGGGGCTGATCCATCGGGTGCAAAGGAGTGCAGCCAGTCCTACACCTTCTAATAGAAGCCTCTGTCACACTATTATTTTTCAAAACAAGGAAATTGCAGAGGGGACAGAAGAACAGTGATTGTAAGTGAAGTGCTACTAGAAGCAATTAAAGGGCTTGGAAGGTGAATTTCATTAATGCTGTGTTATTGTGAGAGCTCGGCCACCGCTGCTGAGAACCATCCGGCAAATCTCATTTTCTCTGTTGAGTGGTGAAGGTCTAGGGAGGTCTTGGGGAGTCTAATGAGGCCATGGAGAAGCTGGTCCAGGAAGGATCCACAGTCCCTCTGATGGCTGTCCGGAATTTGAAACAAGCTTTCGTTTGGTTTAACACACAGATGACCTCCCTTCTACCGAGACAGTGAGCCTTCATGTACAAAACTGTAACTGTGATGAGATAAAGTGGGAAATAAGGCAATTAATTGAATTGGGTGACAAGAACCTGCTAGGGAGAGTAAACATTATTTTTAGCCCTGGATTTTCCAGGTTTATCTTTTAAAATGTCCATCTAAATTCCCACCTTTCAAATAGACTCCAGACCAAACTCTTTATTTGGCATTCTTAACTGTCAAAATGTTTTATTACACAAGAAAGCATGTGTACTGCTAATATTTTCAAAACAGACACATTCACTGCAGCAATTACAGGACAGGCAAACAGATGCCTTAGGGCTGTTAGGAAAGTCACGTTTCTGGAAGTTCCTACCCGTGTCGTTTTCTGAGGGTAGATCCAGCCAGCAGTGGAGACAGAGGAAATTTGTTTCCAAAGCACTCTGCTTGTTAAGATGATCCAATCAATGGGAAAAGTGATAATACTCAAGAGACTGGGTTTAAAAGAGTGTTTCTGTCTCTTGGTGGCACGTCTTCCCTCTTTGCAGGTGTGTGTTGTCAGCTCCAGCATGCCCAGCCCAGGGTCCTCCAGGGTTGGCACTCAGTGTGCGGCACATGCTATTTCATGAGTAAACATACAAGACCCATCGCTACTGATTCAAAACAACCTTCCTGATGAAATTCATTTTTCCAGCCATTAGTATAATAACCATAATCAATCTTCTCATTGCCAAGCACAGAATCCCGGTACAGCCAGTTCTCAGTGATGTGAAGTAACTGATATGCCAATCAGACAAATATTGTGTTAAATTGCACTAAACAACATGACAAATGGCACGTTGCACACACATTAAAATTGTGCTTCTCCTTAGATCCATCACAGGATTCAAGGGCATCCACGTGGAGTCCATCAGCACATCACTGAGGGACAGAGTGGAGGCTGGCAGGTATATTTATTGCATAACAAGCCACTGCAACCCTTAACAGCCTACGCAATGACAATGCTTTATTTTTCATGAGTCTGCACTTGGGGCTGGGTTTTGCTGGGTGGTTCTTGGGCTGCATGAATGACTTTTGGGGCTGGACCACCCAGGATGAATTCTTTACTCCATGGCTTCCCCGCCTCAGCTGGGGTGACTGGAGTGGTTGGAGGCTGGCTGGGGCTTTCTCTCTCTTTCCAGGTGGTCCTTCTGTGTTGCTGGACCTCTTGTCAGAGTGGCTCAGGGGTCCAAGGGAGAACATTCCAAGAGGATAAGCCTCAGGGTGCAAGCACTGATTTAGCCTATTTGAGTCATGCTTGGTCATGTCCAATTAATCAAAGCAAGTCAATAACTGAGCCCAGAGTTCTTGTGGGAGGGAGCTATACAAAGACGGTGTGAAGACAAGGAGGGCGGCTTACTGGTGGCCACCAGAATAACAGCCTGCTATATTAGGAGTGTTCCTGACTTAACCTGGGTAGTATACACACACACACACACACACACACACACACACACACACTCAGGCTTGCACTATCTGGGGACTAGAGTGTTACTTCTGCCATCAGAGGGCTGTGCTCTGTGGCTTTAAAATTCTCCCCTTGCCCTTCCTTTCTTCCTCCTCTCTCCTCCCTTCCCTTCCTCCTTGTTCTACAGTTTTCTTGATGTATAATTTACATATCATAAAGTAAGCCTGTTTAAAGTGCACAGTTCAATGGTTTTTAGTTTACAGAGTTGTACAATCATTACCATAATCCAATTTTAGAATATTTTATCACCCCCACCAAAGAACACTTATTTGCATTTACTCCATGCCCTGCCCCCACTCTCTCTGCCTCCCAGCCAAAGGCAACCACCGCTCTATTTTCTTTCTTTACAGATTTGCCTATTCTAGACATTTCACATAAATGAACTCAGACACTATAGGGCCCCTTTTGTGAGTGGTTTCTTTTGCTTAGCATAATGTTTCCCAGGTTTATCTAGGTTGTAGCATGTAACAGCATTTCATTCCTATTATTTTTTTTTTTTATTCTTTTAACATTCACATTATCTTTATTTTATTTTATTTTTTTAATTTTAAAATCTTTAATTCTTACATGTGTTCCCAAACATTCCTAGTATTGATGAATAATATTCCATTATTTAGCTAGATATACCACATTTTGTTTATCCATTCATCAGATGAGGATATTTGGGTTGTTTCCATTTGGGGCTCTTATGAGTAATGCTGCTTTGAACATTCACATATAAAGTTTTCTGCGGACATATGTTTTCAATTCTCTTGGGTAGTTATCTAGGGGTGTAATGGATGGGTCAAAACTCTATGTTTATCACTGTGAGGAACTGCCAAACTGTTTTGCAGAGTGGCCGCACTGTTTCATCTCCCCACATTTGTTTGTTTTTATGCTAGTGGAGGACAGATCCTCCCCTGTTTAAGATGGCTCCGCAAGGAGGTAAAGACAAGATGCTATCTCAAAACCACTTTGGGCCCCAGGACTCTATGATTAATGGCTGATTCCCAAAGCCAAAACAAATATTGGAATCAGCATAAATGTTTGAGCATTTTGCTATCCTATATTCCAGCTTCTAAGGCAGCAAAGGACAGCAGTGTTTTTGGGCAGTGGTCTAGCTTCCCTGGGCAGTGGGTCTCTGCTGATAGCCAGACTGGCCCAGGCTTGGCGCTTTTATCCACCTCCAACACCAAGTGCCTCCTCCATGAGGCTGAAGGCATTGGCCCCGCAGAACCCTGGCAGAGGGACAAACTGAGGGAGGCTTGATCCACTTGGTAAGAGTTTCATAAACCTGTGTCTAACCAAAATCGGTTTCCAGGCATTTCTTATTTTTCTGACTCCCAGTCCTGCATCCTGGCCAGCCAAGAAGCTTGTGCCCCACATTCCTGAGGCAGAGCTGAGAGAGAACCAATTCAGATCCCAAAGTGTCTTCAGCACAGAAAGCTCCAGCTATTATGTTCTGCCCCATGGAGCCTGCTGGGATGCTTCTTTTGTAAGAATCAGGGGTTCTGAGGGGCCAGGCAGCTCAGGACATAGACTGGGGAGATGCCGTCTTGCTTGTTGTCTTGGTCAGAGGGTCAAGGAGCTATTTCCCCTCCCTTCCCCCCCAGCTCCTCTTTGGAGAGTTAATCTCTCAAGGTAACAACTCAAGGGATTGCCTCTGACCAGCTGTGTTTGGGGTGACTGGATCTAGACGCATCTAGATGGCAGAATCTGTCCACCAGCTTGGCCCTCCTCCTTCCAGCTTGCTTGCATTTACAATGATCCCCTCTGGATCACTGCCTGCAGTGGAAAAGCTACAGCTGGATCCTTGTACATCAAAAAATAACTTTATAAAAATACAACTAACTTCACTTTAGTGGATTCATGGGATGTCTTAGAAGGAGGGGCCCTTCTCTGTTTCTAACCTCTCTGTGTTGACATTGTCCATGAACTCCCTGTCTCCCACAGGAAACACTGGGCTGCTGAGGGCAAGGCTGACTTTTTTTACAGCTGTCTTGCCAGGACCCAGTTATTGCACATCCCAGAGCAGGTTTGCAGAGGCACTTGAAGAAGGAACACATACATGGATGAACAAGGACAGTGGTATGCTTGAGAGGATGTCTTTATGGATCTAGTGAGCTCTCACATGATGAGGAGACAATCTAGTCTACGTAACCTCCCAGTGAAGACCAAGGTTCAGGCAAGTCATAGGTGATAAAATATTCTAATGAATGAATGTCATAGCCAATGTCATTGGCTCTCACTCTGAGAAAAAACATCCTCAGCATTAGATATGCTTTCTCCTTGGAAGAAAATCTATGACAGCCTAGACAGTGTATTCAAAAGCAGAGATATCAATTTGCTGACAAAGGTCCTTATAGTAAAGCTATGGTTTTTCCAGTAGTCATGTACAAATGTGGGAGCTGGACCATAAAGAAGGCTGAGCACCAAGGAATTGATGCTTTTGAACTGTGGGGCTAGAGAAGACACTTGAGAGTCCTTTGGACTGCAAGGAGATCAAGCCAGTCAATCTTAAAGGAAATCAACCCTGAATATTCATTGGAAGGACTGATGCTGAAACTCCAATATTTTGACCACCTCATACAAAGAGCCAGCTCACTGGAAAAGACCTTGATGCTGGGAAAGGTTGAAGGCAAGAGGGGAAAGGGGTGACAGAGGACTAGATGATTGGATGGCATCATCAGCTCAATGGACATGAGTTTGAGCAAACTCCAGGAGATAGTGAAGGTCTGGGAAGCCTGGCGTGCAAAGAGTCAGACCTGACTGAGTGACTGAACAATGACAACAGCTTTAGAACTGCTGCCTTAGGAAGGGGGGATTGCTCGGTCACTCTGTGTTCAGATAGAAGCCAGATGTCTGTCTGGAGAAGGAGGAGAGAGGATTCCTGCTGAAAGCCTGGATCCTCTTTGGATCACTTCCAGTTCTGAGGAAGTCCAGCTGCAGCAGGGGGCAGCTTCTGTTTTTCCCAACCAACTATAAAGCAGATTCAACTTTTCCTCAGTTTGCTCCATGAGGAAATGTAGATTGTACTGAAGATCTCACAGTAGAAACTGGAGGAGGCGGCAGCTGCTGTGTGCCCAAGTTCTCCTCTGATGTCTCTCCCTGGTCCCCCCTGTTGGCCCCAGCACTGGGCCTCTTGTTGGTTTCACCGTCTCTGTGTCTCTCCCCAAGTTCTCCCCAAGTTCTGGGATCTTCCCTCCTCGCTCAGGATGCCTCTCTTCCCTTCTCCTTTTGGGACAGAACCCTTTGCTCTCTTGGCGTCTCTAACCTTGGACACCCACACCCTCACCTCAGCTCCGCACGCTCTTCACCAGTAGAGAAGCCTGCCACCACCAGGACCCATGCAATGGAAACTGGCCTGTGGGTTTCATGACATGGAGTTTCCTTTAGAATCTTTGTGTGAATTCAACATTTTTAACTACAGAAGAGAGAGAAGGAAAGAAATAAAAAACAACAAGTGAGTTCATTTTTCTCTTGGATTTAGTAGAGGCAAGAGCTTCTTTTCAGCCCCACAATCTCCTCTCCACCCAGGAAGAAGACACACGTATATCATGTGCTGAGGTCAGGGAGGGGAGGGATTGTGAGGTTAGTATTTCTCAAGGAATGGAGTCAGCGACCTCAGGCCCTTTCCTGGTCCCCAGGCCCTTCCTTGGTCCCCAGGATGACATGAGCAGTCCCTCCCCCATATTCCACATGCCTCTCCTTATCACACTTACCGTAGCTGTGATTTAATATTCATATGTGAGCGTATTTGATTGCCTCTTTGCTTTCTCATAATACTTTAAGCTCCACAACAACACGGACTGTGTTTGTTTGGATTCAACATTGAATCCATTCAGGGCCCAGTGAAATTTCTGGACAGAAAATAAGTGATCAATTAATGTTTGTGAAATGAATAAATGATGGAAATAAAAAGAAAGGACATGATTTATATGTGGATATATTTTCAATAACAATGAATTTATATAGACGGCAGAACAGTCTTTGGAAGGAAATTAATGCTCGTGGTTGTATTTGATTTCAAGGACTTGAGTTAAAACCAGGTGAAACCCAAATGAGGCCATCCCCAGCCTCACTCCCTTCATCTTCCAAGGGACTAGAATTCACCCTCCTGTTTCCCAGCCAAGCCTGCAGATGTCTAGCCTGGAGCCCAACCCTCCCTTTAGGGAGCCTGCCAACCAAGACAGAGAAAGTCTTTGACACGCTTACAAGCATATCACAGGAAGAGACCCAAGCACAAAGACTTCTTTATTTTCTAGGGAGGGTGTCAAGTCAAAAGGAAAAGAACAGTCAGGAAAATTGGTGCAAAGTAAGGGCTTCTAAGGATAAGACTAGAGGAAGAAAGAGAAAGAAGTAGGGGAGTTAAGGGGTGAGGGAGGCTCTGTGAAGCTTGTCTTCCAGAAATCCAGGCCATGAAGGGGCCAGATCAGGGACCAACACTGATAAGGAGAATGTCTTTACTAGGTAAGTGGGCAGAAGGTAAGAGAGGGAGGAAGAAAGAAGAGGAGCCAAAGGCAGGGACAGAAGGAAAATTGTAGGCAGGCCAGGTTCACTCAGCAGCTTGTTTGCATCTGATATGATCCCCGGAATGGTGAGAAATGATGCCAACAGTTTCAGGGTAATTACATCCAACTATCACACTCTCTCCATCTCCCGCCCAGGTGTTGCCTCCAGCACCAACCTTGTGGTTTCACTCTAGACCTTGAAGAATGCTGAGGGAGGAACAGAGGAGTCAGGGGATTGCTAGGAAGGGCACTCAAGAAGCAAGGAAGCTTCCAGGAGACCCCTGAGGAGGAGGTGGCAGTATGTCAAGAGTCTGCCTCCATCTCCGGCAGTCGGCCAGCCCACTGCCAGACTGCCTATTGATATTTATTTGTTTCTTGTTTCTTTAACAATGCTACACACACATACACACACACTGTTGTTGGCATACACGTATAGTCAGGCAGAGTATTTCACATTTAACTCTGCCTTGCACTTAACAGGTTTAGGTCCCAGGGCCCCATGGCTGTCTCACATGGTTCCCTAGCAACCAAATGAGACAGGGAAATGTGCACAGTTTCATCACCACAAGATGTTAGGTCAATTAATATTCATTAGCAGTGCCTGTGTTTGGCTGCTAGCAGACATTACAGAGGGGAAAAAGAAATCTTTGATGCCTGAGTGGGGGATGGAGGGGGTGTAGGGACCAATGCATGTGTACATTATGTACCGAAGATGTGTTTTCTTACACTTACGCTAGCACATTGGCCGGTGCTTGCAGAATAAAAAATTCCTTTGTGTATTTACAATTATTCTTCTAAGTTTATTACATGGGAATAGGTTTCAGACACAATAGAAAGATTCTACCCTGAAATATTTATCATAACCCATTCAAGTCACCTGAAATTACTTCATTAGTAATCATTTTATTGACTCTATATTGGTTGGTGTTGCATTTTCAACAGAGTCTGAAAAATACAAAAGAAAATCTGGTTATTTCCTGTTTCCTCATCATGTAAAGATAACCACTAATCGCTTGGTGGTATACTCCATTTTGTGTTTTTTTTTCTCTCTGTTGTTGTGGTTGTTCAGTTGCTAACATGTGTCTGACTCTTTGCGACCACATGGACTGTAGCATGCTGGGCTCCTCTATCCTTCACTATCTCCAGGAGTTTGCTCAAACTCCTGTCCATTGAGTCGGTGATACTAACCAACCATCTCATCCTGCCCTCAATCTTTCTCAGCATCAAGGTCTTTTCCAATGAGTGGGCTCTTCGTATCAGATGGCCAAAGTATTGAAGCTTCAGCTTCAGCATCAGTCTTTCCAGTGAAAATCCAGGGTTGATTTTCTTTAGGATTGACTGGTTTGATCTCCTTGCTCTTCAAGGGACTCTTAAGAGTCTTCTCCAGCACCACAGTTTGAAAGCATCAATTCTTTGGCACTCAGCCTTCTTTATGGTCCAACTCTCACATCCGTAAATGACTACTGCAAAAAGCATAGCTTGACTATAGATCAGTCTTCCTTCATAGATCATACATTCTCCCCATAGATCACACACACAAATACACAGAGTCACATACAATTAAAAAAAATTACTGGAGTGGGTAGCCTTTCCCTTCTCCAAGGGATCTTCCCAACCCAGGGATCGAACCCAGGTCTCTCACATTGCATGCGGATTCTTTACCAACTGAGCCACAAGGGAAGCAATATTCAGGACATCCACTGTTCTATAGGCTGTATTTTATAATTCAGCATTATTAGGATGAATATTTCCTTGTGTTTATAAGCATTCTTCTACAACATCATTGTTATCAGTTGCGTGATATTTCAGAAAGTGTATTTCCTATGGTTCATTTAACCAAAGTGAGTGTGGAAGTTGCTCAGTTGTGTCTGACTCTTTGCGACCCCATGGACTATACAGTTTGTGGAATTCTCCAGGCCAGAATACTGGAGTGGGTAGCCCTTCCTTCTCCAGGGGCCCTTCCCAACCCAGGGATCTGACCCAGGTCTCCTGCATTGCAGGCAGATTCTTTACCAGCTGAGTCACAAGGGAAGCCCAAGAATACTGGAGTGGGTAGCCTATCCCTTCTCTAGCAGATCTTCCCGACCCAGGAACCAAACCAGGATCTCTTGCCTTGCAGGCAGATTCTTTACCAACTGAGCTATCAGGGAAGCCCTAAACTCTTACTTTTATTCATGCATTTAAGTTGTTTACACTTTTTGATGTTATAGATAATGCTTGAACGAATGTCCTTGCACAGTCATCTTTGAGACTTTGTCCAATTATGTTCTTAGAGTAAATTCCTAGCAGAATTATGCATTTAAAGGTCTTTTAAGTGCTTTGTTATGTTTCCCTTCAGAGAGAAGGGAACAATGTCTACTTCTAACTGATAGCATGTGAAAGTATGCTTCTGATCTTCTTCTTCCTTTTTATTATTTTTTTTAACACTTCTGATCTTTTAAAGTAACCCTCGCAACGATCACACACGAAGTCCACATTATCCATTGTTAGAGTTTTATCAGAAACTCCCATTTGCCATAAACTTCAGTCTTCCCTGGTGGCTCAGAAGGTAAAGAATCTTCCTGCCATGCAGGAGACCTGGGTTCGATCCCTGGGTCGGGAAGATCCCCTGGAGAAGGAAACGGCCACCCACTCCAATATTCCTGCTTGGGAAATCCCACGATCAGAGGAGGCTGGCAGGCCACAGCTCATGGGGTCTCAAAGAGTCAGACAGGACGGAGCACCTAACAGTTTCAGTTTCCGTTCACTACACCAAGACTGGAGCTATGAGCCCCTTTAAGCGGGAGGGTGTAAACCCTAAACAAGGGAGCCTCTGGGTACAGAAGACTGGCGATCTTACCTCAGCTGTGCCTGTGTTGTTGGGCTCACCTGCCATAGCCCCGAAGTGGAACCTGAAAACAGCCAGGACAAAGTGGTGATGAGCTCCACAGGCTTCCAGCCTCCTGCCCACGCTGTGTTCTGGAAAGACGGCTCCTGGGCCTGGAGGCAGTCCCCATAGCTCTGGTTTTAGTCTTGGGGCTCTGGCAGCCCCTAATTCCAACTCCAGATGGATGATATGTCTGGGAGAACCAGAGGAGGCCCTAGGGATTAACGGAGGGCCCAAAGGACTTGCCTTAGGGAGAGAGAAGGCAGTTCTCAGCCCCCTTGGGGGTCCTGGTGAGGGAGTCAAGGGTGGGATCAGCAAGAGCAGGGGCACCTGGGCCTCTGAAGTCCTTCTGGCATTGCTCTAATGTGGCACGTTTCCTTTCATTCCCAGCAAACAGAAAACTCTCACTCTCAAGCTACGTGGTCAGGAGGTGGGGTAGGGGTATGGGAACAGGAGGCCTGTTTGGCCCCCTTTCCTGGCTTCTGCTCAAAAACAGGTTGTGGTTAGGCACGACCCCAAGTACTACCAAGTAGTACAACTTGAACTTCCAAATCAGTGAGACCAGCACAAACTCTTGTGCCTACTGGGCCAGACTGATCCCACTTTGGGGACAGATAGCAGGCCTTGGTGTGGTTTGATGGCTTGGGATAAGGACTAGTGGCCAGAAATGGGGTAGGATAGAGCAGTGGTTCTCCAAGTGTGGTCTGTGGACCAACTGATCAGCATCTGGATGCTTATCAGGAGTGCAGTTTCTTGGGCCTCACCCTAATCTACTGAATCAGAATCTCCAGGGAAGAAACCCGGGAATCTGTTTCAAAAATCCTGCAGGTGACTCTTATGCAGATACAAATTTGAGTACCCACAGGATTGTAAGTTTTCAGTTCCGACTTTATCTGTCATCCTGTGAGACACCAGATAAGGCAGCTTGTCTTTCTTGGTTTTAATAAAGAAAGAGATTTGGCCCTTTTCTGTTGCAACTCTCTCCTCTTTAAGTGTATGTATGCATGCTAAGTTGCCTCAGTTGTGTCTGACTCTTTGTGACCCTATGGACTGTACCCAGCCAGGCTCCTCTGTCCATGGGATTCTCTAGGCAAGAATACTGGAGTGGATTGCCATGCCTTCCTCCAGGGGATCTTCCCAACCTAGGGATTGAGCTCGTGTCTGTTTTGTCTCCTGCTTTGGTAAGTGGGTTCTTCACCACTAGGGCCACCTGGGAAGCTCCCTCTTTAAGTAAATCCTTGAAATAAGGTGCGTGCTGCTATATTTAAAGTGGATAACCAACAAAGACCTACTGTATAGCACAGGGAACTCTGCTCAATATTATGTAACAGCCTGAATAGGAAAAGAATTTGAAAAAGAATAGGTGCATGTGTATATATAACTATTTCATTTTGCTTTATACCTTAAACTAAAACAACACTGTTAATCAACTATATCCCAATGTACAGTAAAAAAAAATTAAATTAATATCCATGTATGTATGTGTGTTTATACATGTATATGTATGTGTGTATGGGTGGGTGGCTAGCTTGGCCTGATCCTTCTATTCCCTCCATTTCCTCTTCCATGAGATGATAAAGATAAAGCTGGTGCTGCTGCTGCTGCTGCTAAGTCGCTTCAGTCGTGTCTGACTCTGTGCAACCCCATAGACGGCAGCCCAGCAGGCTCCGCCATCCCTGGGATTCTCCAGGCAAGAACCCTGGAGTGGGTTGCCATTTCCTTCTCCAATGCATGAAAGTGAAAAGTGAAAGTGAAGTCGTTCAGTCGTGCCCGACTCTTAACGACCCCATGGACTGCAGCCTACCAGGCTTCTCCGTCCATGGGATTTTCCAGGCAACATAAAGCTAGTTGGAAACAAAAGCCCGGAGTAAAAACCAACCACTGACATTTACTGCAAAAATTCATTGCAAAAGAAGAGTTTTGGTTCTTCAAGGAGCTGCTTGGCCAGTCCCAGCAGGATAACAGCTTCCATGGAGAAAAGGGAGAGAGCTCATTACATTTAAGAGAACAAATGAAATACTGGCTTGGATTGGACATGATTTGAATTTATAAATTTCTGTCAGCTTTATCACTTCAAATATGCTCAATTCCTGTTTGGTCGGCTTACAATGTGCTTTTTCTTTTGTCTGAAAATTAACTGGTTGAGCTCATGGTTCAATAAAACATTGCTCTCTGGGTTTGACTAAGAGTTCAGCAAACTGATGGTGGTGGACTGTCATGTCTGACGCTTGCAACCCCATGGACTGTAGCCCAGCAGGCTCCTCTGTTTATGGGATTTCTGAGGCAAGAATACTGGAGGGGGTTGCCATTTCCTTCTCCAGGGGATCTTCCTGATCCAGGGATCAAATGCAAGTCTCCTGCATTGCAGGCAGATTCTTTACTGACTGAGCCACAGGGAAGGTCCTCAGCAAATGGAAGAGGTTCGTTTTGGGGGAGGAGGGTATTCCCTGGAGCCAGGGTGCCTGGGTGGGAATCCAGACTCTAATGCTTAGAAATGCATGACTTTGGGCAAGTCACTTCACCTCTCAAGGTCTCAGTTTTTTCATCCATAACTACCATAAAGTATTGAGAGGATTACATGGTTAATATAGGGCAAGTACTGATGCACGCGTTGAGGTGGCAGCTTGGCACGTGCCGGCTCTGCTCGCTATTCAAATGAATTCGATTCAGGTCTCTTCGGTTCAAATTCAGACTCACGTGTGGCTTCCATGCAGCTCTGCCTCACTGGGGACAGGGCTGGTATTAACTTTTTCTGTCATTTCTACAGCAGAATCCAGCTGCATTTGGAGCTAACTGCGTCTCATTTGTTTACAAGGTAACTGCTTTCTCTCTTTTCAGCTCCCTCTCCCTTCCCTCCAATTTCCATTTCTTTTGTGAAATGGTTAAAGTGCTTGACATAATTAGCTGTTAATTGTTAGCAGCTGTACCCATTATCAGTTTAATGCCTAATTAATTGCAACAATTAATGCTGCCTATCCTGTCTTAGGAACTGTTGATGAGGGAAGGCTGGTGTTGTTTAAGTTATATCTTAATTAATTTACCTCCAATTTTTAGCATTTAACTGAAATTCCTAATGGAGAAGAAAATGGCAAACCATTCCAGTACCCTTGCCTGGAGATTTCCAAGGACCGAGCCTGGAGAGCTACAGTTCATGGGGTTGCAAAGAGTTGGACACAACTGTATGACTAACTTTCACTTTCACAAAATTCTTAAACTGGGGGCTCCTTCCCTTGTATGAATAATGAGCAGAGGGTCAGTGCAATAGGCAGTGGCCTGGGGTCCATCCTATGAAGGCTGGGGGTCCCTTCTAGCAGCTCCAGGACAACCTAGTGCATTGTGGGGTCTTGTACACAAAGGCACATTTTGTAAATTTTTCTGTGCTGCCCTGTTTTCAGAAAGTAAGAAGGCGAGCATCTCAAGAGCAAATGGCTTCCTCCCCCATGACTTTGTTTAAATCTGTGGTGAGGCACTCATGCCCTTGTGGGTGAATTATGTGGAACCCAGACCTGGGGCTCTGAGCTCCTGCAGAGCAAGACTGGCTGGGTCATGACTGCAGCTCCAATATCAGTAGGTTGTTCAGTCAGTGACTGGATGGAAAATGGAATGAACGAGGCATCACCTCCATTTTGCAAGCTTTTCCTGGGAGCCAGACTTGGGGCTACATGCTTCACTCACATTAAAAACAATTCTTACAACAACCCTATAAGGTCGGCATTATTATCCTTCTTATCTCTGTTTTACAGATGAGGAAACCAAGAGGTTACAAACTCAGCTCAAACCTACATTGTTCCATATCCAGTCTGACTGATATGGACTGATATGTCACTGAACTGTCTACATTTTCTTTGAATAAATGAATATGTGAGTCTATCAGCACTGTGTTCCAAGGTGATTGGTTTACTTTTAGGGTGAGACCACATTGCTTTGGGCAATCTCACTGTCAATAATCCAAGGATGAGACCAATCCTAGTACAGGAGATGATGGTGGGGTGGGTGGGCTTTTGACTTAACAGTGGACTGTGAAGCCAGGGAGCAGAGGCAAGCATGGGAGATAGATTCCTCTCTCTGGGCCTGAGGGACTTGGGAACTCACACCCTGGGTATGGGATACATGCTCCAGGATTCTGTGCAAGACGGTGAGCTTGTTTCAGCAGCATGGCAGCAGACTAATGGCTGGGAAACAGCCATTGCTGTAAGGCATCACTGGGGTCATAGGTCTTAAACTCTGAGAGGAGACGGATGGGGAAGGCTAAAATGATGGTTCCAAAGATATCCACATCCTAAGCCCTAGAACCTGAAGATGTTACTTGATAAAGCAAAAATTACATTTGCATATGTAATTAAGGATCTTGAGATGAATTGATTACCCTGGATTATCTGTGTAAGCTGGAGATGCAATCATATGTATCTTTATAAGAGAAAGACAAAGGAAGATTTGACACAGAGGAAGAGATGTGAGTGATGTCGGCCACAGCCAAGGAATGCTGGGGCCACCAGAAGCTGCAGGAGGCCAGGAGGAGACTGCTCCCCAGAGCCTCTGGAGGGATCAAGAAAGTTCCTGCTGACACCATTTCAACCATAGGACACGGATTTCAGTCTTCTGGACTCTGGAACTGTGTGAGAATAAATTTCTGTTGTTCCAGGCCACCAAGTTTATGGTACCTTGTTATCACAGCTCTAGGAAATGAAAACATCAGGTTTAAGGTTTTTTTGGTTCTAATCTCTTTATGTTATCCCTGAGTGTTCAGCAAAGTGTTAAAAAAGAAAAAGACAAAATTTTAAAAATGAAAGAATTTATGATGAGAGCTTAAGAGTCCTCTTCTCCAAATTATCTAGTTGAGAGGCCCCTTGGTGTAAATATATAACCCATTACAGTAATTTTAACGTGGTAAGTTGAGGGTTAAGTTTGAATGCCTATTTAAGAAAATCCTCAAATATTTAGCAAGAGAGAAGTTTATTATTAAACAAGAGAGAAGTTTATTTCTTGCATAAAATGAGTCTGGAGTTAGGCAGTCCTGAGCTGCTGTGGCAGCTCTACAGTGCTGTCAGGAGCTGAGGCTCCTTCTATCTTATTGCTCCAGAATGAGATTTTGATCCTCATGGTCCAAGATGACTGCCAGAGTTCCAGGCATTACTTCTGAGTTCCAGAAACAAAATGGAGAAGAAAGCAAAGAAGGAGAGTTGGCCCTCTCACTCTTAAGCAGGCTCCAAAGAAATTTCTTACACATTTCTGCTTACACCTCTTTGGTTAGAAATTAATTTCACTATGATACAGCTGCAATGGATGATTGAAATTGAAATATTTTACCTGGGCTGGTTCTGTTTAGATAAAGAAGGGGGAAAAAATATCTGGAGGCAATTAGCCATTTCTGCCTCACCAATTATTCAAAATTCTAGAGTTCTGGCAATGAGGGATATGGAGAAGGATAAAATTGTGTTTAACTAATGGGGGTCTTAATTTTTAAATATCTTACCAGGAGTAGGTCTTGGTTCTAATGTGACAACAAAGTCTGATGTGTATATACTGAAAAGTGTCCTGGCAAGAGTGAATAGAATGGCTCTGGGTTTAATAACCAAAAGGAATAGAAAGGGAAAGTGGTTGTTTAATTGGAGGAAAATTCTTTTAAGGAAAAATAAAAATCTCTTTTCATATAAATTCAGGGCTGTCCTATGGATATGAGAATGAGTTGTTTCTTTGATGAGGTAGAAAAGGAATGGGGTGAAAGAGAGATCCATTTTAGCTCAATAGGAGAAAGAGCTTCCTAACTACTGAAAAGCCAGCAGTGGGAGAGCTGCCTCTTAAGAAGTGACTCCTTTACGAGGCCAGGAGCTGTTGGGGTTGCAGAGGGTGGGTCCTGGGTAGGAAGTTGGACTGCATGACCTCCCTTCTGACCCTGAGCAGCTGCGGGGAGTCAGAGGAGACCCTCCAGGGGTTTAACAGCCACAGAGGAGGACACAGCACTGTGGGGGTCTGTGTCTTAATGAGTCAAATGATTTATGCTCCCAGGGAGGGAAATTTCCATGCCCCCAGATAACAAAGCCATGGTTGTTGCCGGGCTGAAGCCTGGAGCTCTGTGCCAGGATCCCAAGGAAAGAACGCAGGGAGTGTGGCCTGGGCTTGGAGCTGAGCCCTGAAATGTCTGGTCCAAGGTGACAGGGGGCCAGCAAATTTCAATGGTGGGGCCCTCTTTCTATTTGACTCTTGAAGTGCTGAACTTGGGAGGAGCAATCAGTCAGTTTTCTGCATCTTCTGAGATAAGCCTGGCAATCTGGGGTTTCCAAGGTCAAAGGCAAGAGCCAAAAGGGAAGAAGTGGCCTGGATCCTTTCTCTGGCTATATCTACGTGAAATTAAAGACCAGAGTCTTCTGCAGGCTTAATGGTGCAATTTCTTGAAGAGGTTAAAACACACTGACTTTCAGTTCAGTTCAGTCCAGTCGCTCAGTCGTGTCCGACTCTTTGCGACCCCATGAATCGCAGCACGCCAGGCCTCCCTGTCCATCACCAACTCCCGGAGTTCACTCAGACTCACATCCATTGAGTCAGTCAGTGATGCCATCCAGCCATCTCATCCTCGGTCGTTCCCTTCTCCTCCTGCCCCCAATCCCTCCCAGCATCACAGTCTTTTCCAATGAGTCAACTCTTCACATAAGGTGGCCAAAGTACTGGAGCTTCAGCTTTAGCATCATTCCTTCCAAAGAAATCCCAGGGCTGATCTCCTTTAGAATGGACTAGTTGGATCTCCTTGCAGTCCAAGGGACTCTCAAGAGTCTTCTCCAACACCACAGTTCAAAAGCATCAATTCTTTGGTGCTCAGCCTTCTTCACAGTCCAACTCTCACATCCATACATGACCACAGGAAAAACCACAGCCTTGACTAGACAGACCTTAGTTGGCAAAGTAATGTCTCTGCTTTTGAATATACTATCTAGGTTGGTCATAACTTTTCTTCCAAGGAGTAAGCGTCTTTTAATTTCAACACTGACTTTAGGCTGATATTTTTGTGTGTTTGGATTGTGTTGGCTCTGGTTTGAGGGGCTTATAGTTAAAGCATAAACAAGAGATGCCTCTCTAGTCAGAAGAAGCACCATGGCTCCATTTCCATGAAATGATGGCTCACCTCCACTGATATCCATGGTGAGCATATGCAGAACATGGCATCCATATAAGACTGTTCAACTAGCTTGTCAATCCTAAAGGAAATCAACCCTGAATATTCACTGGAAGGACTGATGCTAAAGCTGAAGCTCCAATACTTTGCCACCTGATGTGAAGAACTGACTCACTGGAAAAGACCCTGATGCTGGGAAAGATTGAAGGCAGGAGGTGAAGGGGGTGACAGAGGATGAGATGGTTGGATGGCATCACCGACTCAGTGGACATGAATTTGTGCAAACTCCGGGAGGTAGTGAAGGACAGGGAAGACTGGTGTTCTGCAGTCCATGAGGTCCCAAAGAGTTGGATACAACTGAGCGACTAAACAACAATAAAACTAGCTTGAACAGCAAGGAACGCTTCTCAACTCCCCAAACCAGAGGAGATCCAGCGCAGAGGCTACGTGGCCTCACACTCTGCCACAGGGCTCTCATCCCTCTCCCTCTCTTGGCTTGGCTTTGATTCCTTTTGCACAGCAGCCAGGCAGTTGCCTGGGAGAGATGGTTCAGAGGCTTCCAAACCCACAGCTCACATTCCAGCTTCCTCGTGTCTTCTTCTGCCCTCTGTCCTTAAGCCTGGAGGCCAGCTCTCCCTGAGACAATTGTCCTCATCAGAGGGTCTTCAGGAAACAGGAAGGCCCTTAGCAGGGAGCTTGTAGACACATCCCAGCATGGCTCCCAGGGCCTGCCATGCCTTTCTTCTTCAGCTCCCCAGGAGTCTGGGAAGGTTAATTTGTTTATCCTCAACCAGGCACCCTGCCAGCCTTTCTGTTAGCAGTGCCAGGAGGACCCTTAGGGTCTTGAGTATTGGCAGCTTCCAAGCTCTGGCCAGGAGGAGTCTCAGACAAGGAGTCACACACACATCCCACCGCATTGGCCCGAACTCTGCTGTCTCTCCTGTGGCTCTTCTTGCCTCTCCTCCGCCTGGAATCTCAGACCCCTCCAGCTCCGGACCCAGGTGTGACTCTGGTCCCTCGGCTTGACGTGCATCAGCTCTCTGGGGAAGGTCTACGATGTGGCCCCTGGAGCCAGCATCTGCCATCATCCCAACCCAGACAGACCCCTGCTGTGGAAGAAGCTGCTTTGCCAAATGCTCTGATGCTGTTCACTCCTCCTCAGATCGCAGTGCAGGACCACAGCCTCCTCTTCTTGCCTAGAAACTATGTGAATCTGAGTTCTTTTCCCCTTTGGGGCAAGGCTAGGGGCACAAGGAATTTAAAGGAACTGAGCAGATTTATTAAGAGATCTCAATAAAACTCAGCTTCTAACTGTCTCCGTGTGTCCCGGTAACCCTCACCTGTAGGAAGCGAAGCTCTTCATTGCAAGCAGTAGCAGCCGATTCTGGCTGATTAAGCAGTTAAGGTTCGGTCCAAGGATATTGGGTGTCTCACAGACTCAGTGGAGACTGGAGAGCCAGGCCTGAGGCTACACTTCCAGAATAAATGTTCCATTATAGGCTGTAGAATTGGCCTACTGAGCAAACTGCTGTTACCGCTGCTGCTGCCAACTGCAAGCTGAAGTTTGCCTCACTGCCAGGAAGCTGCTTATCACCATCACCGCGGCCTTCATGTCAACACCGCATCTGGCCCAGGAAGGTGACCTTGGCCATCCCTGCTGCCCCTCAGTCACCTGCTGTGTCTTGCCTACGGAGGAGGCTGGGGAAGTGACTGCTCTAGTTTCTAACTCTTGGGAGGCAGAATCCACAAGGTAGGAAATTCCTCAAATGTAAGAAGAATGTTCAAAACGTGCTGGGCAGCCAGAAACTTGGACAACTGCCCGCGTATCCCCGCTCTCCAACCCCGTGTAAGGTGTATACCTGCACTTTTGTGACGTAGAGGTTTCTGTGTTACTCAAGGGTGCTGCTGGAGGAGGTTGATGCACTGACCATGTTTTGAGGGCAGCAGGCCAGAGGATTGGGGAGCAGGCCCCAGAGAGGGTGAGACCTCTAGGACCAAGTTGTAAGTAGGAAGCTTAAGTTCCTGCTGGCAGTGATGGGAGGGCGGGAGGCTGCAGTGACAATGTCTAGGGTCTTTCCGGTTTGTCTCCAGGGACAGATGGTGGGATTCACAGCTGATCACCCTGGATGGTGCTTGCCCTTCAGCCCTGGGTTGCTAGGCTGAAATAGCAGGCTTTCTAAAGTGTCTTTCCCCTCCAGCTGTTTGATGTAAAATGCTGGGCCACCGTTTAAGACTCACCTACAAGAAATCAAAGGAGGAAGATACACATGGAGTCCCAAAGTGGGATTGCTTCCATCAATGTCATCTCATTTAAAAATATCTTCTTCTTGGCTCTCCCATCAAGATGTGGCTCCTATAGAGTCTTGCTTGGGGATGGTGCTGCCTAACACCTGAAAGAGGCTTCTAAGACTAAAGCTGATATTTACTGATGCTGTGTGTTGGGTACTGTACAGAGGGCTTTACATAAATTATCTCAGTTAATCCTCATAGCAACAGCCAGGAAGGATGAGCTATTATTATTCCTACTCTACAGTTGAGGAAACTTAGGCTTAAAGAGGATCAGTAGCTCAGCCAATGGCGAGCCACTCAGCAGCAGAGCTGGGACTTGAAGCTCAGCTGCCTGACCTCAAAGTCCATGCAGCCAACTCCCTCTCCGGGATCTCACTCTAGAAATTATTTTGACACCTCAAACATGAGCCTTGGAGTGTCCTCCTCTCTTCTAGGGTACAGTTCAAGTCAAGATTAGAAAAACTGCTGTAGAGATATCTGTGTTATGTCTTGAACACAAATAGAAGATCAAGTCACAGGGTAGCAGCCCCCTTCCTAGGTCACACAACTTGTCATCCTCAGAAGCTTAAATGTGGAGCTGAACTAAGTCACTCACTTGTGAGCAGAGGACGACCGGGCCATAGAGGAGCTGAGACAGAAGACAATACCTTCCAGGAGGACTTTGTGACATGTTGGAGGCTCTTACTATTTAGAGGAGAGCAAGGAAACTGGTGGGTGGGAGGGCCCAGGTGTCTACAAGGGATCATCAAAAGGGGAATGAATGAGGAGAAGAGGCTTGATTGGGAAAGATTAAAATGAGGATTACCCAGAGAAGTCCCAGGAGGCTGGAGGTATGCCCTCCAGTTGTATTAGGCATCTTCCTCTGAACCCCCTACATTCCACGTGTTTTCTAATTGTGTCTCTAGGCAGTTGCCTCCCCTGGGAGACTGAAAATTACTCTAGACAAAGGGCTCAGCATGCAGTAAGCGTTCTATACATGTTTGTTTATTGAGATGAATGAATAAATCCTATCTTAGGCACAGCAAGGATTTGGGAGAACTGAAGAAAGATCCAGCCTGAGAAAGGAAACCCTGAAAAAGGAAAAAAAAAGTCCTCTTTGAAGCTAACTTCTGGCTCTAGTCTGGGCAGAGGCAGTTCCAGCGATGTGAACCCCTGCCTAGTGACATCATTCTTGGTGAAGGATGCTGCCGCCAGGCAGCGCCCCCTCATTCCACTGAGGCTGCTCAGGCTGATGGAGACCCCAGGGTGACAGCCAGCAGCCTGGTGTTTTTCCATCCCTGCTGCTCCAACAGAAGGAGGTGGGTGAGCTCTACACTCTAGAGACTGAAAACTGTCAGGAAAGACACAGAAGTGGCAACAGGGGTGGGGGATTGTAGAATGTCAAGAGTTAGCACGGACTTCCCAGGTGGCACCAGTGGTAAGAATCTGCCTGCCAACACAGGACATGTAAGGGTTACAGGTTCGGGCCTTGAGTTGTGAAGATCACTTGGAGAAGGGCATGGCAACCCACTTCAGTATTCTTGCCTGGAGAATCCCCATGGACAGAGGAGCCTGGCAGACTAAGTCTACAGGTCAAAAAGAGTCAGACGCAGCTGAAGTGACTTAGCGTGAACATAAGAGTTAGTGAAATATCTTGGAAGAAGCTTTGCATTGGAGTGCTTCATTCAGTAGATATCTATTGAGCATTTATTACGCATCGGGGGCTTCCCTGGTGGTGCAGCGGCCAATGCAGAAAACCCAAGAGATGTGGGCTCAATCCCTGGGTCAGAAGGATCCCCTGGAGAAGGAAACGGCAACCCACTCCAATATTCTTGCCTAGAAAATTCCATGGACGGAGGGTCCTGACAGGTTACAGTTCATGAAGTCGCAGAGTCAGATATGACTGAGTATGCCTGCACACACGTGCATCTGACTCTACTAACCGCAGAGAAGTGATGAGCAAGACAGTCCCTGCCCTTATGGTGTTGATGATCAAGTGGAGAAGACAACCCACAAGTATGACGTAATCTGAGAAAGCCATGTTGGAGACGTGCAGGGTGCTATGGCAGACAAAGGGAGACCTAGGACCAGATTTGGGCAGCTTAGAAGTGGCACCTAAGCTTGAGTAGGAAGCGGCAGGGAGAAGATGATTTCAGATCCAGGGAGAAAAAGCTTGACCTATTAAAGGAGCTGAAATAAGCTGCATCTGCGTGCATGCTCAGTTGTTTCAGTCGTGTCTGACTTTGTAACCCCATGAACTGTAGCCCACCAGGCTTCTCTCTCCATGGGATTCTCTAGGCAAGAAGACTGGAGTGGGTTGCCATGCCCTCCTCAAGGGGATCTTCCTGCCCCAGGGATCAAACCTGCATCTCTGGCATTTCAGGCAGATTCTTTACCCACTGAGCCACCTGGGAAGCCAACTTGAAATCTGGCTGGATGTAAATTGTAACCGTAACAATGGTGACAGGTGACTCTGGAGAGTTAAGCCTGTGTAAGATCTGGTTAACTGTGTTGAGGGGTTTAGATTCTGTTCAATACAAACTGAAAAAAAGCTATGGTCTTGTGAGGAATACTTTCTATACAGAGTTGCATTTAGAGATGGGCACCCTAATCACCAAATTAAAAAGCAGAGGCATTACTTTGCCAACAAAGGTCTGTCTAGTCAAGGCTATGGTTTTTCCAGTGGTCATGTATGGATGTGAGAGTTGGACTGTGAAGAAAGCTGAGCGCTGAAGAATTGATGCTTTTGAACTGTGGTGTTGGAGAAGACTCTTGAGAGTCCCTTGGACTGCAAGGAGATCCAACCAGTCCATTCTGAAGGAGATTAGTCCTGGGTGTTCATTGGAAGGACTGATGCTGAAGCTGAAACTCCAATACTTTGGTCACCTCATGGACATGAGTTTGAGTAAACTCCAGGAGTTGGTGATGGACAGGGAGGCCTGGCGTGCTGTGATTCATGGGGTCGCAAAGAGTCAGACACGACTGAGTGACTGAACTGTACTGAACTGAACTGAATCACCAAATAATCATTTACATCTTGACTTAGATCTCATAAGGAAAGTTAAGAGAAACACATCTCAACCCATGGTAATCCTTCTCTGAAGTCCTCTATTCTCTTCCCCAACTGTCTCAGTCCCCATGGCTGCCTCTGACACTCCAAACCCCAAAATACTTCTCCAGTCCTGCTCATGTGATTTCCCTTCTCCCTCTCCTCTTACCCCTTTTCTCTAGCTCGTGCTGTGTAGATTGATGACCATTGCATTGACTCATTTTAAAACAACATTAATTCTGGACTCAAAACATGAGCCCGGCCAACCTTTCTCTCCCAGCCCCAGTACCCATCTTCTGTGTTTCCAACCAGACCTACAAAATTGGAGCATTTGGGCCATCTTCACATTTGGGCTTTCTCAAGGCTACTCTAATGGTGGACAGTGAAAAGGAACTAAAGAGCTGCTTGAAGAAGGTGAAGGAGGAGAGAGAAAAAGCTGGCTTAACACTCAACATTAAAAAAACTAAGATTATGGCATCTAGTCCCATCATTTCATAAAAAAATAGATGGAGAAAAAGCATAAACAGTGACAGATTTTATTTTCTTGTGCTCCAAAATCACTGTGGATGGTGACTGCAGCCATGAAATTAAAAGATACTTGTTCCTTGGAAGAAAAGCTGTGACAAACCTAGACAGCATATTAAAAAGCAGAGAAAAATCACTTTGCTAACAAAGATTGGTATAGTCAAAGGTATGATTCTTCCAGTAGTCCTCTACGATGTGAGAGTTGGACCATAAAGAAGGCTTAAAGTCAAAGAATTGATGCTTTGAAACTGTGGTGCTGGAGAAGACTCCTGAGAGTCCCTTGGACTGCAAGGAGATCCAACCAGTCAATCCTAAAGGAAATCAACCCTGAATATTCATTGGAAGGACTGATGCTGAATTCCAATACTTTGGCCACCTTGATGCTGGGAAAAATTGAAGCCAGGAGGAGAAGGGGTATGAGGACAGAGGATGAAAAGGTTGGATGGCATCATCAACTCAATGGGCCTGAGTTTGAGCAAACTCCAGGAGATGGTGAAGGGCAGGGAAATCCGGCAGGACATGACTTAGCAACTGAACAACAAGGCCGCCACACACCTTGACGCCTGTCCTGGACAGACCTGGACTCAGGTAGAGTAGAGATGATGGAAAGGGACTCAAGAAGATCCAACAGGAAAGGAACTGAAGTCAGAGCCAAGGTCACCCAGCCAAGCCGTGAATCCAAACGAGCTGGGAAGAGATGACCAATCCAGATACAAGGATCAGTTCAGTTCAGTTCAGTCACTCAGTCGTGTCCGACTCTTTGTGACCCCATGAATTGCAGCACGCCAGGCCTCCCTGTCCATCACCATCTCCCGGAGTTCACTCAGGCTCATGTCCATCGAGTCCATGATGCCATCCAGCCATCCCATCCTCTGTCGTCCCCTTCTCCTCCTGCCCCCAATCCCTCCCAGCATCAGAGTCTTTTCCAATGAGTCATCTCTTCGCATGAGGTGGCCAAAGTACTGGAGTTTCAGCTTTAGCATCATTCCCTCCAAAGAAATCCCAGGGCTGATCTCCTTCAGAATGGACTGGTTGGATCTCCTTGCAGTCCAAGGGACTCTCAAGAGTCTTCTCCAACACCACACAGTTCAAAAGCATCAATTCTTCGGCGCTCAGCCTTCTTCACAGTCCAACTCTCACATCCATACATGACCACTGGAAAAACCATAGCCTTGACTAGAGGGACCTTAGTCGGCAAAGTAATGTCCCTGCTTTTGAATATGCTATCTAGGTTGCTCATAACTTTTCTTCCAAGGAGTAAGGGACTCTGTGAAAATAAGAAAGCTTTAAAGTGAAAGGTGGAATCAGCATAATTTCCCTAAATTGGAGAGGGTGTCACCAGGGTTCTCAGAAGGTGACTGCAGCCTCATGATCCAGCATCGAGGGAGAGAAGACAGGCCATGGGAGGCAGGCTGAGTGCAGCAAGATTTCATACTTTAATTCCTGCAAACCACAGAGGGAGGGAGAAAAGAAGAGGAAAAAGAAGCAGTAGAAGGATGAGGAGGAAGTGGAAGCAGAGAAGAAGAGGAAGGGAGACAGAAGAAGAAGGGAGGGAGAGAAGGAGGAGAAAGACGAGCAGGATGAGCACAAGGAGGACGGGGAGGGGAAGCAGGAAGAGAGAATGGAAAAGGGCGAGGGGAGGCACTCTGTCGTCCCCTCTCTGCCCGCAGATCCATCACAAGCTGAGTCTTCTGGACTCTCTCTCCAGTGGTCCTAACTCCTGATTTTACCTCAATTAGGTTTTTGGTAGGAATGACAGTGGAATACTTTTTCTTCAAAAAAAAAAAATCCAAGCATATTTATGCCTCCCATTAGCTTTCCCACTCCTGGACCTCTCTGTGGAGATACCATTATTGCAGAAATGATCTCTAGTCCTCAGTAGATGGGCAAGAGCTCCCTGAGAGACGCTTCCCAGGAACTTCCTGGGGCAGAGCTGCCCTGCCGAGAGCCTGGCGGGAAGGACCTCTAGGAATATCGGACTGATGCTGAGAGTGTTTGGACTCCAAACCACCAGCCATCCAGATGCTCCCAGAGGCTGAATCCTGGGCCCGAGCCCCTGTGATTCTGATTAGCAGGTGAGCAACGGAAGGATCTAGATAATGACTGTCCTGGTTGAGAAAGGACACAGTCATTATGACATTCACATGCCTACTTCTCAGGCCTTACGTCTCACCCTAATGTGCCCTTGTCTGGAGTTAACAGCTGACGCTGTGCCTGACAATGTGTGTGGATGAACCCAGAAGCCAATGTTGATGGGGCTTTTTGAGTGAGCAACTGGGCCCGCCCCCAGCTCCCCCAGTTCCTGGGCCCTCCTGCCAGACCCTGAAAGAGGCCAGTTGGGCCATTTCCTGGACCACAATCTCCAAAAATGTGGTAAAGGAAGAAAACTTCTCTCAAGAGTAGTATTCCATGAACTTATTAGAAATGTTTTGATAAACCCTTTGGAGATCAAGGGTGAGACCCCTCCCCCCCACCCCGCCCTCAAAGGGCAATCTTGATCAACAGAAACAGTTGCTAAATGGTCTTTTAAGGATGTTGGGTCCAGTTAACATGGGACTCATTTAAAGATGGAGGTGCTGTGCGTGGTAGGAGAGCAAACTGCTCAGGGAGATGAAAGCTGGCAAGCTTCCCTCCTTCTCTGCCTGCCCCTCTCTTAAGCACAGGCTCTTCTGAAGGTTTGGATTGCCCTGTCATTTACTGATGGCATTGACATGAGCACATGGTTTTTATTGAAAAGCCAACTCCTGTTTTTTCCCACCCTTCCGAGAGCTTCCCCTCTGGCAGCCCTCAGTGCAGGGCACATAACGGCAGGCTCCCACTCCTGCGGGTCCTCCACCCTCTTTCCAGGCCCTCGCCACCTGCAGGCCAGTCCCTGGCTCCTGCCTGAGTTCCCGTGGGCTCAGTCCTGGCTCCGGGCCCTGCTCACTGAGGGCTGGACTCTACCCTCCAGCAGTCTGATTTTTGTGACCTTCTCTCTGCCTGGGGCTTTGAAGTTTGGATTCTTGCACAGTTTGATGCTATCTCTACTCTTTGGGTTTGGGAAGGCCCCTGCAGCCTCAGATGCGAGGATTCTGCCCTACTTACCCATCACGGAACCTGTTCTCCATCAGTCCCTGTGCATATGAGGGGGAGACTGTGTGGCCAAGCTTTTAAGAGGCAACCCGTGTGGATCCTCCTGGGTCTCAGGCTTTGTATTGAGATGTGCAGATCTGAGCCTGGGGGAAAAGTGGGTGGAGAAACAAGGTCTCTCTGGGTGAAGAGGTCTTTTAAATCCATTGGCAAGCATTATCTTTTATTGAGACGAGTTCCTCCACGTTTGAACCCTGAGACCACCCTGTGTAATTTTAATTCTTATCGATGAGCACCTAGGACAGTCAACTCTTGTTTGCAGAGTCGGGGTCTCTAAAGTCTCCCCAGTGCTGAACTAGCAAGGTGTGAGCTGCAGCGCCCAGTTAAATACCCAGTTAACTTCCTCCCAGCCTCTGGTCACAACTTTGTCATCAACCGCTCAACACACACCCTTGTTTTCTGCATGTTTATGACTAAAGACACCTTGTTTGTATTTGTGTGCTCAGTCATGTCTGACTCTTTGCGACCCCATGGACTGTAGCCCGCCAGGCTCCTCTGTCCATGGGATTTTCCAGGCAAGAATACTGGAGTGATTGCCGTTGCCTCCTCCAGGGGATCTTCCTGACCCAAGGATCAAACCTGCATCTCCTGCAGTTTCTGCATTGGCAGGCAGATCTGCTGAGCCATCAGGGAAGCCCACCTTACTTAATATATACTGTTGATTCACTAACGCTGAACTCATGGTCTACAGTTCGATCACTCATGCTCCATGGAGCTCATCTGACATGGAGACTTCCTCCGTGAGGCACCCTCAGCCTCCTTGCTTGTGGGAACCTGGATGGCACTGCAGCACAAGGCTCAGTGGCATTTTAAACAGTGACATCATACACACGCACACACATGCACACATGTGCATGAACACAAAAGCACAGAAATATGAAAAATATGGCCGTAAACAGACCATGAAAAGAACACTTGTTCATCGAATGAGCTGAACAAGGACACTCAGCATCGCCTGTGCCCCTCAGCTGGGACCGTGAGCCCCAGCTCGCTCAGATTTTTCACTGCTCCCTGCGTGCCTGTCTGCAAGTGGTTGAGGATGTGCCATGAGTATCGATTTGGGGATGACAGATACATTTAGCAAGTAGGAGCGTTTGAAAATCAGGATCTGTAAATACTGAGGATTGACGTGCTGTGCCAGGCTCTGCCCTGTGAGTTCAGGCTGGGGTAACCCGTGTTCTGCGATGTTCTTGGCGGGTCTGCATTTGACCTTCCTTCTTGGCCCACTGGGATCTGATGGCCCGAGGGGGTTTTTTAGTGGCTCCATACAGTCTGTGTTCCACATGAAACATCTCCTGGGGTTCAGCTGCTCGGCAGGTGGAGGAGTGACCTTCAGTGGGAATCACCTTAATATTTAAGGGGCAGAACATCCATGGGAGCTCTGTTTGTACTGCACAAAGAACAGCCCCCTTGTAATTTGGTTCCTTTTGAAGAATTGCTAATAATTTTGCACTCAATTTCCATTTAAATGGGAACATTAACCTCTGGAGCCTGGAGAGGAGCCTAGAAGGGGCACGTAAGTACAGCTCTTATCTCCGTGGCTCAGAGTGTCCCTGGAGTCAGTCCAAACAGACTTCTAAATCCTGTTCCTCAGCAGGTGAGGGGCTCACTCCTGCTTTGAAAGACCCTTTCTTTCCTCCCAGAAAGCAAGTCCACTTTCTCACTTACTCACCTGCTGCATGGTGAAGAAGTTCTTCCTTAGATCTACCCTAAAGCTTTCCTGCTGGAACACAACCCTTCTTCCTGGACCAGCTCAGGGCACAGACAATGGAAATCCACTTCCAAAGCCGACAATGAGGTGCCTAAAAAACTGAGCAGAAGACCCAGGCAGAGGCAGGAACAAAGTCTGGGGATCATTGAAAATAGCGTTTTCTCATTCAGCAACTTCAGGAGACGTGATACTATGTGAGTCACAAAGCATTTTCATATGTATTCTTTCACTTTATTCTTATAGTTCATCTGTGAAAAAGGCTCTCAACTTACCTATTTCTATTGAATAAGGAAGAGGGGAGTAGAGTTACCCCAAATCATTTAACAATTGACAGGGCTGGGACCCCCAAAGCTTCTGGCCTTCACTCTGAGAAGGGCTGGGAAAAGATTCACTTCTATATCAAGAAGTTGGTGATGATGGTGATGATGATGTAACTCAGAATTCAATCACTGGCTATCCCTAAATCCTCCAACTTCTTCCTTTAAGATTTCAGTAAACTTGGACTTTGCTGGCCTTTCAAACATGGCAGAGAATGCCATGCTCCTCCCAGTCTCTGTCCTGGGGAGGCTGTGCCCTCAGACCTTGAGTTACTTCTAAATCCTTGGTTCTCGCCTCTTGTCTTGCACTGGGTCTGGCTTTTCGGCAGATGTTATTCCTACATATGGAGAGGACGGGTGCCTCCGTTCCTACATAGGTGGTGCACAGCTGTGGAGTGACACCCGTCTGCCGTGTTCGGTGGGCAGTTGTGCCCTGTTGAGAAAAGTGAGTGAGGAGTGGGAATTCAGCACGATGTGCTGAGTTGGGAACCTTGAGGTGCTCTGTCTAACCAGATGTTCTCTTATTTACCTGCCCGAAGGAAGCATCTTCTAATCTGCACAGAGACACGCTACAGTCTGGAGCTGCCTCACACCCCAGGTGAGGCATCTAGAAAGTGAAGTGGCCAGAGTGGAGACCCAGGTCAGCTTCCACCGCCTGGCCTGGTGTGTTTGTCTGCCAGCCTGTGCTTAGTTCCTGGGGTGGGAGAGGGAAAGCACAGTGGGGAAGGCAGGTGGGAAGGTGGGGGGTGGGGGAGAGCAGAGGAGGGGGAGGGGCAGGACCACCCCCGCCCTCCTCTTGGAAGTTCAGCTTCTCTGGTCCCATCATCCCAATCCCCCTTCTTAGCCTCTTTCCCTTCTCTTTCCAACAATGGAGTGAACCCTTTGGTCAGAGTCCCTGCTTTTAGCGGGCATGCTCCTCTCTTTTCTGCCATTTACTGTCTGCTTTTTTAAAATAGTAATGATTAGGGAAGTCTGCCCATCATTTCTGGTGGGGTTTTTTTTTTTCCTCTTAATTTAAATTCCATTGGTTTTACCTCCTGTAATTCTTGACTGAGCTGGAGGGTCCTCTGCAGACTGAGCGTATGTGGACTGTGGATGTGTGCACACGTGTATGTGTGTGCCTACGTGTGTGTGCCTCTGTGCATGTATGTGTGCCCATGTATGTGTATGCTTCAGTGTATGTGTGTGCAGGTGGCACATTTATCTATGTATGTAAGAGGTTTTGAGATCAACAGGAGGCAGAAAAGAGTGTGGACCAGTGACCTGTTGTGCTCAGGTTGCCCCTCACTGCATCCAGAGGGATACCTCGTGGATGTTGGTGACTAGTAAGATACTCTCTGTTTGTTTCCCTAGATTCCTGCGCAAGCTCTCTGCTCTGCTCTCACCCCCTGGGGCCAACCTAACAGATAGTATCAATGTGCTCCTCGATCTCTAGCTTTCCGTTGAGTTTGGCCAACAGGGGTCCCGGTGGTTGATGGGAGGGAGAGGGGAGTGTAAGGTCAGGGCATTTCTCCCCAGCCTCTCTCCTGCAGGGTTGCCTTGGCCGTGTTCCTTGACCACCGCCCATCTCAAGGCAGCCCTCTCTGCTGGCTCATTCCTTCCAGGTTCTGGGCACTGCCCCTTCCCTTATTCCTCTGAGTTACTGAGCTCTCCCTTTCCTCTGGGTCCTGCCTAACAGTTTTGTAAGTAGTCTTTTGTTAAACCCTCCCTGAATCTTCCTGATCTGAGTGTGCTCTGTGTTTTCTATTGGGATCCTGACTCACCCACAGGCTCTTTTGGTGCTGACCACCGGCTAGCTGCATTTCTGATTCAGTCCCTCTGGGTCTGGATCGCCCCAGCCTCCATGGAAGGGGGAGCTGGGTGATGAGTCTGTAGTCTCCCCAGCTGAGCTGGTTGCTGTAGGTTGTACTTCTCTCTGCCCAGGGAAGCTGCTGTTCTGCCAGCAAGAAAGAATGGCATCAACTCTCTGCCACCTGTTTTGAATATCCCTCCTGGATTGTTCCTAAAGAGTACCCCTCCCTGGGCTAGGGGAAGATTTAGCAGATTTTTTCTCAGGAATCAAGTGTTGTAACTCTTGTCTATTGCCTGGCTCCCTCCCCCACGCTTAGGGTGAATCTTTGTGGCTGAACTCTTGACATCATTTTCCATGTGGATACTCCTGGGCTGTGGGTGGATTTCCAGTGCAGACCATGATATTCCTCCCCCCTCCTCATTTTCTTTTAATCTTTCTTCCTCTGGTGTCCCACCTCTTTTTCCCTGGACATTTCCCCTTCTTGCAGAGAAAGCAAAGCCCATGTGAATTTGGCACTTCCTTTTTCTGGTGGTGTTTCAGTCTTGAGTGACCCTGCAGCTTGAGAGCTATGCTCTTTGGCCTACTTTCTGCCTATGGGGAGGGTGAAGAATGAATTCAGCTTCCATGAATTGGGAGCAACATGGTGGTGGCAGGGGTTAGGATCAAGACCCATTTGGAGCAATGGTTTCTTTTGCTGTTAATGTCTCAGTTAATAGAGGTTAATTTCCTTCCAACAACCCTCTTCTATTTAGTAACTTAATTTCATCTCTCTTTGTTGTGAAAATTTTCCTGCTCCTGAGGAGAGTGAAAAAGTTGGCTTAAAGCTCAACATTCAGAAAATGAAGATCATGGCATCTGGCCCCATCACTTCATGGGAAATAGATGGGGAAACAGTGGAAACAGTGTCAGACTTTATTTTTTTGGGCTCCAAAATCACTGCAGATGGTGACTGCAGCCATGAAATTAAAAGACGCTTACTCCTTGGGAGGAAAGTTATGAGCAACCTAGATAGCATATTCAAAAGCAGAGACATTACTTTGCTGACTAAGGTCCATCTAGTCAAGGCTATGGTTTTCCCAGTGGTCATGTATGGATGTGGGAGTTGGACTGTGAAGCAAGCTGAGTGCCGAAGAATTGAGGCTTTTGAACTGTGGTGTTGGAGAAGACGCTTGAGAGTCCCTTGGACTGCAAGGAGATCCAACCAGTCCATTCTGAAGGAGATCAACCCTGGGATTTCTTTGGAAGGAACGATGCTAAAGCTGAAACTCCAGTACTTTGTCCACTTCATGTGAAGCGTTGACTCATTAGAAAAGACTCTGATGCTGGGAGGGATTGGGGGCAGGAGGAGAAGGGGACGACTGAGGATGAGATGGCTGGATGGCATCATTGACTTGATAAACGTGAGTCTGAGTGAACTCCAGGAGTTGGTGATGGACAGGGAGGCCTGGTGTGCTGCAATTCATGGGGTCACAAAAAGTTGGACACGACTGAGCGACTGAACTCAACTGAACTGAACTGATTCTGGACTATATTGCAAAACTCCATTATAGTCCATGATAATTAAGGGTATTGTTCTCAAACGTCTTCTTCCAAATCTTAGGGTGAAATCCCATTTTAACCCACTGTAAGAGCCAAAAGACAGAGGGACTCTGAGGTGGAAACCCCTCTGTGAGGGTTAATATTATGCATCAACTTGACTAGGCTCTGCTGCTCAGCTATTTAGTCAAATACAAGTCTGGATGTCACTGTGAAGGTAGTTTTTAGATGTGATTAACATCAAAATCAGTAGACATCGAGTGAGTGAAGCAGATGACCCTGTAATGTGGGTGGATCTTATCTAATCAGCTGAAGGCCTTAAGAGGTTTCCAGACAAAGAAAAAAGGACTGAGGTTCACAGAATTAGAAGCTATTGGGCCCCAAGACCGCAACACAGAAACCCTGGATGAGTTTCCAGACTGCTGCCCCAAGGAATCTGGACTTGAGCTGTAACACTGGCTCTTATCTCTATCTACAGGTGGCCAATCAGCCTGCAGATTTTGGACTTTCCAGCCCTTCCTCATAGTCATGTGAGTCAATTCCTTAAGATAAATCAACCTCTCTCTCTAGATATATATATGCAAAGTCTCTCTCTATATATAGCTATCTAGATATATAGAAAATAATCTTTATATATATATATATATACACATACATATATATATACACACACAATAATGTGTGTGTGTGTGAATCCCTTGTCTGGGTCACTTTACTTTTAGTTTCCCTCTTCCTTTTCCATAGGCATGATGAGAGTGATTTGAGATTACATCTAGAGACATGCAATGCATGCTAATTCTACTTTCTTTCCCCTTTCCTGGGAACAGAATCAGAACATTAATATCATAATTGACTTCGAATAAGTCGTTCCCCTGTCTACACTGTAAGAGTTAAGCATCAGTAAATGTTAAGTGAATGCATGAAGGAAAGAATGGATGGACAAGAAGGGACCTTATAAATCTTGTGGCCAGGAGTTTAGAAAGACTTTTTTAAAGCAGTGGGATACTCTTCATCAAACAAAAGCTTACATGGGGGCCCAGGATTTAAAACTAACAAAATCACTCTGGTTCTAATTGCAGTGCGTGTGAGGGCTCAGGCCCTGGGCAGGTCTGACCTGTATCTCTTTCACAGCTTTGTCCAGTTCCCTACCCTCTGTGGCCTAGGACAGTGATTACTAGTAAGATTCCAACTGTCTCTGGAGTTGGGGGTTCCTGATTTGTATTATTTTGCAATTTCCATGGAGTAAATACTTTCACAGATTTTGAGCTACCAGTGTGACATCACTCGGAGAAGGCAATGGCACCCCACTCCAGTACTCTTGCCTGGCAAATCCCATGGACGGAAGAGCCTGGAAGGCTGCAGTCCATGGGGTCGCTAAGAGTTAGACACGACTGAGCAACTTCACTTTCACTTTTCACTTTCATGCAGTGGAGAAGGAAATGGCAACCCCCTCCAGGGACATCACTGGCTGTGAAGTTGGGAATATTCCTCAGAAGCACATCATTGAGTGTTATTTTCACCATAAACATAAAAATGATGTACACAACCTCAAGAACAAAGGTAATAACATGATGTGATAAAATAATTGAGTGATAAATTCTGAATATCTATAACCTTTGTTTGAAATATAATTACAAGTCTGTATACCTGTGGCTTAGATGGCAAAGAATCCTGCAATGCAGGAAACCTGGGTTTGATCCCTGAGTCGGGAAGATCTCCTGGAGAAGGGAATGGCAACTCACTCCAGTATTCTTGCCTTGGGGAACCTGGTGGGCTACAGTCCATGGTGTCACAAAGAGTTGGACACAATTGAGCAACTAACACAGCATCATCATATCTGTGATTTAATGTGAATAATGACTTTATATAACAACATGCTAGCAACATTTCATAGAACTTAGCAATCCGTGTTAGAAACCAGTACCAGCTGGCTTCAGCACACCACACACTCTAGGGTAAGGTCTAGGGTTCCAAGGAACATCCTTTAAATAGCAGATGTATCTCCCCTAATTTTACAGGATGAGGAAAATAAGAGGCTAAGAGCTTTCCATGGTCATAGAACCAGAGCCAGCATATTTTGTCTTTGAGTTAGACATTAACCCTTTCCCTGTGCTAGAGAATCTGTGTCTTCTCCCTCCTGGACACACAACTGCACCTCATCCCACAGTTCCCTTTGCATCTGGGTGATCCACATGCTTGACTTTGGTGGGTGGATTATTAGTATAATGGTGCGTGCCGATTCTAGACTTTCTTATCATAACACACTCAGTGTAACACTCTGTGGTCTCTACCCCATCCCCAGCCACATGGCAGGAAGTGAATGGTATGGGGCTCTAGAGGGCAGAGAAGTTGCATATTGGAAGGAGCCCAGATCTCTGAAGCACTCTTTGGCCTAGAGACACCTAGGACAGATCTCCAATTAGGAAGATCCACACTAGACTTTGTATAAATGAGAAATACACTTTAAGTGTGTTAAGTCACTGGGAGTTGAGTTGTTTGTGGCAACTGCCAGTGCTGCTTATGGGGACTAATACACCTTGGAAGTAATCAATGTAAAACAGTCCTAGTTAATTCATAAGGTGTGAATTCGTAACTGAAAAGCAGTAGAGGATGGACAACTCTGTGGGTGGTAAGCGTAATGGTGGAACACAGAAAACTAGTCTGGCAGACTGGTACGTATGCAGTGTCCTGGCCATGATACAACAGCAGTTATGATTAATCATGGTGTTAACACTAGAGATTGTGTTAACACTAGAGATTGTGTTAGAGATTCTTCAGATGCAAGGATCGAGCAGCAAGCTGAACTAGCTTAAACTGAAAAAGAACGTTTATTTAAAGTACACAGGAGCATCTCATGGTCGCCAAAGGCACAAACAGAGCTGGGCGTCTGAAGGATCTGGAAATCTCCAGGAACCCATCTCTTGCCCCTGCAGCTCTCTTCTTGCTTGCATTGTTGCAGATCAGCTTCACCCACTATACATCCTCCTTAGTGGATGGAAAGTTCTCCAGATTCCTGGACTCACTGTTAAGGGTCTAGCTGGCCACACAGACTGAACTGGCTCTTCCTTTTTCCTAATTCACACAAACCAACTCGGTTACTTTGGATCTTACCTCCAAAGTCCACAGAGACTGTGGTGAGACCTGGTGAGGTCAAGTCTCCTCTGAGGCTGAATTGGCCATGACAAGGAGGTGAAGCCATTTTGTATGAATATGGCTGCCAGGGCCTTCCCTCCACACAGAGGGCATATTCTCTGAGAAAGTGAGGTATTTGTGCCTAGCACCTGAAAACTTACTGCAAGGAGGAATGGCTCACCAGGAGAGGAACGAGGTTGGCTATGTGGAGCAGGTCTTCTCCCAACCCACCAGCTCAGTGTCTCCCTGGGGAAGCAAGAGTGAGGGGGTGGGGCAGGAAGGTCACAGCACAGCCAGGGGAGCTGCCTCCATCCAGAGGGAACTGTCCTGAGGGGGATAGATGGTTCTATCCCCTAAAATACAGGACAGAAGGTGGCAGCCCCAGCATCTGTCCTAGAGCGAATCCTTGAAGGTGGTCTTTCCCAGCTTCCCCTCACATTCTCTCTTCTTTCTCTCACTCCTGTGTCACTGACAGAAATAGTGCCAGATGGAGCCGTATTGGAGCCTGAGGCAAAAGGGGAAAACAGTAGTATTGGTCCTGTCTTTATTTTGTTCTTTGCGGATTTCTTGCACTGATTTTGACTTTTAAAATATTGCATTAGCATATTCTTTATTTGATTACTGAGGATTTGGTGACTCTCCTCAATTTTGCGCCTGAGGCAAACTCCTTACTCTCTTCACTCTGGTTCCACCCCAGCCTGTCAGAGGTGTTTGAAGGGTAACCTGAGCTACATTTCCTTCCTCAGCAGCCAACCTTTCCTGACTCCTTGGGTTAAAGTTTAATGTACTGTGGTTTTGAAAGATAATTCTTCCCCTGCATATGCGTATATGTGCACAGAGTATCACTGAAAAGTTATCCAAGAAACTAGTAAGAGAGGTTGCTTCTGGGGAAGGGAAATGGAAGTGAAGGGGTAGGATGGAAGGGAGAGTCATCTTAGAAAATGTATTTTTAAAATTTTTAAGGAGAATCTTATTAAGATAGATATTTTTCCTTATTATAAAACCAATACTTATTCCCTGCAGAAAAGGGAACAGAGACTATAAACAATCAGAATTTCACCACCCAGCAATAACTCTGTTAAACTCTTAGTGCTTTTATTTTTTTATTCATTTAAGTAGAGTTGATCAAAAGGGTATATTTCGTAAACAACATTTTCTGACTTTTTGTCCATTTGACATACATAGTGAATCAATTTCTAAGTTAATAAATATTTCCCTTCAATATTATTTTTAATGGTTGCCTACCACTCCATTTTTGAATGTGAACAATTTATTTGACCAGTCCCCTATTTCTAGATATTAAATCTATTTCCAAGTTTTAATGATTATTAATTCTGCTCAGAGGAACAACCTTGCTATGAGATCTCTTGGCACATGCCTGATTACTTCCTTATGATGAATTCCTAGAACACATCTTGCTAGTTCCAAGAGTAAGCAGTCACTTTGAGAATTTTTTTAGTACCTACTGCCAAGCGGAAACTGTTAGTTGCTCAGTTGCGTCTGACTCTTTGTAACTGTACGGACTGTAGCCCTCCGGGCTCCTCTGTCCATGGAATTCTCCAGGCAAGAATACTGGAGTGGGTACCTTTCTGTTCTTCAGGGGATCTTCTTGACCCAGAGATCGAACCCAGGTCTCCTGCATTGGAGGCAGACTCTTTACTGTTTGAGTCACCAGGGAAGTCCATCTCCTGCCAAGCTACTCTCTAAAAAGCTGATACTGGTTTGTACCCCTACAATGTGTAGGAGTCTTAATTTAAAACCTGAGCCTTTGGCAGTCTGAGCAGATTATGATGTGAACCTGTCTAAACCCATATAACCTGAACATGACTGTAATATTCTCATCTTGTAGTAAGACCAGTCATACAATTAATGTCCATCATGGACTGGAATACTGAAAACAGCTTGGAGGAGGGGAGTCTGAGACAAGAAGCCAGGAACCCAGAAATAGAGTTGCAAAGGACAAGGTGACACCCCCACCCCGCCCTTTCTGTAGGTCACCGCAGCAGTGAACTCTGATCAACTGGGAGATGAAGAAGAGTCCCTTCCCCATTTATCTTAACTCTTATCACTTTCTAAGCTTTTTCCACATTTCTATTCCTTTCTTTAAATTTTGGATTCTCAAGTGCCTTAGTTCCCTCAAGAAGCACTTTAGGCAATGAAAATCATCACAACAATATCCTCTTTTTAGAGGGGCTGGAAAAGGCATTTCTGTTCAAATTTGCTACCTGCTATTTCCCTGGGTCTCAGATTTGCATGTTCCACAAATTGCCATCATCATTATTGTCAGGAGAACTTCACAAAGCCTCTTGCTGAGGCAGCTCTGTTTCAGACTGGCTATCCTTTCTTCCCGAAGACTCCAGGGTTAAGCTGACTTTTTATCCCTTTCACAGCTGCTACAGCCTATTCTCCACCTTGGGCTTTTCTTTCTCAAGTAGGACATCTCTTTCAGGAGTCTAATTATTGTTGTGATCGTCTTACCTTGGGGGTTAAGAGGAACAAGGTGAAGAAGCTTCATTCTGTGTGCTCTCTACATAGGAATCTCTATTGCAGCTATTTCTCCTTTTGGGAAAAGAGGAGAAGTCAGGGCCATTTTTCAGTCCAAGGTTCACAGAGTAGCTTCACAGATATGAACTGAAAGCAAATTTCTCTGGTCCATATGACTCCACAGAAGAATGCTTTGGTTCATTAAATATCCCTGTAAGTCAAATAAGAGTTGGAATTTGAGGACCAGGTGGAGAGAAAGTCTGAGTGCTGGGCATATCCTTGGGTGCTGGGGGTGAGGGTGGACCCCTCCTGCCAGAGTGAGGGCTTGTGATCCCATATTTCTCCTCTGGCTCTCATCAGCCTCTTCTATCAGGTCAGTTGTAAACCTGGTTCCTTAAGCCTTAAATGTACCCAGGGGCTCAGAACAGACAAGGAGGACTGGAAGACTGGTCCCTTTTCTGTCTTTTTCTTTTGTCCCCATGTGCAGTAAATAGGCTTCTTTTCAATTGTTAATTGCCTCATGTTACAGAGTGTTTGACTCAGATAAGCCATTTGAGTGGACCGAGGAGAATAGTAATAGGCTATAAAGGATTGAAGTTAGCCCACCAAAGTCATTCTCCAGAACCCTCCGTGATGATCTATTTCCTCAGTTTCAGAAGCATATACACCATGTCTCTCACATCAAGGGATTTTAAACCACTAGTTAATAGAAAAAAAGAATTTGGGTAATAAAATCAACAGACACATGCCAGGCGTAAAGATTAAGGCAATTTTCTGAAGTTCTCCTCTGTTGTTCTTTGATCTGCATAGACATGTAAATGGACTGCCTGTTGTTTTCCAGAACCCTGTGTCAGACTCCCTTTTGAGAGGACCCAGAGAATAGAGACTCCTCTCCCTTTATCACTAAATCTTCAGGTGGAGGGGAGCTTCTTAGGGTGCTCCTCATTCCGGGCCATGGGATCGCTCCTTTTCCTCTCCAGGCCCTGGAGACACTTTGTGTAGAGCCTCATGTATACACCATCTTCAAGCTAAAAATGAGCAATGGGGGATGAGGGGGGTGGTTCTTTTTGCAATATTTGGAAAGCATTGTTAGTGGATAGAAATTTCTCTACTTTAAATTTCATTCTCTTAAGCCTTTGACACCAGATCCTCCACTTATTTAAACTAGAATCTAGCATTAGATGCTGTTGGATAGTGTGAAAATTTTATGTTGAGCTATTTTAAGTTTAATATGCCCATATTTCATGATGTTCCACAAAGAGCACCACCACTGATAGCTGTGTAGCCATAAAAGACAAGCTTGATCAACACTGGAATAGATCGTCCACATTCTTTCTAACCCAAGTGGGGCGTTTACATCTTAGAAAGATGGTGGGTCCATTTTAAGGTATGTATTTGTAAACATCTTCTGTTTGCCTCTAAACAAAGCGTAAGCAAACTTCAGCAGAGGGATGAGACTCTCAACACTCTGGCCCCTCTGCTCCCTGACCTTGTCACATACAGCTACCATTTCTTCCAGTCTTCCCCGTGCCCCTCACTCCTATGACCTTAAGAGTGCAGTTAACAGAAACTATACCTCTTCTCAGAGCTTCCCCAGCAGCTCACCAGTAAAGATCTGCCTGCAATGCAGAAGACTCAGGAGTCATGGGTTTGATCCCTGGGTTGGGAAGATCCCCTGGAAGAGGACATGGAAACCCACTCCTATATTCTTGCCTGGAGAATCCCATGGACAGAGGAGCCTGGCAAACTACAGTCCATAGGGTCGCAAAGGGTCAGACGTGATACATGTGCAAACCTCTTCAGATCTCAGTTTCAAACATTCTCCAATCCACCTCCTCTCACTCCAGTTTTCTTGCCTAAATCCTTCCTCTATCATGGATCTTTGACTTCGCAGAGACCCCTAATCCTTTGACCACATTCATTTTCCATGTTCTTTCAGCAACTGCCTAGCTTCACATCCTTTCTTGTCCAGCCTAGATTCTATGGCCCACCATTATAATTCCTTCACCAATACTCTCCACTCCTTTATTCTTCTGTCCCTGCATTGAGCTTGTCTTACAGAACTCCTCTATCGGACTTTGAAACACTGCACTTCTTCTCTGTGCCTGCTCCCAAGCAGCTGACTCTTGATGGAGACTGTCAATAAAGCAAACTGGTTTGTAATTAAATTCATGAGGCTCTATTTCAATTGGGTACTCACCACTGCCTGGCAATCTTGCACTGTCCTTCTGGTAAACTTACTCTCCGTTTCTGAAGATGATCATGTCATGCCTTCCCTTCTTCTCCCAACTCCTCAGTCCCTGACTCCATACTCGTTCTCAGTTGATGATGACCTCAGCCTTTTTTGAGGAAATAGAAACTATTGGATGCTAACGCCCTACTGAAACTGAAAATCCACCTGCATCAGCAATAATTTTCTCCTTCCCTCATACTGCCATGGAGAAGATATCTCTTCCCTATTAAGGGCCAGCTCCTCAGGAACCTTGGTTCTGTCTTCCTTTATTTCTCAAAGATTGCATTTATTTGGCTATCTATCCCCTATCTATATCACATCATTTTTCTCCTCCCACTCTACCAAATCATTCATGTCATGTAAGACATGTTCCAAACTTATAAAACATAAGAATGAGAATGACTTTCCTTGATCCTACCAATATGATTTTTGTTTGTTTGTCTTTTGGTTTTTGTTTGTTTTCTTTTGCTGGGAGAAGGAGTTGCTTGTTTTAGTCTCACACATTATATTTATTACTTGACCCTTTCCCATCTGGCTTTTGCTTCCACATGACTGAAACGCCTCTCCTCACGGTTACTGATGGTTTTCATGTGACCACATTAATCCTCATCTTGAACTTCCAGGAGAATTGGGTGCCACTGACTACACTTCCTTCTTGAAACATACAACACTCTGTGTACGTGTGCTTTTTAGCTCTTAGTTTCCTTCCAAAACTTTAAAACTGTGGTGCTGGAGAAGACACTTGAGAGTTCCTTGGAAAGCAAGGCGATCAAACCAGTCGATGTTAAAGGAAATCAATGCTGAATACTCTTTGGAAGGACTGATGGTGAAGCTGAAGCTCCAATAATTTGACAACCTGATACGATCAGCCAACTCATTGGAAAAGACCCTGATGCTGGGAAAGATTGAGGGCAGGAGGAGAAGAGGGTGACAGAGGATCAGATGGTTGGATGGCATCACTGATTCACTGGACATGAGCTTGGGCAAACTCTGGGAGATAGTGAGGGACAGGGAAGCCTGGCTTGCTGCAGTCCACGGAGTCATAAAGAGTCAGACACGACTGAACAACAGTTTCCTCCTTACTCCACTGTCCACTCCTTTTAGTTTCTTTTGTTGGATTCTCCTCTTCTGCTAGAATTCTCAGTGCTGGACTTCCTTGAGAACAGATCATGGATTCCCTCATTTCCCTTTCTACATTATCCTTCTGGATGTTGTCATCCCCATGATTTTAAAATACCACATATCTTCTGGTAATTATCATATAATCAGATTTTCATCTCTAGTCCAGCTCTATCATCTGAACTCTAGACAGACCTCATAACCAAATCCCTACTTCCCATATTCCCCAAATGTCCCATTGACAACTCATAGTTAGTATGTCTAAAAGAACTCTTCACTCAAACTTGCTCTCATCCTGTCTGGTCATCTCAAGAAATGTCACTGCCACCCATCCAATTACCTAAAGTAGAATTCTAGAAATCTTTCATAATTCTTTCCTTACCCTAACCAGTGACAAATTCTGTCAAATGTCAAATGCCTCCAATATACATTCTGCATTTATTTACCTCTTTTTCCACTGCTTTCTCCAACACCCCACCATCACTTTCCAGTAGGATTACTGAATTCCCCTTCTAATTAGGCTTCTTGTTTCAACTTTATCCTCTTTATTCCCCAGACAACAACAAATGTAACCTTTATACAATATATAGATCACACCTTCTACCTGTGTAACACCCTTCAATACACTGTACTGAGGCTGAAGGCAAGCTCTTTTCCTTACCTAAGACAACAATTATGCAATCTGTCTCAACTTCCATTCTGTTCATTCCAGCAAATCTGGTTTCATTTAAACATTTTGCAGTTTCCCTCCTCTGAAGTGGCCAGCTGCCCCAGACCGTGAACCTCAAATGATCTCCATGGTCTCTTCACATACTTCTTTCTTCTCATCTTTCCACTGAGACTTCTCAAAGAATTCTTTTTTAGCCAGGTATCTAAGGAAAATACTTCTCTTCCTGCTCATTATCTACGTTTAGTAGATACCTTTATCTACTAAAGGTAGTTAAAGGTACCTTAGTACCTTTCTTTCTTTCTTTCATCACACTTAGCATAGCGCAGAGGGCTTATTTTGTTGTTCACTTGCTGTAATCGTCACTAGCATTTAAATTCTGAGAGCAGGATCTGCATCTTCTGTGTTTCTCATCCTGCCCCTCTGCCTGGTACAGTGCCTGACTTTCAGAAACACTGTAGAATGAATGGATGAATATTACATAAAGAGATACCCTGTACCCAGCTCACTCAATATACTTCATGGATCTCAGCTCACCTTTAGACCTGAGTTTCTTTTTTTATGGGATAGAAGTGGGTGACCCTAAAACTGCTTAAACTATTTCTCATGGAAGAGTAGTGTGTGCCCAAAGTGACCAACTGGGGTTCTTATTTTTACAACCTGTTTTGCCTCCTCCGGTCCAGCCGTCACTGTAGGATAGATTACGTGGTTTAATAGAGAAACAACGGCTGTGAAGGAGGAACCCACGGATCAACGCCCAGCCCCGGCACTGAGGATTTGTGTAGCCTTGGGCAAAACACTGCCCTCTCTTGATGCTCCATTTGCTCGTCTGTAAAATGCAGAGTATTATCTGTTTAATCTACTTCAAAGGGCTACGGTGGTGATTAACTGGGAAAACATCAAGGAAAACCCTTTGTAAATTGTAAAACACTGAACAAACGCTTTCCAAGGGTTTCGCGGAGCTCTTCTGGTCAGAAAGTAACCAGAGACATTCAGATCCCTCCGCGGAATGGTTTAAAGGATGCCCTGCCCCAGTGCTTGACTTCTGCTGGGCCGAGGCTTCGCCAAAGGCCTACGATCTCTTCCCATCCCGACCTCCCGCCTCCTGCTTGTTCTTTTCCCATAGTGAACAAACATGTCAGCTGTTTCTGCTCCATCACGCACAGTTCCTGTTTGGTGGGGCGCATAGAACCTGGGGCTGACTAACTACACGGTCGGAACTGTGCTCCAGCAGTGGAGGGTGGTATTTCCTGTTTGGTCCCAGGAGGCTGAGAGTCCGGAGCGGCCAGCACACCAGCTGCTGCGCTGGCCCTCGCCCACCCTCAGCCCAGCCTTGCCTTTCGCAGTGCCTACACAGATGCTCCAGTCGGCTTGGCTACTTCCCATTCTAGATCCCGTAGGAGGAGAGCCCCTCGGCTCTCAGAGAGAACTGCCCACTGCCCACTGCTCAGGTGTGCTTTACAAAGCAGTCTCCGTGGCTTCCTCAGCTTGGGAGTGTGTGGATCCCAGGGTGATTCTGGTGAGCTCGCCTGTGGGTACCCAGAGCCTGCACGGCTGTGGTCTCCCCAAGCCTTCCCAGGACTCAGAGCTCGGCTTGTGCTACGCCTTTCTGCCTTCTGTCCCACCAGCCCTGGCTCTCTGTCCTTCCCATCCTCTCTCCTAACCTTCTGTCACCCAGAAGATGAGCTGTTTTAGTGGCTTTCCTTATTCACAGTCTCCACACCCTGCCTCACAGTCTCTACTGTGAGAAGAAAGGGAGGAGGCTATCCTCCAGTCACCAAGCAAAGCACATCAGGATAAAATGTTTCTCAATAACCATTTTTAAACTGCAGTATAGTTAAGGCTTCCCTGGTGGCTCACACGGTAAAGATTCTGCCTGCAATGCAAGAGACCCAGGTTTGATCTCTGGGTCGGGATGATCCCCTGGAGAAAGGAATGGCTACTCACTGCAATATTCTTGCCTGGAGAATTCCATGGACGGAGGAGGCTGGCGGGCTAGTCTATAGGGTCACAGAGTCGGACACAACTGAAGCGACTTAGCATGCACACCAGACATGTGTGATTGAGAGCAGCAAGCCTGCCAGCCCCTGCCTGTCTTCCACCCAACCCTTCCACCCTCCCTCCTCGTGTTCAAAGGCCCCTGCTGCAGGAGTCCAGGAAGATGGAAGGTATCATAAGATCTTTCAAGGTTGTTCACGATGGAATTTGTCAGTTAGTCCTGGATTGGCCTGGAGGAAGTTCTGGCATCTCCTCCCAGCTTCTGTCATCCTAGTTCCCACTGCCAGGAGGACTCACCCCTATCCTAGACTCCATTAATTATAACCATATTTCACCTACACACAGTGAACCCCCAAGATGCCAAATCATGCTATCCCTTTGTCTTCAAAATGGCCACAGGATGCGGTCCCAGGATGGAGTGTGATCTGTCTCTGTGGATGGCCAGAGCTCCCCAGCCCTTGAGGCATGGAGCATTGCAGCTCCGGTCCCTCGGGGTCCAGCTGCAGAGGTGGCCTCCATTCAGCATGCTGAGGAAAGGGCTGCAGAGGCCACGGCTAGCAAAGTGGGGAGAGGCGGGTAGCTACTCAGCAAGCGCCAGTCGGAGCCTGACAAATGGAGGGACTTTCTGTGAGATCAGCAAAAGAGGAGGCACAGACACTTGACCTGGTTTGGAATTATTGCAAATCCATCAGGCTCTGTGCAAATTGAGACCATAATTCAGATTGTTCATATCATCACCAGCCTCCCCATTTCCATTAAGCCCTGCTGTCCATCTCCCCTGGGCCCAGCTCTGTCCAGCAGCTAATAGAAAGGGTCAAGCTAGCACTGAATTAACAAACCACTCTGGAGGGGTGGGTCCCCAGCCCAGCCCTTCCAGCCCAGAGGCCATGATTAACCTTGGACGGGGTCCTGTCACCTCTTTCTCAGCCTCGGGTGCAGTTTTGGCAGAAAGATGCTTATTGACAGGGTGTGGTGGACCAGGTGTGGAGCTGGCGACCATATGAAGTGGGTTTGAACCCCAGCTCTGTAGCGCCTCAGCCTCATGACCTCAGGTGATTTATATAAATCACTGAAACCTTGGATTTCTCATCTGTAAAATGAGACAGGTAAAAGACATACCTGCTCTATTTGCCTAATACTACATCTGGTATTAAGCCAACGCTAATGATGTAGGTGAAGGTGTTTTTTAAGAAAGATTTTGGCCATGCCCTGCAGTTTGTGGAATCCTAGTTCCCTGACCAGGGATTGAAACCAAGCCTCCCACGTTAGAAGCACAGAGTCCCAACCACTGGTCTGCCAGGGAAGTCTGGTGAAGGTCCTTTGTGGTTTATGATACACTATGAAACGTGGGTGGCTATGAATACTCCCCCCAGCCTGCCCCCTGTCCCCGGCCAGTTGGCATCATGGGCCCTGTGCTAAATGAGAGCCCAGCAGACATCTGGCTGCTGTTCAGATCATCCTTGTCTCAGGGGCTGGGCCTCCGTCCAGTCCCACTGTGGATCGTGCTTCCTCACATGAGAGGCTTAACTGAAGTGCGTCAGGCACCATTAGGGCAGGCAGCAAAGGAGGCTGGGGTCCCCACCCTCCCCCTGGGCCCTTGCTCAGAGGAAAGGGAAGTGGACAGCACCCGTACTGGGCACTTATGTGACAAGCCCTCCACTGGCTGTTCTCCTTGCGCTTGTAAACTCTGCTGGCCTTCACAAATGCCTTTTGAGGAGGGTATCATTACCCTCACTTTACAGAGGAAGAAAGGGAGGCATAAAGAAATAGTAAATTAATTAATCTAATTAAATGAATTAAAGCCAGTAAGCAGGATCTGGGTTTGATTCACTCTGCCCCAAAGCCCAACTCTTCCACTTCCTTTCTTTGAACTGAGCCCTCCGGGGCCCAGGTTAAGGATCAGGGATAAGGGATAATGGGATTCCTTGTTGAGAAAGGCGGGGGTCCCCCAGCAGCAGCAGCCCAAGAGTTTCCCCCAACCCCTATCCCTGGAGAAACAAGGCAGAAAGTTATCTTTAGGATTGCCCTGAGCCTCGGGTCTGCTCTCCAAAGCTCAGGGCTCGTCCTGACTCCAGTTACATCTGGGAGCCCCTCCAGTTCACCTGCGCAGTGCCCCGCACCCCACCAAGCCCCAGCCCCACCCTCCTGACCGCATCACCCGGAGACCCTGCTGGGGCTGAGGCTCCCTTATCTGGGGGTGCCCTGGCCTGGCCCGCAGGCACGTGTGGCCACTGCACTCTGGTCCCTGTTAGTCTTGTCTTCACAGCTCCCCACAGCTGGGGCTCCTTTCCTGGACCATGAAAATAATTTTCAATTTAATATTTTAAAGGCTTCTTTTCTAAATTAAATTGAATGGGAGAGCAGCCTAGGGGAACAAAAGACCTCTCCTTAACACTGAAATGGAAATTAGTTGGAAGAGGGGAAAATAATGTCCGAAGAGGGTTCATCCTGTTCTCCACATGGAGCCATCTGATGTCTTGCTGGGCCTGTCCACCTGCTTCCAGGATATGCAGATACTGAGGCAGGAATTAAGTTGGCTGCCACAGAAACCCCAACTCTAAGCTCCCAGGAAACCTTTGGAAGGTTGACTTAATTTTCCTTATTTTATGGAAGATGCATGTTCTCATGTGTATGGTGATCAGGCTCTGGGACACCACGGAAGTGTATCATTCCAAGGCCCTCGTGTGGTAGGTCTCCTCACTGCTGAGGAGGGCCTGCTAACTCTTCCAGAGGGAGGGATCAGAGCCAGGACCTGAGTGGCTGTGGACAGTATGCCCTCCATCCCTTCAGCTGGGACGCACCTGGTCTGGGTGCTGGCCCAGGACTGACGCAGGGCCCATCTGACTGGGGTAGAATCCCAGGGAAAATGGCAAGGCCTTCTGCCCCCAGTCAAGAAGGATGTCGGGCACCCAGCTGCCTCAGTGGTTGTCTGAAAACAAGGTGGCGTTGGCACCAGCCTCCAGAGGCATGGTTTCCTATATAGGTCATTCTGGTCTTGCCTCTGTGCATCCAGGCTGCTGGTTCCCTGCCTTCTTGGCGCCCCAGGTGCTGGTCCCAGCCTAACCTCGCCTCCTCTTGGCTGTTGCACTCTTTCTGCCTCTTTTCCTTCAGCCTTCCCTCTAAGGGCTGTCCAGATGTGGGTCTGGCCCTCAGCATTCAAAGGTTTGTGTTGGGACTTCACTGGTAATCCAGTGGCTAAGACTCTGAGCTCCCGATACAGGGGGCCTGGGTTTGATTCCTGGTCAGGGAACTAGATCCCACATGCCACAATGAAGTGTTCACATGCTGCAACTAGGAATGCTGTCCCATGTGCCCCAAGGAAGACCCAGCACAGAAAAACAAATAAAAGAAAACAACAAACAAAGGCTTGTGTCCAGACGGCTGGCCAGACTCTCAGAGGCTAGGCTTCCCCTCTCAGCTTCCAGGCTGAGATATAACCCCTGCTGGTCACACTTGAACTGGCCTACTGGGGAGATCTGTCCTGGGCTGGGTATCTGGCGGCAGGGTCTGGTGGGTGTGTGCGGATTTGTTTAATCACTAGACAACCAGGCACTCCTGAGTAAGCTCCGTAGACAGGGCAGACACACTGCAGGGGTAGCCATGGTACCCGCTGCTGGGGCAGCCTCAGGGGCGTGATGGCACCACAGGGCCCTGCAGACCACAACCAGGAAGCTGAACCTGTGTGCTGCACTCCACTGGCTCCTCCTGTTCCCTCGTCTCTTATTAAATCTTTGCTGGTTGGAGAGGAAAGCCCCCTCCTAGGCTTCCTCTGCGGTATTCCTTCTGGTAAACGGTTTACACTGAGGTGTGATGGTGGCTAGGAACCTCATACCTTCATTTTCCCCATGGGCATTTTTTAACAGAGAAGGGCCTGAAGCCAGCAATGGCTTCACCGAACTCCAGAACAAAGAGCCTGAGGAGGGGCGATCCTTAGACAGGGGCCAGCCAAAGCCTTTCTCAGAACACTGATGGTGGCAAATAACACCTGCTGCTCAGAGTGTCTACTGGTGCCAGGCGTGTGCTCCTTTAATAACCTCTGCTAGCAAGCCCCTTGTCCTGTCTGAATTCTGATTCCCGGGAGCTGTGGTCTTGGGCAAGCCACTTAACCTCTCTGAGCCTCAGGTTTGCAGGTAAGAATACTGGCCTCGTGGAAAACTTGAGATGATTATATTTGCATGTTACTTATTAGGCTCCTGGTCCTGTGATCAGCCCATATTAAACCCTCTATAACTGATAGCTCTTTCATTATATCCATTTCGTCTGTAAAATGAGTATGATTTTGTGAAGTCAAGTGAGAAAATGTAGGTTAAGATGCTTTGCCAGTGTTAAGGGTTGAGTGCAAAGTATTTCTGTTATTGATTTTATTTTGTTATTGTTGCCCTAGGGGGTTCCAGGCAGCCCTCTTCCCTTGGTGCTAATCCAGCCCAAACTTCCCTGGGGTAGAGCAGTTCTTCCACCTTCCAGGTCTGGCTCTCCCGCAGTGCAATCCCATGTCACTCCCTCCAGAATCATGGAATTGTCCACGGATTGGCCTTTGACTCCCCAGATGGTGTCTCATCAGATAAGCCACAGAGATCAGCCACATCTGAAGGTTATTTATTACTGAGGATCTGAGATAACTCTTACCAGAGCTCCTCTGGGGTTTTGTCAGAACCAAAGAATGAGAGTGGGTCATATCTTCCAGCTTCCCAAAAGCCGGCCTTTGGAAAACACTGTCTTCTCATGATTGCTCTTCCTTTCTGTCCTCGCCAAGCTTTTTTTTTAACTTTTTACTTTGCAGTGGAGTATAGCCAATTAACAATGTTGTGATAGTTTCAGGTGAACAGTGAAGAGACTCAGCCACACATATACATGTGTCCCTTCTTCTCCAAACTTCCTTCTCATCCAGGCTGCCACATAACATTGAGCGAACTTCCCGGTGCTATACAGTAACTCTCCAAGCTTTTATGCACCATCCTTTCCAAGTATTCATGGTAACAGACTATTTTGCTGTCCTTCTCATTTCATTTAGTTTGCTGGGTAACTCTTCTGATTTTTGCGGGCCCTACTCAAATGCATTGGGGCACAAAGAAAAAAGTTTAGAATTTAACATCAGAAAACTCAGTGTTGACCCTTACTAGCTGGGTGATTTTGGGAAAATCACTTAACTCTTTGGTGCCTCTGTTTTCTCTATTGGGTAAAGTGGAATGATAGTCAAAGGAGATAATAGGTATTAAACAGTTTTGTGAACAGCAAATGCCGTACAAACCTGGCTACAAGTCTCAGGACCCAGTGCTATTATTTCTAGATACTCAATAAAAGGGAGGAAGAGAAAAGTCAGCACTTATTTAGAAGCTACTAAGTGCCAGGTGCTTTTACATATCCTATTCATTTAATACATTTTATTGTCTGCGCTATTGAAATGAGAAAAACGTAGGCTTAGTTAAATGGTTTTGTTCAACATCATACAGTTGGCACTCAGAGGATTTGAATCTGTGACGCCAGAAGAAGGATATTTCTGCTTGTGGTCAGCTGAAGAAGAGCCCCAGATGGTCCTAAGGGTCCTAACCCCCAGGAGGTGAGTGTCACTTTGTATGGCAAAAAGGGGCTTTGCAGATATGAGTTAGTCATAGATTTTTAAGATGGGGCAAATATTCCGGATCACCCAGGTGGGGCAGAGTGTGGACAGAGAATGTTGCCTGCCATATCAGACAACAAAGGATGCCGTGACCATCAAGCCATCAGCCATTCCAGCCTCCCCTGACCGTACTCTTTGAGGGGATTCAGGAGGAAGACAGATTACTGGCTGTAGATAAAGCGCATATCAAAGGAGGGATTTCATGGAGCCCAAACTCTTGCATCTTCCCATACACAGAAAATTCATGAACTTACAGTGGCTGGTTTTCTTTATTTAACAATAATCTCTTGATGTTCTGACCACCTGAATTATTTTGCAAAAGCTCCTATATATCCTGATTCCTCACTCACCTCTTTGGAGCAGTCCCTCAGAGCTATCTGACAGACTGTCTTCCGGGTTTACGTCCTCAGTATATCTGCCAAATAAGACATAATTCTCAGCTATTAGGTTGTGCTTTTCTCCTCCCGCACCACCCCCACCCCCAGTGGACAGATGTAATCATAAGTGTCTTTACAGAGAAAAGATGACATGAAGACCGTAGCAAAGAAAGGTTTGCAAATGCTTTCCCGCGCACTTTGAAGATGGAGGAAATGGTTGTGAGCCAAGGAATGCAGGAAATGCATCTCTAGAGGTCTGAAAAGCTAGGAAAGGGATTCTCCCCTAGAACCTGTAGAAGGAACCAGATCTCCTGACATCTTGGCTTTACTGAAACCGATTCTTAACTTCTGGCCTTCAGAATTGTAAGAGAATAAATCTGTTTTAAGCCATCAAATTTGCAATAACCTGTTAGAGCAGCCATAGGAAATTCTAGCCAACTGCTAAATACTTCCATGTCCTCAGCTCACCAGTTTCTTTGTTGCCCTAAAGGATAGCTCTCCCTGGGTTTCCCTGGTATCTCAGTGGTGAAGAATTTTCCTTCAATTCAGGAGTTGTGGGTTCGATCTCTGGGTCAAAAAGATCCCCTGGAGGAAGGCAGGGCAACCCACTCTAGTATTTTTGCCTGCAGAATCCCATGGACAGAGGAGCCTGGCAGACTGCAGTCCATAGGGTCACAAAGAGTCAGACACTGCTGAAGTGGCTGAGCATGCATGCACACATAGCTTTCCCCCAGATTCTCTATGCCCTGGGGCATCAGGCAGTCATCCCTCCTGGTGAAAGCAATTGACAAATGACAACTGACAACTGACACATCTCTAATATATAACCGTTAGGAGACAACCCTGTGAAAGATGGCCCCAAAATGGTCCTCAGGGAGCCCATTAGTATCTGTGGTGCAATCCTAGAACTCAGCACCTCAGAACAATATACCCTTTCTTAACCTTGCACAGCTTCTGGGGGTCAAGAATCTAGTTGCTCTTTGGCAAGTAAGTCACTCTGGCTCAGGGTCTCTCAGGCTGCAGTCAAAATGTCAGCTGGACCACAGTTACCTGAAGGCTTGACTAGGGCTGGAGGATCTGCCTTCTGTATGGAAAAAGGCTTATAATTTAGTGTCAGGAAATTCTATTCTGAAATTTCTCCCATTCTCTAGTAAATGATTCAGAGCTGTTGGCAGACCTCAGTTGCTTGCTTGTTATTGGCCCGAGGCCTCACTCACTCACTACACGGGCCTGTCCCTAGGGTCTTCATGTCATAGCAGCTACTTCCTGTAGAGAAAGAGAGAGAGCAACAAGAAGCCGCTCGGGCTTTATGACCTAGTCTTGGAAGTTACAAGCCATCACTCATTGCATTTTGTTTATCAGAAGGAAATTATTAAGTACAGTACATATTCAAGGGAAGGAGAATTAGGCTTCACTTCTTGAAGGGAGAATTTGTGGGTATACTCTAAAATTACCACATGGATTTTACAGTGAGATGAGTGCCCTGAACGTCCCCACACTGGAGGACAATTCAGGGCAACCTCCAATTACAGGCAGAATTGGCCAAAAGTTCCTGTCGCTGGAGTGAGGACCCAAAAATAAAGGTGTGGACTCCAGGGGTCAGCAGAGACCTCCAGGAGCCAGCCTTAAAAAATGGTGTAACATTAAAAAATGAACTCTACCTCATTAAAAAATTATTAAATGCAAGTGGTGAACAATATAGACATTTTGAAAATGTCTGAAGAAATATCTAAAATGTAGAAGAATATAAAGAAGAAAAGTACAACATATATGGGTAGAACAGGAGGAAGGGGTGCCTTCCTGATGGGACCATAGCCATGAGCAAAGGCAAGAAGATGGGGATAAAGATGCCACGTGCCTGTATTTTTTTCAACAAAAGCAAAAGGTATCCATTATAGAGAAGGGGCTAGATTTTGTAAACAAACAAGCAAAGCAAAACTCAGAAATGACTGTACATTACAGGGAGGCCAACTATGCCCAAGCCAGAGGAGATAGACTATAATTCAGAAGGAGAGGGGCATGTATTTGGAGAGGATCCAGCCTGGAGATAAGTGTCCAGACGTGGTGGTAACTCATAGGAAGGCACAGTGTGTGTTGATTCTGAGAGATTTGGGGAGAATGTACTTAGGGGGTCAGGTAGGGGAGCACCAATGTGTGTGTGTGGGGGGAGGGTGATTTGTACAAAAACGTCGTGCAGAGTAAGTTGTGATAAAGAATCAAGAAAGTGCTGAAATCAGTACACCAAAGTCTATACATGACTAACTACCATGACTATACAAGGCTACACAAATGTATCAAGACCATAGAACAGAAAGAGAACAACTGTTATTGGGGCAGAATTCTGGAGATGCTGGAACAACGGAGCTAGGAGAAAAGCTTCTGATGAAAGATGGAAAAACAAACCATCTCTCATCCCTCATAGCTTTCTATCTATTTTATGTGGTATACCAGACATTTTCTGTATATCACAATATACCAAGCATTTTACATCTATTATTTAATTTCACCCTGACAAAAATTCTATAAATTAGCATTATCTTCTGTATCTGATAGGTAATGTGTTGGTTACGCATAATATAAAGACCAGATTTGAACATATAAGGATTTAATCTTTCAGGTGAAAGAAACTTACAGCAAGATAGCCCAGGGCTGGTATGGAGGCTCCTCAGAGTTGGGACCCTGATGCTGGGAAAGATTGAGGGCAGGAGGAGAAGAGGGCAGCAGAGGATGAGTTGGTTGGAGCACATCACTGACCCAATGGACATGAGTTTGAGCAAACTCTGGGAGACAGTGAAGGAGAGGGAAGCCTGGCGTGCTGCAGTCCATGGGGTCGCAAAGAGTCAGACACGGCTTAGAGACTAACCAACGGCAACAACAGACTTTTCCAGGATCCAAGGTCCTCCATCCTGCTGTTTTGTCATTCACACACCTCATGGTCCAAGATGGCTGCTTAAGATCTAGTCATCACACCTACATTCTGGGCAACAGAAAGGAAAGAAAGGTGGAAAGACAAAGAGCTTATGTCCTAGCCAAACTAGCTCTTTATAAGCAGCTTCTCTACAGGTTGCACACAATATTTTTATTTCCATCTTGTGTGAGGCTTAGTCATTCAGTCATGTCTGACTCTTTGTGACCCCATGGACTGTAGCCCACCAGGCGCCTCTGTCCATGGGGATTCTCCAGGCAGGATTTCTGGAGTGGGTTGCCATGCCCTCCTCCAGAGGATCTTCCCAACCTAGGGGTTGAACTCAGGTTTCCCACACTGAAGGTAGATTCTTTACCATCTGAGGCACCAGGGAAGCCCAAGAATATTGGAGTGGGTAGCCTGTCCCTTCTCCAGGGGATCTTCCTGACTCAGTAATCAAACTGGAGTCTCCCGCATTACAGACAGATTCTTTACCAGCTGAGCTGCCTGGGAAGCCCATTTCCATCTTATTGGCCAGGTACTAGTCACCGTGCTGCTTCTAGCTGCAAGGGGGCTGGGTCTTCTAGCCTTGCATATTTATGCCCAAGAAAAATCAGAGTCTACCTCTAAGGATGAAAGGGAGAGTGGGTATATGATGGCGTGCAGCATTGCTGCGTTTTTGCTGCATGCCTTTTGCATGTGAGGCTTGAGGAGATCAACAGGCCTAAAATCATGTGCTGAATATTAAGCAACAGAGCTAGGTCTCAAATTCAGAATGTCTGACTCTGAATCTTCAAAGAGAACACAGGTGAGAATGAGAACAAAAGATAAAGTGTGGGAAAAAGTTTATCAGAGCATTTTCCTTGGGCCTCGAGGTGAATTAGGGAGACAGAGACACAGAGAAGTCCGCAGCCTGGCTCCTAATAGGGGCTCAGTAAATAGGAAGTGAATGCAAAATAAAATTCTGCAGGCAATTAAGCAGTGATTTAAAAGTCAACAGAATCCATTGAGTTAAGTGAGCTGAGAGAGAGTCATCTTAGTCATTCACAGTTTATATGTCGAGTTCTCTCCCACTCAAATGGAATAATTCATGTTAGGTGGATGGAAGGCCAGAGTGAGAAATGACTTAAAGAGGGTCCTCAATTTAGAGAAGAAGGAATGAGGGTGCCACTGACTTTGTATGCTGGGCTGCTGGGATCTTGGGGTAGGTGAGGGTAGGAGAGAAGGGCAGGCAGAGTGCATTAGTTGGCTATTGCTGCCAAAACAAAATACCACAGTCTAGGTGGCTTCAGCCAACAGAAGTTTATTTCTCTCAGTTCTGGTGGCTGGAAGTTCAAGATGGAGGTGCCAGTAGGGTTAGTTTCTGGTGAAGGCTCTCTCCTTGTCTTGCAGATGGCTGCCTTCCTGCTATGTCCTCACTTGGCCTTTTCTCTGTACATGGGCATCCTTGCTGTCTTTTCTTCCAAAAGGACATCAGTCCTATTGGATTAGGGTCCTTGCTTATGACCTTATTTAATCTCAGTTACCTCCATAAAGGCTCTGTCTCCAGATGCATTCACATTCTGAGGTACTGGGAGTTAATAGGAGGACTTATAGGAAGGCACAATTCAGTTCATAACAGAGAAGGAGGAAAAAGACAAGAGAAAGAGGCAAATATGAGAATCCCAAAGGATCAGTGTTTGAAGATGACCTCTCCTCAGTCCTTCGCTGGTGGCTGTGGAGAGTTAAGAAGGGAAAGTGTAATGGAAACTGCCCAGTAGTGGCAGAGAGCGCAACAGGGGGCATGCTGGAGTCACCCTTTGTCACGGGCTTCCCAAGTTCTAATCCACCCCTAGTATCAACTCCCTTCTCTCAACCACTAGTTCTTTCCTTCTTACCTAATCTTCAGTCACTCCTCAGATTGTGGTGACCCCTATACCTTATTATTCATCTGGGAGCATATAGTAGAAAAACAATACACTTGGGTATTGGACAGATCTATATAGTTTGGACTTCATTGCCCTGCTTACTTGACCCCATGTATATCTTCATGCTTAAAGGTAACCATTTAAGAAACTGCATATAGTGCATTCCGTTGAACTGGTTGGATCATTCCCAGCTGAACCTTGTCTTTGTAAAAGAATATTGGAAGTTTTGGGTGGAGAGATAGGTGTGATTTGGAATTCTGGTACCTGCAGTGAGTAACTATGTAAACAGTTCAGCTGATAGCATGGTGACAAAGGTGATAGCCTGGAGGAAATTTAATTCCTACTTCTGTATCTACAAGGGGCACCTCTCTGATTTTTCCATCTCTAGTTGGCCACCTTGAAAAACTATCTTTTTTTAGAAGACACTTTTGCATGGTTCTGAACACAGAGTCCAAGTCTTGATCTGCACATTTTATCTTAATGGGCAGATGTTGTTATAAAGCACTTCCTCTAATCCTCTAAACCTTAATTACATTTAAGACTATACCATTAAACTCTACTGCCATCTCTCCTGTGGCTTCTGCCCCAAATTTCAGGAACTTGGCTGCATGGTCGTTCTCTTGACCCTGGGCTACCATACTGCCTAGTTTTCTGCTTTGGAGAAGTGAATGGAAAATCAGAACTGTAGTTGTTTGCAGATGAGAGTGAGGTCCACAAAGTGTTCTGGATGAGGTTACATGAGGAGATGTTGCTGATGGGAATACAGGCTGTGGAAACGCAGAGGAGTCATCCACTCATCCCACATACCTAGACTAGACTCTGTGCAAGTGGAGTCATGAGCTACTGTGTGCAAAGTCGCTTCAGTCATGTCTTACTCTTTGCAACCCTGTAGACCATAGCTGGCCAGGCTCCTCTGTCCATGGGATTTTCCAGGCAGCTGGTGATGGTTTTATTTAGAGGATACTCTGGAAGGCTTGGGTTGGGTAGCCATCCCTCCACTCATGGTTTTGGAATAAGAATGAGTGAAAAAAGCCCCAAGAGCCTTTTTCCCTTCTCCTCTCCATCCCCCCACACCTCCATCCCTCACCCCACCAAGCTCCTGCCTTTCCCAGCAGAGACTTTATCTAGATTCCTTCAGTCCTGCAAGTTTTATGATGCTACTTGAAAGAGGCTGTGGATGTCTGTTGGTTACACACTTGGGATATCTGGTTTATGTTGTCTCTTATGGTCTCTCTGCTCTCCTTAGCTTAGAAGTCTGGCAGTCATCTATTATGTACAGCGTTATGCATTTCAAAGGTGCTTGCTAGGTTTTGTAGCAGGGTGCTTTCAATGCCCTGCCCATGCTCCCTGGCCCTCATCTGCATTCCAGCCAGCCCTCTCCTGCCAGTGCCTAAGATACACTACCCGTTGGCTCTCTCTGGCCATCAGAGCGAACTTTGCCTGCCATAGCAGCTGGCAGGAAGTGCCTGGGAGTGAGCAGACACAGACCCCAGCTTCCTTGACCCTCAGTCTCTGAGGCACATGCTGTACGCTGATCCCAGAGATCCTAGCAGGACTAAGCCCGGGTACCACACTCGTAAGGTGTAAACCACCATATCCCTATTGATTTTCTTCCTTACCCACCTCACTTCCCCATCCCCCTACTGATGTTTCCTGAGATCACATCTAAAGAAAATTGTTTCTCTATTTACAACACTTCTGATGCCAAATGTGTGGAAGGTATTTCTCCTCATACCAAGCAATTTCCAACTCACTGAACACCAACTGGGTGTCCTATAATTTAATTCAGTCCTGATACTGACTACCTGGAGTCCATGTCAGGCCCTACAGGCTAAGGACTGCCTCTACCTCTGAGGCCAGTTGCAAGCTGTGGGTCCTCAGGGTCCCCACACTTCGATCTGACTTGGCTACAAAGTCAGGAGTTCCCACAAGGATCCCCAACTCTACTTTTAATTGTTTGCTGAAATGGCTCAACAAATTCACGGAAACATTTACTTACTTTTGCCCATTTCCTATAAAGGATACCGATGACCATCCAGATGAAGAGTCACATAGGGCAGAGTCTAGAAGGGTCTAGACTGCAGGAATTTCTGTCCCCATGGAGTTGGGGTGCACCCCCTCCTGGCACGTAGATGAGTTCACCAACTTGGAACCTCTCTAAAACCCATGGTTAAGGGATTTTTATGGAGCTTCATTATGCAGGCGTGATTGATGATCGACTCCGTCTCAGCTCTTCTCCCTTCACAGAAGATGATGGTGGGGCTGAAAGTTCCAAGCTTCTAATCCTGGCTTGGCTTTTCTGGTGACCAGCACCCATCATGAAGCCATTCAGGAGCCCACCAAGAGTCACCTGATTAGAACAAAAGATGCTCCCATCATCCCGGAAATTTCCAAGGATTTAGGAGCTCTATGTAAGAGTCTCCCAGTGTCCCCATCACTCAGGAAATTACAAGGATTTTAGGGGCTTTGTGTCAAGAACCAGGATCAAAGACTAAACATTAGAGCAGAAGATGTTTCTAGTAGCCCTAGCACTCAGGAAATTACAAGGGTTTAGGAGCTCTTTGTCAAGAACTGAGGACAGAGACAAATATACATTTCTCATTATATCAAAATCTCCTAAATGAGCTATTTGCTGGAGTACCTCAGATTCCCACGATTGAGTGCCAGACATTCGGGGAGGTGCTTGTGTCACGACCTGGGGGCCACACAACACAGTGGTCAAGGTCACATCCTTCAGAGCTTGACTGCCCATGGTTCACAGTCTCAAAGTAGCTGTGTGACCTTGGGAAAGTTACTTTACACTCTTTGTGTCTTGCTTTCCTCACTTATAAAAATAATACAATAATTCTTATTTCATAGGGTTGTTGTGAACATTAAATAAAATATTGCATGCAAAGCACTCACAATACTGTCTGGCACATAGTAAGTTGTTAATATGATGGCAATTATCACTATTATCTCAGTCAATGGCACTACCCTTTCCAGAGCTCTTTGATTCAGAAATTTCAAGGTGATTCTTTTTTTAATTGAATTATGGGCTTCCCTGATAGCTCAGTTGGTAAAAAATCCACCTGCAGTGAGGAAGACCTGGGTTTGATCCCTGGGTTGGGAAGATCCCCTGGAGAAGGGAACAGCTACCCACTCCAGTATTCTGGCCTGGAGAATTCCATGGACTGTATAGTCCATGGGGTTGCAAGGAATTGGACGTGACTGAGTGACTTTCATTCACTCACTCACTCATAGTTGATTTACAATACTGTGTTAGTTTCAGGTGTACAGCAAAGTGACTCTGTTATATATAAAAATATATAAAATATATATTATATATACTATATATACAATATATATATTGTATATATAATATATAATAATATATAATATGTTTTATATAGATAAATAAAACATTCTTTTCCACTTTAGGTTACTATAAAATATTGAATATATCAGTTCCTTGTGCTATACAGTAAATCCTTATTGCTTATCTATTTTATACATAGTGATATATATCTGTTAATCTCACCTAGTTTGTCCTTTCCCCACCCTTTCCCCTTTGGTGCATGTGAGCATGCTTAGTCATGTTCGACTTTTTATGACCCCCTGGACCTTAGCCCACCACGCTCCCCTGTTCATGGAATTTTCCAGACAAGGATACAAGGAGATACAAGGGTTGCCATTTCCTCCTCCAAGGGATCTTCCTGACCCAAGGATCAAGCCCGCATATGATGGCAGCTCCTGCACTGGCAGGCAGATTCTTTACCACTGAAGCAACTGGGAAGCCCTTTTAACCATGCATAATTTTGTTTTCACTGTCTGTGAGTCTGTTTCTGTTTTGCAAATAAGTTCATTTGATTTATTTTTTAGACTCCACATATAAGTGATAATATTTGTCTTTAACTTACTACACTTAGTATGATACTCTCTAGGCCCATCTGTGTCACTGCAAAGGGCAATATTTCATTCATGACTGAGTAATATTCTATTGCATATAATGTACCACACCTTCTTTATCCATTCATCTGTTGATGGACATTTAGGTTGTATCCGTGCCTTGCCTCTCGGGACTGGTACTTCTATAAACATTAGGATTCATGTATCTTTTTGAATTAGATTTTTCATCTTTTCCAGGTTATATGCCCAGGAATGGGATTGCTATATGATATGGTAATAATTTTTAGTTTTTTAAGAAACCTCTGTACTGTTTTCCATACTGGCTGAGTCAATTTGCATTCCCACCAACTGTGTAGGAGGGTTCCCTTTCTTCCACACCATCGTAGCATTTATTATTTGTAGACTTTTTGATGATGGCTGTTTTGATTGGAAAGAGGTGATACCTCATTATAATTTTGATTTGCATTTCCTTGGTGATTAGCAATGTTGAGCATCATTCCATGGGCCACTTGGCCATCTGTATGTCTTCTTTGGAGAAATATCTATTCAGTTCTTCTACCCATTTGTATAATTGGGTTGTTTGGTTTTTTGATATTGAGCTGAATGATCAAGGTCCTTAATGCCTTTCCCTCCCCTTAAAGCCTCATGACCAAGTCTGGTCAACCTGTCCTCTCCATATTGCTCAGATTCACCCAATAGGCTCCATACTCTTTGCCAACACCTGTACTCCCTCCTGGATTGTAGTGACAGCCTCCTCCTTGGCCCCTGCTCCTCTGGAGGTCCTCTGATCACCCCTTCTCCACATCACAACCTGAGTGATCTTTCTGAAAAGCAGATTTCATGTCTCTTTCCTACCTGACTTCCCATTTTCCCACAGGAGAAAATTCAAGCCCCTACCTTGGCTTGAAGGACCCTACAAAAGCCTCCAGACCTGACCCCTGCTGCCCTCTCCTCCCCCCTGCCCCCCACCCAGCCTTGCCTCTCTTCATTCTACTTGCTAGGTGCATGTAGTCACCTTCCACCGCCTCTAGCTTTCTGCACACATCACGGGTCTTCACATGTTTGTGCTTTTACTCATATTCGCTGTGCTGCCTGGAATACCTTTTCCATCTCTCTTCATCTGAATACTATTTTCTGAGCTCACTTCAGATATCTCCTTCTCCAGGAAGCCTTCCTGGATGTTCAGGCTCAGCCTAGAGCTCCTTGTCTCTTCTATGTCACTTTGTACACCCCCAAATCACCATATACCATTCTATAGAAGTATTATGTGTTTGTTTTTCCAGTTAAATGGCAAGCTCTTTTAAGACAGAATCTAATTCATCTTTTATCTCCAAAATCCAAGAACTTGGCGCTTAATCTGTTCTGTGTATTTTTGTGGCAGTGAACAGGGCAGGCAGACAGACAAGCTGGCAGAGAAGCCAGTACACAGACAGGGCTTAAAAAGTTGCAGCTAAGTGGGGACAGATAAGCCTCCCTGTCCAGTGCTGACAGCTCCCGCGCGAGTGACGTTCTCTCCTCCAGCAGCGCTACAATCCCTGCCCCCTCAGGGCTCCATGTTGGTCAAAGCGGTTTCTGGCTTGCAGTGTCCTGTTCTCTGTGCTGCAGAGGATTTGCTGTCACCTTGTTGTCGGGCCCAGGAAGCTCTCTCTGCTCTTAGAGGTCAGCGACAGCTCAGGGGCCCACAGAGACAAACCACCATGTGTGGGCCAGGGGAGGCTTTATTTATTTTTTGCTGTTGTTTTTTTCTTTCTTTTTTTTTTTTTGGGCTGCTTGGCATATGGTATCTCAGCTCCCTGACCAGAGATCAAACCTGTGCCCTCTGCATTGGGAGTGCAGAATCTTAACCTCTGGATCGCCAGGGACGTCCCTGCAGGGGAGGGTTTGGATAGAAATGTGAAAAATGTAAATCAGGCTTCTCGCCCCGCCTGCGGAGCTCACTGTTTATTGTTCTAGCCTCAGTGCTTAGAAATGTCAGGCTCTGGCTGACTTTTTCCTCCTCTGGCTTCACCGCAGGGGTCAGAAAAGCACTGAGGTTTTGGAAAGGCCTCCTCTCTCTGGCTGTCTCTGCAGTTCGGGGACACCACAAACCACTTGATTTCCACAGGGGCCTTGGGGTTGGGGGTTGGAGTTCAGCATAGTCTTCTTGGTGGTGCTGCGGGGGCATGGAGGTCATGGGCACCGGTTGCCCTGACAGCGTCTGGCCTTGAGGGACTCGTCCACTAGAGGGAGCAGGCTTGTCCCCATCAGATGTGGCCACGCCTTGGCCTTTCCACACCTAGGGCCTTTACCTGATTTGGGGCTCCAGTTCAGACACTTGAGGTCTGGTATTATGATTTCTTATTCATTTTTTCTCGAAAACATTTATTGGGGTCCCCTATGTGTTAGGCAACTGGAAGATAAAGTACACTCCGTTCCCTCAGGAAGTCATGGTTGGGAAGAGAGAGAGAAATAACAAGAGATCCGTACCTAACACACCTAGTACAGGACCCCTTGTGAGCACAGTGGAGGAAGCGACAGACTCTGCTTGTCAAGAGAGGTGGTGACCTGGCCCAGGTCCTGGTGTAGGAGCAGGAATTCCCTGGGGGGCCGTGCCCTCTGTGGTGCCCAGTGCCAGCGCATCACTGACCTCACCAAGCAGCAGCTCTCCATTCCTGCCCCTTCCTAGACTCCTGTGACACTCAGCAGTTCTCACGTGGTGGGAATCCTCTTCACCTGCAACTCACAGCCTTCATTGTCCACTACAATGCTTTTCTTTCTTTCTTGGGACTACTTCAGCTGCAGAATTCTACTGAGAGACTATTCCAACCTGGATCAGAGTTCAAGTTGGTCCTCTTTTTCACATCGGACCCATCCTCAGGGAAGACTTAGACATTAGCCAGAAGCCATCATGCCCCAGAGTCTCTGAATCAAAAGCTGCATTTGCTCCTCTTGATTCTCAAAGGTCTAGAACATCAGTGGGGCTGCAGATAAGGAGAGCCTGACATCTTTAAACCCCTTGCAGCTCAGTGTAGCTGCTCTGTGGACGTAGACGGTGAAATGAACACTCTAAGAGTCGAGCCTTGGCTTCACATGGACTGTCAGAAGGAGCTGGAAAAGCCAGCCAGGGCTGTAATTAACAAGACCTATAATTGTGGCATAAATAAGAGCCGAGGCACTGACAACTATTGTTATTGAAGTGTCATGTTTTGAATGCAAAAGTACAGTTAAAATGTAGAGAAGCTGGATGATATTAATGTATGCAAATATGCTTTAATTAACACACAGCAGCCAGTGGCTTAAAGTAAAGGACTTGATTTAAATTCTTAAGCAAATATTATAATGGCTCCTATGACAGGCGACAAAAATGGTAAATGACACTGCAAACACCACCAGAAAATATCGATTCCCAGAACTCCCCACTGTGTGTACAATGTTGATGGAAGTAAAACCAGTAGTTCCCAGAATGGGGATTCTCCAGACTGATCTCTGGGACATCTAGGTCTCTCAGAGAGCAAGTCCAATAGGGTGTGAATGGAGCAATGATGACGTCTGACTGAAATGGTCTATTGGCCAGCTGTCTCCTTAGCAGAACTTCAGCCATCTGAGGGCAGCAGTCACGCTGACTCACCCTACAGTTTCATCCCTCCACTCTTGGCCCCTGGATCTGTGCCCTGTAGCACTCAATATGTGGTTGTTGAGATTAACTTTGTATCTTTACCTCTGGAACAATCAATGTTCACTGAAGAAATCTGACAACCACTGATGGATCGCAAGGTCCACGCCCTCTCTGGCACCTGGGCAACCCTGTTTTCTTAAATGTACAGATGATCCCTATGACCCTGCGTTTTCTGGCAGGAATCCCAGCTGCTACGCTCTCAGCAAGAAGAATGGATCACTGCTGTGTCCTCCTGTAGAGAATGTGTGCTCATTAGCAGATGTCTTAATTTTATACATTAGTAAAGGCATATCTTGAGAGGCCTGGGTCCTTGCTATGATATTCAATATTATTAAATTCAAATATGCTTATGGGAAGTAAAATTGATTATTACTCTTTACTAAGCAGGCATTATTTCAATGAGGGTAGAAGGAGTTACTCCAAAAAATAATGTTCAGAGTTGAGGGAAAATGTATAACTAGGATCTCAGTCTATAAAATTTACCAGTCCATAATGCTAAAAACATTGTAATGTCTAGTGGTGCTATAAGAAAAAATGTATAGTAATTTTATGTCAGATTCTGGGTGAGAGAAAAGAAATCATGCTTTTGGGGATGATACATCTATAATCTTTTGCAATCACACCATCCTGTTAATGCTTTCCTCAAAGTCAAAAGAATATAGGACCAAATGAATAGTGGCCCTGATTGATTGTGCATGAATTTAGTAATTGTTAGTGTTCTGTGTTATTGGTCGGGGCATAGACTTGGATTACTGTGATATTGAATGGTTTGCCTTGGAAACAAACAGAGATCCTTCTGTCATATTTGAGATTGCATCCAAGTACTGCATTTCAGACTCTTTCGTTGACTATGATGGCTACTCCATTTCTTCTAAGGGATTCTTGCCCACCGTGGTAGATATAATGGTCATTTGAATTAAATTCACCCATGCCAGTCTATTGTAGTTCGCTGATTCCTAAAATGTTGACGTTCACTCTTGTCATCTCCTGTTTGACCACTTTCAATTTGCCTTAACATTCCAGTTTCCTATACAATATTGCTCTTTACAGAATCAGACTTTACTTCCATCACCAGTCACATCCACAACTGGGTGTTGTTTTTGCTTTGTCTCCATCTCTTCATTCTTTCTGGAGTGATTTCTCCACTGATCTCCAGGAGCATATTGGACACCTACCAACCGGAGGAGTTCATCTTTCAGTGTCCTGTCTTTTTTCCTTTTCATACTGTTCATGGGGTTCTCAAGGCAAGACTACTGAAGTGGTTTGCCATTCCCTTCTCCAGTGGACTACGTTTTGTCAGAACTCTCCATCATGACCCGTCTATCTTGGGTGGCATGGTTCGTAGTTTCATTGAGTTAGACAACGCTGTGGTCCATGTGATTAGAATGGTTAATTTTCTGTGATCGTGGTTTTCAGTCTGTCTGCCCTCTGATGGAGAAGGATAAGAGGCTTCTGAAAGCTTCCTGATGGGAGAGACTGACTGAGGGGGAAACTGAGTCTTGTTCTGATCAGTGGGGCTATGTTCAGTAAATCTTTAATCCAATTTTCTGTTGATGGGTGGGGCTGTGTTCCTTCCCTGTTATTTACCTGGAGCCAGACTATGGTGGCCCCATTCAATATCACAGTAATCCAAGTCTATGCCCCAACCAGTAATGCTGAAGAAGCTGAAGTTGAACGGTTCTATGAAGACCTACAAGACCTTTTAGAGCTAACACCCAAAAAAGATGTCCTTTTCATTATAGGGGACTGGAATGCAAAAGTAGGAAGTAAAGAAACACCTGGAGTAACTGGCAAATTTGGCCTTGGAATCCAGAATGAAGCAGGGTAAAGGCTAATAGAGTCTTACCAAGAGAATGCACTGGTCATAGCAAACATCCTCTTCCAACAACACAAGAGAAGACTCTACACATGGGCATCACCAGATGGTCAACACCGAAATCAGATTGATTATATTCTTTGCAGCCACAGATGAAGAAGCTCTATACAGTCAGCAAAAACAAGACCGGGAGCTGACTGTGGCTCAGATCATGAGCTCCTTATTACCAAATTCAGACTTCAACTGAAGAAAGTAGGGAAAACCACTAGACCATTCAGGTATGACCTAAATCAAATCCTTTATGATTATATAGTGGAAGTGAGAAATAGATTTAAGGGCCTAGATCTGATAGATAGAGTGCCTGATGAACTATGGAATGAGGTTCGTGACATTGTACAGGAGACAGGGATCAAGACTATCCCCATGGAAAAGAAATACAAAAAAACAAAATGGCTGTGTGGGGAGGCCTTACAAATAGCTGTGAAAAGAAGAGAGGCAAAGAGCAAAGGAGAAAAGGAACGATATGAGCATCTGAATGCAGAGTTCCAAAGAATAGCAAGAAGAGATAAGAAAGCCTTCCTCAGCAATCAATGCAAAGAAATAGAGGAAAAGAACAGAATGGGAAAGACTAGAGATCTCTTCAAGAAAATTAGAGATACCAAGGGAACATTTCATGCAAAGATGGGCTCAATAAAGGACAGAAATGGTCTGGACCTAACAGAAGCAGAAGATATTAAGAAGAGGTGGCAAGAATACACGGAAGAACTGTACAAAAAAAGAGCTTCACTACCAAGATAATCACAATGGTGTGATCACTCACCTAGAGCCAGACATCCTGGAATGTGAAGTCAAGTGGGCCTTAGAAAGCATCACTATGAACAAAGCTAGTGGAGGTGATGGAATTCCAGTTGAGCTATTTCAAATACTGAAAGATGATGCTGTGAAAGTGCTGCACTCAATATGCCAGCAAATTTGGAAAACACAGCAGTGGCCACAGGACTGGAAAAGGTCAACGCACTGGTCATAGCAAACACCCTCTTCCAACAACACAATTAAAACATTCCAATCTCAAAGAAAGGCAATGCCAAAGAATGCTCAAACTACCACATAATTGCACTCATCTCACACGCTAGTAAAATAATGCTCAAAATTCTCCAAGCCAGGCTTCAGCAATACGTGAACTGTGAACTTCCTGATGTTCAAGCTGGTTTTAGAAAAGGCAGAGGAACCAGAGATCAAATTGCCAACATATGCTGGATCATGGAAAAAGCAAGAGAGTTCCAGAAACTATTCTGGAACTATTTCTGCTTTATTGACTATGCCAAAGCCTTTGACTGTGTGGATCACAATAAACTGTGGAAAATTCTGAAAGAGATGGGAATACCAGACCACCTGACCTGCCTCTTGAGAAATCTATATGCAGGCCAGGAAGCAACAGTTAGAAGAGGACATGGAACAACAGACTGGTTCCAAATAGGAAAAGGAGTATGTCAAGGCTGTATATTGTCACCCTGCTAATTTAACTGCTATGCAGAGTACATCATGAGAAACGCTGGGCTGGAAGAAGCACAAGCTGGAATCAAGATTGCCGGGAGAAATATCAATCACCTCAGATATGCAGATGGCACCACCCTTATGGTAAAAAGTGAAGAGGAACTCAAAAGCCTCTTGATGAAATTGAAAGAGGGTGAAAAAGTTGGCTTAAAGCTCAACATTCAGAAAACGAAGATCATGGCATCCAGTCCCATCACTTCGTGGAAAATAGATGGGGAAACAGTAGAAACAGTGTCAGACTTTATATTTTGGGGTTCCAAAATCACTGCAGATGGTGATTGCAGCCATGAAATTAAAAGACTATGCTCCTTGGAAGGAAAGTTATGACCAACCTAGGTAGCATATTCAAAAGCAGAGACATTACTTTGCCAACAAAGGTCCGTCTAGTCAAAGCTATGGTTTTTCCCGTGGTCATGTATGGATGTGAGAGTTGGACTGTGAAGAAGGCAGAGCACCGAAGAATTGATGCTTCTGAACTGAGGTGTTGGAGAAGGCTCTTTAGAGTCCCTTGGACTGCAAGGAGATCCAACCAGTCCATTCTAAAGATCAGTCTTGGGTGTTCTTTGGAAGGAATGGTGCTAAAGCTGAAACTCCAGTACTTTGCCCACCTCATGTAGAGAGTTGACTCATTGAAAAGACTCTGATGCTGGGAGGGATTGGGGGCAGGAGGAAAAGGGGACGACAGAGGATGAGATGGCTGGATGGCATCACCGACTCTACGGACGTGAGTTTGAGTGAACTCTGGGAGTTGGTGATGGACAGGGAGGCCTGGTGTGCTGCAATTCATGGGGTTGCAAAGAGTCGGACAAGACTGAGCAACTGAACTGAACTGAAACTATGGTGGAGGTAATGAAGATAACGGTCACCTCCTTCAAAAGGTCCCATGCATGCACTGCTACACTCAGTGCCCCCATCCCTGCAGCAGGCCATCACCAACCCACGCCTCTGCCAGAGACTCCTGGACACTCATGGGGAAGTCTGGGTCAGTCTCTTATGGGGTCACTGTTCCTTTCTCCTGGGTCCTTTTGCACACAAGATTCTGTTTGTGCCCACCAAGAGTTTGCTTTCTAGTCCTGTGTAAGTTCTGGCAGCTCTGTGGTGGAGTTAATGGTGACCTCCTCCAAGAGGGCTTATGCCATACCCAAATCTGCTGCACCCAGAGACCCTGCAGCAATCCACTGCTGACCCATACCTCCACAGGAGACACTCAAACACAGTTCTGTTCCAAATAGGGAAAGGAGTATGCCAAGGCTGTATATTGTCACCCTGCTTATTTAACTTCTATGCAGAGTACATCATGAGAAACGCTGGGCTGGATGAAGTACAAGTTGGAATCTAGATTGCCAGGAGAAATATCAATAACCTCAGATATTCAGATGACACCATCCTTATGGCAGAAAGCAAAGAAGAACTAAAGAGCCTCTTGATTGAAGTGAAAGAGGAGAGTGAAAAGGTTGGCTTAAAACTCAACATTCAGAAAACAAAGATCATGGCATCTGGTCCCATCACTTCATGGCAAATAGATTGGGAAGCAGTGGAAACAGTGTCAGACTTTATTTTGGGGTGCTCCAAAATCAGTGCAGAAGGTGACTGCAGCCATGAAATTAAAAGACATTTGCTCCTTGGAAGAAAAGCTATGACCAACCTAGACAGCATATTAAAAAGCAGAGATATTACTTTGCCAACAAAGGTCCATCTAGTCAAAGCTATGGTTTTCCCAGTAGTCATGTATGAATGTGAGAGCTGGACTATAAAGGAAGCTGAGCACTGAAAAATTGATGCTTTTGAGCTGTGGTGTTGGAGCAGACTCTTGAGTCCCTTGGACTGCAAGGAGATCCAACCAGTCCATCCTGAAGGAAATCAGTCCTGAATATTCATTGGAAGGACTGATGCTGAGGCTGAAGCTCCAATGCTTTGGCCACCTGATGCGAAAAACTGATTCATTTGAAAAGATCCTGATGCTGGGGAAGATTAAAGGAAGGAGGAGAAGAGGACGACAGAGGATGAGATGGCTGGATGGCATCATTGATTCAATGGACATGAGTTTGACTAAACTCTGAGAGTTGGAGTTGGACAGGGAAGCCTGGCATGCTGCAGTCCATGGGGTCGCAAAGATTCATATAGGACTGAGCGACTGAACTGAACTGAGTGTTCCGTGTTAATGGTCATTAGCAGGCAAATGATGTCATTTATTGAGCACTTACTATTTACTAGGCATTTAATTAACACCACCTCACTTTATCTGCATAATAGCTATACACAGTTGATATTGTAGTTTGTAGATGTTTGGACATGATAGGTAATGTAACTGATAGAGAAACTAAAAATCATTAAGTAGTTTCCCAAAGTCTTTTTTTTTAGAGAGAGAGCCAAGGTGATCAGATTACTACAGGACCACAACTATGCAATAGGTGAAAAGCCTCACTTCACTCCATGACAACTCTCCAAATTCTTACAGTTAGTGAGCAGTAAAGGTAAATTAAAAATAAAATCCAATCTGACTGTATCTTTCAACTTGTGTTTAGATAACATCATTTAATTATCGATATGGTTGGATTTACATTTACCATGTTGTTCTTTTCCTGGTGTTCCTTCAATTTTTGGTTCTCTTATTAACTTTGTAATTACTTCTCTTGGATTACTATTATTACTATCATTATTATTTTAGCATTCCACTTTATCAGACTTTTCACTATTTTCATTGTATTATTTTTTAGTAGTTGCTCTAAATATTCAAAATTCATATGTACCCATTCATAGTATAGAGTTACTATTTCATCACTTCAAGTAAAATGAAAAAATACTAGATCCATATAGGTCTGTTTATGTTTTAATTGTGTATATATCACCTCTGCATACATTGAAAATCCTATCAAATGTTATAATTTCCACTTTCAACTTGATCATGGCATCTGGTCCTATCGCTTGATGGCAAATAGAAAGGTAGCAGTAGTGGCAGATTTTATTTTCTTGAGCTCCAAAATCAGTGCAGACAGTGACTGCAGCCATGAAATTTCCTTCCTCCTTGGAAGGAAAGCTATGACAAACCTAGACAGCTTATTCAAAAATAGAGACACTACTGTACTGACAAAAGTCTGTATAGCCAAATCCGTGGCTTTTCTAGTAGTCATGTATGGATGTGAGAGTTGGACCATAAAGAAGGCTGAGCACCGAAGAATTGGTGCTTTAGAATTATGGTGCTGCAGAAGACTCTTGAGGGTCCCTCGGACAGCAAGGAGATCAAACCGGTCAATCTTAAAGGAAATCAACCCTGAATATTCATTAGAAGTCTTGATGCTGAAGCTGAAGCTCCATACTTTGGCCATCTGATGCAAAGAGCTGACTCACTGGAAATGATCCTGATGCTAGGAAAGATTGAAGGCAAAAGGAAATGGGGGTAGCAGAGCATGAGATGGTTAGAGAGCATCACCCACTCAGTTGACATGAATCTGAGCAAACTCTGAGAGACAGTGAAGGACAAGGAAGCCCAGTGTGCTGCAGTTCATGGGGTCACAAGAAGTAGGGCATGACTTAGTGGCTGAACACAGCAATGACAACTGTCAGTACTTTAAAGAACTTATGAGGAGAAAAATATTCTTTTATTTTTAAAATGTATCTTGAGATATCTTTTTCCAGATTTACTTCCTTTAACAGTTCTTTATAGTAGGTCTGCTGGTTATGAATTCTCTGAGTTTTCTGTCATCTGAGAATATCTTTGTTTCATATTCATTTATGAAGAATATTTTTGCTGAAAATTATGAGTCGACAGTTTTACCTTTTAGTGCTTTAAAATGCTGTTCCACTGTCTTCTGGCCTCCATGGTTTCTGGTGAGAAATCCATCATGTATTTTAAATAATTGGTTTTCTTATATATAATATTCTAGTATAGCTACTTTCAGTATCTTTTCTTTATTTCTGATTTTCAGTAATTTCATTGCTTTGTGTCTAGGCATGATTTTCTATGAGTTTGTCTTCTTTAGGACTTTCTGAGGACTGTAGAGGAAGTTTGACTTCTTTAGGGCTTCCTGCCTTCTGTAAATCTATGTCTTTCACCAAATTAGGGGAGTTTTCAGGTACTATCTCTTCAAACACCCTTTCTCCTCTCCTCATGGGGCACCAATGATCTTCTCATATTGTCTCACAAGTCTGTGATGCTGTGTTCTTTTGTTTGTTCACTTTTCTTTCTGTGTCTCAGATTGAGAAATTTCTATTGATCGACCTTCAATTCTATCGAGATCATCCATTGTGATTTTGTTTTTAAATTCAGAATTTTTACTTTTCAGTTCTATACTTTTTATTTGGTTCTTTTAAAAAATATTACTTCTCTTCTGGGAACTTGCTTTCCATCTTTTACAAGTACATTTACTTTTACCTCATGCAAGTTAATTCTAATATTGCTTATTGTTAATTGCTTTAAAGACTTCAAAGCCTCTGACTGATAATTCCAATATCTGGATCATCTGTAGGTTACTGTCTGAGGATATTAGGTCTTTTCCCTTGAGATTAGGTCACATTTTCCTGCTTCTTCATCTCTCGAGTAATTTTGGATTGCATCTTGGGTAGTATAAATGCTATATTGTGCATATTCTATAATGATTAAAACTCTCTAGAGAGGGTTGATTTATTTTTATTTGTTCTATTTTAGCTTAGATCAGTTAGGCTCAGATTGTAAGTTTTGTCTTACCTTCTCTGGATGGTGATTCATATTTCATCTTTTTCTCAAAACCCTTGTTATACAGTCCCATGTATGTGCAGCTTAGAGTGTCCTGGGACGTGTGTGTGTTCATACACAGAATTATAAGATTTTCTTCTCTAGCACTTTCCTCTCCAATTTTCCCTTCACATTCTCCAGTTCCAGGAAAGTGGTGTTTCAGGGTTTAGCTTCACATGTCACCAGTGGGATACAACTCCATGTGTGGGGGCACGCTCAGGGCAAAGCTGTGAGAGGAAAGGGAAAGACAATATTCATCTTATCTTCAGATGGTTTTCATCTCATAGTGTTAATTTATCTTTGCAATCTGCTTCTTGTGATTTACTTTAGGGTCTTCAGAGAGTTGCTTTTCCTAGTTGGTTCACAGGTTTTAGCTATAACCAGTGAGAGAGAGAGACTTTCTCAGGCTTGCTGCATTTTGGAATGTCCTTACAATAAAGGTAGGGTTTGAACCCAAGATTATTTGATCATAAAGCTTTCATTTTTTTCACATATCACAAGTCTATGCTTTTAAAATACATGACTACCAAATTAGCCAGAAAATTATCCATGAAGCTTCAATTGCTTTCTCTACTTTTGTACACAGTGTTTCTGATGGTGTTAAGAAGGCAGAACCAACAGAGGCCAGCAGCTAGTTTATCTTTACAATAGAAACTAATTGTACAATGATTTGCTCACTTACTGAACAATTGGCTTCTCATGGATGACACCACCACTCTCCCACCCCTCACCCGAGCAGCACACAACTGTCCTGAGAATCCTTGGTTTGTTTGTGTTTTATGGCTATGACCAGAGGCCAGGAAGAACCTGAGGGGGGGGGGGGGGGGGAAGAAAGGAAAAGAAGTGGAGTAATTGCAGAACCAAGTGCAAACAAACCCTTCCTTTCATATTTCATTCTGTAAAAGAAGCACAAGAAATGCAAACAAGTGAAGTAAAATCCCCCAAGGGAAATAGATTTAATTATAGAACAATCCTGCCAAGAAAATCTGAAAAGTAACCAGTACAAGTACATTGAGCTTCAGACACACATACACACACACAAGGGACTGCGGAAGACAGATGAGCAAGCAAGGAAAAGGAGAGAGGGTCCTGTATATTTATAATTCATAGTTTCAGGGGCAGTGCTCCATTTTGAGTATGAACATGTACTTTCGTGTGTTTGTATTTTTTTTTCCTCTTAAAATTCTATACGGAATAGTTCTGAACTGCACATATTTTACTGTTTCAATTAGCAAAGATTACTATTTGTTTTTCTTTCTTTCTAAGCACTGAGGCAGTAATTACACCCGTGATGAGAGAGTTTTGCAGGCCACTTTCTCATTTTGTAGGCAGTCCCTGAACAAAATACAATAATAAACCATTATGAAATAAAGTTGGCTCATTGGAGAAGACTGGCCTCTCCTAACAGACAGGCCATTAAAGGTGGATTGTGGAAGAGGATCAGCAAGCAGCCATCATAAATGTATCATCAGGCAAATTAGCCAAACAATTACTACTCAATGGTGGGAGAAAGCCCTTTCCGACAACTTCCCTAACACCACCATAATTGGAGAAATATCAGCTGCTGCACAGCTGTGCAGCTTGTTATCTGAATGGGCACTCAGCCCTGCTATGTGGGACCAGGTGTATTCTGTAGAGAGGTTTTCCATGAGGTTCAGAGGCACTGATGGGGTGTGAGCATTTGAGGTAGTGTGTCCCTTACTTTCATGGCTCTCTGAAGTTTGTGACAGAAACATGGAAGAGGGTGTGGTTAGGAGTATTTCCTCCAAGACTATGGTTACAGAAGATTCAGAAGCCAGCTTCTATGGTTTTGAGATCTGAATAAGATGAGGAACATTTTCACCACTAGGGCTTATCTTTCAGGGGTGAGATTTGGGCATGCATTTTTTAAAACTTGCAGATAAATAATAAACTTCATCTTTCTTCACAGTTTATAAAACACTTTCACAAGCATCATTTCATCTAATCTTCACCACAATTTTGGGGGTGGATGATTATTATTCTCATTTTACACCCTGATGAGCTGAAGCTCTCAGAGGAATAAGAACCTCACCAAAGATTAAACAGTGAGTAAAATGAAACAGTCAGGGATTTTGACTCTGCTCTTCTCATAATTAAAAACATACCTCTTAGCGTTGTCCCATCCACTGCTCAGCCTGTCTTGCAGGACCTGTGTGGGTCCTGTGTCCTTCACAGGCTGCCGGCTCCAGCTAGTAAGGGATAGAATTGATCACCCTTCTCCTCCTGCACACACCTGGGACCTACCCTGGTCCTCGTGTTTGCATGTAGCAAATTCTTGGTGAATCTAGGTTGGTTGTGGTCTGGTAGGGAGAATGGAGGAGAAGGCAATGGCACCCCACTCCAGTACCCTTGCCTGGAAAACCCTGTGGATGGAGGAGCCTGGTGAGCTACAGTCCATGAGGTTGCTAAGAGTCGGACACGACTGAGCGACTTCACTTTCACTTTTCACTTTCATGCATTGGAGAAGGAAATGGCAACCCACTCCAGTGTTCTTGCCTGGAGAATCCCAGGGACGGGGAGCCTGGTGGGCTGCCATCTATGGGGTCACACAGAGTTGGACACGACTGAAGTGACTTAGCAGCAGCAGCTGGGAGAATGGAAATCAGGGGCCACCAACCTCTGGTACAGTGCCTGGTAACAATATATGGTGGGTGCTCCACGTTTGAGGAAAGAATGAATAAACATACTGAGCAGCAGCCATGTGGGGCAAGTATGAAGTGTGGCGTGATAGAGGGAGAGGAAATAAGAATAAAGGTTGGCACTGGCAAGGGGTCTATGGAACATGGACAGAATGAAGCTCTGGGGGGGAGGGGCAGAAGCACACGACGAGGTCAAGCTTCAGGCCCTGCTCCTTGGCCACAATGGGAAAACTGAGTGATGAATGATTCCTCTGACAAAAGGAGGTTGTTGGAGGAGAGCCCCTCCATGCCCTGGTGTGACCACCTCCAGTCAAGGTGGAGCTCCTTGACTTTCAAGCCTAGAGGTCTTAGAAGTGATCTCAGATCAGCTCCTCTTCCATCCACTTCCTCTGTCCCCTATATCTTGATTATCTTGAGTGCTCACCTTGTCTGTAGGCATAGCAACAGATTCAAAAGCAAATGCCATCCCCAAACATATGGGCCACACAGACTCTATGAGAAGGCATCTGGGATTCAGCTCATCCTTTCCTGTCTCTGTGGCGAGAAGTCAGCCTTCTCCATGTACACAAGTGATGCCTTAAATCCCTGAGCCACCTGAGCTTGGTAATTCTACTGGGAGTAAAACATTCAGAGGCCAAGAAATCCTTTCAACAGCTGCTTGAGCAGAGTTCTCATAAAAAAGAGAAATCATGGACTTAGCTACACATTATCAAATCAATGAGCACTGATTACAAATTATTAATTTAATCAGGTTACCTTCAATATCACAGTAATCCAAGTCTTTGCCCCACCACTAATGCCAAAGAAGCTGAAGTTGAACGGTTCTGTGAAGACCTACGAGACCTTCTAGACATAACACCAAAAATAGATGTCATTGTCATCATAGGGGACTGGAATTCAAAAGTAGGAAGTCAAGAGATACCTGGAGTAACAGTTAAGTTTGGCCTTAGAGTACAAAATGAATCAGGGCAAAAGCTAACAGAATTTTGCCAAGAGAACACACTGGTCATAGCAAACACCCTCTTCCAACGACACAAGAGATGACTGACTCTACACATCGACATCACCATATGGTCAATACCAAAGTCAGATTGATTACATTCTTTGTAACAGAAGATAGAGAAGCTCTACACAGTCAGCAAAAACAAGACCGGGTGCTGATGGTGGCTCAGATCATGAACTCCTTATTGCAAAATTCAGACTTAAATTGAAGAATGTAGGGAAAACCACTAAGCCATTTACATATGACCTAAATCATAATCCTTTATGATTATACAGTAGAAGTGACAAATAGATTCAAGGGATTAGATCTGATAGACAAAGTGCCCAAAGAATTATGGATGGAGGTTCATAACATTGTACAGGAGGTGGTGATCCAAACCCTCCCCAAGAAAAATAAATGCAAAATGGCAAAATGGTTGTCTGAGGAGGCCTTTCAAATAACTGAGAAAAGAAGAGAAGCAAAAGGCAAAGGAGAAAAGAAAAGATATACCCATTTGAATGCAGAGTTCCAGAGAATAGCAATGAGAGATAAGAAAGCCTTTTCAAGTGAACAATGCCAAGAAGCAGAGGAAAACAATAGAATGATAAAGATGAGAAATCTCTTCAAGAAAATGAGAGATACCAAAGGAATATTTCATGCAAAAATAGGCACAATAAAGGGCAGAAATGGTATGGACCTAACAGAAGCAGAAGATATTAAGAGGTGGCAAGAATACTCAGAAGAACTATACAAAAAAAATCTTAATGACCGATATAACCATGATGGTGTGATTACTCACCTAAAGCCAGACATCCTGGAGTGTGAAGTCAAGTGGGCCTTAGGAAGCATCACAATGAACAAAGCTAGTGGAGGTGGTGGAACTCCAGTTGAGCTATTTCAAATCCTAAAAGATGATGCTGTGAATGTGCTGCACTCAATATGCCAGCAATTTTGGAAAACTCAAAACTCAGCAGTGGCCACAGGACTGGAAAAGGTCAGTTTTCATTCCAATCCCAAAGAAAGGCAATGTCAAAGAACATTCAAACTACCGCATAATTGCACTCACCTCACACACTAGCAAACTAATGCTTAAAATTCTTCAAGCTAGGCTTCAACAGTACATGAACTGAAAATTTCCAGATGCTCAAGCTGGATTTAGAAAAGGCAAAGGAACCAGAGATCAAATTTCCAACATCCATTGGATCATAGAAAAAGCAAGAGAGTTCCAGAAAAACATCTACTTCTGCTTTATTAACTACACCAAAGCATAGTGTATACCGTGTGGATCACAACAAACTGTGGGAAATTCAAGAGATGGGAATACCAGACCACCTTACCTGCCTCCTGAGAAATCTGTATGTGGGTCAAGAAGCAACAGTTAGAACTGGACATGGAGCAACAGACTGGTTCCGATTTGGGAAAGGAGTATGTCAAGGCTGTATATTATCACCCTGCTTATTTAACTTCTATGCAGAGTACATCATGAGAAACGCTGGGCTGGATGAAGCACAAGCTGGAATCAAGATTGTTGGGAGAAATATCAGTAACCTCAGATATACAGATGACACCACCCTAAGGCAGAAAGCAAAGAGGAATTAAAGAGTTTCTTGATGAAGGTTAAAGAGAGGAGTGAAAAAACTGGCTTAAAACTCAACATTCAAAAAACGAAGATCACGGCAACTGGTAACATCACTTCATGACAAATAGATGGGGAAACAATGGAAACAGTGATGGACTATTTTCTTGTGCTTCAAAAGCACTGTGGATGTTGACTGCAGTCAAGCAGTTAAAAGATACTTGCTCCTTGGAAGAAAAGCAATGACAAACCTAGACAGTGTGTTAAAAAGTAGAAATATTACTTTGCTGACAAAAGTCAGTATAGTCAAAGCTATGGTTTCTCCAATAGTTATGTGCAGATATGAGAGCTGGACAATAAAAAAAGCTGTCTGCCAAAGAACTGATGCCTTTGAGCTGTGGTGCTGGAGAAGACTCTTGAGAGTCCCTTGGACAGCAAGGAGATCAGATCAGTCAATCATAAAGGAAATCAACCCTGAATATTCACTGGAAGAACTGATGCTGAAGCTCCGAAACTTTGGCCACCTGATGCAAAGAGCTGACTCACTGGAAAAGACCCTGATGTTGGGGAAAATTGAAGGCAGGAGGAGAAGAAGACAACAGAAAATGAGATTGTTGGATGGCATCATCGACTCGATGGACATGAGTTTGAGCAAACTCCAAGAGATTGTGAAGGACAGGGAAGCCTGTCATGCTACAGTCCATGGGGTCACAGAATTGGACACGACTGAACAACTGACAAAACAGAACCACTTGGGACTTTAGACCATGAGTCCATGATCCAGAGCCATTAACTGAACCATGACCCTTTGTTCCTCAGCCCCTATAACCCTCCCACCTACTGTCTTATGCCATCCCTTCAACCTCTGTGTTCCGTCTTCTACTCCTGACCTCTTTCCCACTCTTCCCGCTGTTCTCTCTGGAATTATCACTCAGTCCTAACTCTCTACATTTCTGGACTCCTCCTTCTATCCATAGGCCTTAACCAAAACTTGGGTCTTCCCTAAGGATGCAGCCTCCTTTCTGCTGCATGGACCACAGAGTAGGTGCTGGCATTTCCTGAGCTTCATGGCTGCCATTTGCAGACTTAATTTGCAAATGGGGAAAGTTTGTTTTCTGTGGCTTCAGCTGTAGGACTAAATTACCTTTTATTTCTTCCAGTTGTCTTCATCTACAGAATTTACCGGGATTCCTTGGTGGCTCAGCAGTAAAGAATCCGCTTGCCAGAGCAGGAGACTTGGGTTCAATCCCTGGGTTGGGAAGATCCCCTGGAGAAGGGACTGGCCACCCACTCCAGTATTCTTGCTGGAAAATTCCATGGAGAATGGAGCCTGATGAGCTACAGTCCATGGAGTCACAAAGAGTCAGACACAACTTAGTGACTAAACAACTGCAACAATGTTCACTGCCTCTATTGTCTATATTTTCTCATTTTCTATATTCTTAAGGCTCTGGCATTTAAAGGGCCTAGCTAGCCAGTTCCCAGAGAGCACCAACAGTTCCCCTTAGACTGAACCTCTGATACGCAAGCCAAGCAACCCAGTGCCCACATCCTCAAACAACTCTTCTCTCAAACTCTTATGCACTAAGCTTGGATTCATCCAGCCCAAGGCCAGGTGTTGGATGGCTAGTTAACTCTAGCTCAGAGTAAACTGAAATTATTCACACTGTCCAGTCCTAAGCTGACTCAGTGTACTTACTCTGTCTTACCTGTTCCTTCCTGTTGTTACTGCTGTTCAGTCGCTCAGCTGTGTCCGACTCTGCAACCCACGGACTGCAGCACGCCAGGCTTCTCTGTCCATCACCATCTCCTGTAGCTTGCTCAAACTCATGTCCATGGAGTTGGTGATGCCATCCAACCATCTTATCCTCTGTCATCTCCTTCTTCCTCTGCATCTTTCCCAGCATCAGGTGTTAACCAATGAGTCAGCTCTTCACATCAAAGTATTGGAGCTTTAGCTCCAGAATCAGTCCTGGCAATGAATATTCAGGATCGATTTCCTTTAGGATTGACTGTTTGGAACTCCTTACTGTCCAAGGGACTGTTAGGAGTCGTCCCCAATACCACGTTTTGAAAGCATCAATTCTTCAGTGCTTAGCCTTCTTTATGGTTCAACTCTGACATCAGTACATGTCTACTGGAAAAACCATAGCTTTGACTATAGAGACTTTTGGCGGCAAAGTGATGTCTCTGCTTTTAAACACACTGCCTACGTTTGTCATAGCTTTTCTTCCAAGGAGGAAGCATCTTTTAATGTCATGGCTGCAGTCAACATATGCAGTGATTTTGGAGCCCAAGAAAATAAAATCTCTCACTGTTTTCATCGTTTCCCCATCTATTTGCCATAAAGTGATGGGACTGCCATGCTCTTCTGCTTTTGCTTTCTGATTGACCCTAGTCCATCTCCATGTGACCTTGGGTGGAGTCATGTCTGCTGTCTTACCATGCCTGAATAAAATAAATCCTGAGTACAATTTTAAAATATACACACTCACTTGAGCTTCAAATTTCCCATATTCCTCCGTTAGACTTCAATTTCTGCTATCATCACTTGCCATCATCACAAGGAACTTTAAATCCTGTACGAGGGTCAATAAATGAATGAATAAGTGTCAGACTTGGTTCCAGTTCTGACTCTCACCCTCACCAGGCAAGCGGCTTCACTTGTCTGAGGCTGTTTCCTCATTTGGGAAACTGGGACAATACTTATCCACAAGAGACAAGGATGTGAAGAAAAACTAGGTAAAGCGCCCAGAACCTGAGCTGGGTCCCAGAGGTAATGCGTGTCAGTTCTGTTTTTCCTTTTCCACTTCCTACCTGAGGATGTGTGGATGAGGTGGGAATGAGGTCACTAGCAGGAACCATAGGAATCTGATAATTTTCCCTTGGCTTGAGTTCCCAACCATTGGCACTAATTCCCAATCATTGGTCTCTGCTCACAGCGGACCTCTGGGAAGAGAAGAGGTGGTGATAACAGAAACTAGTTTTATGACCCTGAGAGCCCGGACTCCTCAGGAACTGTCACAAGTTTCCACTCTCTCTCCTTTCTCGACCTGCAAGGCCTCTGAGATGAAGCAGGGTGGCCTGGACGTACGCACAGGCTGTGATTTCTAGAGGCAGCCTGCTGGGAAGGATGGATCCCAGGTCACACGGGCCAAACCCAGGAAGTCTCATGGCTGGTGGGAAATGTTTTTCAACAGACCCCAGCAAATCAGGAAGGATGAGAGATGAAAACTTCCCAGCACCCCCTTTCTTTGGAGCAGCATCCTTTGTCAGACAGAATATATGAGTCAAAATTCAGTTCCTTCTTCTGACTAGGTGTGGTCACCACCCTGAAGGGACTTGGGGTGATAAGGGTTACCCTCCTGTTCTCTTCTGTGCTGTATGGCCCAGGTCTAGGCTCTCTGATTGTTTAAGTATTTCATCTCTCTCTTCTGGAGGGGGAGTCAGCACTGAGAATGTGACTGGATATTCAAGCTGGTGCTGGTGCCAGTGGCTGTGGCTGTCCCTGGGAATGACTTTGAATGAAATAGCCATCAATCACTCAGTAAGTGGTGCTGTGGGCACAGCCCTACGCAGGTTCTTATTAGGGGTGGAGAAGGAGAGGAAGCATGGCCCGACAGCATGTCCTTCAGCTTCTGGTCTTGTTTAGGAGACAGACTTAACATGTCGAAGAGCAGCAGACTGTATGTGGTGTGTTTAAAGACCGAATCACATGTATGCACCTATGTGCAATCAGAAGAGAAGTTTCAGGAAGGAGTTACAGGAGAAAGCTTCAGAGAGGGGTGAGGCTGAGAAGGGGGAGGGAGCAATGGAGAGAGAAGAATGATCAGAAGGAAGGAGCCATCACATTCTTCGAGAACAGACCATGATACTGGCGCTGAGGAAGGGTTTTATACACTATTCCATTAGCCCATTGGCAGCCTGTGTGGCAGAGACTCTATTATTCTCACCTTCATTTTTATATGAGGAAATAGAGGCACAGAGAAACCAGCCTTGAGTTACATGGGCAGGAAGCGGTGGGAGGCAACTGGCTTTCAAATCTATACTTGTAACCCAAATGGTGTGCTTCTGGATCAGGGTGCTCAATCTTGGCTGCACATTTGAACTATTGGAGATGCTTTTTCCAAAAACCAAGGCCAGGTCCCAAGCCTAGAGATTGATTAACTTGGTCTAAGGCAAGGATAAGTCATGGACAGTTTAACAGAGCCTATGAGGGTGATGTGAGTTGGAGAACCACTGTTCCTAACACCCACCATGAGCTTCCACTGTGAGGAAGAGGACTGGGAGAGGAGTCGGGCAGAAGGCAGGTAAGGACAGGTGCTAGAAACATGCAAGTGTCAGCATAAAGGAGAGGAAGAGAAAGAGAACTTACCCACGCGAGGCATATTTGTCAAGTGGTTGCTACAGGCCAGGCACTACCCACGGGTTATTTTGTCTCTTCAACCCAAAGTATTATTATTTCAATTTAACAAATGAGACTTAGGAGGTTATGTAGCTTGCCTTTACATAGGGTAAGCAGAAAAACTAGGATTTAGGAGCAGGTCTGTTTAATCACAGCATAATAGGTGATGAGAGACGTGGTTCTTGTGTGGGTGGCAGGCATCAGTCAAGGTAGGCTACATTATGCTGCAGTAAGAAACAATCTCCAATTACCAGGGCCTCAGACAACTTTTTTGGTCTCATGTCCCTCACGGATTAGCAGAAAAGGTCTTCTCATCCTGGTCAGTTAGAGACCCAGGCTAATCTCAAATGCTGATGATCAGGGTGCTGAAGAGAAAGAACGCGGGAGGGTCTCATGTTAGCAGTGAAGTGCTCAAGCACAGAAGCAATACCCATCACTTCCGCTTCCAATTCATTGAACAGAACTAGTTCCTATCATATGACAATAAACGGAGAAGCAGAAATACTGATAAGCAGTCCTAATGGCTAGTGCAGGGCAGCAAGATGAAAATGGTATTCTAGAAAGCTGGCCTGCGTGGCTCATAGGGGAGACAGGAAGTGGCCTGCATGGCTCATAGGGAAGACAGGAAGTGGCCTGCATGGCTCATAGGGAAGACAGGAAGTGGCCTGCATGGCTCATAGGGGAGACGGGAAGTGGCCTGCATGGCTCATAGGGGAGACGGGAAGTGGCCTGCATGGCTCATAGGGGAGACGGGAAGTGGCCTGCATGGCTCATAGGGGAGACGGGAAGTGGCCTGCATGGCTCATAGGGGAGACAGGAAGCAGTGAACTGCTTTGGTGGCCATTGACATCAGGGGATAGGTGATGAAGTCTGACTCTCGGGTCAATAGTAAGAATGGAGAGAAAAGGAAAAAAGTCATTGCACCAGAGCTGACTGATATATGGTGAGCGAGCTGATGCTGGACTGGGAGAGGCCAGAGAGTCAAACACGACTCCTAGGCAGGACCGACAGGAAAAGCTATCAAGAGGCCACCTTTGAGGCTTCACCCACCGTCTTCTCCCTGTTTCTCCCCTCCTGTTTCAAGTCCTTCTGACCTGTATGCTTTCCTCTTGAGCATGATTCTAGAAAGTATCTATGTTCCATAATGTCATGGCAGAGTCTCCTACCCTCAAAATTTATTAGCTGAGAACTCTTATTAAGACGTAAGGTGCTATTCTTGGGATGCTTGCATTTTAATAACTTTGAAGCCTTTGAAAACTAAGTTAATAAATCTTCAACAGTACGAGGGCTTCAGGCCACAATAGAAAAAACAGCTATTTAATGAAAATGACCTATGCGCCTGTCAGTGTTTTATGGAAAGGGGCTGCGGCTGTGAGAGACAAAGCCCCAGCCTCATTGAGGCCGATTCTTCAGCAAGGAAGACAGACAGTATACGGACTCATGACTCTGCAAATGTTAAGTACCATGGAAAAAACAAAGCAAGAGAAGGGGCTTAGGAAGTGCACTTAAATGTGTTTGTGTGTGGCTGTGGGTTATCTTCCAATGATGCTACCATTGCCAAATATATGAAATTCCTTTTAGGGAATTCCTACAAAGGCTGATCTTTCATGGATGGAAGCCTAGAGATTTTCCTATATTTTCCTCTGATGTTTTTGGAAGCAAATCATAAAATTACCTGCTGGGTCAAGTCAGAGAATTCCAAACCAGCCTGGGGAGTGGCTCTGCAGTCCCTGCAGAGGGACATAGCCCCCGGCAGTGGGACGCACTTGACCTATCATGCAGTTCTCTGCTCAGGCATCCGCATCCTGCCTCGGCCTTCTCCCTGCCTGTGAGGACACAGCCTGCTACTCAATCTGATGGGACAACTGTCAAAACAGGGGCCTCGTGCTGTCTCTCAGCAGCCTTGTCAGGCTATTAGACTGATTCACTCCAAGGAATAAAAAATGACAACGAAGCTACCAGCATCCTAAACGGCCCCGCATTTGCAGAAGTCCTGGCCTGAGGACCAGCCCACTGGTTGTTGCTTCAACCTCCAATGAAAACCAAATAAATAAGCCACATCACACGTTTATTGGTCTCTCAGAGAAGGCTGTTTCCCCACAGAGCTCAAGCCCTCAGCACAGGTTTCTGAATCCCTATATTTTATTTTAAAGAAACAGCATCACCAACCCAAACTAGGTCATGCATCTTTCCTTAGAGCTGAACAAAGGCAGCGCGGTGCTTCCCTTTCTCATGCTTATCATTCTCCCAGGCTGGTGGCAAGGTCTCCTGCTCAAATAGGTAATATTTTTCTGACACAGCAGTGATTGTGTTTGGAATTCCAAATGGGAAGGATGTCGGGGTCTACATTTCAGAGGAAAACTTGGGAGATCAGCCAGGCCGTTCATCTGCCAGATTCTGTGCTTGCAGTAATGGGGTAGGGAGGGGGAGAGAAGGCAGAAGAAAGGAGAAATTTTCCAGGATAAAACCCACCAAAGGAGAAAGCTAAATAGATCATGGTCCACTGGCAAGAACAGTAAATGAGCCTTAGGAGAGCTGAGTTCCACCCAGCCCTGCTGGAAATGATCTGGATAACTCTGGGCAAGTCTCAGATATTGTGGCTGTTGCTCTATTTCCTTATTTCGACATGAGCTTATGTACAGGCTAGATATGAGGATGTTATAAAGATCCAAAAAGTTGAATCAGAAAAGATGGAAAACATAGAAAAAATGTAAATGTTCTTCTAGGGGATTAGGGGAGAAGTATGCTACTGGTACCAGGCATTGTTTTTATTACTTTTGTACAGTCTTATCATTCAAGCATTGACGGCCTGGGTCCCCAAGGTTTAATTTCGAGGAAAGTCTATGGATTATACGAGGAAATACTTTGCAGACAGAGATTATGATTTACATAGAATCATAGAATAATTGGAGCCCAGAGACCTCAGGAGTCATCCCATTCCACCTTCCTCCCCAAATGCAAAATCCCTCCAACAAAATCCTTTGTGTTCCCACATCAGCTTAGAGTGTAATACAAGTAGTCATTTGCTTTTTGTGAGTGATTAGATCCAGGGGTTAGCTTTTTCCTGTTTAATCCAAAATCCCCTAGACTAAATGAAAACACATAGTAGGCACACAGATGAATAAATAAGTGACAGTATGGACATCCCTGGAAGATGTTCCTTCAGACTCTGAATAAATAAGTGACAGTATGGACATCCTGGAAGATGCCCAGCAACGAGGGCTCCTTGCTTAATGATGCCACTCACTGTATTCTGAGCATCAGTCATTCATTGCCAGAATGTTCTGTCCTACCTAAGTTGGAATCAGACTTCTTCAATTCCTCCCCCTTTTGTTGCTGTCTTCTGGGGCTCTCTCCTTCACCAAGGAAAGTCTTTAAATTACCTTCACCTTCTTTGCCCTTCCATCTTTCCTGCTTGCTAGACCTCCCTTCATTTTTGTCTTTTGGACAGACTGTAAATACCCGTCTTAAAATACGATACCTAGAGTAATCCAAATATGATCTTGCTGGCTGATGAGTTAGAGGGATAATGAATACTAAAGTTCATTCTTATAAGGGTCCAAGTGTCTTCCAGCATTACAGGTTCTTTATATCTGTTAGCTGTCCCATTCCACTAAATCTGCAAATCAACCCTGGGAGCTGAGGATCATCATTCCTGTTTTACTTAGGAGGAAACTAAGGTTCAGTGAGTTGCCTCAGCTTGTCCACTGTCTCACTGCTGGGAGGTGTAGTGTTGGGACTTGCTCTCAGGCCTGGCAGGAAGTCTTCCTTCCCAGGCCTTCATTCATCAATTACTTAGTAAGTATCTACTCTGTGCCAGTTTCTGTGCTTGGCCCTGGGGAGGAAATAACCCCAATGCTGATTCCCTCTAAAAGAACAGTTTGCCTTCTGTGGCCCGAGAATATACTTCTCGCCTGGGGGGAAATCAGCATTAGCACAGCACTTTGCAAGCAGCATCATTTTATCACTTTTTACATAGTAATGTATGTCTCTGCATTTCTCCCCAATACTGTGGACTCCTGGTATTTACCTTGGTTCTCACCCCACTCTCAGCATTAGAAGAGGCGTTCAACATAGCGCTTACATATGATAGGTACTAAATAAATATTTGTTGAGTGCACAAAGTGCTTATTTGCTAAATCAAATGTTATGTCCTATATGGCTAAAGATAGAGCTTCAGGAAGGGAAATCAGACAAAAATGAGAGAAGAGGAGAATTTCTAGCTGCAGAAAAAAACATCAAATTATCTCTGGTCATTTCTGGGGTGGCAGAAGTACCTGAATCAGCTTCCTGTCCAGTATGACTATGATTTCCTCTAATTTAGAACATAATTGCTACTGAATGTGGCTTCTAAAATTTTCTCAGCTCTCTGGACAGTTGTATCAACCTGAGCTTGACTTCATACTGAGTTCCAAGCCCTCTGAAATCCCCAGAGGTTTTCTACTTAAACTCCTGTCAAGGCAGATGACTTTCATAAACTGTGTTGCTTCATGGCCTAAATTTGGGGTTTTATGCTTATCTTTGTTGAATGTCCATGGGGTCGCGAAGAGTCGGACATGACTGATCGACTTCCCTTTCCCTTGTTGAATGTACTCTATCACTTCTAGCCTGTTTCTCTGACTGTGAGTTTGTATTTGTTTTAGTGACCTTCCCAGCACTGTATCATCCACAAACTTGATTAGCATGCTGTCTGGATTTTTTTTTTTTAATTCAAGTAATTGATACAAATGTGGGACAGAGAAAGGCCAAGGACAGAGTCCAGAGGCACCTTGCCAGAGGCAAACTTTCAGGGTGACCTTGATCAACATTGTCTAAATAGCACTTTAAACAACTAAGATGTGACCGAACTATTACTATATTGCTCATATTTCTAGCCAGACTACAAAAACATTGTAGAAATCAATGACAAATTTCTTATTGAAATCTACAGACTTCCCAAAAGGAAATAAGCAAATGTGGCTTGGATATTTTGAATGGAGTCTTGGAGAACGGGAGCATCATTTATTTAATAAGGGTTCAGAAACCATCTCCCTAGTGATCTGGTCTGGACTTTTACTGGGATTCAATGATGAAATTTTGTTTCTGAATTTCCCACTTATCTTTTTTTGTGGAAAGCCAGACTAGTATTCCCCTGTTCCAATTACTGGCTATTGACAACCTGATAAAACTAGGAACCCTCAATATAGCATTCTGCTTCTACTTTCAGAAACCCGAGGCCAAAAACCCATGATTAAGTTCTTCAAAGAGAATGATTTCTATATAGTAAAGAATAAAACAAACACTTTCAATGAGAAATTGAAACTTCAAAAAGCACCTTCTTGTGTGAACACTTAAAGCTGTAACCTAAGTATTGCTATTGAGATGCTTCTAAAGATCCAGAGAAAGGATCAAAACACCAGCTCTGAGCACTCGTCCTGCTTTTTCCTTGGTTTATTGTCCTAAATATAACTAAAGATAATCAGGCAACAACAATGAAACAAAAATCACAGCATGCAATTGCCTCTTATTTTTTGTAAAGCTTGTACTCACTTCTGGGGTTCAGATGAAGCTCTCTTTTACTGAATCTCAATAGAGGCATGAGGTCAACTGGATTAATGTGCAGAAATATTCACTCTGCCATCACCTCATTGATGATGACATATTTCCCTACTTTATAGATTTTGGGACTTGCCTAGGGACTTGTTTGGCCTCATAGTAGGTGGAAAATAGCTTCTTGACCCTTAATTTGGTGTTTAAGCCAAGTGACTGTTTTAGCTAACGGAATATTTGTAAATATGAACAAAACAGAGGTTTACATGGTTGGGCTGGGCTTTTCCCTCTGCCAAGACCATGAGATGAACATTCCTGGAGTAGCTTGGGGGGCCATAGATGATGAGAAACATAGAAAGCATTGTCTCCAGCTGACCCACAGACCTTAGACCATCTGACTCCAGATGACACCAGATGTGTGGAAAAGAAATGTAATGCATGAGAAAGAAGTCCCATTGTGTATTTTGTCGTTATACAGTATTGTTGTAGCAACACACAGTTACCCATCCAACTGTATGACACAGCACTGGGAACTTAGTAGATGCTGAATAAAAAGTCTGTTGATCTGAACAGAATTGAAAATGTGCCTGTTATCTTTACAGCAACCTCAGAGCAAGGTTTTTGCTGAAGGGCCCCAACTTGTAACATAATTCTTCAAGTACACGTCCACAGCTCTGAATCTCAGTTCTTCTGAGGTCGTTAAACATTTACATACACACGTGCCCACACACATCTATTAACTGTCCATCAGGACCTAGCCTAAAGCCTCCTATGCCTGGAAGGGCTGAGCTATTTTGAAACCAAACCAGTTAAGAGCAGCAAGGCCCTTAGGCTGAAGATCCAACAACCACAGAGCCTTAAAATGCTCAATCCTGGGACTACACTAACATGTGTGGACAAGATTCAGGTTTATGATTCGGATAAAGCGGTTCCTGGGTCTCCTGTGTAAGTGCATAACCTGCCATGATTCTCTATGAGAAGGGACTTAAGTACTAATGCTTGTGATTATGGCTGGAGGATAGGGAGGGACCTAATATCATTTCATGCATAATGGCAACTGTACCGTGTTCAGTAATCATTCCACTAATATTTAGTAATAATATTAGTACTTAGTAGTACATTGATAATAATACCTACCATCTATAAAACACTTATACGCCAAGCCCTTTATGTACATCATCTCATTCTATTCTCATTATTAAATGAGAAGGTTATTGAGCCCTCTGATGTAGCATAACTGCCTCTATTTTAAGTGACATGCCCAAAGTCACACAGTCAGAATGTGAAGAAGTTGGAGTTTGAATCTAGTGAGACCACATTCGAATCAGTAGATGAACTCATCAATTATGACTGAAGGGTATTTTAAAACTCATTATTAGTTGGTGGTGGGCCACAGGAGGAAATAGTAGAACATGTGTATTTTGGCAGCTTCTTTGCTGAGCTGTGATGGAGGTCAGTTTGCAGTCTGAGGTCAGAGGTGGAGTAGGTGTGGATCAGCAGACAGGTGTAATAGGAGGGGAAATGCGGGAGGAAGAAGGCACAGGACAGGAACAGTGCTGCTGCGAGGGAGCGATAGCCTGCTGCCAGGGGGAGGGTTGGGAAGAGGAGGCGGCAGCCTGGTGATGCTCTTGGTGGAAGTGGACCATTTGTGGGGAGAACCAAATGGCTCAGGTGGATTAGTGAGACTGTGGAGATTCACAATGTTCCATCTTCTGCCCCATGAGACATTCAGTAAAGTCTACCAAAAAGCCACAAAATGCTTAGTGTGACTGATTATTTTTGAAAAAACAGTGGAAGAGCTGAGGTCATGCCCAAGAGTGTTGCTGGTAGAATCAAGCTCACAGAGACAGAGTGGGGTGGCTGTGAGTTCATCAGTGTCTCTGGGCTTTGCAGGGAACGAGGCACCCCTGCGCTGACTCAGCCGGGGCTAATAACTAACAGCCTTTCTAGAAAGGAAAAAGGCTCCTTTCACACAGGTAAGTTTAGCCCCAAGCCAGGGAGCACCCCTTGGTGGAGTGAGAGCCAGACTCCAGCCTCCACTCGCCCCCTCTGCTGGCTGTCTCTGGGCAGGTACAAGCTGCGTGAGGTCTGTAGGAGGCCAGGTGTTTGTCTGGATCAGAAGTGGGACAGCAGGGGCCTGGGTTACAAATCTGTGGTGCTGCTGTGCTGTCTGGGCCGTGTAGAGGTGTGGCCCGGGTACCTCTGAGCCCGGAGAAGGGAGCTGTGATCCATCTGGCTGGAAGGGCATCAAGGTTGGAAAGAGCTTACATTTAAGCTGAAACCTGGGGGATGAGCTTATCAGACAGATGACAGAGAGAAGGACCTTCCTGCCCCTGGGAAAGGCATGGATTTTGGACACTTTCAATGGCTCATAGCACCATGGAGTACAAACATAAGCTTCCCACAAAAATTCTCCATGAGATGCCCTAAATAAACAAATACCAGAAGCATGACTGCTTCAAAGCAGGTCTTCTAGCTCTCCTTTCCCAGTAGCCTGAAGCTTCTACACATAAGATGCCTCTGGACCATTAAGAGACTAAATAATAGGGTATCCATGATTGGTGTCAGAGTGCTCAGCAGGAGGGTTGCTGCCCAGAGATGAGGCTGGGAAGGAAGTCTGATCAATGTAAAGTAGTCACAAAGAGGAGTGCTAAGGTTCCTGTTACAGGATTACCTGGGAGAGTTCATGATCTCAACATTAGCTACCAAACCAGTCAGTACATCTGATGTGCGACCCTGTCTCTATCAGGGCACCAATGGAGCAGGACACAGGGCAGATGGTGGTGAGGGGTTTAGAGAGGCACCCCACCTCTTCAAGAGGATATGGGTGCGGTGGCAGAGGGGAGTCAAAAATTATCACAGAGCAACTCACAGCTAAGGAGTTGGATGGCAAAGGGCATAGGAAGGAAAGAGAAACTTCATTCGCCAATTCTCCTTTTCAAATAAGGTATGGTTAAGAGCTGTCATGTGCCAGGCACATGGCTAGGCATTGGAGTACGTGAATGAACAAGAGTTTTCCTCCTCTGCCTACTTCACTGGCTTTTCTGGGTCTGGCCCTGGGTGGACATGCCCATCACCTTGCCCATCCTAACTGTGTACCAGATTTTGTGATTCAGAATTCAGAGCGGAAATGCTAGCATCTCTCTTATCTCTGGAACACAAGGGGTGTGGAAGAGGAGAGTTCCTCCAAGGAATGGTGGCCAGTTAGTGGACAAGTATACACAGTCTGGGTGGAAGGGAGTTGTGTCTAGTCAACTGGACAGAACAATGGGATCTGGTGATGGATAGCTGTGCATTAGCTCTAAATTCTTGGGGAAAATTCCGCCTACAGCAGAGCCATAATAGCATATATCATCTCTTCCCTGGGAAGGAGAAACAGTTGCAGTTGTACCTTCCTACCTATTAATCACATCTTCCATTAAGCAGGATAACTCACCATAATTGTGATTACACTTGGGAATCAATTAGTGTTCACCTTAAAATAAAGTGTAGAGAGGAAAGCAATTAATGTAATAGAGTTAGAGCATCAAAATGACACAAATGTTATTGACAATTATGAGTCGCATATTGCAGTTTTTTGGTTCTCTGCTCTTTCACGGAGAGGTTTACTGTGGAGGAGAGGACGCAGCATCAGACCTTCTGGGTGAAGACATAAGTTCCAGCTCTCCCATCACCACCTGCTAAAAGCAAGATGCCAGTGGCTTCCAGGCCATCTTCTATTTCCACCTCCCAGCTCCATTTCTAGGCAAAGAGGCTTCAAGGACTGGAAGGAAGAGGCTCAAAGGAGGGCCAGCATTTCCCTGTTGGTTAGAAAGACTGATTTCTCTTAGACTTGGCCTCGCTTTTTCCCTCAAAGACAGTCTGTGATCTTTCAGACACGGACTGTTTGGCTGTTTGTTTGCTGGATAGCATCTGGAAGAGACTTATAATATTAAATAGATTTAATTCAACCTAAACAGAAAAATGGCATTTAAAATCCATACTGAGATTTTTAGCTTCTTGCATCTCAGGATTGCAAAATCCAAATCACTGTATCCAAAATCACTGCAGATGGTGACTGCAGCTGTGAAATAAAAAGACACTTACTCCTTGGAAGAAAAGTTATGACCAACCTAGACAGCAAATTAAAAAGCAGAGACATTACTTTGCCAACAAAGGTCCATCTAGTCAAGGCTATGGTTTTTCCAGTAGTCAGATGTGGATGTGAGAGTTGGACTATAAAGAAAGCTGAGCACCAAAGAATTGATGCTTTTGAACTGTGGTGTTGGAGAAGACTCTTGAGAGTCCCTTGGACTGCAAGGAGATCCAACCAGTCCATCCTAGAGGAAATCAGTCCTGAATGTTCATGGAAGGACTGATGCTGAAGCTGAAACTCCAATACTTTGGCCACCTGATGAGAAGAGCTGACTCATTTGAAAATACCCTGGTGCTGGGAAAGATTGAGGGCAGGAAGAGAAGGCTGTAACAGAGGATGAGATAGTTGGATGACATCACTGACTCAATGGACATGAGTTTGAGTAAATTCCAGGAGTTGGTGATGGACAGGGCGGCCTGGCATGCTGCAGTCCTTGGGGTCGCAACGAGTCAGACACGACTGAGCGACTGAACTGAGCTGAATGGATCTCAGGATTGCACCAATCCTGAGAAGGAAACAGGAAAGAAGGTTATTATTTTCAATTTTTAGATTTGGAAAGCAAAGTTTAAGTGAATAAATGACTTATCAAGATTACAAGATGAATTAAAAGTAAGCTGTCTTATCAGTAGGGCAGGTCTACAAAAATGGTTTTAACACACTTGCTGCAATGGTTGTTCAAATTCATATTCTAGTCCCCAAAGGCTTCTGTTCTGGATGAACACTCCTTGGGGGACCTTCCAGGTGTTAGTAAAAGATCCTGAGTTCAGTCCACTCCAGCCCCTGACTTCAACTGAAACCTAACTAATTAAAACTTACAAAGGAAAATTTAGATTTGAAGAATTCAGATTCAGCTGGAAGATTTTTGAAGGGTAACCAAACCCAGTTTCATTTTCGGGTGAGAAAAGTGAAGCCTGGGTTGGGGAGGGCATTGTGATTTGGGCCCATTCCCAGCTTTGGACAGAAACCTCATAGCCTCAGTAGACAGAGAAGAAAGGGCTTGGCTGTAACCTAGGAGAAAATGAAGCTGCAATAACAGAGAGAAATCTTTACGAATCTCAACCAAATGCTTTTTGTGGATTGCAGTGTTGATTCGAATGTTTTGGCTCCTACCAAGTTTCTTGTCCATCTTAAAGACAGACTTGTCCTCATTCGCTGATTCCTTATGTAGTTAACCTGACTCCTTTCCTAAGCTCCCTGAAAACTCCAGATCAGCAGTTCTTTGATTTGCTGTGTCCTCAGAACAACCACTCTAGGTAATCACAAGCTTCCATAGAAGGAAGTTATGGAATCCAGGGCTGGCTCCTTTTGTCTTCCTTCTTCAAGTAAGGGGCATACCCAGCACCTGAGGGCTGAGAACTGAGGGCTGCCCGGACAGACTGACACACCCTCTCTGAGGATGGCTCTAGGGATCTGGGTTTCTGTTTCTTACCTGAAGGCTTCCTCCCATCACCATAGCTACATCTCTCATCCAATCTGGCCACTGCAGCCTGCGTGGGGAGCTCAGAACAGAGTAGTAAAGCTATCCACAGCCCCAGCCTTAACTAAGTCTTTGTAAGGATCCCAACGGCAGTTTTGATTCAATAGCCAAATAAACTCCAGAACATTGATGACCCACAGGCAATGAATATTTAAACCTTTCTTTTTTCTCTTTTAATCTATGTCAAAGAGGAATAGTTACACACAAGGATATTCCAGGGTGATTGAGCCATAATCCTACCTACAGGCCACCCGAAGATTTGCTGCCCTAATTAAGCATCGCTTCTCTCAAAATCAATTCCCAGCATTGTTTTCTAAGGTGCTAGTGACTGAGCGACTTCACTTTCACTTTTCACTTTCATGCATTGGAGAAGGAAATGGCAACCCACTCCAGTGTTCTTGCCTGGAGGATCCCAGGGCCGGGGGAGCCTGGTGGGCTGCCACGACTGAAGCGACTTAGCAGCAGCAGCAGCAGCAGCAGCAGCAGCAGCAGCAGCAGCAGGAGATGATCAAAGGCCTCCAAATCCACTAGATGGCAGTAGTCGGTTGATCAAATAGAGAGGGCCTGCCTAGAGAAGCCAGATACCCACAGAGCAGCCAAGCTCTAGGATTTATAATCAAGTCCAGAATATCTAAATATAAAGGCGCTCTCTCCCCTCCTCCATTCCTTGAGGATGACTCTTACTCTTTTAAATTATTATTTAAGATAACAGCTACTCTGGACGAGGCTATTTATGCAGGACTCTGGCAGAAAAGAAATAGAGGCCTGTATATATTAGCTCGGGGAGTCGTTTCTGAGCTGCCCCTTGCTGAGTCAAGATGAACTGGAGGCAGCTGTGAGCTCCTACTGCAAGAGGAAGATTGCGCCTTTGCTCCTTCTAAGCCACAGCTCTCCAGGCATTCCAATCAGGGACCTCAGCCAGACCATGAGCCCCAAACCACAGCTTACCACACAACTGTGCTGAGCTCTGAACCAAGCCCTAATATTAATTTATGAAACCACAAAGCGATTACAAAGTTGTGTTCTATTTTTTTTCTGAAAACCCCCTGTTGAAGAATGAGTTTGAATCGGAACCAAGCCTACATACTTCCTAGGACTTTTAAAAAAGATTATTAAAATTTGTTTTTTATTTTACATTGGAGTACTGGCTTAGATGGTAAAGAATCTGCCTGCAATGAGGGAGATCCAGGTTCCATCAATGGGTCGAGAAGATCCCCTGGAGAAGGGAATGGCTACCCACACCAGTATTCTTGCCTGGAGAATTCCATGGACAGAGGAGCCTGGTGCGCTATAGTCCATGGGGTCACAAAGAGTCTGACATGACTGAGTGACTAACACTTTCACTTTCATAGTTGATTAACAACGTTGTGTTAGTTTCAGGTGTAATGCATATATATGTATGTATTCTTTTTCAAATTCTTTTCCCATTTAGGTTATTACAGAATATTGAGCAGAATTCCCTGTGCTATACTGTAGGTCCTTTTTGGTTATCTATTGTAAATATAGCAGTGCATACATGTCAATCCCAAACTCCCAATCTATCTCTCCCTCCCCCTATCTTGCCTCCCTGGTAATCATTTAATTCATTCTCCAAGTCTGTGAGTCTGTTTCTGTTTTATAAATAAGTTCATCATTGCTGTTGGTAGTCACTAAGTCGTGTCCGACTCTGTGACCCCGTGAACTGCAGCACCAGGCTTCCCTGTCCTTCACTATGTCCCAGAGCGTACTCAGACTCATGTTCATTGAGTCGCTGATGCCATCCAACCATTTCATCCTCTGTCACCTCTTTCTCCTCCTGCCCTCAATGTTTCCCGGTATCAAGGTCTTTCCCAACGAGTCGGTTGTTCGCAGCAGGTGGCCAAAGCTTTAGCTTCAGCATCAGTCCTTCCAATGAATATTCAGGGTTGATTTTCTTTAGGATTGACTGGTTTGATCTCCTTGCAGTCCAAGGGACTCTCAAGAGTCTTCTCCAGCAGCACAATTTGAAAGCATCAATTCTTCAGCTTTCTTTATGGCTTAACTCTCACATCCATGCATGACTACTGGAAAAGACAAATATCACATATCACTTATATGTGGAAACCAAAAAAAAAAAAAAAAAATGTTACAAATGAACTTACTTATTCCCACAGCTGTTGAACTGGGATTTCAGTATGTTCTCTGACCCTGAGCTGAACAGAACCTGTCTTTCACACACCCAGACTCCTGGCTGAGAACCTTCCTTTAAGCTGAAGCTGCCTCCAACTCTGTTCTCAACCTTCATTGTGCAAAGTCTCCTATCGGGGTTTTCTGTCAGTGCCCACAAGGCAGCCTTTCATATGGAGATACCCCTAGTTTCTGTAGCAAACTCCTTATTAGGCAGTTTTCTAGTTGGCCACTTCTGTAGCAGCCAGAGAGTCTGGTGGTTGGATGGGAGATTTATGTAGGACACTTGGCTAAGATATAAACAGTGGTTTAGAGAAAGAGAATCTGCTCTGTGTCAACAGTAATATGAGGCTGGGGGCCTCCAGCAAGCTGCACTAGATGTTTATCCACTGAATCAAGCTACTACATCATCAGGCCCTGGCTGACCGGAGGGGTCCTGGCTGGAGGGCAGCAGGCTCCCTGCCAACTCTTCAGTCTGTTTCCCAATCCAGGGGGGAGGTCTCTTGATTGCCTTTCTCCTCCTACTCCACCTTACTTGGGTAGAGGGGAGTTGAGCAGGGACCTCAGAATTTGATTTATTGATAAGAAGCATTTATTTCCAGCTTTCTGGGTCCAGCTTTTAGTGGTCATTTTATTTTTTCACACAACAACATTTTGAGGCATTTAGGGGTGGGTGCATGTTTTATGAGATCTGAAATTGGTACAACTTATAGGGAGGGGGCTTTAAGAAATAACAAACAAGCATAAAATTAGCTGTGTGTGACAGTTGCTCAGTCCAGTCCAACTCTTTGTAACCCTATGGACTGTAGCCTGCCAGGCTCCTCTGCCCATGAAATCCTCCAGGCAAGAATACTGAAGTGGGTAGCTAGTCCCTTGTCCAAGAATCTTCCTGACCCAGGTGTCAAACCGACCGTCTCCTGCATTGGCAGGATTCTTTACTGTCTGAGCCACCAAGGAAACCAAAATTAGCTATAAAAGGGAATATTCATTTAGTATGATGCAGAGCTCATCTCTCAAATATGAAATGACTATAGCTTTGGAAAATTCAGGTTTCTTTCTTCTGAGCTCTCTTTAGGCAATTTACCAGAAATGTTTGCATATGAACACTTCTCACTGGCAACCTGGCTTCCCCCTTCTCCAGGAACAGTGTGCCCTCACGGGGGGCCTGAAGCAGGGAACCAGAAGCTGTGCTCAGGTATCTTCCAGATGAACTTGTTCTGCAGGTATGTGATGAGCCCTATATCACTCTGGTGACTCTGATGGAAACAATATGTGACTCAGGCCAGGGCACAGCCCTAACAGAGGGAGACTGAAATCTGCGAGCAGAACTTTGGACTCCAAGCCTAACGTGCTTTTCTCTGCACTCTGCTGCCTCCCACATGGCTCCAGATGGGTCTGGGACTCCGACGGTCTAGCTTGAAACTCAATCAACGGCCACTTTTCATCTGAGCCACAAATCCCACAATCCTCTTTCCTAATCTGGAGACCAAGGAGAAGCCCTAAGGAGAGGAAGAGGTGGTCTTTTCTAAAGAGGTGGGCCATTTCAACTTATTGCAGCTCCTTTCCACAGGATGCTGCTTTCTTGCCTGTTTACTCCTGCAACGTGAGATCTGCACTTCATCTTCTGGGGGGGCTGTGTGTGGGTAGGCTGTGTGGGAGGGGCTGGGTATAGGCGGAGCTGTGTGGGAGGAGCTGTGTGGGAGGGAGGGGGTTGTGAGGGAGGGGCTGTGTGGGAGAGGCTGTGTGTGGGAGGGGCTGTGTGTGGGAGGGGTTGTGTAGGAAAGGCTGTGTGTGGGAGGGGCTGTGTGTGGGAGGGGCTGTGTGTGGGAGAGGCTGGGCATAGGGGGCTGAGGGTGGGAGGGTGTGTGGGAGGGGCTGTGTAGGAGGGGCTGTGTGTGGGAAGAGCTGTCTGAGGAGGGAGTGTGTGTGGAAGGGCCAGTCAGAGGAAGGGACTGTCTGAGAGGAGCTGTCTGTGGGAGGAGCTGTTAAGGGTGAAGTCTCAGAGAGGGGCTGTGGTGGGGAGGGACTGTGTGTGGTAAGGACTATTGAGGGTCCCTGCCTCAATAGTGTCTGCCTCTGAGAGAGGGGTCCCTTGGTAGCTCTGTTTGCCTTTGTTGTGGCCTTCTTCCAGGCTCTCCTCTTGAAGATTTTCTCTGTCTCTCACCTCTGAGTGCCCTTCCTCTGAACCCTGTCTTCTTACTCCCGCCTCCCTCTCCCTATAAAATCTTTCTTTCTGTGCAAGGATCTATTGTTAGTCATTTGTGTCTTAGGGTAGAATTTAAGTCATTTGGCTTCTTCCTTCAGGATGAATTGTAAGTCTCCATAAAGGAACAAAAGCTCTAACCCTTCAAAGCAATGGGGGACAGGAGGGGTAGTCAGGGAGGTAACCTGAGTTGGTGGAGGAGGTGGAGAGATTTCCCAGATATTTGAGGCAGCTTTTATTATTGTTCTTTTTAGTCTGTAACAAAAAGAAAACAGATTTAAAACGTATTGACCATCTACTTGTGTGTCAAGCCCTGTGCTAGTTGCTCTCAAAAATGTTTTTATTTAATCCTTGTACCAGCCTCTGTGGGATAGGTATTATGATACCCATTTCAACGATGACTAAGCTGAATGTGGCCACTGTACAGGGTCACACAGAGGCAGAAGAAACTGCTTTTGGTACATAGCTACCTTGTGCCTGGCTGTGATGTGCCTTCTCACAAATGTCTCATTTATTCTTACAGTACTTCCCTGTATATAGTTTTAGCTCCATTTTTCAAAAATGAGAAAACGGAGGCTAAGAACGGTAAGGTGAGATCCCACTCATGTGGGAGATTACCCTTGTTGCAATGATAGCTTCTAAGTACTCGATAGGGTAAGTTATTTCAGAGGATTCAGAACAGAAAGGCTCATGGACAAAAGGAAGGTGCTCAAACACATTGTTTCCTTAAATGTATTTAAAACACAAATTGAGAACCAAGGGAAGAGGGCTGGAGTGGACTAACTCACTTAGGATCAAGTCAAACAGGTGAGAGGACCATATTCCCTAAATCCTGTATGTCCCCAACGCATGTATGTCCCCTCTCTCAGCTGTATCTGCCTTCCTTGCTGATAGTGTAGTTATGAGGATGGGAATTAAGATATGAGCAAGAAGGCCCAGTACACAGAAGGTCCCTTGGGCAAAGCATGCATTTGCTCTCTGATGGGAGGATCACAAGGGCAAGAACAGGTTTGCTTGGCCACAGCTATAGCTTGCCAATTAACCTTCAGAACAACCAAGAATATTATTTGCAATTTCTTGTTTTCTGAGCACATGGGGCCAAAATGTGACCATATGGATGTCAACCAATGCCTTGCTTATTTAGGCATGACCAAGCTGCCAGCCCAAAGGGGGTATATCATAATGTATTCTTTCCACCACTTCTAGCTATAAGAAACGCTCTTACTTGGTTCATCATACATTCCATTTATTCTGTATATCTGTAGCATGTGTTACAGGTTGCTAACTTATTATCTATATTCACCATATCTTATGAATTCTGCATATGTCTCACAAGCTACTTACTTACTCATCATCTATACTTAACACATCATATGTGTTTTGCCTGTATCTCGTAAGCACCTTGCTTTCTATCTAGGGTAGTTTTAGTTATCTATTGCTGTGCAGCAAATTATCCTAAAATATCTTTCTTTCTTTCTTTTTTTTTTAATCCCTCACAGTTTGTGTAGGTCAGGATTTTGGAAGCAGCTTTTCTGGATGGTTTTGGTTCCAGGTGTCTCATGAGGTTGCAGTCAAAATGTCAGCGGGGGATGCAAGCATCTAAAAGTTTAACTGAGACGGAGGATCCATCCATGTCAAGATGTAGTCAACATTGCTGGCAAGTTGGTGCTGGCTGATAGCAGGAGCCCCCAGTCTATTACCACATGAACTTCTCCACTGAGATGCTGGAGTAACATTATGATGTTGCAGCTGTCTTCACCCAGAACAAGTATAATCCAGGAAAGAAAATGTCTTTTGTGACCTAGTTTTGGAATTCATGCACCTTCCACCATTTCTGCAACATTCTATTGGTTATACAGGATAGCCCATCCCAGCATGGGAGGGGATTTAGCAAGGGCCATGGAGCCAGGATATGCAGATGACACCACCCTTATGGCAGAAAGTGAAGAGGAACTAAAAAGCCTCCTGATGAAAGTGAAAGAGGAGAGTGAAAAAGTTGGCTTAAAGCTCAACATTCAGAAAACAAAGATCATGGCATCCGGTCCCATCACTTCATGGAAAATAGATCAGAAAACAGTGGAAATAGTGTCGGACTTTATTTTGGGGGGGCTCCAAAATCACTGCAGATGGTGACTGCAGCCGTGAAATTAAAAGATGCTTACTCCTTGGATGGAAAGTTATGATCAACCTAGATAGCATATTCAAAAGCAGAGACATTACTGTGCCGACTAAAGTCCGTCTAGTCAAGGCTATGGTTTTCCCAGTGGTCATGTATGGATGTGAGAGTTGGACTGTGAAGAAGGCTGAGCGCTGAAGAATTGATGCTTTTGAACTGTGGTGTTGGAGAAGACTCTTGAGAGTCCCTTGGACTGCAAGGAGATCCAACCAGTCTATTCTGAAGATCAGCCCTGGGATTTCTTTGGAAGGAATGATGCTAAAGCTGAAACTCCAGTACTTTGTCCACCTCATGTGAAGAGTTGACTCATTGGAAAAAACTCTGATGCTGGGAGGGATTGGGGGCAGGAGGAGAAGGGGACGACAAAGGATGAGATGGCGGGATGGCATCACTGACTCGGTGGACGTGAGTCTGAGTGAACTCCAGGAGTTGGTGATGGACAGGGAGGCCTGGCGTGTTGCGATTCATGGGGTCGCAAAGTGTCGGACACGATTGAGCGACTGAACTGAACTGAACTGATGGAGCCAGGATCGTTGGGGCCATGTTGAGGGTTGGCTTCCTCAGTGAAATATTTATGAATTTCATACATCCAATCATTTGCATCATCATCGAGGCTAACTACTCAACAAGAGCACTAAGAATAAGGTTCACAGCGCCACCTTGCGGGGACTTAAAAGGAGCTCTGGGTCGAAAAGAGAAGAAGGTGTGCTTGGCTCTACCATGATCTCTTTTCAGGGGCTGCAGCTTTCGAAACTGCCTTCAACCCCCAGGCTTGGGGAATATAACTGAACAGGATCTAGAAGAGATCTTTTAAACTCAAGACTTGAGACACTATAGTTCTTGCATCCAGGCAAGCACCAACCCCATATATCCTGACCACCCATGGTGATGTTTTCTCACCACTTTTGCTTATGATATTATCCTGTGTGTTTGTTTTGCTCCCATTTATGGTATTAAATTTGCTTCTAATGAGTGACACATCTTTTTGTGGGACATGAAGAAAGATCATAATTGATTCATGCCTGATTTGTTCCAGAGCTGCCTTTGTCAAAAAAAAAAACAAAAAACAAAAAAAGCAAACACAACTATTTAGCCCATACTGGTACAGATGTTCTATAGCTGGACACACAGAAAGGCTGTAGTCAAGTTGTGCTTGGCTTTGCTAAGGTCTTTCAGGATTTCTTCTAACTGGTTAAGAAAATATAACTATCTTATATATTATCTTAGAAGTATCCTACAGTTGTTCCAGGCTATCTCATGTTAGTGCACAGCATTTCTTCATGTCTTGGTTACCAAGGCTCTTCCCTTGGATTGAGAAGTCCTCAGTATCACCAGATTTGGATATGCATAAAATCAGATTTTCAATTTTCCACTACTTTTGAATCTTACTTCCCCCATAAAATTTAATGGAATGAGCCTCTTCAGACCAAGTTCATTTGAAGTCTTACAATTATCACCCTTCAATTCCTAGCATGTTTAGTTTAAAAGTGCAGTGGCTTTCGGAACATCATGGTTTTCTGGGATAGTTAATTGACAATGCTTTGTCTGCCTGTCTTTGTTCCCTGATAACATCACTATGAATGGGCAAATTACAGCTGTCAACTCCAGGTCTATGTGGCCATTGATCTAGCCAAAACTATCTATTCTTGTCCCCTCCAACCACTATTTGGGGATCTCAGCAATACAGGTTCACTGTTCATCCCTCTGTCACCAAATGGTGCGACAAGACCATTTTCCTCCTCCCACTCTGTCCCAGGAATTGTCCTGAGATAACATACTGATGTGTCCTCATTCAGGGATCATTTGCTGATCATCATGAGCTCATCTTCCATGTAACAGAGAGATGGCTTCTCAGGGAATGGCTTCACAGTCAAAGTCCAGGGTCCCAGCTACACTCTCTGGACCCTGAATTGTCAGGACCATAGGCTAAAGTGTCATTGTAGGAGCCCTTTACCAAATAGATGGTTCAGCATCTACTCATACTATTGTTTGACAGTGCATCTTTATTCCTGATCTCATACTCTTACACAAAACCACCAGGTTTCATGCATCCCTGCTATCTTTGAGTGGACACAACAAGAGGTTTTGAGTTGGTGTAGAGGCGCGACTGAGCGACGTCACTTTCACTTTTCACTTGCATGCATTGGAGAAGGAAATGGCAACCCACTCCAGTATTCTTGCCTGGAGAATCCCAGGGATGGGGGTGCCTGGTGGGCTGCCTTCTACGGGGTTGCACAGAGTCGGACACGACTGAAGCGACTTAGCAGCAGCAGCAGCAGAGGCTGGTACAGTGAGTCCTGTCTTAGTATCTTATTACCCTGACTTCACATTATTCTGCAGCACCTTTCTTTGCAGATAAGTTAGATACATATGCCTTCTCAAGTTTCTGGTAGGTTCTTCCCTGTAGAAAAAGTTCCTCCTGAACTTCTATGCAAGCAAACTGCTGCTATTAGTCTTTAGGTACTTTGCTATGGAAAGTCAACTTTTATCTGCTTATAGAGCTCTCATTAAAACTTAGCCTTTTATGATGGCCATTAGGCCCATTTACTTTAGAAAAACATCAAATCCACATGCACCCCGCTTTTTAGTATTTTACTCAAGTTATACCCTTTCTGGACTCAAACAATCTTGGGCATGCCATAGATGACTATATTTGAGAGGAAGTGGTATATATCTGGGTCATGGTATCCTTCCAAGGATGTCTTTCACTTCCATGTAATGGTGGTGAGGTATGCCTTGGCCATGAATGAGGTGCCATCGGGGGTTGTTAACTATCCCGTACTTTATGGTTAGATATGACTTTTGCATGGATGAGGAAGTCTTTCTGCCTTGGTTCCAGGTAATTCTATGTGATACTCATAACTGATTGGAAAATGAAAGAAACCATGGATTATCCATCCCTGAGAGATTTCTACATAAGTGTATAAGGACTCTGGTGCCTCATCTAGTGGGGTGGTGTGGAGGCTTTACATAGAGTCATTACCATGGTTGCCTACTTGTCTGCCTCCTCCATCTCCTGCTAAATGACTCCAAGACTAGGATAATGGTTTCATTCACTGGCCCTCTCCGTAGGGAGATATTTCCCATTAAGACCAAACAGCTTTGGCAGAGGCAACTGTGGAACCATAGTAAGCCTATTGGATAGGGTCTGTATCCAAATCTGTTATGATGGAAACAATGAGGAAAATCCCCTTCCTGCCACTGTCTTTAGCACAGGTGCTGTGACTCACACCGTCTTATCCCCCATTCTGATGCTTGTCTCCCTACATGTAGGCAGTGGTCATTACTAAAGAATTCTATCTCCTCATTATGCAGATGCATTTTCTTTGGTACTGGCGACTAGCAGGCTGGGTGCTGTTGGCCTGTTGACTGTATGGAGCACTTCATTTTTTGCTTGGGGCAAAAACAATTATGTTGATTTACTCTGGGTCTGATGTTGCTTTTTGGTTAATTTGTTTATTTGCTGTTACAGCAGCCCATTCTGCCATTTTTGTTGTTGTTCAGTGGCTCCGTCAGGTCCGACTCTTTGCAGCCCCATGGAGTGCAGCACGCCAGGCTTCCCTTTCCTTCACCATCTCCCAGGGCTGGCTCAAACTAATGTCCATTGAGTTGGTGATGCCATCCAACCATCTCGTCCTCTGCTGTCCCTTTATCTTCCTGCCTTCTATCTTTCCCAGCATCAGGTCTTTTCCAATGAGTCAGTTCTTCGCATCAGATGGCCAAAGTATTGGAGCTTCAGCTTCATCACCAATCCTTCCAATGAATATTCAGAGTTGATTTCCTTTAGGATTGATGGTTTGATCTTGTTGTCTAAGCAACTCTCAAGAGTCCTCTCCAGCACCACAGTTAGAAAGCATCAATTCTTCAGTGCTCAGCTTTCTCTATGGTCCAACTCTCACATCCATATGTGACCCATACATGACTGTCCATACACTCTGCCATTAGACATATGGAATTTCATATTATGGCACCCCATGGAGCCTTCTTTTCCATCTTCAGTGACCAGAGAATTTCATTCAGCTGATGCTTTTGCCTGATGTAGAGTATGAAAGAGGGGCAGTTAGGCGGACTTTTTGTTTAGCCGCTACCTCCAGGCAGTCAGCATCACAGAAAAGCAGAACGACCTTTCGAAAGCCAACTGTGCCAACTTCCTGGCCCCCAGTCTTTCTTTCTCTGTACTGCCTTGCCCACTCAGTAGAAGTACTGAAATACCACCTCCTTCATGGCTTCATTTCTTCAACCATTCATACAAGCATGATTTGGGTCAAAGAGTAGAAGTTTGGACTTGTTTTTGAGATCTGCTTATTGACCTGCATTAGTATCAATAGCTACAATCTACCAATAACCAATTGGCAGGGATCTTTTTAGATTTCTAGTTTTTAAAAGCTAGAAATGCCACCCTAATTTTCCTGCCATGATACCTGGATTAAGTTAAAGAATTCTGCTTCCTCTTTTTGGGGCTATCTTTCTGTTTTCCATTTTACTGAGAGTTCTGTTTCTTGCCTTTGAAACTGAATTTGAGTGTACTTATTTTTTTCTACTATTTTTACATTGCTTACTATTTCTATGAGTTCAGCAAAGGGGGAGATCTTATCCTGTGCTCAACCTGCCATCATGATCTGATTTCCCCCTTTCAAACTCAGTTCTCCTCTCTATTGTGTAGATCAGTTTACCTCCCCACCCCCTGCTCAGCTCTGAGCCCCTGTTTATATATGCAAAGACTCTTTGATGTGCGCTACTAAACAGTAGGTTTATATGTTCCAAGTCTCCTCTTTGGCAGCCTGGAATAATTGGCAGAAGCTTTGAAATTTCGATCTTTCCCTTCATCCTCCCCCATTAATCTCAGCCAGGGAAGGGACCTCTTTAGAGATTTATATCCTCCTTAATATGAATTATGTTTTCTTCTTTAAAAGGCAGACGTGGTTGTTTTAACTGATCCTTTTTTCTCGATTAGAATTACCAGTAACATTTATGGAGTACCTATGTACCAAGAATTATATTAAGTAGATTACCAGTGCTAGCTCACTTAATTCTTATGATATCCTCAATATGGGTATTTCATCTACATAGACAGGTGAGAAAACTGACTGAGGGAGAGTAAACAGTTGTCTGTGGTTTCATGGCTATTGAAGCTCAGAGATGGGATTCAAACTCATGACTTTATTTATTTATTTATGACTTTATTTAGTTATTTACTTGGCTGCACCAAGTCTTAGTTGCAGCCTGAGGGATCTTTGGTTGAGGCATGTGGAATCTTTTGTTGGGGCATACAGACTCTTAGTTGCAGCATGTGGGATCGAGTCCCCCAGCCAGAGATCAAACCCAGGTCCCTGCATTGGGAGCATGGAGTCTTAGCCACTGTACCACCAGGGAAACCCCTCTATCACTTTACAGTAAACTTCTCTTGCCAAGACTCTGATAGTAAATATTTTAGGCTTTGCAGGCCATATATGGTCTCTTTCCCATAGTCTTTTCTTAATACCTCTTTACGAACATAAAGCTATTCTTAGCTAGAAGGCTATAAGTAATATGGCATGGACTACATTTGAACTGCAGGCCGTAGTTTGCCAACTGTGTTCAGAGCTTCTGTCTTTGATCACCATAGCCAGGAGTAGGGGGCGGGGCCAATGGGGCGCAATTCGGTCCTGCTTGTGCTTCACAAGCGCCATGAATACCAGGCACATGCAGCAAGCAATGATTTAGAGGCAGGCAGAGCCTGTGCACTTCAAAGAACTAGAATGTTTCAGCTGGGTTTTTGAAATGGGAATTAGGACAACAGGCCTGAGGACTGAATTGTTTGTTTGCTTTTTAATCTCCTTGTCCCACTGGTCACACTGAGCATGCAAGGCCCCAGGTGACAAGAGAGCGAATTCCGTGGCACTATTCTCCTCTGAGACTGTGGGCAACAACTGCTCAGCTGTTCCTTGTTTCTGAGACAAATTTATCATCAGCCTGTTTGGGGAGAAGAGGAAGGGATGGAAAGGGTAATAATTAGAGTCAGGGTCTTCCCTTCCTCATTGCCCTCCATCAACAGATAATTGTTTAACATTTACTATGGAGCGTCAGGGAGACCACGTGGTAGGCAGGTAATAGGTTAGAGCTTAGAGATGACAAAGATCTAATGTAAGAGGGATTGACAAGAGGATGAAATCAACAGACTGCAAGGGTATGAAGGGTATGAAGAACTGGAAAGAACCTTGGCTGATTTTGTGAGGGCCAGCCTGGGTGACTGGGGGAATGGAGATGCCAGTAAATAATAGAAGACAGAGCAGAGAATCAGGTTGGGAGGGGGAGGTGTCGAACTCTGTACTGGATGAATTTCATCCGAGAATACTGCAGTTTTCACATGGAAATGTCAGACCAGCAGTTTGAAACACAGGTTCAGAACTAATGAAACTGCTGGACTAAAGAGTTTTGTATTTAGCCCCAGGACAACTTGGACCTATTGGGAAAAAATAATGTGCAGAGGTGTTTCTTCACAAAAGCTCTGCTTAGAAAAATTGTTTTGGAGGAGGAAAAGGTCTTGTGAGGTAATATTTCCAATGATCCTGGCTGTAATATAATGAGACTGGGAGCTAGGGTCTGGGTAGTGAGACAAGAAGTGACAGAGGGACTTCCCGGGTGGTCTATTGGTTAAGAATCTGCCTTCTAATGCAGGGAATGCTGGTTTGATCCCTGGTTCCCTGGTGGGGGAACTAAGCGTGCTCCACATGCTGTGGGGCAGCTAAGCCCATGTGCCCCAACTAAAGAAGCCAGTGTGCCACAGTTACTGAGCACAGCAAGAGAAGCCCATAAACTGCAGTGAGAAGCCCACACGCTCTGCAAAAAAGACCAAGTGCAGCGAAAAAAAAAAAGTGACAGAGAGATGCAAAAGATATTTTGCAAAAACTTAGCAAAAAATTACAGGTTTTTTCCTTTAAAAATAGTATTTTTCCCTAATATCTTATTTGGAAAAATATTAAACCAATCATTGGAAAAACCAATACAAACCATACCCATATTCTCATCACATACAACTGCCAGTTGTTAGTACCTTTTGCCATATTTGCTTTCTGTATCTTTCTCTTTTCAGAAGAAGGACACTCCTATAATACATAGCCACGTTGTGATGATTACACTCAGGACATTTAACAAAGATACCATAGTTTCATCTAATATGTAACCTATTTTCAAATTTCCATGATTGTCCTAACAATAATTTTTATAGCTTTTTTTTTTCAGTATTCAATCAATGGCTCAGCATTGTATTTTCTTTATCACGTCTTTTAAAACTTATTCAATTTAGAATGGTATTTCTCTTTTGGTCTTCTATGGCACAGACCTTATGAAGAATTTGGAGCAGTGGCTTTAAAGAATGCCTGATGATTTGGATCTGTCTGAATGCTTCCTCATGATTAGATTCAAGTTAGTGGGTTTTGGCAGAATATAGGCAGGGCTGCATCTCAAGACGAGCACATCCCAAGCCTCATCAAATCAACTTGTCCCATGTTTACCAATGTTAGGCTTGAGCTTTTGGTTAACGTGGTGTCTGTCAGATTTTTTCATTGTAAAGGCAACTTTCCCCAGATTTGTTGAATGATGCTTGGGACTCCTTGACTATCCTGATCTCCAAGACCATTCATTTAATATTTTAGCTTACATTGATTATCCTTGCCTGAAGTAAATATTGCATCTGTGGCTGAGAAATGGAGATTTTTTAATCACTTAATTCTTTCTACATTTTGCTAGGTGTCATTCTTCTGTTAAAAAGAAATTTCTTTCCTTCAACTTTTGTTTTTAGTATTTTTATGGACTCAAGCACTTAAAAAAAATTAAGTTCAACAAGTTCTGTAACTGTCATTGTTATTTTTGAAAATTGAAATACAATTTACACACAGTGCAATGTCCAGGTCTTAAATATGCAGTTATAAGAATTTGACAAGCATATATACTCATGTCATTTACACCCCTACTAAGATGCAGAACATTTCTACCGCCACAGTAAGTTTCCTTGTGTCTCATCCCAGTTAATTCCTATAATAACTCCAGATAATCACATCTCTGTGTTCTTTGTAACGCTAAACTATTCCAGATTTGGCTAATGAGCCTCTTTAAGCTGTCTCCTAGGTCTTTTTGTCATCAGTTCAGTTCAGTCCCTCAGTTGTGTCTGATTCTTTGCAACCCCATGGACTGCAGCACGGCAGGCTTCCCTGTCCATCACCAGCTCCCAAAGCCTGAGCGAATTCATGTCCATCGAGTGATGTGATGCCATCCAGGCAACTCATCCGCTGTCACCCTCTTCTCCTCTTGCCTTAAATCTTTCCAGCACCACAGTCTTTTCCAATGAGTCAGTTCTTCACATCAGGTGGCCAAAGTATTGGAGTTTCAGCTTCAGCATCAGTCCTTCCAATGAATATTCAGGGTTGATTTCCTTTAGGATTGACTGGTTTGATCTCTTTGCAGTCCAAAGGGCTCTCAAGAGTCTTCTGCAACACCATCGTTCAAAATCATCAATTTTTTGGTGCTCAGCTTTTTTTATGGTCCAACTCTTACATGGCTACTGGAAAAACCATAGCTTTGACTAGACCTTTGTTGGCAAAGTAATGTTTCTGCTTTTTAATATGCTGTCTAGGTTGGTCATAGCTTTTATTCCAAGGAGCAAGTATCTTTTAATTTCATGGCTGCAGTCACCATGTGCACTGACTTTGGAGCCCAAGAAAATAAAGTCTCTCACTGTTTCCATTGTTTCCTCACCTATTTGTCATGAAGTGATGGGATCGGATGCCATGATCTTTGTTTTCTGAATGTTGAGTTTTAAGCCAACTTTTTCAGTCTCCTTCCACTTTCATCAAAAGGCTCTTTAGTTCTTTGCTTTCTGCCATCAGAGTGGTGTCATCTGCATATCTGAGGTTATTGATATTTCTCCCAACGATCTTGATTCTAGCTTGTGCTTCATTCAGCCCGATATTTCACGTGATGTACTCTGCATATAAGTTAAATAAGCAGGGTGACAATATACAAACTGGACGTATTCCTTTTCCTATTTGGAACCCATATATCTTTCCATGTCCAGTTCTAACTGTTGCTTCTTGACCTGCATACAGATTTCTCAGGATGCATAGGTGGTCTGATATTCTCATCTCTTGAAGAATTTTCCACAGTTTGTTGTAATCCACACAGGTTTTGGTGTAATCATAAAGCAGAAGTAGATGTTTTTCTGGAACTC